>NC_091633.1:48063755-49313755 GCF_027580195.1 Bos mutus | reverse complement strand
CTAATGATTAGTAGAGTAGGAATAAAGTATCAAGACAAATAGTGATCATGACTCATTAGGTTAGGAAGTTCTAGGTAAGATGGATACCTGATTAAGTTGTGTGTGCATGTGTGTGTGTGTGCTCCATCTGTTCCATGTGTTACAGTAGAACTACTATTAATCTACTAGAGTTGCCTTGTGTCTAGATTTCCTAATTCTCCATGAAGCCTGATGAGAGAATAATATATTTTTCTAGTTCCATGAGTATCTGTAAGTTGAAAATATTAGATCTTAGATAACTTAAGTATGGTACTATTGCATTCAAACCAAAAGACTTCGGAGATAGAGAATTAATTTTTCCCCTAAGTCATATGCGTACATGCACCTAATAGAAAATTGAAGAAACAGAATAATCAAATATTCAGTTTTTATCTTATTCAAGTTCATCCAATTAATTTATATTTAGACATATCAAGTTAAAGAAAGAAACAACAGTGCTATTATTTTTCTCTGCTCCTATTCACTTCCTTGACTCACTTCATAAATTTCATTCCTCTGCTTTATTTAGGAGATTGGAAAGGAGAAGCAAAGTCTATATCTGTAATCAAAACTTCTCAGGAGAGTAAACAGTTCCAGCTGTGTTTTAAAACTACACAGAAATGCACTGCTTTTATTTGATTTAAGGTTGCAAAGTTCTCAAATGGAAAAAAAAAGACAAAACAGATGCCAGTTTACCATTTATATCTTGCTACTCACTTGAAATATGTAAGAATATTGAAAAGAAGCATTGTGTGATATATTGAGATATGTTAGCCATCAAATGTTTTATATATTTCACTTCTAATTTATTCTTATGTTTGAAAGGGAAAAGAAAAATGTACCCTTAAATATAGTGTTAGTCACTAAAGATAGAGAATGGTGTACTTTTAATCTTCAAGTGAAAAGCTGTAAATATTCATTACAGATATTTATCATTTTTTTGTTTATTAATTTACTCAATAAATACTACACAGCAAGGACTGATCTAGAGCTGGAGATAGGGTACCAGGTAGAGTACCTAGCTTCATAGTCATTATATTCAAGAGGAAGAGATAGACAGTGAACATACATTTAAAAATCTAATGTGATATGTCAGTTACCAATTTGAAGAAGAAAATAAAGGTGCTAAAAGTGGGTCTTTCAAAAAGAAGTGCCACTTAAGCTGGCATCTGAAATGAAAGATCTATGCAAGCAAGTATTTAGAAAAAGTGAATAACAGAGTTTTATATATTATTTAATATCATCTTATTTTAATAAAATTTTCTCTGAAAGGGTATACATAAACATAAGAATGACTAGGAGTATGACCAGAGAGAGAGAGAGAGATCCAGTAATTAGATCTGTTTTCTATGATAAATCATATCTGAAGAGATAGGTTCAGAAGTTTGGTAAATGTAGATGATATCAGAACCTGACACAGACCAAATGTCATTCCATTCATGATCTTTTACCTGATAGTGTGAATACAAATGTTTCCTCTTTTTTAATTCTGCAGCAATTTTTAATATCTCTATTATGAGTCCTTTGTTAAATTGACCCTAAACATAACAGGAAAGATTTTTCTATATTATTTACCAGAGACCTCAACATGAGATGTAGTCTGAATACAGTGCTTACAGATAGTAGAAATGAAGTAATATTTCTTGAAATTATGAATAAATTAATGAAGGAGTGAGCGTCATAAAGGAGAAGGCAATGGCACCCCACTCCAGTACTCTTGCCTGGAAAATACCATGGACTGAGGAGCCTGGTAGGCGGCAGTCCATGGGATCGCTAAGAGTTGGACACGACTGAGAGACTTCACTTTCACTTTTCACTTTTCACTTTCATGCATCAGAGAAAGAAAATGGCAACCCACTCCAGTGTTCTTGCCTGGAGAATCCCAGGGACAGGGGAGCCTGGTGAGCTGCCATCTATGGGGTCGCAGAGAATGGGACACGACTGAAGCGACTTAGGAGCAGCAGTAGCAGAGCATCATAAATTTCAGATGTTATCACCACTATTATCATCGTCTTCATTATCACTTGTTTTTCTTTTTGCTATTTATTTCATTTATGTGTTTTTCATGTTATTTTTGATTAATCATTGCAAGTTATGCTAACACAACAAACTCTGGAACCTCAGTGACTTAACACCCCTGAAATCTCAGGGGTTTAATGAGCTTTTCTATCTTATTGTGGATAAGCCTTCTGTGGATCTTCTGGTCAATTGTCTAGTTTACATCACTCAGCTACACTACTGAGAATTTATAATCACCTAGGTTTGCTTATTAGGAAAAGACACACACTGAAAAAAGGCACATATCACATCTACTCCTATATCATTAAACATAGCAAGGGATATGGCTGTGACTAACTATACAAACGGGTATAGGGCTAAACGGAGAAGAACACCAGACACAGGTAAGCAAATGAAGTTTGGCTCACAATTTTTTGTTTCTTCTGACTAAGGAATGGAAAAAATAATGCTGGATCCATCTTACATATTAAGATAGCAGTTAAAATAGTAACAGAACATATTTTAATATGGGTAACCATAAATCATATTGGAATTGCATAATTGTGTGCCTGATAATTATTATTGTTATTTTTAGTTGTAACACATTGAGTAAAAAATTAGCTAGTTAAACATTTTTGTTCTGACATATAAGAAGCATAACTATTAAAAATGTTTTGGTTAAGAAGCATAACCCAAATGTTGTTTGGGTACTCTAAACAACTTATAAAGAGTGATAGAATCATTATTGTGTAGTTTGTGGAATATTGAAAAAAAAAAACTACCTTAATATCTGAACTCTAAAGAAAACCTTGCAAGATTACTCATTCTGGTCCCTATTAAATGGTCTCACCTATCACCACTCTTTACCTTTAAATAGACTTTCTAGCCGTGATAAATTATTTGAAATTAATAGATTCAAGAATTTGCTTCTACAAAAAAAGCCTCCAAATTTTTTTTGTTTACTATTCCATTTTCCTGCAATAATACTACAATAATTCTTTGTATGGCTGGCTCTTATGTATCCTTTAAAACTTAAGTCATTGGGAATCCTCTGGTAGTCCAGTAATTAAGACCCTGCACTTTCCTTTTAGGAGGCATGGGTCTAATCCCTGGTCAGGGATTAAGTTCCCACATGCCATGTGGTAGGGCCAAAAAGAAAAAAAAAAAAATAAAAGTATCCATTAAAGAAACAAAACTTAAGTCATTCACTGGGAAATCTTCTTTAACTTCAAATGCTCAGTTTTTCTCACACTTAGGAACTTCCTTTGTGCTTACCTCTACTATAGAATTTTGATCTCTATTTTAATTATATGATTACCTACCAAAGATAATAGACTTCAACAGACCATTGACATTTAGCAAATAAGACCATTCTTAACTAATGTTTAAAGCTCCAATTTCTACCACATTTCATGTCCTAAAAACAAATTAATATGGAAAATATAATTGAGGTCTCTTGCAAAACACAAGTCTCTCAAGCAGGTCCAAAATTTTTTTAAAAAGCAAGCAAAAGAGAGCCTCCTAGTTGTTTTTTTTTTTTTTTTTTTTTTTATGTTTTAGAGGATGGGGCCAAGATAAGCACTCATATAGGAAGGGGCTTGCTTGTATTATTTGAATATACGACTTAAGCTAGAGAAATAGCCCCCGGGCCCTTTCATCAGCTTTATATATGTGGGACACAGGAAGAAGAGCTAAAGGTAAGGTTTAAAGATGACAGTGTCAAACATTAAAAAATAGAATCAGCATAATGGGAAAAAACAATTGAAAATGAAGTAACTGACAAAGGATTAATCTCCAAAATACATAAGCAGCTCAGGTAGCTCAACTGCAGAAAAACAAAGAGCCCAGTCAAAAAATGGGCAGAGGATCTAAACTGACATTTCTCCAAAGAAGACATCCAGATAGCTTGCAAACACATGAAAAAAAACACTCAACAGAGCTCATTATTCAGTTCAGCTCAGTTCAGTTCAGTCACTCAGTCATGTCTGACTCTTTGTGAACCCATGAACTGCAGCAGGCCAGGCCTCCCTGTCCATCACCAACTCCCGGAATTTACTCAAACTCATGTCCACTGAGTTGGTGATGCCATCCAACCATCTCATCCTATGCCATGCCCTTCTCCTCCCACCTTAAGTCTTTCCGAGCATCAGGGTCTTTCCCAATGAGGCAGTTCATGGCATCAGGTGGCCAAAATACTGGAGTTTCAGCTTCAGCATCAGTTCTTCCAATGACCATTCAGGACTGATTTCCTGTAGGATGGACTAGTTGGATCTCCTTTCTGTCCAAGGGACTCTCAAGAGTCTTCTCCAACACCACAGTTCAAAAGCATCAATTCTTCAGTGCTCAGTTTTCTTTATTTTATCTTATTATTTTTTAACTTTACAATATTGTATTGGTTTTGCCATATATCAACATGAATCCGCCACAGGTATACAAGTATTCCCCATCCTGAACCCTCCTCCCTCCTCCCTCCCCGTACCATCCCTCTGGGTCGTCCCAGTGCACCAGCCCCATACCTTTGACTATACAGACCTTTGTTGGTAAAGTAATGTCTCTGCTTTTTAATATGCTGTCTAGGTTGGTCATAACTTTTCTTCCAAGGAGCAAGCATCTTTTAATTTCATAGCTGCAGTCACCATCTGCAGTGATTTTTGAGCCCAAAAAAATAAAGTCTGACACTGTTTCCACTGTATCCCCATCTATTTGCCTTGAAGTGATGGGACCGGATGCCATGATCTTAGTTTTCTGAATGTTGAGCTTTAAGCGAACTTTTGCACTCTCCTCTTTCACTTTCATCAAGAGACTCTTTAGTACTTCTTCACTTTCTGCCATAAGGGTGGTGTCATCTGCATATCTTGATTCCAGCTTGTGCTTCATCTGGCCCAGCGTTTCTCTTAATGTACTCTGCATATAAGTTAAATAAGCAGAATGACAATATACAGTCTTGACGTACTCTTTCCCTATTTGGAACCAGTCTGTTGTTCCATATCCAATTCTAACTGTTGCTTCTTAACCTACATAGAGGTTTCTCAGGAGGCAGGTCAGGTGGTCTGGTATTCATCTCTTTCAGAATTTTCCACAGTTTGTTGTGATCCACATAGTCAAAGGCTTTGACATAGTCAATAAAGCAGAAGTAGATGTTTTTTGGAACTCTCTTGGTTTTTTGATGATCCAGCGGATGTTGGTAATTTGATCTCTAGCTTCTTTGCCTCTTCTAAATCCAGCTTGAACATCTGGAAGTTCACGGTTCACATACTGTTGAAGCCTGGCTTGGAGAATTTTGAGCATTACTTTGTTGGAATGTGAGATGAGTGCAATTGTATGGTAGTTTGAGCATTCATTATCATTGCATTTCTTTGGGATTAGAATGAAAAGGGACCTTTTCCAGTCCTGTCGCTCATTATTAGAGAAATGCAGATCAAAACAACAATGAGGTATCACCTCACACCAGTCAGAATGTCCATCATCAAAAAATCTACAAACATATATTGTTTGTATATGCTGGAGAGGATGTAGAGGAAAGGAAACCCTGTTGCACTGTTGGGGAGTGTAAAATGATATGGCCATTGTGGAGAACAGTGTGGAGACTCCTTTAAAAATCTAGGAATAAAATTACCATATGGTGCATGCTAAGTTCGGAGAAGGCAATGGCACCCCACTCCAGTGTTCTTGCCTGGAGAATCCCATGGATGGGGGAGCCTGGTGGGCTGCAGTCCATGGGGTCTCTAGGAGCCGGGCACAACTGAGCGACTTCACTTTCACTTTTCACTTTCTTGTATGGGAGAAGGAAATGGCAACCCACTCCAGTGTTCCTGCCTGGAGAATCCCAGGGATGGAGGAGCCTGGTGGGCTGCTGTCTATGGGGTTGCACAGAGTCGGACATGACTGAAGTGACTTAGCAGCAGCAGCAGCATGCTAAGTTGCTTCAGTCATGTCCAACCCTTTTCAATCCTATGGACTGTATGGATCTATGGACCTATAGACTGTAGCCCGCCAGGTTTCTCTGTCCATGGGGATTTTCCAAGAGAGACTACTGAAGTGGGTTGCCATGCCCTCCTCTAGGCAATCTTCTTGACTCAGGGTTGGAACCCATGTTTCATGTCTCCAGCAATGGCAGGTTGGTTCTTTACCATTAGTGCCACCTGGAAAGCCCAAAACTAACATATGATCCATCAGTCCCACTACTGGGCATATACCCTAAGAAAATCACAATTCTAAAAGACATATGTACCCCAGTGTTCATTGCAGCACTATTTACAATAGCCAGGACATGAAAGCAACCTGATGTCCATTGACAGATTAATAGATAAAGAAGATATAATACATATATACAAGGAATATTAGCCATAAAAAGGAACAAATTTGAATCAGTTTTAGTGAGGTGGATAAACTAGAGCCTGCTATAGAGAGTAAAGTAAGTTAGAGAAAAATAAATATCATATATTAATGCATGTATATGGAATCTAGAAAAATTATACCAGTGAACCTATTTGTAGAACAGCGATAGAAATACAGACATAGAGAACAGACTTGTGCACACAGCAGGGGAAGGAGAGGGTTGGACAATTTGAGACAGTAGTGTTGAAAATATACATTACTATATGTAAAATAAATAGGCAGTGGGAAGTTTACTGTATGACACAGAGAGCTCAACCTGGTGCTCTGTGACAACATAGAGGGGTGGAATGAGGTGGGAAATGAGAGGGAGATTCAAGAGGGAGGGACATAAGTATGCTTTTGGCTGCTTCATGTTGATGTATGGCATAAACCAATACAAAATTGTAAAGCAATTATCATCCAATTGAAAACAAATTAAAAAATAAAATTATGATAGAGTAAAATGCATTTCATGGGGAAAAAACACAATAAAAGAAATTTGTGCTAAGGTGTGTGTGTGGAGAAGGCGATGGCACCCCACTCCAGTACTCTTGCCTGGAAAATCCCATGGATGGAAGAGCCTGGTGGGCTACAGTCCATGGGGTCATTACCAGTCAGACACGACTGAGTGACTTCACTTTCACTTTCCACTTTCATGCATTGGAGAAGGAAATGGCAACCCACTCCAGTGTTCTTGCCTGGAGAGTCCCAGTGACAAGGGAGCCTGGTGGGTTGCCATTTATGGGGTCGCACAGAGTCGGACACAACTGAAGCAACTTAGCAGTAGTAGCAACAGTGTGTGTACTAAGTCACTTCAGTCATGTCTGTGTCTTTGCAGCCCTATCAACTGTAGCCTGCCACACTTCTCTGCCCATGGGATTCTCCAGGCCAGAAGAAATCCAATACACTTAAAAAAAAAAAAAAAAAATGGAGTCAGACTCATTCAATGAATGTTTGTAAAATCTTAGGAATACAGACAGGATAACTGAATTTTCTACTTGCCACTGGATACAGAAGGCATTAAGATGAAAACTGTAATACTTGTCCTTTATATTTCCCCATGGACTGCAGCCCAGCAGGCTCCTCTGTCCATGGAATTCTCCAGGCAAGAATACTGGAGTGGGTAGCCATGCCCTCCTCCAGGAGATCTTCCAGACCCCCAGGTCTCCTGCATTGCAGGCAGATTCTTTCCATCTGAGCCACCAAGGAAGCCCCTTATATTTCCATAGTAATTGTTTTTTCATTTGGGTTTGACTCTCAAGGAAAACGTATAATATAGATTTTTAACTTGAGTTTTTTGGGTTAGTATGATTAGAAAAACTCAATAAAATGTATCTTTGCAAGATATATAACTTAAATAAGCATTATATTCAGTATGTCAGTCATTTGCCATACAGCTTTACTAGTCTGTGGAGAAATTTGGCATTTATAAAGAACAATGAAGATAATTGAGAAGCAATTATTACTTTGTATAAAGAAGAGGTTTTTTGCTGCCTGTTTTCTGGTTTATCCGTATAAAAATAAGTGATAAAAATCTGTTTCTTTAGCTACAAACTATCAATTTTTGTTTTTCACAACATTTGCGAATATTTCTAGATTAGCACAACACAGAGCTTTGAGCATCTCAAAATCAATTTATTTTGGTCAGATGAGCATTTATTTATGTAAGCATTTATATTTTACTTTTAATATCATTAATATTTTTTAAAAATCACCTTCAGAAAAAAAATAACTGTAGGTATTCTAGTTGGGCATGTGTGAATAAAAATAATTTGAGATCTTTTTGTTGGCAGTATATGAAAAATTGCACTGAATATAAACCTTGCACAAACCTTTAAGAATTTTCAAGCAACTAGAAGATTATTCAAAGGACAATAAAAGAATGACATCACAAAATAAATATTTTTGGAGAAAGTGACCAAACAGTTCCTCATTCCTTCTAGCAGTACATATATTCTATTCCTATTCCTCTTCATTAATGAAGGACCTCCCCCAGAGTGGCATTGCTCACCAACTCATTCTTGTCTCAAGAGTTTACCTACCATCATCGGTGCTTTGTTCCACCTCTTGCATTTCTGCTCCTACAGCCTAAACCCAGGGTCACTGATTTTTAAAACACTTCCTGTGTTGAATATAAAGCTGGGCCCTCTGACAAGGACTTACAAGTCAAGAGCTCTTCTGAGATTTCTCATTTCAAAACCTCACGCCAACTTATGTCTCTACCTGTTACTTTAAGTCTTTGAATTGATTTTGAGGTGCTCAAAGCTCTGTGCTTTGCTAATGTAGAAATCTTCACAACTGTTGTGCCTCAAATTTCTATAATATTTTTATCTCCACTCTTCTAGTTATACACAATAATCTGCATATTCAATTTATAATTGCCTGATTAAGCATTCTATGTGATTTCTGTAGGTTTTAAAAGATGCTTTTTATTTGAAATGAACATTGGTTTAATATAATGAGTAGTATGATACACTTTAACAGGAAAATCACCCAGGAAAGTCTTATTTTTCACTTCTCTTTCACCTTTATTTAGTTTTATATCATTATACCTTCAGTTTGAGTCTAATTTGTATTGAAATACTAATATAATTTACAAGTTACTCACATCTCTTTTCTAACTTGATCCTCAGGGCATCCTTGTGAGGTAGATAGGCTGCATATTTCTGTCCTTAATTTAAAAGAAATCAAGGCGACAGCTTTAAAGTATTTTCTGAGTGGTGTTCACACATCAAGTGAAAGAAGTGTTACTAAATCTCACACCCTTCCTTAGTCCTCAGTTGGATTGTGATTTCATCTCACATTTGACTTTGCTGGTGGTGGTGGTATAGTCGCTAAGTCGGTTCCAACTCTTGTGAACCCATGGAGTGTAGCCTGCCAGGCTCCTCTGTCCGTGGGGATTCTCCAGGCAAGAATACTGAAGTGGGTTGCCATTTCCTTTTCCAGGGACATTTGACTTTAGAAGTTAAATAAATAAATGAATTATCTTCTGAGGGAAAGCAGGATTAGACAACTTAACAGGGAGACTAGATCTTGCCAAGAGCATTTCAAATGTAAGTACTGTGTTAAGGTACTTTCTCATTTAAAACATTACTGATTACACACCAGTTTGCCTACTAAGTAATTGGGCCTCAGAGTAACTTCCCCATGATCACATAACAACAAAATAGCAAAGGAAACCAGGTCAACTAGCTATAAATAGCATGCACTTTCTACTATACCATTATATTTCACATTTAGGTCATTTAAAAAAATAGACTAGCTTCAATACGTGTAAAAGAAAAGGTTAATATATCTCTTATCACAAAGATATTTCTGCATATTTACTTTTAGCTAACTTCCTCTCATGTGCTTTTTTTACTTCTCTGACAGATTATACCAACAATTTGGCTATCTCTTAGACTACGCAGATAAATGTAAATACAATTTTTATATAGATGTTTACTTTAGTCATAAATTGTTTCCAACAAATACTGTACAATCTACAGGAACCACATTACCACTTTTTCCATTTATTCAAAAGACAAATATCTGAGAGTTTGGTTTTTGGCAAATATAGTAATTGGCTCTAAAGCTGCAATAATTGAGGTATACAGGCTCTTGCTGCCCTGTTCATGGAGAGTGCTGACATTGAAATGTGATAAAGAATAGACTAAAATGACAAAGGAGAAGGCAATGGCACCCCACTCCAGTACTCTTGCCTGGAAAATCCATGGACGGAGGAGCCTGGTGGGCTGCAGTCCATGGGGCTGCTAAGAGTTGGACACAACTGGGCGACCTCACTTTCACTTTCCACTTTCATGCATTGGAGAAGGAAATGGCAACCCACTCCAGTGTTCTTGCCTGGAGAATCCCAGGGACGGGGGAGCCTGGTGGGCTGCCGTCTATGGGGTCGCACAGAGTCGGACATGACTGAAGTGACTTAGGAGCAGCAGCATAATGACAAAATCACAATCAAGGAAGGCTACCCAAACTAAAGTAAGCGGGTTGGGAGTGATTGCAGTGGCAGCACTTACATGAAGATGGAGTGAACAGATACTAAAGAAAGGATGTACAGTGCATGGAAATAGGAAAGGCATATTATCCATAAAGAAAGGTAAACATATTTAGTCATCAGTTTAATCAGATTTTTTCTCTCCCTGTCTTATTAAAGTATTTAATAGAATAGGTGAATTATATCATTGGATTAGATAAGGGCATGTTTTTGGTGGTGGACATAGTAGTGGCATAATCAGGACCTACTTCTCATAATTGTTACATTATATGTTTACATGACATTGACCCACTTACTAACATTTATTGAAAAAATTTCAGTATATATATTTGAACCAACTTTTTATGGTCCCAATGTTATAAGAAAATCAATGTATTTTCATGAAATTATATTTTTAAGTCAATATTTCACTTTCTTCTTATTCTGGAAAACAACCGTGAAGGAAGAGGAGAAATACTGCTATCTATTATCCACAGTTAAATTTGAAATCTTTTTTTTTTTTTAGAGTTATTGTTTCTTTAGGAAGAATTGATTAGGCACTTATAATTTATCAATTTTTTTTTCAGCAAAATGTCTGATTTTTACAAAGTCATCATTGTGGTCTTAAGAACACATTTGATACATTCAATCCCTTGAAATCTATAATATTTAGCATTATTTTACAAGAAAATAAAAATTAAATTTAAATAACTTGGATATAAGTGGACTTGTATACTCTAGAGCAGTATTTTAACTAAAATAACTATAATAGGGTTGGGTTTGGTTGTAAAGAATCAGCCTGCCAATACAGAAGAGGCAGAAAACATGGGTTAGATCCCAAGGTCAGGAAGATCCCCTGGAGGAAGAAATGGCAATTCATTCCAGTGTTTTTGCTGGGAAAATTCCATGGACAGAGGAGTCTGGCAGGCTACAGTCTATGAGGTTGCAAAGAGTTGGGCACTACTGAGCCTTCACAAACCAACAATCATAACAGATATTTGCATAATTTAGTATGTATGTGTGGTGTGTGGTGTGTACACATATGTGCTTGTGTTTAAAGAATCTAAGTATTGGGTAGTGACACAGGGACTTGGATTTTGCTAGACTAAAACTAATCACTCTTCATCACTGGGAGAGTCTCCCTGGTTTAGCATTTTTTTAAATGATTTAACCAAAATCAAATAATCTGATTTTTCTCTAATTTTATTCTGACTCTAGCAAAATCCCCATTGGCAATATGCAATTAGTCTTGTTATCCTTTATTAGCCAAGAGCCTATCTTCTGTGCATTTTCTTCTGGCAATATTCATTTACTATTTTCTTTCTTGGTTATTTAGAGCATTCCATTACTCAGTTAACCTTATTTAATAAAACTGCCACAAATTCCTCACTTTCATACATTTTGTGAATATTTAATTATTATGCATACCAACACACGGAGACACACACAATATACAAGTATATGTGTAATAGCAGGTCATTAAATACATTTAATAAAATAATATATATTAATGTACAGATCACTAAACCTCAGTCGAAAAAAAACATTTCTTGAAAGTGTTTACATTCTGAAATTTTTCATGTATAATAATAAAGAATAGTCACTAAGGGTAAAAAACCTGATCGATATCAATATGCAATTTTCCAGGTTACTGCAGAATAATATATATTAGGGTAAGTTTTAGGAATGAAATAAACCAAGTATGTGGCTGATAAGTTCTTGGCTTTTCTCATCCATTTTTCTATCACAATGCTAGCTAAACCAAGCAGTGTAAGAATATAGAGGATCATTCACAAATTGTGGCAGGTATTCAACCTGCAAATTTTAGAGTTGTCAAGGTTGAGTGTTTCAATCAATCTTGACATCTCCTGCCATTTCCTCTCATATTGTACCTTCTATAAATAATATCCTTTCTTAGGCATCATTTTAACTTCGAAGGCATGTTTCTCTTTCTAACATAAAAAGGTTGTATCTTTTAACATGTATTTTCTTTTGTACCCTTAGTTTGAAAAAATAAAAAATGTATGTTAAATGAGCTATCTAATTCTGAAATACTGTTTTGAAAGGAAATGTACTGGCAGGTGATGCATTAACAACAACATACTATTTAGCACATGTAAAAAATTTTCCTCTGAAGATTTTAAAGTGTTTTAAGAACTCCACAATAACATAGCATGCCTGTTATTTGAAAGAATTGCTTTCTAAAGATTATTAATGATTTCTTCATATACATAAATACCTAAGAATAACTATAGAAACACCTACATTGTATTTTTCATACAAAATAACTTTATTTTAAACAAAATTGCTTCACTTAGGCTCCACCTCTCATTCGACCTAATTTTCAGAGTAAGAAGGATCTCTTTAAAAGGTGCTTTCAGTCTTGAACAAAGTCACATAAAAAAGTTTAGAAGGAAAATTTGAAGAATAATTTTTAGTATTTGTCACAATTAACTTATTCTTATAATCACCACTTTCATTTGGCATGGTGTCTTAAGTAGAAATTAAGTAAGACAATATAAAATATATCATGTCATGCAAAATTAGTATGTTTGAGATAGAAAAACTCTGGCAATCCTTTTACTGAGAATTCTTCAGGCTAAAAAACCTATGATCCAGAAAAATTAAATGCCTTTTTTCCCCCAGAATCACATCAGAAAAAGACTTAATGGCAGAGCCAGAAATATGAACACAAAGTTTCTCACTTGTAATACAATATATATGTCCTCTGTATGACTCCATTTTTATGCCAGAGCCCTAAGCTTCAAATGGGCTTCCAGGACTCCTATGTTTATATATCCTGAGGGATTCCACTGCTGTGTAACTGGCATTTTTATAATTTGACAGATATAGTTTAAGGTGAATATGTGCATTTCTGTCAAAAATTTGTTCAGTCATAAACTCTGCATTCTTTCACACATTTGATTACAGATATGCCCACTCTCCATGTGTACTTGTCAAGGTAGATGTGAGGGATGTATTTCTGTGGTGGACATTACTAGTCATCACCCATATCTGGTTCTCCTTTCCTTCCAAGGCTTGCTTATAGCCAAGCCACAGTCAATTATGTTACATTTTGGTAACTGTCTCTGGCCAATGAACTGTGAGTAGCAGTGAAATGCCTCAGGATCATAGCAAATACAAGCCCTGTATGCCTTTCCACCTCTCTTTCCTGTCACCACTCCAGGAATCCATTTGTTGAAATGATGGGACCACATGATAGAAGCCAACTGGATCACTGAATTGTGCTGGTCATCCATTAGTTTCAGAGAAGATTTTAAGTGAGTGAAATAGAAAATGTCAGTGTTAAACATGGTAGCATAAGCTAATCAATCCTGATTAATATGTTTATTATTAGAATATATTCTGTATGTATATAAATAATCTTATTTACTTGAAAAAAATAGATTTAATTTTAATATATATTGACCCTGAATAGTTATAGAGCAATTACTTTGGTTCTTTTTGCACATTTCTAACAGTTATATTCCTACACATATTTTCTTTAATATATCCAATAACCAGCAAATTTCAGGCTATGTATAAAAGTTTATTTTTGCCCTTAATATAAGAAAGTTAGACATGTTTAAGATTTGTGTTATATTTTTATAGTATTCTTATTTTTACTTTTTTTTTAGCTTTCAGCTCAACTGTTGCTTTTTTTTTCTAAAAATTTCCACCTTCTCTGCTGCCTACTAACTTTTGTATATGCCATTATTTGAAAATTTTCAGATTTTGCATTACAGCCATTTATGTATCTCTTTTCCTGTATTTCACAGTAAATTCCTAGGAAGAACTATACAGTATACCAGTTGAAAGTTGCTTTGATTGGTTGAATATTTGTTTTAATTACTAAGTGCCCATAATACACTACACAGCTTTGATATAGATCATATTTGTCTTGGCATTTTGATAGGACTTGAAATGTGCTATACGTATATTCAAAGCTAGAAAATGTTTAAGAATTAAATGAATGAACAGATTTTCTATCTGGAGATATGGCAAAGAGGAGAGTTCATATATTTGATGTTAGGTTGTTCTTTCCATTGAAAGCTAAGATTTAAAATAAATAGAGAATTATAAGGTTACTACATTGTCAGATCTTTCTCTTAGCCAAACAAAAGTAGAGTAGAAAGTATCATGAATAACAGGGAAATAAACCTATATTTTGGCTTTAAAAATGACAAAACTAAGCAAAGGAAGACAAATATATTTTCTCTTCAGAGAAATCTTATTTTGATAAGCTCTTTTGAAAAATAATCTACTAATTTTAAAATGGTGTTTGATTACATGGCAATCTGTGGACAAGAAATAGAATGAGATTAATAGGTCTAAAATATAGATAGATTATGTTTCTAGTAAGACACAGATCTTTTCTTTCTTTTCAAAGAATGTTTGTAATATAATACTGTACTATTATGATGTTACAAATGCAGACAACCAAGAATGATTATGAGATTACTTGGTAGGTGACTACCAACCATCGGGTGTGTTAAAAATTTAAAAATACATGGGCTTTCTTTGCAGTAGATTTGGAGAAATTCAGATTCTTCATATACAAGTAATTAATAATGATTTCCAATTGCTCAATATAAACATTAAACATGCAACTTGCCATAGAGGTTTTTTCAAAGTAGACAGTATTTTTAAAGCAGTTTTTGGTTTAGAGAAAAACTGAGTGAAAATTCAGAGAGTTCCCGTATATCCCTTGTTCCCAAGCATGCACAATCTTCCCATCTATTGACATCTTGCACTAGAGTAGTACATCCATTACAAAATAAATTAGGGTTCACTCTTGATATTACATATTATCTCTGCTCCCACAAATATATAATAACATGTATCCACCATTATGCAGAAAAAGTCTTAATGACCCAGATAACTATGAGGATGTAGTTACTCAACCAGAACTGGACATCCTGGAGTGTGAAGTCAAGTGGGCCTTAGGAAACATTATGACAAATAAAGCTAGTGGAGGTGACTGAATTCCAGTTGAGTTATTTCAAATTTTAAAAGATGATGCTGTTAAATGCTGTACTCTATCTGTCAGCAAAATTGGAATACTCATCAGTGGCCACAGGACTGAAAAAGGTCAGTTTTCATTGCAATCTCAAAGAAGAGCAATGCCAAAGAATGTTCAAACTAATGTACAACTGCACTCACTTCAAATGCTAGCAACATGATGCTCAAAATCCTCTAAGCTAGGCTTCAGCAGTATGTGAGCTGAGAACATCCAGATGTACAAGTTGAGTTTTGAAAAGGCATAGGAACCAGAGATCAAATTTCCAACATTTGTTGGATCATGCAGAAAACAAGGGAATTCCAGAAAAATATCTACTTCTGCTTCATTGACTATGCTAAAGACTTTGACTGTGTGGATCACAATAAACTGTGGAAAATTCTTAAAGAGATAAGAATACCAGATCACTTTACCTATCTCCTGTGTGCAGGTGAAGTAGCAATAGTTAGAACCCGACATGGAACAACTGATTGGTTCAAAATTGGAAAAACTATCTTGAGAAAGAAGAATGGAACTGGAGGAATCAACCTACCTGACTTCAGGCTCTACTACAAAGCCACAGTTATCAAGACAGTATGGTACTGGCACAAAGACAGAAATATAGATCAATGGAACAAAATAGAAAGCCCAGAGATAAATCCACGCACATATGGACACCTTATCTTTGACAAAGGAGGCAAGAATATACAATGGATTAAAGACAATCTCTTTAACAAGTGGTGCTGGGAAAACTGGTCAACCACTTGTAAAAGAATGAAACTAGAACACTGTCTAACACCATACACAAAAATAAACTCAAAATGGATTAAAGATCTAAACATAAGACCAGAAACTATAAAACTCCTAGAGAAGGACATAGGCAAAACACTCTCCGACGGATCCTCTATGACCCACCTCCCAGAATATTGGAAATAAAAGCAAAAATAAACAAATGGGACCTAATTAAATGTAAAAGCTTCTACACAACAAAGGAAACTATAAGCAAGGTGAAAAGACAGCCTTCAGAATGGGAGAAAATAATAGCAAATGAAGCAACTGACAAACAACTAATCTCAAAAATATACAAGCAACTTCTACAGCTTAACTCCAGAAAAATAAATGACCCAATCAAAAAATGGGCCAAAGAACTAAATAGACATTTCTCCAGAGAAGACATACAGATGACTAACAAACACATGAAAAGATGCTCAACATCACTCATTATCAGAGAAATGCAAATCAAAACCACTATGAGGTACCATTTCACGCCAGTCAGAATGGCTGCCATCCAAAAGTCTACAAGCAATAAATGCTGGAGAGGGTGTGGAGAAAAGGGAACCCTCTTACACTGTTGGTGGGAATGCAAACTAGTACAGCCACTATGGAGAACAGTGTGGAGATTCCTTAAAAAACTGGAAATTAAACTACCTTATGATCCAGCAATCCCACTGCTGGGCATACACACTGAGGAAGCCAGAAGGGAAAGAGACATGTGTACCCCAATGTTCATCGCACCACTGTTTATAATAGCCAGGACATGGAAGCAACCTAGATGTCCATCAGCAGATGAATGGATAAGAAAGTAGTGGTACATATACACAATGGAGTATTACTCAGCCATTAAAAAGAATACATTTGAATCAGTTCTAATGAGATGGATGAAACTGGAACCTATTATACAGAGTGAAGTAAGCCAGAAATAAAAACACCAATACAGTATATTAACGCATATATATGAAATTTAGAAAGATGGTAACAACCCTGTGTACGAGACTGCAAAAGAGACACCGATGTATAGATCAGTCTTATGGAATCTGTGGGAGAGGGAGAGGGTGGGGAGATTTGGGAGAATAGCATTGAAACATGTATAATATCATGTATGAAACGAGTTGCCAGTCCAGGTTCAATGCATGGTACTGGATGCTTGGGGCTGGTGCACTGGGACGACCCAGAGGGAGGGTAGTGGAGGGTGGAGGGAGGAGGGTTCAGGATGGGGAACGCGGGTATACCTGTGGCGGATTCATTTTGATATTTGGCAAAACTAATACAATATTGTAAAGTTTAAAAATAAAATAAAATTAAAAAAAAAAAGCTGTGGTACATATACACAATGGAGTATTACTCAGCCATTAAAAAGAATACATTTGAATCAGTTCTAATGAGGTGGATGAAACTGGAGCCTATTATACAGAGTGAAGTAAGCCAGATAGAAAAACACCAATACAGTATACTAACACATATATATGGAATTTAGAAAGATGGTAACAATAACCCTGTATACGAGACAGCAAAAGAGACACTGATGTATAGATCAGTCTTATGGACTCTGTGGGAGAGGGAGAGGGTGGGAAGATTTGGGAGAATGGCATTGAAGCATGTATAATATCATGTATGAAACAAGTCACCAGTCCAGGTTCGATGCACAATACTGGATGCTTGGGGCTGGTGCACTGGGATGACCCAGAGGGATGGTATGGGGAGGGAGGAGGGAGGAGGGTTCAGGATGGGGAACACATGTATACCTGTGGCGGATTCATTTCGATATTTGACAAAACTAACACAATATTGTAAAGTTTAAAAAGAAAAGAAAAGAAAAAAAAATTGGAAAAGGCATACAAGGCTATATATTGTCACCCTGCTTATTTAACTTCTATGCAGAGTACATCATGCAAAATGCCAACTGGATGAATCACAAACTAGAATCAAGATTGCCAAGAGAAATATCAATAATCTCAGATATGCAGATAATACCACTTTAATGGCAGAAAGTAAAGAGAAACTAAGAAACCTCTTGATGAGGGTGAAAGAGGAGAGTGAAAAATATGGCTTAAAATTCAACATTCAAAACTAAGATTATGGCATCCAGGCTCATGGCAACAGATGGGGAAAAAGTAGAAGCAGTGACAGATTTTATCTTCTAGGGCTCCCAAATCACTGTAGATGGTGACTGCAGCCATGAAATTAAAAGATGCTTGCTCCTTGGAAGTAAAGCTATGACAAACCTGGGCAGTGTATTAAAAAGCAAAGACAACTGAAGAATAGATGCCTTTGAATCATGGTGCTGGAGAAGTCTCTTGAGTCCCTTGGACTGCAAGGTGATCAAACCAGTCAATTCTAAAGAAAATCAACCCTGAATATTCATTGGAAGGACTGGCGCTGAAGCTGAAGCTCCAATACTTTGGCCACCCAATGAGAAGAGCTGACACATTGGAAAAGACCCTGATGCTGGGAAAGATTGAGGGCAGGAGGAGAAGAGTACTACAGAGGATGAGATTGTTGGATGGCATCACTGACTTGATGGCCATACATTTGAACAAACTCCAGGTGATAGTGGAGGACAGAGGAGCCTGGTGTGCTGTAGTCCATGGGGTCACAGAGCAGATATGACTTACTGATTGCACAACAACAGCAATCCACCTTCACAGTATTATATGGATGAATTTCACTACCCTAATAATCCTTGTTCTGCTTCCTGTTTATCTATATTCTTTAATCTATTGCTCCCCTACCCCTTCGTAAATAATAAACTTTTTACTCTTACCAGTTTTAACTTTACAAAATGCTATATAGTTGGAATCTTACCATATGTAGCCTCTTCCTATAGGCCTCTGTCACATAGTAATATGCATTTAAAGTTCCTCCATATTTCTTCACAGCTTGATAGCTCATTTATTTTTAGGGCTGAATCACATATCTTTATCTGCATGTATCATAGTTTATTTACATGTTCATCTACTGAAGGCCAATGTGCTTGCTTCCAAGTTTGGGGAATTAAAAATAAAGCTGCTGTAAACAGCAAAATCAAGACATGAGGCTGACTGTGGCTCAGATCATCAGTTCCTTATTGCAAAATTCAGGTTCAAATTGAAAAATGTAGGAAAAAAACACTAGGCTATTCAGGTAGGACCTAAATCAAATCCATTATGATTATACAGGGGAAGTGATGAATATTCAAGGCACTAGATCTGGTAGACAGTGCCTGAAGAGTATGGATGGAGATTAGTAGCAGTGTATAAGGCGTGATGACCAAAACTATCCCCAAGAGAAAGAAATGCAAGAAGGCAAAGTGGTTGTCTGAGAAGACCTTACAAATAGCTGAGAAAAGAAGAGAAGTGAAAGGCAAAGGAGAAAGGGACAGATATTCCCAATTGAATGCAGATTTCCAAAGAATATCAAGGAGAGATAAGAAAGCCTTTCTAAGTGAATGCAAAGAAATAGAGGAAAACAATAGAATGGGAAAGACTACAGATTACTTTAAGAAAATTGGAGATACCAAAGTAACATTTCATGCAAAAATAGGCACAGTAAAGGACAAAAATTACAAGGACCTAACAGAGGTAGATGAGATTAAGAAGAGGTAGCAAGAATACACAGACTATACAAAAAAGATACTAATGACCCAGATAACCATGATGGTGTGGTCACTCACCTAGAACCAGACATGCTGAAGTGTGAAGTCAAATGGGCCTCAGGAAGCATTACTATGAACAAAGCTAGTGGAGGTGATGGAATTCCAACTGAGCCATTTCAAAACCTAAAAGATGATGCTGTTAAAAGTGTTGCACCCAGTATACCAGCAAATTTGGAAAACTCAGCAGTGGCCACAGGACTGAAAAAGGTCAGTTTTCATTCCAATCCCAAAGAAGGGAAATGCCAAAGAATGTTAAAACTACCATACATACAACTGCAATCATTTCACATGCCAGCAAGATTATGCTCAAAATCCTTCAAGCCAGGCTTCAGCAATATGTGAACTAAGTACTTCCAGGTGTTCAAGCTGTATTTAGAAAAGGTAGAGGAACAAGAGATCAAATTGCCAACATTTGTTGGATCATGAACAAAGCAAGGGTATCCCCCCAAATAAAATCTACTTCTGCTTCACTGACTGCACTAAAGCCTTTGACTGTGTAGATTACAACAAACTGGAATATTCTTAATGAGATTGGAACACCAGACTACCTGACCTGCCTCCTGAGAGACCTGTATTCAGGACAAGTAGCAACAGTTAGAACCTGACATGGAACAACTGACTGGTTCAAAATTGGGAAAGGCATACAACAAGGCTGCATATTGTCACCCTGTTTATTTAACTCATATGCAAAGTACATCATGAGAAGTGTTGGGCTGTATGAATCACAAGCTGGGTCAAGATTGCCAGAAGTATCAACAACCTCAGAAATGCAGATGATACCACTTTAATGGCAGAAAGGAAGAGGAACTAAAGAGCCTCTTGATGAAGGTGAAAGATGAGACTGAAAAACTTACAACTTACAACTCAGTATTAAAAAATGAAGATTATGGCATCCAGTGTTATCACTTCATGGCAAATAGAAGGGGAAAATGTGGAAACAGTGTCAGATTGTATTTTAGTGGGCTCCAAATTCACTGTGGATAGTGACTACAGCTCCTTGAAAGAATAGTTATGTCAAACTTAAACAATGTATTAAAAAGCATAGACATCACTTTGCCAACAAAGGCCCATATAGCCAAAACTGTGGTTTTTCCAGTAGTCATGTAAGGATGTGAGAGTTGGACTATAAAGAAGCCTGAGTGCCAAAGAATTGATACTTTTGAACTCTGATGCTGGAGAAGACTTTGTAGCGTCCCTTGGACTTCAAGGAGATCAAACCAGTCCATCCTATAGAAAATCAACCCTGAATATTCATTGGAAGGACTGATGCTGAAGCTGAAGCTCCAATACTTTGGCCACATGATGAGAAGAATTGACTCACTGGAAAAAAACTCTGATGCTAGAAAAGATTGAGGGCAAGAGAAGGAGGCAACAGAGGATGAAATGGTTAGATGGCAACACTTGAATGGACATGAGTTTGAGCAAACTCCTGGAGATAGTGAAGGACAGGGAAGCCTAGCATGCTGCAGTTCATGGGGTCACAAATAGTGGGATACAACTTAGTGACTGAACAACAACGACAAACATCCACGTGCAGGTTTTGCTGTGGGTATAAACTTTCAGTTCCTTTGGGTTAGTACCAAGGAGCACAGTTACTGGATATTATGATGGAAGAAGATTTAGTCTTTAAAGAAATTTCCAAACTATCTTCGAAAGTGACGTGACATTTTGCATTCTAATAGATGTGTAGTGGTATCTTGTTATTTTGATTTGCAATTCCTTAATGACATATGAATCTGAACATGATTTCCTATGCCTGTTTGCTATCTGTTTATATTTTTTGGTGAGGTGTTGAGTCAGGTTTTTCCAATTTTTAATCAGTTTATTTTCTTATCATTGAATTGTAAGTTATTTGTATATTTTGGTAAGTGTTGTTTATCAGATATATCTTCTGTAAATATTTTCTCCTAATCTGTGATTCTGTTGATTGGATCATGTTATTTTCTTATTTAACCTATTGATATGATTACATTAAATGATTTTTACATGTTGATTAAGCATTGAATATATGGGATAAATCCCACTTGATCATGGTGTTTAATTCTTTTTATGCTTTTCTGGCTTTTATTCACTAATATTTTGTTGAGAATTTTTCCATTTATTTTCCTGAGATATACTGATCTATAGCTTTCTTTTCTTGTAATGTCTTTGTCTGGTTTTGGCTTTAGGATAACGATGGACTCATAGATTTAGGAAATATTCCCTTGTCTCTTATTTTCTGGAAATTAGCTGTAGAGAATTTGTACAATTTCTTTCTTAAACATTTATCATAATTTACCAGTTAAGCAATCTGGGCTTGGTGCTTTCTGGTTTGAAAGGTTATTTATAAGTGATACAATTTCTTTAGTACACATAGGCCTATTTAAACTGTCTATTTCTTCTTGTGTAAGTTTTGGCAGATAGTATCTTTTAAGAAATTGGTCCATTTCATCTAGATTATTGAATTTATGGGCATAGAGTTGTTCAGATTATTCTTTTATCAATCCTTTGAAGTCCTTAAGATCATCTCTCTTTCTTTCTTGGTTAGCCTGGCTAGAGACTTACCAATTTTTTTATCTTTTCAAACAGATTTTGAATTTGTTGATTTTCTCTGTTGAGTAAATACTGTTTTCAATTCATTGATCTCCACTCTTTTATTATATCCTTTATTCTGCTTGCTTTGGATTTAATTTGCTCTTCCATGTTGTTTATTCCTATTACTAGGTTGGGTATTACCTCTTTCAATCTCGGAGGAGTGACCTTATGTAGGACGGGTCCTATAGGACCCAGCAAAGTGCTCCCTTCTGGCTACTGGTATTAGATGCTCCAAGGGTGTCCTCCACTGGGGTTGTGTGCATACTTCTGTTGTGCCAGGGCTGACTGCGGTAGGCCCATTTGTATGTGGGCCTGCACCCTGATCTGGCTTTCTTCATGAGGTTGTTTTGAGTGCACTGGTGGGTAACGCAAGCCCCCAGTGGGGCTGGTTGTAAAGCTGGTGGCTTGTGACTGCTACATGTATATTTATGGGCAGAGTCAGCCCCTGGTTCTATAGATAGAGGGAGGATTTCAAAATGATACCTGGCAGCACCAGTGTCAGCTCAGTAAAGTGAGGATCACAAAAGTGGCTACTGCTGGCATCTCAGTCCCCAGGGCGAGTCCAGGCTGCCTCTTTTTTTTCTGTAGGAAAGTCTTTGAGATCACCAGTCTGCCCCAGGCTTCTTTCAACCAGCTGCCTGTCTACTGTGACTTGGAGCATGTGAGATTTTATGTGAAACTTTGATGAGTCCCAGTTTCTTACAGCCATCTGGCTCTCTGGAATGTAAGTCTACTGGTTTTCAAAGCCATATGTTTTGGTGGCTCAGCTTCAGGACACCAGGACTGGGGAGCCCAGCATGGTGCTTGGACCCTTCACTCCTCAGAAGACCTCTAAGGCTGTGATGAAAGAAAGTGTTAGTGGCTCAGTCATGTTCAGCTCTTTGTGACCCCATGGACTGTACCCTGCCAGGCCTTCCATCCATGGGATTCTCCAGAAAAGAATATTGGAGTGGGTTGCCATTTCCTTCTCCAGGTGATCTTCATGACCCAGGGATTGAACCCAGGTCTCCTGTATTACAGGCAGACTCTTAACAGTCTGAACCATCAGGAAAAACATTGCTTCAGGCTGCCCAGGTGGCACTAGTGGTAAAGAAACCCCTACCAATGCAGGAGACATAAGAGACACAGGATTGATCTCTGGGTAGGGAATATCCTCTGGAGGAGGGCATGACAACTCAGTCCAGTATTCTTGCCTGGAGAATCCCATAGACAAAGGAGCCTGGTGGGCTACAGTCCATAGGATTGCAAAGAATCAGACACGACTAAAGCAACTTAGCACACAGCATTGCTTCACCCCTCTATTTGTAATCTACATATGTCTTTATATTCAAAGTGAAATTTTTTGAAGAAAACATATAGTAGGGTCTTGTTTATTGACAATCTTCATAATCTAAAACTTTATATTATTTATACAGTTGAATTGCTATCTACCATATTTACTACTGTTTTTTTGCATATATTTTTTATCTTATCTTTCTATATTTATATTTTTCTTGGTTTTAATTGAATATTTTCTTTGATACCACTTTATATCCTTTCTTAGTATTTCAATTATTATTATTATTTTGCCTTTTTTTTTTAGTAGTTTCCTTGGTGTTTGCAGTACATATTTATATTCAGTCTGAGTTCACTTTCAAATAGCACCATACTACTTCATGGGTAGTGCAAATAACTTATAATAACATAATATTTCTAATTCCTCAAAATGTTTAATCTATTATTCATTTCACTTGAACTGTAATCATTGAATTTTCAGTTTTGTTATTTTTAAAAAAACATCAATTATTTCAATTATGAATAAGAAACTTTATTACTTTCATAATGTTTTTATGTACAAATATTAAAGTTTCTGACTTATTTTAATTCTCTCTGAATAATCTGTTTTAACACTTATTGCAAGATAGATTTACATGCAACACCTTTTCTCAATTCTTGTTTGTCTGAAAAGGTTTCAACTTCTTCACTTTTGAGAGAAAAATTTGCAGGTGCTTCTTTAACACTTTGAATATTTCACTCCATTCTCTTCTCATTTGGTTCTGTGGAGAAGTTAGATGTTGTTTTTATCTTTGCTCCTCTATAGGTAAGGTGTACTTCCTCTGGCTCCTGTCAATTTATTTATTCATTTTCTTTTCTGAGTTTGACTATGCTATGTCTATGTATTGCTGGATTTGCTTTTTTGCTTTTTGTGGTTTTATGTTTTGGCATTTATCCTACTTGGTGTCCTTTAAGGTTCATAAACTGATGTCTGACATTAATTTAGGAAAATTCTCAGTCATTATTGTTTCAATATTTCTTCTGTTTCTTCCTTTCTTTCTTCTCATTCTAGTATTCCTATTATGCATATGTTACAGCTTTTGCAGTTTTCCAATTTCTATCTGCATATACTCAAGCTCAGAAAAATCTTTTCTCATCCATATCCAGTCTACTAAAGAATTCAAGATATTCTTCATTTCTGTTACAGTGCTTTTGAACCTCTAGAGCTTCTTTTTTATTCTTTCTAACATTAATCTATCTCCATACTAACATTATTCCACATGTTCTTTCATGTTGTCAGCTTTCATAAGAACTCTGTGATGTTAAATTTTCAAATTGTCTGGGCTGGGGATGCCCAGGTCACTGGTAAAACATTATTTATAGGTGTGGTCTATGAGTGTGTTTGGGGAAGAGATTGGTATTTGAATTGGTAGGCTCACTGAAGAAGATCAGTCTTACCAAGATGAGTTGGTATTATCTAATCAGTTTGTGGGCTTGAACAGAAGAGAATGGAGGTGAAAGTTTTGTGCTTGAGTGAGGACATTCATCTTCTTCTGCTCTCAGACATCCTGGTTCTTAGGCCTCTGGATTCAGAACAAAGCACACAATTGACTCCTAATTCTCAGGCCTTTGGCCTCCAACTGAGACTTACACTATTGAGTCTGCTGATTCTTAGGCCTTTGGACATGAACATCATTGGGTCTCAGTTCTCCAGGTTGCCAAAGATCAATCTTGGGACTTCCTGGCTCCATAACTTTGCAAGTCAAGTTCTATAATAAATCAACCTCTGTCTAGACAGATAGAATGATAGGCAGGACATAGGTACAACTACAGGGAAACAAAATCTGAAATATAAGGATTCCAGCATGGGAGCTTATATTAATAATAACATGGCCAATGGTGCCATCATCCACCTGGTCCTCAAGAAGAGAGGTGGGAGGAAAAAAACCTGTCAGGTTCCTGTTGTTGTTCGGTTGCCCAGTCGTGTCTGACTCTTTGTGACTCCATGGACTGCAACACTCCAGGCCTCCTTGTCCCTCACCGTCTCCCAAAGTTTGCCCAAACTTTGGTCCTTACCACTGCCATTTCCCTCTTGTATTCCCCATACCCTACTCCAGACCCAAGAGACCCTTCCTTGCACATTTGCTTTCTTCTTATTTAGTTTGGAAGCTCAGATTATGGTAAGTTTCCTTTCATGCACACCATACACACACACATGCACATTGATAAGAGAGGGTGTTCTAAGACACTCTTCTACCCAGTGGTTTCTTGAATCCTTTTTGTTTGGGCCTTGACATGAATGGATTAATTTCTTCAGGCAGCCCATTAGAAAATGTAAACTCAGAGATATCCTGCATGATTGCATCATAGTGCCAGGTGGCACTTAGCTGATAGAATATGGCCATTATCATCATTAATCATTTTGTACCTTGCCATGGGTCAGTAAACCTCTTTAATATTTCTTGTGAAAAAATATATATCATATCAGTTTTGTTACTCTGGAGTACTCTGATTAATACAAGTTCTTATCGTATTGATCATAGTTGTTTCAAATTCAAGGTCTGACAATTTCAACATCACTGGCATATCTGGATCTGGTTCTGATTATTACTCTCTCTCTTCAAACTGTGTTTTGCCTTTTACACCACCTGATGTTATTTTGTTGAAAGGTAGACAAGATGTTCTGGGTAAAAGGAACTGCTATAAACAATCTTTTAGTAATATGGTAGTAAGGTGTGGGGTAAAAATGAGGAAGAATTCTATATTCCTAGTCTGCCTTTCAGTGAATCTGCTCCTGGGCTATGAACTTCACAGGTACACTTTAATATTGTTATTTTCATTTTCATGTATTGATGTAGGATTGCTAAAGGGGGCTAGAATTGAGTATTTCCTTTCTCCAACTTGGAAGGTTCAGTTCAGTTCAGTCGCTCGGTTGTGTCTGACTTTTTGTGACCCCATGAACTGCAGCACGCCAGGCCTCCCACTCCATCACCAACTCCCAGAGTTCACTCAAACTCACGTCCATCGAGTCGGTGATGCCATCCATCCATCTCATCCTCTGTCATCCCCTTCTCCTTCTGCCCCCAATCCCTCCCAGCATCAGAGTCTTTTCCAATGAGTCAACTCTTCACATGAGGTGGTCAAAGTACTGGAGTTTCAGCTTTAGCATCATTCCCTCCAAAGAACACCCAGGGCTGATCTCCTTTAGAATGGACTGGTTGGATCTCCTTGCAGTCCAAGGGACTCTCAAGAGTCTTCTCCAACACCACAGTTCAAAAGCATCAATTCTTCGGTGCTCAGCTTTCTTCACAGTCCAACTCTCACATCCATACATGACCACTGGAAAATCCATAGCCTTGACTAGACGGACCTTTGTTGGCAAAGTAAGGTCCCTGCTTTTGAATATGTTATCTAGGTTGGTCAGAACTTTCCTTCCAAGGAGTAAGCATCTTTTAATTTCATGGCTGCAATCACCATCTGCAGTGATTTTGGAGCCCAAAAAATAAACGGACACTGTTTCCACTGTTTCCCCATCTATAAGTTAGAGTGGACTAAAATTAGCTACTTCTTTTCCATCAGGCCAGTTAGGATTTGATAAAATTACAGTAAGTTAGAGTCTGTTAAAATAATATCTCTTGAAAGGAGATTTTGTTAAGAAAAGCATAATATTCTGGTGAATTTCAAAATGGTTATTTTTCCATCTCCCTCTGCTGGAAGACCAAAGAGATTTTTCTCTGATGTTCACTATGAGAACTTGGTAGAGTTCATGGAGGAGAAAATCATAAAAGTGAATCTCCCTGAAGATTGTGTCCTTCAGACTTGCTCAGAGTGAGCCTCCAACTATTGATCAAGTACATTTCAGGGTTTCTTACCAGGGCATTGGTTCCAGTCAAAGTGGGATTCTGCTCTGGTAAATTGAATTATCTCTATCTACCTCTTTGTCTATCTAAATTTGTTTGTCCTGGGACCTCATTTCTCTAGCGGATATAAAAAGAATTCTTGGTTTTTCTTTTTCTTTCTTTCTTTCTTTTTTGTTTTTTGTTTTTTAGCACTCCATGCTACTTGTCATTAGCCTGGAGCTATGACCCCTCAGCACTTTACATGCTGAAATAGAAACCAAAGTCCTTGAGATCAATTTGCCCCAAATCGTGTCCCATTCTTACTCAATGCCACTCACTATATCTATTCAGTCCATATCAAAATTCTAACTCTTCTTTTCTCAAACACAACATAATTTTCCACTCTCCCTTATCTTAGCACTTGCTGCCCTTTCTGCTGGATTTGTAACTGCCTTGGACTTTCCCTGGTGGTTCAGACGGTAAGCATCTGTCTACAGTGTGAGAGACCGGGTTTGATCCCTGGATTGGGAAGATTCCCTGGAGAAGGAAATGGCAATCCACTCCAGTACTTCTTGCCTTGAAAATCCCATGGACGGAGGAGCTTGGTGCAGGCTACTATCCATGGGGTCACAAAGAGTTGGGCACGACTGAGGACTTCACTTCACTGTAGTATTCATGCATTCTTAAAGGGAATTCTGTTCCCTCCCTTGAAAAGTCCCCTGATTCCATTTTACAGAGACTCTTCCATCCATGTGCTCCCAGTAAACTTAATATAGATGTTTATATTTATTTGAAATTTATTTATTGTTATGTAAATATATTCCCACTTTCTTAGAATAATACTTTAAGGATGAGTCAGTGTATTTCTTGTTAGTTGTTTGCTTTTTTAAAATTAAAAGTATATTGTATTTTACTGTGCTTGTTATAGACAATTAAGTCTTAAAAATATCAAAATTATGTTATCTTGTGCATACTTCCCGCAAATAGATAAAAATGAGAGTAAAAGCATTTAGGAAAATGAATCAATCATTATCTTGTAAGAGCGTTCCTGTTGTTTACTAAAAGGTTCTGCATATAAGATATGTCTCTTTGGGGACAGAAAGAATTCACATTAAATTTTCTAAGTGTGACTATTCAGCTAAAACGACACTGTCCTTAACTGTGTGCATACCAGAGTACAATTAATTGGCTTTGATCCATGAAGAATTTTTATTTTTTCACTTTAAAGGTTTAAGAAAGAAAAGAATCCAACAGCTATGAAGTTCACGAAATTGATTGGTAGATGGTTACCAACATAACTGATATGTTAAAAAACTTTAAAATACATGTTCTTACTTTGAAACAAATTTGGAAGTATCCATGGTCTTTACATTATTTTTTTTTTTCTTCAGTAATTTATTTATTTATTTATTTTTAATTTAATTTTATTTTTTTAATTTTATTTTATTTTTAAACTTTATAAATTTTATTAGTTTACATTATTAAAGATGAGTACATTTTTAATCTAGAGGTTGTTTGGGGTTACAACTGATAATATTTCTTTTTAAAATTTATTTTTAATTGGAGGATAATTGCTTTACAATGATGTGTTGGTTTCTGCTGTACAACAAGGTGAATCAGCTATATGTCTACATATATACCCTCCCTCAAGAGGCTCCCTGCCATCCACCCCCTCCCACCCCCTTCTCAGTCATCACAGCACCCAGCTGGGCTCCCTGTGTTATACAGCAACCTCTCACTAGCTATCTATTTTACACAGGGTAGTGTCTATATGTTAATGCTGGTCTCTCCATTTGGTTCACCCTCTCCTTCCTTCACTGTGTGCCTAAGTCTGTTCTCTATGTCTGTGTCTCTATTCCTTCCCTGCAAATAGGTTCATCAGTACCAAAAAATTTTAATCTTTGTGATGATTAATTTCTTACTAGATGCTTCTTCCCAAAATGATTACATTTGATGCCTCATTTTATTTAACAATCATAGCAATCCTCTGAAACAGACAACTATCATTGTCTCCATGTTACAAATGTTATATATGAGCATCAAGAGAGGTTAAGAACTTGCCTAAGACAATGCTTCTGCTATATTATAAACTAGATATTAAAAAGAAACTCTCTGATTAATAAGTGTTTATTCTTTATGAGGGGCTTCCCTGGTGGCTCAGATGATAAAGAATCCACCTGCAATGTGGGAGACCTGGGTTCAATCCCTGGGTTAGGATGATCCCCTGGAGGAGGGCATAACAGCCCACTCCAGTATTCTGGCTTGGAGAATCCCCATGAAGAGAGTAGCCTGGTATGCTAGGGCCACAGAGAGTCACAGCACATTCTTTACCAGACTTCCATATTACCCTTACAACAAAATTTCAAAATGCAATGAAAGTTAAAGAAATAGGTTTGTTTCACCTATGTAATTGTGTAAAGTATGTTCAGTTTCTATTACATGTGAAGTAAAATTTCCAAATTGCATTTTTACTTAGAAATTCTGAACATTTTAGTTGTAATAAGATAGGATTTGTAGTTCCACTTTTCTTTCCTTTAAGGCTTCACTCTCTCTTCTCCATCACATTTTCATTTTTGTATATTGTAAGGTGAAGAAAACATTTATATTAAGAAATGTGAATCATTTTATTTGTTTGAACAAATACTGTAAAACTGGCAAAAATTTTTCAGTGATTGCTGTGAGGCTGTGTATTTTCTACATTTCTAAGCAGAAGCCATTTTTATATTTATGAAGTTAATTATTGACATTGTGGTAAGTAAAATAATGATCTCTCCAATAAAATCTACATTATAATCCTCAGAATTTGTGAGCATATTAGGGTCCATGGCAAAGGAGTATTAAGATTGCTAGCTAGTTAACCTTAAAATAGGAAGATTGTTCTCGATTATCTGGATAGAAATAATATCATCACAAGGGTTCTTAAAAATGGGAGAAGGAAGTGGTGGGGAGAGAGGTTACTATGAGAGAAAGGTACAGAAAGATGCAGCTTTGCTGGATTTGCCCATGGAAGCAGGAGGCTATAACCCAAGGAATGTGAGCATCCTCTAGAAGCTGGAAATAGCAAAACACAACAAAGGAACAGATGCTCTCCTAGAGCCACCAGAAGGGAGTGCAGAGTTGTTAAGACCTTCATTTGCCTAGTATGACCCTTGTCAGACACCTGACCTGAATTTATTATCTGTAAGGTAATACATTTGAAGTGTCTGAAGCCTTTAAGTTTTCAGAAACTTGTTATAGTAGCAATAGAAAACTGGCAGTTATAAATTAATCTACTTGACTTAAAGTAAACACAGGGAAATACTTAGCTTTGTCATTTTACTTGCTATTTTAAAAAATGAGATGAATATCAATAAAGTGCCTTGAGCTAAGTTCCTGATGCTATTGCAGTTTGTAAATGTGTGTACTGTGCTAGTATACATTATATATGCAAGTATAGATCTAAAAATACGGTAGGGAATATATCAAATCTTACAGTAATAGGAGGAGTAGGTCACTAGAATGTGTCAGTAGGGGGTGCTCATGTATAGGGTACCACTGTGACTTCCGCAAACATCATCTGACTGGGGGAAGGGCACACCAGAAGCACCAATTCTGAGAAATACATGTTTGAAGAAAAATTCAGAACCTATTACTGAAAATATACCAAACAGAAGAATCATTATTCTGCATTTATTCTTGGATATGTATTCCATATATGAATACATAATTCTTAAAGAAAGACTAATTTTAATTTATCAAATTTATTTTTGCCATATTTTTTTTCTCGGTAGTATTTAATGAAATGCTTACATTGTGATCATACCAACTTTGAAAGTAAAAGAAAACACTGTAGCTTGTTTGCTATAAATTTTAGGTACAATTCTGGATATTTATGGTGTGATTGCACAGCATAGAATTGTTTTATCAGTTACTAGAATTTGTTGTCAAGCAAATTTTCCATTTTGGTAACTGCTTCTATATTTTATGGTCATGTAGTCATTTATGTAACTTTTTTGAACTTTTCTTTTGGAATTTCAATAAGCAACAGTTCATGAATATTCCCCAAATATTAAGCTTACATTTTTCATTTATCTTTCTCTGTCATATCATCTGTTTCTTTAATATTCTTATATTTTTATTTTCTCACAATGAAAGTTACTTTAGTTTATTATTCATAATGTTAATGGAATCTTTTTGCTTCAAAAATTGAATTTACTTACATGAAATAAAGTTGTGTCCTAATCTAGGATATTTAATCAATGAATTGAAGTTATATAAAGCAATTCTAAGAGATATACAAAGGTAAAGAGTTCTACCATAAATGAAATAAACAGTCCCTCTGTGCTAGAAGCTTACCTTGATGCCCGACACAACCTCTATATACTACATGAGTGAGGCTGCATAAACCACATTAAAAGTCCAAACCTAAGTTAGCCCCAGGGACAAAATGAATCAAATGATTTATTTGTCTTCTGTTCTTATCACAGATTTAAAGTTGCTCCAAAAGACCCATACAGTAAGAAATGCATTTCGTCCTTGTAACCAACTGTCTGAGATACACCTGTGGTTTAATAACTTGTTTTTTACTTCTTCCCACACTTCAGTTTGTCCATCTTGCCCTCTATCTAATCACTCTGTCTAGGACAAAGTTGTCTTTTTTAAAACATGGTCCCAACTCTTAATGAAGTCATGTCCTTTAACTGTCACTCACTCATATAGATTTAAGTAACCTACAGCAACATGCTGTTTTTAATATTTTCATTATCCAAGAACAAAATGGTAACCTATAGATAGAAGGCTGATGTTAATAGCTTGCTGTTCTAGACTACCTTTTATTTGCTTGCTGCTGAAACCCCTCCTGCCAAAGAGAACAGTTCTCTTGAACAGGCCCATCTAAGGTCAGACTTGCTTCTCTGTAAACTGAATCCCAAGGTAACTTTTATTAGAGAATCCTGCATTTATTTGATTGTGTTTATGTTTCTTAAACAAAAGAGGAGACACAAGTATTATCTGTAGCCATTTAAAATGGATTCTATGGCGACTTTAAAAGTGGGATATTTATATATAGCACAGCTATTTGCAGAAAAGTGTATCAGCTCATTCAAACTCATCAGGGCATTGGATAATATTTAGATAAGCAGAAAAACAAATTAACACTCAGTCAAATCTAGTTTTATTATTGTCAAGCACTGGGAACTTGTTTTTAATGAGTTAATAATTCTTAAAATGTCTCCCAAGTACATACTAATAGGCTGCATTTTTTTCATTTGTTCTGCTTATCACAAGTGTAGCTAACTTCATATTTGCTTCAATGATGGGATTCTTTCAGAGTGTTTTGACCTTTTAGTCAATTTGGAATGCTTTTTACTGCTTTGCCACAGTTAGGAAAGATTGATCAGTTACTATATAAGCCTTCTACATTTTAGAAAGCTCCTTTACACATCTGGGTCAAGACAGTTCACAAACAGCTGAACACATATTTTTATTGGTTTAATATTGCAGGTGGTTATATCACTCTCATAAAAGAGCTTTTACTTTCTTTAATTTCAATGTAGAATCTGGCAACTGAACTGATAATCAATCACATTTGTTCTGTTGCTTTTTAAAAGCTTAAATGCCTCATAGGAAAAAGATGCTACTGAGCAGACACAGTGGGATTTCATAAGGGTTTTTATTAGACAGACCCTATGATAGCTTAAAAAAAAACGATTTAATTTGCAGTGTGCATATACCACAGATATTACCTTTGCGGAAGAACCTATGGGGTATGAAATATCAATCTACATTTTTTAAAGATCCAATCACTTTAAATAGGTGTTGTGTCTGTGGGCCAATTCACAAGGGAGATAGGAAATGGAATGATGAAACAACAAGCAGGTGCAGCAAGTGAATTCATCTTTACTGGATATTTGAAATCATGAAATTCAAGTAGCATTTACTGTGCTCTTTTATTCCTACAGCTGCAAGATGTAACAGAAAGTGAACCTCACTGGGACCTGGGAGTCTTGGATTCTGTACATGGTTCTGTGCCTAAAGAGTTAGAAACTAAATTAGGTTCTCAAATACTAAGTGAGTGTAAATGAGATGATCACAATGAAAATGACTCCACTAGTCCAAAGCATTCAGCAGGAGTTTTGGGTTGCCCCCAAAATACCCTGAGGCAATCCTCTCTATAATTGGTAAGATCTGACAATAGTATCTTTTTCTGAGGGATATCATTAGTTTTATAGTTGACAGGATATATAGCAGGCATTCAATAAATACTCACTTTTTTTATCTTTACCTATTTTGTTGTTCATTTTAATTGGTGGACTGTCAATTTAGATTGCCATCCTTGAATCTCTTCTCAAACATTTCCTGCTTCTTTTACTTCCTTGTACAGTGGAGGTTAAGAGGAGTGTAGGAGGTACTCCTTAGCTAATTTGAGCAAGTTCATTATTATGATACTGAAAACTGATAATATTTACTTGGTATCTACTTTCTTCTGAGAACTGTCATTTAAACATTATTATTTTAAGCTTAAAAACAGCTCTGAGATGTAGACAATATATAGCTATAAAGGAGTTTAGAGGATTTAAGTAGATTCATTAAGTACACATAAGCAATGATCAGTGGAACCTGGATTCAAACAATTCTTTGTCCATTTCCAATGTACTTGAATGTAAGCACTTTAGTAATTAATCCTAAGCTGGACCTGGAAAGATATGCTTTCATTCTTCATATTTTAAGAAACCCAATAACATTAGTTCTCAATAAAAATGGATTAAAATATCAAAGAATATATATTTTTATTAAAAATTCAAAATATCAGCAAAGAATAGCAGACATTTACTATAGCTCTACTAAATGGACAAGCTAGTTTATGCATCCACTAATTAAATCAATGTTCATATTTGGATCTTTAATCAAAATCTGAGTAAGATTTTGATCTCTGTCAGGCATATAGAGAAAGTAACTGCTGATAGGAACACTGGTTTAATGACAGCTTCTCACATTAGCAATGTAAGGTCCTAAAGGACTTGAAAAGGTTGGGAAAAGATGACCCATGAGGATTCACATATATGACTAGTGACTCATATGTCAGAAAGAAGTTAAATATTTCTATCTCAAGGCCCTTCTTATTGAGATATATGCAGACACACAAAAGGCATTGTTGAAAAAAATGCAAGCAGGCAAATAAACACAAAATCAATTCATGGAATCAATGGTCCATTAACTGCATTCTTTTTCACATAGAAACGTCATTTTAGAACACTTTGCAAGTAAGTGTTCCTGAAGAATAAGGCTTTCAGAGTAAAGGACAGAAAGCAATCAAGCTACATGGATAAGGCCAAACTATTAAGTCTTTTTCACCATAATGGAGAAATGAGCTAGCAGTAGAACTACAGACTAAGCAAAGCTAACTCCATAATTCTCAACACAGATGGTGTTTTAGAATCACCTGTGAGGCTGGGGTCCACTCCTAGATATGTTCAGTTGCCTGGTGTGGCCTCCAATCGCCTAAAACCTTTATAACAATCAGTTGTTTCAAATGTTCAGGCAGAGTAGAGAACTATTTTTCTGGTAAACTACTTAAAGGAAAAAAAAAATTCTCCAAATTGTATTGACTTAAAACCGCAATGATTTATTACTTCTTACCAGTTCTTTGTGAAGTCAAGGAAGTTCTACTGGGTGGTTCTGCTCTAGATGTCGTTGACTGAGGTCCCCCAACTGGTGGACTTCCACAGGCAGAAGAGACTGGTCCAAGTTTTCACTCACATGACCAGGCGTTTGGAATCTCTTCATGGCCTTTCCATTTTCACATGATGCCTAATCATTTATGAGTGTTATCTTTGCTTCTCTATAGTATGAAGGTTGCCTCCCCTGGAGAGAAAAGAAATAAAAACTGTCAGTTTGCTTTAACACCTGGCCTTGAAATTTCCAAGAGATTGTGTCTGTCACATTGTATCGCTCAAAATGAGTATCAAAGGCAGGGAATTTTGACTATACCTTTCCCCATGGGAAATGGTGAACCCTTTATGTCCACCTCTAATCCACTGCAAGCTAACTCTCCCCTAGCTACCTGTTCTGTGGCCTTCAGGGAAAAGTGTCTGTACAGTAGAGCAAGGTTTCAGGTAGGGCTTCAGGTGAGGACAAGAGGGAAGGTAAGAAAGAAAGAAGGAAACTTTTACGACAATGCCCATATGCAGAGGTGGAAGAGGGTATACATTATATAATCAGGGTGTCAGAGAGGAATTTGGGGGAGAGCGTTAGAGAAAAGGTAAGAGAGAGTATAAACCCAGGGCAGAGAAAACACAGAATGTCATTGAGGTGACCTGAATGTGAGTAGTGTGTGAAGAACAGGAAAACTGAGTTTAGGCAGCTTTGGTTTCCAAAAGTCTTCTCAGATTGAGGGTCTCCCTGGCAGTCATTAGGACCATTAATCAAATAATTTTACTCTGTTGCCTTCTGGGTACTTGGCAGATTTGCAGTTACCTACCCTGTGGATATTATGCATATCCACATGATTTGCTTCAGGCAATAAAATGTTAGATTTGGAACCATGAGTCACTATATATCCTCTAATATGAATACTTAAATAACTAGGATTATCAAAGTCTTTCCTGTCGATAGCTTTGGACGTGGACATGAAATGTGGTTCAAAGTAATCTCTTTTGGTTTGAAGTCATTGCCATTTGGACGTTTCTTTGGTTTGCTCTGCAGTATAATCTACTAACCAGGTGGTGCAATGTTGCCGTGGATAGAAAGGGAGTGCTCCTTTTCCTCATTTTTAGAATAGTTTCATACTGGCGCTAGAGATTTACTGTTTCTCCTGGTCTGTAGGTTTAGACAGAGGTGAGTTGAAGTAAGTTTATAGTGAGATTCATGGTCTAGCACACAAATCAGCCTTGAAATACTCTCTTAAAATGTCCTGCCACTTGAATCTTTTTGTTCATATTTTATAATTTTATATCTTCTCTATTTGTTGGTTATTGGCCTGAATGGATGAGGCTCGCAGTGAATTATTTATTCAACTTCCCTGACCTAAAGTCACTCGCAAGGAAGGCTTTACTGCTGAAAGTGCCATGTTTATAAAGGTGGCACATGGAGATGTCTCACAAAAGGAAAACATGCAGAATTCCATATCAGATAAATGTAAGACTTTCTTTCTTTTTGTTGTTGTTTTTAGGGAAGTTAGTAGTACGTTAGCATCTACTTTGGGCTTAGAGGTCAGGAATCTACATCTTCAACTGGTTACCTGAATATCAGAGTAAATGGACTAGGGTGGTGGGCTTAATGTTTTTATATAGGTAAAGTATCCATATTAATTTAGTTGTATCTGTGAAATATTCATTGTGTTAAGATGCTTTTTCTGCTTTCATCTTGTTGATGCTTCAGATAGGGTTTCTATTTAGCTGTTTTTTTTCAGTAGTTACGGCAGTGTTGTGGCTTATTAGAGCAAATTCTACCCTACACTTTTTCTTCTATTAATTAGATTTTTTCAGTAGTTTTAGGTTCACAACAAAACTGACATTAACATAGACCAAACTCTATATGCCCTGTTTGTGTGTAAGCATGAATGTGTGCACTTGGGTGTGCACATATATGCCTAAATGCACACACGTGCACACACACACACACACACACAGAGCCTCTATGACCATCAGCATCCCCCACCAGAGTGGTGAGTTTGTTGTATTGATAAGCCTACATCAGCATATCATAAACACCCCAAATCCATAGGTTACACTAGGGCTCACTCTTACTGTTATACATTCTCTAGCTTTTAGACAAACGTATAATCACATGATGTTGTTGTTGTCCAGTCACTCAGTTGTGTCTTACCCTTGGCAACCCCATGGACTTCAGCATGCCTCTTCACTGTCTCCCAGAGATTGCTCAAACTCATGTCCATTGAATCAGTGACGCCATCCCACCATTTCATCCTCTGTCGTCCCCTTCTCCTCTTGCCTTCAACCTTTCCCATCATCAAGGTCTTTTCTAATGAGTTGGCTCTTCCCATCAGGTGACCAAAGTATTGAATCTTCAGCTTCAGCATTGGTCCTTCCAATGAATATTCAGGGCCAATTTCTTTTACAAATGACTGGCTTGATCTCCTTGCAGTCTAAGGCACTCTCAAGAGTCTTCTCCAGTACCACAGTTCAAAAGCATCAATTCCACGCTCAAACATTCTTTATAGTCCAATTCTCATATCAGTACATGACTATTGGAAAAACCATAGCTTTCACTATATGGATCATTTTTGCAAAGTGTTATCTATCCTTTTTAATATACTGTCTAGGTTTGTCACAACTTTTCTTCCAAGGGGCAAGTGTCTTTTAATTTCATGATAGAAGTCACCATCAGCAGTGATTTTGGAGTCCAAGAAAATAGTCTGTTACTGTTTTAATTGTTTCCCCATCTATTTGCCATGAAGTGATGGGACTGGATACCATGATCTTAGTTTTCTGAATGTTGAGTTTCAAGCCAACTTTTTTTACTCTCCTCTTTCACCTTCATAAGGAGGCCCTTTAATTCTTCATTGCTTTGTGCCATTAAGGTGGTGTCATCTGTATATCTGAGGTTATTGATATTTCTCCCTGCAGTCTTGATTCCAGCTTCAGCTTCATCCAGTCTGTCATTTTGCATGATGTAATCTGCATATAAGCTGAATAAGCAGGATGACAATATACAACCTTGATGTACTCCTTTCCCAATTTTAAATCAGTCTATTGTTCCATGTCCGGTTCTAACTGTTGCTTCTTGACCTGCATACAGGTTTCTCAGGAGGCAGGTAAGATGGTCTGGTATTCCCATCTCTTGAATAATTTTCCACAGTTTGTTGTGATACACACAGTAAAAAGCTTTAGCATAGTCAATGAAGCAGATGTTCTTCTGGAATTCTCTTGCTTTTTCTATGATCCAACAGATGTTGTTAATTTGATCTCTGCTTCCTCTGCCTTTTCTACATCTGGCTTGTACATCTGGAAGTTCTTGGTTCACAAAATGACATGCTATCACACTTATAGAATAGAATCACTATCCTAAAAATCTTCTGCATCCTGCCTCCTCATGCTTCTTTTCTTCCTAACACCTGAAAATCACTAATTTTTTTTTTTTTACTATCTACAATTTTGCCTTTTCTAGAATACTATAGAATTAGCATCATATAGTATATAGACATTTCTGATAGCTTATTTCATTTAGTAATATATTTTGAAGGTACTCCATATCTTTCATGCCTTGATAACTCATTTCTTTTTAAATTTAAGTTTTGTTCATTTTTAGCAACAAATAATCCTCCACATCCTCTCCAGCATATACTGTTTATAGATTTTTTGATGATGGACATTCTGACTGGTGTGAGGTGATACCTCATTGTAGTTTTGATTTGCATTTCTCTAATAATGAGGGAAAGTACTGGAAAAGGCCAGTTTTCAATCCAATCCCAAAGAAAGACAATGACAATGAATGCTCAAACTACCACAAAATTGCGCTTATCTCACATGCTAACAAAGTAATGATCAAATTCTCCAAGCCAGGCTTCAAAGGTATGTGAACCATGCAATTCCAGAAGTTCAAGCTGGATTTAGAAAAGGCAGAGGACCCAGACACCAAATTGCCAACATCCAGTGGATCATCAAAAAAGCAAAAGAGTTCCAGAAAAATATCTACTTCTCTTTTATTGACTAGGCCAAAGTCTTTGTGTGGATCACAACAAACTGTGGAAAATTCTTAAAGAGATGGGAATACCAGACCACCTGACCTGCATCCTGAGAAATCTATATGCAGGTCAAGAAGCAACAGTTAGAACTGGACATGGAACAACACACTGGTTCCAAATAGGGAAAGAATACATCAAGGCTGTATATTGTCACCCTGCTTATTTAACTTATATGCGGAGTACATCATGAGAAATGCTGGGCTGGATGAAACAAAAGCTGGAATCAAAATTGTCAGGAGAAATATCAATAACCTCTGATATGCAGATGACACCACACTTATGGAAGAAAGCGAAGAAGAATTAAAGAGCCTCTTGGTGAAAGTGAAAAAAGAGAGTGAAAAAGTTGGCTTAAAACTCAACATTCAGAAAACTAAGATCATGGCATCTTGTCCCATCACTTCATAGCAAATAGATGAGGAAACAGTGACAGACTTTATTTTTTGGGGCTCCAAAATCACTACAGATGGTGACTGCAGCCATGAAATTAAAAGACACTTGCTCCTTGGAAGAAAAGTTATGAACCAACCTAGACAGCATTTTAAAAAGCAGAGACACTTTTATTAAGCTGGGCATTGTGCTGAGACATAGCAATAAATGAATTTCTGATTCCTTCCTCCCCCCCCCCCAAAAAAAAAAATAGAAAGCAGAGACATTACTTTGCCAACAAATGTCCGTCTAGTCAAAGCTATGGTGTTTCCAGTAGTCATGTATGGATGTGAGAGTTGGACTATGAAGAAAGCTGAGTGCCGAAGAATTGATGTTTTTGAACTGTGGTGTTGGAGAACTGTTGAGAGTCTCCTGGACAGCCCGGAGATCCAACCAGTCCATCCTAAAAGAAATCAGTCCTGAATATTCATTGGAAGGACTGATGCTGAAGCTGAAACTCAATCCTTTGGCCACCTGAGGCTAAGAACTGACTCATTTGAAAAGAATCTGATGCTGGAAAAGATTGAAGGCGGGAGGAGTAGGGAAAGACAGAGGATGAGATGGTTGGATGGCATCATGGACTCAATGGGTATGAGTTTGAGTGATGGACAGGGATGCCTGGAATGCTGCAGTCCATGGGGTTGCAAAGAGTTGGACACAACTGAGTGACTGAACTGAATTTAATATTCCATTATCTGGATTTCTGACAGTTATTAATATGTAGCCTTTTCTCTACTGAAGAACATCTTTGCTGCATCCAAATTTTGGCAATTATGAATAAGGCTTCTATAAATATATGTGTGCAAGCTTTTTCGGTAGACCTAAATTTTCCACTTATTTGGATAAATTCCAAGAAGCATGATTGCTGAAAAATATGACAGTTTCTGTTGCTTCATATCTTTACCAACATATAGTTCTTGCCATTTTGGCCATTCTAATAGGTGTGTAGTGGTATCTCATTGTTGTTTGAATTTGTATTTCCCTCATGGTATCTATGTCGAACCTCTTTTCATATGCTTCTTTGCTGTCTACATAGCTCCTTTGGTGAGGTGTCTATCCAAGTCTTTTGCCCATTTTTGAGAGTTTTTGTGTATATATTTGTTGTGTGTTCTTTGCATGTTTTGAATAAGAGCTATTTATGTCTTTTGGGAACATTTTCTCCCAATCTGTGGCCTGTTTTTTCATTCTCTGAGCAGTGTCTTTTGTAGAGCTGAAGCTTTAATTCAACTAATTAATTATTTCTTTCATGAATCATGCCTTTGCTGTTGTATCTAGAATGTCATTATCATATCCAAAGTCACCCAGATTTTCTCCTATGTTATTTCTAGGAATTTATCATGTACATTTCTCTTCATTAGTCTGATTAATAAACAGAGCTACTTTTATGACATTAAATTATTAATTAATGAAATGAATACAGAAAAATTGGGCATATGACTAAGCTCCACCTGTTATCTCACTTACTTTCATTTGATGAGAGAAAAATATACACTTTTTCAGGTAATACCTTATTTCACTTTTTTTTTTTTCAGGAGATATAAAAAGAAATCCTTATGAGCCTGAAGTGACAAGTAAAAATGTATTGTCTAAAGTAAAATAATCAATGGGAATAAAATCAAATACATAAATATCCTGAATATATTCTTTCTGTAAGGGTATGCAAAGGAAATAACTGACGTAAGTATAGAATTTTATTTATTTAATAGGATACCCCAAGTTAGACCCTCATTCTCTTTCCCCAGAGTAAGTGTTTATTGTTGGCCTCCTTCTTTTGCCTGCTTGCTATGTAATTTAAGACTGATGCCTCCCTGTGGGAAATAAAACCTGATCAGAGAACAGGTTGCATTGCTTCCTAAAGAAATTATGCCTTAGTGAATGCTGATACCAGCTTTGTCATAATGGAAATGCATAATTAATGCCTTTGCTTCAACAGTTTTGGAAACAGAACCATCTGAAACTGATTCAAAAAGAAGGATTTAATATTGAGCTCTCTCTGCATCTAACCATTAATGCATTGGATTGTAGGGACCACAGCATACTAAAATGGCATGATTGGATTTGTGACACCTGGATTGGTTATAGTGGCTACTGTTGAAATACTAAACAATGGAAATCTGCCATGTAAAATCACACAGAATAAAAAGTCAATTTCATACAGGTGAAGTTCTTCTGTAAGTTGAGAAAAATCAAGTTATTTCTAAATTTTCTCTTACAATGTTTTACGTTTAATACCTTTTAAAATTTCAGAGCTGCATTTGCTTATATGATAAAAGTTCTGACTTGTATTTTCACAATGTAGGCTGACCTCAATTTTTCCAATTAGCAATTTTTTTTGTTGTTTTTGAATTCACAGTAGAGGCTGAACATCTGGTAATATGATTTGAATGTCCTCCATCTTCTCACCCCTGAGATTCAATACAACTATCTGCTATTTATATTTTGATTTAAATTTTTTAAATGCCTACTTTACTCTGCTACAATATGTACTAAGGGATTTGAAATAGATGAATCTAATACATCCTTCAAGATATAGTTCTCCCAACCCTGAAATACTAGTGCTAAGTAGAGCAACACTTTTCAAAGGAAAGGAAAATGTGTAACTGAATGCCTTTGATAATCAAGAATTATTTTAATTTATAGATAAATGAAATCTAATAAATGATAATTAAACTGAAAAAACTACTTTAGTAACTATAGTAATCAGGGATGACAACTGGTTACAAAGGAAAAGTGAGTATGTTAGAAGGACATATCCACAATCAATAATTAAATATGTATTTTGTTAATTGTTACAACTTGAGAATGGTACTTAAACCCATTACCAGAATCTGGACCCATCAAGCATGGACAGTTTGTCTGACTTTGTAGCTTTGACCCACCACTTTTAGCTAGACAAATCTAAATCCTTTTCTTGAGACTTTTTTAATATGGACAATTTTAAAAATCTTTATTGAATTTGTTACAATATTGTTTCTGTTTTCTGTTTTGGTTTTTTGGCCATAAGGTATGTGGAATCTTAGCTCCCTGACCTTGGATCGAACCCATACCCTCTGCATTGGAAGGTGAAGACTTAACCACTAGATTAACAGGGAAGTCTCCATCCTAGGTCATCTAAGTGTACTTTGTATAGCAGAGTGCTGCCCTTGATTGGCTTCAGATTGTGTGAGTTAACTGTAAAATATATGGAATTTTGTGAGCCAGTTGATATCACATCTGTAGCCCAAAATCAACTGTGGTAGGAATGCTTTGTACTGTAGAAATTGGCAAACTCTACAAACAGAGCCTTCCCCTGCTGCAACATATGGCTACAGCTAAGTCACTTCAGTCGTATCCGACTCTGTGTGACCCCATAGATGGCAGCCCACCAGGCTCCCCCACCCCTGGGATTCTTCAGGCAAGAACACTGGAGTGGGCTGCCATTTCCTTCTCCAATGCATGAAAGTGAAAAGTGAAAGTGAAGTCGCTCGGTCGTGTCCGACTCTTAGCGACCCCAAGGACTGCAGCCTACCAGGCTCTTCCACCCATGGGATTTTCCAGGCAAGAGTACTGGAGTGGGGTGCCATTGCTTTCTCCGGCTGTAACATACCTGTTGTTAAACATTTAGAAGCATACATATACTTTGGGTTTTGTATTTCTAAAGTGATAATTATAGCTGTATAATTTTATCACTGTATAACTGTATCAATAACCTCCAACATTTTAAAACTTTAATTACATAAATTGATTTTGTACTGAGGTATCAGTTCAGTTCAGTTGCTCAGTCATGTCCGACTCTGAGATCCCATGAATTGTAGCATGCCAGGCCTCCCTGTCCATCACCAACTCCCGGACCTCACTCAAACTCAGGTCCATCGAGTCAGTGATGCCTTCCAGCCATCTTATCCTCTGGCGTCCCCTTCTCCTCCCACCCCCAATCCCTCCCAACATCAGAGTCTTTTCCAATGAGTCAACTCTTCGCATGAGGTGGCCAAAGTACTGGAGTTTCAGCTTTAACATCATTCCTTCCAAAGAAATCCCAGGGTTGATCTCCTTCAGAATGGACTGGTTGGACCTCCTTGCAGTCCAAGGGACTCTCAAGAGTCTTCTCCAACACCACAGTTCAAAAGTATTAATTCTTCGGCACTCAGCTTTCTTCACAGTTCAACTCTCACATCCATACATGACCACTGGAAAAACCATAGCCTTGACTAGACGGACCTTTGTTGGCAAAGTAATGTCTCTGCTTTTCAATATGTTATCTAGGTTGATCATAGCTTTTCTTCCAAAGAGTAAGCATCTTTTAATTTCATGGCTGCAGTCACCATCTGTAGTGATTTAGGAGCCCCCCAAAATAAAATCTGACACTGTTTCCACTGTTTCCACATCTATTTCCCATGAAGTGATGGGACCAGATGCCATGATCTTCGTTTTCTGAATGTTGAGCTTTAAGCCAACTTTTTCACTCTCCACTTTCACTTTCATCAAAAGATAGTTGACTAATAATATGGTATGCATTTCAGGTGTAGAACACAGTAATTCAATATTTTTGTAGATTATACTTCATTTAAAGTTATAAATGACTAGCTATTAATATATTGGAAGTCACTCAATCAGAACAACAAAAAGAAAAGGGGACTAAAAACATGAGAATAGTTTCAGGGACCTTTGAGAAACAGAAAGCACACCAACATTCATCTCATAGGAGTCCCAGAAGAAGAGAGAGAAGAAGCAGTCCAAAATGTATACAATGAAATTATGACTGTGAAGTTCCCAAACCTGAAGAAGGAAACAGATATCCAGGTACAGGAAGAACAGAGGGTTCCAAACAAGATAATCCCAAGCAGACCTACACCAAGATATATCATAATGAAAGTGTCAAAATGTAAAAGATACATTGTACAGCATAAATTGACATTTTGAAAGTATAGCATAGTGACAGTCTTCCCAAGTGGTGCTGGTGATAAAGAAGTTACCTACCAGTGCAAGGAGACATAAGAGGCACAGGGTGGGTTTGATCCCTGAGTTGGGAAAATTTCCTGGAGAAGGTCATGGCAACCCACTCCAGTATCGTTTCCTGGAGAATTCCATGGACAGAGGAGCCTGGCGGGCTACAATTCATAGGGTCACACAGAGTCAGCCACGACTGAAGCAACTTAACCCAAACAGATGCAGCATAGTAACAGATATAAAGTATACCTTATATAAGCACTCTTATCTAGAAAAACTAACTCAAAAAAAAATCAGATGCAACCTATAAGTACTTGTTGAGTACCTCATAATAAATGCAAGGCCCTCTTTTAGGCCCTTGGCTTAAATCTGTGACAGAACAAATCTATGTTCTTTCAGACCTTCTATTCAAGCTGAGAAGTAGACATATAATAATTTATTATATAATCTAACCTAGAAGTTTCAAAGGTGGTACCTAATATTAAAAAGAAGGAGAGGATAAGAAAATGATAAGAAACTAAATAGTATGATCAGAGTAGATATAATATGAGAACTATACAAATTAGCTGTGGAAAATATGCAAAGACGGTCACAAACTCCTTACTGAATGTTATCTAAAATTTGCTTTTCTAAAGCCTTTTAATAATTAAAATAAGTATTAAACAGAATAATTCTGACTCTGTGTCTAATGCCTTAAACTAATCCCATTTCTGCCAGTCTGATCTCCACTTGGCCAATGGACTTTAACCTAATTTTTGGACAACTATCTTTGGAACATCCAGTCCTAAAACAGGGAGGGTTTGAATATAATATTAAATATTCTAAATAATATAAAGACATTAATTACCAGTGAATACTAGCTGCTGCTGCTAAGTTGCTTCAGTCATGTCCGACTCTGTGCGACCCCACAGACCAGGCTCCCCGGTCCCTGGGATTCTCCAGGCAAGAACACTGGAGTGGGTTGCCATTTCCTTCTCCAATGCATGAAAGTGAAAAGTGAAAGTGAAGTCGCTCAGTTGTGTCCGACTCTTAGCGACCCCATGGACTGCAGCCCACTAGGCTCCTCTGTCCATGGGATTTTCCGGGCAAGAGTACTGGAGTGGGGTGCCAGTGCCTTCTCCGAGTGAATACTAGAGTTACATACTATTTATGACCTGCCAGTAGGGAGCGCCCATTGGCAATGAAATAAGTTTCTAGTAGCTAAATTAAATGCCTAGGGAATGCAGTGTAAATATGCTGTGGGAATTGTTGCTATCTCCTTTCTCATTAATATTCCCATTTCACTGTTAGCTGCTATGCAACCGATTAAACTGCAGTAGTAGAAACTATCATAGCTAAAAATTCATAAGAAGGAATGCCCTTTCCTTCTAAGCCACGAAAAGATATCCATTTCATGTGTCTTAGATTCAAATAATAGCTTCATTTTTTAATGTAGTGCATGGTTGGGGAGGATGGAGTTGCAAGAAGAAAGACTAAGTTAGAAGGAAGGAAACTGACAGGGAAATACTGTCCATAAAATTATTTTAGAATTTCTCTAGAAGAAAAAAAAAAAAAGAATTTCTCTAGAAGAGTAAAGGATATGTATTTTGAATGGAGCTACTAAACCACACAAAGGACAGAATTTAGTCAATGTGTAAGATCTATTTAGATCTTACAGAAAGAGTAATAGTATGAAATCTTAAACATTTATAAATTTATATAATTTCCTTCAGTAGTGAGAGGAGCCTATCTGGTTACATACTCTGAGCCTATTCTTTGATCTCACTTCTCTACTTCAAAATAACAGAAATAAAAACTTAGGCTTTAAAAGCCTTCCTTTCTTATTAACATATTTAGTAGGCATTGCTTTTCTGTAATAGATTCTTATCTAAGCAAGTTCTACTTAAATGTTTTAAAAGAAAGATGCAGCATTTTATATAGTAAAATGTGCACATAAATAAAGCTTTGAATAAAATAAAACCATGTTGTCTCTGGTAGTAAAAATGGTCTCAGAAAATATGAGGAGATGTAACTCTGCTTCATGTATCTTATCAGACATGAGTCACTGATCATAGTTGTAACTTCTGAATATGACTTGCATGGTTTTAGATCAGGACCCTTGTAGTAAAAGATTCAGTTCTATTGTTTTCTTTATTGTGCATGTATTTGTGTTTTGCAGTTTTTTGTTATATTTGATTTGCATTTTACTTTCCAGAGCCCTATTAAGACCTCTGGAGAAATTGTAACAGTTAATTCAGTTAAGAGTAAATAAGTTAATTCTAATATACACATACTGAGTAAAGATTGCACAGCTATGCTGTATATTTTCTGTATTAAAAATGTAAAATTAGAGATTCTGCTAGCTTCTTTCCAAGGAATGGTATGCCTAAGGATATAGATATCATGTTTTGGATACTGACTCAAGAGGAGTCCTACAGGTACATCCATACACGTGAAGCTCCTCAACTGCGTAAGAGTAGGTCAAACAGTAAAGTAAGTGTGGCTTGTCTACTCTTGTCCTTAGCAGTCAGTGTTTTTATGGGCTGTATATTCAGTAAGGCACAGAAACATTCAAGATGAATGGCAACAAGTCAACTAAGTGTTTTTGATCTCTGTGCTAACCCTAAATACACCTTAGTGCCTATATTTGCTTAGACTCTTTTTAGGACAACTTTTGTTTGCTAATTTAACCTAAAGAGAATAAAAATGAGTCTCTCAAACCCTTTACCTCAGGCACACCACATGCAATAATTCCTTTGAGAGTCTCTTAGTGCAGTAAACAGATTTCCCTATATTCACTTGCCTCACAAACAGCTATTTTTAATCATCTCCTTAGTTTTAAGGCACTGGGGGAATAATTTAATTTTAATTGCTTTGTTTTCAGGTCTGATGAGTGCAGATTTAAAGTCAGAACTCTTCATGCCTGTGTACATGAAGCCGTTCTGAAATGATGCACAGCTCAGTGAGATGTAATGAAAAATAATTCTGGCCTCTTTACTTAAAATGTGAATGTGCTGAACAAATTTAAAATCATAGTTCCATAAGTCATAAAATATGAAAGTACCATACCAGACATTAGTGACCTTAAGATATAGGTTCTATAAGCCAGTAGTGTATGTATACGTGTGTGTATATGTATACACACACACACACACATATATATATATATATATATCTTAAAGCCATGGGATGATGAAAACACAAGAAGGAAGCATTATAGTACATTTATCATTTATGGTGCATGTGAGGTTAGAACCTTTAGCTTTCTTATGATGGTTCCACTTGAGTGGTGTAGGAATAAATATATCTCAGTGCTCCTTCGCCTTCACAGTTATACATTACACAGTAACAGGTTTTCCAGGGAGAGACACTTTTCAAAGGGGCAGAAATAAAATATATGGGACATAATAACACTGTGCCTCTTACATAATGTTTCCTTAAACTATGCACAGTGTACAGGTGATCCTTTATATAATATATAAACAATCACTTCATATGCTTGCAGAGGTACCACTTGTCTCATTAATATTTGCAGAAACTCTCAAGCTGACTTTACCAAATACATCAAACTAAAGTCAGGGAGCATTCGGTATGACTGCTGGATTTGGGAATTATTATGAGCTATTAGCAATGATTTAGAGGCCTTAAATGTGGTCAAAGAAGACATAGGAAACAAGTAAGCATTTTTCTTTGAGAACTCCTGCTAGTATTTCAATTGTTTTTCCATTTTGGATGTATGCTGCTGATTTCTTCTGGTCTTCCCCAGCCAGTGCTTTCAACAGAAGCCCCAGGGGTCAAAGGGAACCCTTGCACAGAATGCCTACCTCAGGTTGCTAAGGGCACTTTCCATTTCACAATTCCCCTAAGAAGAGGGAGTTCCCACACTGTAGTTTATTAGGGAGTTTCTCCATAGAAGGTGCATCCTCATTACATTTACCATCTCTTGGTATTTGTGTTATAATTTCCATCTGGTTCATGAGAAATAGGTGTGTAAATATCATTCCTATTGTTGCTGTGGGAGTTGCAAAATAGATACTTCATTAATTATTTGAAATGTGTGCCTCATTTAAAGGTATAGATGAAAATAGAAAAACAAGATGTAACCTAGGCAAAATGACTTTTCATCAGCAGAGTCTTCTAAAAAGCACCAAAGATATTTTTATTCTGTTATAAATATGGGGTTCTGGGGGAAGGGAATCTCAGGATTTTAAATACACCATCAAGACATTATTAGGACACTGTCAGGAAAGCAGAGAAATCTGGTTCAACTTACTGATCTTAATGATACAGCCGAAAAAAAGTCCTTTATTTGACAAGTACAAATTACCTATTTTTTTTCTTATTTGTTTTCACAATTGTACATAAACGTCTGTACCATAAAGCATTCGCAGTATCTTTTGATATCCTTAAGCTGTACTATGCACATGACATTTTGTGCAAATATTTAACAATAAAATTTACTTTGGCTATTTTAAAGAATTTTAACTCATTAGCTCTTTAACTTTCTCTCTTCTTTCATTTACATATAATGAAATCCATAAGGATTATATCCAGAAATATCATATGAATGCCATACACCATCCATAATGACAGTACATTCAACATAAGTCTCCTGATAATATTTATAAATTTTCTATTATTTATTGGTAATAGACTTTTCTTGAGCTATCTGAAATTGAGAGTAATTTCAAGTAAATGTTTATTTATAATCACTTGAAATTTTTATATACTCAAAATGTTAAATCACAAAGTATTAAATATGTGATCTTTGATAAAAATGCTACCTAATGAAGTTTATTCCCTTAAAAGGAATCTACTTCAGAGAGTTTTTTCAGTAAAAAATGTGTGAAATTAGTTGACAGAAATGTATTCATTTAACTGACTTAGATCTTTTATAATGTCAATCCATCGTTCCATTTTATCTTTCGGTACATTTGATATATGCTTACAGTTTAACAGGTACTTAAGAATTATCCATGTTCCTGAAAGTGAACTAGAATATATTAAATATAAAACCTTTATACTAGGAAAGATTGAGGGCAAGAGGAGAAGGGGTCAACAGAGGATGAGATGATTGGATGTTATCACTGACTCAGTGGACATGTGTTTGAGCAAACTCAGGGAGATAGTGAAGGACAGAGAAGCCTGGCGTGCTGCAGTCAATGGGGTCACAAAGAGCTGGACACAACTTAGCAACTGAAGTACAACAAGTGGGCAACGTTGAAAAAAACATGGGCGATACCTCAGTGGTGGCTAACAGCCATTTGCTCTTAATGATTTATTAAACTTTATATTCATGCCTTGTGCTCTTTCAGACATGCGTTTCATTTCACAGTAATAATGTCAAAGTTTGATATAAGATAATAAAGATATTTTTTCAAACTTGTCCAGGTCATCCTCATATTTACCCCCTAATGTAATTGTATGCTATCTTGTCTAGCCATCCTGAGTCTGGCACACACTTTCCTTTTAATTTTCATCAATTCACTTCATGATTTTTTTAAATATTTTCTATACACCAGTATTGGAAATACATGCAGCAAGTGACAATTAACATTGATGTGGTCTTGTCCTAATAAGCAGGCCCACATTCTGGTATCTTTGTGACATGTCTAAATCTTATGGAAATAACTTTTAAAATTCTTTACTGATAATAGACTAAAGCACTTTATTTTCTGGGAAACTGGCTAATAAAGAATTATTATTTTCTACATTATTTTCAGATGATTTTAAAATCTTTCCAGAATTTTAACATGACAAATGTGAATATGAAATCATAAACATGATTTCTTTGCACTGTTATTCTTTTTTAAATTTCTGAACCATCTAAGCCTTTCCGTCTAATCAAGGCTATGGTTTTTCCCGTGGTCATGTATGGATGTGAGAGTTGGACTGTTAAGAAGGCTGAGCGCTGAAGAATTGATGCTTTTGAGCTGTGGTGTTGGAGAAGACATCTTGAGAGTCCCTTGGACTGCAAGGAGCTCCAACCAGTCCATTCTAAAGGAGATCAGCCCTGGGATTTCTTTGGAAGGAATGCTGCTAAAGCTGAAACTCCAGTACTTTGGCCACCTCATGCGAAGAGTTGACTCATTGGAAAATACTCTGATGCTGGGAGGTATTGGGGGCAGGAGGAGAAGGGGATGACAGAGGATGAGATGGCTGGATGGCATCACTGACTCGATGGACGTGAGTTTGAGTGAACTCCGGGAGTTGGTGATGGACTGGGAGGCCTGGCGTGCTATAATTCACAGGGTCACAAAGAGTCGGATGGAAATGACTGAGCGACTGAACTGAACTGAACTGAAGGTTTTTCCTTATTAATTCAAATGCTAATATGCCTTCCACCATGCCATTTTTTGTTAGGCCAGTCAGCCCATTTCCCTGGAGATGCCCCACTGGCTTCCTGACTGTGTTCATTTTTTTTTTGTTTCATTTTGTTTCTAATCTCACTAAAGTCCTTGCAATATGTCAAGGAAAACTTGCACCAAACAAGTTAAACAGGTAAGTAAGATATTATTCAGAACAATGCCAATAAGGTTTAAAATAACTCCACTGAAACAGAAGACAGGAGAGTTTTTAACTCTAGAGTTAGCTACTAGAAAAACATTCAAAGATGTTTTCTGGGAAGTTCATCAATAAAATCCAGTCATTTATATTTGCTAACTGGTGGTTATCCAGCCTACCAAAGAGACTGGGAAATACAACACTTTATTATTTTCATTTATTTTCCTTTTTAAAATTTATTGAAGTATATTTGATGTACAATGGTACCTTAATTTCAAGTGTACAAAATAGTAATCCAGTATTTTTATAGATTATGCAACATACAAAGCTATTATAAAATACTGACTGCATTCCCTATGAATTATTTATAACTGGTAGTTTGTTCCTCTTAATCCCCTGCACCTATTTTGCTTCTTCTCCGACTCCCTCACTTCTGCTAATTACAAGTTTGTTTTCTGTATCTGTGAGTCTGCTTCTGTTTTGCTGTATTTGTTCATTTGCTTTTAGATTTCACACATAAGTAAATATATAGTATTTGTTTTTCTCTATCTGACTTACTTCACTAAGTACAATACCTTCAGGCTCATCCATATTGTCACTAATGGGAAAATTTAATTATTTTTATGACTGAATATTATTCCTGTGTGTGTGTGTGTGTAAAATGCTGCTATGAACACTGGGTCACATATATCTTCAAATTAGAGTCTCTGTTTTTTTCATATAAATACCCAGAGTGGAATTTTTGAATCATATGATAGTTTTCCTTTTAATTTTTTGAGATACTATCTTTTTAATGATGATATTTCTAAAGGATGGCTGCTAGATTTTTATTATTATTATGTTTTTACTTTACAATATTGTATTGGTTTTGCCATACATCAACATGCATCCGCCACGGGTGTACACATGTTCCCCATCCTGAACCCCCCCTCCCACCTCCCTCCCCATACCATCCCTCTGGGTCATCCCAGTGCACCAGCCCCAAGCTTCCTGTATCCTGCATCAAACCTGGACTGGTGATTCATTTCTTATATGATATTATACGTGTTTTAATGCCATTTTCCCAAATCATCCCCACCTCCCTCTCCCACAGAGTCCAAAAGACTGTTCTATACATCTATGTCTCTTTTGCTGCTAGATTCTTGAGAAAGACATTCCTGGGTTATAAAACTGGCCAGAGGCTGGGAGGAGATTTGCATCTCAGATCATTAGAGAAAATATTTAAAGTTGAAAGTTTTCTAAAGTAAATGCACTGAAGATCAGGGGTCTAAAATCAGGAAAATATTCATCAAAATGTAGTCAAGCCAAGAGGAACCTTAAGGCAATCTCAGCCAGATCCCAAAATGGTTTATATTATGATTGTAGAATCATCCCTTCCCAATGGTTAAGCATCTCTTTTGTCCTCAACCCCAGTAACCCTCTGTCTGATTTTGAGAGTTAGAGAATGTTCAGATCAGGATTAAAATTTTTAAATAAAGAAAAAAAAATCAACGTGTCAAAGTCAATACCAATTGATGTATATATAATTGATTCAGTTTGCTGTGTAGCAGAAATTAAGAAATTTTAAATAAATAATTTAAAATCAACTATTAAAAATAAATTAAAAAAAGAGATACCATTTGATTATTCCTATTTGAAATAATCTTCTCACAGATAGTAATAATTATGAAGGAACTATTAACTACTCATTAATTCTACTTCTTGATTAAAAACTGAGTGTGATGTTCCTTTTACACTGTAGCATGACATTTGACAACAGAAAATATGCTGCTGCTGCCGCTAAGTTGCTTCAGTTGTGTCCGACTCTGTGAGACCCCACAGACAGCAGCCCACCAGGCTCCCCTGTCCCTGGCATTCTCCAGGCAAGAACACTGGAGTGGGTTGCCATTTCCTTCTCAAATGCATGAAAGTGAAAAGTGAAAGTGAAGTCGCTCAGTTGTGTCCGACTCCTAGCGACCCCATGGACTGCAGCCCACCAGGCTCCTCTGTCCACGGGATTTTCCAGGCAAGAGTACTGGAGTGGGGTGCCATTGCTTTCTCTGAATAGAAAGTATACTATGAACCAAATGTTTTTCTTTTTCTGGGAAAAATCATTATTCAATATAATCTTTATGTCTGAATATTTAAGTGAAGTAAGTTTCAATCTACTTATATAGGTCATCAGAATTAGAATGTCAGTCAGAGGGCATTTTAAAAATAAAAGATTCAAAATCCAGTGAAGATGGAACAAGATATCTAATAAAAGAAACATAGGTTATCAGAAAAAAATGTGTGCATTTTGACATAGCAGCCCATTCTCTTCAGGGCACTGAATTTGGAAGGGAAGAAATTAGTACTTATTATACTGGGAAACTTGAGGCTAACTCTATATCTCCACAGAAACTAGGCCAGTAATGAATAAATAATGTGTATTGAACACTGGTTGATTTTTGTCCTCACTGGAATAAACAAGGCTAACTGAGTTGGTAAAGACAAATTTTCACATGTAATTATTTGGGGGAAAAAAATCAGTTCCTATGATTGCGATATGGCACACAAATAGGTAACTATTATAAGCAGAAAGGGTTTCCCAGCTGGTGCTGGTGGTAAAGAACGCACCTGCCACCGCAGGAGACATAAGAGATAATGGTTCTATCCCTGGGTTGGGAAGAGTCCCTGGAGGAGCAAATGGCAACCCACTCCCATATTCTTGCCTGGACAATTCCATGGACAGAGGAGCTTGGTGGGCTGCAGTCCATAGGGTCGCAAAGAATGGGACACAAATGAAGCAACTTAGCACCGATGACACATGCACACACGTAGTGGAATATCGCCTTAATGTTGCTCACACATTTGTATTAGGTAAACATATATTTTTATAATCATATAAGGTCAAGAAAATAAGTTCTATATTTTTGGTACTGTGTCAAGTAAACAATTCCCTTAAATCTTACAACAAAGAATCATAACATAAATTCATTGATGAGGTAACTGAGGTATTGAGGAGACTAAGTTATTAGTAGTCATAACACTAGTATATTTGTATTAGTTATCAAAAGCTGAAATGAACTTAGGCTATGACACTGAAGACATTGCTTTGAATTTCTGCATATGGAACATTAATTTTTTTTTTTTTGGAGCATTAATCTTAACGATAGAAGCAAACCTGGATAGTGTTAAAATTTGACAGTGAAGCCTCTCTCTTATACAACAAACATTTTATTCTTTATTTAAATTTTCTCTTAAACATATAGCCAAAATACATTCAGATTCCAAATTACTTTGTACTACCTATTCTGCTACGGTACTGTTCAGACCACAATCACCTCATACCTAGATGAGCATCTTTGTTTCTCCCCAACTTCTAAGGTTGGCTACATTATTTGGGGGACCTGTTGCAAAATGAAAATATTTTTTTAAAGGAGGGAGAAAGGGAGAAAGCTACTTCAGTTTCCCCAGATCAGCCAGTTCCCAGGTAATGATACAGTTGCAGCAATGAACTCAGGCAATACCAGAAGAATGGCACACAAATTTATGATAATACATTCTCATTGTTATAACATTAAATTTTGGATGTGTGTCTATTTTTTATTATTTTATTATTTATTTCTTTTTGGTTTTCCATATTTTTTAAATTATTTATTTTTTAATTGGTGGAAAGTGTGTGTTGGTTTCTGCTGCACAACAATGAAATCAGTCATAATTATATCTATATCTATACAAGTCCATTCTAAAGGAGATCAGCCCTGGGTGTTCTTTGGAGGGAATGATGCTAAAGCTGAAACTCCAGTACTTTGGCCACCTCATGTGAAGAGTTGACTCATTGGAAAAGACTCTGATGCTGGGAGGGATTGGGGGCAGGAGGAGAAGGGGACGCCAGAGGATGAGATGGTTGGATGGTATCACGGACTTGATAGACGTGAGTCTGAGTGAACTCCGGGAGATGGTGATGGATAGGGAGGCCTGGCATGCTGCGATTCATGGGGTCGCAAAGAGTCAGACACGACTGAGCGACTGAACTGAACTGATTATATATATATATATATATATAAATCACTTCCGTCCCTCTCCTCTCTCTGCTCTCCCAATCCCACCCCTCTAGGTCATCACAGAGTGCCAGGCTAGGCCCCCCGTTATATAGCAGCTTCCCACTAGCGATCTATTTTATACATGATAGTACATATATGTGAATGCCACTTTCTCAGTCTGTTTCAGCCTCACCTTCCCCTGCTGTATCCACAAGTCTGTTGCCTACTCAGTTCATCAGTGCCATTGTTCTAAATTCCATAAATGTGCATTAATATATGATACTTGCTTTTCTCTTTCTGATTTACTTTACTCTGCATAAGAGGCTCTAGTTTCATCCACCTCCCTACAGCTGACTCATATCTGTTCCTTGGATGTGTGTTTTTATGCACAAATTGACAAGAAAGAAAAATTGCGTTTTTTCAATTACAACAGGTTTTTTTCCAAGACAGACTTTTTAAAATCCCTCTCATAAAATAATTTTCTTATAATATTTTTTATTTTCCTACATTATATATTTTATAATAAACTACAAACGTTAAAAGAAAACTGGTAAGAAGAATTATACAGTAACTGAGTGTGTAAAACCCAATGTTTTCTGTTTTGTCTTATTTCTAACCAGTCTGAAAAAAGTTTCAGAGCAACACTTATATGGCTCAGAATGTCTCCTTTCTTTTGATCTCCTCTAGCTGAGTCTATTGAGAACTGAAATTTGAATTCAATTATTTCATTATCTGTGAGGATTGTCTCTGTCTACTTTAGGGGAAAATTTTGAGATACAAAATTCTGAGCCTATCTGAGAAATTTTCTCAAACAGCCTGTATCTCTCTAAAGTAAACAATTTGATCTACATTCAGTAAGAAAACTTAACAAGGTTTTTAAACAGAGTATTAAGTGATTTTACTGCAAACATATTTTCCCCAATTTGAAAGAGAATCGGTTGGTGACTGTTATCATCAGCTGCAGGCAGCACTCCCTTTTGTTCTTTGATTTCCAAGATAATTGACAGCTGCTATAGAAAGTTGGCTGAATCCTCCCTTAAAAATCACTTCCAATGCTAAAAGGAGGAGTTATTTGGGGGGAAAAGGTTATGGCATTTCTTTCAAATTGACTGGAAAGCAACAGTTAACTTTTCCTGGAACATTTACTACCATTTATTTTATTTTTGCTTAAAAATAGTTCCTTGATGTATTAGAAATATTTTTTTCATTTACTAGTAGTGGTAATATTTATTATGCATAGTGTGCTTATATTTGGCAGTAGTTTTCAATCTATAGCTCATAAAGTAGTATGAATATAAACATAACACTGATGAATCGGTCCAAAAACACCTTCAGTAAGATGTGTATACTTTACCTTAGATAAAAGAAAGAATTTTAATTAAAAAATATAGGTAATAAGCATTTAAAGATTGTTTACACATGTAAGGAGAAGGAAATGGTAACCCACTCCAGTATTCTTGCCTGAAGAATCCCACGGACGGAGAAGCCTGTTAGGCTACAGTCCACGGGGTTGCAAAGAGTCAGACACGACTGAGCGACTTCACTCTCACTCTCTTACACATATAAAACAGACACTCTCTTACTTGCAAGATGAGTGTTGTACTAAAAAGAGAGTGGGCTGATGTCAGAAAGGTGAGTTTGAGAGATGGCTTGGCTACTAACAAATTGTATAAGATGAACAAAATTGCTTTTCTCTGGATAACAATTTTCTAATCTTTAAATGAAGGTATATATAATGAGTTTCTTGGTGATCAAATTAATTGAAAGTCTGTTAGGAAGCTTTTAAAAATAAATTGAGGGCAAGAGAGTTTTCCTCACATAGCTTCTCTTTAAACAGGGAGTTTCTATAAGCAGTCCTCTCCTAAATACAGTGAAATGCAGGTGGCTGGAGCTGTGGACACAAATGCCTTAGCCAGGAAGTATTCTTTCTGTACTAAAAAAGTAGAAGTGGTACATATCATGTCCAAGGTGGCTACTGAATCCTAAAAGAATTCACAGATGTCCTTGCAGATGTAGGGAGATGAACTGTAAGAAGATCAAGCCATTAAGAGTAGTCATGCTTCTATATCCTATTGTTTCATTTTATGATCTGTCCTCTGTACAATAGAGAACCAATTGTGAGTCAGTTGAAGCCTGGAGGATTCTACAGAAAGATAATGATATTTTCTGGCTTTGCTTCCTCCTCTTCATAGTCCTTCACCTGCTTAAATCATGTATGGCAGGCAATTCATGTAATTTGGGTTAAACTTAAGGTACCTGTGCTGCTCCAGAAAGTGTTGGCTTGAGAGGAGAAATGGAGCCAGGGATAATTTTCAGTGTGTAAATGGAACTTGGTCAAGTTTCTGTGACTAATGGGAGAGGAAGGAATCATTGCTTCAAGTGAACAGATGCAAGTGCTTGCCGTGACAATTGGACTTTTGTAGGTGTTGGCTTGCATCATTCCTGCTGATAATACATTGGCACCTTTAGACTAATCCTGGGCAGTAAAATATATCATAATGTGTTTTCTAATTTTCCACAGACTGAGGATTTTACACTTGGGTAACACAACCACCTGAGTGGGGTCATCTGCCAATACGGTGAACTCCAAATACTGCTGTTGAAACAAACCTTGATCTGTTGAAATTAGAGGGATAAAATATGGTCCAGAGTCTCCCATAAGACTGACAAACACTGAAAATGGGAATATTCTTTATTTTTTTCATAGGATAGTTTTAGAACTGATATTTTTCATGCCCCAGTTCACGTATAATTAGTGAGTCTTAGTGACAGTACCGGAGAAGGCAATGGCACCCCACTCCAGTACTCTTGCCTGGAAAATCCCATGGATGGAGGAGCCTGGAAGGCTGCAGTCCATGGGGTCGCTAGGAGTCGGACACGACTGAGCGACTTCACTTTCACTTTTCACTTTCATGCATTGGAGAAGGAAATGGCAACCAACTCCAGTGTTCTTGCCTGGAAAATCCCAGGGACTGGGGAGCCTGGTGGCCTGCCGTCTATGGGGTCCCACAGAGTCGGACATGGCTGAAGTGGCTTAGCAGCAGCAGCAGCAGCAGCAGCAGCAGTGACAGTACAACGATGGCTTATAACACTTGTTTTTAGTACAAAAAAGAAAGTTACACGTCAATACTTTTTATATTATTAAATAATGTGATGTATACCAATGCATATTCATAAAATTTAAATATTGAGTAATGTTATCATTATCTTAATCTGTCCTTGAACACTAATGTTAATTATGGAAGCATTACTAACTTTGTCAGAGGGCTAATTAGCACTTTTCTGTGAAGTCCTACTAGGACCCATATGGTCATTGCTCAGAGAGAGAGCAGGAACCTTAAGTGAGAAAGGTATTTGATATTCAGATTTTAGTGGCTCTCCAGACTTTATGTCTTTAAATTCAGTACAGAGGAAACAGGGATGTGGGCTTCTAAATAGCTATGTTGTGTAATGTATTGCAGGTAAGTTTAAATAATGAATGGAATGAGTCTAAATCTAAGTGAAATATATATACCCTGAATTTAGGCAAAAATACATGGAAATAAAATTGTAGTGCCTCCTCATTTTCAAAAATATGTAATAGTATACTCTTTATGCATGTATATAACATTTTATATGTGATATTTGTATGTTTATGACTAAAGATTGGAGAGAACCAAGAAAAAGTGTAAATAGATATTTTCTAGACAGTTTAAAATAACTATTCTTCTAAAACACCATGAAGAACACAGAACAATATGTACCAAAGTATACTTGAAAGTAATAAATCCTATTACCATAAATTTTGAAATATAGTATGCTCTGTCAGTAATAGAGGTCTCATAGGATGAGCATGAAATGGGGCAGAGAGAGATTTATTCCCTTAGAATTTGATCAGCATCTTTTAGTAATAATTTAAAATTGTAGGATTTATTTTTTCCTGCTGTTTTTTGTTTGTCTGTTTGTTTTTAACTGTGGCTGTTTCTCTCTTGCTTACTCCCTTAAAAGAAATACAAGCGTTGCACCTTAAAGTTCTCAGATATGTACACCTAGACCCAACCATTCTTTTTTCAAGTTTTTAATAGGACAGTCTCAGTCGCGTGAGGGCAGCAAAGAGCAGAAAAAAGAAAAGATGTCTCTCTCCCTTGGGCAGAGTAACTAGGGAGCTTTTTGAGGCAGGACAAAGTTTGACACGGGTCAGCAGCTCAGAGCAGGGGTAGCCGGGGCAATGGACCATGCCCAGGTTTTCATCTCATGAGAATTTTGTAGCACAAGCAAAGTTTTCAGAAGAATGAAGTGAGCGACAACATACAGATTGAGAGAAGCATGGAAGTTACTGGACACGGAGTTTTCAAGCATCAGAACCAAGACCAGATAAGCAAAACAAGGTTTACAAGGCACTGAGACACTGAATTTACTTCCAAGAGCCAGCTTAATGTATTGGTTGTCCTCCAGGGTCAGTCAATTCTCACAGATAGTTAAGTCTAGCTATAGCAAAATCTTGTGCAATCGCAGGAAAGAAAAATAGTACCCCACCATCCTAGCTTTCAATACAGTGCCCCCTTACACACAGCCACACACATTGCCTTTGAGAGTTGCAGACAATAGGAATTGTTCTCAGATCCACAGAAAACAGAGAAAGGAGAGGTACTCACTTAGCAGTCTAATATATATACACACACACACACATATATATATATATGTATGTATTCTTTGTTGTTCCTCTCTGGAGGAAACAAAAAGGGAAAATTAGAAATTTTGTGTGGCACTAATGTTTGGTGATGTAGTATGTTTGTTATTGTTTAGTAGTGTTGATAACTTTCACAGAGAAAACTAACAAATTGCTGAAGGTACATCTAGGGTTTTTTCAGGTGATTATTTTATATTTGTGAATAATAGTTATTCCTTTATGGGGATATGTTTTAATAACTTTAATATACCCAACTGTACTTTTTCAAGCAATTCTGACAGCTGTGGGGCAATATCTCATTATGATTTTGCTTAGCATTTCCCTAATAATTAGTAACTTAGAGTATTTTTTCATATATCCATTGGCATTTACGTAAATCTTCTTTAGAGAAATGTCTATTCAAGTCTTTAGCCCAGTTTTAAATTGACTTATTAGTTTTCTCACTACTGAATATTGGGAAGTCCTTACATATTTTGTGATTAATTCCTTATTAGATATATGTTTTACAAATGTCTTCTCCTGTTTTGTAGTTTTTCTTTTCACTTCATTTATCACTTCTTTTGCTGTGCAGAAATCATTTTGCTTGATGCTATTCTACTTGTTTACTTTGTTTTTTATTGCCTGTATTTTGGTGTTAAATCCATAAAATCTTTGCCTAAACCAATTCCATGAAGTTTTCCCCTGTGTTTTGTTCTAGGAATTGTACAGTTTCATACTATTTTGTTTACCAACAATATTCCCCTTCAGCTTTAATATGATTTCATACCACATTTATATATATTAACAAATAATCATGTGACTATGAACAAATGTTCATATGTGCAAAGAAATATGAAAAATAATGGTTTCTAGATATTTATTCTCTTTCTGTACATCAAGTAACCATGTAAATCTTTTTGCTATACATTCTCTATTCTTCTTTCAGAGCATGAGTTCTATATTTGTATTTTCATTTACAGATTAGTAAACCCACTCTAGTATTCTTGTCTGGAGAATTCCATGGACAGAGGAGCCCTGCAGGCTACAGTTCATGGAGTCACAAGAGTCAGACATGTCTTAACGACCAAACCACAACCACAAACTGAGATAGTAAGATGTTAGAAGCTTGATCCATTAAACCTGGAAGTCAGTGATGTAATCAAGGTTTCTATCTAAATCCTACACATCAAAATCAAGGATAGTGAACCAATATAAGCAATATTTTAAATCAATATATTAGCGATTCATTCAGATTACTCAGAAATGAGAAAGCATACAATGCTGAGAAAGCAACAAACTGGAAAATTCTTAGAGATAGGAATACCAAACCACCTTACCTGCCTCCTGAGAAATCTTTATGCAGGTCAAGAAGCAATAGTTAGAATTGGACAGGGAAAAACAGACTGGTTACAAATTGAGAAAGGAGTACATCAAGGCTGTATATTGTCACCCTGCTTATTTAACTTCTATGCAGAGTACATCACGCGAAATGCTGGGCAGGATTAAGCACAGACTGAAATCAAGATTGCCAGGAGAAATATAAAAAATGTCAGATATGAAGATGACACCACCCATATGGCAGAAAGCTAAGAAGAACTAAAGAGCCTCTTGATGAAAGTGAAAGAGGAGAGTGAAAAAGTTGGCTTAAAACTCAACATTCGGAAAACTAAGATCATGGCATCTGATCTCATCATTTCATGGCAAATAAATGGGCAAACAATGGAAACAGTAAGAGACTTCATATTTTTGTATTCCAAAATCACTGCAGATGGTGACTGCAGCCATGAAATTAAAGATGCTTACTCCTTGGAAGGAAAGTTATGACCAACCTAGATAGCATATTAAAAAGCAGAAACATTTCTTTGCCAACAAAGGTCCGTCTAGTCAAGGTTATGGTTTTTCCAGTGGTCATGTATGGATGTGAGAATTAGACTTTGAAGAAAGCTGAGTGCCGAAGAATTGATGCTCTTGAACTGTGGTGTTGGAGAAGACTCTTGAGAGTCCCTTGGACTGCAAGGAGATCCAACCAGTCCATTCTGAAGGAGATCAGTCCTGAGTGTTCACTGGAAGGACTGATGTTGAAATTGAAACTCCAATACTTTGGCCACCTGATGCAAAGAACTGACTCATTGGAAAAGACCCCGATGCTGGGAAAGATTGAAGGCGGGAGAAGGGGATGACAGAGGATAAGATGGTTGGATGGCATCACTGACTCAATGGATATGGGTTTGGGTTGACTCCAGGAATTGTTGATGGACAGGGAGGCCTGGCGTGCTGCAGTCCATGGGGTCACAAAGAGTTGGACATGACTGAGTGACTGAACTGAACTAAATTGATATGTATACCTATGGCTGATTCATGTTTGGTTTGACAGAAAACAGCAAAGTTCTGTAGAGTAATTATCCTTCAATAAAAAAATGAATAAATTTTAAAAAATTAGTAATGAAACTAAAAAAATGAAAAATATAAAAGAGAATGCACAAATTGGGACTTGAGTGAGGTTTGAGAATGTATATGAATCTATACATACACAGGCATTTGGAATCTCATAAACAATTTTGATTGGAGTAGGAAGAATATACTCAGGAGTTTGTAGATTTGAAAAGTGACAAAGGTACATTGCAAGAGCTAGAAACAATGGGACTAAGAATAAAACAGCATATTTGCAACACAGTGCTGCAGATAGATGGTACAAGAAGAAATAACACATTTTAAATGATTCTGCCATCTAGGCACATAGATCTAGTAGCAGCATATGGCATTGGCATGACTGTGAAAAAGAAGAGAACTGGGCAAAAGTTTATTTATTGTTAAAACTGTAGGATGGAAACATTTTTCCAGGTTATCCAGCACCTAGGCATGTCACATCCAGAGCTCAGGGAACTTTAGGAGGCATTGATCATATTGGAAAAAAATGAATAAATTAGACACTGGAAAGTTAGGCAAAGAATATCTTCAAGCAACAAACCTCTAAGTAGGTACTAAACACAGATCAAAGCATGTGGGCATTACATGTCATCACATATGAATAGAATCCCAGGAGCCCTGAAATTTGTTCTTATCCAGGTTAAAGGCAAGAAATAAAGATCCAGTCATGAAGATGGTTTTGGTGTGTCAGGATTAAATTTGTAAAACAGACTATAATTCCAGAAGACCAGATACATGAGAAAGCTATTCACCCAGGAAGTCAGGCAAACAGAAGCAGACATGCAGCAAAAGCAGAGAGATAAAATGACATTGAAGGATTAAATGCAAAATGAGATGTACATATTCAATTTAAACAATGGAAAAGTTCAGAGCAACAGAAACTTAGAAGTGAATTCTAGGACAGAGGTCAGGAATGAAAATATAATTTAATTTTATATACATCTGATTATAAATAAAATAAATATATGTTGTTCTCTGTAAAAGTTTATTGCAATATTTTATTCATTTAACAGAAAGACTGATAAAGCAGTCTGTCCCCTCAAAGGAGAATATTAGAGGTTAAAGGTGAGGTTCATATAAAAAAATACATCATTATGCCATTATGATAGTACTTAGCCAAGAGTTAGTAGAAAAAAAATGATATATTAAATGATTTAAAGCTCATGCAAGAGACAAACTGTCTAGGTTTAATTCTTAGCTTTGCCAATAGGGAAAATTATTACAAGTCTCTAATACTCCTATGCTTATTTGACAACTATTAATAGTTGAGGTTTTGGAAATTCGATAAAATGACATATGCACAGTTCTAAGCATAAAGCCTAATACCTATCCCCACCAGCCAAAGACTACACAGAATCATAGGAAAAAACAGAGAGGACATACTATAGGTGAAAGTGAAAGTGAAGTCGCTCAGTCGCGTCCGACTCTTTGTGACCCCATGGACCATAGCCTACCAGGCTCCTCCCTCCATGGGATTCTCCAGGAGAGTGTACTGGAGTGGGTTGCCGTTTCCTTCTCCAGGGGATCTTCCCGACCCAGGGATACGAACCCCGGTCTCCCGTATTCCAGGCAGACGCTTTAACCTCTGAGCACCAGGGAAGCTGGTGAAACATTTCAGTAAAAAGGATTTAGAAGAGACTTGTAAGGGAGTTTGGGTTTAGAGGGGATTTAATGGAGTGAGGATTTGTTCTACATTGTCTGCTCCCAAGGATGAGGTCAATTTCATGGTTAAATGTTTTAATTTTAAATTGGGTTCAAAAAGAACTAAGCACAGCTAGGTTTCCTTTAGGTAAATCTATGCATAGGTAAAGCATAGCTCAAGAAGCAGCAGTGATACATGTTAGTCAGGAAAGGGGCATGAATTTTCTAATTGTATTGTATCCTTCACTTTTTCTTCAGACATGATTACTGAGTAGTTTTGCTTTTGTCTTAATGCATCAGAGTCACAGAGTGGCTTTACCAATTGTTCTGGATTTCTTATGGAAATTGTGTTGAATATTGAGGTAGACAGGCTTTTAAAATGGTTGTCAACTATCCACACCCCCTGGTATTCATGCCCTTGGGTAATTCCCTCCTCTTGATGTGAGCTAGACCTTTAACTTGCTTCAAATGAACATAAATATGGCAAAAGTGATGGCTTGTCACATCCAAGATCAGATTATACAGCTATGATGTCTATCTTGCCAGACCCCTTCTCTTGCTAGCACTCTCATGCTCTTTCTTTTGACTTCTTGGCTTGTTCTCTTTGAGGAAGCAAGTTGTCATGTTGGAGAGGCTCACTCAGCGAGGAACTGAACATTGTTCTTGGCCAACAGCTAGTGAGGAATCGAAGCTCTCTGTCCAAAAGCCCATGAAGAAATGAATCCTTCCCACAATCATGTGAGTAAGCTTGGAGATGTACCCTTCCCCAGTGGACCTTGAGATGACTATATCTCTGGCCAACATTTTGCCACCTGTGAGAGACTCTGAAGCAGAGGAACCAGGCAATCTGACCTGAGTTCCTGACCCACAGCAGATATGAGGTGATAAATGCTGTTGTTTCAAGCCACTAGGTTTTGGGAGTAATTGATTATTATACTGGAAAGAATTAATTCAACAGGCATGGGCAGCTCAAACCTGGACATTCTCAAGAAAATCCTGTCTTTAGGACTAGCCCTTGGCCAGCCCCTGAAACATGAACCCTGAGCCTTTGGAATATTCTACCAGATAAGTGTGTTTCTGTATGCCTGAGGCAGTAAGCCACACAGTACCTATTCAATCATATAGTTTATGCTAACAATGTGATTTAGGATGAGCATCTGATTTTGCTCTTGTAGATCTGGAGTCTAGGAAGCTAAGGTTATTTATTCAGTTGCTACATGCCTTGACTGATTTTAATCTATATTTTTTCACTGTATTTGTGAGTATGACAGTTTTCTGAGTCCTGGGAGAACTTCCAGCAAATCTTGGAGCCTGAAGGTAACCTTTGGACCCCCAAAACAGTTTCAGAGCAAAGTCTAGCTGGCTCCTACCACATTTCCCTCACTTAAAAAGATATCCAAGAGTGTATAATAAATGCACAATAAATGTTAACATATTATTTTTTTGCAGATCCTGAATAACAAATTACCTTAAGATATCCTGAAGCAGAACCTCCTTACCCTAAGACAGTCTCAGCTGACTTCCTCCCACTCTTTTATCAGCAAACTATAAATGCTGATTTTCAAGCTTGCCCAATATTCTTTTAGTTGCTATTAATAATTTATAAAGTATTTCAATACTTCTTCTATCATTTTCACCCTGTGAATAAGATTTCTGACTACAAAATTGCTCACTGTTTCTTTATTAAATCCAGTGATTACAGTGATCTCTTTAATTTCAAAATTATTCACTGGTAACTTGTTTTAAATTTAATTTTTATTGATGAATACTATAGTGTCATACATTTATTACAAAATCACTATTGTTTTCTTGATCCTTTATTTACAAAACAAAATAAACAGTTGAATGTTTGATCTTGACTTTATGAAATTAGATTTAATTATTATTCTATGCATTTATTTGAACTGATAAACAGTTGCATTGTAAAGATGTGTTTAGATGTATTTCACTATTCCTACTCTATCAGGCTTCCCTGGAGGCTCAGATGGTGAAGAATCAGCCTGCAGTGAAGGAGACCTGGGATCAATCCCTGGATCAGGAAGATCCCCTGGAGAAGGATTTGTCAACCCACCCCAGTATTCTTGCCTGGAGAATTCCATGGACAGAGGAGCCTGGCAAGCTGCAGTCCATTGAGTCACAAAGAGTCAGACATGACTTAGCGACTAACAGACATGTATACGCTCTACTGATTAAAATTACCTTACGACTGGGTTTTTCTAGTACTGTCCTGACATATGGAATTAAAGACTATAAAATATTGTATACTAAAAATAACAGATGCTGCAAATGTTTTCTTTAGTGGGTTTTTCATTTTTTAAAACCTATTTAACACACTCTCTTTTACTAATTCCCCTGAAAGACATATTTAATTTGCATGTATAACTATTAAAATGAATTCAGCATTATCAGCATAAGTGAACCACATTACCTAGTATCTAAATAGAATCACCTCATTTGAAAATAATATTAAAATTAAAAAGAAAAAACTGTACATCTTTCATAGAAAGAGGCTTGGGGAATACTTGTTAAAATATTTTTGAAACTCATAGTATTGTAAGAAAGGAAATAAACAGATTATTTCTCTTTCATTCATGATTTTAGGGTGTTCTTTTGTTTGTTAGAGTTTTTTTAAATATTTTATTAAAAAAATTTCAGTTTCATCTAATGCTTTCTCTCTGTCTCTGTGACTCTCTCTCTCCTCTCTCTCTCTCTTACTCTCTTTCTCTCTGATTTTTGAAAGTTTTTGTGTAATTTAGAAAACTCTACATCAATTTTATTTTCTGAAAAATTCCAACATATTTGTTTGAAGCATATTGCAATTAAGATGGGCATTTGTACATATGATATTATGATACTTAAAACAATTAAGTAATTAATAAATTTATTCATATTATAGAATTATAAACATGAAAATATAATTTAATAAGGGAAACACAGCTCTAATTTTGAAATTTATAATGTTAGTAATACATTACTATTTTAACTAAAGTAGAAAATAGTGTAATAGCATAGTGTATCTAAATAATAATGAAGATTAAAAAGTTATCAGCAAGGGTACAATTTATCCTATGGTAAAAAAAATCAATAACATTTCAGGAGTACACATGCACATGTATATACACATATATGTACACACTTGTATACGTGTAAGTAAGTAATATATACACAATAAATACAGACATAAACATATTTTTAAATTTAGAGATATACCAAAGATTCTCCTCATTCCTTTACATGTACCTTCCCAGTTTTCCCAGCACCAGTTATGAAAGAGACTATCTTTTTAAATTGTATATTCTTGTCTCCTTTTTCATAGATTAGGTGACCAAAAGTGCATGAGTTTCTTTCTCTGGGCTTTCTATCCTGTACCACTGATCTACATTCCTGTTTTTGTGCCAGTACCATACTGTCTTAGTTATTATAGCTTTGTAGTATAGTCTGAAGTTGGGTAACATGATTCCTTCAGCTCCATCTTTCTTTCTCAAGATTGCTTTGGTTATTTGGAGTCTTTTGTGTTTCCATACAAACTGCAGACATTTTTTGTTCTAATTCTGTGAAAAATGCTATTGACAGTTTGATAGAGATTGCATTGAATCTGTAGATTGCTTTGTGTAATATAGTCCCCTTCACCATTTTATTTCTTCCAGTCCAAGAACATGGGATCTCTCTCTTCTTGTTTGTGTCTACCTAACACCACACACACAAATAAACTCAAAATGGATTAAAGATATAAATGTAAGAAGACACTATAAAACTCTTAGAGGAAAATACTCTTTGCCATAAATTACAGCAAGACCTTTACTGACCCACTTCCTGGAGTAATGACAATAAAAAATAAATAAACAAATGGGACTTAATTAAACTTAAAAACTTCTGCACAGCAAAGGAAATCACAAACAAGATGGAAAAACAACCCTCAGAATGAGAGAAAATATCTGGGAATGAAGCAACTGATAAGGGATGAATCTCCAAAATATACAAAGAGCTCGTGAAACTCATTATTAAAAAAAAAAATTAAATTTTAAAAAATGGGCAGAAGACCTAAATAAACATTTCTCCAAAGAAGACTCACAGATGGCCAAAAGGCACATGAAAAGATGCTCAACATCACTAATTATTAGAGAAATGAAAATCAAAACTACAGTGACGATTCACCTCACACCTGTCAAAATGACCATCAAAATAATCTACAAACAATAAATGTTGGAGTAGGTGTGGCAAAAATGGAACCCTCTGGGACTATTGGTGGGAATGCAAATTGATACAGCCACTATGGAGAACAGTATAAGTGTTAGTCTCTCAGTTGTGTATGACTCTTTGTGACCCCATGAACTGTAGCCCACTAGGGTCCTCTGACCATGGAATTCTCCAGGCAAGAATACTGGAGTGGGTTGCCATTTCCTTCTAATGTTTTTATGGAGAACAGTATAGAGGTTCCTTAAAAAACTAAAATTAGATTTACCATATAACCTAGGAATCCCACTACTGGGCATATACCCTGAGAAGATTATAATGCAAAAATACAACAGTACCCAAATATTCATTTCAGCACTATTTACAATAGGCAGGTGGAATCAACCTAAATGTCGATAGACAGATGAATGGATAAAGAAGATGTGGCACATATATAAAGTGGAATATTATTTAACCATAAAGGAAACAAAAATGGATCATTTGTAGAGATGTGTATGGACCTAGAGTTTCTCATACAGAGTGAAGTAAGGTGGAAAGAGAAAAATATCATGTATCAGTGCATATATGTGGAACCTAGAAACATGGTACAGATGAACCTATTTTCAGGGGAGGAATATAGATACAGACATAAAGAACAGACAAATGGACACTGTGGGGAAAGGAGAGAGTGTGATGAGTTGGGAGATTAGGATTAACATATATATATATTGAAGAAAGTAGGGAAAACCACTAGACCATTCAGGTATGACCTAAATCAAATCCCTTATGATTATACAGTGGAAGTGAGAAATAGATTTAAGGGCCTAGATCTGATAGATAGAGTGTCTGATGAACTATGGAATGAGGTTCGTGACATTGTACAGGAGACAGGGATCAAGATCATCCTCATGGAAAAGAAATGCAAAAAAGCAAAACGGCTGTCTGGGGAGGCCTTACAAATAGCTATGAAAAGAAGAGAAGCAAAAAGCAAAGGAGAAAAGGAAAGATATAAGCATCTGAATGCAGAGTTCCAAAGAATAGCAAGAAGAGAAAAGAAAGCCTTCTTCAGTGATCAATGCAAAGAAATAGAGGAAAACAACAGAATCGGAAAGACTAGGGATCTCTTCAAGAAAATCAGAGGTACCAAAGGAGCATTTCATGGAAAGATGGGCTTGATAAAGGACAGAAATGGTATGGACCTAACAGAAGCAGAAGATAATAAGAAGAGATGGCAAGAATACACAGAAGAACTGTACAAAAAAGATCTTCACAACCCAGATAATCACAATGGTGTGATCACTGACCTAGAGCCAGACATCCTGGAATGTGAAGTCAAGTGGACCTTAGAAAGCATCACTACAAACAAAGCTAGTGGAGGTGATGGAATTCCAGTTGAGCTATTCCAAATCCTGAAAGATGATGCTGTGAAAGTGCTACACTCAATATGCCAGCAAATTTGGAAAACTCAGCAGTGGCCACAGGACTGGAAAAGGTCAGTTTTCATTCCAATCCCAAGGAGAGGCAATGCTAAAGAATGCTCAAACGACTGCACAATTGCACTCATCTCACATGCTAGTAAAGTGATGCTCAAAATTCTCCAAGCCAGGCTTCAGCAATATGTGAACCGTGAACTTCCAGATGTTCAAGCTGGTTTTAGAAAGGGCAGAGGAACCAGAGATCAAATTGCCAGCATCATGGAAAAAGCAAGAGAGTTCCAGAAAAGCATCTATTTCTGCTTTATTGACTATGCCAAAGCCTTTGACTGTGTGGATCACAATAAACTGTGGAAAATTCTTCAATAGATGGGAATACCAGACCACCTGATCTGCCTCTTGAGAAATTTGTATGCAGGTCAGGAAGCAAGAGTTAGAACTGGACCTGGAACAACAGACTGGTTCCAAATAGGAAAAGGAGTTCGTCAAGGCTGTATATTATCACCCTGTTTATTTAACTTATATGCAGAGTACATCATGAGAAACACTGGGCTGGAAGAAACACAAGCTGGAATCAAGATTGCCGGGAGAAACATCAATAACCTCAGATATGCAGATGACACCACCCTTATGGCAGAAAGTGAAGAGGCACTAAAAAGCCTCTTGATGAAAGTGTAAGTGGAGAGTGAAAAAGTTGGCTTAAAGCTCAACATTCAGAAAATGAAGATCATGGCATCCAGTCCCATCACTTCATGGGAAATAGATGGGGAAACCGTGGAAAACTGTGTCAGACTTTCTTTTTCTGGGCTCCAAAATCACTGCAGATGGTGACTGCAGCCATGAAAGTAAAAGACGCTTCTCCTTGGAAGGAAAGTTATGACCAACCTAGATAGCATATTCAAAAGCAGAGGCATTACTTTGCCAACAAAGTTCCATCTAGTCAAGGCTATGGTTTTTCCTGTGGTCATGTATGGATGTGAGAGTTGGACTGTGAAGAAGGCTGAGTGCCGAAGAATTGATACTTTTGAACTGTGGTGTTGGAGAAGACTTGAGAGTCCCTTGGACTGCAAGGAGATCCAACCAGTCCATTCTGAAGGAAATCAGCCCTGGGATTTCTTTGGAAGGAATGCTGCTAAAGCTGAAACTCCAGTCCTTTGGCCACCTCATGCGAAGAGTTGACTCTTTGGAAAAGACTCTGATGCTGGGAGGGATTGGGGGCAGGAGGAGAAGGGAATGACAGAGGATGAGATGGCTGGATGGCATCACTGACTCAATGGACTTGAGTCTGAGTGAACTCTGGGAGTTGGTGATGGACAGGGAGGCCTGGTGTGCTGTGATTCATGGGGTCACAAAGAGTAGGACACGACTGAGCGACTGACGTGCTATAAGTCACTTTGGGCTTCCCTGGTGTCTCAGACGGTAAACTGTCTGCCTGCAATGTGGGAGATCCAGGTTCAATTCCTGAATTGGGAAGATCCCCTGGAGAAGGAAATCACAATCCACTCCAGTACTCTTGCCTGGAAAATTCCATGGATGGAGGAGCCTGGTAGGTTACAGTCAATGGGGTGGCAAAGAGTTGGACATGACTGAGCGACTTCACTTAAGTCACTTTAGCTGTGTCTTATTCTTTGTGACCCCAGGGACTGGAGCCCTCCAGGCTCCTCTGTCCATGGGATTATCCAAGTAAGGATACTGGAGTGGATTGTAATGCCCCCTTCCAGGGAATCTTCCAGATCCAGGGGTCAAACCCTCATTTCCTGTGAGTGACTCCTGCATTGCAGGTGCATTCTTTACTGCTATCACATGTAAAATATAGATAGCTAGTGAGAAGTTGCTGTATGGCACAGGGAGCCCAGCTTGGTGCCTTATAATGACCTAGGTGGGTGGGATGGGGGAGTGGTGGGAGGAAGGTCCAAGAGAAGTGATATATGTGTACAAATGGCTGATTCACTTCACTGTACAGCAGATACTAATGCAGCGTTGTGAAACAGTGGTTCCCAAACTTTTTGGTACCAGGAACCATTTTCATAGAAGACAGTTTTTCAACAGATGGGGTAGGGGGGAGTTTTGGAATGATTCAAGTGCATTACATTTATTGTGTACTTTATTTCTATTATAATTACATCAGATCTGCATCAGATCATCAGGCATTAGATACCAGAGGCTGGGGACCTATGTTGTAAAGCAATTACACTCAAAAAAAAAAAAAAAATCCTTACCAAAATCATTAGGTCTCCTATATGGGATTTAGAGGTCACACAGTAGATTTAATAGAACAGGTGCCTTTTCACTTAACTCCCTAGCTCCCCCATAGTAAATCCAGTTCTAAGTGGAAAAAATATATTTTCTTTACTTTTTGATAGTCAATAAACTTTGTTTCTATCATTATGTGTTATACCACTACCAAAGACAGAGCAAATATTCCATTAATTTCATAAACATTCTTCCAAAATCAGATTAGCTAGAAACTAATGTAACAGAAAGACTGACTGCTACCTGGATTATTTATGAACCTTGTTCAAAATTATATGGTCATGGATATAAGCTTATGATATTGGAAGTGACAGTGTAGTTACCATAGTGACTAAAATGCTCAGGTGTGGGCTATAAAATATAAAAAACACAAGTAGCCTGAGTTTCAGAGATGCAGGGGAGTATGGAACTTATAATGGATATAAATGAAATATATATCTCTGTTGACAATTCCAATAATCGAAGTTTGCAATCTCCAGTGTAATACTTCTTTCTTTAAATTTAAGTATGTATAGTTCTTTTATATATAAAATGTATTTGTTACTAACCTACATACATGTGAAATAGTCTTTAATAATTCTTTCCTATCTTTGATACATACTCTAATATCTTTAAAGAGAAGTTAAACATTAAATAATTTATCACATATTTATTTTTTAGCTGCCATGGAAACTGCCTAAAGATTTTCTAAGTAAACTATACATCATACAACCAAGTTATCTGACCTTAAGCTAATTTCCATTTGCCCCTTTACAATGTTAAACAACAAACAGACAAGAATTCTTATTAAATAAAAGAATTAGTACCAAAAATTCCTTATAAAATTAATATTATAAAAAAAGAAATATCTATAGAATCCAGATCTAGTTCAGCTATTTTTATACAGACACACATGTTTTACTTGGTACTTGAATGCTCTCAACTCAAGGATATTTTCATATCTGGTCTTATAAAATATCAGAAATAATCAGAATTATGCTCTTGAGTTCATTTGTCAAAGAATCAGTCTTGATGTTAGGAAGGAAAAAAAAAGCTTTGGTAACATTTTTAAAGGCCTTAGTTTCTCTTTTTTCATGTCCCTAACTGAAAATAAATTCAGGCATATATTTATTATCTTCCTAATAAAAACTTCAGTTTACTATTTCAAGACACATGTAATCATTTTATAATAATGTTGAATTGTTTTCCAAAATTATATTTACGTATTTATCATTGAGAAACTGTACAATTTAATGAGTACAGGAAAGTATTCATTTCTAAGATCATATTACTTATACTCTATAATACACTAAGCATTTTCTTCAACATTGTATAGGTAATAACATAGTATATATATATATATATATATACACATATATATGTATATACATATATACTGTGTGTATGCCTAAAACAATAGAAGTATTATATAATTTCCTGTTAGATAGTGTATTGCTAACATCTTGATGTTTAAAGTATTATCTGAGAAACATAATTGTTTTACAAATTTAATTAATCCTCCCTAAGAAATACCTCAACATTCAGAAAACTAAGATTATGGCATCTGGCCCTATTACTTTATGGGAAATAGATGTGGAAACAGTGTCACACTTTATTTTGGGGGGCTCCAAAATCACTGAATATGGTGATTGCAGCCAAGAAATTAAAAGACGCTTACTCCTTGGAAGGAAAGTTATGACCAACCTAGATAGCATATTCAAAAGCAGAGACATTACTTTGCCATCAAAGGTTCATCTAGTCAAGGCTACGGTTTTTCCAGTGGTCATGTATGGATGTGAGAGTTGGACTGTGAAGAAAGCTGAGCACTGAAGAATTGCTGCTTTTGAACTGTGATGTTGGAGAAGACTCTTGAGAGTCCCTTGGACTGCAAGGAGATCCAACCAGTCTATTCTGAAGGAGATCAGCCCTGGGTGTTCTTTGGAAGGACTGATGCTAAAGCTGAAACTCTAATACTTTAGTCACCTCATGCAAAGAGTTGACTCATTGGAAAAGACCCTGATGCTGGGAGGGATTGGGGGCAGGAGGAAAAGGGGACGACAGAGGATGAGATGGCTGGATGGCATCACCGACTCGATGGACATGAGTTTGAGTGAACTCCGGGATGGACAGGGAGGCCTGGCATGCTGCGATTCATGGGGTCGCAAAGAGTCCGACACGACTGAGCGACTGAACCCAACAGAAGTAATACCTCTTTAAAATATTATTTGGTATCATCATCTGAATAGAATATTACATTTTTATTTTAAACCAGATATTTTTTGTACCAAACCTCAAAAAAAAATTCCAATTCTACTTTTGCAAATCAAAGTTTCTTGCAATGTGAATAATGATTTTTTTCATTTATAAATCTCTTAATCCAGTATAACCATTATTTCTTAATATTATTTTATGCAATACCATAATTACTTTAAATATATGAATTCAGGTTGATGAATGAGGTAATTAAGCCTAGTTCACCCTCAAGATTTTATAACTTCGATAAACAGAAATCTAGAACAGTTTTGCTTATGCAGGGCATTGGTTGGTGCTCTAGGTTAGAGAAATGAACAGAGCGAGGTCTCTGTCCTCCGAGAACCCATTGTGGGTATTATTAGAGGAAACCTTAATATTAAAATAATGATGTTAATAATAATATTAGTAGATGTCCTCTTATTTAGTGTCTATTCTGGAGGACACACTATACTAAGTATTTGAGGCAACCTCATGAGGTAGTCACTAGGCAGAGTGTAAAATATAGAACATGAGGGTAAAGCTAGGCATCAGAAGAGTAAGTTATTCATTTTAGTGAAAAGTTCATGTTCTACAGTCAAACTTGTTCAAGTTTTTACTCTTCCATTCATAGCCTGTATGTTCTTGGGTGAGTTATTTAATCTCTCTGTGTCTCAGTTTTCTCAGCTAATAAACAAAATAATAATAGTACTTACAACCTAGATTACTTGTAAGGACAAAATGGGTGAAAATTTAAACTACCTAGAACTTTTTTAGACCTAGTATGTCTTCAGTAAATATTTATAATTATCATATCATTTGAACAAATGATAGATTCTATTTTCTTTGTTATTGATAAAAGTATGACTTAATCCACAGCCTATCTAGCTGTTGAAAATACTTGATATTTTTGTCTTATTTTATATTACTAGTATATTAATCTATTTTACTTAGGAAAACAGAAGTTACTCTATATAATCCAAATGGAAGTATTATTATCGGAATTAAGGATTTACACAATTGTTGAAAGATTGTGCAAAGAAAAGTCAGAGAAGTACTCACTAAAGCTCAGTAACAACAGGGATGGTATACTGAAGCTCCAAAGAGCTTATAAGGATACATCAGTGAGTTTCATGTCCACTCATGTATCTGGCAGCAACTGCCAGCAGAGAAGTCTGTAACTTTGCTGCCTCATTGAAATCCCAGGTGAACCTGCCATTTGGAAAACTGAGAATTAAGGAGAAAAGTGTCCTAAAGTGCTCAGTTTTGTCTGATTCTTTGTGGCTTCATGGACTGTAGCCCACCAGACTCCTCTGTCCATGGAATTCTCCAGGCAAGAATACTGGAGTGGGTTGCCATTTCCTCTCTAGGAGGACTTTCTAACCCAGGGATTGAACCCACATCTGCATTGGCAGGTAGATTCTTTACCACTACTTCAGTTCAGTTCAGTTCAGTCGCTCAGCTGAACTCCCGGAGTTCACCAACTCCCATCACCAACTCCCGGAGTTCACTCAGACTCACGTCCATAGAGTCGGTGATGCCATCCAGCTATCTCATCCTCTGTCGTCCCCTTCTCCTCCTGCCCCCAATCCCTCCCAGCATCAGAGTCTTTTCCAATGAGTCAACTCTTCGCATGAGGTGGCCAAAGTACTGGAGTTTCAGCTTTAGCAGCATTCCTTCCAAAGAACACCCAGGACTGATCTCCTTTAGAATGGACTGGTTGGATCTCCTTGCAGTCCAAGGGACTCTCAAGAGTCTTCTCCAACACCACATTCAAAAGCATAAATTCTTCGGCACTCAGCTTTCTTCACAGTTCAACTCTCACATCCATACATGACCACTGCAAAAACCAAAGCCTTGACTAGATGAACCTTTGTTGGCAAAGTAATGTCTCTGCTTTTCAATACCACTACTTGGGAAGCCCAAATGAAAAATGGAGTGAGGCAAATATAAGTTTTGATATCAAATAGGAACCCAGAGGAGGTTTCTGAAAGTGGTGACATTGGTGTCAAGTTAACAACAGACAGTTAGGGCACCTAAGTCATGTACATTCTGCCATGGGATCAATATTCCCCTCATACAGAAGTAGAAGCAGAGACTCAAAGACATCATATACTTGCCTACATCCACCAGATATAGAGCCACAGAGTAGGATTTGACCTCAGCTCTGCTTGACAGTCACACTTGTGGGTCTTGTTTTAGCCACTGGGTATACACTTTCATGGAAATGCCATGCCTAAACTGTAGTAGGAAAAAAAGAGTATCAAAAAAGATCTTCAAAACTTTATTCACTTAAATTTCAATAGTATAGAAATAGTATAGAAAATTGGTGTTGAACTCTTAAAACACCTGAATCACAGTACGTTTAAAATTGGGTGTTTTCTAATGGTAGGCAATTGAAAATGAAGGGTCCTTCAACCTTTAGGTAATTCAAGTTTGTACAGAACAAAGAAGTGTTGTTACTAGAAAAGAAGAATTCAACGCTGTATAATTTAATACTGAGTATGTCCAACCCCTGCACATTAACATCTGAAAGCAGAACTTAAGGAGCCATATGATGTGATATTTACAACTAAAACATTAATGAAAGGCAATTGACCTTTAATAATTATATATAACATACTTTAGCTCGTTAACTGAAATAATGTACTGCAGATGAATGTAAAAGCTGGGTGTAAAATGCTTAGACCTCTGAAACTGTCTTTAAAACTTTAAATTACAAACTGAAAAGGCATCAGGCTGAACCACTTGTTTTATTCTGTCTTCAATATGCACATCCTCTTTGCATGCAGAGAACCTTTTCAGAAGGAATTTGTTCAAGAGGTCGTCAGTATGTAAATTCACTAATTAGATTACTGCAAACACTAATAACACACCCTGTTGTTGCTCTTAAAAAGACGGAATATTCTCCACAACGCATTGGCAATAATGTAAATATTTGCCTGATTGCAGAATAGAATTACTATTATGGGAACCAGCAATAACATGACTCCTGATAGCATAAGCATTTTGCATAGCTTCTTATCTTTTAAATGAGTCATGAACTCAGGGATGCCCAGATTTTTTCCATATACATGAGATATGATAACTGTGTGGAAAAACTGGAGATTTCAACTGAACAAATAAATATTTAAAATACCAATTTTGGCTGAAATATCTTCAACAGAAATTTTTAAAGAACAATCTGTAATTGCTTTTTGCAGGCAGAACCACCACAGGAGATATTCACATATGTAAGCTCTAAATCACATACATATTTTTAAATTCCTGCACAGTTCATTTACTAGTTTGCAAAACAGAAATATTTTCTTTCATTGTTCATCATTTTTTTAAATTTTATTTTATTTTTTAACTTTACAATATTGTATTGGTTTTGCCATATATCAATATGAAACGAGTCGCCAGTCCAGGTTTGATGCATGATCATTGTTCATCATTTTAACTAAATAAAGTGTTTTTAGAACAGATTTCTCATTTAGTTAGCATTTTAAAATGAAATATATCTGAAAAACATTATTATCAAGATTACAAAAAACAATATGTTAGGGAAAAGAGAGGGCATAATACTGAATATTACTTTTAGGTAAAATACATAAACTTCTGAAGCCTCAGATTTCTCATTTATGGAATAATGAGGATGGGGTGCTTTCTAAGGGCCATAACATTCTATTTTCCTCTGGTAAATATAGTTTTCGCCATTCTTGCCCTACTGTCATGCCAATGTTGCCATTGCATGTGAATGTCCCATGCACAGTATAATCACAGTTTTCCTTCTTTTCAGAACAGAATTTCCTTTCAGACTTACTCTCCTAAATTGTTGACAATTGCGTTTATCTTGGCATTTCTGCTGAAATCATTACACTATTTTTCTTTTCTTTTTAACAATATTGCAGAACTTTAGGGTCCTAGAACGCTAGCTGTAGTCACGATTTAAGGGATCATTCAGCCCCAGTGTTTCTTCTGAGAAGCACTCTTGGCATTTGATGGGGATAATTCTTTAAGTGCACTTGTAACCTCCTCTCTGCGGTGCATTTGGTATCCATGGAGCCGCAGTCTTAGACACCGGCAGTAGCCACAGTCCTCTCTCGACAGGACATTGTGATAAAATCTTGCTCCATGTTTCTACTTCCACTGTGCCATGTGTGTATAGTTGAGCAACAAAATAAGTTTATATTAATCTCACATGAGAATGCAGTGTTACAGGAGCTTAAGTATTTCTACCCAAATCAAAAACAGGTTTAAGTAGATTCTAGAAACAGAAGCAAGGCCATCTTTTTTTTTTTTTTATCACAATTCAGAATCCTTTCCAAAAATAAGAATGTTTCTTCATAGTTATAGCTTAATCATTCATTATTTTCTTCCTAAATTTATGATTGGTATAAAGTATTTTTGTCCTCTTGGATTTTTTTTTTCAAAAGCCAGAGCTGTTTTGCTTTATTTCTCCTAATATGTTTCTTTTCTATTTACTCTCCTGGATGGGAAATTTATATTTGCTTCAACTAGGACTTTGTTATCATCCTCTGATATTCCATTTAAACTTGTTCTTTGCTATTCTTCTGATATTCAACGTAAAGTTGTGTTTATTCTATTTTCTGCAGTGTCCTTAATCTCCAATTTTGAGGTTATATTAAAATATTCTTGCTTTTGTCCTCTTTGCCAATTTCTTCAAAACATTCTATGGGAAAGCTTTTTAAATTATTATTTTCTTATGTTAGTCTTTTTCTTAACTATTTTTATTCTATACCAAAGAACACCTCAAATTTCTACATAGAGTATAGGCTTGACTCTTTGATTTTGTGTTATTATTTTTCAAATACAGAGATCTTAAGACATAAAATAATATCCCATCCATCCAAACTTGTCTACATGGAATGATAGGACAATATACAACAAAAAATATTTCTTCTGGAATCACTTTTTATTTCCTTTGGCCAAACAAATGTGTGATAATTAATTTGCATATGACTATGGTTTGGAGTAATAGTTGTTTTAGAAATTATTGTCATGCACTTATCTTACTTTTCTGGTTTTCTTTTTCCTGGATAAAACGACTCCATAATAATTATTTTCCCAGTCAGAGATTTTCGGGAGTGTTGTGAGTAGTCTTGAAGGCTGTGTGGGTGTACAACTCCAGGCAAATCAGAAGTGCCTGGGATCTGCTGCCATTGTCATTTAGCAGTTATACACTTTAAATGAATCCCCAGCATAAAAGAAAGAAAAAGTATGTGCAAGCACAAGATTAGGTATAAGACAAACAAGTGGTAATTTGTTTTTAAATGTCTCAAAGGAGAATCCACTGGGAAGCCCCCTGAGCTCTCTACTGTCTAGTCTTACAAGTGAGTTATATCAATTGTTTGAGCTTATCCATTACTTGATTTCTGTATATGAATCATCAACATTTACTTTCCTATTTTCCTATATTTTATAAGAGAATTGAGTTGGCTAAGTCTTAGAAATAAGAAAACTTAACATTTGAGACTCTGTGAAGGTGAATTTCTCATGATTTGAGTTTTAGGGGCTTCAGACACAATTTTTGGAAAGGTTGTGTCAAATTAAGCTTTTGGTTTGTCATATCAAACCATCCTGATATGAGGTATTTGTAGCAGAGTGAACTGAAATGTTTCTGGTTATATGCACTTCACCTCTCATCTCCCCTTTTACATATATATAGGCTTCATAGGTGGTGCAGTGGTAAAGAATCCACCTGCCAATGCAGGAGATGCAAGAGATGTGAGTTCAATCCTTGGGTCGGGAAGATTCCTTGGAAAAGAAAATAGCAACCAACTCCTGGGAAATTCCACGGACAGGAAAGCCTGGTAGGCTACAGTTCATGGGGTCACAAAGAGTTGGACATGACTGAGCGACTGAGCACATATATACTAAATACATATGTATATACTGGATGCATATGTGATGTGTCTTTTTCTTTTGTCAGATAACTTTAGACTTATTACTCATGTCATATTGATGAAAAATATTTTGAAGGGATCTTTTGCTTTGTTTTGTTTTGTAAGTTTCAAATATTGCAAAATATGAATAAATGGCATAGAACATTTTGAAGTAGAGGATGAAGTCATTACAATATAGCAGGCTACTGGGACTAGGCACTGTAGCAAATGTAGATTTGTACATGGCAGTATTTGCCTTCAAGCATCATCATCTATTGGGATAAAAGGATTTACAAAATACGAAGAAACATACTATTAATGCTTTGGGAATTCCAAGGACAAAAAATTCATACAACATTGAAAATCAGAAAAGGTTCTTGTAGAATGCTAAATTTTTAGAATCTTGATAATGATTAAGCTTATTAATTATTATTAAATAAATATGTATTAATGTCTACAGTTCTTTAGGCCATATGGTATAGTAGTGGACAAGAAAAAAAATATGCTTTCTACTGTGATTCAGAATAGAATTCATCTTGTTTAAAAATAAATGAATTTTTTTCCTTTTTTTTTTTTAAATTTGGTGACAGAATGCCAGCACCCAGTTATGAGGTATTTTTCTCTATTTCACATGGTTTTGGATTCAATATATCATTGGGGAATCATGCAAGGAAATACAAGCATAACTCAGATAGTTGGAGCTGATGATCTCATACCAACCAACCATGTCAGCAGGTTGTGTTTCTTTAGAAAAATTATCTAATGTCTCCAAGCATCACTTTTCCTGTGTAAGAATCCACCTGGTATGTATAAAAGATCTAATGAAATAATTTACATAAAACATTTAGCGCTGCTTTGCACATTGTAAGTAGTCATGTTTACTGATTTTTTTTTACTACTATAAAACAACTGATATCACATAGAAAGCTATGTCTGTTCAACTGAGATGATCTACTTTTTCATTGGCCTGGAATGATTTATTTATGATGTTTTCGAAGGACAGATGTGTGTATGGAATGGCCATCAATGACTTATTTTCTAAATTGTTTTAGCATAATGGAAATATATGCATTGTATGTAGTAGTTGCTGCTGCGGCTGCAGTTAGGTCGCTTTAATCATGTCAGACTGTTTGCAAACCTATGGACTGCAGCCTGCCAGCCTGCTCTGTCCATGGAATTCTCTAGGCAAGAATACTGGAGTGGGCGGCCATGCCCTTCTCCAGGGGATCCTCCCATTCCAGGGACTGAACTCATCTTGTATGTCTCCTGCATTGGCAGGCAGGTTCTTTACCACTACCGCTGCCTGGGAAGCTTCTATATATTGTTGTGCCATTATGAAATTGTTAAGTTTTGTCAATTTATGTAAACTGAGTAAAGATACACAACGCACATATATATGTATATACACACACACACACAAATCAATACACTCTGTTAATTTTTGTGCAGAATGACCATGCATTGACTCAACTTGCTTTATTCGTGTTTCAGCTTTATGAACAATTGAGTTGACTCAATCTGTGAATGAAAAGCATGGATCCCCAATTCTATGGCACTTCATAACAGTCTCAACGTGTTTTCATGTTACCTCTCTTTTAAACTAGAGGATCAATTATTCTGTACATTCCTATAATAAAGGCTGTCTCTGACTCACATTTTAAAAGTTGTATTCATTGACACAGTGTGACTTTACATTTTAATTTTAATCTCTCATTTGTTTCATTAATAGCTTTCAAAGAACCATTGAAAATACATAAAACTGTAAGAGATAAATTAATACACTTGGATTTATTTCTTTCCTTTTATGAAATATTGGGCCATTCACTCATTGCATTATTTTTGTGACCCTAAAAACAAACAGAAAGAATCAGGATACACACAAAAAAGTATGGTTGAATGTAAAAATATTATTTGCTCTTTTGCCAAGTATTAGCAAGTAAAAAAAAAATGTAAACTTTCCCCCAATATACTCAAAGTTCTTTAGGAACTTCCTGTAAAATTTAAATTCTAGCAAGGACTTTGGCATCTGTTTTGGAGCCCTATTATTTCTAGATACTTTAAACGATTCTGAACAAAATGTAAAAACTAGATTTTCAAAATACATGGCCTTAGATGATATTTACCTGGCCTTTAGCAGTGAGATACCAGCCTAATGAGGCAGGAGCAAATGTTTGGCATGTGTGGAACCAATCTGTTTTTCAAACATTGTTAGCCTTGTCTGTTTAAATAAATGATTTGTGTGAACCAAAATATTTTCATTCCACTCTGGGTAACAATAAGATATGTGGGTGATGTTTTCTCAACAGGGGCATTTTTCAGTATGAACAAAAATCAATTGTTTCCCAAATAACAGAATTAAGATGAAGATGGCATTACAGATTAAACCGTGACATCCCTACATCTTAACCTACCATATTTCTAGTTTTCCTTGGTTTTCTCCAGACTGAAACAGGAAGCCAAATCATACTCACCTTCATGACTATCCACTTACCACATATTGAGAACTTGTACACATTGCCTATCTACTATACTTCTGATATAAAACAAAGCGCCCATATTATAGTGTTATCAATTTTCTGCATAACCACCGAAACTAGGAACAGGTCATAGTAAATCTACTATAGATGTCCAATCTGTTAGCTACATTAACAGCAACATAGCAACTCCAATATTTTATATTGGCTATTAATAATAGTAATATTATTAATTATAGATAAGATAGTCTACTTTCTACTCATTTATATGAGGGCATGTTTCCTTGATTCTCTCTTCATATTTAATATGCTAATATTTTTAGGTTTTTTGTACTCATTTTTGGGCTTCTCAGGTGGTGCTGGTGATAAAGATCCACCTGCAAATGCAGAAGATGCAGAGGACACGGGTTTGATCAGGAAGATCCCCTGGAGTAGGAAATGGCACCCCGCTGCAGTAATCTTGCCTGGAAAATATCATGGGCAGAGAATCCTGATGGACTACAGTTCATGCATTGGACACAACTGAGAGACTGGGCATGCAAAGCACATACTCATTTTTATGTTAAATTGTAATAAAAGCTTATATAATGCCTATACATTTATGAAGATTCTAAATGAACTGCTACCATAGCTACAAGCAGACATATCTGCTCTCACAAGAGTATACTTTTGGCATATATTAAATTTATTATAAAGTTTTCAAACCATTTCCCCCCTGCACATAATAAATTTTAAAAAGCAATTTAGAAATTACTCATAGAAAAGTGAATTGCCTAGCAATCCCTTGAGTTAAAATTATGTCCTTGAGAAATCATTTGAAATAAAACAGACTTCATTAAATGAGAAAAATAAATCCCTCAATTAACATAGCACCCAAACTCTAACAATACAAAGTAACAAATCGCTAGAGGCCTCAAATCATAGGATTCTAACCAAGGTTAATTTCTTTACTATTTTGAACACTGAGAAATTGTAGTCAAGAGGAAAGAATATATTAAGTTACTAAGTTATCAAAATACCAAGGGAGAATAACAGATTTAAGATTTTTACTATCCCTCCAATAAAGCCCTCTTGAGTTGGCAATAAATGACTAAGTTGAAGAAGAATACTTCATATATAGGTTTGAAATCTTTGAGGGTATAATAATTAAAACCCTACAGTCTTTTTCTTGAAGACAGAGAGTAGCCATTCATCCAAAGCTTTTAAGAATGTATTTTTTCTCATAGAGAAGTGATTCCCTTTATTGCTCTTTGAAGAGTGCATAATGGATGCTAAATAATTTATTTCCAAATGGAAATGCATCTTCAAAAATTTCATATTAATCTAACTTTAATTTACTTCAAGTCAACAAATATTTATGATATATTTATAATATGCAAAATTCCATGCTAAAAATTCCTAAGGGTTATATAAACATGAGTTAGACATATTCTTATTTGGAGGAGTAGATATAAGAAGGAATGTCTATCTCAGCTGGATCTTGAAGACACAGGATAATGTGAACAAGCAAAAATAAGTAGGAAACATTTAGAAAGCAGTATAAAAACACAAGGAAAGACAGGAGGAGACTTTTTAGATCAGTGTTAACAAACTGATATAAAATGAAAATCTGTTAATTTATTTTATTCAGAGGATGAGTGCATTCTCATATATAGACACATTGTCCTCAGAATAATCCAGTTATATAAAAAGAGCATGTGCCATGCATGTGTGTGTGTGTATGTATGCATGTGTATTATAGATAAGAAAACAGTGACCTTTTAGCTCCACTATACTGATGGGTAACAAAATTAGTAATTAACCATAGTCTTTGTTTAACAGAGCAGTTGTCTTCCCACTATGCACAAGCTGGATTTAGAAAAATCAGAGGAACCAGAGATCAAATTGCCAACATCTGTTAGATCATAGAAAAAGCAAGAGAATTCCAGAAAAACATCTATTTCTGCTTCATTGATTATGCTAAAGCCTTTGCTTGTGTGGATCACAACAAACTGTGGAAAATTCCTAAGAGATGGAAATACCAGACAACATTACCTGCCTCCTGAGAAACCTGAATGCCCATCAAGAAGCAACAGTTAGAACTGGACATGGAAAAACAGACTGGATTACAAATTGGGAAATGAGTACCTCAAGGCTGTGTATTCTCACCCTGCTTATTTAACTTATATGCAGAGTACATCACAGGAAATGCCAGGTTGAATGAAGCACAAGCTGGAATCAAGATTGCCAGGAGAAATATCAAGAACCTCACATATTTCGATGACACAACTCTAATGGCAGAAATTAAAGGGGAGCTAAGAAACCTCTTGATGAAAATGAAAGATGAGAGTGAAAAAGTTGGCTTAAAACTCAACATTCAGAAAACTAAGATCATGGCCTCTGGTCCCATCACATCAGATCAGATCAGTCGCTCAGTCGTGTCCGACTCTTTGTGACCCCATGAATCCTAGCACGCCAGGACTCCTGTCCATCACCAACTCCTGGAGTTCACTGAGACTCACGTCCATCGAGTTGGTGATGCCATCAAGCCATCTCATCCTCTGTCGTCCCCTTCTCCTCCTGCCCCCAATCCCTCCCAGCATCAGAGTCTTTTCCAATGAATCAACTCTTCCCATGAGGTGGCCAAAGTACTGGAGTTTCAGCTTTAGCATCATTCCTTCCAAAGAAATCCCAGGGCTGATCTCCTTCAGAATGGACTGGTTGGATCTCCTTGCAGTCCAAGGGACTCTCAAGAGTCTTCTCCAACACCACAGTTCAAAAGCATCAATTCTTCAGCGCTCAGCCTTCTTCACAGTCCAACTCTCACATCCATACATGACCATTGGAAAAAACCATAGCCTTGACTAGACGGACCTTTGTTGGCAAAGTAACGTCTCTGCTTTTGAATATGCTATCTAGGTTGGTCATAACTTTCCTTCCAAGGAGTAAGCATCTTTTAATCTCATGGCTGCAGTCATCATCTGCAGTAATTTTGGAGCCCAGAAAATAAAGTCTGACACTGTTTCCACTGTTTCCCCATCTATTTCCCATGAAGTGATGGGACTGGATGCCATGGTCTTCTTTTTTTGAATGTTGAGCTTTAAGCCAACATTTTCACTCTCCACTTACACTTTCATCAAGAGGCTTTTTAGTGCCTCTTCACTTTCTGCCATAAGGGTGGTGTCATCTGCATATCTGAGGTTATTGATATTTCTCCTGGCAATCTTGATTCCAGCTTGTGTTTCTTCCAGCCCAGCGTTTCTCATGATGTACTCTGCATAAAAGTTAAATAAGCAGGGTGATAATATACAGCCTTGACGAACTCCTTTTCCTATTTGGAACCAGTCTGTTGTTCCATGTCCAGTTCGAACTGTTGCTTCCTGACCTGCATACAAATTTCTCAAGAGGCAGATCAGGTGGTCTGGTATTCCCATCTCTTTCAGAATTTTCCACAGTTTATTGTGATCCACACAGTCAAAGGCTTTGGTGTAGTCAATAAAACAGAAATAGATGCTTTTCTGGAACTCTCTTGCTTTTTCCATGATCCAACGGATGTTGGCAATTTGATCTCTGGTTCCTCTGCCTTTTCTAAAACCAGCTTGAACATCAGGAAGTTCACGGTTCACGTATTGCTGAAGCCTGGCTTGGAGAATTTTGAGCATTACTTTACTAGCATGTGAGATGAGTGCAATTGTGCTGTAGTTTGAGCATTCTTTGGCATTGCTTTTCTTTGGGATTGGAATGAAAACTGACCTTTTCCAGTCCTGTGGCCACTGCTGAGTTTTCCAAATTTGCTGGCTTATTGAATGCAGCACTTTCACAGCATCATCTTTCAGGATTTGGAATAGCTCAACTGGAATTCCATCACCTCCACTAGCTTTGTTTGTAGTGATGCTTTCTAAGGCCCACTTGACTTCACATTCCAGGATGTTTGGCTCTAGGTCAGTGATCATACCATTATGATTATCTGGGTCATGAAGATCTTTTTTGTATGGTTCTTCTGTGTATTCTTGCCATCTCTTCTTAATATCTTCTGCTTATGTTAGGTCCATACCATTTCTGTCCTTTATTGAGCTCATCTTTGCATGAAATGTTCCTTTGGTACCTCTGATTTTCTTGAAGAGATCCTTAGTCTTTCCCATTCTGTTGTTTTCCTCTATTTCTTTGCATTGATTGCTGAAGAAGGCTTTCTTATCTCTTCTTGCTATTCTTTGGAACTCTGCATTCAGATATTGATATCTTTCCTTTTCTCCTTTGCTTTTCACTTCTCTTCTTTTCACAGCTATTTGTAAGGCCTCCCCAGACAACCATTTTCCTTTTTTGCATTTCTTTTCTATGGGAACGGTCTTGATCCCTGTCTCCTGTACAATGTCACGAACCTCATTCCATCACTTCATGGCAAATAGATCAGGAAATAATGGAAACAGTGACAGACTTTATTTTCTTGGGCACCAAAATCTCTGCAGATGGTGACTGCATCAATAAAATTAAAAGACGCTTGCTCCTTGGCAGAAAAGTTATGACCAACCTAGACAGCATATTAAAAAGAAGAGACATTACTTTGCTGCCAAAGTCCATATAGTCAAAGCTGTGGTTTTTCCAGTAGTTTTGTATGGATGTGAGAGTTGGACCATAATAAAGGCTGAACACAAGAACTGATGGTTTTGAACTACGGTGTTGGAGAAGACTCTTGAGAGTCCCTTGGACTGCAAGGAGATCCAAAGGAAATCAGTCCATCACAAAGGAAATCAGCACTGAATATTCATTGGAAGGACTGAAGTTGAGGCTCAAGCCCCAATACTCTGGCCACCTGATTCAAAGAGCCACCTCATTAGAAAAGACCTTGATGCTGGAAAGATTAAAAGCAAGAGGAGAAGGGGGCCACAGAGGATGAGATGGTTGGATGGCATCATCAATTCAATGGACATGAGTTTGAGCCAACTCCAGGAGATGGTGAAGAACAAGGAAACAGAGCCGGGCATGACTGAGTGACTGAACAGCACAACTTCCCAGTATGCCACCTTTCAATTGTTTGGATTATATTGAAGGAGCACTATTTTCTATGCAGAATATAAACTAAGAAGCTTAACAATGCAGAGTTAGAAGAAATACCATGCTTCCCTGATAGCTCAGTTGGTAAAGAATCTGCTGGCAAGGCCGGTGATACTGGTTCAATTCCTGGGTCAGGAAGGTTCACTGGAGAAGGGATGGTCTACCCACTCCAATATTCTTGGGCTTTCTTTGTGGCTCAGCTGGTAAAGAATCTGCCTGCAGTGCAGGAGAGACCTGGGTTCGATCCCTGGGTTGGGAAGATCCCCTGGAGAAGGAAAATGCTACCCACTCCAGTATTCAGGCCTGGAGAATTCAATGGACTGTATAGTCCATGGGGTCGCAAAGAGTTGGACACAACTGAGTTACTTTTGGAGAAGGGATGGGCAACCCACTCCAATACTCTTGCCTGGAGAAGCCCATGGAGAGAGTAGCCTGGCAGGCTACAGTCCATGGACTTGCAAAGTGTATACATGACTTAGCGAATAAAGCACCAAGTAAATTCCATGAAACTAATTATCCAATTAACAAATAACTAGAAAATTGCCCCTAGTTAGATTTCAGCTACATGCAGTTATATTGAACAAACCTGGGATAAAGGAGAAGGCAGGGCTTCCCTGGTGGCTCGGCAGTAAAGAATCCACCTGCCAAGGCAGGTAACACGGGTTTGATCCCTGGGTTGAGAAGATGCCCTGGAGAAGGGAATGGAAACCTATTCCAGTATTCTTGCCTGGGAAATCTCATGGACAGAGGAGCCAGGCAGGCTATAATCCATGGGGTTGCAAAGAGTCAGAGAAGACTCAGTGACTAAACAGTAAAGAAGAAGAAAGTAAACAGAAGTCAACTGCAAGCTCCTTGAGAAAACCTTCAACAGTGATGAGGAAGACTTCCAGAATATGGGGTCAGATTCAGTCACGGGGCTTAAATGAAGCAAGGGAGCTGTGATTTGGGTTTTTGAAGAAACAATCTTTCAGATTATTTCTATGTCCTGGTGAAGGAATTTTCAGTTAAAAGAAATTAGAAGAAACCAAGAAAATTGCATAAAACCACAATTGAATTTCTTTTAGACATGGTTTCAGGATTTGTCTCAGCAGTTACCCAAAGAACATTTATTGATGACATACTGGATATTAGAACCATAGCAAACAACTCAACAAACTCTTAGCAAGCCAAAATATTTATCACAAAACTTGAATTCTTAAACTCTAAATATTTTTCACTATTAGTTTGTATTTCAAAATTTACTCCCCTTCTCTGTGTATATTTTAATGCAGCTATCCATTCTTCAAGTGATCCCTTCTAAATACTTTTTCTTAAAAGATGAGTGTGTGTGTGTTTTAGGTTTCAGTGATTTAAAAATTCAGCAATTAGTCAAACTTAAGCCATCCCTTCATATTATTCAAAGATAAGTTCAGTAAAGAGAACCAATATTTTGGAGAGTTCATACTTTTTTTTTTTTACTATATATCTGTGTTTTGAGTGTACCCAATCATCTTCAGGTAACTGATATGCTAAAAAAAGACTCACAAAACTTATAAAACCAGTATATCATGGTAATGGTTTATTAATTACAAGATACCTAATAAAATATCAGATGGATAAGGTTCATAGGACAGAGTCCAGGAGACACCAGGTGTAAGCTTCCCAGAGCCCTCTCTGAGTGTAGTTGAACAGACAGAATTTATTTCTCCCAGCTGTGATGTGTGCCAAACAGTGAAGCTCACCTGAACCTAGTTGTCTAGGGTTTTCATTGAGGTCCGGTGACATTGGCATGGTTCCCTGCTGATCTTTATTCGGCAGCCCTTCCAGAGATCAAGCTGATAACACACAGCCCAAGCCTGCCACCTTCAATCACATTGTTAGCAAGAACTCTTCCCCAAATCCCCCAGGTTAATAAAGATACTCTGAACAGAGAGGATACTCTAAGGACTTAAATGCTACCTCCAAGGAATCAGGAAACAGACAAGTCTTTAATGTGCAGTGTGTGCACAACCTGGATTTGCTGAGTTGATCATTTCCTGCACAGTAGTATTACCTTTTTATTAAAAACACAAAAAACTTTTCTCCTTTAGATATTGGAAACACTAAAAGTCAGGGGATATAAAAATATATACACATGAAACAGAAAAGGGATTGAGGATAGTAAACAGCAAACTTTGTTTTTTAAAAAGAGTAATCTACACTGATGACATTATTATCTCTCATTCATTTCTCAGGCTAAAGATATCTGGCTTTTCTTTTCATTATACTAAAGAAACTCCCCTCTAATAACCCAGAAGGACACATAAAACACTAGATATAAGTCCAAATAATTTTTCAAACATTTGCTTCAGACATCTGCAGCACTGAACTATGCTGATCACAAAATGTGCCAGTTTTTTTTTTTTTTTTTTGCACTTTTGACTATTTAAACAGGTGTGAAAAAATCCAGTCTACAGGTTTATAAACTGAGAGGTGTAATTCCTGTGACCGTGTCTAACTTAAGAGATAATCACTGTTCATAGTTTCTTGAATATCTTTCCAGAAAATTACCACACACACACACATTCTTGTTTGAGTCCATTATTTATAACAAAGCAATATTAAATATATAAAACATGCTGATTGTTTTATATAACATCTAGTTGAGATATTTTCATCTGAAATATAATGATAAAATTCTGGATTTTTACAACTACAGAGAGTATTGATATTTTACTATAGTCTAATTTAGGATATGGTGCATGCTAAGTCATTTCAGGCATTTGACTCTTTGTGACCCTATGGACTGCTGCCTACCAGGTTCCTGTGTCCATGAGATTCTCTAGGAAAGAATACTGGAGTGGTTTGCCTTGCCCTCCTCCAAGGGATCTTACAGACGCAAGGATTGAACCCGCATCTCTTATGTCTCCTATATCCACAGGTAGGCTCTTTATCACTAGCGCCACCTAGGAAGCCCAATTTAAGATAAAAAAATTTATAAATTACGATTTAGAAATGTGCATATTTCTCAAGATGTTAAGATAAAAATATCTATTGTTATTTTAATCTTCAGTTATAGTTAATAAAATTGAGTATGTTTATACATACATGTATTAGCTATTCGTATTTTTTATTTTATATTCTCTATTTGTATTAACATCACTGGAACTTATTCTGTCATATTCATTGTGAATGCATAGTTTATTTTTGTGGTTTTTATTTTTAATCTAGTTTGGCATATTTTGTCTTGCAAAAACAAATCTGTGGTGAAGGTTTGTCTTTTTCTGTCTTTTTGTCAAATCTGTCTTTTTCTTTACAGGTTTTGGGTTTTAGGTCCAGAAAGAATTTTCAAACAAGATTATAAATGACATGTTTTTCCATTTTTTTCAGCAAATTTTAATCTGTATCACTTTTATGTTTTGAAATATATTGACATTCACCTGTAGTTTAATGTTTAATAATTCATCATAAATTTTCCATATATACTTGAAAATACAATGTAGTGTCTGTTTTCTGGGGCCACAGTTTTTAATATGTATATAATAAACTGCCTCCATATTATTTGGGTCCTTAGTCTGTGTCCATATTTCATGTTGTCTATTTGGTTTGTAAAGATTTAGTGACTAGTTGAAATTTTAACATCATTGTGTGATATACATGTTCCTTATCCATTCATCCATTAACGGAAGATTGTTTCCCTGTCTTATCTATTATAAATATTCAGTTTTTCAGGGTTCCTTCAAATTTTCAGTTGGTTTTTTCTCTCTGCAAAACGAGACTTGGGGGGGGGTAGTATAGTCATTTTAACAATGAAAAACTTTTCAACCTTATCCAACATTGAAAAACAAAAAAATCCCGCCATTTGAGACAACATGGATGGACCTTGAAGGCATGACACCGAGTGAAATAAGTCAGACATGGAAAGACAAACACCATATGTGTGTTTGTGATCACAAACATCATATGTGTGATCACAAACATCATATGTGTGATCTCACATATATGGAATCTAAAAACATCAAGCTTAAAGAAACAAAGAGCAGAATGGTGGTTGCTAGGGGCTGGAGGATAATTGGGAAGGTGTTGATCAAAGGGTACAGATGTTCAGTTATATGATGAATAAGTTCTGGGCTAAGGCACATAATGGTTACCATAGTGAACAATATTGTATTGCACACTCAAAAGTTACCATGAGAATAGAGATTTACCTTTCTTACCATAACAACAAGAACAAAGTGGCTACTGTGTGAGGTGAAGTACACGTTTACTAACATTGTGCTAAGCCTCCAGCAATATGTACATATTTACATTATCACATTGTACACCTCAGTTTAAATAATGTTGCATTTCAATTATATATCAATAAAGAAGTGGAGGGGGAAAAACAAAATAAAATTTTAACATCAGCATGATTTTCTGTTATTTTCTCTAGTATAATTTCTATAGATGGTGTTTGATAAATATTGATTCTATTATTTGCTACACAAAATTCTGTCTTTTAAAACTAATTTATTTATTTATTGAATTCTCTTCTTCATTTTGTATAGAAGGTTTCCCTTGCTTTCAAATTTCTATATTTTTATTTACAGTTTCTGATATGTCATTTTTCTTTAAGACTATCACTTTTATGTTTATTAATAAGATGTTTGGAGTTAATTCTACCCTTGTTGTTCAGTTGCTCTGTCACGTCCGACTGTTTGTGACCCGATGGATCACAGTACGTCAGGCTTCCCTGTCCTTCACCATCTCCTGGAGTTTGCTCAAACTTGTCTCCATTGAGTCAGTAATGCCATCCAAGCATCTCATCCTCCGTCACCCCCTTCTCTTGCCCTCAATCTTTCCCAGCATCAGGGTCTTTTCAAATGAGTCAGCTCTTCACATCACGTGGCCAAAATATCGGAACGTAAGCTTTAGCATCAGTCTGGACTGATTTCCTTTAGGATTGACTGGTTTAAACTCCTTCAGGTCCAAGGGACTCTCAAGAGTCTTCTCTAGCACCACAGTTCGAAAGCATCAATTCTTTGGCGCTCGGCCTTGTTTATGGTCCAACTCTCATATCCATACATGACTGGAAAAACCATAGCTTTGACTCTGTGGACCTTTGTCGGTCGAGTGATGGTTCTGCTTTTTAATAAGCTGTCTAGGTTTGTCATAGCTTTTCTTCCAAGGAAAAAGCATCTTTTAATACTTTAAGCTTTTTGCTTTACATGTGCCTTTTCTTTCTCTGGACTTCCCTGGAGGCTCAGACAGTAAAGCGTCTGTCTACAATGCGGGAGACCTGGGTTTGAGCCCTGGGTTGGGAAGATCCCCTGGAGAAAGAAATGGCAATCCACTCCAGTACTATTGCCTGGAAAATCCCATGGACAGAGGAGCCTGGTAGGCTACAGTCTATGGGGTCGCAAAGAGTTGGACACGACTGAGCAACTTCACTTTCGACTTCACTTGCTTTTCTTTCTCTCGCTTACTGTAGCTTCTGAATATGCATGCAACATGTGTGTGTGTTTGTTTTCCTGCTTAAAATTTAACTTTTTTCCTTTAAATTATTATGACTGGTGTTAACATCTATATCTTTAAGTAACACCCCTAAGCTTCTATTATTAGATTTAGAAGACTTAAACAGTTGCATGATGCTTATTTTCTTATTCTAACAATTGACAATCAGCCATGAAAGAACAGTGAATTTATCACCTAATTTAGTATTTTCCCTTCCATTATTCTATTTTTGTTTGGTTTTTTTTATTTAATATTATTATTTATTACATTTCAAATTTTTAAACCATAATTGTTTTGAGAAGGACTCAGAGTTTCTATGTTTACTGATTTCTCTCATGTAAAAGATAAACCTTCATACTTGACAATTAGTTTGTTTGAGTATACTTAATCTTTTACCTTTTCTGAATATTCTTTAGACCTGTCTTCACAATTTATTCACCCTATGTGAACATCTAAAGCTAGGCTGATTCCCCTTGAACAAAAAAGGTTTAACTTGCAAAGTCAAGGTAATCCATGCCCCGTACATTCCAAACAAAATTTGGCTCTTGTCTGGGTCTTAAGAAATAAACTTCTCAGCCCTTGGAATATGCTGTCTGATAGGAGTATCTGTACCTGAGGGCCTTCAACCATGCCACATGGACGATGTTAATAATATGATTTATGTTGGGAGCCTGGGACTATAGGTATCAGCTTGAATTTTGGAGGGATGGAAGTCTAAAATCAGTCATGCCAATCATCATACTAATGTAATAACCCCTAATGACAGGCCTGGACACTGAGGTTTAGGTGAATGAGATTTGCTAGTTGGTAATATTCCATATGTGGTGCCACACATGTTGCCACACATTCAGTGTATGAAGGGGAGAAGTGAGTGCTACCTGCAAAACTCTAATAGCAGAGGGATACTGGAAGCTTTTCCTAATGTCTCCAGAATTCTGTCCTAGAAGGTTCTTTCCTCTGCTGATTTTAGTCAGTATTCTTTCACTGTAATAAAGCATAACCATGAATACCACAGCTTTTCTTAGTTCTATGGGTCCTACCACAGCTTTTCTTAGTTCTATGATGTTCCAAGTCATTGAACTTGACTTTATTCTTGGAACTGCCCCTTCCACCATATCCTTTTTATATTTACTTTGAAATTCTTGGCTTTGAGGGCAGGGATGGGTGTTTTTCCATTTTAGGAAACTGTTAATCTCATTATTCTGCTTTCAAATGTGTTTCTATTTCAACTCTTCTCTGTCTTCTTTTTTATTTATTTGGCCATGTAAGGTCATAGTTGCAGCATGCAGGATCTTCAGGTGAAACATGCATGCTGTAGTTCCCTGACCAGGAATGCAGTCCAAGCCCCCTGCATTGGGAGCTTGGAGTCTCAACCCCTGGACCACCAAGGAAGTCTCTCTTTATTCTTGAGGGATATCAATTATGGTTGTGTTACCTTTGAGTTTTTGGTCATCTATATTTATTTTCTCTAGTCATTTGTAACCTGGGTTGATTTCCATTCTTTTTCACTCATGTGCTTTTTCAGAAATATATTCCATGTTCCTATCTGTTTTCAGCTGTGCTTGTTCTTCTTTTGGCTTGATATAAGTGAACAATAATTTCTATTTTTTTTAATTTTCTCTTCCCTTATTTTCTGAACTCTTCTGCCAGCATTTTATATTTACCTTTGTATATTTTCTTTGAATGTTTATTTCAGATAAACCATATTTTCATTGATTTCTCATAATGTTTACCCACAAATTTGTGAGACAGCTTTTCTGATATGTAATTGTGGAGGGGTGTATGTCTTTTCCCCCCCACATCCTTTCCTCTTTGATGTTCCTTGCTTTTCTTTCAATATCTTTTCACAAATTCTATGTTGGTTCCTTTGTAATTTTTTTTTTTTTTTTCACTTTTGAAATGCAGGGTTACTTTTTTGAGGCTGGCTATTTGTTGAAGGATGGTTTGAGTGAGACTAAAGACTCAGGTCAATAGGCCACATGGACTTTGGCCCATTTTCTCTGAAATCTTTCCCATGAATACTATCCCTGAGGATAATTCTCTCCTCTGGTATAGAAGGAAATAAGTAGAGAAAGCCCTGAAGCCCTGTATGTTCCTGTCCCCTGCAGTGATTTAACATTTACTTCTGCTGATCTGATCAAGACTATCCTTAGCAGTGCTTTCCACATGCTTTTTCTTTTCTGACTTGCCCTATTGAAGAGTAAGCCACATCTTACAAAGAAGCAGGTCTTTGTGTTTCTTTTTTAACCTCCTCTCCAATCTGTACTATTCTGGGATGTTCCCTAAGCTCTCTTATGTACACGATCAGCAACAAATTTTGGTTTTGTCTCTCAAGATGTATCTTGCTAACTGACCAAGGCCCATTTAGGAGAACTCATCTACATTCTTCTTTTTGGTAGTTTCCAAAGATGTTTGATACAACTAAGAGTTAACTACCTCACACATTTACTACATGTTAAAATAAAAGCAAATCTCAGAACAAGCATTGACCTATATATAAAAAAACAAACAAACACTTATTAGAGAGGAAACAGAAAATGTATCATAAAATCTGTTCTAGGAGTCTGACAAAAATCCCAGTTCTCTGTCCTTTTAGGTACTTTGAATCACCACTTCAAATGAAGACTCCATATAAAGCTGAGAATAATATTCTAGAGGCAAGATTATCCTTAAGATTACCATCAGGAAAATAGAAATCCTTCAAAATGAATTTCTAGATATAAGAATTTTCAGTGAGGAAGTTTCTCACTTGATTAGATTCTTAATACTATTAGAGAGTAATAATATTTTTAGCTTTTCCAAACCTACTGAATTTTAAAATTGTGAACCCATTTCTAATATTCATCATGTTATTTGACAAACCAATGTTTTCACTAATAAAAACACTTTTACTTCAAATTTGCTAATGAACAAATATTCAACTATTGATCTAGTTATGGAAAATAGAAATACTTTAATACTACTTTTGAATCATGGACTTTTGGATATAATAACAGCTAATCACCTTCATCATATACATATATATATTTTATTAAAGCAATTGATTGCCTCTAGAGTTGCGGTTTAAACTCACTAGTACATACTTACTAACACTGTCTATATCATTTTGCTGCAATGTTGGAATCTTTAAAAATAGATTACAAATGAGAAAAAAAAAATGCCCAATTTAGTTTTGGAAAAACTGGCTCAATTCCCAAGATCAGCTTTTCAGTGCACAAAGTACCATATGTCATCACTCTTGGTAGCACTTTATTTTTTTTTTTTTAATATGGTATGTATCTAGATATATACTAACTATATCAAGGACAAAAGTTGGGAGCTTTGAATTCTTAATTTTTATCATATTTCAGAAAGAAGATACAGGCAGAACTCTCTTTATCCCCTCATTCTTCAATCAAATATCCATATATTCTTTCTTAGAAATTTATTTTCTCTTCTGTGTTTTTCTTCCTCTACTCAATATTTTTTTATGTTAATTGTTTTCTTAGTTTGATATAATTTCATAGTTACTGTAAATGTGTTAAGAATGATATCCAACCCAAGAGCATATGTTCAGTTCCTCAGACTGAAAAAATAATAAATTATTTTTTATTATTGTACTATTTTTGAAGAGCACATGGCTCTTACTTTGGAAAATACCCTTTTTTTGAGTTTGCCTGGAGTCCCCTAATCACTTCAGGAATACTACAGGATGTATCTTGCATTCTTCAAAGTACATGATAACTGTTTGACCTTGCTCTGTCAACTATAAGGTGGAGATCCAGGAAAGCCAGTGGTGTAGCTCCACTTGAGTCTTAAAGCTTGAGAAACAGGAGCACTTAGGCTGTTATTTCTAGTCTAAGTCCAAAGGCCTGAGAGCCAGACTCCAGTGGTATAAGTTCCTGTTAAAGAGCAGGAGAAGACTTATTCCAGCTCAAGCAATCAGGCAGAGAGAGTGAACTGTCCCTTATTCTGCCTTTTGTTCTATTCATTCCCTCAACAGATTACACGTCTATTGTAGCCACTCCTTCCAGGAAACAAACTCACTCAGAAGGACAATGCAGATAGTGGACTGCAGTTTATTACACCATCGGGCCCAAGGCAGAGTCTCCTCTTAGCCAAGGACCCCGACCAGTTTTTGTGAAAATCTTATGCACTCTAAGTGTATATGGTTCCCTGAAACTAGTCTGAACAAAGGAAAAAGAAAGATACAATCAAAGTTAACCTGTGATTCATATGCCTTAAGCCTAGGTAGTTAATAGTGGACAATTATCAATAGGCCTGTGGTCATACCCTAATAAGCATAATTAGAATGTATGATTCTGTTATGTTACACAGATAGTTAAGGTATTGTTTTAGGTGATGGACAGCCTTGGAGCTCTTCCTTCCAGGGACCTGGCTTTCCAGTTTGTATGTCATTTCCATAGATACTGGGCATATAGCTCAAAGTCCACAGTCCGGCCCAAGATGGAGTCCTGTTTTCAAGATAGAGCCTGTTCTGTTTCCTCCTTCATGCCCACTGATATTGGAGCAGGGAATTTGTTATACTCAATCTTCTGATTCAAATGTTAATCTCATCTGGAAACATCCCCACAGACAGAAATAACGTTTAGCCAAACATCTGGATATCTCATGGTCGAGCCAAGCTGACACATAAATTTAATTATCACAATAATTTTTATCACTTGTGAGCCCAGAGATTTGGGGTATTTACTAGATTTTTTTCTGTACTCACCTACCCCCTCCAACACCAAATGATTCACAAAGAGACATAATTAATCTTTCCCTTATGATTTTCATATCTATCTCCTCTTTCTCATTATCTCTGTGATGATCCTAGAGAAAAACTTTGTAATTTTATATTTTACTGTAGAGACTTTAACTAACCTCTCAATCTCCAACTCTATCCTTCAATCCATTCTTCATGTAGCTGTCAGTTTTAATATTCTATATGGTTCTGACAATAACAACTTTGCTTCTTTTGCACACCACAGCTAGAACAGTGATTAAGGCATAATAAATATTCTACAAGTATTGGTTGAATAAAAGAGTAACGTGCAAACTTGAAACTGTAATGTCCAAGCTAAAGCCATTCCATTGTTTCTCACAGGTTTATACCTTGGCCTAGAAAGCAAAATGAAGGCTTACTTGGAGCAAATTTATCATCCACCACTCTTTAATATCCTTTGCTTCAGTGATATAAAATTATTATTTTTCACATAACCCATCAATCTTTCATATGTTACTTTGACCCTTCCACTCTTTTTCTGAACTAGCTATAAACTAACTTATACTTCAAAAAATGCAGCAGCTCAATTCTTACTTAATCACCATGCACCCCCGATGCCATGGAGACATATATTTTTCTGTCTCCAGTAACATACTTCATCAGAGCACTTAGTTCACTGAACTGTAGTTACTGTCCTATTTTTCTGTCTCCTTTTGGGTAAAGGCCATTTATTATTTATGTTTTCATCACCAGTTTTATAACTGAGTACTTGTTATAGGTAGACAATCGATATATATTTGTTGAAAAAGTGAATTCTGAATCTTACATGTCAAATAACCCTTCACCCCATATCTACTTTTAGTACTTCTGTTCTACTTATCCTTATAAACTGTTTTCATCTCTTCCAGGAGAAACAGTCTATTTTCCTTCTTGGAATTCAATAATCCCTCTTTGCTCTCATCACTCAATGTTTGTCATTATTAAAACATTTAAATCAATCTGATTTGTACTATAAATGACTATTTGTTTTTCTATCTCCCCAAGTGAACTATAAACCCTATAACAATAAAATCTATGTCATTGTTCTCACTAGATATACTATAATAATTATATTAACAATAATACCTTAAGGAAAAAGCAGTATTATATTGACAATTGTCAGAGCGTTATTACAGAAACAAACCACTGGAGCCAGTTGTGGAACTGAACACTTTAGGGGCAGGATTTTTATGAAGAATAAAAAGAAAATCACATTATATTATAGAATTGGCTGCTTTGTAAAAATTGCTATGCTAGACATAATTTGATTGGACATAATCTTTGTGGTAGGAGCATAAAGGCATTTCATGTTCATCTTACATGTTCTTTGCTTTCTGAGAATTATAAGTTGAGTACATATTGTGGAAGATATTATTGCTTGTAAAGTTTCTTCTCACATTTTTAATAATGACTCACACTTTGTAAATTTTATGTACATTACTTCATGTTAATACTTAATATTTTGTAAAGTAGGAGAGGGACCTGAAAGTCAACAAATTCAAGTTATTTCCCTAAGCTCTGTCATATTATTAATTACTACAGAAATGTGAAATTTTATTATAATGGTGATACAGGCAGAGAGAAGAAAGAAGTAATGATTTGAGATATGATCTAAGTTTTTTTTTTCTTCTTTAAATTTGTGGGGCAACTGCTAGGAAAGCTTTTCCTGGTGTAAAAACTAACTTTTACACCAGGCGCTGTTACACTGAAACATGTTCAAAATTGTTCAATAGAAGTAAAGTAATGCAAGTTTCAAACACCAAAGAAGTTTCCATTTCTCATCTATTAAAATAGTAAATATATATTTTAAATCCATCAATAGAAAGGTGACATAAGGTCAGTTATTTAACCAATATTTAGATTACGAGATGCCAAGTGGATAAAGTACAACATACAAAGGAATCTGAATTTTCCATCATCCTATTTGCTTTTGTAATTTAGGAAATTAATCAAAAGTTATCAGATATCTTATGCTTTGTGTGTGTCCAGGGTTGGGAGTTGGTAACGTCTAACAGAAAAAGAGGTCTTCTGGTTCTGGACCTGAATTAGGGTGGTGTTCTCAGAGCAGGAGTAAGGGTAGAAAGTTTGGTTAACAATGTTAAATTATTGCCTCATATGGAAGTGTTCCTCATTCACAATTTGGAAGAAAGGGTAGTATTAGCAATCCCAGCACTGAACAGTAAAACAAAGTGATTAGTGAATCTTGAACTTTACACTTCTGTCATTCCAGGTCCAGTGCATATTTTGCTCTGTCCAATCACCACAGCTATATAACAGTTATTTTCACACATCCACTGAATATTAACTGCTGAGTGAATTATACCCCACAAAACATCATGATTCTCTAATAACTTCCCTATAATTTTAGGAATATATCCTTTTTCTCATTCTCCCATTTTGAAACACTGACATCTCTTATAAAGTAAATAATGCTACATCTTAGGTCACTAACTATGGTTAGTAAGGCATTTTATTTATATACATTATCTTTTGAATTCAACTACACCATGAATTAAATATAATTCTTCATTCTCATTGTTACTGCTTTAGTTTAGGCCCTTACCATTGCATGCCTGATCAACAACAGTGTTGGGAGTTGGTAACTCCCAATAAAATCTAAATGATTTTATTTATAAACTAACAGATATCCTGACTATCTTATTTTGTTCAAACTTTCTAAAGAACTACATTGATCATCTAAAGCAACTATATTGAGTCCATACTGAAGAAGAAAAAAAAGTACCAAAAGCAGTACATATATTTAATTTTCACTATTTTCATGTTTTAGAAGGGTAGTAATATTTGGGTTATTTTGGGGGGTTCTAAAAAATGTCAAAGTAGTATTTATAACTTCAAAGAGGAAAAGAAAAACAAAACTTCAATAAGAAGAAAGAAGAAAGTAAAGAAAGAAAAAATGGGAAGGAATATTAATTTGAGAATTTATCATAGCCCACACTATTTTCATCTCATGCTCAAATTCTCAGTCTGATACCTGTTGGGGTAAAAACACTGAACAAAAGAAAGAGCAGTGATCCTCCTAACTAGTCATTCATTTCATTCACACTATGTAAACATGTAGCAGAAAACCTATACACAAAGTTCCGTTACACAAAGTTCAGTTAAAATCTAACTCTCTACTCTCTGTCTGCCCATCATTCCCATTCATATTTAATAAGAAAACAGATCACAATTAATTTATACAAATTTTAATATAAAAATCAATTTTTGACAATCAAGGTACACTGCAGATTGAATGGTTTATCTTAGGAGATGTTCAAAGTTACGGTTATCAAAGTTTGAAAGAAATGCTGTTTTGTATAGTTTTGAAGCAATCTGAAATATCCCTCTTGACACCCTAACTGAAAAATAGGTTCAAATTTTGAGTCAATGAAAAATCCCTTTATAACAACATGAAGACAGAATCATTATTTGGATATGGTATTTTCTGAGACTAAACTGTGAATACATATAAATTATTTTAGAATATATAAAAATCTTGGGTTGGGATTCCAGCCATAGCAAAGATCTTAGTCATATTAACCAACTTTAATTTTGTACTGTTAATTTTTAAGCACCCCTGCAAAAGTAATAGACATGAATCACATTTTAAAAAATACATCTTCAGTTTTGTTGTCATTTTTTTTTCCCAGTAACTGAAATGAAGTCTATACTATCAGGATAGTTTAGAGACTAAAATGAAGCCATAATCTAATGACCAGTAAAGTTCAGTAAATGTTCCGGTGCATTTCTTTACTACCAGGAAATATTAATAGTAAGCTAATTTCCATTACAGCTAATTTCTAGTATGAATAAAATATTAATGCAATAATAAACTATAATATAATAATACATGGGAGGGAAATAGAGTTTAATTGGTTTCTTTCTACATAAAGAGTGCTTTTCATTTGCCCTAAAGTTTAAAATATTTCTTAATTACAGAGGTCATTTTTAAAGGTGATGATATACTAGAGTAGGTAGCCTTTCCCTTCACCAGGGGCTCTTCCCAACCCAGGGATCAAACCCAGGTCTCCCGCATTGCAGGCAAATTGTTTATCAGCTGAGCCACAAGGGAAGCCCAAGAATACTGGAGTGGGTAGCCCACCCCTTCTCCAGGGGATCTTTCCCTGGAGTCTGGAGTCTCCTGCATTACAGGAATCAAACTGGGGTCTCCTGCATTACAAGTAGATTCTTTACCAACTGAGCTATCAGGGAAGCCCTAAGATGATATAAGAAAGTTTCAAATTAAATTAAAAATTTGAGGAGTAAATATCACCTAATTAAAAATTAAGAAATAATAGATAATCCAGTTGAAATATCATGTGGAACCCTACAAGTATATTAGTATTAAAATTTTAGATTAATATGAGGTACATATATTGATTAATATGACAATAACATATTTTAAAACATATTTAAATTAAAATGACATATTTTTCTAAAAACTAATATTCATTTTTAAATAATCATTCTAATGTCATTCATACCTTTACCTCTTCAATCCAATTCCTTGTAAAAATATGCTGCTAGTTATATGATGGAAATTGACTTCATGATCACCTTCATAATGACAGCAACACCTCCAAACATCAATCTGTCACTATATTTCTGTTTAATATCTTTTGAGTGTTCTGAGAGGAAATAAAAGCTGAAGAACCTACAGAATTACTACAGAATCCATGAAAATGAAGAATTTACAGTTTGTCTTCCAGCATCATCATGATATCTGTGTCTTATTCCCGAAACTCAGCAGTTATAAAATTGTATGATTACTTCTGCCCATATAGTAGAATTCAAACTCCTCAAAAAGTAACCTGGTGTTCTGTGACAACCTAAATGGGTAGGATGGGGTTGGGGTGAGAGGTGGGAAGAAGGTACATGAAGGAGGGGATATATGTATACTGATGGACTTTTCTGGTGGCTCAGACAGTAAAGCATCTGCCTACAATGTAGGAGACCGGGGTTCAATCCCTGGGTTGGGAAGATCTCCTGGAGAAGAAAATGGCAACTCACTCCAGTATTCTTGTCTGGAAAATCCCATGGACGGAGGAACCTGGTAGGCTACAGTTCATGAGGTTGCAAAGAGTCAGACACGACTTCACTTTCACGGCTGATTCAAGTTGTTGTATGGAAGAAACCAATACAACATTGTAAAGCAATTATCCTCCAATTAAAAACAAAAAAGCACTTTATGCGTGGCCTCAGCTAACTTTTCAGCCTAATCTCCATTTGGAGAACAATTAACAAAGAAACAAGACACACAAGAAAGAATTGGCAAAAACACAGGACAATACAACATTTTTTAATGCAATTTTTTAATGCAATGTGAGGTACAGGGCTCAGCTGCTAATCCACTGTCAATAGGGTAGAATAATTAGAGCTTCTTGTAGAAAATAGTAAATAAACACTGTTTGGAAGGCAAACTAGATATAAAGTGGTTTATGGGAGAAAGAACACCATTTCTGTGAAGACACATTAAAGGAGGGGTGATTATGATGTGAACACTGTAAAATATTAATATCAGCCTGAATACTTTAGCTGTATTAATATTTTAAAGTAACTGGAATTAGAGTTTGGTGAATAGACAGAAAACAGATTATAAAAGACTATAAAATTAATTTAAAATTGTCTTGATCAGTTTCAGGAGGATGAACAAGAAATCATATATAGTTCTTTTGCCAAGTTTAATTTCAAAATGTGTGATTTTCCTCCTTCTTTATTCATTTGAAATTATTATTAAACTTCTGAATATCTTTGTTAAATGCCTGACATAGCTACAACATTACCCAGTTTTGGAAAAATAAAATTCATGGCTCACAACCATAAATGTCTTACAGGAAAGAAGTATCATCATTTCTTCAATAAATATTTGTTGACCAATTTTCATGCACTGGGCGCTCTTCTCAGTAAAGTAGGATACAAAACAATGAAGTCAGAGGACTATGGCAAACTAGAGAAATCCTGCCTAGTTTAAATGCTTTCCGTTTATTTTAAATAAGTCAAACAAGCAAACCTGGTAACTTCCTCTTTTGCCCTCTCCTGACTCCTACCTAAAAATATACCTGAACTGAGCCTTCGTAACTAAGAACGACTTGAGTTTTTCAGAGTCTGAGGAAATCTCAGATAATATATAAGAAATAATCATTTCTGAGGTTTGTTTCTTTCAGAGCACTCAGAATTAGAAGGCATCAATGTTAGATTCTGGACTTACAACATGGAGAAAAGTTTGAAGTATAGTCAAACAGCTAATCCTTTTTCTATTTTTCTCTTCTTCAAAATATTGCCATCTGTCAGTTGCCTACTGAAAAGTAAAGCTAATTTACACCTCTCTGAAATTTCTTTAACATCAAGTCCTCTTTTTCAAGAAACTGCTGAGATGCTGCCTTAGTTATAGACACACTACGTCTTTGAAAAGTGATCAGAAGAATTTAGCTACTTTTAATTTCTGTAGAAATGAGAGGCCAGTGAGATGAGAAGACTGAAGGAAATAAAAATTTTATGATGTGTTTCTCCCTTCTGTATGTGTTTGTTTGTAAAAATGGTTTAATCAAATGTGTCATCAGTTAAAAATAGCCAACTGTAAGAAAATATCAATTGACAGCTACATTAGAAATCTACATAAGTTATGTCATTCAAAATGATGCAAAAAACACATGATTTCTTTTTTGCTTCATAATAGTGAAATGACATTAGCTCCCTGTGTAAGATCTGGTCCATATTTGAATGTATTATATCAAAAAAATCTAAAAAGTCTACTAAAAATGTTACTGTTTATATAAACATCACTGTTTAATAGATTTATGTGTAATTTTATATGTGGGAAATAAACATAAAAACTGAGGCAATCTTTTACCAAGCTATCATTATAGATTTGATAAAGAACTAAATTTCAATATTATCAAAATGAAAAAAAACTAGCATATTAAATTGAATTAAGTCAATATAATTTGCTAATTAATAAACACAGTTAAAAGTTTATAGGATCAAAGAACTGAGTTACCAAATATTTTAATAAATACTTTTCCTAATTTTTACCTCATTTGAGGAAATGGGATAATACATTGCTAGTTAGTAGCAGATATCGGAGAAGGCAATGGCACCCCACTCCAGTACTCTTGCCTGGAAAATCCCATGGACGGAGGAGCCTGGTAGGCTGCAGTCCATGGGGTCGCTAAGAGTCCGACACCACTAAGCGACTTCACTTTCACTTTTCACTTTCACGCATTGGAGAAGGAAATGGCAACCCACTCCAGTGTTCTTGCCTGGAGAATCCCAGGGACGGGGGAGCCTGGTGGGCTGCCGCCTATGGGTCGCACAGAGTCGGACACGACTGAAGCGACTTAGTAGTAGTAGTAGCAGCTATAAGAGTAAAACCATTGTTTTCATATTTTACTACACAGGAACCCATTAACTCCTCCACTTTTAAGGCTTGGTACATTGGATTTTGTTACTCCAGACAGGTTATGTGACTTATTCAAGGAATGATGACCATTTTAACGTAATGGTGGCAATGGAATTGATCTAACTCACCTGCTATGAACCTCAACCAAATGCTCTTTCCACTATATATGCTGATTAATACTCATATTTACATTTTTTCATGCAGTAGGTTTGCTTCCTACATAATCAACATTTCTCTTCTTACTAGTCATAAATTTATTCACCAAACCAGTGGAAAACTTAATAGAGGAATTAGAAAATCAATTAGTGGTAGCTGTATATGAGTTACCATTTAAGATTGTACTGACTGAATTTAACTTACAACAGGAAATTATTTTTTAAAAATATTTAATTTTCTATATACACCAAAATTAAAAAATATGGTTCATGCTCATGCTTAGTGAAACACACATATTTGTACATATCTATAGACAATTTCGGAGAAGGCAATGGCACCCCACTCCAGTATTCTTGCCTGGAAAATCCCATGGACGGAGGAGCCTGGTAGGCTGCAGTCTATGGGGTCGCTAAGAGTCCGACCTGACTGAGTGACTTCACTTTCACTTTTCACTTTCATGCATTGGAGAAGGAAATGGCAACCCACTCCAGTGTTCTTGCCTGGAGAATCCCAGGGACTGGGGAGCCTGGTGGGCCACCGTCTATGGGGTCGCACAGAGTCGGACACGACTGAAGTGACTTAGCAGCAGCAGCAGCACAGACCAATTAGAGGGCTTCCCTGGTGACTCAGAGGTTAAAGCAAATGCCCGCAATGCGGGAGATTCGGTTTCGATCCCTAGGTCGGGAAGATCCCCTAGAGAAGGAAATGGCAACCCACTCCAGTATTCTTGCTTGGGGAATCCCATGGATGGAGAATTCTGGTGGGCTACAGTCCACGGGGTCGCAAAGAGTCGGACACGACTGAGCGACTGAAGGAAGGATACACAAATTAACTTTAGATGTACTATATACACACGTATTTATAAGCAAAAATTATATGCAGTGTAAAAGACTATAAAATATGGGAGGACTCATGACATCAATTTTTTTATCCACTGGACGTATTCTTGATAATATGCTGTTACTGAGCAGAGAAAAACAGTTCAGTTTAGTTCAGTAGAGTTCAGTTGCTCAGTTGTGTACGACTCTTTGCAACCCCATGAATAGCAACAAGCCAGGCCTCCCTGTCTATCACCAACTCCCGGAGTTCACGTCCATAAAGTCGGTGATACCATCCAGCCACTTCATCCTCTGTCGTCCCCTTCTCCTGCCCTGAATCCTTCCCAGCATCAGAGACTTTTCCAATGAGTCAACTCTTCACATTAAGTGGCCAAAGTATTGGAGTTTCAGTTTTAGCACCATTCCTTCCAAAGAACACCCAGGACTGATCCTTTAGAATGGACTGGTTGGATATCCTTGCAGTCCAAGGCACTCTCAAGAGTCTTCTCCAGCATCACAGTTCAAAAGCATCAATTCTTCGGTGCACAGCTTTTTTAAAAGTCCAACTCTCACATCTATACATGACCATTGGAAAAACCCTAGCCTTGACTAGATGACCTTTGTTGGCAAAGTAATGTCTCTGCTTTTGAATATGCTGTCTAGGTTAGCCATAACTTTCCTTACAAGGAGTAAGTGTCTTTTAATTTCATATCTTCAATCACCATCTGCAGTGATTTTGGAGCCCCTCAAAATAAAGACTGACACTGTTTCCACTGTTTCCCCATCTATTTCACATGAAGTGATGGGACCAGATGCCATGATCTTTGTTTTATGAATGTTAAGCTTTAAGCCAACTGTTTCACTCTCTCTTTCACTTTCATCAAGAGGCTTTTTAGTTCCTCTTCACTTTCTGCCATAAGGGTGGTGTCATCTGCATATCTGAAGTTATTGACATTTCTCCCAGAAATCTTGATTCCAGCTTGTGCTTCTTCCAGCCCAGCATTTCTCATGATGTACACTGCATATAAGTTAAATAAGCAGGGTGACGATATACAGCCTTGACATACTCCTTTTCCTATTTGGAACCAGTCTATTGTTCCATGTCCAGTTCTAACTGTTGCTTCCTGACCTGCATACAAATTTCTCAAGAGGCGGGTCAGGTGGTCTGGTTTTCCCATCTTTTTCAGAATTTTCCACAGTTTATTGTGATCCACACAGTCAAAGGCTTTGGCATAGTCAATAAAGCAGAAACAGATGTTTTCCTGGAACTCTCTTGCTTTTTCCATGATGCTGGCAATTTGATCTCTGGTTCCTCTGCCCTTTCTAAAACCAGCTTGAACATCTGGAAGTTCACGGTTCACATATTGCTGAAGCCTGGCTTGGAGAATTTTGAGCATTACTTCACTAGCATGTGAGATGAGTGTAATTGTGCAGTAGCTTGAGCATTCTTTAGCATTGCCTCTCTTTGGGATTGGAATGAAAACTGACCTTTTCCAGTCCTGTGGCCACTGCTGAGTTTTCCAAATTTGCTGGCATATTGAGTGCAGCACTTGCACAGCATCATCTTTCAGGATTTGAAATAGTTCAACTGGAATTCCAGCACCTCCACTAGCTTTGTTCGTAGTGATGCTTTCTAAGGCCCACTTGACTTCACATTCCAGGATGCCTGGCTCTAGGTGAGTGATTACACCATCGTGATTTTCTGGGTCATGAAGATCTTTTTTGTACAGTTCTTCTGTGTATTCTTGCCACCTCTTCTTAATATCTTCTGCTTCTGTTAGGTCCATACAATTTCTGTCCTTTATCGAGCTCATCTTTGCATGGAATATTCCCTTGGTATCTTTAATTTTCTTGAAGAGATCTCTAGTTTTTCCCATTCTGTTGTTTTCCTCTATTTCCTTGCATTGATCGCTGAAGACGGCTTTCTTATCTCTCCTTGCTATTCTTTGGAACTCTGCATTCAGATGCTTTTATCTTTCCTTTTCTCCTTTGCTTTTCTCTTCCCTTCTTTTCACAGCTATTTGTAAGACCTCCCCAAACAGCCATTTTACTTTTTTGCATTTCTTTTCCATGGGGATGGTCTTGATCCCTGTCTCCTGTACAATGTCATGAACCTCCATCCATAGTTCATCAGGCACTCTATCTATCAGATCTAGGCCCTTAAATCTATTTCTCACTTCCACTGTGTAATCATAAGGGATTTGATTTAGGTCATACCTGAATGGTTTAGTGGTTTTTCCTACTTTCTTCAATTTAAGTCTGAATTTGGCAATAAGGAGTTCATGATCTGAGCCACAGTCAGCTCCCGGTGTTGTTTTTGCTGACTGTATAGAGCTTCTCCATCTTTGGCTGCAAAGAATATAATCAATCTGATTTCAGTGTTGACCATCTGGTGATGTCCATGTGTACAGTCTTCTCTTGTGTTGTCAGAAGAGAGTGTTTCCTATATCCAGTGCATTCTCTTTGCAAAACTCTATTAGCCTTTGCCCTGCTTCATTCTGTATTCTAAGGCCAAATTTCCCTGTTACCCTAGGTGTTTCTTGAATTCCTACTTTTACATTCCAGTCCCCTATAATGAAAAGGATATCTTTTTTTGGGTGTTAGTTCTAAAAAGTCTTGTAGGTCTTCATAGAACCATTCATCTGCAGCTTCTTAAGCTCCTTCAGAGAAAAACAGGGTATACATAATTTCAATATAGTTTTAAAGTAACTGTCTCTGTCTGGGAATTCCCAAAGCCCTAGGCTTACACAAAACCAGCAGAGATGTTTAGTCAAATTGAAGAAACTTTACCTTCTCATTTTTCAAATCTTATGTGCATGTTTGTGCTTGATTTCTCAGTGGTGTCTGACTCTGTGTGACCCTTTGGTAACCTGTAGTAGGTAACCTGCCAGGCTCCTACGTTCATGGAATTTCCAGACAATACTGAAGTGAGTTGTCATTTCCTCCTCCAGGGATCTTCACGACCCAAGGATGAAACCTGTCTCTACTGTGTCTCCTGCATTGCAGGTGTATTCTTTACCCACTGAGCCATCAGGGAAATGAACAAAATCAAATTTATAAAGATAAATTGTACCAGTTAGAAAAATAATCCTTTTTCTCTTCCTGTTGGTTTGGTTTTACAAAGAAAGTCAGAATGGCCAGTGGAAAATTTCTGTTTCCAATTGACTAAATCCATGACCATTTTTCTTTTTGAAGGACTCTTTTCTCCAGATTTCTAAATTCACCCACCATAAGGGAGCAGAGACAAGAAGCAAAAATTACTCAAATGGATTATTAGATGTAGTAGTGAAAGAGGTGATCCCCTTATTCCTTAGTTTCCATGTCTAGGAATTCAGGCTATAAGGACTATAGCATATACTGGCTCTGGTTTCAGGAATATGTCAAATCTTATAGAAAAATGTAGGAGAAAATGCAGGTGTTTGCCCTCTAAGCAAGTGCCACAACTCTTATTTTACCTTGCTGTCCTATCATTTAATCAAGCTAGCTACTTCTAGATGATGTGACTCAGAAATGAAATAATAAATTATTTGCATAGGAACCAATTGTCATAATTCCTTTTCTAAAAAGAAGGTCCTGTTTGAATGCCTAAAAGCTCAAACTGAAATTAAGATTCTTGTAAAATTTATTTATAAAGCAAATTACTCTAAAAAGCACTAAAGGGCAGGCACTTTAGGGGAAAAGCAAATTGAGCAAAGGCATCATCTGAATCATAACTTCAGTTTAATCACACAGGGAGGGTTTAGAGTGAAAGTAGAACCACAGAGTTTGTTTCATCTTGAGGCAAGAGAGTGTTCCATTATCCTTTGTATTATTATAAAGGTGTGCTGAGTTCAATTCTCCAAATAGTGAGAGAGCTGTGAGAAGTCAACCGGAATAACTGCTAGATTGTGTACATTTTCCCAGTAGAGGGTATTAGGTGTGGAACCAGCAGCACTTACCAGTGAGCTGATGTGTGCGATTCCATGGTGCTGGTAAAGAATACTGAAGTCCAATCATGTTAACACTAGCACTGAGTGCAATCTAGTTCTGAAATACTTTTTTTCCCTGTAAGGACAAAGTTGCTGACCCTCCACTATGGGAGAGATTCAGTAATAAACCAGTCACTACATTGTTGACTGATATTCAAGGACTAGTACTATTTCAGGGGATCAGAATTAACTTCTATTGGAAATTGTGTTCATAGCAGTGTCATAGTCAAATTATGGTGACAGGAAGTCCACATTGTTTTATCTATTGCCATGGAGACTTTGTTCAACAACTAATTATTGAAAGTCTCCTTCAATGTCAAAATCTTCTGATAGGCATTTATGTGATACATAAATATTTTCACCTTCTCCTAAGAAAATAATCCATATACTTCTCTAGAGTTTTTAGGGCCAACTTTCATCAACATCATCAAATCTAAATGTTTCCTGTTAGCCACTCTCTGTGAGGCAATGTAGATCCATAAATTAGGCCATCTGTCTTTTCACAAGAAATGGATAACCAAACTTATGCCTTATGATCTGACCTTAATAAAGTAAGCTTGTAAGGCAGTAGCTACCTAGTTATGGCCAATGTATTATACAAGTCCATCCATAAACTGGATTGCAACTCTTTCTCTTCAAGGAATCTGTCAGAGGGACTTATTATAAAGTTGGAGCTTATCAAGAGGTCAAACATGAACAAATACCATAGGATTCTGAGTTACAGGCTTGAGTAATTTAATTCTGTCTTCTGGCTATGCTTGGGACTAGTCTGTATAAATCTCTTCTATTTTGCAATTTTAGCTATTTCAATGTCTATTGGGAATTAAATCTTCCATTTTAATACTCTATCATCCTGGTCATGGCACATGATGGAGAGTCAATACATATATACTCAATAAATTATTATAGGATTTAAAATGGAATACACCAAAGTTGTATAAGAATTAGCCTAAAATATTATACAATTTGGAGAAGGAAATGGCAACCCATTTCAGTACTCATGACTGAAAAATTACATGGACAGGGGAGCCAGGCGTATAGTCCAAAGAGTCACAAAGAGTTGGACATGACTGAGCAGCTAAGTACATACATTATACATTTTTCTTTTATTCTATGTTGCTTAGAAAAGATAAAATTACCTTCCATAATAAAAGAAACACCAACATTTTAATAAGTTTTTTTTCTCATTTTTATGATTTTTTTTAATGCCTAGAAATAGTATATATGCTTTCCCTCACCTTTCATTAGCTGGAAATTAGTTCCATAGCAACTCCTAACTGCAAGACATGCTTGACAGTTGTAATAAAATATTTAGTACTAGTCAATAACAAATCACACAGAAAATAATACATTTCCATCTATAAACTACATTTGAATTACTGAAAAAGGAAAGGAAATTAATAAAAAATGAGGTAAAAAAAAAACAACAAGTAATTGAACACTTGGTCAAGACTGCTAAATTTTCACCAAGGTTGCTCTTTCTTATTACTGGTCACTCATGCCCCTAGATTATTGTTATTTATACAAGTGGGCCAAAACTGGCCCCTGTGTATTGGCCTCAAATGGCCCCCAAGCAATTTACTTCTATAAAATAGACTAGGATGACTTCCTTAATCAAGGAAGGGACAGAATCATGAGAAGTAACACACAAGTTTTATTGAACAACACTCACTCAGGGTTGCATGAGTGGGCAAGTCTCTCCCAGAAAGACACCTTCCATAAAGGTGCACAGGGTCACTACCCAGAAAGGGAGTAGAGCAAGGGATCTTTGCAGGGAGAAGGGAAACCAGAGATGAGGCTTACTTGTCTCAGCATCAAGATGGGGAGTCTCTGGGTTAGACAGCTCCTGAAGGCAACAGAAGTTTGAAGTCTTAAAGCTACAGGATTTGTCTTACCTATGGCTGTTACTAATAGCAAATGCTAGGTGCCCATTGCAGGGTTTGAAAAGTAGTTCTGGTCTAAATGGATAAAAAATATGTCTGTTTGGGCTATATTTACATCAATTATTGATAGATGTGTATGGATTTGAGCTTGGTGCTGGTAGGCTTTGGATTAAAATGTCTAAATACCTAGGGGTGGGATTCTTGGGCCATAAGTGAATGTCTAACCTCTTACAAAACAGACAAGATGATTTCCAAAGTGGACCTATGATTTTACATTTCCACCCTGTATATCAGAGTTATAGTTCCTTTACATTCTCACCCACACTGGATATTGTTGCAGGTTTTAATTTTACTATTCTAAAAGGTTTGATTTACAAATATTTTCTCTTAGATTGTGACTTTTCTTTTAATTCCTTGAATAATTTTGGGGGGAAAATGGATGTTTCAAATGTTTCTTAAAAGTTTGATCTATCATTCTTAAAAATTATTTTATTGATTTTATTTTTACTGTCCTGAGTACTTTTTATTTAACATGTCCTCTTTTTTTCTAGAAGTTTCAGCTTTACATTTAGGTCTATGACTAATTGTAATTTCCTTGTATGTATTTTACAAGGCATTACTATAAGTATTTTAAAATTACTAGTGCTGATAAATAATTATAGCTTTATGATTATAATAAAGAGTAAAATGTTCTTTTGTTTTCATTTGAACATTTTCATTATATCTTAAATATTTATGTATATCTATAATAAACACAACTATTCATCTTACTATTCATTCATCTTTCTCTGGAGGAATACAGTACTAAGCAGGGGGCAAGATCAAATATATGGTTAAAATTATGACTAGAGCTGGAAAGAAAGTACAAATTATGAAGGGAAAAAGCAGGAGGATGTGAACTGATTCAAAGTGGTGGCTGCTGGATGTGTGAGTCAGAAAATCTTCATCTTTGATAAGAGATCTGAAAGTTAAGGATACTTTGTGTGTGTGTGTGTGTGTGTGTGTGTGTGTTGTAGGACACTGTGTATCAGGGAGGATGGTATTCATTCCAGCATACTGAAAGACCCTAAAGTGGGAAATAATAGTGAGAGTTCAATGTATTCAGAGAAAATTGCAGGAGAGCACAGAGCTATGATAGGTGAGCATTATAACATGGGATTTTTTTTTTTTAATCATTCAGAACTTTTTGTGTGACACCATCAAAGGTTTTCAAGTTAAAGATGGACAATGTTATATCATTAAATTTTAATTTTAAAATGATTACTATAGAAGCTATGTGGAACAGAGTGTGCAGGGCACAGAATAACATGTGTGGAAATACATTAGTACTTTTCTGAAAGCAGGAAATTAAAATCACATGTATATTTATGAGGTAGATTAGCCAGAGCTTGGCAAGAGATTGGAAGAGTTAAGGAAAAAGGAAGTGCCAAAGATAATCCCTGGTGTTCTGGCTTACAAAACTTTCATATATTTAAACAGGTAATGGTGTAAGTGGCTTAGAAAAAAGCATGGTTTTAAAAACATTGATATGCAATAATTAAATAGTATCTTTATGTTAAAGAAAAAAAAATTTATGGTAATAGTGCTAATTTCTGTTAAAGCACATGTCACATAAATTATGTGGAAATATATAATCTTTAACATTTTCATAGGATAGTTAGATATTTAAATAGAATTAGCTAGTTTTACTCATGCTTGTCCTATTTAGACCTAACTAAAACAAAATAAGGAGACCGCTAATCTGAATTATTTCCCCAAAAGAAAGACCACACAATTTAAGCTTAAATATAGACATGTGTGCTCATTTTAAGCATATGGATTTAATAGCTAAAATGGAATTAGTATAATGATATTATTTGGATTTATTCTTACTAGAGAACATGTCAGTACCTCATATTGCCCACCAATTTGGGGAAAAAATTGCTAAGTAATACGATCTACTATGAAAGGCAACTGATATGACATCTCAAGGAACTTGGGTTTCATATTGCATTAAAAAAAAAGGAAGGAATGTGGCAGTCACTTGATAGGAGTTTCTAGCGTGTTCACAGGGAAGAATTTTTTTCTCAAATAATTATTCTTATAATGGCTTTGGCATAGTCAATAAAGCAGTAATAGATGTTTTTCTGGAACTCTCTTGCTTTTTCAATGATCCAGCAGATGTTGGAAATTTGATCTCTGGTTCCTCTGCCCTTTCTAAAACCAGCTTGAACATCAGGAAGTTCACAGTTCATGTATTGCTGAAGCCTGGCTTGGAGAATTTTGAGCATTACTTTACTAGCATGTGAGATGAGTGCAATTGTGCAGTAGGTTGAACATTCTTTGGCATTGATTTTCTTTGGGATTGGAGTGAAAACTGGCCTTTTCCAGTCATGTGGCCACTGCTGAGTTTTCCAAATTTGCTGGCATATTGAGTGCAGCACTTACACAGCATCATCTCTCAGGATTTGAAATAGCTCAACTGGAATTCCAGCACCTCCACTAGCTTTGCTTGTAGTGATGCTTTCTAAGGCCCACTTGACTTCACATTCCAGGATGCCTGGCTCTAGATGAGTGATCACACCATCGTGATTATCTGGGTCGTGAAGATCTTTTTTGTACAGTTCTTCTGTGTATTCTTGCCACCTCTTCTTAATATCTTCTGCTTCTGTTAGGTCCATACCATTTCTGTCCTTCATCGAGCCCATCTTTGCATGAAATGTTCCCTTGGTATCTCTAATTTTCTTGAAGAGGTCTCTAGTCTTTCCCATTCTGTTGTTTTCCTCTATTTCTTTGCATTGATCTCTGAGGAAGGCTTTTGTATCTCTTCTTGCTATTCTTTGGAACTCTGCATTCAGATGCTTTTATCTTTCCTTTTCTCCTTTGCTTTTCACTTCTCTTCTTTTCACAGCTATTTGTAAGGCCTCCCCAGACTGCCATTTTGCTTTTTTGCATTTATTGACTATGCCAAAGCCTTTGACTGTGTGGATCACAATAAACTGTGGAAAATTCTGAAAGAGATGGGAATACCAGACTACCTGACCTGCCTCTTGAGAAATCTGTATGCAGGTCAGGAAGCAACAGTTAGAACTGGACATGGAAAAACAGACTGGTTCCAAATAGGAAAAGGAGTACGTCAAGGCTGTATATTGTCACCCTGCTTATTTAGTTTATATGCAGAGTACATCATGAAAAAAGCTGGACTGCAAGAAACACAAGCTGGAATCAAGATTGCCAGGAGAAATATCAATAACCTCAGATATGCAGATGACACCACCCTTATGGCAGAAAGTGAAGAGGCACTCAAAGGCCTCTTGATGAAAGTGAAAGTGGAGAGTGAAAAAGTTGGCTTAAAGCTCAATATTCAGAAAGCAAAGATCATGGCATCTGCTCCCATCACTTCATGGGAAATAGATGGGGAAACAGTGGAAACAGTGTCAGACTTCATTTTTTTGGGCTCCAAAATTACTGCAAATGATGACTGAAGCCATGAAATTAAAAGATGCTTACTCTTTTGGAAGGAAAGTTATGACCAACCTAAAGAGCATATCCAAAAGCAGAGACATTACTTTGCCAACAAAGGTCCGTCTAGTCAAGGCTATGGTTTTTCCTGTGGTCATGTATGGGTGAGAGTTGGACTGTGAAGACGGCTAAGCGCCAAAGAGTTGATGCTTTTGAACTGTGGTGTTGGAGAAGACTCTTGAGAGTCCCTTGGACTGCAAGGAGATCCAACCAGTCCATTCTGAAGGAAATCAGCCCTGGGATTTCTTTGGAAGGAATGATGCTAAAGCTGAAACTCTAGTACTTTGGCCACCTCATGTGAAGAGTTGACTCATTGGAAAAGACTCTGATGCTGGGAGGGATTGGGGGCAGGAGGAGAAGGGGATGACAGTGGATGAGATGTCTGGATGGCATCACAGACTCGATGGATGTGAGTCTGGGTGTACTCTGGGAGTTGGTGATGGACAGGGAGGCCTGGCGTGCTCTGATTCATGGGGTCGCAAAGAGTTGGACATGACTGAGCAACTGAACTGAACTGAACTGAACTGATAATGGCTTTAAAAAAAAATCTGAATTCTATTAGAGATAGTTCTCTGAAGTTATATTTTTATAGCTATGTAATCTGTTAAAGGCATTTAATACTTAAACTCTTTATTTAAATTTGTATATGCACAATGTGATCCAATGGAATGTCAGATGTAGTTGATGACACTGATTTTATTTCAAAGATATCTTTTTGCTGGTTGTGAATATAATGCATCTTTATGGGACACATTTGAAAATTTCAAAGAAAAAAAAAAACAAATGTTACTCATTTCTACTGAGTTAGCTGTAACTCTAAGATTGGCACAGTTTCAAAAACTGTATGGCAGATATGACCATTTAGATTTTATTATTAAATAAGGCAATAAGCAGTAAAAAGGAATTATTCAAGATTCAGGACAAAAGAAGATGGTCCTAATTCCCAATGTTTCCTATTTTTCATCTTCATGAATAGGTGACTAAAATTCAATAGATTTAGAAATCCACTTACAGTGAGTCTATCAAGTAAAGAAATCCAAGACTCTCAACTTCACTGCTTTGAATTTCATTTTAGTCTTAGAAAAATAGAGCCAGTTCAAGGATATTATATCAGTCATAATTATGTGGTTTTCTACTTTGTTTCTTTGTACATTCTTAGGTTCATTGGTTTCTCAGTGTATGTGATATAGTCATTTGTAATAAGAAGTATGTATTTAGGTTTTTTTCACATTTGTGACACATAGCTTCTAAAAAGTGAAAGTGTTAATTGCTCAGTTGTGTCCAATTCTTTGGGACACTATGGACTGGAGCCCTCCAGGCTCCTCTGTCTGGAGTAGGTAGCCATTCTCTTTTCCAGAAGGATCTTCTTGACTCAGAGATTGAACCTGGGTCTCCTGCATTGTAGGTAGATTCTTTACCTTCTGAGCACCTTGAAAGTGAAAGTGAAGTCACTCAGTCATGACCAACTCTTTGTGACTCCATGGACTGTAGCCTACCAGGCTTCTCTGTCCATGGGATCTTCCAGGCAAGAGTACCAGAGTGGGTTGCCTTTTCCTTCTCCAGGGGATCTTTTGACCCAGAGATCAAACCCAGGTCTACCACATTGCAGGCAGACGCGTTACCCTCTGAGCCACCAGGGAAGCCCAAGCCACCAGGAAAGCCCTCCTAAAGGCCTTAGGATTTCCAGTGGTGAGACCTGAGGGCAATCTCAAGGTGCCTTTTGCTCTAATAATCAGGTAACTTTGAGGAGCACCTAAAAATGGAGGCTGGTTGCCAGTGGAACTAACCCAATGATTAGAAGATGGGAACCTTCACACCCACTGATTTCCATGGAGGAGAGGTAGGATAGAAGTTGAATCAATTATCATAATTTAATTGATAATGCCTATGATTGGAAACCCCCATAAAGGGTGGATTTGGGTTTCAGTTTAGTGGTCCACAATTCATCCACTTGCTATCATAATTGGTCCCAGATTCCTAAGGGTCAGAAATGTCTTTGTTCAGGACTTTGCCTCTATACTGAAGACCTACATGTATCTCTTCATATTGCTATGGATTCATATTCTTTATCATATTTTCTAAAAAAAAAAATGGTAATCTAGTGAGTAAACTGGTTTTGTGTATTCTATGAGCTGCTCAAGCAATTTAATAGAACCCAAGGAGGGGATTATGGGAAGCTCTGACTTATAGCCAGCTGGTCAAAAGCACACCTAGACTTGGGATTGGCATTTGAAGTGGGGAGCAGTCTTGTGGTATTGAGCCCTTAACCTGGAGAATCTAATGCTATCTCCAGGAGAAAGTGTTGAATTGTATCACACTCAGTTGTTGTCAGGGAAAAACCATACACTGGAACTGGGTGCAAGTCTATTATAGTATAATAGACTTGACTACAGTGTCTCGCACTTAGCAGTGTTTACTATATATGGCCTTATAAATATCTATATGGGATAATATATAATAGACATATTATATATCTACTTACGTAAAACATAATATATTCAAATATATACATCTGTGTCTATATCATATCAGTTTTATCTCTATAATTATTAAAGTTTTTTTTCATATTTTACTTCACTTATAATTTGATTATAGCCCATATGGCTCATCCAGCATAGAATCACAAACTAAGATCTGTGAATACTTGAAAAACTTCCAATTCATTAGCTTAAGTATAAGGAATAAGAGGTCAGTTTTCATTGCAATCTCAAAGAAGGGCAATGACAACGAATGCTCAAACGATGATACAACTACGCTCATTTCAAATGTTAGCAAGGTTATGCTCAAAATCCTTCAGGCTAGGCTTCAGTAGTATGTGAACTGAGAACTTCCAGATGTACACAAAATGGATTTAGAAAAAGCAGAAGAACCAGAGAATAAATTGCCAACATCTGTTGGATCACAGAGGAAACAAGGGAATTCCAGAAAAACATCTACTTCTGCTTCACTGCTAAAATGAAAACTTCTGCTTCATTGCTAAAAGGCTTTGACTGTTTGGATCACAGCAAATTGTGAAAAAATTCTTAAAGAGATGAGAATACCAGACCATCATATCTGTCTCTTGAGAAACCTGTATTCAGGTCAAGAAGCAACAGTTAGAACCAGACATGCAACAACAGACTGGTTCACAAACTGGAAAATGAGTATGGCAAGGCATTATATTGTCACCTGCTTATTTAAATTCAGGCAGAGTACATCACGTGAAAAGCTGGGCTGAAACCAAAAGTGCCAGGAGAAATATCAACAACCTCAGATATGCAGATGATACCATTCTAAAGTAACAAAGTGAAGAGGAACTAAAGACCTTGATGAGAGGGAAAGAGAAGAGTGAAAAAGTTGGCTTAAAACTCAACTAAAATCACCCACCTGGTCCCATCAGCTGCAGCTGCAGCTAAGTCGCTTCAATCGTGTCCGACTCTGTGCGACCCCGTAGACGGCAGCCCACCAGACTCCTGCGTCCATGGGACTCTCCAGGCAAGAGTACTGGAGTGGGTTGCCATTGCCTTCTCCAATGCATTAAAGTGAAAAGTGAAAGTGAAGTCGCTCAGTCGTGTCCGACTCTTAGCGACCCCACGGACTGCACCCTACCAGGCTCCTGCGTCCATGGGATTCTCCAGGCAAGAGTACTGGAGTGGGTTGCCATTGCCTTCTCCATGGTCCCATCACTTCATTGCAAATAGATAGGGAAACAATGTAAACAGTGACAGACTATATTTTATTGGCCTCCAAAACTATAGCAGAGGGTGACGACTACAGCCAAGAAATTTAAAAAGGCTTCCACCTTTGGAAGGAAAGCTATGAGGAACCTAGTTCAGTTCAGTCGCTCAGCCGTGTCCAGGTCTTAGTGACCCCATGGACTGGAGCACACCAGGCTTCCCTGTCCATCACCAATCACCAGAGCCTACTCAAATTCACATCCATTGCGTCGGTGATGCCATCCAACCATCTCATCCTTGTCATCCACTTCTCCTCCCAGCATCAGGGTCATTTTCTTTTTTTTTTTTTTCTAATTTTATTTTATTTTTAAACTTTACATAATTGTATTAGTTTTGCCAAATATCAAAATGAATCCACCACAGGTATACATGTGTTCCCCATCCCGAACCTTCCTCCCTCCTCCCTCCCCATACCATCCCTCTGGGCCGTCCCAGTGCACCAGCCCCAGTTAGTTCTTCATATCAGGTGGCCTAAGGATTGGAGTTTCAGCTTCAGCATGAGTCCTTCCAATGGATATTCAGGACTGATTTCCTTTAGGATGGACTGGTTGGATCTCCTTGCAGTCCAAGGGACTTTCAAGAGTCTTCTCCAACACCACAGTTCAAAACCATCAATTCTTTGACACTCAGCTTTCTTTATAGTCCAACTCTCATATCCATATATAACTACTAGGAAAACCATAGTTTGACTGGATGGACATTTGTTGGTAGAGTAATGTCCCTGTTTTTAATATATTGTCTAGGTTGGCCATAACTTTTCTTCCAAGGAGCAAGCGTCTTTTAATTTCATGGCTGTAGTCACCAACTGCAGTGATTTTGGAGCCCCCCAAAATAAAGTCCATCACTGTTTCCATTGTTTCCCCATGTATTTGCCATGAAGTGATGGGATCAGAACCATGTTATTACTTTTTTGAATGTTGAGTTTTAAGCCAACATTTTCACTCACCTCTTTCATTTTCATCAAGAGGCTCTTTGGTTCATCTTCACTTTCTGCCATAAGGGTGGTGTCATCTGTGTATCTGAGGTTATTGATATTTTTCCTGACAATCTTGATTCCAGCTCGTGCTTCATCCAGCCCAGCATTTCTCATGATGTACTCTGCATATAAGTTAAATAAACAGGGTGACCATATACAGCCTTGACATACTCCTTTCTTGAATTTGAGCCAGTCTGTTGTTCCATGTCCAGTTCTAACTGTTGCTTCCTGATCCGCCTACAGATTTCTCAGGAGGCAGGTAAGGTTGTCTGGCATTCTCATCTCTTTCAGACTTTCCCACAGTCTGTTATAATCCATACAGTCAAAGGCTTTGGTGAAGTCAAGAAAGCAAAAGTAGATGTTTTTCTGGAACTCTCCTGCTTTTTCAATGATCCAAAGGATGTTGGCAATTTGATCTCTGGTTCCTCTCCCTTCTCTAAATCCAGCTTGAATATCTGGAAGTTCACAGTTCATGTACTGTTGAAGACTGGCTTGGAGAATTTTGAGCATTAATTTGCTTGCATGTAAGATGAGTGCAATTGTGAGGTAGTTTGAGCATTCTTTGGCATGGCCTTTCTTTGGGATTGGAATGAAAACTGACATTTTCCAGTCCTGGGACCACTGCTGAGTTTTCCAAATTTGCTGGCATAATGAGTGCAACACTTTAACAGCATAATCTTTCAGGATTTGAAATAGCTCAACTGGGATTCCATCACCTCCACTAGCTTTGTTCAGAGTACATTTCCTAGGTCCCACTTGACTTCGCATTCCAGGATCTCTGGCTCTAGGTGTAGGATCACACCATCGTGGTTATCTGGGTCATGAAGATCTTTTTGTATAGTTCTTCTGTGTATTCTTGCCACCTCTTCTTAATATCATCTTCTTCTATTAGGTCTGTTAGGTAGGTAGAATAGGTAAAAGGAGTCCAAAATGGTGGTGGCTCAAAGACAAGCAAGGGAAAAGCCCATGAAAATAGAACAAAGGAAGGTCAAAGGAAGGTCCAAGGACCAGAATGAAGACTTCAGGTAGAACAAACAGCACCCCTGGCTAAGCCCAATTTGCATAGCGCAGGCCCAAGTGGAGGAAAAAAACATATAAAAGGAGGAGCCAAAGCTCTGTCTTGCTCTCTTTCTCTCCCGCGTGCATGCGCGCTCTCTCTCTCTCTCTCCTTCTCTCACTCTCTTTCTCTCCCTCTCTCACTCTCTCTCTCTCCCTCCCCAACTTGCTCCTCCACTCTCTTCTCTTCAAGTCTTTGGGTTAGCATGCCCTCACGCTGCGAAGATGGATTCTCCTGCTATCTTCTAAATAAAATAGAGCTATAACATGATTTGTCCAAGACCCGAGAGCTGTGACATGCTGAGGGCTTTAATGTCCGTCGCTCCAAATCTTTGTTGTGATGAGACAAAGAACCGAGGAACATACTCTTTCTGCCCTTTATTGTGCTCATCTTTGCATGAAATGTTCCCTTGATATCTCTAATATTCTTGAAGAGATTCCTAATCTTTCCATTCTATTTTTTTCCTCTTTATTTGCATTGATCACTGAGGAAGGCTTTCTTATCTCTCCTTGCTATTCTTTGGAAATCTACATTCAAATGGGATATCTTTCCTTTTCTCCTTTGCCTTTAGCTTTTCTCCTATTCACAGCTATTTGTAAGGCCCCGTCAATCATTTTGCCTTTCTGCATTCCTTTATCTTGGGGATGGTCTTGGTCACTGCCTCCTGTACAATGTCACAAACCTCCATCCATAGTTCTTCAGGCATTCTGTCTATCAGATCTAATCCCTGAATCTGTCACTTCCATTGTATAATCATAAGGGGCTTGATTTAGGTCACACCTGAATCGGCTAGTGGTTTTCCCTATTTTCTTCAATTTCAGTCTGAATTTGGCAATAAGGAGTTCATGATCTGAGCCACAGTCAGCTCCCAATCATGTTTTTGCTGACTGTATAAAGCTTCTCCTTCTTTGGCTGCAAAGAATATAATCAATCTGATTTCAGTGTTTACCAACTGGTGATGTGCATGTGTTGAGTCTTCTCTTGTGTTGTTGGAAGAGGGTATTTGCTATGACTAGTGTGTTCTCTTGGCAAAACTCTGTTAATCTTTGACCTGCTTTGTTTTGTACTACAAGGCCAAACTCGCCTGTTACTCCAGGTATCTCTTGACTTCCTGCTTTTGCATTCCAGTTCCCTATAATGAATAAGACATCTTTTTTGTGTGTTAGTTCTAGAAGGTCTTGTAGGTCTTCATAGAATCATTCAACCTCAGCCCTTCAGCATTACTTTTGGGGGCATACTTGGATTACTGTGATATTGAATGGTTTGCCTTGGAAACGAACAGAGATCATTCTGTCGTTTTTGAGATTGCATCCAAGTACTGCATTTTGGACTCTTTTGTTGACTATGATGGCAAGGGATTCTTGCCCATAATAATAGATATAATGGTCATTTTGAGTTAAATTCACCCATTCCAGTCCATTTTAGTTCGCTGATCCCTAAAATGTCAATGATCACTCTTGCCATCTCCTGTTTGACCACTTTACTTTCCAATTTACCTTGATTCATGGACCTAACATTCCAGGTTCCTAGGAAATATTGCTCTTTACAGGATCATATTTTACTTCCATCACCCATCACATTCACGACTGGGTGTTGGTTTTGCTTTGGCTCCATCTCTTCATTCTTTCTGGAGCTATTTCTCCACTCTTCTCCAGCAGCATATTGGGCACCTACCAACCTGGGGAGTTCATCTTTCAGTGTCATACCATTTTGCCTTATCATACTGTTCATTGGGTTCTCAAGGCACGAATACTGTAGTGGTTAGCCATTCCCTTCTCCAACAGACTGTGTTTTGTAGAGCTCTCTACCATCACCCATCCATCTTGGGTGGTCCTACACGGCATCGCTCATAGTTTCATTGAGCTAGACAAGGCTGTGGTCCATATGATCAGTTGGGTTAGTTTTCTGTGACTTTGGTTTTCATTCTATCTGTCCTCTGATCAAGAAGAATAAGAGGCTTATGGAAGCTTCCTGATGGGAGAGACTGACTGAGGGGAAAACTGGATCTTGTTCCATGTTCAGTAAATATTTAATCCAATTTTCTATTGATGGGTAGGGCTGTGTTCCCTCCCTGTTGCTTGACCTGAGGCCAAACTATGGTGGAGGTAATGAAGATAATGGTGACCTCCATCAAAAGGTCCCATGCACACACTGCAGCACTCAGTGCCCCCGACCCTGGAGCAGGCCACCACTGACCCATGCCTCTGCTGGAGACTCCTGGACACTCATGGGCATGTCTGGATCAGTTTCTTGTGGGGTCACTGCTCCTTTCTCCTGGGTCCTGGTGCACACAAGGTTTTGTCAGTGCTTTCCAAGAGTCTGTTTCTCCAGTCCTGTGTAAGATCTGGTGGTTCTGTGGTGGGGTTGATGGTGATCTCCTCCAAGATGGCTTATGCCATACCCAGCTCTGCTGCACCCAGAGCTCCTGCGGTAGGCTACTGATGACCCGTATCTTCTAGGAGACACTCAGACACAGTTCTGGCTCAGTCTCTGTCAGTTGGGTGTGTGTTTTGTTCCTTTCTCAAGTTGAGCAGCTTAGGTGGTCAGGTGCTTGGCAAGTACACTGTCCCAGGTGGACCACGAGTCTTAATCACCTCCCTAGTCCCAGCCGCTCAGTTGCCCAGGTGCATGGCAAAAGCACCATCTCAAGTGTGCCGTATGTCTCTTCTGGGGAGCTGATCTCAGGCTGCGACCCTCCTGGCAGATGTCAACCATCCAGGATCTCAGAAAGATGTGAGTAGCACCTGGAAAAGTCTAGACAGCCTATTAAAATAAAAAGACAGCACTTTGCCAACAATGGGCTGTATAGTCAAAGCTATGGCTTTTCCAGTAGTCATGTATGGATATGAGAGATGGACAATAAAGAATGTCGAGTGCCTAAGAATTAATGCTTTCAAATTGTGGTGCTGAAGAAGACTCTTGAGAGTCCCTTGGTATGCAAAGAGATCAAACTAGTCCATCCTAAAAGAAGTCAACCCTAAATACTTATTGAAAAGACAGATGCTGAAGCTGAAGCTCCAGTACTTTGGCCACCTGATTGAAAGAGCCAATTCATTGGAAAACACCTTGATGCTGGGAAAGATTGAAGGCAAAAGGAGAAGAGGGCAGCAAAGTGTGAGTTGGTTAAATAGTATCACTGACTCAGTGGGCATGAATCTGAGCAAACTCCAGGAGGACAGGAATGTCTAGCTTCCTGCAGTTCATGGGCTCACAAAGAGACACGACTTAGTGACTGAACAACAACAACAAAGAAGTAGAGATATAGCCATAAAAACTTCATTGAAAGATGAACTATCTCAATCTCAAATGAAAAGAGAGAGAGAACAGGGCAGGAATGAAACACACACACACACACACACACACACACACACACACACACAAAGAGACAGGGAAAAAATATCATCCATTGGCTAAATTTAAGCTACCTAAAGAGTAAATAATATTTATCCAGCTTTTGTAAAATATGAGAAGCTGAATATGTGCTCAGTTCTCTTTCTTTCTTACTTGGCAAAGACCATCAGTTGACAGTAGCTATCCTGGTTCCTGTAAAGCAATAATTACCTGTGTTCTCAGTCTCTTAATAGTTTCCTTCTGAACTTCATAATGCTCTTAGTATAATAAGTCACTGTTGTTCTTAGAATGATGTAACAAATATGAGGCAACATCTCCCACATTTAACAAAGATGGGACTAGAGAACCCATACCAAACTTCTTAGAGTTCATAAAGATTACAAACCATCAACCTCGTTTATATATTGGTATTTATAGTCCCATACATTTTAATTTGATTAAAGTTGTTCTATATTCAGATTTATACATATGTCTTCTCTATATGATGGCATAATGCCCATTTTTCTATGTCTTGATTATATTTTGAAACTTTTTCTTTGCTGGTGGCATAGCAGAATAAAAAATTTGGGCACTTCTCTCCTGTCCCATTAACCCAGCCTCCCCATCAAGCCACAGATGCCATATTGCACTGGGCAAAGAAGTAATTGTGGCCTAAAGAGATCCTATTTCTACTTAGTATCTATTATCTCCATTTAAATTGTTTCCAGTTTTGTTGGTATTACAAATTAGGACAAACATGGAAACATGATGGTATTATAAACTAGTAAAACATGATACTTTCATCATCATTCAAATATCTCATTATTTGAGGGGATATATATATAGATGTGAATTTAATGGGTAAAAAATAGATATTTTTAGACTTGATAAATAGCCTTAAAATTATAAAAACTATTTTTCACCCATTTATCTTTTCACAGTATATACAATTATGATACCTGTTATATTTCTAATTTTTTCTATATTAATCTATTTTTTAGTTAAAAATTGGTGTGCATTGTGTTATGGTTTCATTTGCTTTAGTAAGATTTTAACATATATATATATATAATTATTTGACATGTATTCTAACTCTTTTTTCTTATTTTGCAAGGGTCTCCTATTCATGGAATGGCATTTTGAAAATCTTTGTGAAAATAGAATATCAATTGTAACTATGAGATGTATTTAAAATTTCTGCTTCAGTTTGCTATTTACTTTTAAATTTTATGGCCTTATTTAAAATATTTGTGTAAGCAAACTTATAACTCCTGTTATAAGATATATAAAACTCTTTCTTATGTCAACATAATATATAATCTAGATTTTTTATTTTAACTTACATTTTCTTGCAGATTCTTTAGTTCTTTTGGAACTGACAGTGCATTTTTAATTGTGCTTAATGTTGTCCCATTATAATTCATTTCATAAGTTAACCTTTCATCATTAATTTAAATTGTGAATTTAATCATATACTGAATTTCCACATATGTGTTTTGATTTATCATATTTTCTTACATATTACCTATGATTTTGCCTATGCAACTAATATGAGTGAAGTGCTAAGTTCAAGTAGTGTGCTGATGCTGCTAAGTCACTACAGTCATGTCCGACTCTGTGCGACCCCATAGACGGAAGCCCACCAGGCTCCCCCGTCCCTAGGATCCTCCAGGCAACAACACTGGAGTGGGTTGCCATTTCCTTCTCCAATGCATGAAAGAGAAAAGTGAAAGGGAAGTCGCTCAGTCGTGTCCGACTCTTAGCGACCCCATGGACTGCAGCCTACCAGGCTCTTCCGTCCATGGGATTTTCCAGGCAAGAGTACTAATTCACTTCTATATGTTTCTTAGTCATTTAAAAATGTATGTGTATATGTTTATACATATTTAATATATATAATGTGTATATATATGCATAAATTTACATATATTTATATTTATATTTATGTGTATGTGTATATTTTATGTGTATATATTTTATATTTGCATATTGATATACAAAAATTGAGAATGACTATATCATTCTAACAACACATATTGTATTTCAGATTTCCTTAAAACTTCATAAAAAATTGGCTCAGTTCAGTTCAGTCGCTCAGTCATGTCCAGCTCTTTGCAACCCCATGGACTGCAGCATGCCAGGCCTCCCTGTCCATCACCAACTCCCGGAGTTTACTCGAACTCATGTTCATTGAGTCAGTGATGACATCCAACCATCTCATCCTCTGTCATACCCTTCTCCTCTCACCTTCAATCTTTCTTAGCATCATGGTGTTTAAACGAGTAAGTTCGTGGCATCAGGTGACCAAGACATTGGAGTTTCAGCTTCAGCATCAGTCCTTCCATTGAATATTCAGGACCGATTTCCTATAGGATGGGCTGGTTGGATTTCCTTGCAGTCCAAGAGACTCTCAAGAGTCATCTCAACACCACAGTTCAAAACCATCAATTCTTTGGCACTCAGCTTTCTTCATAGTCCAACTCTCACATCCATACATGACTATTGGAAAAACCATAGCATAGATGGACCTTTGTTGGCAAAGTAATGTCTCCGCATTTTAATATGCTGTCTAGGGTTGTCATAACCTTTTCCCAAGGAACAAGCTCTTTTAATTAAATGGCTGTAGTCACCATTCACTCCAGTGTTCTTGCAGGGACAGTGGAGCCTGGTGGGCTGCGGTCTATGGGGTCGCACAGAGTCAGACATGACTGTAGTGACTTAGCAACAGCAGCAGCAGCAGCAGTCACCATTTGCAGTGATTTTGGAGCCCCAAAAAATAAAGTCTGACACTGTGTCCATTGTTTCCAAATCTATTGCCATGAAGTGATGGTACAGGATGCCATGATTTTAATTTTCTGAATGTTGAGTTTTAAGCCAACTTTTTCACTCTCCTCTTTTTAATCAAGAGACTCTTTAGCTCATCTTCACTTTCTGCTGTCATCTGTGTATCCGAGGTTATTGACATTTCTCCTGTCAATCTTGATTCCAGCTTGTGTTTCATCCAGCCCAGCGTTTCTCATGATGTACTTTGAATATAAGTTAAATAAGCAGGGTGACCATATACAGCCTTGATGTACTCCTTTCTCATATTGGAGCCAGTCTGTTGTTCCATGTCCATTTCTAACTGTTGCTTCCTGATCTGCATGCAGATATCTCAGGAGGCAGATAAGGTGGTCTGGCATTCCCATCTCTTTCAAACTTTCCCACAGTTTGTTATGATCCATACAGTCAAAGGCTTTGGTGTAGTCAAGAAAGCAAAAGTAGATGTTTTTCTGGAACTCTCTTGCTTTTTCAATGATCCAGCGGACGTTGGCAATTTGATCTCTGGTTCCTCTCCCTTCTCTAAATCCAGCTTGAATATCTGGAAGTTCACGGTTCATGTACTGTTGAAGACTGGCTTGGAGAATTTTGAGCATTAATTTGCTAGTGTGTGAGATGAGTGCAATTGTGCAGTGGTTTGAGCATTCTTTGGCATTGCCTTTCTTGGGATTGGAAGGAACACTGACCTTTTCCAGTTCTGGGGCCACTGCTGAGTTTTCCAAATTTGCTGGCATAATGAGTGCAACACTTTCACAGCATCATCTTTTAGGATTTGAAATAGATTAACTGGAATTCCATCACCTCCACTAGCTTTGTTCAGAGTGACACTTCCTAAGGCCCACTTGACTTCATATTCCAGGATATATGATTCTAGGTGAGTGATCACATCATTGTGGTTATCTGGGTCATGAAGATCTTCTGTGTATTCTTGCCACCTCTTCTTAATATCTTCTGCTTCTGTTAGGTCCATACCATTTCTGCCTCTTATTGTGCCCATCTTTTCATGAAATATTACCTTGGTATCTCTAGTTTTCTTTGGAGAGATCTCTAGTCTTTCCCATTGTATTGCTTTCCTTTATTTCTTTATATTGTTCCTTAAATTTTTCCAAGTACAACACACAAACAACTTCAACAGGGTGACAACACCATGGATTTTGCTTCTCTCCTTACAAAAACTTCTAAGATTATCAGGCCATGAATTAGCAGTCTTTTTGTCAAAGACAGATTCTAGCAAATAAAGAAGTTAAACCTCTACAGGACTTAAGGATCAACCGAAGCAACAACTTAAAACCAGGAAATAAGTTTACTGAATCTGAGACTAGGCTTCATTTTTTTAAAAATCTTTGTTTTCATTCTTGTCTACAAATGCTTTTTGTGCCTGCCTCTACGTTTTTATTTTAGTAAATTATGTGAGCCAATTTGTACATATAAAATCAAAGTATTGCAAATGTTTACTTTAATTAAATATATAAATGAACCAAAAAAAGTAGGAAAATAAAATAAAATAAACTAGGAAATGATTATTTTACAAACATGAGCTGTGATTTCACTACATGTTTTTGCCAAATTTCAGATGTGGTTTTATTTTTCAAAATTTGAACTTTGATAAAATTAAATTGCTGTTCCATTTAGGATCTTGACAAGCATGATTAAAGGGTATAGTATTTTTAGGAAATCTAAATCAACTTCAAATGTTTAATACACCAGAAGGATAAGTCTGCTCTATCTCATTTTAGTAACTGTCCAGATAAATATAACATCTAAAAACTCTAGTAGCCCATGCAGTATCTCAACATATATGATTTTAATATACAGTTTTGTTATTACAAATACAACACACTTTGGGAAATATATTTTATTTCTAGTACTGAAGATCTATACCTCCTTCTTATAATTGCAAATTGCTTTTGAGAATTGTGCCCAATAACCTTTACAGGAGCTAATGAATTAAACTTTCATTTAGAATTCAGATTTTTGAGCAAAAAAAAGTAACATGAAAAGCTTTAATTGTGTGAAAAAATTGAACAATAAAAGAAATTATTTTATAGTTCTATTTACTCTTCTTTATCTTATTTTTTTTCTTTAGATATTTGTATCTCTACATTTGCTCACACTAAATTATATTTAATATGCTTAGAGATGGACAGTAGTGAATCCTTCTTTTGATTTCTTCAAATACTACTCTTTATTCTTCATATCACTAAATGTTACATTTAGTTGTTATATAGTGAAAGGAGCAAGATACTCTGAGGCAATTATAGATGAAAATAGTTCTCTAAGAAAAGTGAGATATAACCATACTTCATTTTTTTCTCAGATATCTTGTACTTACCTATTTTTTATTTTTAATTAACTGAAAAATACTGTCATCTTTCAGTTTGATCATTCATAAAATTAACCTACAATGCCTGGCGTGCTGCAGTTCATGGGGTTGCAAAGAGTCAGACATGACTTAGCAACTGAACAACAACCAGTGTTGTGGGTATCCACGTGTGAATGAGTGTATGTATATTTTCTGCCCTAAGTGAGATAGAAACCATTGTATTAAAATAAAAAAAAATATGAATATCTTTCTATTTGACAAATGATGCAAGCACTTCCCATCATGCTTCAAAAGATTGAAGGCAGGAGGAGTAGTGGATGACAGGATGAGATGGTTAATTGGTTTAATGAACTCAATGGACATGAGTTTGAGCAAACTCTGGGAGATGGTGAAGGAAAGGGAAACCTGGCATGTTGCAGTCCATGGGCTTGCAAAGAGTTGTACACAGCTCAGTGACTGAACAACTGAACAACTTTCCTTTAAGTCAGCTCCATTTGAGGTGATCATTTTCATCAGACAGACTGGTGAAAAGAAACATGCTGTACCACTTAAATCTCATATATAATTAAATCAAACAAATAAAAATAACTAAAAATTCATGTAGGATAAATAATACCTGATTCTTTCTTTAGTGTTTCAGTTTCTATAACATTATCAAGTACCAAATTCATTAGACTGTTTATGCTCCATATGCTTTATGCACCATTGAATGTTAGCTCTATTCAAACTCTTGAGAACCTTCTAATTGTATATCAAGGAGGCATTTGACCATGGAGATTCTCAAAAGCATTTGACATTTGTGGTGTTTTGGTGACATCAGTTCATTTATAATATTGTTTTTGGAAACGACTTTTCCTCTCTGGAGCCACAGAGCACCCATCAGTTTTTATTGCTGGTACCTTTATTAAATATATTATATCAATAGTGTGGAGTGTGTTTAACACATGTATAATTTACAAATGTCTTATTGAAAAAACAAGCAAGCGTTGCTCTGTTATTTTTATAAAATGTATGGGCATCAAAGCTAAGTGGTTTCCCTGGTAGCTCAGCTGGTAAAGAATCCACCTGCAATGCAGGAAACCTAGGTTCCATCCCTGGGTCAGGAAGATACCCTGGAGAAGGAAATCACAACCCACTCCAATGTTTTTGCCTGGAGAATTACGTGGACAGAGGAGCCTGGTGGACTACAGTCCATAGGTTCCCAAAGAGTCAGACATGACTGAGAGACTAACATGCTAAGTTTTGTTAAGTGCCTGCATTTGATTACCAGACGAAACATAACAAACAAAAAACTGAAATATTTTGCAAAGTGGAGTAAAAAAGAGTGAAAAATCAATCAATGATATAATAGATAAATTGGTACAGATAATTTTTATAAACAGCAATATTTGAGAAAAGTGGGTATTTATAAATGAACTGCTTTGGTACTGAATACATTTTTAATATAGATGCCTTTTTTCCCCACTTTTTATTTGTAAACCATTCAGATTTTTTTTATAAAAGATAAAACCTATTTCTATAAAGAAGTTTGCTCTGATTTTTAAAATATTTTATTACTATTGTTTTGCCAAATTGTTAAGAATAAAAGTAATGAAATCCATAGGAAGATGTGTACAGAGAGAGATTTTATTTTCAGATAAAATTAAATTAGCTATTCTACCTTCTGATAAATACCTCACTAAATGAAGAATAATATAACAAGATTAAAAAGAACAAGAAAAACAAGAACAAAAATCTGTTGATGAAATAGGACAAGATTTATCTCCTTAAATCTATATACTTGAATAGAACTGATTCAAATGTATTCTTTTTAATGGCTAAGTAATACTCCATTGTGTATATGTACCACAGCTTTCTTATCCATTCATCTGCTGATGGACATCTAGGTTGCTTCCATGTCCTGGCTATTATAAACAGTGCTGCAATGAACATTGGGGTACACATGTCTCTTTCCTTCTGGTTTCCTCAGTGGGTATGCCCAGCAGTGGGATTGCTGGATCATAAGGCAGTTCTATTTCCAATTTTTTAAGGAATCTCCACACTGTTCTCCATAGTGGCTGTACTAGTTTGCATTCCCACCAAAAAAAAAAAATCTATATACTTGAATAGTTATCCTATTTATTATACTATCTGTGAAATCTGAGCTGATTCATTGGAAATGACCCTGATGCTGGGAAAGATTGAGGGCAAGAGGAGAAGGGGACGACAGAGGATGAGATAGCTGGATGGCATCACCTCCTCAATGGACATGGGTTTGGGTGGACTCCGGGAGTTGGTGATGGACAGGGAGGCCTGGCATGCTGCGGTTCATGGGGTCACAAAGAGTTGGACACGACTGAGCAACTGAACTGAATTGAGGCAAAGAACACACCGATAAAATATAATCAATTTCCACTGTGATTTTACTTTCACTGGATAATTACTCAGATATTCTGCTAACTTTGTCGTAAAATGGAGAAGCTGTTTTTTCTTGGGTCTGGCACTCCTGGGCAGCTCTGTCCTATACCTGCACCCCTCTGTGCAAACAACTCAGTCTTTCTGATTAACATGATGCTATATTTTTAAGACTGGGCAATGTGTATTCAGTTCTTGCTCTTGGACATAGTTGAAAAGCTACACATTTATACAAGAAAATAATAGTACTCTCAGAACTTTTTTTTTTTTTCTCTCCCAGAAGTACAGCCCCTTTCACCAGAAAGAGGAATTTTATCTAGCTATTACCTGAAAAACAACCACTGCTTTGATGGGATCATGTGTGTGTTGACTATACTTTTGCAATGAACATATACTATAGAGGTGTACCTTAAAAACACACAAGTGATTTCTTCCATCTGATAAATTACTTAAGACGGATTTTGTTTAAACTTTATAGGAGTTGAGATTCTATACATCTCCTGTAATCTTTTCTGATTTCAAACATATCCTGTATTAATTTTTTTCCTAAGCAATTTATTGGTTCAAAATTTTTCCTGAAATCCATTTTTATCATTAGTTTAACTTCCCCCTGGTCTACAAGGTGCAGAATACACAAAAAATTATGCTCTTTTCTAGCTTTGAGGAATTTATTTCACCAGAAGAATCAACATAATTATTTATGGGAGTTGATTAAATATTTCCATATTTTTTAATCTTTCAACTAATTATGAATCAACAAAAATTTATGAAGCCCAAAGGAATACCAGAAATCCTTACTGTGGCCAAGAATTAAATGCATAAGATACTTTCTGCCCTGAAAGCAAAAATTTTTCTCTAAGTTTTAAAACCATACATTTTTATTGCCTTCTACAAAGGTAAATAATAACTATTACAATTTCCAGATTTTATATATCCTTAAAAAGAGTTTTATATCATAGCATTCTCTTCAGTGATAAAAATGAATGTACATAAATTAATATAAATTTAAAATAAACACAATGACTTTTATTAGCACATTTCTGTTCCCTTAATTGTAATATTTATTTGTTAATGTTTTCTTTATACTGATGAGTGCCATACTTTTCCAAATGCAGGTGAAACCTGAATATAAGATTATATTAATAACATAACCACATTTACATTACATATTTATGCATATGTTTTTATTAGCATCTAAGACACTATATATATGTGTGTGCTTTAGTCCTGTCTGACTCCTTGTGACCCTATGGAGTATAGCCTGCCAGGCTTCTCCATCCATGGGATTCTCCAGACAAGAATACTGGAGTGGGTTACCATGCCCTCTTCCAGGGGATCTTCCCAACCCAGGGATTGAGTCAGTGTCTCCTGCCTTTTTCATTGGCAGATGGGTTCTTTATCACTAGCACCTCCTGGGAAGTCCCAGGAGCAGATATAATATAATTTTTTATCATACAATGCTTATAAGAAAGACAATTGTGAACATAAATACCAGGAAGCTCTATGAAGGCAGATTCTAATCAGTCTGCCTTCTTAACTCACCAGACACATTATTTCTCCTTGCTTTTCCTAAACCCCATTAAACCAATTCCCATTCATATCCTCCTGAATGCCTGTAAAATAATAAGTCCCCTTAAATCACAAGATAGCCTTTTATTCAATCAGTCCCCTTAAAACAATGGGTTATCAATTCACTTAGACATGTTACATCATATGACTTCCACTATTTCAATCAGTCCCCTAAATCATGTGCCTCCCATTGATTATCAGTTCCCTTAAATATCATTGATCCATGTAAATCAATCATCCTTCTTAAAACCCCCGAACATTCATTAAACCAACCAACACCTTAGGTTTCCTGACCCCCATTAAATCAATTTGCCTTCTTAAGTCTCATGACACCATTAAAAAGGATGACAGATTTAATTAGGTCATCATATTTAAGAAGGCCAGTTGAATCAATGGATGTGCTGTCACTCACATGTGGGAGGCCAGGTCTCCCTGTAGGGGAGACTAGGGCATACCTTGGGTTACTCAGTTGTATCCTGTACCCAAATTCCCTTACACATAGTATGTCCACAGTTGTGTATATGTATTGTGTATTCAAAGTTGTTTTGTGGACACTAGTATGTACAATGTTCTGTATACGTGATTGAGCTCTCAAAGTTCATTTCTGGATCCATATTATGTACACAGTTGTGTATATATATGTTGTATACAGAAAACTCACTTGTGTACACATGTTATATACACAGTTGAGTATATACATGTTATCCCCATGGGGAGGGGGGTGCTTGGGCTGATTAAATCAGCCCTTTGGATGAGGTAACTCCTATTATTAAAGCAGTCCCCATAAATCAGGTTACTTCCATTTATTCATTCAGCACTGTTTTATCAATGACTTCCATGTACATATTAAACTGGCTCCCTAAATCACATGACTCCAGTTAATTAAATCAGCCCCATTTGATATCCAGATCCTCATTAGTCAATCATCCTTCTTAAATCTCCTGACCTCCATTATACCAATCAAAACCCTGATTTCCTGAGCTCCCAAATCAACCTGCCTTTTCTTAACTTTTCAGACCCGATTAAGTTATTCAGATTTCTTAATTTTTTTGAGCCCCATTAAATGAATTTCCCTTCTTAACTTCCTGGACATCCTTAAATCACATGATTGCCCTTGATTCAGTCAGTCCCCTTAAATCCTGGCGCTACCAATGATTCAATCATGTCCTTTTTGCTGGACTCCCACAGATTCAATCATCCAGGGAGGGGTGCTGTCTGCCATGCAGCATGGCTAGGCACCCTCAAATAAAGATAGAATTCAAAAATAAATTTCTAAAACTTTTTCAAATTTGACATTATGTCAACAAATTAAAATACTTTAGAAATTGTATTCACATATTTAAGTTGTAATATGAATAATACAAATTTCATTGCTTAAAATATGCTATTACAAAAACGGAATAAGTGGCATTATTATATGGGTGTGTATAAATATGCATATACATATATATAATCAAGTTTATTTACAATCTTCTATAACTCAGGTTTATTGAGGTATAATTTGCCTTTGAATATAAAGCTCAACATTCAGAAAACTAAGATCATGGCATCTGGTCCCGTCACTTCATGGCAAATAGATGGGAAACAGTGGAAACAGCGGCTGACTATTTTTTAGGCCTCCAAAATCACTGCAGATGGTGAATGCAGCCATGAAATTAAAAGATGTTTACTCCTTGGAAGGAAAGTTATGAGCAACCTAAAGCAGAGACATTACTTTGTCAACAAAGGTCCATCTAGTCAAGGCTATGGTTTTTCCTGTGGTCATGTATGGATGTGAGAGTTGGACTGTGAAGAAGGCTGAGTGCCAAAGAATTGATGCTTTTGAACTGTGGTGTTGGAGAAGACTCTTGAGAATCCCTTGGACTACAAGGAGATCCAACCAGTCCATTTTGAAGGAGATCAGCCCTGGGATTTCTTTGGAAGGAATGATGCTAAAGCTGAAACTCTAGTACTTTGGCCACCTCATGCAAAAAGTTGACTCATTAGAAAAGACTCTGATGCTGGGAGGGTTTGGGGGCAGGAGGAGAAGGGGACAACAGAGGATGAGATGGCTGGATGGCATCACTGACTCTATGGACGTGAGTTTGAGTGAACTCCGGGAGTTGGTTATGGACAGGGAGGCCTGGCGTGCTGTGATTCATGGGGTCACAAAGAGTCAGACACGACTGAGCGACTGATCTGATCTGATCTGATAGATATAATTAATAAAGCATGTGTGGTATATTCTTAATTTACATTCCTATATGCATAAACACAGATTTAAGAGGCAAGCATAGCTTGTGTTATGACACCCATGAACTCATACTTGCTTTGCTACCAATTGTATAAACTTTTATGTCACTTAAACTTTCTAGACCATATGTAATTTTCCTACTTTGAACAATAAATGGATTTTCCAAGGTACGCTCTATTGCTAAAATATTCCCAATATGAGAATCTCTTGATATTCATTATATTTTAAATAAAGTCACATATTTTCAAAGAGAGGGCTTATCAACATGGCATGATCTTTTTCAACACAAAAATTTTGTGAAGCTACCATTATTTCTGACATATTACTTCTTATAATAATTACCATTCTATTATTATTACTATTCTATTACTATTACTATTACTATTATTCTATCTAGAATAATTACCATTCTATTACTTTTAAGTAATATGTCAAAAATAATTCTGACATATTACTTAAAAGTAATAGAATAAAGTGAATAAAACTAAAGGTTCAACTTAGTCTAATTCATATATCCTAAATTTATGCATTAAGAAATCTGAGCAATATAAACAATACAATGATAATTCAACAAATTCATAAGTCACCTTGCAATTTTCAGTGAGATTCCATTGGGCACATTAATTGTAAATGTAGTCCCAAGAATACAATACATTTTGTTAACTAACATTGTCATATGCACAATAGTTTACCTTCTGATATATTTTTCTTAGTAATTAATTTGTCTGGGTACATAAAAAAAAACTTCTAACTATGTATTCACTTATTTGATGGTACATGTGGTGAACTTCACATATTAAAAAAAAAAAAAAGCTAATGTGGTTTGCAAGGCATACAAAGTACAATGAAAATACTAACTATAGTATATAAAATTGTGTTCAAAACAGCTATTATTATTTTCTTAATGGAAAATACATGTTTTCCTATTAAATACAAAACCTAAAATTCTAATATGCATAGAGGAGGATTAATATGAAACTTATGGAAGGGAATTATGATCAATTAGCTGTTAATTAAATTATAATTAAAACAAATATGTAAAATTTAATTTATCTTTAAAACTGATATATATATATCATTACATATTTTATGTAATAACTTACAATAGTAAACATTAAATATAGTTAATTGACAATATATTAGGAAAGTCAAACCAGGTTTTCTAAAGAAATATTTCAAGTCATAATAGGGCTGTCTTGCCTGAGTGTTTGTGTTTGTCTGTGTGTGAAAGTAAAAGGAAGGTTACTTGGATCAACTTTTCATTTTGTATGAAGACTGAAATTCATCCATGCCTGTATCTGTCTAGGATGTCAAAAAAGGATGAAAAATGGCATTTTAGTTCTATTCCTAAATAAAATATAAGCATTCAAAGAAGTGGAAATACATATTTGATGATGAAGAAATTTAAATCTTCAAAATGTTTTGTTTGATGTCATTTTGAAAAATAAAAACTGATTTGGTTTGACTGCTGTTATGAATTCCTTTCCTTTAACCACTTTTATTCTTGAGAAAAATAAAAAAAATAATGTATTCAAACTTGCACAAGTTATTCTCCATAAGTCTATATTGCATAGGTTTATAAATAATTACTTTTCATAGACAAAAATCTGATTTTACAAATAAATTTATTCTTAGAGTTGAGAAGCTAGTTAAATATCTGATTCTTAAACACAAAACCTTATATTCTTTATTATCCTCTCACATTATATTTCTCTGAATATATTATTTTATGAAACCTGAAAAAATGATGACATATCCAAAATCATATACAAGGAAAAATGATATCTTATTAATATCTATATATGTTATTGTGGGTTTCCTGATGGTTCAGCAGGTAAAGAATCCTCCTGGAACACAGGATATGCAAGAGACATGAGTTCAATTCCTGGGTCAGGAAGATTCCCTGGAGAAGCAATGGTAACTCAGTCCAATATTCTTGCCTGGAAATCCCATGGACAGCATTGCCTGATAGACTACAGTCCATGGGGTCGCAAAGAGTTGGGCATGACTAAGCATGCATGCATAAATAAATATATTTTATGATTTCTGAGTGTCTCCTTTATTTATACATGATTTTCAGAATGCAGACTATTATCCTATGTAATTTAGAAGCAAATGAAAAATTCTGAGCTACAAGAGTGATAATCACTGTGACAAAACTATAGGAGAAACTGTGGATTCAGTGTGACAAGTTAGGATGCTAAGGCAGTAACTTGGGGGACAGGTATTAGCATCTTGGAGTTGATTGTAGTGAGTAAAATTGAGTAGAATCAAGTATTTAGTTTTTGAATACATTTTGGAGGCAATGAGAACTGGAACGTTCCCCGTTATATCAATAAATAAGGATTTCACAGTCTTCACTGACTCCAACTCTCCAGTGTGAGTTCCTGAGTCTAAGGGCACTTAGGAAGGGAAAGAGTATCTGTGATTTCACTGCCATCAGACTGCAGCCACTCCCTATCTTGAGCCCGAGGGAGCTCATGATGTGAAAATCACAGGATACTGGTCCCAGATAGCTGAGATTCATATGAAAGGAATGATTTCAGTGAGCCCAGACTCTTGCATCTTCCCATACATAGAAAAGAGCTATATTCCTTAACTCAGGATACCTATTTTCCTTTAATGAACAATAAATTTTTTAACGTTCAGACTACCTGCTCTTTGTTGCAAAACTTCTATATAACCTGGCTCCCCACTTATCCTCCTTGGAACAGTTCTCTCTTGGGACTCCTTGAGATGCTGCCTCCCAGGCTTAAGTCCTAAAATTTTCTGCCGAATAACTCTCAACTTTTGATTGTGACCATTTTTTAAAGTCTACTTAGAGTTAGTATTTACTTACATTTTGATAGTTCAGTTGGTAAAGAATGTGGGAGACCTGGGTTCGATCCCAGGATTGGGAAGATCCCCTGGAGAAGAGAAAGACTACCCACTTCAGTATTCTGGTCTAGAGAATTCCATGGAGTATATAGTCCATGGTGTCACAAAGAGTCGGACACGACTGACCGACTTTCTCTGACATATTATAATCATGCATTGAGAAAATGAGAAGAATCAATATTTCCAAAGTTATTGTCTTGAGTATCTGAAAGGATAGAGTTGCCTGAGCTGAAAGACTGAAGGAATAGAACATTTTATGATATGCGTTTACATTATTTTTTTAAACAACAAACCCTATTTTTATCTTACATATGAATCAATTTTATTTTTCCTTTTCCATTATGGTTTATTGCAATATATTGAATGCAGTTTCCTGTGCTATATAGTAGGAACTTGACATATATTTTATATATAATTAGTGCTTATCTGTTAATCCCAAATTCCAAATTTCTCTATCCCTTCTCCCCCTTTGATAGTCATACATTTGTTTTCTATGTCTGTGTCTATTTCTGTTTTGTAAATAAGTTTATTTGCATCATATTTCAGATTCCATATATAATTTCTATCATATTGTAGTCATCTTTCTCTTTCTGGTTTCCTTCACTCAGTATGACAATCTGCAAATGACATTATCTCATTCTTTCTGATGACTGAGTAGTATTCTATTGTATATACAAACATACTGCACCTTCTTTATCCATTCATTTGTTGATGGACATTTACTTTGCTTTCATGTCTTGACTATTGTAAATAGTGTTGTAATGAACATTGGGGTGAATGCATATTTTCAAATTCTAGTTTTTCCCATATATACATCCAGGAGTTAGACTACAGGATCATATGATAACCCTATTTTCATTTTTTAAAGAATTCCATATTGTTCTCCACAGTGGCTGTACCATTTTACATTTCTACCTACAGTGTAGAAGGGTTCTTTTTCTCTACATCCTTTCCAGCATTTGTTATTCATAGTCTTGTTGATGATGGTTGGTCATTCAGACCAGAGTGAGATGATATCTCATTGTAGTTTTGATTTGCATTTCTCTAATAATTAGTGATATGGACATTTTTTTTCATGGGCCTATTGGCCATCTTCATGTCTTCTTTGGAGAAATGTGACATTTTAAATTTAAGATACATGGTAGTAAAAATAGCATATGTTAAATATAATAGTAACTGAAATAATCTTTACCAAATTAGACATATTTGGCATATCTTTCAGAGTTCATTTAATCAGTGATTTGTATTTTTATGAGTGGTAAAATGAGGATTATAGTGCTTTTTGGTCTTGTTCAAATACAGAAAATTTAAATGAGTATGGATTTTTTTTAAATGTACTTTGAAGTACAGTGAGTTAAAGGCACAAATTTGGTAGTCATCCACATTTTTATAGGCAGAAGTTAAAGACAAGAACCTGTTTAGCATAATCAAATAACTAAATATGGACAGAATGAGGAGAGGATCAAGAATTGAAGGATAAGACCATTTAACATAAAAACATGAGAGAAGAGAGAAAAAAAACAGAAAAGGAGACTGAGGTGGGGTAATTAGTGAGGTGGCAGACAAACAAATGAGCTTCCTAGGTGGCGCTAGTAGTAAAGAACCTGCCTGCCAATGCGGGAAACATAAGAGATGCCGGTTTTATTCCTGGGTTGGGAAGATCCCTTGGAAGACGGATGGCATCCACTCCAGTATTCTTGCCTGGAGAATCCCATGGACAGAGAAGCCTGGTGGGCTACAGTCCATAGGGTCACAAAGAGTTGGACACAATTGAAGTGACTTAGCATTCATACATGCAGGAAAACTAATTGATGTTGTGACCTGGCATCCAAGGAATATGTTTTAAGGATTATGGATGAAAAATGTCATCTGCCAAATCAGTAAACAAAGGACTGCAGACATTAAGCCAGCAGTCACTGCAGCGTCCCCCAACTGTGCACCCTAAGGAGATTCAGGATGGAAAAAAGCAGGATACAGGCCCTAGATAGCTTAGTTGCTCATCAAAGGAGCAATTTCAATGAGCCCAGACTCGTACATATTCCCAAATAGAGAATAGTGATCAATTCATTGAGTTATCTGGTTTTCTTTAATTAACAGTCATCTTTTGATGTTTCAACTACCTGGTTTTTGTTACAACACCATATATCCTGGCTCCTCCCATACCTCTTTGAGCAGTTCCTCAGAGTCGTCTGAAGAAGGGCTGTCTTCTAGGTTCAAGTCTTTAGAAAATCCTCCATAAAACATAATTCTCAAATTTTAGTTTGTGCTTTTTTTTTTCATTTGACAGGAGACAGAATTCACCTTTGTCAAATTATGTTATAGAAAAGGTAAAATAAAGACTGAGAAGTTACCACTTTAGTAAGTAATATGAAAGTTGTCAAGAAAAGTTTTGGCTGAGCAGTGAGGACAAAATTCTGCTGAAAATGGGCTATGAGAGAATTAGAAACAACACGTAAAGGGGATCTTTTCAGTTTTTCTATGAAGAATATTAGAGAAATGAAGAAATAAGTAGATAAGAAATGAAGTAGATAAAAGGGAAAAAGGAGGATCATGAGGAGATTGCTTCAGTTTTTCCACACAAAAGAAATAGTAAGTTTCCATGCTGATGGATAAATTCAGTGGAGAGTAAAATCTTGTGACATAGGAGAGAGAAGGGAGAATTAATTCAGTTATTCTTTTTGAATATGCAATGTGATGGGATTAGGTTTAGTGAAGAGCAGAATGGATACATCCAAGTGAGAAATGGAATAGTTCCTGCCTTACCAGTAAACAAAGGATGTCAGAGTCATCAACAATTGCAATCCACATGGATGGTTATGGTGAACTGGTGAACCCGAGGAAACTCAGGATGTGAAAACACAGGAAACTGGTCCCATATAACTGAGTTGCATATAAGAGGAATAATTTCAGTAAACTCAGACTGTTGCATTTCCTCATACATAGAAAAGCACTAAATTCCTTAAATTGGGATATCTGGTTTTCTTTAATTAACAATTATCTTGTTGGATTATCTATCCTTTGTTGCAAAATATAACCTGGTACCCTCCTCACCTCCTCAGAGCAGTTTTCTCAGGGTTACTTGAATTGCTGCCTCTTGGGTTTGAAGTGCTAAAAATTCCCACTGAATATGACATAACTCTCAGCTTTTAGGTTGTGAATATTTTTTAAGTTGACATGAATAATAATCAGAGTATATTGATCACAGACATTGATAGACTAGACTGCCAATTGCACAACTCCTGAATGTGACCTAACAGCGTATTCTGTAGAGTTTTGCTCTAATGAGTAGCACAAAATATGCATTTCAGCCTCTGGCATTGCTCACTGCAGAGTGGTTTTGGTAGTTGGATGTTGTGATGGTGGGAGCCTGTGGAATTCCTTTGGTGACTTTGTCAGCCGATCAGGAGACGTTCATCAGCTAGAAGTAGTGAGAATGGGTTGCCTGTTGAAGGAGTCAGTGGAATTTGTGAAATAGTCATTTAGGAAATCTGGACAAAGGAAGGATAGGATAATATCAGTGAAGCATGTAGACTTGCTTGAGGCTAGTAAGCATGAATTTAGAGGAAGCTCACCAAGCATTCTAGAGTGAGTTGCTCTAGATACATTCATCTGTGTATGTATAGAAGCATAAAGTGTCCGTGTATTTGTATTTAACATAAAATATAGATATGAAAAGAGGATTTACTATATCTACAAATATTCCACTCCCCCCACCTTCAAAAAACAAACTCTTCATACTCTCCTTCCCTACATGTATGGAAGTAAAAACAATAAATTTTAGCAAGCCCCTCTGTTCTCATACTTTTAAGCTTCAATCAAGATTTAAGAGGAGCAACTATAGGAAGAAGAGTATTTCTACTCTGTAGCCTAAATTGGTCATAATAACTTTCTGTTGAAAATCTTGGATCTTACATCAAAATTACTTTTGCATTAGGGAAACCCCCTACCTCCATTTGAACAAGGAGCATGCTTGGAGGTCAAAGTAATCTTTCTGAAATAGTGTTAGTGTTTATGATATACAACTCTTGATCTGGTATGGTAGAACTGCCTTTAGTCCCAAATATTACTTGACTTGTAAAACCCTGTCGACTTTCAGTATAAATAATTCACTAGTTTCTTTTTTAATGACCTTATTAATAGTTATCAAGACTTTTATAGGTTAAGTTGTTTCCATAATCCACCACCCCCAAATTAAAGATATGTTTGTGTCCCAAACACATTAGAATATAATCTTATTTGGAAAGAAGGTCATTTTTAATGCAATTAGTAAAAGTTGAGAAGTTTTCATATTGGAACAGGGTGTGCCCCTAAATTCAATATGAGTGGTATATTCATAAGAATATAACTATTTGTGAAGACAGAGACATACAGGGAGCATTTCATGTGCTGACAAGGCAACTGAAAGCCAAAGAATGCCAAGGACTGATAGCCACTACCAGACACTGGGAACAGGGAAGGAAGGGTTCCTGTGGATTTGTGAGGAAGTGGGGCCCTACCAACACCTTGATTTCTGTCTTCTAGCCTCCAGAAATGTGCCACAATAAATTTTTGCTGTTTTAAGCCACTCAATTTGTTGTACTTGTTAATGTAATGAACTAAAGAATTTTCAGTTAAAGTCAATGAGCTAAAGCTCCATCAGTTGGTTCTTGTTTTTCAACTGCTTCTGAATTTTTGCTCCTCCACAGACTATAGCATGCCAAGCTCCTCTGTCCTCCACTATCTCCTGGAGTTTGCTCAAATTCATGTCCATTGAGTCAGTGATGCTATCTAACCATCTCATCCTTTTGCCTTTAATCTTTCCCAGCATAAGGGTTTTTTCCAGTGGGTTGACTCTGCATCAGTGGCCAAAGTACTGGAGCTTCACCTTCAGCAACAGTCCTCCCAATGAATATTCAGGGTTGATTTCCTTTAGGGTTGAATTGGTTGATCTTGCTATCCAAGGAACTCACAAAAGTCTTCTCCAGCCCCACAATTCAAAAGCATCAATTCTTTAGAAGAACTGGTGGACTACATGGGCCTTTGCTGGCAAAGTGATGTTTCTGCTTCTTAATATGCTGTCTAGGTTTGTCGTAGCTCTCCTTCTAAGAAGCAAAGGTTTTTTAATTTCATGGCTGCAGTCACCATATGCAGTGGTTTTGGAGGTCAAGAAAAGAAAATCTGTCACTGCTCCCACTTTTCCCCCTTCATTTCATGGCAAATAAAAGGGGTAAAACTCCATCAGTATCTCTGTCTATATATGCAGATGTTCCTTTATATATGTGTGGTATAATTATTTGTCCAATCAATTTTTCCTTTCCTAACTATTAATGTGTTCTGTAGGAAACTACTTTAGTCTGATATTAAGTACTTCTGTTTGACTCTAGATTCTCTTCTATTTCATTAAAAATGTGACCTTAATTAACCTTGTAAAATGCATTGGATTTCAAGAATGGCTTCCTGAAAAGGATGCTACAATGCTATTCAATGATAACATAATATCACTTCATAAAGCTATTTATAGAAAAGACCCCTGAATATTAGAAGCTTCCAATTGCTTGAAAGTTATATAAATATAGTAGTAGAAATGTTATTTAGTTTGATGTACAAAAAGTACATTCTTTTAAAGATAAAAGGACAAGCTGCCTTTTGAATAATGTTCATAGATAATAGTATGATAAAATTACAGCATAAAAAGAATTAAGTGTCCTTCAAATAAAATCAAAGGAATTTAAATTTAGCAAACTCCAGATACACTTATTTTAAATTGGTAGTGTATTCCTACTCCAAAAATTCTTTCTGATTCAACTGTAAACAAATTTAGAATATATGGAGATGCATATTTAATTTATATTTATATATGCTTTTCATTACCAATTTTCTACACATTGAAAATTTTATGCACTATAATTCAGAAGGTATTAATTAAATAAAAAACATTAAAAATCATCTAATGCACCACTTAGCAGAAGAATTTAAAATGCTTGAGATTAAATTGTTTTCTTTCCCTATAGTTGACTCAGTACAGTTTGCAGAGCTAATAATGGATTTTTATTGAACTAATATATATCCTGGATTGCAAGGAGATCCAGCCAGTCAATCCTGAAGGAAATCAGTCCTGAATATTCATTGGAAGGACTGATGCTGAAGCTGAAACTCCAATACCATGGCCACCTGATGGGAAGAGCCAACTCATTGGAAAAGATCCTGATACAGGAAAGATTGAAGACAGGAGAAGGGGCCAACAGAGGATGAGATGGCTGGATGGCATCACCCACGCAATGGACCTGAGTTTGAGTAGGCTCCGGGAGTTGGTGATGGACAGGGAAGCCTGGGTGCTGCAGTTTATGGGGTCACAAAGAATCAGACAAGACTGAGCTACTGAACTGAATTGAACTGAATATATGTCAACTTTCTGTTAGGAGAACCACCCTAGAAAGCTGTAATTTTTATACTTTTTTAAGTAGAGTCAAAGTTTGGAAATAATTTAAAGAAATGAAGGTCAATATATCAAACATAAACCTTACTCAATATATAAATATTCAGACTGCTGTTTTCTCAATGAAATTTAAATCAAACTACAAATAGATTGATTACATTCAAATAAAATGATTTAACTTGATAGGATGTTTTATATCTTGCCATTTAACAAAAAAGTATTTTCTGCTTTTTAAATCATATAGGTTTCTAGGAGAAAAAGAATAAAACACTAAAAATATATCACTTAAAATTGAACATTCCCAAAGTGACACCTGTGATATAAACATATACTTGCTTCTTGCAAACATGAATATAATACTTCGTATGTTAATTACTGAAAAATTGGCAAATGGAGATATTTTAAAGTTAAAAAAAATCAACTCACAGAGATAAAATTTCTTAAACTAATAGCAGTACTTCCTGTCAATGTCCTATGTTATTCAGTTCAGTTCAGTTCAGTGGCTCAGTCATCTCCAACTCTTTGTGACCCCATGAACCGCAGCACACCAGGCCTCCCTGTCCATCACCAACTCCCGGAGTCCACCCAGACTCACGTCCATCGAGTCAGTGATGCCATCCAGCCATCTCATCCTCTGTCGTCCCCTTCTCCTCCTGCCCCCAATCCCTCCCAGCATCAGAGTCTTTTCCAATGAGTCAACTCTTCACATGAGGTGGCCAAAGTACTGGAGTTTGAGCTTTAGCATCATTTCTTCCAAAGAAATCCCAGGGCTGATCTCCTTCAGAATGGACTGGTTGGATCTCCTTGCAGTCCAAGGGACTCTCAAGAGTCTTCTCCAACACCACAGTTCAAAAGCATCAATTCTTCGGCACTCAGCCTTCTTCACAGTCCAACTCTCACATCCATACATGACCACAGGAAAAACCATAGCCTTGACTAGATGGACCTTTGTTGGCAAAGTAATGTCTCTGCTTTTGAATATGCTATCTAGGTTGGTCATAACTTTCCTTCCAAGGAGTAAGCGTCTTTTAATTTCATGGCTGCAGTCACCATCTGTGGTGATTTTGGAGCCCCAAAAAATAAAGTCTGACACTGTTTCTACTGTTTGCCCATCTATTTCCCATAAAGTGATGGGACCGGATGCCATGATGTTAGTTTTCTGAATGTTGAACTTTAAGCCAACTTTTTCACTCTCCTCTTTCACTTTCATCAAGAGGCTTTTGAGTTCCTCTTCACTTTCTGCCATGAGGATGGTGTCATCTGCATATCTGAGGTTATTGATATTTCTCCCGGCAATCTTGATTCCAGCTTGTGCTTCTTCCAGTCCAGAGTTTCTCATGATGTACTCTGCATATAAGTTAAATAAGCACGGTGACAATGTAAAGCCTTGATGTACTCCTTTTCCTATTTGGAAGCAGTCTGTTGTTCCATGTCCAGTTCTAACTGTTGCTTCCTGACCTGCATACAAATTTCTCAAGAGGCAGGTCAGGTGGTCTGGTATTCCCATCTCTTTCAGAATTTTCCACAGTTTATTGTGATCCACACAGTCAAAGGCTTTGGCATAGTCAGTAAAGCAGAAATAGATGTTTTTCTGGAACTCTCTTGCTTTTTCCATGATCCAGGGGATGTTGGCAATTTGATCTCTGGTTCCTCTGCCCTTTCTAAAACCAGCTTGAACATCAGGAAGTTCACAGTTCACATAAGTTCATGACTGGTTGTTTCTATCATAAGGATGAGCCAGGAATTATAATTATTTTGGATACTTAGCTTTTTCCCAATGTTTTATTGCCACAATAATTCTATTGTGAATATACATATTGCAAGTCTTTGGGCACCCTGGGATTAATTTCTAGAAGTGGAATTAAAGGTCAAAGAGCAAAAACTACTGCCAAATATTCTTGCAGAAGAAAAAGGGGCTTTTAATTTAACTCAATAATGTCCTGTTAAATGTAAATTTACATGCTAAAAAAAGAATCACAGAAAAATAAGCATTCATGATTGATACTACCCTAAAATATCTGTAGTATGATTTATATTTCTAAGTACAATTTTCTATAGCTATTAGTTTAATACACAATAAAAAATTGTGAATTTGACCCTTCTTACATTTTTTTAGTTTGTAAGCAGTATGTTATGTTGCCAAAAATTCTTCACATTTGTTGTAATTATAGTGAATAAATTAGATACACCATTTCTCTAAAGAAAGAAATGTAAGTCATTTGCAATGTTTCAATATTATAAACAATCTTTCCCCTTTGCATATATAACTTTAAAAAAACCCCCAACTCATTGGCTAATAGTAAATTCCAGCAAATGAGACACTGTCTCATAATATATAAACAATGTCAATGGATTTTCATGGTGGTGGTGATAGTGGTGGGTTTGCCAAAATGTCATGCAAATTTCAATTCACATAAAACTAAATTCTTATTCCAGGTTTTAAATATTCTTTCACTAACTTTGGAATTTATGTACATACGAGGAAATATCCAAGACCTTGGTGATGGACTATCAGGTTAAACTATCACCAGTCCTTACTTTTCTATGAAAGTGAAAGTCAGTGAAAGTGTTCATCACTTAGTCATGTCCAAGTCTTTGTAACTCCATAGATTGTAGCCTGCCAGGCTCCTCTGTCCATGGAGTGCTCATGGAATTAGAGTGGATAGCCATTCCCTTCTCCAGGGAATGTTCCGGATCCAGTGATTGAACCCAAGTCTCCTACATTGCAGGCAGATTCTTTATCATCTAAGCCACCAGGGAAACTATCATTCTATTGCTGATTTTAGAAAAATTCCTAAAGTATCAGTGTCTTGGTTTAATTATTCATAAAATATTTAATACTCTACACTTCATAGTGTTTTCTAAAATTCATTTAATTAATTTATTAAAGCAAAACAGAATTTTGCACATGTATACTTTACTAAATATACATTGGGACTAATTTTTTAAATCTCGCATAGTTAAGCTTTGAAATTTGTGATAAATCACTGAAAAGTAAAACATTACTTGCAGAAAAAAGTCAGATGTTTGCCATCCTTGTCACAGCACTAACAGTTCCCCACTCATCAAATTAGCTATCTCTTTTGGCAACTTGTGAATGAGTGAAGTGAAAGTCACTCAATCACGTCCTACTCTTTGAGATTGTATAGTCTATGGGATTCTCCAGGCCAAAATATTGGAGTGGGTAGCCTTTCCATTCTCCAGGGGATCTCCTCAACCCAGGGATCAAACCCATGTCTCCTGCATTGCAGGCAGATTATTTCCCTTCTGAGCCACAAGGGAAGTCCAAGAATACTGGAGTGGGTAACCTATCCCTTCTCCAGTGGATCTTCCTTACCCAGGAATCTAACTGGAGTCTCCTGAATTGCAGGTGGATTCTTTACCAACTGAGCTATCAGGAAAGCTATTTATCATCAAATACAATAGTAATGGTTCACTGCATTATTGTTAATTGACTTTGTTTTACATTAAAATTTTTTCCTTTATTATGGAGAAATGGTAAGAATAATGTAAAGAAAACAATTTTAAAATAAACATAATTATGATTATATAATTATGTTAAAAGTCTAAAGTGTCATATTTAATAGCAAGATGTAGAATAGATTTTTAAATTAAATATGTCTTTGTACATCATCAAATGGTTTTTGTTTTAAATTCCAGAAAGGAAAATAACAACCTGAATTCCAAATCCAATAGATGCCAGGACTTAAATTTTCAGATTTACAAAGCTAATGTGATTTTTTTTATTATTGTCTTAACTTTTTTCTCCCTTTAATCACTGGTATGATGCTTATCAGAGTTCTCATTCACTTATATCATTCATAGTTTAGTTTGTCTAGTCTGTTTTAAGAATTACAACAAGAAAATCAAAGTTTCTCTAGATCTTTGGATTTAATAGTTTCAATTTATTTTCAAACATATCTTAAAACAATTTTGAGAAGGCTTGTGAGGTATGTGTACACTTTACGAGGATTTTATGCTTTTTCCATCTCTCTGAGGTTTTAATTGTTAGGGAAAAAATGGTCAAATCAATTCTAATCTTCTAATTTAAGCTTCTTTCAGTTTCACAAAACTTTTGTTTTCTTAAGTAAATGAACATGCTGTGATGTTGGTTTTTAAATGATAATAATGCATGTGGTTTGATGAACTGTCCAACTGCAGAATGTAGGACTTCCTCTATGCTGAGGAATTTAGTTCTAGTATTACCTTTTTCATCAATTTTCCATTAATACTGCTTTTTATGAGGGAATTCATCTATATCTTGGATCTCTGATAGATGTTAATCAAGTAGATCCTCTTTGTCTTTTCCTAACTACTTTATTATATTTGATGTAGAAAATATTGTTATTATTTCCTTTTTAATATTTTAGGTATTTATGATTCTTCATTCATATAACTCATTATTTTTTATACAATATTATATTTAATATTATTTAAAAACTGCTTCATGAAATATAAGGATAGAATGTGTTTGAATCTCTATTCAGCCTTAAAATTCCTATACCTATAAATCTTTACAAAAAATCTTAGTTCAATTTACTACAAATGCATATTTATGGTAAAATAAAAATAATGCATTAAAATAAATAGTAGAAGTTTATTTTCTTGATCCAACTCACAGTTCCATTTCGGAATACTAATATATACTTACGGTTTGAATATTGAATCTGCCATGAGTTGGTCTTCATAAGATCTGAGATCATATTTCAGTAACTAGCTTACAGAAATATTTTGTTCACACTACATTTTAATTTTATAAATATCACAGTGGCAAATTACTTAACCCTAGATATTGTTAAATATATCAGGTTGTTTTCAAATACAATATCTTGCTTTAAAATTCTTGCTAACAAGTGAACACCACCAATTGAATTATCTTTTTGAAATTATTCTCGATTACTCTGTGTGGAATTGATTCTGTGTTGAACTGATTCTGTGTTGAACCTTAGGTGACAAAAGTAAGAGCCTTTACGCAGTCTAACGTAGAAGCCCAATATGTCTCTAAATAAAGGCATGTCATCACACAATGGCCCTCAAAGAATGGCCCAGACAGGCAGATAGACTATACATCAATAAAATTAGGGTATATAAATGAAGGGATCAATGCTCATACTTTCATGATAGCTTTTTTTCAACTTTAAATGTTTTTATTTTAGAAAAGAGGATGCAATTGACAAATACATCTGCAAGTTCATTCTATATTAATTTATTATTCTATTTTTAAGAGTTAGGGCAAAATACTTTTCGAAATCTCTTGTGTTCTTTTAGACTATCCAGAAATTTATAATAAACAACTCTTAACTGGTATGTAAAAAAAAAAAAGGAAAAAAGAAAACAACAAAACTGCTAATGGAATATAATGCAGAGTACAATGAAAACAAATAGTAGTCATTATAGCACAAAGGCAGACTCACCCTAGAAATTCAAGACAAATCTATGTATCAATTAGTGATATATGAAGGACACTCCACCAGAGAAGGCAGTACATCATATAGCTTACTTTTAGAGATATATATGTATAGTAGAGGGCTTCCCACATGGCTCAGTGGTAAAGAATCCACCTGCAATGTAGAATCCTAGGTTCATATCCTGGGTTGGGAAGATCCCTTGGAGGAGGAAATGGCAACCCACTCCAGTATTCTTGTTTGGAAAATCTCATGAATGAGGAGCCTGGTGGGCTACAGTCCATGTGGTCACAAAGAGTTGGACAAGGATGAGCAACTGATCACACACACATACATATAGTTGAAGCAAAATATATTTACAATATACATTTCTATTAATTCTGTCTTGCTGGTAAGTGACATGTTGGTATTACCATGTCCTGAGCACTAGAAGCACAGAATTTACAAAAAAATCTCTCCCACTTTTCAAAAGCAGATGTAAAACTTGGAATTATTTTTTATAGTGATGCTGTAATTTTACTTGCAGTATGAAATTGCTTGTTGCAGAATATAGAATTCTAAAACTAATACTGAATTAATTTGATTTGTCTAAATTACCAGTGATCTTATCATTTTTGGAGCAATAGTAACTTGGTCAAAGGAACCCAAAAGTGCTGTTTATATTTGATTATAACATAATTTCTGATCGATATTATGTGGCAGAGAATCGAATCATAAATGGTATATGTTACCAAAGGATACTGTTTTATTGCTTTACACAAAGATGTATTAATGCTTTATCTCCCCCCTCTTCTTTGCATTTCTTCCTGGGATAAGACAGAGCCCCATTTATCTGTTGTCAGGTTATTGTTTTATTTTTATTTTATAAAATATTCACAAAAATGATAAGTTTGGGGGTTGTAAATATAAGTGGTTCACATAGATCATTCAATATTTATAGTTTTCACTGTTTTTTTTGTTTGTTTGTTTGCTTGCCTTTTGTCCCATAGGTACATTATACTTTCTCTTTAAAAGAAATAAAAGCCAGGATCAAGGCCTCATTTTTTCAACTATATAGAAGCATTTAGCAATACTTAGGAAAGCAACATACTTGTAAGTAGAATATGAAACATGGATTACAGCATTATTAAATATTAAGACAAACAGAAAAGTACATATATGAAGTACAGAGTGAGTTTATTTTGTAATATTATCAACAATAAACTTCATTTTTGTTTTATCTACCACTTTTGAAGCTATCTTTAAAAATATGAATAAAATCAGATCTCTTTTGCCTATACATTCTTCAAATGTTATTGCTTGTGCTGTAACTCTCAATCACTAAATTTCCAAGAGCTTAAAATATAATATTTTTGTTTAAATAATATCTTATTAATTGAAAGTTATTTATTGGATATAGAACAATGAAAAATCTATAATCTATTATAAAGTTTTTGACTATAATAACATGTTAAGCACAAAATACAGATGTTGGAACTGGGAAAGTTAGGGATTGGTAAAACACAGTACAGTCTCTTCCTATATACTGTTGGAGGAGGTAATCAAGGGGATGTAACCACTGGTTGATTCTTCAGGTGGACCAAGGCAATGGGAGAGATTAACCTTCACAATTACAACCTTTACAATTTGACCCATGTAATTTAGTATATATCAAGCCATTCCTATGCTATGCTATGCTAAGTCACTTGAGTTGTGTCCGACTCTTCGCAACCCCATGGACTGCAGCCCACCAGGCTCCTTCATGGGACTTTCCAGGCAAGAGTACTGGAGTGTGTTGCCATTGCCTTCTCCGAATCTTCTATTAGGATGGCTTTATTGCTGATTAAGTATCTTCAGATACTTATTCAGATATAAAATGAAAAATACTTTATTCAGATATAAAAATGAAGATTGACATGAAAAATAAGCATTCTATATGTCAATATTTCAAATATAAAATTAATTGAAAAAAGCAGGTAATTATGTGTGTGTGTGATATTTTATCAATTAAAGAAATTTACTGAAATATATGGAAAAGACGAGAGAAACAAAAGGTGGAACATTGATCATCCTATTCTCATGCTGTTGCCTTTGTGACATAAACATATGACTAAATATTTATATTGAATTCAAAATTTTACATTTTAAATAAAATATTTGTTATCCTATACACTTTGTATTTTATCCTACAAATCAGAATCATTTTATATGTACATCCTACTAAAAGGCAAACAGATTAACTTATTTCTTAACTTCAACATTTGCATTTGTTATGAAGATTTACTTTATTATTTGAGTTAAAATTCAAAAATAATGCTAAGAAACATACAGAAATGAACAAGAGAGAAGGGCTAGTTTTGACACGGATGATATTTCTGTGGATAATTTAATGACAAACATCAGAAAATATTTTGCATTAGAAACAGAACAAGACCAATTTCAAGAAGGAAGGACAAAGTTATTTCTGATATCTCTTATGCTTTATATATTTCACTACCAAATTAAATTGGAATATTACCATGAGAGTAGCCCATAGTGATTAATAGCATAGACTGATAACATTATTTAACAATTCTGAGAAAATGAAATTTTACAGAAATATATGGCTTTTGCTTTTCATTATTCTTTCCATTTTGTATTAAGTGAAACAAGCTCAAATTATATAACTTACACACAATGATTTAATCTTGTTAATTAGTTATGCCAAGGATTTTATTCTATAAAATAGTGTTTAAGTAATATTAGATGGAAAGACATTCCTTACTTCTTTTCAAAATGTGCTTTTCTTGCTTAACTGTCCCAGTATTTTATAGTTCTGCATCGGTTTTAACAGTAGTATTAAGAAGTTAGGAATTCTTATTGCCTTATAAAATTAGTTAAGCCAACGATACACAGTTAAATGCTGTTAGTTCATGACTGAATGAGCCTCTGGGGCTAACTTGTGGGTACAGCTTGCTTGCTTGTTCACTTTTTATTGTGCTATGTGCTTGAAATATACCTGTTTGAGCAATATTTAGTGGCATATGCAAAATTAAAAAACAAAATAAAATGCAGTGAAAAATATAGGCAGCTAATACTGATTACAAAATGGTCTCATCCACTTTTGTGCTGCTCCTTCAGTCAAACTGATTGTTTCACAATCACTGTACACTTCTTGCAACTTCCCTACTTTGGATCGTGTCATTTTTGGTCTTACAATATTTCTCTTGGAGGAACTTGTCCCTGTTTATCTAAATCGTCCCATACTGAATAGATCATGCTAATTGTCACTGTTTATGAAGACTTCCTTTATAAAAATTCTTCCTTAGATCTGAAATTTTATGATCTACATCTTATATTTCTCACCATTCACTACCATGTGGTAATTCTCTACTGTTCAAGCAAGCAGACTCTCATTTCGTGCCCATTTTCCACCAGCCTGTTTTTCTATCATCACCAGTAACAAGAGAATTTTGAATCAGTCCATAATGCTGTAGGATTTTTTTTACAATCTTTAAATACGTACTCCAAGCTACACAGAGAAAATGAAAACCATCACAATAGAACTTGCTATGGATCTACATATGCACCTGCATTCAAATTCATTCTCTCTCTCTCTTTTCAGACACATTTCTGATGTTCCTCTAAATGTTTAACTATTTTTATTATTCATAAAACTTTAATTAATTCTACCAAATTGTCATTATTTAGTCTCTAAGTCATGTCCAACTCTTTGTGACCCCATGGACGGTAGCCCACCAGGCTTCTCTGTCCATGGGATTTATCAGGCAAGAATACTGGAGTAGGTTGCCATTCCCTTCTCAGTGGATCTTCCTGACGCAGGGATCAAACCTGGGTCTCCTGCATGGCAACAGATTCTTTACTAACTGAGCCATCAGGGAAGCCCTTATCACTGAACTACCTAGCAAATAAATTTTCCTTTTTTAATGCCACTATATTCCCTTAAATTTTCTCTTATTTGCTCTCATCTATGTTTTATTAATTATTAGTTACTTTTAACACTGTAGACACAGTTAAGAATATCTACTAAGCACAACTGAGGAAAGTAAAATAAACTAGAGAAAACTACATGTTATGAATATTTGTGGATCTTTCTTTCCAGTCTAATTTCTACACAAGCAGAATAATATGCAAACTTTTAAAATTAATATTTAGTGAAAGCTTTACTTTTGTTGGTTTTAAAAAAGGACAACAGGCCCAAAATGCAGTCACTTATTCTGAGCAGCCCATCAACAAATCAAAATTTAACTTAATTATACTTGGGGATCTTCCTTAAATGGAACATTAAGCCAGTCATTTGGAACCTCCTGACCAGCACTAGTTAGGTAATCTGCCTTAATCCCCTTAATGAAAGCAATCTTCTAATCACCTGCATTTTTACCCGTACAATTTCCTTGTTTCCACTTTCTTTTGCCTGTAAGTTTTTCATTCTGCATAGCTCCTGGGAGCTCCTTCCTATCTGCTAGATTGAGTCTTTCCCAATTGAAATCAAATTTCTGCTTAAATAAAATCTTAAATTTTGTAATATGATTCAGTTTATCTTTTATATTTTTGATACAGACTGTTGTATTTTAGCTGTCTTATTGCATGCTCAGTTGCTACAGTCTTTGTGACCCCCAAGGACTCTGTAACCCCGAGGACTATAGCCTGCCTATTGGCTTCTATGTCTATGGGCTTATCCAGCAAGAATACTGGAGTGGGTTGCCTCATTAGGCAATTCCTTCTTCTCTTTTTCTAGATTCTTTGTGGATCAATTAAAAAAAAATATTATGCCCTTGATATCCTTTCCTTTACTGTTTCTTTCCTTGTGTTCCAATAATTTTTCAAAATAAAGCAAAACAAGTAAATGTCCTTTTCCTTTTGATTTTCTCTTACATCTCTATGATTTATTGCATTACTAAATTTCTTCCATGAGCTTTCTCTGTTATGAATTCCCTTTTTTGTATGTCACAAACTTGCAGTAGAATTAAACATAAATTCCCTTAACTACAGCTCCTGAAAAAAAATGTTCTTTCAAATGTCACTATTGACCTCAGTTTGAAAATATAATTAATTTTTTTATCCATTTTTATGCTTTTTAGTCATCTAGAGCATTCCATGAACTGGCTATTATTTTGCCCTTAATACTGTATCATTAACCACTGTATTAATCAGGATTCTCTGGAAAAACACAAATAGGTAAAGATCTATCTATACAGAGAAATTTACTTTAAGCAAGTGGTTCATGCTTAGAGGCAAACAAGTCTGAAATATACAGTGTAAGCAGGCAGGCTAGAAATTCAGCAAGAGTTGATGTTGCAATCGAGTTTGAGATCCAAAAGGTAGGTCAGCCAGGATGGAAATTCAGATATGTCTATGTTGCAGTACTGAGGAAGAATTCCTCTTTTAAGGTTTAAGAAAACTCTTTACTCTTATGATTTTTCAACTGATTGGGTGAGATCAATCCATATTAAGGAGGGTAACCTGCTTTATTTCAAGTCTAGTGATTATAATAAATGTTCAGTTCAGTTCAGTCGCTGGGTCGTGTCGGACTCTTTGCAACCCCACGCACTGCATCACGCCAGGCTTCCCTGTCCATTACCAACTCCTGGAGTTTACTCACACTCATGTCTGTTAAGTAGGTGATGCCGTCCAACCATCTCATCCTCTGTTATCCCCTTCTCCTCCAGTCTTCAGTCTTTCCCAGTATCAGGGTCTTATAAAAATAAATGTTCATCATATCTAAAAAATGCCATACAACAACATATAGACTGGATTTGACCAATCGATCATCGCAATCCAGCCAAGTTGACACATAAAAATGATCACAGTAACTAACAGATTTTTCTCTTGTATCTCTATACATCTCTTTTTCATTGTTTTGTGCCTTAATTTTTTCTCTTTAATACTTTTATCAATTTTCACTATTTATTCCTCTTTTTTTAACCTAACTGTTATCTCTAGAAAAATCTTCTACTTGCTTTGTTTGAAATATTACTCTGCAAATACCTCACACATCTGTTTTTCTAGCAATAATCATTCCTTAGACTCTGTAATATTTAACTGAATATTTTGAAAGGTCTATGTGGATAACCCATGAATCCTCATAAGATAAACAGGTCTAAATTATGTAATAACCTATTATTATTAGCAACAGCCTGTTTTTTTCTGGTTCTAGTAACTCAAAGATAGATTTAAAAATATAACACTTTACACAAAACTTTTCAGTCATTTTGCATAATAATCAGTGATTAGAGAATATTTACTATTTGTCCTTAGTCTATTTTTCAGCCACATTTTTATACCTCCTAAAAAGACTCATTACCAGAATTCACTGTGTGATTCACAGTGTTATATGGGATATTGTTTCTTTACCCGAGCTACTTAGTATGTTACTTATCAAACAAAATATTATTTATCCAGTATCAAATGTTAGTTACTTTGTGTCTCCCTTACCATCTTGCTCACCTACTGGCACACAATCACACAGTATAACATGCAGCCAGTGTAAATCGGAAACAAAGATCAACTAGAGATCAGTAAATGCTGAAATCAATAGCATTTAGATATCTTTTGAGATATGTTTATAATATTAGATAATATTGTGTTGGACAAAAAGTTCATTCAGATTTTTATGCAACATCTGATGGAAAAGACCAAACAAACATTTTGGCCAACCGAATACAAAGAGGTCAATAGTAAAGAAGTTGTGACTGAAGTTTGCAATATATATAAATATATTTGGTATAAAATACTGGTCTGCAAAATGCTGGTCTGAGATTTACTGAGGTGGAAAATAGCAAAATGTTTAGCTTACGTGTCACACAAATTAATGGCTTTGTGTCCTTTTTTAACATGAAATAAATTACGCTCTGAATTCATCCACATGGGTTCTCACCCTTTGACTTGATCAGGATTAACCAGTTCTCAAAGATCAAAGGTCACAAGTCAGAATAATAAAATACATTTTAAACAGTTGTGTCAGAAAATCTTCACCATGTATGTTAAATTAAGATTTTCAAATCAATTGAGTAAAAAAAATATAAAGTAAAAAAGTGAAAACAAGAGAGAAAACTAATACCAAATTTCATGAAAACATCTTTGAAATAGTGACCTGCAAAATATATGATTTTCACGAATTAACTGAGTAAACTGCTTTATAATATTTTTGCTCAAATCTAATTGAGAAATCATGTTCTAGTTTTATCTTAATTGTCCATGTTTATTTTTACATACAGAAAGTTTTACATACATTTTTAAGTATTGAAGATAATTTCAGTATTTTCAATTTAATAATAATCCTTTGATAAGGATGGAAAGATAAGGCTCCTTTAAAATTAAGCTGAATTGATGTTTTAATATATTTTGTACAGTATGAAACCTATGACATACCTATGACATATGGTATGTTTCTCTTGTATATATAATCTTTTGTTCCATTAGTTTTAATTTATATTTTTTAAGCAGAGAATAGATAAAATGAGAATACACTAATTTTAATTTAATAGGGGATTCAAATTAGAATTACATGATATAAAATTATAATCTTAAATACTTGAGTAAGCAGCTAACTAGTGATTCTAATAAATATTTGAACACTGATATCATGAATGAGAAAATAAATGTTTTACCCAATAATAAATTTAACACATGGTTTTTAACACCTTTGCTAGAAATTATTCAATATGTATAATCCATTTAATTAATGTTGAAATAAAAGTTATTGGATTTTACATTTTTTTAAAAAATTTCAACAAGTTATGATAAATCCCTGGATTTGGGGATTTAGATGTTTGGGAATAAGTTAAATTTTTTTAACTTTATAGGTATATAATTGATGTACAATGTTGTGTTAGTTTCAGGTGAAGAGCAAAGTGAATCATTTATGTTCTATGTTTAGTTGCTCAGTCCTGTCTGACCTCTGTGATCCCGTGGATTGTAGTGCACCAGTCTCTTCTGTCCATGGGGATTCTCCAGGCAAGAATACTGGAGTGGGTTGCCATGCCCTCATCTAGGGGATCTTCCCAACCCAGGGATCAAACCCAGTTCTCCTGCATTGCAGGCAGATTCTGGAATCAGTTATACATATGCATATATCCACTCACTTTTACATTCTTTTCCTTGCCATAGAGGCTATTGAGTAGAGTTTCCTGTGCTATACAGTAGACTCTGATTAGTTAGTTACCTGTTTTATGTATGCTGCTACTGCTAAGTCGCTTCAGTCGTGTCCAACTCTGTGTGACCCCATAGATGGCAGCCCAGCAGGCTCCACCGTCCCTGGGATTCTCCAGGCAAGAACACTGGAGTGGGTTGTTTTATGTATAGTAATGTGTATATGTCCGTTACAATCTTCCAGTTTATCCCTCTCTCCCCTTACCCCCTGGTAACCATAACTATTTATATTTGTAACTCTATTTCTGTTGTTTTTTTTTTTTAATTTCCTCATTCAGTAGTGTCTTATTAAATGTCAAATTTAGGCCCTGATACTTCTAGCTATGTCAAGCTATACAAGGTCTTGTTGTTACACACTTTAATTCCTTCATTCCACCTCAAAGAATGAAGTAGGATAATATGAATGTGTTTAGGAAATCATATTTTTATTGGTCATCACATAGTCTCTCTATTGGGATCTCCCTCACACTTTTCTTTGGCTCTATTAGGATTCTTTTGTAGGCAATCTCCTTATCTTTCTTCATGTCTACATGATAATTTAAACTCTAGTCTTTCTTCTTTGTATTAAGGAACTCATGTGAGAAATGGACATGGCAGAAAGAAGTGGTGCACAATTACCTACACTAAGCAAAAATAGCTCTAAATTCCATATAGTGTTGGCCAAAAAAAAAATCAAAACCCAGAATTTTCAGAGGTTTTAAAGCAAAACAATATGCAACGCGTATCTGAGTGTGTTCTTTTATGGGTATTTAATTTATTGAGTGACTGAGTATAATACATGTATTATATTGAAATATATTATCCCAGTTCTGGAGAAGAAATAAAAGGCTAATGAAATATTATACTTCTTTCAAGTCACAGCAAAAAAATCCAAATATTTTGTCATGCAAAATCATAACAAATTTTAGCCATGAAGCCATTAACATTATAATTGTAAAACTGCATGTTCTTGTGGCAGCTGGGTTTGTTGTACTATTTATCTGCTTTTAGTTGGAAAAAAAATAAAGACAATGAATTCTAAATTTCAATAATTTAGCCAAATAATTTATATTTATGAAATGATTATAGTTCAAATTTGAACCTACTAGGCAAATAGTTAGGTGATTAATATTTGTTTTCTCATTAAATATCTACTCCCATCTTGAATACAAATCTATTCAGTGACTAAAAAATTGAAAAGTTTATATGATACACATTTTTAACTATGCTTCCCCTTCTCCAATTTATAAATACAATGAAACTGATGTCAGGTATATACCTAATCTAAAATTGACTAATGCAGGGTCTAATCTTATGATTAGCTTTTGGCAAAATACGAACATTTTTATAGCACAAATAAATGGTATAATGTAATCATCAAGAATTGCTTGCTGAAGAAGAAATATTATATCTTTTAAATGATGATTCTTTATTCTTTCTTCTCCAGAGTGGCATAAGATAAAAAAGAGAATTAACAGTTTAATCAGATTTATTTCCTTTATGGTTGAGTTAGTTTGATGAATCTTCAATAATACTGTACAGTATTAAGAAATTTAGATACTTTATTTCGAAGCATTCTGTTTTTCTCCTGGGAATATTTGCGAGTATTCTATATTGATAATATTTTCCTAGAAAGTGTTTGGATAGATTCACAGAGATTGATTTTTCTTTTAAATATAATTTATTTCGCTTAACACTTAGTCCTCTATTTAGACTGAAGTATAATCTGGAGAAGGCGATGGCACCCCACTCCAGTGCTCTTGCCTGGAAAATCCCATGGACGGAGGAGCCTGGAGGGCTGCAGTCCATGGGGTTGCAAAGAGTCGGACAAGACTGAGCGACTTCACTTTCTTTTCACTTTCATGCATTGGAAAAGGAAATGGCAACCCACTCCAGTGTTCTTGCCTGGAGAATCCCAAGGACGAGGGGGGCCTTGTGGGCTGCCGTCTCTGGGGTCGCACAGAGTCGGACACGACTGAAGCGACTTAGCAGCAGCAGTAGCAGTTAATAATCTAACTATAAAATTCCCCTTGTTAAAGCATTAAAAGTATAGAAATTTCTGTCAGTGTTGAAAAGTGAAAGTGTTAGTCACTCAGTCAGGTCGGACTCTTTGCAACCCCATGGACTGTAGCCCACTCGGCTCCTCTCTCCATGGAATTCTCCAGGTAAGAATAATGGATTGGATTGCCATTCCATTCTCCAGAGGATCTTCCCAACCCAGTGATAAAATCCAGATCTTCTGCATTGCAGGCAGATTCTTTACCATCTGAGTCACCCGGGAAGCTCAATGCTGAAGATTCTTTTAAAATCTTGTGTTAAGGATTTTTGCATCTATGTTCATAAGTGATATTGGCTTGTAGTTTTCTTTTTTTGTGGCATCTTTTTCTGGTTTTGGTATTAGGATGATGGTGGCCTCATAGAATCAGTTTGGAAGTTTAACTTCTTCTGGAATCTTCTGGAAGAGTTTGAGTAAGATAGGTGTTAGCGCCTCTCTAAATTTTTGGTAGAATTCAGCTGTGAAGCCATCTGGTCCTGGCTTTTGTTTGCTGGAAGATTTCTGATTACAGTTTTGATTTCTGTGCTTGTGATAGGTCTGTTAAGATTTTATATTTCTTCCTGGTTCAGTTTTGGAAAGTTATACTTTTGTAAGAATTTGTCCATTTCTTCCAAGTTGTACATTTTATTGGCATATAGTAGCTGATAGTAGTCTCTTATGATCCTTTGTATTTATGTGTTATCTGTTGTGATTTCTCCATTTTCATTTCTTATTTTGTTAATTTGACTTTTCTCCCTTTGTTTCTTGATGAGTCTGGCTAATGGTTTGTCTATTTTATTTATCTTCTCAAAGAACCAGCTTTTAGCTTTGTTGATTTTTGCTATGGTCTCTTTTGTTTCTTTTGCATTTATTTCTGCCCTAATTTTTAAGATTTCTTTCCTTCTACTAACCCTGGAGTTCTTCATTTCTTCCTTTTTTGGTTGCTTTAGGTGTAGAGTTAGGTTATTTATTTGACTTTTTTCTTGTTTCTTGAGGTATGCCTGTATTGCTATGAACCTTCTCCTTAGCACAGCTTTTACAGTGTCCCATAGGTTTTGGGTTGTTGTGTTTCCACTATCATTCATTTCTATGCATGTTATGATTTCTGCTTTGATTTCTTCTGTGATTTGTTGGTTATTCAGAAGCGTGTTGTTTAGCCTCCATATGTTGGAATTTTTAATAGTTTTTTCCCCTGTAATTGACATTTAGTCTTACTGCACTGTGGTCAGAAAAGATGATTGGAATGATTTCAATTTTTTTGAATTTACCAAGGCTAGATTTATGGCCCAGGATGTGATCTATCCTGGAGAAGGTTCCGAGTGCACTTGAGAAAAAGGTGAAATTCATTGTTTTGGGGTGAAATGTCCTATAGATATCAATTAGGTCTAACTGGCCCATTGTTTCATTTAAACTTGGGTTTCCTTGTTAATTTTCTGTTTGGTTGATCTATCCATAGGTGTGAGTGGGGTATTAAAGTCTCCCACTATCATTGTGCTATTGCTAATTTCCCCTTTCATACTTGTTAGCATTTGCTTTACATATTGCAGTGCTCCTATATTGGGTGCATATATATTTATAATTATTATATCTTCTTCTTGGATTGATTCTTTGAATATTATGTAGTGTCCTTCTTTGTCTCTTTTATGAACATAGATGCAAAAATCCTTAACAAAATTCTAGCAAACAGAATCCAACAACATATTAAAAAGATCATACATCATAACCAAGTGGGCTTTATCCCAGGGATGCAAGGATTCTTTAATATCCACAAATAAATCAATGTAATATACCACATTAACAAATTGAAAGATTTGATTATCTCAGTAGATGTAGAGAAAGTCCTTGACAAAATTCAACATCCATTTATGATAAAAAACCCTCCAAAAAGCAGGAATAGAAGGAACATACCTCAACATAATAAAAGCTATATATGACAAACCCACAGCAAACATTATCCTCAGTGGTGAAAAATTGAAAACATTTCCCCTAAAGTCAGGAACAAGACAAGGGTGCCCACTTTCACCACTACTATTCAACATAGTTTTGGAAGTTTTGGCCACAGCAATCAGAGCAGAAAAAATAAATAAAAGGAATCCAGATTGGAAAAGAAGAAGTAAAACTCTCACTATTTGCAGATGACATGATCCTCTACATAGAAAACCCTAAAGACTCTACCAGAAAATTACTAGAGCTAATCAATGAATATAAGTTCAGGATATAAAATTAACACTCAGAAATCTCTTGCATTCCTATACACTAACAATAAGAAAACAGAATGAGAAATTAAGGGAACAATTCCATTCACCATTGCAAAAAAGAATAAAATACTTAGGAATACATCTACCTAAAGAAATAAAAGACCTATATGTAGAAAACTATAAAACACTGATGAAAGAAATCAAAGAGGACACAAATAGATGGAGAAATATACCATGTTCATTGATTGGGAGAATTGATATACTGAAAATGAGTATACCGCCCAAAGCAATCTATAGATTCAATGCAATCCCTATCAAGCTACCAACAGTATTTTTCACAGAACTAGAACAAATACTTTCACAATTTGTATGGAAATACAAAAAACCTCGAATACCCAAAGCAATCTTGAGAAAGAAGAATGGAACTGGAGGAATCAACCTGCCTGACTTCAGGCTATACTGCAAAGACACAGTCATCAAGACAGTATGGTACTGGCATAAAGACAGAAATATAGATCAATGGAACAAAATAGAAAGCCCATAGATAAACCCATGCACCTATGGACATCTTATCTTTGACAAAGGAGGCAAGAATACACAGTGGAGAAAAGACAATCTCTTTAAAAAGTGGTGCTGGGAAAACTGGTCAAACACTTGTAAAAGAATGAAACTAGAACACTTTCTAATACCATACACAAAACTAAACTCAAAATGGATTAAAGGTCCAAATGTAAGCCTAGAAACTATAAAACTCCTAGAGGAAAACATAGGCAAAACACTATTTAACATAAATCACAGCAGGATCCTCTATGACCCACCTCCCAGAGTAACGGAAATAAAAGCAAAAATAAACAAATGGGACCTAATTAAAATTAAAAGCTTTTGCACAAAAGACACTATAAGCAAAGTGAAAAGACAGCCTTCAGAATGGGCGAAAATAATAGAAAATGAAACAACTGACAAAGAATTAATCTGAAAAATATACAAGCAACTCCTACAGCTCAATTCTAGAAAAATAAATGACCCAGTCAAAATATGGGCCAAAGAACTAAACAGACATTTCTCCAAAGAAGACATACAGATGGCCAACAAACACATGAAAAGATGCTCAACATCACTCATTATCAGAGAAATGCAAATCAAAACCACAATGACGTACCATCTCACGCTGGTCAGAATGGCTGCTATCCAAAAGTCTACAAACAATAAATGCTGGAGAGAGTGTGGAGAAAAGGGAACCCTCTTACACTGTTGGTGGGAATGCAAACTGGTACAGCTACTATGGAGAACATCGTGGAGATTCCTTTAAAAACTGGAAATAGAACTGCCATCAGTCAGTTCAGTTCAGTGGCTCAGTCAGTCGGATCCGACTCTTTGTGACCCCATGAATCACAGCACGCCAGGCCTCCCTGTCCATCACCAACTCCCGGAGTTCACTCAGACTCATGTCCATCGAGTTGGTGATGCCATCCAGCCATTTCATCCTCTGTCATCCCTTTTCTCCTCCTGCCCCCAATCCCTCCCAGCATCAGGGTCTTTTCCAATGAGTCAGATCTCACGAAGTGGCCAAAGTATTGGAGTTTCAGCTTCAGCATCACTCCTTCCAATGAACACCCAGGACTGATCTCCTTTATGATGGACTGGTTGGATCTCCTTGCAGTCCAAGGGACTCTTCTCCAACAGCACAGTTCAAATGCATCAATTCTTCAGCAATCAGCTTTCTTCACAGTCCAAATCTCATATCCATACATGACCAGTAGAAAAACCATAGCCTTGACTAGATGGACCTTTGTTGGTAAAGTAATGTCTCTGCTTTTTAATATGCTATCTAGGTTGGTCATAACTCCTTCCAAGGACTAAGCTCCTTTTAATTTCATGGCTGCAATCACCATCTGCAGTGATTTTGGAGCCCCAAAAAATAAAGTGTGACACTGTTTCCCATCTCTTTCTCATGAAGTTATGAGACCAGATGCAATGATCTTAGTATTCTGAATGTTGAGCTTTAAGCCAACTTTTTCACTCTCCTCTTTCACCTTCATCTAGAGGCATTTTAGTTCCTCTTCACTCTCTGCCATAAGGGTGGTGTCATCTGCATATCTGAGGTTATTGATATTTCTCCAGGCATTCTTGATTCCAGCTTATGCTTCTTCCACCCCAGCGTTTCTCATGATGTATTCTGCATAGAAGTTAAATAAGCAGGGTGACAATATAAAGCCTTGACATACTCCTTTTCCTATTTGGAACCAGTCTGTTCTTCCATGTCCAGTTTTAACTGTTGCTTCCTGACCTGCATACAGATTTCTCAAGAGGCAGGTCAGGTGGTCTGGTATTCCCACCTCTTTCACCACAGTTTACTGTGATCCACACAGTCAAAGGCTTTGGCATAGTCAGTAAAGCAGAAATAGATGTTTTTCTGGAACTCTCTTGCTTTTTCCATGATGCTGGCAATTTTATCTCTGGTTCCTCTGCCTTTTCTAAAACCAGCTTGAACATCTGGAAGTTCACAGTTCACATATTGCTGAAGCCTGGCTTGGAGAATTTTGAGCATTACTTTACTAGAGTGTGAGATGAGTGCAATTGTGCAGTAGTTTGAGCATTCTTTGGCATTGCCTTTCTTTCAGATTGGAATGAAAATTGACCTTTTCCAGCCCTGTGGCCACTGCTGAATTTTCCAAATTTACTGGCATATTGAGTGCAGCACTTTCACAGCATCATCTTTCAGGATTTGAAACAGCTCAACTGGAATTCCATCACCTCCACTAGCTTTGTTGTGATGCTTTCTAAGGCCCACTTGACTTCACATTCCAAGGTGTCTGGCTCTAGGTGAGTGATCACACCGTCGTGATTATCTGGGTCATGAAGATCTTTTTTGTACAGTTCTTCTATGTATTCTTGCCACTTCTTCTTAATATCTTCTGCTTCTGTTAGGTCCATACCACTTCTGTTCTTTGTTGAGCCCATCTTTGCATGAAATGTCCCCTTGGTATCTCTAATTTTCTTGAAGAGATCTCTAGTCTTTCCCATTCTATTGTTTTCCTCTATTTCTTTGCATTGATCACTGAGGAAGGCTTTCTTATCTCTCCTTGCAATTCTTTGGAATTCTGCATTCAGATGCTTATATCTTTCCTTTTCTTCTTTGTTTTTTGCTTCTCTTCTTTTCACAGCTATTTGTAAGGCCTCCCCAGACAGCCATTTTGATTTTTTGCATTTCTTTTCCATGGGGATGGTCTTGATCCCCATCTCCTTTACAATGTCATGAACCTCCATCCATATTTCATCAGGTACTCTGTGTATCAGATCTAGTCCCTTAAATCTATTTCTCACTTCCACTGTATAATCATAAAGGGTTTGATTTAGGTCATACCTGAATGGTCTAGTGGTTTTCTCCTACTTTCTTCAATTTAAGTCTGATTGCCAAATTCAGAACTGCCATATGGCCCAGGAATCTCACTGCTGGCCATACACACTGAGGAAACCAGAATTGAAAGAGACATGTGTACCCCAATGTTCATTAGAACACTGTTTATAATAGCCAGGACATGGAAGCAACCTAGATGTCTATCAGTAGACAAATGGATAAGAAATCTGTGGTACATATACACAATGGAATATTACTCAGCCATTATAAAGAATACATTCGAATCAGTTCTAATGAGGTAGATGAAACTGGAGCCTATACAGAGTGAAGTAAGCCAGAAAGAAAAACACCAGCACAGTATACTAATGCATATATATGGAACTTAGAAGGATGGTAAAGATAACCCTATATGCGAGACAGCAAAAGAGACACAGATGTATAGAACAGTTTTATGGACTCTGTTGGAGAAGGCAATTGTGGGATGATCTGAGATAATAGCATTGAAACTTGTATATTATAACCGAATGCCAGTCAAGGTTCGATGCATGTGACAGGGTGCTCAGGGCCAGTACACTTGGATGACCCAGAAGGATGGGATGGGGAGGGAGGTGGAAGCGGGGTTCAGGATGGGGAGCACATGTACACCTGTGGCTGATTCGTGTCAATGTATGGCAAAAACCACTACAATATTGTAAAATAATTAGCCTCCAATTAAAATAAATAAATTAAAAAAAAATAAGGACAAGGAACTACAAAAAAAAAAAATTTTGTTTTCTCACCTCTTCACAAGATGAGTAAACTATTAGTACTTTCTACCAGACAGACAATTAATAAAGAAATCCTCTCTAGGTTTGCTATAGAGAAGCCAAAAGTACTTTCCCTTGATAATTCAGTAACAAAATATAATTTATCTTGTAACATCATGCTGTATCCTAAGAAATATCTCTTAACCTCATCTGATCTTGGGTGAGCCTCTCAGCCAGCAAACTGTGCGAGTCTTCTTTATATTTCCATTCTGGGGTTAGATGCACCATTTATGTTTCTTTAATTTTTATTTCCCTTTCTTTTCTCCTTTCAGTCCTTCCTGCCTCCTTCCAAAAAGTTATGTTACCAGTCATCTATGCACAAGCCATCCTTCATAGCTGTATTGTTTCATTTTCTATCATTTCCATTACTTTTAACCCCTCCCCTAAATGTTGCATTCTCATATTTGATACTATTTTTATAATGCATGAACACCTCAAGTTAAATTTTTATTCAAACTTGTTCTTTTCTTTTATTGTTTGGTCATATTTCCTGTGTTTCCCATTTTGATCATAATTCTTTGCAATTTACTTCTGAATCCACTGTGCTAATAAAAGTACATTTTCTTAGATTGCACACATGTCATAAATATCTCATTTTGCTTGACATTCACAGTATTTAAGACTGAAAAATCAATGATGTCTTCAACTTATATTCTTTTTTCCTCTTTTTGATTTCCTTAAAAATAGACTGTAGATTATCCTTGATATGAGGCTGCTTTGCTTTTTCCCTCACTTCCCTCTTTTCTTCCTCTTTTTCTTTTAAATGTATAGTCTCTTCCCCTAAAATTCCATTAGCCTATGGTCTTTTGCCTTTATAAGGATAACTCCCACAACTACAATTCCAAAGCTGACTTATTGTCTTATCTCTAGTCCCATAAATATCTACTCAACATTTACTTTAGAAGCCTGATGTCATCTAAAATGTCTATTAAATTTAAGCTAATCATTTCTCCATCATGTATTTCCTCCTTCCCTCTATTTCCTTGTCACTTATTTCCCATTTCTCCCCTTGCTATTTTATTCCTCTTTATTCTTTTTCCGTATGCTTTTCTTTCTTCTTTTTTCTCTTCTTAGTTTTCCTACTTCTTTTATTTTTCATTCTTTCCCTTTATCTGTAATGGCATCACATTTTTCTTTATCATTCAGATTCAAACTATTGGAGTTATTGTTATATTTTTTCTTGTGTGACTCCATAGGCATTAAATATTAAAATCAATATTTAATTCCAAAGCTGCTATTCCGTGTTTTATAATATGAGAATGGAGGCTCAGAGAGGTTATTTGCTCACAGTTTCTCCAAAACAACCAATGAATTCGTGTGATTTCACTACTGAAAAATCTTTAGTGGCTTTTCTGTGATAATAAAACCCATGTTTCTTATTCTGGTATTGAATGCTTTCCACTGTGCAATCTCTACAATCTCCAAAGGAACTCTAATTTTTACCCAAACCCTTCTCCAACAAATGGAAAACAACAGCATTATAAACAAAACAATAACTTTCACCTTTGCTCCGAAATTGTTATGTTTTTCTATAATGAATTATTATTTTCCATTTGTTTAAGCTAAATGCTTTCCGTAAGACCCCAGTAATCCTGTCTTTTCCAGCAAGCCTGCTTCCACTTCCAGTCATTCATGCAAAAAATACTGAGAACACTGTCCTGGGTATTGTTGTTTGCATTTTGTATAAGTTAGGAACTGGAAGAATATGACATTCCTTTGTAGATGGCCTGTAAGATTTTAGCCATGTATTTCTGGTACAGTGATGCATATTTGAACATATGTGATTAAGCAACTGAGTACACATACGACACCCCATTGTGGTGCCCTGCCATGCTAAGTTGCTTCACTAGTGTCCAACTCTTTGCAACACTATGGACTGCAGGCCACCAGGCTCCTTGGACCATGGAATTTTCCAGACAGAATACTGGAGTGGGGTTCCATGCCCTACTTGAGCAGGTCTTCCTAAACCAGGGATTGAACCCATATCTCTTATGCCACCTGAATTGTCAGGTAGGTTGTTTATCACTAGAGCCACCTGGGAAGCCCCATAATTTGTTCAACCATTCACCTATATAAGATGTGACATTTGGATTGCTTTCCAGTTTTGGCAATTATGAATAAGGCTGCTGCAAACATCCATGTGCAGATTTTTGAGTGGGTGTAATTTTTCAGTTCTCTCAGGTACATATCAAAAAAGCACTTGGCCAATCATATAATAAAAGTATGTTTAGTTTTCTAAGAAATTTTCAAATTGTCTTTCAAAGTGTTTGCCACATTTTGCCTTACTAACAGCAAAAACTGAGATTTCCTATTGCTCATATTCTCACCAGTTTTTGATGTGTCAGTGTTTAAATGTTGGGTGCCATGTAATGTTACCTCACTATTGTTTTTTAATTTCATGATAACATAGGATGTTGAACACTTTTGCCATCTGTACATTTTCTTTGGTGGGTTGTTTATTCAGATCTTTCACTCATTTTTAATTGAGAAGTCTGTTTTCATATTACTGACCTTTAAATAATTAAATGGTTTTTTGAATTAACTTTTATTGGAGTACAGTTGATTTACAATGTTGTGTTCGTTTGCTGTATAGCAAAGAGAATCAGTTATACACAGACATATATCTACTCCTACTCCTTTTTAGATTCTCTTACCATATAGGTCATTGCAGCATATTGAGCAGAGTTCCTTATGCTACATGGTAGGTTCTTATTAGTTACCTACTTCATATATAGTAGTGTGTATATGTCAGTTCTAATCTAATTTATGTCCCCAACCTACTTTTTGCCTTTGGTAACCATTACTTTGACTTCCACATCTGTGAATCCATTTCTCTTTTGTAAATAATTCATTTGTACCAGTTTTTAGATTCTGTACATAAGTGATATCATAAAATATTTGTCTTATGCATCCCACTTCTGGGCATATATACAGAAAAAAAAATTCTAATTCAAAAATAGACATGCACCTCAGAGTTTATTGCCGCACTGTTTACAATAGACAAAACATGGAAACAACCTAAATGTCCATCAACAGATGAATGGAGAAAAAGATGTGGTACATATGCACAATGGAATACTACTCAGCCGTAAAAAAGGAATGAAATAATGCCATTGCAGCAACATGGCTGGACCTAGACATTATCAGACTCAGCGAAGTCAGCCCGAAAGAGAAAGACAAATGCAATAAGATATCACTTCCACATGGAGTCTAAAATGGGACATAAACAAACTTACCTACAAAATAGAAACAGACTCTCAGTCATAGAGAACAGACATATGCTTGCCAAAGTTTTATATGTATATATATACACACACACACACACACACTGTATATCAAAGTTATAGGTATGTATATATCAGTTATATATAACTGAATTCCTTTGATATACAGTAGAAACTAACAAAATTGTAAATCAATTACACCTCAACAAAATAAAAGAGAATCTTTTATATGTTTTAAATGTTTCTTTTATCAGATATGTCCTTTGCAAATATTTTCTACCAGTAGGCAGCATGTCTTGTCTTTCTCTCTACATTGCTTTTTGACTAATAGAAGTTTTTAATTTTTATGAAATCTAATTCATCAGTTATTTCTGCCATGGACTGTGTTTTTGGTGTTTGTATGTTAAAAATAATTATACACATGTTTGGGCTTCCCAGGTGGCTCAGTGGTAAACAATCTGCCTGCCAATCCAGAAGACATAGGGATTGTGGGTTTTGATCCCTGTGTGGTGAAGATTCCCTGTAGAAGGGAAGGACAACCTCCTGAAGTATTCTTGCCTGGAAAATCCTACGGACAGAGGAGCCTGGTGGGCTACAGTCCCTGTGGTTGCAGGGTTGAACACGACTGAGCACACACGCATACACAAAGTCACCTAGATTTTCTCCTATATTATCTTCTAGGAATTTTATCCTTTTGCATTTTCCTTTTTTTGGTTTATGATCCAGTTTTACTAGGTCTTTGTGAAGGGGGTAAGGTTTGTGTCTAGATTCACCTTTTTGCACATGGATCTCCAGTTGTTCCAGGACCATGTGCTGAATATCCTTTCTTCATTATAATGCCTTTGCTCTTTTGTCAAAGTTCAGTTGATCCCATTTGTGTGGATCTATGTTTGGACTATATTGCTTTCCATTTATCTCTTTGACTAGTTTTTCAACAATATCACACTGTCTTGAATAGTGTGACTTTATGGTAAACCTAGAAGTCAGGTAGTGTCAATTCTCTGACTTTGTTCTTTTATTTCAATATTATGTTGGCTATTCTGAGTCTTCTGTCTCTCCATATAAATTTTTGAGTCAATCTGTCAATATCCACAAAATAACTTCCCTGGGATTTTAATAAAGATTGCTTTAAATTTGTACATCAAGTCAGGAAAACTGACATCTTGACAGTATTAGCTTTGGCTATTCTTGAACATAGAATAATTCTTCATTTATTCAGTCCTTTATTTCATCAAATTTGTAATTTTATCATATAGGTCTTATAAATATTTTAATAGATTTATACATTAGTGTTTTTGGTTTTGGGAAGATGGTAATATGAACAATAGTATTGTCTTTTAAATTTCAAATTCCACATGTTCATTGCTGAATTCTGCACTTTTTAACTTCTAGGATTTCCAAATGTTTCTTCAGTTTCAAAATGTCCAGTAATATAATTATTTAAAGGTGTATGAAGACTCCTTTACCTAAATATCTTTTTAATCTGTTTTAATATGTGTTGCTTTCCAGACCTTTAGTTAAATGTCATTTTCTCTGCTATCTGGTGAGTTTTAAAGATTCTATGTGCTGTTATATGAAAACTTTGAGTGAAAATGAAAGTAAGTTTCTTCAGATAGACTGTAACTCTGCCTCTCACAATTTGTTGAAAGTAGAAGCAACCCAGGATCACTTTAATCTAGTTTTGATTATGGAGATAATTTTAAGATGTATTTCTTTTCTTATGAATACTACACTTCTTCCAATTTATGCTGACCCCAAAGGTGTAGCATACTCTTGCCCTTAATCTAGACTCTATTTTGTTCACTAGCTTCCATTCAAGTTTCCATTTTTATTCCTCAGTTTGTCAGCCTTCAAGCAACCTTTTCAAAATTACCAGATACTCCAAGCAGAAGAATGGTCCTAATTGCAACATAATTCTTCACTGTCTTGTTATCTCTTGAATTTGTTCATGTAGATTTACTTTTAAAAGCATTTTGTTCATCTTTTATAGTTGTCCTTGTTGAGAAGATTGGCATGAATTACCTAGTATACCATTACTGTCAGTAGAAACAGGTAATTTATTTTTATTTTTTTAGATCCATTAGCCTGTGATATCTCAAAGGAAGAATCATTTATATTATATTTCTCTTTATATATTTTTATACTATAATTCTATACCATTCTCTCGAGTGCTGTGAAAACAAATCATGAGTTCCCTATAAATGACCGAAAGAATAAACTATTTAAAACAAACATACATACAGTTTCATTTACTATCCCCAGATGTTTAAAAAAAAGTATGATGGCTTTCACTTCTTTATAGAAGTATGTATCAGTTATGGAGAGGACAGAGATAAAATATGTTCTCCTAGTGTTCTTTTCCACTAAAATAATATTATCAGATTTTTAAAAAAAAATCAACTATAGTAAATATGCTCTAAGGTTTTCAAATACTATTGGAAAAGATTATTCTTTTCTGAAGATAAAGGAAAAGATCATATTTTGACTATGAATGATTATCTTTTCTGTATTTGTGTCATTATACCTTATTTCACTTATTATTTAAACTCCAAGTTTCACACCAAAAATAAATGTAGTTATTTGATTTAATTTAATCAAAGTGTGTGCATGCGTGTGTGCTCAGTCGCTTCAGTCCTATAGGACTCTTTGCGGCCCTATGGACTGTAGCCCACCAGGCTTGTCCATCCACGGGATTCTCCAGGCAAGAATACCGGAGTGTGTTGCCATGCCCTCCTCCAGGGGATCTTCCTGACCTGTGGATCCAACTCGATCTCCCTGTGTCAGTCTAACATATTATTAAGGAAACTTAGATAGAAGGAAAATATATGAAATATATATTAAAGTCACCAGAGTTTTAGGATTTCAATTCTAAGAGATTAGGCAGCAGATTTTATTTATGTTTAATAAATCACAACACTGGTCATTCAGTTCGGTTCAGTTCAGTCACTCAGTCGTGTCTGACTCCTTGCGACCCCATGAGTCACAGCATGCCAGGCCTCCCTGTCCATCACCAACTCCCGGAGGTCACCCAAACTCACGTCCATCGAGTCAGTGATGCCATCCAGCCATCTCACCCTCTGTCGTCCATCCCATTCTCCTCCTGCCCCTAATCCCTCCCAGCATCAGGTAGAAGATAAATAAAATATCTGGATTCATAAAATTACCTATTTATGTATTTGAATGTACACATAGACAATCTTCACATTTAATCCTCCAGTACACTACAATGGAACTAAACAAAAAAGATGTAATAACTCTTCATTTAGGAAAAAAAAAATATCCTTATACCTTACTTAAAACATACTTAAAACTCCATGAGTGCTGGCTAGATATCTTCTATATCTGTTTTCACATTATGAATTTTTAGGCAATTCAAAATTTATATGCAAGTAATGTCCAATTATTAACTACTGAATTTTGCAATTTTATCTCTGCTTATTGACCATAACATTCAAAAGAAGTTTTAAGTATTGAATTTTAAGATACTAAAACATCTTCACACATACGTGCTTAATTTGTAAGTTTCAAATTAAATAAGAAATAAAGGATATCAGGTTAAGATGGCATATAAGATTTTTTTAATGATTTTAAAATAGTCTTTATTCTTTAGAATTGCTTGAATTCAAAATAGAAATTCCAAAATTGGAACATGGTTCCCATATTCCCTATACACAGTTTCCTTTATTCCTAACATCTTACATTTATATGGCACATTTGTCACAGTTATTAAAGTAATATTGAGTCAGGACCTTTGTTCAGATTTCCTTAGGTTTTACCTAGTGCTCTTTTTCCATTCCAACATCCCACCCAGGATACTATGTTAATTTTAGCTTTCAGGTCTCCTTTAACTCCTCTTTTCATTTTATTTTTTTAACTGGAAGATAATTGCTTTATAATGTTGTATTGGTTTCTGCATTTAACAATGAAAAATCAGCCATTATTTGCCTCTTAAGCCTCCCTCCCCCCTCTACCATTCCACCCCTCTAGGTCATCACAAAGCATCAGGCTGTGAAATCTGTGTTATACAGCACCTTCTCACTAGCTCTCTATTTTACACATGGTAGTGTATATATGTCAGTGCTACTTTCTCAATTCATCCCACCTTCTCCTTCCCTCATTGGATCCACAAGTCTCTTCTATACATCTGTGTCTCCTTTTCTTCCCTGCAAGAAGGTTCATTAGTATTCTAGATTCCATATATACACATTATATACAATATTTGTTTTCCTCTTTATGACGTATTTCACTCTGTATAATAGGCTCTAGGGTCATCCACCTCACTACAACAGACTCAAATCCATTCTTTTTTATGGCTGAGCAATATTCCATTGCATATTGTACCACATTTTGTTTATCCATTCATCTTGGTATGTAAGATTTCGCTTTAAAATATTTTATTTTTTTTAAAAAGATACCATATCGGATCCAAATTTTAAAGAGATTAACCAACTGAACATACATCTCAATGTCTACTAGAAAAGAAAAAAATCAAACTGAGGAGTGGAAGTAAACTCTAGTCTGGCAGTAGTGGGGTAGTGGTGGGTTTGTTGTGGCATACGGCTCGTCTCTGAAAAACAATAACTGCTGTGAGGTTAAGTCTTTCCTCTCACAAAGAAAATAAAAGGAATCATCTGTTCAACAACTGGATGTCTGGGAATTATGACTTTGTAAAGTGGGAAGAAAAAGACACAGGACGTGGTATGGTAGACAGGAAAGAAGTTACACTTATAACTGGCTATATAACTAAAGTGACAAATTATCTAATATTGCTGAGGAGTAAAAATCATAAATCATTATTATATGGTCAGTGTCTTAATTGGATATGAGGGGAATCTAATGAAGTCACGTAAACAATCTACTAAACATAAATAAATATTAAGAGAAAAAAATTTCAAGTCATATGCATAAGTTTTAGAATCATAAACACACACTTATCAGAGAATAGGGTCTTCCTATAAATATGATAGGGTCACTTACATTTTATGCATGTATCTGATATTGCAATCCGTATCATTAAGTGATACAAAAAAATATGTTTGAATGCTTAGAGCAAAACTGACAGTAGAAGCAGACCATGGATGCTCCATAGGTTAAAGTTAAAAGTGGTTTAAAATAACTGTAATTAATATGTCCAAGAAAATAGAGAAAAGATTAATAAAGATAATGGAATGGATAACATCAATCAAGAATTAGACTGGAAAAAGAATCAAGTTCATTCTAGAAATGAAAATAAATACATTAACTAAAATTAAGATTTTGATACACGAGTTTAACAGTAGATTCCATATGGTACAATATAGGAAAATTAAACAAGAAAGCAGAGTAGCAAAAGTAATTTAAAAAAAAATATAGAGAACAGAGCATAAATGACCAAGGAGATGCCAAACAGTGAAGCAATATCTAAGCAACAGTGACTACTTAGCTGTTATGCTGATTTGATACAATTCCATATATTCAACCACTAAGGAAACAATGAGCCTGTACGTATTTATACAATTAACTACTTAAAAATATAACACATACAAGATCGGCATGTTATCAGCTCCTTATGTCCAACTGTATATGACCCCATGGACTGTATAGTCCATGGAATTCTGCAGGCCAGAATACTGCAGTGGGTAGCCTTTCCCTTCTCCAGGGGATTTCCCCAACCCAGAGACTGAATCCAGGTCTCCCACATTGCAGGCAGATTTTTTACCAGCTGAGCCATAAAGGAAGCCCAAGAATACTGGAGAGGGTAGCCTATCCCTTCCCCAGGGGATCTTCCTGACCCAGGAATCGAACTGGGGTCTCCTGCATGGCAGGTGGATTCTTCACCAACTGAGCTATCAGGGAAGCCCCCTTATTCCACTAAATGACTCTAAAATGAATAAGGAAGATGACAGATGGCACAAACAATTGATTGCCTTGTAATAGAGAATACTTTCTAAGCTTCAGGTAAGAGGCTTTATAGTCTACAGCTTTATATTTAAATAGGTATAAAATGTAAAAATCCTATGCCTCACTAGAACCATGAAGGCAGATGATTAGCAGCAGACAGCTTCCTGCAAGATAGGGAGCCATCTGAAAATTAATAAGGCAGTTGAGAAATGGCCTTGTGACAGCTCCTCACAAGACTGTCTATCATTTTATATTCCAGGAGAGGATCACATGGCGTTCTGCCAAGATCATCTGCCAAAACTATGGTTGAGCCTCCCTTCTGTATCTGGTATAAAACAAGCAAAATTTCCAGAAAGCCACGATGGAGCTGTTTCTCCTCATAGCACACAAGGAAAATGTTTACATGCATGCTAATGAAGTTCCAGATAGAGAGGACAGGAATAATAAAGAAACAATACAGTATGTGTTATTAATTGAGAAATTCCCAAAATTGTTGTAAGTCATCAGTCAATGTCAAAAGACACTCTACATATTAAAATGGGAAAAGACACATAAGGAAGCACAACTAAGCTTGTTAGAGATAAATTGATACAAACCAAATATGAATAAAAAGCATTAATAGCAACCAGAGGAAGAGAAATATTTCTTTCGGAAAGTACAAATAAAACTGACAGTCAATACCATAAAACAATGGAAGTCAGAAGACAATGGAATGTCATGATATTAGAAGATAATCATTGTCAACGTAGAATTCTATTCCAGATTTTTAAAAAGTGATACAATTACATAATAAAATAAATAGACAAAGAATTTACTACTCCACATCTGCAATAAAAATTTCTGTTTGATACCCAATTGGGGTACTTTATGTAGTATAGGGTATAATATGTAAAAAGCAGCATAGAAATACAGGCAGGAAAAAAGCAATTAAAAAGGCCCAACACAGGCCATCATGTTGGGTATACATTACATTATACTTCATGTTAGTTATCATGTAGTATGTAGACTCAAAATGCATAATAGCATTAATAGAATAGGTCATCTAAGGTTCTAGTATTTTCAAGAATGCAACAAAGTAAGTATTTATACCATTGTAGTATATCAAAATTATGTAACATTTATGGTAGCCACTAAAAATAATAAAAAATGTGAAATTAAAATATTAAGAAAAGATGAAATAACAAAAATGAGTATGTAATTATATATCAGGATCTATACAACAGAAAATAAATGATCTTGCTTAACCAATTACAGGGAAAACATTCAATTGTAAATGCTGGAAATAACTAATAAATATTGAAATAAAAAAAGACTCAGTTGAGGGCATAATAGCTTCACTGGATAGTGACAAAGATTTTGAAGTGGAATATAGATTCCAAAACACTGCACTGAGAAATGAATAAGTAAAAGAGATGATAAAATGACTTGTCAGAGCATATAGCAGTTGGAAAATGCTAAAATGAATGAATTGGCAAAGAAATATTTGATTAGTCAATATGTTAAAATTATTCAAAACTGAAAAACCTATGTCCATATATATATATATATGCATATATATGTGTGTGTGTATGCCTACTAACTAAAAAGTATAAATAAATATAAAACTTTTGTAGACATGTAATAATTGAAACTTCACCATATATATTATAAAGTAAAATAAAACATAACCTTTACCAGAGAGAAATGAGATTGATTAAAATGAATGAATAATGTCTCATAAACATCAATAAAACTAGTAGACATAAATGATATTCAACATGGTGAAGATAAAAATAACATTATTTACCATAATAAAAGAGAACAAAATACTGCCATTTTCTATTTTAAGATGTCATTGAGTATGATTTTACAGATATTAAATATATAAAATATGTTAGAATGGTGACTTTCCTAGTGGCTCAGATGGTAAAGTGTCTGCCTACAATGCAGGAGACCTGGGTTCGATCCCTGGATTGGGAAGATCATGGGAGAAGGAAATGGCAACCCACTCCAGTACCCTTGCTTGGAAAATCCTATGGATGGAGGAGCCCGGTAGGCTACAGTCCACAGGGTCACAAAGAGTTGGACACAACTGAGTGACTTCACTTCACTTCATGTTAGAATAAAGGAATGCAATATTCAATGTAAATACTATATCTATAGTATAAAATTTTATTAATAGTAGTATAAACCATGCACATGAATGTGTTGTGCTGAGTACTCAGTTGTGTCCGACTATTTGTGACCCCATGGACTGTAGTCCACCAGGCTCATCTATCCATGGGGATTCTCCAGGCAAGAATACTGCACTGGGTTACCATGCCCTTCTCCAGGGGCTCTTCCCAACCCAGGCATTGAACCATGGTCACCTGCATTGGAGATGGATTCTTTATCACATGACTGGTACCTGTCAAATTTCAGAATTTTTCAAATTTATTTTCTCATCTGCTACTCCTAATAGATGGAGAAAAGGAATTTGAAATAGGTCAGATGGATATATGTAGGAAAACATTAAAATTTATCTTTTGTTTTTTGTTAGATGGAAATAAAATACTAGTACCGGGCATTTCTTATTCCTTGATCCTTTTTTTTTTATGTTTTAAACGGTTCGTGTGTGTGTGTGTGTTTGTGTGTGTGTGTGTGTGCTCTCAGCCACTTCAGTTGTGTCTATTTGTGACTCTATGGACTGTCAGGCTGCTCTCGATGGAATTTTTCAGGCAAGGACACTCAATGGGATGCCACGCTCTTCTCCAGGAGTCTTCCCAACCCATCTTCTGTGTCTCTTGCATGTGGATTCTTTATCACTGAGCCATCCAGGAAGCCCATAAATAGTTCAAAAATATTTTAAAATAAACAATATTTCCAGAGAATTTAATTTTTCCTATTGATTATAAAGTTTATCATCAATTTAATATCAGTATCATCAATTAGTAAAATGAAATTGAAACATTCTATAATAAATATGCACACAAAATGTTTGATATTCCAATTTCAGAAAGACTAAAATATGAAAAAATAAATTTGCTTAGAATCTTAGAAATGTGACAGCTCACTAATTAGTTGGCATTTATAATAATCCCAATGGGTGAGGTATTTCTTGCTCAACAGGAATTAAAGAATAATTTATAGCTTTTCATATGAAGGTGTTTTCCATTGAGGAATATTTATTTATTTCACTATTATGTCAGTTGTCTCAGAAGAAATATTCCTACTTATCTCCTGATAATAGCTTATATTTGCACAATGTAATCAACATCCTACATCCTCATTTTGTTGTAGGGTTGAGAAAGCTTTGCATTCTATATTCAATACTGAAATTTATTTATTTTAGCAAAAAAAAAATTCAATCACTGAACAACTCTTTGGAGTTACCTATGGTTTAACAAGTAAACATTATTAACTAAGAAATGATTCCACAAGTGTACCAACAGACAGGGGGAGTCCTTGACCTGTTAAACATAGCCATGGGATTCCTCAGATAATGTATTCCACTGGTAGCAGCCCCAGGTAAATTCAAGAGACTAATTTGGTTCCTCTTCAAACTGCATTCAATCAATGATTCAGTCCATTTGGAAAATCAATATCCACAACTATCACCTTTGAAGAACCACATTATTCAGCAAAACCTAATTATCATAAATACTTGCTCTATTACAACAGCTCTCTACTATTGTGTTAAAATTATGAAATAAGATTGTCTTGACATTTTAAATGAGTGAATCTGTAACAGCAACAGGAAATTAGCTTTCTGTACTATAATATGCTATTACATTTTTGTATTGTGATTCTTTTTCTAGTTTTGGAAATTTGTTCAAAATTAATTGAGAACTATACTAATCATCAACTCTGTTAACTTTCTAAATTTATAAAAAAATGATTGAAAGAAAGACTGAAAATCTCCTCGCTGGTCATGAAAACTACTGAGAAACAGCTACAAATTAAAAGCTAATTAAAAGCAAAATTACATACACAGCTATTTGTAAGGTAAATACTTTCAAATCCCAATGGAATAAGCCTGTATCAAAGAATGGAATAAATTAGAAAACAAAATTTATATGAAATAAAAAAAATCAATTACTATTGTAAATAATCTTTTATAATAGATTATAAATCTATTTATAATAGATTATTCACAGATCTATTTTCATCTGTAAATATTTCAACAGCCTCAGTGATATTCTTGGTTCGAGTAACTATGCCACTGTGGATTAAAGGAGCCCTAGGTTCTCTGAAGCACAAAGGAGTTTTTGTCTGACAGTGGCTGACTTCAGTTTAGTCAGTGTAGTATAGAGATTGAGTCAGAATCGAGGAAACTGCCCTGGAGATAGCTAATGATAAAATACACCCTGACTGGAGAGTTCAGTATACTTTACATCAGGAGCATAATTGAGAAATGAGATAGCACCTGAAGAAGGACCATGAATCAAAGAGAATTTACATTCTTGTTTTTGCTGCTTTTTAATTTAATATTGCATATCTTATATGGCACTTGTATGCTGATGGAAATGATCCCCAAACACAGAAGAAACAGATGATTCTGGAAGAAAAATAGTTCATAGTAAAATGTCAACTTTGACCATAGAAAGGTTTGGCCCTTTGCCCCCAATTCCTGGAAGGGAACCTCTTAACCCATGGAATGTCCTACCCCCTAGGAGTGTTTTTGCTTACCTGGAGATTTGGGGCTGTACCAGGTAATTTACACTAACAATGTGATCTGTGGTGAGAGCTTGGAACACATGACATCAGCATGCCCCCTGAGAAGCTAGAGAGTAAGATCAGCCGTGAGGGCACTGGTCATGTGACCGACTCCCAGTACACATTCTGAACACAAAACTCTGGTGAGATTCCCTGGTTGGCAGTACTCCATGTGTTATTGCTACACATCACTGCTGAGGGAAATAAGCACTGTCCACACAAGTCCACTGGGACAAGACAACTGGAAGCTTTGCAACTGATCTCTTCTGTACCCTGCTGTATATACCTCTTTTCTTTGTTGATTTACATCTGTATCCCTTTACTGTAACAGATCATAACCATGAATATAATACTTTCATCAGTTTTAAGAATTATATCACCTGACACCAGTCAAAATGGTCATCATCAAAAAATCTATAAACAATAAAAGCTGGAGAGGGTGTGGAGCAAAAGGAAGCCTCTTGCACTATTGGTGGGAAGGCAAATTGACACAGGTACTGTGGAGAATAGTATGGAGATTCCTTAAACAAACTAAAAATAAAACTACCATACAACCCAGAAATCCCACCACTGGGCATATACCCTGAGAAAACCATAATTCAAAAGGACACATGTACATCAGTGTTCATTGCAGCACCATTTACAATAGCCAGGACATGACAACCTACATTTCCACAGACAGACAAATGGATAAAAAAGATATGGTACATACACACAACGGAATATTACTCAGACTTAAAAATGAGTGAAATTGGGTCATTTGTTGAGGTGTGGATGGATCTAGAGTCTGTCATACAGAGTGAGGTAAGTCAGAAAGAGAAGAACAAATGACATATATTAATCCATATTCATGGAATTTAGAAAAAATGGTACAGATGTATCTATTTCCAGGGCAGGTATAAGAGATGCAGACATAGAGAATGGACATGTGGATACAGCAGGAAAGAAGGATGAATTGGGAAACTGGGATATATATATATATATGTATATGTATATATGTATGTATACACACAGACACTACCATCACTACCATGTATAAAATAGACAGCTAGTGGGAACTTGTTATAAAGCACAGGAAATTCAGCTCAGTGTTCTGTGATGATCTAGATGGGTGGGATGGGGTGGGGGAGGCCCAAGAGGGAGGGGATCTATGTATGCATATGGCTGATTCACTTCATTGTATAGTGGAAACAAACACAACATTTAAAGCAATTATACTCAATAAAAAGTTATTCTAGGAAATTATTGAGACTGAGAGGAGTCTTGAGGACCTTCAGAATGAGCAGTCCAGCTCCTGGCCAAAAATCCTTGTGTGATTTTCTGACTCAATCTTCCCAACCCAGGGATCGAACCCAGGTCTCCTGCATTGCAGGAGGATTCTTTACCAGCTGAGCCACTGGCGAAGCCTTGTTTTGCCATACTAGATTAGGATGTTTCTTTTACTGCCAGCTTCCTTAGGCATTTCTTTAGTGGGAAAATTTTGTCTAATTCCCTCAGCGTTAATTAATAGATCCCATTCATTATATTCTCTACTTATAAATTATATTAACACATTTTCTAATTTGGAATCCTGTTTTCATTCTGTAGCAATGATGCATTTTCCCTTACACTGCTAGATTGTCTTTGCTAATAACTTAATATTTCCTTTATATATTCATATTTAGCTTGTTCTATAGTTTCATTTTTCTGTTATTTCTGACATGATTTTTGTATCAAAATTAGATTAACTCCTAAAATTAATATGAAAGCTTTCTTATTTTCATTCTCCAGAAGAATTTACATAACATTGAAAGTATCTGTTAATAATGATTTGCTGTAAATCAGCTAAAAATTCACTGAGACCTAGTTACTATTTTATGATCAAAATTTTAAGTATATAGTTTCTTTTGATATTGGCTTTTTATATCTGATTATGTTAGGACATGATCCTTTATCTTTAGGTATTTTTTAAAATTATTGTGATAAAACTGAGCATAATGGTCCCATTTTTTTTCAAGCTAAATAAATCAAATCATTTCATGTTCATCCATTTTGATTAAGAAAAGTGAAAAGGAGACATTTTTAGCCCAACGTTTTCTCTTATCACTTTCATCTCTGTTAACTGTGAATTTAGTAAAATAATCAAATACCTATTTGTGGAAAGTTTGGGGAAAACTACTTCCATGTAATATATATGTTAGCACTCATGACTATTAAGTGATACTTCAGCCTTAAAAATAAAATGTATGTAAAATATCAAAATTAATGAATCTTAGATATGATACCTATGTTCAAAACATTTTAAATGTGATGATTTTAGAAAGTTTTTGCATTCTCCCTTATCCTCTATGTCACAAAGAACTACTGAACCATCTTTTGCTAAGTCTGCAATGCTTCTCTGTGGGTGGAGAAACTACATTCCAGCACTTTGTTACCCATTCTGTTTTTCTGGTAGTTAATACAGTTAGCAGGTGGTGATAATTAAAATGCAGAAGTAAGCAGATGAATATCTCTGCTGAGTGCAAGTCAAGAAGATAATGAAAGATCAAGAAAAAGTTTCTTGTCATTACCTGAATTATCCCCACTTCAAATTAAAGGCATTTTATTTTTTGTGCCTTGGGTTTATACAGATAATAAAAAGTTTTTTAAATGCATTAAAAATTATTTCTTCTTCTTAAATCTTCATAAATTAGCTTCCTGAGGTAACCAATTCCAGTTTCTTTACTCTTCAAAGTAAAGGAAATATTGTATAAGCAACAAATATGTTGTATAATCCAAAAAAAAGACACATTTGGAAGGCAGAAAACATAGTTTTTGTTTGTTTGTTTTGTTTTTATCTTGGCTCTTTATAAAAGCTGTGTGACTTAGGTTAAGCCAGATAATTTTTCTGCCTCTCACTTACCTCCTTTAAAAATTGAGAACAAAAATAAACTCAAAATGGATTAAAGATCTAAACGTAAGACCAGAAACTATAAAACTCCTAGAGGAGAACATAGGCAAAACACTCTCTGACATACATCACAGCAGGATCCTCTATGACCCACCTCCCAGAGTAATGGAAATAAAAGCAAAATAAACAAATTAACCTAAAATTAACCTTAAAAGCTTTGCACATCAAAGGAAACTATTAGAAGGTGAAAAGACAGCCTGAAGAATGGGAGAAAATAATTTGCAAAATCAGCTAAAAATTCACAAACAACTAATCTCAAAAATATACAAAACTTTACAGCTCAACTCCAGAAAAATAAACTTTTTAATCAAAAAATGGGCCAAAGAACTAAATAGACATTTTTCCAAAAATTGACAAACAGATGGCTAACAAACACATGAAAAGATGCTCAAATCACTTCATTATCAGAGAAATTTGAATAAAAAAGTGACTATGAGACATTTTTATTTCACACCAGTCAGAATGGCTGCAATCCAAAAGTCTACAAGTAATAAAATGCTGGAAAGGATGTGGAGAAAAGGGAAAACTCTTACACTGTTGGTGGGAATGCAAACTAGTACAGCCACTATGACTAACAGTGTGAGATTTCAAAAACTGGAAATAAAACTGCCTTATGAAATAGCAAAATTAATGCTGGGCATAGATATGAGGAAACCAGAAGGGAAAAGACATTTTAAATGTTCATGATTTTTATAAAGCCAAGACATTCTCCCAACCTAGATGTCCAAAGAACAGATGAATGGATAAGAAGTCTGTGGTACATATACACAATGGAGTAAACTCAGCCATTAAAAAGAATACATTTGAATTTTTTCTAATGAGGTGGATGAAACTGGTGCCTGATTATTAAAGAGCAGAAGTAAGCCAGAAGGAAAATCATAAATACAGTATAAGTCAAGAAGATAATGGAATTTAGAAAGATGGTAACAATAACCCGAATTATCCCCACAGCAAATTAAAGACACTGATGTATTTTTGTGTCTTATGGACTTTGTGGGAGAGGGAAAGGGTTTTTAGATTTGGGAGAATGGCAATTCTTCATGTAAAATATCATGTAGGAAACGAGTTGCCAGTCCAGGTTCTTTGCATGATGCTGGATGCTTGGGGCTGGTGCACTGGGACGCAAGAAATATGGTGTATAAGGGAGGAGGAGGAGGGTTTGGATGGGGAAAACATAGTTTTTGTGTGTTTGTTTTGTTTTGATATTTGGCAAAACTAATACAATTATGTAAAGTTTAAAAATAAAATAAAATTGGAAGAATAAAAAAAAATAAAAAAAAAAAAAATTGAGAACAGCAACATTTAACTCACAGTGTTGTGCCTAACTTACACTGTTGCAGGAAGTATCTAGTGAGGTAACTTCAACCCATTTAACAGATGCTGTTCTGAGTGCCTATTGCATGCTGCTTAGCTTCTAGGTAAATAGGACACATTCTGTTATCATGGAAGATATTTCCAATCGGTAAGACAAAATAAATAAATGATAGCCTAGATCCTGAAGTTAGAAGCTTTATAAATCTACTATACATATATATATATATTTAAAGGCTCAATTAAGGACTGAATTTAAAATAACTGATCCTTCTTGTGTTGTAGAAGTATGTGTCTCTGGCTTTTATTTTGGAACTGGCAGAGTTTTCTCTTCCCCTTTCATAAAATATGATAAACATTTAAAACACAAACATATATTTTCTCATAACATCATATTAAATTTCATCAGTTAGATAACTGGATATAGAATGCAAAACTATTTTAATGGGTTATCTAACTCAAAAAAATAATACATTACCTTCCTAAAGTACTAAAGGTTTTAATGGTCAGATTAGAGGGTTAATTTAGGTCCAGAAGAAGAATTGACAGCTCTCGTGAATGACATAATAATGCTGAGTGTGTTTGGCAATGTGTAAATCTCACTTGTTTAGTCTTAAAGCACTGATTTGTCTGTCCTTACACTCAGCAATTAACAAACCTGTTTTTTCCTGTGGAATATATATGAATTATAGAAATAAAAGCTAAACACAAATAAAGAAAACAGCTAAAGATAACCATTTCACTCCCCTGCAAACCTCTATATATTAATAAAGGAAACTGACAAAGTATAGAGGTTGTGGATAGGGACAGAGAATGAGTGAAATAACTAACAGTATTCTTCTTAAGACAGAGTCACAATTAAACAAAATGCATGGGTTTGATTAGGGGTCAGCAAAAAATTTTGTGAAGAAACAGTGAATATTTGGGGCCTTTGAGGGTCATCAAAGCTCTGTTGCAATTACCCAACAGTACTAGCTCTGAAGGGAGGAAGAGGCCAAAAACCTTAAGGAAAAAAGATTGAGTGTGGCTGTGTCCTATCAAAGCTTTATAAAAAAAAAAAAAAAAAAAAAACAGCTGACTCTTGGCTATAGTTTGTTGAATTTTGATCCAGGTATGTCAGTTGACTCAAAAGGAGAAGTGGCCTTCTGTCATTTAATGACATATCTATATCTATATCTATCTATCTATACATCTTAGGAAGCGTTTCTATGAACTATAGAAGCTATTGGAAGTGATGGAATTCCAGCTGAGCTATTCAAAATTCTAACAGATGATGGTGTTAAAGTGTTGCACTCAATATGTCAGCAAATTTGGAAAACTCAGCAGTAGCCACAGGACTAGAAAATCATTCAAATCTCAAAGAAAGGCAATACCAAAGAATATTCAAACTACCATACAATTATGCTCATTTCACATGTTAGCAAGGTAATGTTCAAAATACTTCAAGCAAGGCTTCAGCAGTATGTGAACCAAGAGCATCCAGATGTACATGCTGAACTTAGAAAAGGCAGAGGAACTAGAGGTCAAATTGCCAGTATTCATTGGATTATAGAGAAAGCAAGGGGGTCCAGAAAAAATTTCTGCTTTGTTAATTATGCTAAAACCTTTGACTGTGGATCACAGCAAACTGTGGAAAAGTCTTAAAGAGATGGGTATACCACACCGCCTCACCTCTCTCCTGAGAAAACTGGGTCAAGGAGCAGCATTTAGAACCAGACATAGAACAGACTGGTTCAAAATTAGGAAAGTAATACAAGGCTATACACTGGCCACCATTATGGCAAGGCTGACACCACCCTTACGGCAGAAATGGAAGAACTAAAGAGCCCCTTGATGAAAATGAAAGAGAAGAGTGAAAAAGTTGGCTTAAAACTCAACATTCAGAACAAAAAGATCATGGCATCTGGTCCCATCACTTCATGGCAAATAGATGGAGAAACAATGGAAACAGTGACAAACTTTATATTTTGGAGTTCCAAAATCACTGCAGATGGTGACCATAGCCAAGAAATTTTTTAAAATGCTTGCTCCCTGGAATAAATGCTATGACCAACCTAGACAGGATATTAAAAAGCAGAGAAGTTATTTTGTCAACTAAGGTCCATCTAGTTAAAGCTATGGTTTTTCCAGTAGTCATGTATGGGTGTGAGGGTTGGACTATAAGAAACCTGAGCACCAAAGAACTGATGCTTTTAAACTGTGGTTTTGGAGAAGACGCTTAGGAGTCCCTTGGACTGCAAGGAGATCAAACCAGTCAATCCTAAAGGAAATCAGTCCTGAGCATTTGTTGGAAGGACAGATGTTGAAGCTGAAACTCCAATACTTTGGTCACCTGACGCAAACTGACTCATTAGAAAAGAACCTGATGCTGGGAAAGATTGACTAAAGTAGGAAGGATAAGGGGATGACAGAGGATGAGGTGGTTGGATGGCATCACCAACTCAATGGACATGAGTTTGAGTAAACTCTGGGAGTTGGTGATGGACAGGGAAGCCTGGCATGCTGCAGTCCATGGGGTCACAAAGAGTCAGACATGACTGAGCAACTCAACTGAACTGAAGTAATATACTGGCATGCTGCTTACTTAACAGCTATGCAGAGCCAGTAGGGGCTTCCCTAGTGTCTCAGCTGGTAAAGAATCTGCCTGCAATGCAGAGAACCAAATGTGATCCTTGGGTTGGGAAGATCCCCTGGAGAAAGAAGTGTCAACCCACTCCAGTACTCTTGCCTGGAGAATTCCATGAACAGAGGAGCTGGACAGGCTAGAGTCCATGGAGTGGCAAGGAGCCGGACGTGACTGTGCAATTGACTTTCACTTTCTCACTTTCATGCACAGTACATCAGCAAAAGGCTGAGCTGGATGAATCAGAAGCTGAAATCAAGATTTCTGGGAAAAATATCAACAACCTAACATATGCAGATAATGCTGCTCTAATGGCAGAAAGTGAAGAGGAACTAGAGAGCCTCTTGATGGGGATGAAAGAGGAGAATGAAAAAGCTGCCTTAAAACTCAACATTCAAAAAACTAAGATCATGGCACCTGGTCCTATCACTTCATGGCAAATTGAAGGGAAATGAGTGGAAGAAGTGACAGACACTATTTTCTTGAGCTCCAAAATCATAGGAGATTGAGACTACAGCCACGAATTTAAGGAAAGCTATGAAAAACCTAGACAGCATGTTAAAAAGCAGAGGCATCACTTTACCAGCGAAGATACATATAGTCAAAGCTACAGTTTTTCCAGTAGTTGTGCAAAGATGTGAGAGTTGGACCATAAAGTAGACTGAATATGTGCTAAGTTGCTTCAGTTATATCTGACTCCTTGTGATTATTGACTGCTATTGACTACTATTGACTGCAACCTTCCAGGCTCCACTGTCCATAGGATTCTCCAGGCAAGAATACTGGAGTGGGTTGCATGCCCTCCTCCAGGGAATCTTCCCAACCCAGTGATCTAAACTGCATCTCTTCTCTCTCCAGCATTGAGAGGCATGTTCTTTACCACTAGTGGCCACCTGGGAAGCCCAAAGAAGGTTGAGTGCCATAGAAATGATGTTTTCAAATTGTGGTGCTGGAAAAGACTCCTGAGAGTCCCTTGGGCTGAAAGGAGATCAAACTGATCAGTCCTAGAGGAAATCAACCAGAGGAGCTTGGCGAGATAGGGTCCTTGAGATCATTGAGAGTCAGAAAAAAGTGAACCACAACAGCAATTTATTTATATATATATATATATAAAATTCGGAGAAGGCAATGGCACCCCACTCCAGTACTCTTGCCTGGAAAATCCCATGGATGGAGGAGCCTGGTGGGCTACAGTCCATGGGGTCGCTAAGAGTCGGACATGACTAAGCGGCTTCACTTTCACTTTTCACTTTCATGCATTGGAGAAGGAAATGGCAACCCACTCCAGTGTTCTTGTCTGGAGAATCCCAGGGACAGGGGAGCCTGGTGGGCTGCCGTCTATGGGGTCGCACAGAGTCAGACACGACTGAAGCGACTTAGCAGCAGCAGCAGCAGCATATATCAAATTAGCAAGAATATGGCAAAAAAGGATCCAAATGAGGCCAGGTTGACATTTCTAAATGCTCATTTTTTAGTTTAATTTAGAATTACAAAACAACAACAATAAAAGAAATATGTTTCGGAATAAAATATAAAATTGTTTTAATAAGATCCTTTATATTTATAATGAATTATTACAGCCTCTATTGCACCTCATTGTTGTTGCTCAGTCATTCAGTTGTGTCTGACTTTGTGATCCCATGGATGCAGCAGGCCAGGCTTCCCTGTCCTTCACTATTTCCTGGAGTTTGTTCAAACTCATGTCCATTGAGTCAATGATGCCATCTAACCATCTCATCTCTGTTGCTCCCTTCTCCTCTTGCCCTCAATCTTTCCTAGCATCAGAGTCTTTTTCAATGAGTCAGCTCTTTCTATCAGGTGGCCTATTGGAGCTTCAGCTTCAGCATCAGCCCTTCCAATGAATATTTAGGGTTGATTTCCTTTAGGATTGACTGATTTGATCTCCTTGCAGTCCAAGGGACTTCTCCAGGAGTCTTCTCCAGCACCACAGTTTGAAAGCATCATTTCTTCAGTGCTCAGTCAATCCATAAATGACTACTAGAAAAACCATAGCTTTGACTAGATGGACATTTTTCAGCAAAGTGATGTCTCAGCTTTTTAACATGCTGTCTAGGTTGGTCATAATTTTTCTTCCAAGGAGCAAGTGTCTTTTAATTTCATGGCTGCAGTTTCTGTCTGCAGTGATTTTGAAGCCCAGGAAAATAAAGTCTGGATGCCCATCACTGGATCTTAGTTTTTTGAATGTTGAGTTTTAAGCCAGCTTTTGCACTCTCCTCTTTCAACATCAGTAGGAGGCTCTTTAGTTCTCTTTGCTTTCTATTATTAGGGTTGTATTATCTGCATATCTGAGGTTACTGTTATTTCTCCCAGCAATCTTGATTTAGCTTGAACTTCATCCAGCCTGGCACTTCACATGATGTACTCTGAATATAAGTTAAATAAGCAGGGTGACAATATACAGCCTTGATGTACTCTTTTCATAAAATATGAATATTGTACTTCATATTTTATATCATGAAGGTTGAGAAGAAGAAATTATCAGGTAAGAAACTGACAAGAATATCTTCAAGGCAGAAGGCAGAATATAAACAAAGTTAGCAACAGCACAGTATGGAGGTAGCTAAAGGGACTGAGTGTTAATGAAGCTTCAACAGAGATGGAAGATGACAGATGAGATATGCCACAGAAGGTCAAGGAACCTGGATTTTATCCTGAAGTCAGACTTTAAGGAAAGTGACACAATCTGATTTACATTACACATAGATCCCCTAGGCAGAAAATGAAGTGTGAATTTTAATTGAATAAGTCTGGAGACAGGTAGAATAGCAAAGAGGAAAAAACAGATTTAAAGGAAAGATAAAGCAGATCTGAATGCGGATAGCAGAGGAGGAGTGACTAAAATAATACAGAATCAATGACAAACCAAGGAAGCTGGGATAAAGAAGGACATCCTGGATTCTAATAGCAGACCAAAGGAAATGAGAGCAAGTCATTATCAGTGAATGTATTCTGAACACAGATTTAGGGAATTCTAAGCAATATGAGTGTAATAACTTGGAGCAATTGAAAAAGTTATTTGATACCAACCACACCAGTTAAGTTGGATTATACAGTTACACTTTTCACCATTTAGGACCAGCATCCCTTAGAAGTCAATGTTCCTGACTTCATATTAATTATTTACCTATAATATATGTGTGCTCAGTAGTGACCAACTGTTTACGACCCCATAGACTATAGCCTGCCAGACCCCTCTGTCCATGGGATTTTCAGGCAAGAATACTGGATTGAGTTGCTATCTCCTTTTCCAGGGAATCTCTACACAGGGATCCAATCCTGGTCTCCTGTGTTTCCTGCATTGACAGGCAGATTGCTTATCATTGTGCTACCTGGGAAGCCCCTCTTATTACACTGCTTTAAATTTTGGCATCATAAATAAGGCGATATTAAACTTTTGTATATGTAAACTTTTTAATTATTTTCATTATTTTTCTAGGAAAAAGTCACATTTGTAGCATTGCCATGACAGAAATATGAATGTGCTTAAAGGTACTATTTAATGGGAAATTGCTTTCTAGTTTCTATTTTGGTACCAACAATATATCAAAGCGTCCATTTTTATACACTATTTCTTATAACTGAAAAAATACAAGAATCTTTTGTTGAAAATTAATGACTATCAAATTAAAGTATTATTTTGTATTTTATGATGAAAAACTTATGCTTATTTAAAAATTCTGATTATGTAAATTACTAGAGCATTTTCTTTAATGTTTAGCTGTTAAGCATTATTATTTTCTTGTAGGAAGTCTTTACTTTTTATAAATTTTAAAGTTTATTTTAGAAAATCTGAAAAATACAGAAGATTATTAAGTAGAAAAGAAAAAAATCACCAATAATTCTACTACGCAGAGATAATCACTGTTAAATCGTGGATGTATTTCCTTTCTATGCCTATAGTGTGTGTGTATATATATATAATAATTTTAATAGAATACTCTTACATTCATTGGCTCATAGGCCTTGACTGAATGGGACTAATCTATTAAAAAGTCTCAATTACTGAGGATTCATTCTTTTGTTCCTTTTCTGCCCCAGAACTAGTGCAACCATCTTTTGTGAACATGTCTGCTTGGCAGACCCAGCATTCCCCTTTGGTGGGCTGTCCTGAGGCCAAGTTTTGTGGGAGTGAGCGGTCAGCTGAGAGTGTCTGAAGCTTTTTTGGATTACAGATCTAGACCTTGTACTTTATTAGCTTATCTGTAATAGAGCTGACATTTAAAACAAACAAACAAACAAACAAACAAACAAACAAAACACCTCCTCTTGACTATCCTGTATGTCTTCATTCAAAATCAGTGGGGGAAAAGGGTGGGACATGCAATTTACTGATGCTCTCAAATAATTAATTATGGCTATAACATAGATGGCCGAGGGAAGGTTGGTGAGAGAGAAAGCCACAGATAAAAGTATTATATCTACTACTGTGGGCAAGACTTTATTTTTTGGGACTCCAAAATCACTGCAGATGGTGACTGCAGCCATGAAATTAAAAGACACTTACTCCTTGGAAGGAAAGTTATGTCCAACCTAGATAGCATATTGAAAAGCAGAGACATTACTTTGCCAACAAAAGTCCATCTAGTCAAGGCTATGGTTTTTCCTGTGGCCATGTATGGATGTGAGAGTTGGACTGTGAAGAAGGCTGAGTGCCGAAGAATTGATGCTTTTGAACTGTGGTGTCTGAGAAGACTCTTGAGAGTCCCTTGGACTGCAAGGAGATCCAACCAGTCCATTCTGAAGGAGATCAGCCCTAGGATTTCTTTGGAAGGAATGATGCTAAAGCTGAAACTCCAGTACTTTGGCCACCTCATGCAAAGAGTTGACTCATTGGAAAAGACTGATGCTGGGAGGGATTGGGGGCAGGAGGAGAAGTGGACGACAGAGGATGAGATGGCTGGATGGCATCACTGACCTGATGGACGTGAGTCTGGGTGAACTCCGGGAGTTGGTGATGGGCAGGGAGGCCTGGCGTACTGCAATTCATGGGGTCGCAAAGAGTCGGACACGACTGAACTGACTGAACTGAACTGAACTGACATATAGTTTCATAGTCTTAATTACCCATGAAACAATAAGTGTATATTTCCCCATGTTGGGAAATGTTCTTTTTGGAAAGGAGATTTAAAAGTATTTTTAATTACTACTTCAAATTTTCTGACAAAACAGCTTTATATAGTTTCTTTATTGAAACATGTTTGATTTATAGTTTTATATTAGTTTCAAGTATACAATAGTTATTCAATATTTTTATAGATTATACTCTTTTTAAAATTATTACAAAATAATGACTATATTTCCCTGTGCTGCAAAATATGTCTTTGCTGCTTGTAGGAATTTGTAAATTAATAATAATGAACATGATTGTCATGTTTGTCATGTGTCTTTTCTTTTTCTTTATGGTATCCTCTTAATATACAGTATTTTTAATACCAATAACTTGGATATAAACTCTTGGAAGAAAGCAAATGGAAGGATCCTTAAATAAAGTAAGCTGAAAAATCTAATAGAATATTTAAATTTTGCATTTGGAAATAAAACTATTATAAATAAATGGAAGGAATAAAGGAAAAAATGCCAGTCAGAATGAAGCACATAAAATGTTGTGGATGAATATGACATGTTAAGAGAATCAAAGCATGAATAGTCAATTCAAGGGAATATATTTAAACTGGAAGAAGGCCACATTATAGCAGCCTTGTGAGTAAACTCAAAAGAGGATATAATTAAAAGGTTCTAATGAAATAAGGAATTCATACAAATTTTTGAAATAGAAATAATTTGAAAAAAATTTTATAAAAATGTAAGTCTTCAGAAAATAGAGGCAAGTAAACACATCAAATAATCTTAAGTATTTAATATGTGGACAGTCATAATTCCCTTTAATGTGCTCTACTACTGAATAATCCTGACTTACTTGTATTTGTAGGGTCATCCAAACTTTAACATGCCTTTAAAATAGTCTTTTTTAAATTGCTTATTGTATTCATATTTTTAAGATATGTAGAGAAGATATCTTAACAAATTAGTAAACCTACCTCTAGTTTTCATTCTTACAGATGGGTGAATAGGAACACATTGTTGTTCTGAAATTGTTGAGTGAGGTAATCTACATACATAATGCAGAAAGGATGACATTTTGCTAGGCACAACTAACAGATCATTTTAATGTCAACCCAGAATGCACAGAATACAATTATACTTTCACAATATGGTTAAAGAGCTAACAAGATGGATTATCTGCTTTTGTAAAATTGCACAAAAAACTCTGCCATAATAGCACTCACAAAAACTTAGAAAATTTTAAGGTTAATGATATTTTTCAATTTATTTCTAGTATCAAAAGAAATATACTTTTGTATCTCTGGTCTTTTGTATCAGGAATTAAAGATGTTTAATTTTACATGAAATAAAGTTAGAAGAAATATTTACCTGTGGAGAAGTAAAAGGAGGAAGACCTTTTCCTTTTCAGTTATTCTTTAACTTATACCAACAATATATGTGATTAAATTTTCTCATTAACATTGAATTAATATATTGTTACACATATTGCTTCTACATGTGCACGAGCTTCTCTGGTGTCTCAGTGGTAAAGCAACTGGCTGCAATGCAGGAGACCCGGGTTTGATCCTAGGGTCCGGAAGATCCCCTGGAGAATGGAATGGCTACCCACTCCAGTATTCTTGCCTGGAGAATTCCACGGACAGAGGAGCCTGGCAGGCTATAGTCCATGGGGTCTCAAAGAGTCAAACAGGACTGAGAGACTAACATTTTCACTTTCACACATATAGCTTATATATGTGCTATATCACACATATAGCTTCTATAGAATTATAAAAATCTCTTTACTGATAACATTTTGCTTGAAATTTTGAATATACATGTATTACACAGGTGAACTTACAGCGTTTTTAAAACATTTTTATTATTGGTGTGTAATTTCTTTACAATGTTGTGTTAGTTTCTGCTGTACAACAAAGTGAATCAGCTATATGTACAAATATTGCCCCTCCCTCTCAAGCTTTCCTCCCACCCTCCTCATCCCACTCCTCTGAGTCATCACAGAGCAGTGAGATGAGATCCCTGTGCTATAAAGCAGCTCCCCGCCCCCCGCGATTTTATAAATGGTAGTATATATATTTGTCAAAGCTACTGTTCCAATTTGTCCCACCCTTCCCTTCTTCAAGCTGTGTCTACATGTCTGTTCTCTATGTTTGTGTTTCTATTCCTGTCCTGAAAATAGGTTCATCTGTACCATTTTCTTGGATTCCATATATATGTGTTAATATATTTGTTTTTCTTTTTCTGATTAATTCATTCACTTACATATATACAATTTTAAAATCTGATGAAATAAGAACAATGTAATGAAAGGACACAAAATCTAATAAACGAGACAAAGGTATTCGATGATCACAAACACTAAATTTCACTTATAGGTTTTTAAAATTGAGATATAATTGACATGTAACATTATATGTTACATTGTCATACATTCAAGTGTATAAAAAATGATATTTGTATACATTGCAAAATTATCATAAAAATTCAGTTAGCATCCATCATCACATATAGTTTGGAAGTTTTTTTCTTATGACGAGAACTTTTAAGATGTAGTCACTTAGCAACTTTCAAATACTCAACAAATACTATTAAATATAGTCACCATGCTGTATATCCCATGACTTATTTGAATTATTTATTTTATAACTGGAAGTTTCTCCCTTTTTACTACTTTCACTCACCCCGACTGCCTACCTCTGTTATTGTTGTTTAGCCCCTAGGTCATGTCTGACTCTCTGTGATCCCAGTGACTGCAGCACACCAGGCTTCCCTGTTCTTCACTATCTGCCTGAGTTTGTTCAAACTCATGTCTATTGAGTAGATGATGCCACTCCACCATCTCATCCTCTGTCACGCCTTTGCTTCCTGCCCTCAATCTTTCCCAGCATCAGGGATTTTTTTCAGCGAGTTGGCCCTTCGCATCAGGTGGACAAAGTTTTGGAGCTTCAGCTCAGTCTATCCAATGAATATTCAAGGTTGTTTCCTTTTAGGATCAACTGGTTTGATGTCCTTGCTGTTTCTCAAGAGTCGTCCCCAGCATCACACTTCGAAAACATCAATTATTTGGTGCTCAGCCTTCTTTATGGTCCAACTCTCACATCCATTTATGACTACTGGAAAAACCACAGCTTTGACTACACGGACCTTTGTTGGCAAAGTGATGTCTCTTTTTTTTTTTTTTTTTTGTCTAAGTTTATCATAGCTTCTCTTCCAAGGAGCAAGCATCTTTTAATTCATGGCTGCAGCCACTGTCCACAGTGATTTTGGAGCCCAAGAAAATAAAATCTGTTACTATTTTCACTTTTTCCTCATTCCTTTGCCATGAAGTGATGGGACCAGTGTGTCAGGAGCTTAGTTTTTGGGATGTTGAATTTTAAGCCAGCTTTTTCATTCTCCTCTTTCACCCTCAAAGAGGCTCTTTAGTTCCTATTCTCTTTCCACTATTTGAGTGGTATAATCTGCCTATCTGAGGTTGATATTTCTCTCAGAAGTCTGATTCCAGCTCAATTCATCCAGCCTGGCATTTTGCATCATGTACTCTGTGTGCGTGCTCAGTTGCATCAGTCGTGTCTGGTTCTTTGTGCCCCTATGAACTGCAGCCTGCAGGCTCTCCTGTCCGTAAGATTCTCCAGGCAAGAATACTGCAATGAGTTGCCATGTCCTTCTCCAAGGGATCTGTTTCTGACCCAGGAATAGAACCCACATCTCCTAAATTGCAGGCAGATTCTTTCCCCTCTGACCCACCTAGGAAACCTGATGTATTCTTCACATAAGTTAAACAAGCAGGGTGACAATATACAGCCTTGATGTACTCCTTTCCCAATTTTAGACCAGTCCATTGTTCCATGTCCAGTTCCAATTTTTGCTTCTTGACCAGTATACAGGCTTCTCAGGAAACAGCTAGGGCAGTCTGGTATTCCCATCTCTTTAACAATTTTCCATAGTTTGTTGTGATCCACATAGTCAAAGGCTTTAGTGTAGTCAATGAAGCAGAAATAGATGTTTTACTGGAATTTCCTCTCTTTTACTATGATCCAAAGAATGTTGACACTTTGATCTCTGGTTCCTCTGCCTTGTCTAAATCTAACTAGTACATCTGGAAGTTCTCATTTCATGCACTGTTGAAGCCTAGCTTGAAGCATTACCCTACTAGCATGTGAAATGAACTCATTTGTACAGTAGTTTGAATGTTCTTTGGCATTGAATTTCTTTGGGGTCAGAATCAAAACTGAACTTTTCCAGGTCTATGACCACTAACGAGTTTTCCAATTTACTGACATGTTGAGTGCAGCACTTTAACAACATCATCTTTCAGGATTTTCAATAGCTCAGGTGGAATTCATCACCTCCACTAGCTTTGTTCATAGTAATGCTTCCTAAAGCCCACTTGACTTCACACTCCAAGATGTCTGGCTCTAGGTGAGGGACTACTCCATCATGGTTAACCCAGTCATTAAGACTTTTTTGTACAGTTCTTCTGTCTATTCTTGCCATCTTTCCTTTGTCTCTTCTGTTTCTGGTAGATCTGACAACCACAAATCTGCCCTTGGTATCTATGAATTCAGTTGTTTTGTTGTTATTGTTAGATTCCACATACTGTAAGAAACCATGAAGTATTTGTCTTCCCTATCTGACATTTGCTGTGATTCATAGGGTTGCAAAGAGTCAGACACGACTGAGCGACTGAACCGAACTGAACTGATCTGACATTTTACTTTGCATAAATTCCCTCGAGAACCAAGTTCCAAGATCAAGATCTATGTTGTCACAAATGGGACGATTTTATTTTTTGTGTGGATGAACCATATTCCATTGTTTACATGTGTGTTTATGTACATATCCCATATTTTTAAAAATCTATTGATCTATCTATGTATACTTAGACTCCTTCCATATCTTGGGTATTATAAACAATATTGCCATGAACGTAAGGGTGCAAATATCTTTTCTAGCTTATGTTTTTGTTTTCGTTGGATAAATATCTAGAAATGGAAACACTGGATAATATGGTAGCTCTATTTTGAATTTTTTGAGAAACCCCATACTATTTCTCATAGTGGCTTCACTGGCTTATATTCTACCTAGACCACACAAAAATTACCTTTTCTCCACATTCTCATCAATTTCTGTTATTTCCTGACTTTTTGATAACAGCCATTCTAAATAACTTGAGGTGATAGTTCATTGTGGTTTTGATCCACATTTCCTTGATAATTAATTATGTGGAGCACTTTTTCATATACCTACTGGATATGTTTACCCTGGAAAAATGTCTATTCATATCCTCTGTCCATTTTTTAATCAAACTGTTTGCTTGATATTGAGTTTTATGAGTTATTTTTTTTGAGTTATTTATATATTTTTGATATTAATCCATTATAAGATACGTGATTTGAAAATATGTCCTCCCATTTCATATGTTGCTTTTCATTTTGTTAATGGTTTCCCTTGCTATGGAGGAGATTTTTAGTTTAAAGTACTACCATTTGTTTGTATTTGCTTTTCATTGCTTTTGCTTTTGTGTCAAATTAAAAAAAAAATAATTTCTAAGACCCATGACATGAATTTGCCACCTATGGTTTCTTCTAGGAGTTTAATGGTTTCAGGTCTGTAATCTAGTCTTTAATTTATTTGGAGTTAAATATCTCTAGCTTCTGATGCCTCATAAAGTTTGCTAATTCAGTGGCAAAATGGTTGACTATTTAAGCCACTGAACAGACTTCTAATTTCTTTGCTTTTATCTAGTAGAAAATTTCATTGAAAGATGTCAAAATCTCTTGATTCAAGGAAAGTCCACATTATACAATCCATGTTATTTACAGTGGTTTGTCTCATTTCTAATCTCTTCTTTCCTTTCCTCCACACTGCCATCTCATCTTCTAAGTATTTTCTCTGGCATTTTTACAATATTTACTATATATATATGCCTGTGTGCTTAATCATTAAGTTGTGTTCAACTCTTTTTCAACCCCATGGACTGTAGCCTGCCAGGCTCCTCTGTCCGTGGGATTTCCCAGTTAAGAACACTGGAGTGTGTAGCCATTTCCTTCTCTAGGGGATCTTCCTGACCCAGGGATTGAACCTGTGTCTCCTGCATTGGCAGGCAGACTTTTTACCACTGAGCCACCAGGGAAGCCCAATATATACACACATATATATATTATAAATATACCATTTGAACTTTCTTAATAGATCTTTATTTTTCCTTGATTTGTATATTTAATATTGTGTAAATATATTTAATACTGTATAAACATCATTTGAAATAAACAGCTCTCAATAAATCTGTGGGCTTCCTTGGTAGGTCAGTGGTAAAGAATCCTTCTGCCAGTGCAGAAGATGCAGGTTCAATCCGGGTTTGGGAAGGTCCCTTGGAGAAGGAAATGACAACCCAATGCGGTATTCTTTCCTAGGAAATCCCATAGACAGAGGAGCCTGGCAGGCTACATTTCACAAGGTTGCTAAGAGTTAGACATGACTTAGTGACTGAACAACAAGTATAAATCTGTAATTGCAAAACTGTAAAAATTTTGAAATAAAGTTTTTTAAGTGATTTTCTTCTAAAAATCAATAACTTCTCATCCTCACTAACAGATTTAAATTTGTTGCTCAAGAAATGATACTAAAAGTATAATGGTCAAATCACAAACATATTGTTTTTTCTCCCTTTAAACTAGAAGCCCAAATAAGTAATTTCCTTTCCTGGGTAGTGCTGCCATGTTGTCAAATAGGTTCTGACTTGGTAAAAGATAAAAAATAAAGTGAAAACAATTCTCTTTGACTGGTCATGTAGATCAAGAAAATATTCCAGATTTCCAATGATGACATTAGAACAAGCATCCCCTTGAGTCTCCACATCATTTTCAAGAGCATGTGCCCCTTTAAGACATTTTCCCTTGAAATGTAATATATTTTTCACCTATCACATAATATTTATTTCAATAATAGAAAAGAGTTTGCCTCAAACATTAGGAACACTGTATTTCATTTTGGTGCTTGTGTCTTATCCTTATATTTATTTTTGAGTTATTATTTATGTGATTTTTTTTCTTTCAATAGTTTCATTGTTTTCACTTTCTCGTATTTCTCATATATTAACTAGGCTGAAACTAGCTACTCAAGTCATTTTCTGCTCTTCAGAACAATAATGTGGATAACTGAACACTACAACCAAAGAGGTGGTAAACCATTATGTGTGTGTATAGTTGTTTATTCGCTAAGTCATGTCCAACTCTTTTGCAACTCCATGGACTGTAGCCCACCAGACTTCTCTGTCCATGGGATTTCCCAGGCAAGAATACTGGAGTGGGTTGTCACTTCCTTCTTCAGGGATCTTCCTGACCCAGGGATTGAACCTGTGTTCCTGCATTGCAGGTGGATTCTTTACCACTGAGCTACCAGGAAAGCCCCTACTATATATGCATCTCTATCTATATATGGCATGCGCATCTCTAGCTTTATCTGCAAATGGGTATCTATACATGTATCTATATATGAGATTTCTCTATATTTATATAGCTATACATACACATTTACATACATTATTTTACATACATCATTGACAAAGGAATTGTTACTTTTATAGCATTCAAATCACACTGGAGCATTTCTTAAAAAATCGTTTGTTGACAGAGAGATTCAAATAAAGGAAATAGAAATAACTGAACATAATATAATATGACTATATTGCCATTATGCAGATTGTACCACAGCTCATAATAATGCTTTATTTCTACCATGCTGTAATTGGCACTTATGCATTCCTTTCTCTGAGAGCCCATTAGAAATGCAATTATGCCAAAGCATGATGATTTATTTCAGCACATGGAATTGAACCTCTGCCTTTGGCAACAGTCCCATGAGGTAAACACAAGCTCTGTGAGCAAAATATTTATTAAGGCAAAAAGAAGTAAAAGCTCATTTTCCTATTGTAATGTATAGTATTTGCTTCTCAACTTAAGACCAGTTTAAAAAAATAAAAGGGCACAGGCTGATATTTCTCCCAAGAGAAAGTGATCAGTCAGTGACTGATAAGATCATATAAGCAACAGGGGCAGGCTGTGATATTAACCAGTTTGTGATTTTATCTACTCCAGATAATTATTTTGCACTGGAAAGCAAGCAGTAAGCAATACCATCAGTTGCTCATGATAGGAAGAGGTTGGGTATTCTGCACTCGCATTGATAAGCCATTCTCCTTGCACTGTTTTAGTGTCAAAGACAATCCCGATGTCATGAGTTCTGAAACTCTCCATTACACCAACTGATTCATTTACCCAAGTCACAACCAAAATAATTTACAAACGTGGAAAGCAGATATTAGAAAAATGTTTGTGACTTTAGTTTCTAAATCAAATGTTTATAAAAGTCCACCTCATTTTTCTGAGAATTCTAGAATTCTTATGTCTGCCCTGCAGTATTTTTACTATAATAATTCCTCAAACTTAAAATGTGCTAAGAAACTTATAGACTTACATTATATTTAAGAAAAAGACAGAGACTATTATCTTATTTTAATATAAAGATATTGAAATATGAAAAGGCTCTGGAGTGTTGGAGGGACACATGGCTAAACTAGAACCCAGGAGTTAATATCACAAGAAGAATAAATTCTACCTAACCAAACTGTCTATATAAACAGCTTACATTAGAAATACACAATTTGGACATTGTCCTGTTATGTGTTAATAATAATGGAGGAAATTGGGGAACACAGCATTTGAAAAAAAGAATCAAAGAATGTTAGACAATGCGAGAACTCTATAAAAGATTACCATGTTCTGTGAAAAGATTCTTAGCAGTGATATAAAAGATGATTTAATGTCTATAATAAATAAAGAAAATTTTTTCTTCATTCCCTAGGATAGGACCTGAAATGTTGTTAGTAATAATTCAAGATAAATGTAGAGAAGCCCTTTCTGACTATGGGTTGGATTTTCATGTAGCAGATATTCAAGGGGAGGTGAGTAATGCTTCAGCAAATCTTTAATTAATTTCTTTCTAGTTAGTGTGGCTTATGTTACTGAAAGCAGAGAATTACAGTATAAAGAAATCGGTATCAAAACTTCCTGTGGGCCTACTGGAAAACAGATTAAAAAAAAAAAGAAAGCCTTGTATTGATAAGAAATAGAAATAAAAGTAAATGTAGACTTTAAAGCTGGCCTTTTTGTAACTAATTTGTAGTGAATTAATACACATGGATATCTGGCTCTAAGTGAGTGATCACACCATCATGATTATCTGGGTCATGAAGATCTTTTTTATACAGTTCTTCTGTGTATTCTTGCTACCTCTTCTTAATATCTTCAGCTTCTGTTAGATCCATACCATTTCTGTCCTTTATCAAGCCCATCTTTGCATGAAATGTTCCCTTGGTATCTCTAATTTTCTTGAAGAGATCTCTAGTCTTTCCCATTCTGTTGTTTTCCTCTATTTCTTTGCACTGATCACTGAGGAAGGCTTTCTTATCTCTTCATGCTATTCTTTGGAACTCTGCATTCAGATGCTTATATCTTTCCTTTTCTCCTTGACTTTTCACTTCTCTTCTTTTCACAGCGATTTGTAAGACCTCCACAGACAGCCATTTAGCTTTTTTGCTTATCTTTTCCATGGGGATGGTCTTAATCCCTGTCTCCAGTACAATGTCACAAACCTCTGTCCATAGTTCATCAGGCACTCTATCTATCAGATCTAGTCCCTTAAATCTATTTCTCACTTTCACTGTATAATCATAAGGGATTTGATTCAGGTCATACCAGAATGGTCTAGTGGTTTTTGCTACTTTCTTCAATTTCAGTCTGAATTAGGCAATAAGGAGTTCATGATCTGAGCCACAGTCAGCTCCTGGTCTTGTTTTTGTTGACTGTATATAAGAAAGCCTTCCTCAGTGATCAATGCAAAGAAATAGAGGAAAACAACAGAATCAGAATGACTAGAGATCTCTTCAAGAAAATTAGAGATACCAAGGGAATATTTCATGCAAAGATGGACTCGATAAAGGACAGAAATGGTATGGACCTAACAGAAGCAGAAGATGTTAAGAAGAGGTGGCAAGAATACACAGAATTGTACAAAAAAGACCTTCATGACCCAGATAATCATGATGGGGTGATCACTCACCTAGAGCCAGACATCCTGGAATGTGAAGTCAAGTGGGCCTTAGAAAGCATCATTACGAACAAACCTAGTGGAGGTGATGGAATTCCAGTTGAGCTATTTCAAATCCTGGAAGATGATGCTGTGAAAGTGCTGCACTCAACATGCCAGCAAATTTGGAAAACTCAGCAGTGGGCACAGGACTGGAAAAGGTCAGTTTTCATTCCAATCCCAAAGAAAGGCAATGCCAAACAATGCTCAACCTATGGCACAATGGCACTCATCTCACACGCTAGTAAAGTAATGCTCAAAATTCTCTAAGCCAGGCTTCAGCAATACGTGAACCGTGAACTTCCAGATGTTCAAGCTGGTTTTAGAAAAGGCAGAGGAACCAGAGATCAAATTGTCAACATCCGCTGGATCATCAAAAAAGCAAGAGAGTTCCTGAAAAATATCTATTTCTGTTTTATTGATTATGCCAAAGCCTTTGACTGTGTGGATCACAATAAACTGTGGAAAATTCTGAAAGAGATGGGAATACCAGACCACCTGACCTGCCTCTTGGGAAATTTGTATGCAGGTCAGGAAGCAACAGTTAGAACTGGACATGGAACAATAGACTGGTTCCAAATAGGAAAAGGAGTATGTCAAGGCTGTACATTGTAACCCTACTTATTTAACTTCTATGCAGAGTACATCATGAAAAACGCTGGGCTGGAAGAAGCACAAGCTGGAATCAAGATTGCAGGGAGAAATATCAATAACCTCAGATATGCAGATGACACCACCCTTATGGCAGAAAGTGAAGAGGAACTCAAAAGCCTCTTGATGAAAGTGAAAGAGGAGAGTGAAAAAGTTGGCTTAAAACTCAACATTCATAAAATGAAGATCATGGCATCTGGTCCCATCACTTCATGGGAAATAGATGGGGTAACAGTGGAAACAGGGGCAGACTTTATTTTTGGGGGCTCCAAAATCACTGCAGATGGTGACTGCAGCCATGAAATTAAAAGACGCATACTCCTTGGAAGAAAAGTTATGACCAACCTAGATAGCATATTGAAAAGCAGAGACATTACTTTGCCAACAAAGTTCCGTCTAGTCAAGGCTATGGTTTTTCCTGTGGTCATGTATGGATGTGAGAGTTGGACTGTGAAGAAAGCTGAGTGCCGAAGAATTAATACTTTTGAACTGTGGTGTTGGAGAAGACTTACTGCAAGAAGATCCAACCAGTCCATTCTAAAGGAGATCAGCCCTGGGATTTCTTTGGAAGGAATGATGCTAAAGCTGAAACTCCAGTACTTTGGCCACCTCATGTGAAGAGTTGACTCATTGGAAAACTCTGATGCTGGGAGGGATTGGGGGCAGGAGGAGAAGGGGACGACAGAGGATGAGATGGCTGGATGGCATCACTGACTCGAGGGACTCGAATCTGAGTGAACTCTGGGACTGGTAATGGACAGGGAGGCCTGGCGTGCTGCAATTCATGGGGTCACAAAGAGTCAGACACGACTGAGCGACTGAACTGAACTCAATACACATAGAAAGAAAGTTGATATTGAAAAATGTATTAATAGTTATATTAAAACAATATACAATTTTAATAATAGTTTATAGACAGTCCTGTTATACTATGTATAATTTTTCCTTGCAATTACTCTTTCCTCTGTCTTAAATAGAAACAGGCTATTTGCATTAATTTTAATGGTTCAACTGCTTGATTTCTCCCTGCATGAAACTGCATGCTTCAATACCTCATACCTGCTGATATAATAATTTATATAATCTCAAGAGGTGTCAAGAAGGGATTTAAAGTAGAAGTAAAAAAGCATAAACTGAAATTAATGATGATCTCCCACTATTTACTGATGAATAGTAAAACAAGCTCATTTCAACACAGAGTGTTTGTCTTTTCTCTTAGTCTTTTCTGATGCCTATCGGTGTGGGAGTGTGATTATAAGCTCCTTTGACACTTCTGGGCAGCACTAAGAAGAATAATGCTAAATCCATCCATTAAGAAATAACGAGGCCATTCTGTTAAATAAAATAATAATTTATTGCCTTGTAGCAAACAATAGTACCCAAATACCTTGAATATATATGAATTAAATCATGCAGCATTCAAAATGTAGTTTATAGAAAATGTATATTGATTGTTTAGGAACACTGTTACAAATATCAGAAAAGACATACCAACCTACACAGAGAACTAAAATTTTAGCATACTTTTAAATTTTCAAGGATTTAGCCATTGCTTTTGTTTCTCCTCACTGAACCTTTCTTCACCAAAATAATCCACCTAGCAATGAATGTAGATGTGTGAAATGACTTCTCTTCATAATTTTAGCACAAGAGGTTTCCTTTAATGTCATAGAACAGTTCTGCCTAAAAGTCTTACATGCTTCTAATTATTTATGGAAATATGCAAAAAAAAACTACCAATACCATCTCCTGAATTGGCCGTTCCAGTCCTTTTCCCTAGGGGAAACGGCATGGGTAACAGGATCCATTCTCACATTTCCATGATTGCTGCTTTTTTAAGTAATCTCAACAATAACAGAAATGACTGTAGAATATTCACTGTGAAACTTACATCTACTGGCCATTTTGTGATATTCAAAAAATAAAAGACATTCACTAGTTGATACAATATTCACTGTACTTATTTCCAGAGTATTTGAATTTTTGAAGGCACTAGCTGTCAAATTTGTGAGCATTAAAATCACTTAAAAATTGAAAGTAAGAAGAGCAATTATTTAAATGTTAGAGAGATACTTCAGTTGACCAAGGATTGGGCATTATGCCATCATGATAAATAGATGAGTGTCACCTCTCCCAAGTGATATGTGCATATTAAGTAAGGATTCTAATGTCAGGATCAAAGAGAAAACCACTTCACTAGCGTCCCATTATGACTTGACTCCATACTAGGTTCAAACATGCCACAGACTATTATCAACCTATCTAATTGAGTTTTAAATATTAAATAGACATTTAAATTATGCAAATGAAAGGATAATTATATGTCTGATTATTTGACATAAACATATAACATGAAATAGTATATTTTAAAATTATATACTTTTCATTTTAAAACTCTAGAAACTCCCATTTGGACAGTATCTCATTCTCAATTATTTTATAAGTCACACTAATGAAATCTTTGAGACTTTAAACAAAAATGTCTACTTGCCAGCTTTCTCATTAAGTGGACTCAATGTGGGATTAAAGATGTTATTTTTCATTTTTGATATAAGCACAATTCAACTAGCTACATGATTGCAATTCACATTATTCTTTCCTTCATCACATGTAAATGTATTCATTATACATTTTTGTGAAGTGAAAAAGAAAAGGACAGAATGACATATCATTGTCAGTATAATAAAATGGATTTCCTTAGCCAATTAATATCTTCTTTTGCTTCACATTGCAAATATAATTTTAGTTGGCATCTATGTCTGAAAGTATATATATATAAATGTGTGTGTGTGTGTCTCACTACTGAATCATGACAAGATTCACTGTTCAACTAACTCAGAAACCTATCATAAGTCCTTATCAAGTCAGTTTCTATGTGTTCATTTTTATAGTTGTATCTCATAGTCGAAATCTCATGGGTCTTTCACATTTCCAAAGCTGGTAGATGACAACTAAACTTAGTTTCAAGCTCAAGCGTAAGAATTATTTTTAAATCATTAATCATCCCTTACGTTCACCATGGTATCTACCTATCAGGTCCATAGGTTCAACATACTCATCAATCCACTGGAGAGAAATTGTACTAACTTCCAGAACCTTTATTTCCCTGTCCAATGTCAGTACAGCTTTCTGAAGAAATACTGATGGACACACTAAGAGACTTGGAAATTGTTAATACCTCTATAAGGATTTCTTCATTTTTATTTTATCTGTGCTTTCCTTCATAAAATTCATCACTCAAAATACCAAAACTTTGCTAAAATATTTCTTAATATTTATTTTGATTTGATAATTATCTTCTGCATTAAAATTGATACAAAACGTATTGTTGATACAAAGTGAATTACAGAAGTCTTAATGGGAATTTTCCACCTGAAGCTGTAGGAGTTGGCCTTGTGCTAGAGCAGGCCAGTGTTGGGGTTTACAGCAAAGTCATCTGCTCATTTCATTCTCCTTTTCCCATGGGTGTGCTTCTCAGTGCTATTTCTGTTCTTCAATCAGGTGCTATAAATCCTCACTTGGAATCCTTAACTACTTGTGAAAGTAATTGTGTGTGTGTGTGTGTGCACATAGTTATTGAAATTAATGTTTTAGGGAGGGGACAGTGCTAGAAATTAAAATTTCTATAGGAATTCTTATACCACCTTCTTTCTGATGTCACTACATATATTCTTGTTTAATTTCTCAGTTGACTATAACCTTTTGTTCAGCAGTATTTCTTAAAATGAGAAGATTTTCTAAATGTTTTATCTTGTTTGAAAGTATTTTCCTTTTGTTATTATATTTAAATGTGGTTTCACTCAGTTCAAAATTCTTTGGTCTCTCTCTTTCCCCAAAGACCTTTCAGTCATTGCTAATTTGCTTCTAGCTCTGAATGTGCAATTTTAATATGTGAACTCAGACAGCTTTTTTTGTTGTTGTTTTTAAGTTAGGGGATCACTTTTACTCCCTGTACTTTCAAGGGATTTATTCCTCATCTTACAAACATGACACAGTTTTTATTGCTTTTTAGCATTTCTTATTTAGAATAGTATGTGATATATTGTGGTATATATTTTTTAATTGAAATATAGTTAGTTTACAATGTTGTGCTGGCTTAAAGTGTACAGAAAGATGATTTATATACACATATATGTTTGTTCCGTGTCCAGTTCAAACTGTTGCTTCCTGACCTGTACATAGGTTTCTCAACAGGCAGGTCAGGTGGTCTGGTATTCACACCTCTTTCAGAATTTCCCACAGTTTATTGTGATCCACACAGTCAAAGGCTTTGGCATAATCAATAAAACAGAAATAGATGTTTTTCTGGAACTCTCTTGCTTTTTCCATGATCCAGTGGATGTTGGCAATTTGATCTCTGGTTCCTCTGCCTTTCCTAAAACCAGCTTGAACATTTGGAAATTCATGGTTCACATAGTGCTGAAGCCTGGCTTGGAGAATTTTCAACATTACTTTACTAGCATGTGAGATGAGTGCAATTGTGAAGTAGTTTGAGCATTCTTTGGCATTGCCTTTCTTTGGGATTGGAATGAAAATTGACCTTTTCCAGCCTGTGGCCACTGCTGAGTTCTCCAAATTTGCTGGCATATTGAGTGCCGCCCTTTCACAGCATCATCTTTCAGGATTTGAAGTAGCTCAACTGGAATTCCATCACTTCCACTAGCTTTGTTTATAGTGATGCTTTCTAAGGCCCACTTGACTTCACATTCCAGGATGTCTGGCTCTAGGTGAGTGATCACACCATCGTGATTATCTAGAACTGGACATGGAACAACAAACTGGTTCCAAATAGGAAAAGGAGTATGTCAAGGCTGTATATTGTCACCCTGCTTATTTAACTTGTATGCAGAGTACATCATGAAAAACGCTGGGCTAGAAGAAGCACAAGCTGGAATCAAGATTTCCAGGAGAAAAATCAATAACCACAGATACGCAGATGACACCACCCTTATGGCAGAAAGTGAAGAGGAACTAAAAAGCCTCCTGATGAAAGTGAAGGAGGAGAGTGAAAAGTTGGGTTAAAGCTCAACATTCGGAAAACTAAGATCATGGCATCTGGTCCCATCACTGCATGGGAAATAGATGGGGAAACAGTGGAAACAGTGTTAGACTTTATTTTTTTGGGCTCCAAAATCACTGCAGATGGTTATTGCAGCCATGAAATTAAAAGACGCTTACTCCTTGGAAGAAAAGTTATGACCAACCTAGACAGCATATTCAAAAGCAGAGACATTACTTTCCAACAAAGGTCTGTCTAGTCAAGGCTATTGTTTTTCCAGTGGTCATGTATGGATGTGAGAGTTGGACTGTGAAGAAAGCTGCAAGCCAAAGAATTGATGCTTTTGAACTGTGGTATTGGAGAAGTCTCTTGAGAGTCCCTTGGACTGCAAGGAGATCCAACAAGTCCATTCTGAAGGAGATCAATCCTGGGTGTTCATGGGAAGAACTGATGCTGAGGCTGAAACTCCAATACTTTGGCCACCTGATGCGATGAGTTGACTCATTGGAAAAGACCCTGATGCTGGGAGGGATTGGGAGCAGGAGGAGAAGGGGATGACAGAGGATGAGATGGCTGGATGGCATCACCAACTCAATTCACATGAGTTTGGGTGAACTCCGGAAGTTGGTGATGGACAGAGATGCCTGGCATGCTGCGATTCATGTGGTCACAAAGAGTCGGACAGAACTGAGCGACTGAACTGAACTGAACTGATATGTTATATTATGAAATCTTTGTTATATTATGAATTAATTTATGTTTGGAAAAATTTTTAATTTTTCATTCTTCCTTTAAAACCACCTTATTTGGAATATATTAATGGAAATATAGAATATACTTTATATCATGTGCATATATGAACTATCTAATAAACAACTTTTGCTATTACTCTTTATTTTGCTCACTTGCACTTGAGCTGATGTTTAGTTTCATTAACTATTAAGTAAGAGCTTCCCTGACAGCTCAGTTGGTAAGGAATATGCCTGCAATACATTGGACCCCAGTTTGATTCCTGGGTCATAACTAAAGTTCATTCTCTTTTTGGAGGACTTAAAATAATTCTTTATTTCTACAATACCTTTGTGTTCTCTTCCTCTTCTTTTCTGAATTTTTGTAGTTTATATTCCATATTTTATAGGATTCTAAAATTTTTCTAAGAACTTTAAAATATATTTATAGTTTTATTTGCTTATGCAATTTTTAAAAGGAATCTATGAACATGAATTTAATCCAAGGCATCACAAAAATTCTGTGTGTATATTCTTCTCTGTGCTGTCTTACTGATCATATGTTATCCCTGTAGAATTTTTTATACCTGATATGATGGGCCCACTTCTATTATCACTCATTTTAAATGGGAATAATTCTTCCCCAAATCAACCAAGTGTCTTTATGGTTGTGTTGTAATCTGTGAGAAAATTTTCCTGACTCAAAGTAAATGCGTGAATAATGAAGGGGTAGGAGTGCTCTTTTTTGTGTTTGTGTATGTATGTGTGTGGGTTTGTGATAGAGAAAGAGAGAGAGAGATCATTGAAATTATTAGATAAGCAATTGCATAGATGTCTACGTAGTTGAAACCTTCGGAGTGAGATGTGCATTAGTGACTATACTATTGCACTGATGGAGAAAGTCACTCCACCGAAAAAAGATCAAGTTGCCCCTGAAAATTCAAATTGTATATTCAGTATCGAAAAAATAATATAATTATTATAGTAGGTGTTCTAAGTTGCTTCACTCACGGCCAACTCTTTGTGACCCTATGGACTATAGCCCGCCAGGCTCCTGTGTCCACGGGATACTCCAGGCAAGATTACTGGATTTGGTTGCCAGGCCCTCCTCTGAGGGATCTTCCCAACTCAGGGATCGAACCTGCATCTCTTACAATTCCTGCCTTGACTTTTTACCTGTGTTCTTTACCACTAGTGCCACCTGGGAAGCCCCAATTATAGTAAGACAAAGCTCTATTTTTTTAATTGTAGAGGTATATATCATGACAGAATGACTTCAGAACCCATCATTAGGATTTAAAATTTCTCTTTGTTTAAATGTGATTTACTTACTTAGATTTTATGCTATTTGAATATTTTTAAACAATTCAATTTATCATTGATATATTTATATTTTAAATCTTCTTATATATAAATTCTTAAATTATTTTTTAAATTTATACTTAAAACCCATCCATGTATAATCAAGGTTTTTTATACAATTATTTCAATATTTTGCTATAATTGATAAGAATATAATTTCATTATGTCCCATGACTATCTTGATATATGAGCACAAAGATATTTTCTGTCTAATCCATAATAGTTGTAATGTTTTAATTAGTGAATAGTTTGGTAAAGGAGTAGGTATAAATTCATTAGAAGATAAAGCCTTGATTGTAAATTGAATTTATAAAACAAGCACCTTGCATTATATATTAATAGCTTTAAAATACAAGGACAGACATCCAAATGATTTGTCAATATTAGTGTCCTGATAATTTCATTATAATAATAATAAACTTCAGAACTGATGCCTGGATTATATATTTATTTTATGCTCAAAATTTGTCTGGTATGTTTACTTTTGTGTCCAGGAAGCTTACGGAAATTAATATTACTGGTTCTCTCTCCCATACCCCCATTTACATAATGATGGAAACTAAAATATTATTTTGTGTACATGTGCTTAAATAACCATTTAAAATTCAACAGAGAACTAAATGGACATAAAGTATCTTCAAATTCTAGTGTGGACCTGTGTTATTTCTCTTCAAAAATCTAAATGCCTTCAGAAATTTAAAATATCATATTTTCTTGCATTGGCACTCAAGGATAAAATTTCCCAAATCTGAGCAGTCGGGAATCAATATTTTACTTTGGCCATGACAATTTCACAAAGTATTAAAAATTTGGATTCACTCATACTAGAAAATGATGATAAATGCATTAGCCAATATATTGTTTTGAAATTCAGCTCAAGATTCATGTTTCAAAATTTCAAATACACATGTTGTAGACTGGCCACAATGTAATGCACTATGTGCCATCTTCAACTTCTATTTTTGCACCCAGTAAATCTTGACCATGGGCTTCCCTGGTTGTTCAGATGGTGAAGAATTTGCCTGCAGTGAAGGAGATTCAGGTCTGATCCCTGGGTCTGAAAGATCTCCTTGAGAAGGGAATGGATACCCACTCCAGTATTCTTGCCTGGAGAATTTCACGGACCTAGAGTTGCCTAGTGGGCTACAGTCCACAGGGTTGCAAAGAGTTTGGCAGACTAAGTGACTAACATTTTCACTTTCAATCTTGGCAGTATGGTAGGAAAAAAGGAAACAGAGATAAAACTCTTTTTATTTAGAGTGTGGTGATGTTGAGTATAGATTTTCCTTTAATTATCTTGTTATCATGAAATAACACTGAACACAGGACTTCCCTTGCTTCCCAGTGGTTAAGATTGGGCACTTCCACTGCAGGGGTGCAGGTTTGATCCCTAGTCTGGGAAATAAGATCATGCAGGTCAGGAGAACAAAAACAAAAATAAAACATATAAACTTAAAAAAATTAATATTGAATATATGACATATAGGGATGGATATATTTATCATCCTACTTTCTTAACATTGATTCAATGGTTACAATATGAATAAGAGTTGAAGTGATTGTTTGAATTTTATAAATGATGTTGGCAAATAGGTTGGGACTTAACAAAATATAACAAGTTCTTTATTTCATATTTACTTATGCCATTTAAATTTGGAGTTCTGAATACTTAAGCATATTTTCTATATTATTGTTTTATGATGAATCAATTATTTCATTCACTAATATAATTTTTTTTTTTTACATAGAGAGAAAGTATATTATAAAAGTAATTGAACTCCTAATTTCTAGACAAAATAATCAGGTGATATAAATCTTAAAGATGGAAAAATTATAGGGAGCAGATATAATAAATACATTGAAACACATTTAGAAGTTTTAAGTTTAAGTAAAATAGTTGATACTGTGTACTAGAAAAGATAATTAAAATATAATTACTATAAATTTTTCATATATCCCTTTCATAAATTTGAAAGAAATAAAATTCAAATCAAAGATAATGTACATGAAGTGATTAAATTTTTACAAAACTAGAGTAAATTGTATATTTGTTAAATATGAAATTATGAACAGGATCCAAAGGATACCTCTTCAATCAGGAAGTTAAAACTTCCAGGTTTGATGAATATGCTTGCAATTTAAAATTATATGAAATGTGAAAGCAAAAAAATTAGAAATCATGAAAATCATTGCACATGAATCAGCCTTGAAATACTACCTCTTCTATATTCCTATTTTATTCTACTTCCTTAATGAAATACTATGCAATTGCCATTGAACAGTAAATAGCATAGGCAGAGAGAAAGAAGGATATAAGGACCAAGAAGAGACTTATTAGAACAAGTTGAGAGTTACCTCTTCTGAATCCGATTGAGTTAAACAGGCACACAGTAGGCTCATGTTATGTATTCACTTTTCCAAGTGCTAAGTATTCAAAATGAAAATACTGATCCTATCCTCATGTTCAGGAGCATTAGGGGTGAGATTCAGACAACATCAACTGAGCAGACAGAAAGAGAAATCTGTAAATGGTTAAGCATCTTGAATTTTTATAGTAACTGCTTCCAAAGCATTAAACTAGCCTTAAATCTGTATACATTTGATGTATTTACCAGTAATGATATCTAATTACAACCTATCCACTGCTACCTCTTTCTATTGTGACCATGAGAGTCAATCTTCTTCCCTATACTCAAAAAAAATAACTAAATAAATAAAATTACCAAGTAGAATGCATGAGAAGTTTTCAGAGAACAGAGACAAAAAGTTCAGAATATTATTTTTTGTTCACTTGCTTATCAGAGCACATGTAAATTATATCTTAGAAGAGAGTGGCCATGACTCTATAGGACCAGGCTCTGGAAATAGTGGAGGCAGATTATTCACCCAACTCTTTCCAGGTAAGATTAGAATTAAGTAAGTGAAAGTCACTCAGTTGTGTCTGACTCTTTGTTACCCCATGGAATATAGTCCATGGAATTCTCCAGGCCACAATACTGGAGTGGGTAGCTATTCCCTTCTCCAGGGGATCTTCCATGGAAAATATCCAAAAGTCCATTTGGCTATCAAGATGATTATTCAAGATTTCCAGAGGAAGATTATACAGAGGCCTGTGATATTACATGAATAATACTCACGGAATGCTCTTAGAAAAAGACCTAGGACATAGTAAATACTGAATAAATATTACTTATATCAATGACAAATTCCATTATTAAATTCCCAGGTTGTATTATTCTTTTTTCACTCCAACATTTTATGTTGCAGTGTCAGCCAGAAGAGTTTGGAGTATGTGCAAAGGAGCATGTGTGTCAGCCAGCTGCTAAGTCGCTTCAGTCGTGTCCGACTCTGTGCGACCCCATAGACGGCAGCCCACCAAGCTCCCCGGTCCCCCGGATTCTCCAAGCAAGAACACTGGAGTGGGTTGCGTTTCCAAATCCTGAATTTGGAATTCAGGATTACTTCTTCTGGGACTGCAACCCAAGCTTTCTAATATGTTCTTCTACTACTACTATTATAAAATAACATGAAGTTAATGCATCCACACGGAGAAGGCAATGGCACCCTACTCTAGTATTCTTGCCTGGAGAATCCCAGGGATGGAGGAGCCTGGTGGGCTGCCGTCTATGGGGTCACGCAGAGTCGGACATGACTGAAGTGACTTAGCAGCAGCAGCAGCAGCAATGCGTCCAAAGATAAATTTTCAAAAAGCAGTCTTAAAGGACAATTAATAAGTTATACATACATAGAGAGTACAATATAAGTCGACATTTGTAAACAGTCATGAAGCCCTCACTGTTAAAAGACATTGAACATATTCATTGCTCCCTAAATTTTCTAATGCTCCTTTGTATTTCTTTCCCTCCTCCTTATTCCCTTCCTCATCTCTCGGCTTCCTCTGATCTGATTTTCATATCTATTCATTTTGCACATTCCAAAATTTTATAAAAATGGAATTGTATGAGTGCTATAGCACGTATTTATTTTTATTCTTGAGTAATAGTCCAATGTATTGATATACCAGTTTATGTCTTGAAACTAATGATGAACATTTGAATTAGTTCCAGATCTGAGTTATTACAAGAAAGGCTTCTATTAATACGCATGCAAAAAGTATGGGCATGTATGGGCATACAAAAAGTATTAGAACATATCTCATAGGTGTGTACTGGGGAGTAAAATGACTAGATCATATCATAGGTAGGTACATCATTAAATTTAACAAAATTGTCAAACTATTTTTCTAGGTGATTCAGTGAATGAAAATTCTGGTTTCTTCATATCTTCACTAACCTTTGGTATGTTTGGACTTTTAATTGCTATTCTATGTGATGTGTAGTATTATTTAATTTGCTTTTTAAAAAAATACATATATATTTGACTATTTTTCATGTGCTTATTTATCATGTATTTATCACTTTAGTGACTATTTAAATCTCTTGTCCAGCCTAATTTTTTAAATTGAATGGAAAGGTCTTTACATATTCTGGATAAAAATAATTTATTACATGTGTGATTTGCCAGTATTTTCCCTGGTTTGTGTACTGTCCTTTCATTTCTCTAGCAGTATCTTTGTAGAGCAGATTTTTAATTTTGATGAAGTTCAATTTATAAACTTTGATTTTATTAAGCATCTTTTTAGTGTTGTATCCAATAAATCTTTGTCTAATTCATAGAAACAAAGATTTTCTTCTATGTGTTCTTCCAGAACTTCTATATTTGGGGATTTACATTTAGATCTCCAGTTTATCTTGACTTAATTTTTGTATGGTGTGAGGTATGGGTCTGAGGACATTTTTTTTGTGTGTGTGGATATCCAACTGTTATAGCACTGCTTTTTTAAGTCTATCATTTCCCAATTGTCTTCCAACAATATCACTATTCACTGTCTTGTTCTATGGTTTGTCTGTTTGAATTTATGCCATTAGCACACATCTTGATTATTGAGTCCTTATACTATCTTGCAAAAGGTAGTGTCACCTTTACAAATTTATTCTTCTCTCTCAAAGCTTTTTGGGTATTATATAATTTTGCATTTCCATGTAAATTTGAAAATCAATTTTTCAATTTCTGCAAAGCATCTGTTTGGATTTTGATTAGGATTTCTTATATCTGTATATCAATTTGGACAGAAATTTTCTCTCAACAATATCAGGTCTTTGAACTCATAAAAGTGGTATACTGTTTATTTATTTTGGTCTCTTTAATTTATCACACCAGTGTATTATAATTGCACAGGTCTTTCTTATATTTTTGGTAGGTTTTTCTCTAAGTGTGTTTCATGCTTTGACACTATTATATATGGTATTGGTTATAAATTTAATTTCTGATTATTCATTGCTCTTATATAAGAGACAATTGATTTTTATATACAGATATTTTTCCTCCACTTACTCATTAGGTTTTGTGTTCACTTATTTGTTTCAGTGATTTTTACATATTCCATCAAAATGTTAATCAAACTATTTGCAAAAACATTAGAAAATCATCAGATAAAAATTTTCCTTTTTAAATTTGGATGCTTTTTATTCTTTTTCTTTTTTTTTAAAGAAAGACGTCTTCCCGAGGCCGCCACTGCCGCCACTGCCGCCCCTCCGCGGGTCTCCGCTGATCCGACCCCGTGCGAGGCCGCCACCGTCGGGCTCTGGGGCGTTGGGGGAAGGCTGCGGTCACAGCCCACTCGGTTGCCCTCCGGGGCCGCCGCACCTCGCTGGCAGACTCGCGCGGGCCCCGACCAATCGCACTGACCCTATTCTTTTTCTTATATCATTATATTGACAAGAATCTCAAGGACAATGACAGACAGAAGTGGTGGGAATAAATGACCTTGTTTTCTTCCATATCTCCAGAGTAAAAGATTAAATTTTTGCCATTAGATATGATGCTAGCTCTGGAAGAGGGCATGGCAACCCACTCCAGTATTCTTGCCTGGAGAATCACATGGACAGAGGAACCTGGCAGGCTATGGTCCATGGGGTCACAAAGAGTTGGACATGTCTGAAGCAACAGAGCAGGACACATGAATGATGCTAGTTATAGACTTTTGTAGACATCTTTTATTAAGTTTAGGAAGTCTCTATCTTAATGTTTCAATAATTTATATCACTAATGGATGTGGTTTTGTTAACTGTTTTATCTGCATTTATTGAGACAGTAATATGTTTTCTAAAATTTTTAAAATTCAATATGATGAACTAATTAAAAAGCAGAGACATCACTTAACCAACAGAGGTCTGTATAATCAAAGCTATGGATTTACCAGTAGTCATGTATGGATATGAGAATTGGACCATAAAGAAGGCAGAGTGCTGAAGAATTAATGCTTTTGAACTGTGCTGCTGGAGAAGACCCTTGAGTCCCTTGGACTGCAAGGAGATCAAACCTGTCAATCCCAAAAGAAATTAAACCTAAATATTTCTTGGAAGGACGATTGCCAAAGTTCCAATATGTTGCTCACCTGATGTAAATAGTCGACTCAATAGAAAAGACCCTGATGCTGGGAAAGATTGAAGGCAAAAGGAGAAGGGGCCAGCAGAGAATGAGATGGTTAAATACCATCACTGACTTGAAGGACATGAACCTTAGCAAACTCCAGGAGATAGTGAAGTACAGGGAAGCCTGGTGTGCTGCAGTCCACAAGGAAGCAGAGTCAAATGTGACTTAGTGACTGAAAAACAATAGGTTGTAGATTCTGAAAAACCAGCAAAGATGATCAGAAATACTGGCCAGGCCGAAAACAAAAATATTTTCTTTTTCTGTTGTGTTTTATTTGCCATCTCTTTTCTCCAGATAACATACATTTCCTACTATTTTCCTTGCCTAACTATATCAAAGTTTGGGTCTTGGCCATATTATGCATTGGGTGGCACAAAGAAAACAGAGAGAGGAAATTTGTGTCTACTTTGTTAATGTTTGGATATTGAGGTTAATTAAAGTCTAATAAAGCTTACAGCATGAAAGTAGTTTATAGCAAGATATGGGAAGGAGGATGGATGTGAATTACTCTACTGTTTATTAACATGCCATCAGAGAAACTAGGTTAAATAATCGTCCTTGAGGCCAAACTACAGTGGAGGTAATGAAAATAATGTCAACCTCCTTCAAAAGGTCCCATGCACGCACTGCTTCACTCAGTGCCCCCGACCCTGCAGCAGACCACCGCAAACCCACGCCTCTGCCGGAGACACCTAGACACTCATGGGCATGTCTGGGTCAGTCTCTTGTGGGGTCACTGTTCCTTTCTTCTGGATCCTGGTGCACACAAGGTTCTGTTTGTGCTCTCCATGAGTCTGTTTCCCCTGTCTTGTGTAAGTTCTGATGGTTCTGTGGTGGGGTTAATGACGACCTCCTCCAAGATGGCTTATGCCATACCCAACTCTGCTGCACCCAGAGTCCTCACCCCTGTGGCAGGCCACTGCTGACCTGGACCTCAGCAGGAGACACTCAGACACAGTTCTGGCTCAGTCACTGTGGGTTGGGCATGCGTTTTGTACCCTTCCCAGGTCTGAGCAGCTCAGGCTACCAGGTGGCTGGCGAGCACACCGAGCCAGGTAGGCCGTGCATATTAATCACCTCCCCAGTCCTGGATACTCAGTTTCCTGGGTGCACTGCAAGAGCACTGTCTCAGATGCACCATGTCTCCTCTGGAGAGCTGACCTCAGGCTGCAACCCTCCTGGTGGATGTCAACCATCTGGGATCTCAGGAATACATGGTTAGCAGCTGGAAGCCTGCTCACAGTTTGTTGGAAGATGCCATCTCTGAGGCTGAGATAGCAGCAGCAACATGCCTTCTGGCTTTGGCTCTGGCAAGCCTGACTCTGCCTCCATGAGGAGAAGAGATGGTAAGGAGACTTCTAGCTCTCCTTTGGTATTTGTTCAATCTTTTGTTCTGTGAGCCATGAACAGTATGAAAAGGCAAAAATGAATGACACTGAAAGATGAACTACCCAGGTTGGTAGGTGCCCAATATGTTACTACAGAAGAGTGGAGAAATAACTCCAGAAAGAATGAAGAGACTGAGTCAAAGCAAAAACAATACCCAGTTTTGGATATGACAGGTGATGGAAGTAAAGTCCAATGCTGTAAAGAGCAATATTGCATAGGAACCTGCAATGTTAGGTCCATGAATCAAGGCAAATTGGAAGTAGTTAAACAGGAGATGGCGAGAGTCAATGTCGACATTCTAGGAATCAGTGAACTAAAACGGGCAGGAATGGGTGAATTTGACTCAGATGAACATTATATCTACTACTGTGGGCAAGAACCCCTTATAAGAAATGAAGTAGCCATCATAGTCAACAAGAGAATCCAAAATGCAGCACTTGGATGTAATCTCAAAAACAACAGGATGATCTCTGTTCATTTCCAAAGAAAACCATTCAGTATCATAGTAATCCAAGTCTATGTCCCAACCAGTAATGCTGAAGAAGCTGAAGTTGAACGGTTCTATGAAGACCTACAAGACCTTCTAGAACTAACACCCCCAAAAGATGTCCTTTTCATTATAGGGGACTGGAATGAAAAAGTAAGAAGGTAAGAGCTACCTGGAGTAACAGCAAATTTGGCCTTGGAGCACAAAATGAAGCAGGGCAAAGGCTAACAGAGTTTTGACAAGAGAACGTACTGATCATAGCAAACCCTCTTCCAACAGCACAAGAGAACATTCTACACATGACATCACCATATGGTAAATACCAAAATCAGATTCCGTATGATAGATGGAATGCCTGAAGAACTATGGACAGAGGCTAGTGACCTTGTACAGGAGTCAGTGATCAAGACCATCCCCCAAAAAAAGAAATGCCAAAAAGGCAAAATGGTTGTCTGAGGAGGACTTACAAATAGCTGTGAAAAGAAGAGTAGCAAAAGAAAAAGGAGAAAAGGAAAGAGATACCCATTTGAATGCAGAGTTCCAAAGAATAGCAAGGAGAGATAAGAAAGGCTTCCTCAGTGATCAGTATAAAGAAATAGAGGAAAACAACAGAATGGGAATGCATAGAGATCTCTTCAAGAAAATTACAGATGCCAAGGGAATATTTCATGCAAAGATGAGCACAAAAAAGGACAAAAATAGTATGGACCTAATAGAAGAAGGAGATATTAAGAAGAGGTGGCAAGAATACACAGAATTATACAAAAAGATCTTCATGACCCAGATACCCACAATGGTGTGATCACCCACCTAGAGCCAGACATCTTGGAATGTGAAGTCAAGTGGGCCTTAGGAAGCATCACTACAAACAAAGCTAGTGGAGGTGATGGAATTGCAGTTGAGCTATTTCAAATCCTAAAAGATGATGCTGTGAAAGGGCTGCACTCAATATGCCAGCAAATCTGGAAATGCCAAAGAATGTTCAAACTACTGCACAATTGTACTCATTTCACATGCTAGAAAAGTAATGCTAAAAATTGTCCAAATCAGGCTTTAAGATGTTCATGCTGGATTTAGAAAAGGCAGAAGAACCAGAGATCAAATTACCAACATGCACTGGATCATTGAAAAAGCATGAGGGTTCCAGAAAAACTTCACCTTTTGCTTTATTGACTACGCCAAAGCCTTTGACTGTATGGATCACAATAAACTATGGAAAATTCTGAAAGAGATGGGCATACCAGACCACATGACCTGCCTCCTGAGAAATCTGTATGCAGGTCAGGAAGCAAAAGTTAGAACTGGAGATGGAACAACAGACTGGCTCCAAATCAGCAAACAAGTATGTCAAGGGTGCATATGGTCACCCGGGTTATTTAACCTATATGCAGAGTACATCATGCGAAATGCTGGGCTGGACGAAGCACAAGCTGGAATCAAGATTGCCAGGAGAAATACCAAATATGTCAGATATGCAGATAACACCACCTTTATGGAAGAAAGCAAAGAAGAACTAAAGAGCCACTTGAAAGTGAAAGAGAAGAGTGAAACAGTTGGCTTAAAACTCAACATTCAGAAAACTAAGATCATGGCATCTGGTCCCATCACTTCATGGAAAACAGAATGGAAACAGTGAGATACTTTATTTATTTATTTTTTTGGGGGGGTGCTCCAAAATCATTGCAGATGGTGACTGCCACCATGAAATTCAAAGACACTTGCTCCTTGGAAGAAAATCCATGACCAACCTAGACAGCATATTCAAAAGCAGAGACATTTCTTTGCCAACAAAGGTCCATCTAGTCAAAGTTATGGTTTTCCAGTAGTCATGTACAGACCTCAGAGTTGGACCATAAAGAGAACTGAGGGCCAGAGAATTGATGCTTTTGAACTGTAGTGGAGAAGATTCTTGACAGTCTCTTGGACTGCACGGAGATCCAACCAGTACATCTTAAAGTAAATCAGCCCTGAATATTCATTGGAAGGACTGATGCTGAAGCTGAAATGTGAATACTTTGACCACCTGATGCAAAGAAGTGACTCTTTTGAAAAGACCTTGATGCTGGGAAAGATTGAAGGTGGAAGGAAAAGGGGACGACAGAGGATGAGATGGTTGGATGGCATCACCGGCTCAATGGACATGAGTTTGAATAAACTCGGTGAGTTGGTGATGGACAGGGAGGCCTGGTGTGCTGCAGTCCATGGGGTCTCAAAGTGTTGGGCACAACTGAGCGACTGAACTGAACTGTTTTAATATGAGAAAACTAAGATACCAAGGAAATTAAATAAATCTTTAGGATCACAAGCTGGTCTGTTGTGGCTTCAGTATTGCAACCTCTTTGTTTTGTGCCTTGAGCTTGCACTAAGTTATACTTGATAAATGTATCTCTGCAATGATCATTTGACAAAATACTGGTATAAATACTATTTGCTCTAAGATGACGAGGAGATTTGAATATATATTCATTCTCTAACAAATAACTAGAAAATAAAGTTTAAACCATTTAAAGTATCATTAAGATAACCAGAATGATGCATATGGTTGAGTGAATCATTTCTTATCATCCCTTATTTTCTCGCTTATATATCTAAATACTACACTCAAGACTTTCAAATTGAGATCAGTGATAGTAAAATGTGCCTCATTCTTCATTAAATACCTTAATTGTTTATTACATTAATATAAGAAAAATATAATTTAAAATAAAAGTTATTCAATGCAGCAAGCTGGTAACTTTTAAAGATGAATTTATGTGGAGATAATTATCAAATTTCTTTTTCCAAAAATATTATTTGAGATGTTATAAGGAACCAATAGAAATTTTTTAAAAAAATCTGTTCAGATTTAAAGAGATCATGAATGTTTTCACTGGTACAATATTTTTAGTTTTCACAAAATAGAAAATCAATATTCACATATTTTTAAAAATTCATAGATATAAATATATATTTATAATTTTCCAATAATTTGTGATTATCAAAAAATGCTCTCATGGAGGAGAACAAGATGGCAGAGGAGTAGGTGGATGTGGAGAACATCTCTCTCCATGGATACTTCAGGCATACACCTTCAGACACAGACGTGCATGCAGAACACAAGCTGAGAGCGGACAGGAATACCTGACCAGTGGAAAAGAATACATAGAAACATGAAAACTCAGTAGGATGAGAAACTAGGGGGAAAATCAGGAATGTTAGTAGGACTGGACCTGCCCTCAGCGGGTGGGAGAACTGAAGCAGGGGTCCAATTCCCACAGCAGGGCAACTGTCTGAGTCAGAGGAGAAACATTTAAAGCTGAGAGGGAAACAGCTGATCTGTGGCAGCCTAAATGGAATGAGAATCAGACAGTCCTTGCCACAGCCATACATAGCCCAGACAGGTATGCTGGTCACCTGGAAAGTACAGCAGCTGGGAGCTGGAATTTAGGGATTGTGAAGCAATGCCAGGATGAGGGCTGCTGTTGATGGCAGAGAGATGGATTGAGGGGATGTGAGGGAGGAGATCATGGTGGGAAATGCCAGTGGAGGAAAGCCAGGCAGCCATGGAAGCAAGGCGATACTGCTGAGTCACATGTAGGGGGTGGAGTCATCACCATAGCCTCTCTCTCCCCATGTGCCAGCATTGGCAGCTGAACAACAGAGAGGCTGGCCCATCAAACACCTAACACAGTGAACTACAGAGTAGGACCCCACCCAGGGTGTTCCTTTCAGTGACTGATGTGCAGAACTACAGAGTAGGACCCCTCCCAGGGTGCCCTTTCAAGTGCCTGACGGGCAGATCTACAGAGTAGGACCCCAGCTAGGGGTGCCCCCTCTATGTGCCTAACACACCGACCAACAGAGAAGTACCCCAGGCAAGGGAGATATTTAATTGCCTGAACAGGTGGAACTATGGAGAAAGACTGGCCAAAGAGGCCTTCTGATTGCCAGCTATAAGAGGCTCAGAAAAAGGATCTGACAGGACCATAATTCCAATGGCCAAGTCAGTCCATGTCCCTGCACACAGGGTGCTTCCAGGGTCCCCACAAGCCAAGCAGCTGTGCCACCTTCATGCTCAACTATCACTGGGGCAAAGCTGCTACAGCAAAAAAAAGTCTTGTGTCTATGCATGCAGGGTTGCTTCAGCCATGTCCTACTCTGCAACCCTATAGACTGTGGCCTGCCAGGCTTCTCTGTCAAGGGGGTTCTCCAGGCAAGAGTAATGGAGTGTATTGGCCAATACAGGTTGCTGTACCCTTCTAGAGCACTATATATTTCCTGCTTCACTAGCCACCCACCCCCCTGAGTACCTGGTGCTGCCAGAACCCTTGCGACCCAAAAGGCTGCACCACCTCAACACTTGGCCCTCACAGGGGCAAAGCTAAGCTCTTCAGGGAAGCCTCAGGAGCTAAATCCCAGTGGATGGCCCACATATAGAGGTGGAAATAAAACCACAGTTGAACCTCAGGGCAGTGTGGCTGAGGAAGAAGACCAAAAACCTTCCCACAAGCTGTACAAGCTGCAGATTAAATCCACATGATCAAGTAAGCAGACTCTGTGTCTACGGAATATATATAAGGGCACTGAGAGCTCCAACAAAGGAAAACGCACTAGCTCTGATAGCTGTGGACTTTGGAGGCAAGAACACACAGAATTAGGACCAGATTAGAATCTGAGCTGCCCGCACAGCAGGTCCAGAGATCAGCACAGTGTTGGAGGGCATTCCAGGGAGGTAAGGCGGACTGTGACTCCCAGCTAGGGAAAGGACTCTGACAGCAGTGACTCAAGAAAAACATTTATTATTCTTATTTTTTGACTTGTTCTGTAGATTCCTCTGCATTTTTTTCTTTTTTTTTCCCCCCTTTTTGTCCCCCTCTGTTGTAGTTGTCGATTTTACCATCTGAACTAGAAGGGAAGCCCTTAATTGACACTAAGAAATCCAATTAAACTTTTGAGCTTCTTTTTTTTCCTCAGTCACATATTTTATTGTTGTCATAAACCTCTGCCTCTATGTTGGGCTTTTGCAGTTCTTTGGAGTTATCCTATTTTTTTCTCTTTTTTTAATTTTAATTTTTAAAACCTATTATTATTTTTCTACATTTATTCCATTGTTTGCTTTTAATACTGTTCTTTTCCCCTTGCAGTTAATCTTTAACATTTATAAATCTTCTTTATCTACCTTATTTAACTTTGTATGTCTATTCTTTCTTTCTTTTCTTTTTTCTGCCAACATATCTATTAGTTTTATTTTCATTGCTTTATTCCCCAGTTGGCACCTTGATTCAGTTTTGTTTTCCAGTTTGTGTTTTAATTAGTTTTGTTCAGGAAGGTATAATTTTTGGTTTCCTTTGTTCGCAGGGTCAATCTATTGTACTTTATTTTTGTTGGACTGTTCTGATTTTGTGTGTGTTTGTGTGTGTGTGTATTCATTCATACTTTCTATTGTTGTTATAAACTTCTGCCTCTCCTTTGGGTTTTTGCAATTCTGTGGAGTTTTCCTTTTCACCCCTTTTTTCTTTCTTCTTCTGTTTTTTTTTCCTTTGCTCTTTTATATATTTTTAATTTTAAAAACCTATTATATTTTTTCTACACTTATTCCTTTGTTTGCCTTTCCTACTGTTCTTTTCCCCTTGCAGTTAATCTTTAATGTATATAAATCTTCATCTACCTCTATTTAACTTTATATATCTATTCTTTTTTTTTTCTTTCTTTCCTTCCTCTCAACATATTTGTTAGTTTTGTTTTCATTGCTTTATTCCACACTTGGCACCTTGCATTAGTTTTGTTTTCCAGTTTATGCTTAAGTAAGTTTTTTTCTTAACTGGTAAACATAATTTTTCTATTTCCTTTGTTTGCTGGGTCAATCTACTGTACTTTATTTTTGTTGGACTGTTTTCACTTTGCTCATGGGTGTATATGTATATGTGTATATTACATATTTTAATTGTTATTTGCCTGATTTTGTAACTGCCATTTGTCTGGGGTTCATCTTTTGTTTCTCTTTTTGAATATTTGTTTTGATTTCACTTAATGCCACAACAAACCATTTGTGGAATCTTCATTCCTGACCAGAGATCAATCCCTGAGCCTTTGGAGTGGAGGCCCTGACTCCACGACCCTAGGCTACCAGAGAACTAACCCTAGGGAGTATGAAATAGTGAGAACTAACACAAAAGAAACCACTTGAATATAAGATTCGGCATCACCCAACCTCCAGTAGCACCCTGTGCAGGACTCCTCATCTAAACAAGAAACAAAACAAAAATACAAACCCAATCATCAGCACACAGGATTACCACCTCACTCAGCCTTGCCCATCAGTGGATAAACAAACAAACAAAAATTCAGCACAATTCTCACCCTATAGGAAGCTCACACAAAGGAGGGCAGAAACCAAACGGAAGAAAGAATTCAACCTTCTTCAAGGAAAGAAGTCAACTTTCCTTGAAGCCTGGGAAAAGGAGAGCACAAACATAATAACTTAAAAAAATAATAATGAAAAGGTAGGGAAATAGTGCACAAATGAAGGAACAAACTAGAAACACAGAAGTCCAAATAAATGAAGAGGAAATAGGTAAACTACCTGAAAAAGAAGTCAGAATAATGGTAATAAAGATTATCAAAAACTTTGAAAACAAAATGGAGAAAATGCAAGAATCATGTAAAAAAGACCTAGAAGAATTAAAGAATAAACATACAGAGACAAACCAACACAATTACTGAAATTATAAATATGCTAAAAGGAATCAATAGCAGAATATCTGAAGCAGAAGAACGAATCATTCAGCTGGAATATAAAATGGTGGAAATAACTTCTGAAGAGCGGAATAAAGTAAAAAGAATGAAAAGAGCTGAGGACAGTATCAGAGACCTCTGGGACCATATAAAATACATTCAAATTATAGAGGTTCCAGAAGAAGAGAAAAAAGGTATGAGAAAACTTTTGAAGAGATTATAGTTGAAAATTTCCCCAACAGTCAATCAAATCCAAGAGGCACAAAGAGTCCCATACAGGATAAACCCAGGGAGAAATATACCAAGACATATATTAATCAAACTAACAAAGACTAAACAGAAAAAATATTAAAAGCAGCAAGGGAGAAGCAACAAGAAGCATACAAGGAAAACCCCATATGCTTAACAGCTGATCTTTGAGGAGAAACTCTGTAGGCCAGAACAAATAGCAAGATATATTTAAAGTACTGAAAGGGAAAACCTACAACCAAGATTACTGTACCCAGCAAGGGTCTCACTCAGAATTGATGGGGAAATAAAAAACTTTCAGACAAGCAAAAGTTAAGAGAATTCAGTACCACCAAACCAGCTTTACAACAAATGTTAAAGGGACTTACACAGTCAAGAAATACAACAGAAGAAAAAAGATCTACAAAATCAACCCCAAACAATTAAGACAATGTCAATAGGAACATCTATATCAATAGTTAGTATAAATGTAAATGGATTAAATGCTCCAACCAAAAGACACAGACTGGCTGAATGGATACAAAAACAAGATCCTTAAATATGCTGTCTACAAGAAACCCACTTCATACCTCAAGACATACATAGACTGAAAGTGAGAGGATGGAAAAATATAATCCATGCAAATGGGAAGCAAAAGAAAGCTGGAGTAGAAATCCTCATATCAGACAAAATAGACCTTAAAATAAAGAAGATTATTAGAGATAAGGAAGGACACTACTTAATGATCAAGGGATCAATCCAAGAGGAAGACATAACAGTTGTAAATATCTGTGCACCCAACATAGGACACCTCAACACACAAGACAAACACTAACAAACATAAAAGGAGAAATTGACAGTAACACAATAATAGTAGGAGACTTTAACATCCCTTCTCACACCAATGGACAGATCATGAAAACAGAAAATTCATAAAGAAATACAAGTCTTAAATGATACATTAGATGAGATAGATCTCACTGATATCTTCAGGACATTCCATCCAAATGCAGAAGAATACACCTTCTTCTCAAGTACACAGGGAACATTCTCCAGTATAGACCACATCTTGGGTCACAAACCAAACCTCAGTAAATTTAAGAAAATTGAAATCATATCAAGCATCTTCTCTGACCACAATGCTATGAGACTAGATATCAATTGTAAGAAAAAAAAAAAAAAAAGCATAAGAAACAAACACATGGAGACTAAACAACACTTTTCTAAATAAGCATCAGGTTACTGAAGCATTCAAAAGGGAAATGAAAAAAATTTCTAGAAACAAATGACAATGAAAACATGACAACTCAAAACCTATGGGATGCAGCAAAAACAGTTCTAAGAGGGAAGTTTATAGCAAAACAATCCTACCTTAAGAAACAAGAAAAACATCAAATAGACAAGCTAACTTTACACCTAAAACAACTTGAAAAAGAAAAAAAAAAATCCAAAATTAGTAGAAGGACAGAAATCATAAAGATCTGAGCAGAAATAAATGAAAAAGAAATGAAAGAAACAATAGTAAAGATTAATAAATCTAAAAGCTGGTTATTTGAGAAATAAACAAAATGACAAACATTTAGCCAGACTCATCAAGAAAAAAAGGGAGAATTAAATCAACAAAATTAGAAATGAAAAAGGAGAGGTTACAACAGACAATGCAGAAATACAAAGGACTATGAGAGACTATTATGAACAACTATATGGAAGTAAAATAGATAACCTGGAAGAAATGGACAGATTCTTAGAAAAGTTCAAACTTCCAAGACTGAACCAGGAAGAAATAGAAATTATGAACAAACCAATTATAAGAACTGAAATTGAAGCTGTGATAAAAAATCTCTCCCCCAAAAGAAGCCCAGGACCAGATGGCTTCACAGAATTCTATCAAACATTTAGAGAAATGCTAATGTCTATGCTTCTAAAACTCTTTCAAAAAATTGCAGAGGAAGGAACACTTCCAAATTCATTCTACAAGGCCAACATCACCCTGATATGAAAACCAGAGAAAAACAACACAAAAAAAGGAAACCACAGGCCAATATCACTGATGAATATAGATGCAAAACTCCTCAACAAAATTTTAACAGAGTTCAGTAACACATCAAAAAAGCTCATACACCATGATAAAGTTGGATTTATTCCAGGGATGCAAGGATTCTTCAATATATGCAAACCAGTCAATGTGATACATCATATTAACAAATTGAAAGATTAAAAAACATATGACCATCTCAATAGATGCAGAAAAACCTTTGACAAAATCAGCACCTATTTATGATTAAAAATCTTCAAAAACTGGGCATGGAAGTAACCTACCTCAACGTAGTAAAGGCTATTTATGATAAGCCTACAGCAAACATTATTGTCAATGGTGAAAAACAGAGTGTTCCCCCTAAAATCAGGAAGAAGACAAGGTGTCCACTTTCACCACTGTTATTCAAGGTAATTCTTGAAGTCCTAGCTACAGCAATGAGAGAAGAAAAAGAAATAAAAGAAATCCAGATAGGAAAATAAAAATAAAGCTCTCACTGTTTGCAGATGACATGATACTGTACATAGAAAACCCTAAAGATAGTATCAGAAACTTACTGGAGCTAATCAGTGAATGTAGAAAAGTTTCAGGATACAAAATCAATACACAGAAATCACTTGCATTTCTATATCCTAACAATGAAAAATCAGAAAGAAAAATTAAGGAATCAATGCCATTCACCATTTCAGCAAAAAGAATTAAATATCTAGGAATAAACTTACCTAAAGAGGAACTACAAAGCCTCTTGATGAAAGTGAAAGAGGAGAGTGAACAAGTTGTCTTAAAGCTCAACATTCAGAAAACTAAGATCATGGCATCTGGTCCCATCACTTCATGGGAAATAGATGGGGAAACAGTGGAAACAGTGTCAGACTTTATTTTGGGGGGCTCCAAAATCACTGCAGATGGTGACTGCAGCCATGAAATTAAAAGATGCTTACTCCTTGGAAGGAAAGTTATGACCAACCCAGATAGCATATTCAAAATCAGAGACATTATTTTACCAACAAAGGTCCGTCTAGGCAAGGCTATGGTTTTTCCAGTGGTCATGTGTAGATGTAAGAGTTGGACTGTGAAGAAAGCTGAGCACTGAAGAATTGATGCTTTTGAACTGTGGTGTTGGAAAAGACTCTTGAGAGTCCCTTGGACTGCAAGGAGATCCAACCAGTCCATTCTGAAGATCAGCCCTGGGATTTCTTTGGAAAGAATGATACGGAAGCTGAAACTCCAATACTTTGGCCACCTCATGCGAAGAGCTGACTCATTGGAAAAGACTCTGATGCTGGGAGGGATTGTGGGCAGGAGGAGAAGAGGACAACAGAGGATGAGATGGCTGGATGGCATCACTGACTCGATGGACATGAGTTTGAGTGAACTCTGGGAGTTGGTGATGGACAGGGAGGCCTGGCATGCTGCGATTCATGAGGTCGCAAAGAGTTGGAAACGACTGAGAGACTGAACTGAACTGAACTGAAGGAGAGAAAAGAACTGTACACAGAAAATTATAAGACTCTAATGAAAGGAATCAAAGATGACATAAACAGATGGAGAGATATTCCATGTTCCTTGGTAGGAAGAATCAGTATTGTGAAAATGACTATACTACCAAATACAATCTACAGATTGCCTGTGATCCCTTGCAGGAGTCCAGTTCCAGCAGCCAGGGAATCAGCCCGAAGGGGTGAGCGGTGTCCGTGGATGATGATACAGTCTCTGACTCATAGTATGGAATTACATAGGCGGACGATGATGTAGTCTCTGATTCATTGTATGAAACTGTATGTTTATTTCAAGCTTCAGGTTCTCTTTTATACTTTGACAAAAGCATTAGGTCAGAGGTTTGATGTTTTTAGTTTTCCCCACCCAGATTTACTGTACTTAACTTGTAATTACATTGTAACTCATGCTATGTTCCTCAGTTTATTTCTTATCTTTCTAAATCATGTTTGCCCCTAGCATCTTAAGATCACCATCTCCTAAAAAGGCTTCTAGCTATTTTTAATTATTCCTAAACCCTAAACTCAGCAAACTTCTTTTGCCATAAATATTTCCTTCACAAACAGGTCTCAGATAACAATTCTTTGTCCTCTGAAAGGGCTTCTCTTGTGGCTGAGCTAGTAAAGAATCTGCCTGCAATGCAAGAGACCCCAGTTCAATTCCTGGGTTGGGGAGACCTGCTAGAGAAGGGATAGGCTACCCACTCCAGTATTCTTGATCCTCCCTTGTGGCGCAGCTGGTAAAGAATCCACTTGCAATGTGGAAGACCTGGGTTCATTCCCTGGGTTGGGAAGATCCGCTGGAGAAGGGAAAGGCTACTCACTCCAGTATTCTGGCCTGGAGATTTGGGTTGCAAAGATTCAGACACGACTGAGCGACTTTCACTTTCAATATTTACTGTAGAGTTGCTTATAGTACCAATATATATATATATATATATGGTAAATATTACCAAATATAGTAAATATTACCCACTACAAAGTTTTTGAAATATAATATCTATTTTTATCTAGTAGAGTAACAGTACTGAAAATATTTCTAAGAGCATGAGCATTTGCACTTTAATAGATGTTGACATACTTGATTTCTCAACAAGGTAGGAATTTCTGCCATACAGTGCATTAGAATACAACAATGTCAGAATTAGGTGTTATCATTTCCCTTCCTGCTTTATTTTATATTATCATTTGTTAAAGTCATATTTTTTCACTTTTTTACCATATCTGGAATAAGGATGTTATTTACAATGTATGATATATTAAATTTAATTTTCAAGGTGTTTTTCTTGATAGTGTACAAAACAATGCTTTGTCTTAGATTTCAATTGAAATATGGTTAGTTTGCAAAAGTTTATTCAGGAGGTATAAAATGATTCTAGACTGGGTATATGAAAATGCTGTGTAGTAGTTTAACTGACAATTTAATTTTACTTTTTGGTAACACATAAAAAATCAGCTTCCTATTATGTATAGCTGAATTGTTTTGCTATACACAAAAGCCAACACAACATTGTGAGTCAATTGTATTTCAATAATAAATAAATATATTAAATAATGAAAATATAAGCTTCATGTAAATAGTGATATCTTCAGTTCAATGGATTAAGCAATATATCACTGTTTTACTATGTAATTAATATCTCCAAAAAATGGGATTAGAAGAAATGCTGAAATAAAAATGGCTCCTCTCACTGTCATTACCAATAATCTACATGCATGATAATAAATTATTCATCCCATGCTGAAAACTGGATTAAGGATCCTAGCCCATGGGGAGCAGAGAGGAGTTATTTCTGCCAAGGGACACAGCATACAGTCCAGTGAACCGGAGCTGCCACTCCCCACTAGGCTATGGATTAGCAGGTAAAGGATCAAATTAATTTGCTGTCAGTGGTAATATAGCCTGATTACCATGAGAAGCTGTAATTGCTACTATACAATTGCAACAGAAAGAAAAGCATTTGGAACTTATGGGTTCACTGGACAGTGATTATCATGGTAAATATATATTCTGTGATAATGGGAAGAACAGAAAGAACAATTATGATAAGAAAGGCAAAACAACTAAGACTCCAATGCCTGAAGCATGCTGCTGCTAAGTCACTTCATTTGTGTCCGACTCTGTGTGACCCCATAGACGGCAGCCCACCAGGCTCCCCTGTCCCTGGGATTCTCCAGGCAAGAACACTGGAGTGGGTTGCCATTTCCTTCTCCAATGCATGAAAGTGAAAAGTGAAAGTGAAGTCGCTCAGTCGTGTCCGACTCTTAGCGACCCCATGGACTGCAGCCTACCAGGCTCCTCCATCCATGGGATTTGCCAGGCAAGAGTACTGGAGTGGCATTGCCTTCTGTTTAGTCTCTAAGTTAGCCTGTTTCCACAGCTATTAAAAATTATCACAGACTGCATCATTTATGCACAACTTAAATTTATCTCTCACAATTCTAGACACTGGGAAGTCTGTGATCAAGGCACCAGCAGATTAAATGTCTAATGAGAGACCACCTCCTGGTTCATAAGATAATGTCTTTTCACTGTATTTTCACATGGTAGAAGAAGCAAGGGAGCTTTCTAAGGCCTCTTTTATAAAGGCATTATTTCCACTGATCAAGACTCCATGCTCATAAACTAATCACTTCCTAAAGACCCCAACTCCAAAACCATCTCATTGGTCATTAGGCGTCAACATGTGAATTTCAGGGGAACAAAAATGTGAGTGGCACAGTAGATTGTACCAGACATCTCTGATTAACAATTTCAACTGCAGCCTTCTCTTTCTTTTTTTGTATCTGTTGCCTAGGCTCTATTATTGTATTCCTAGATCCTGATAATAATAGGACCTCATAGTAATTGGATCTGAAAAATGATTTAGTTTTCCTAAGTGTATTCATTTCTGAATTGACATTAATATACATCCTTTTCTAGGCATGAATTGTATCATGATTTAATTATATCAATAAACATTAATTTGAAAACATATTTATAAAATATATGTCAGTACTTAAAAAGGCATTTAAATATATTTGAGTAATTTGTCAATGTCATGCATTTAAATAGCAGAATTGAGGGATAAATTGACAGATTGAGGTTAACTATACATACTACTATTAATATATATGAAATAGATAACTAATACCTAATAAGGACCAAATGTATAGCACAGAAGACTTCACTCAATACTCTGTAATTTACTTGATACTCTGTAATGAGTGATATGGGAAAAGAATCTAAAAAATAGTAGATATATGTATACATATAATGGACTCTTTTGATGTACAGCAGAAATTAACACAAAACGTAAATCAACTATACTCCAGTAAAAATTTAAAAAAATAAGTAGCAGAGTTGATATTTGAACTCACATTAATCTGATAACAACTTGTAAACTTTTGATTATTACTACATTCTATCTCTTAGTTTAAATGTCTATAAAATAGTACTGTGAAAATTAAAGAAATCATTCTCATTAAAGATAACAAGAGCATAGTAAAATATAATTTGTCTAAATTCAAAGAATAGGCACTTTTTGGAATCTTTGTGATTCTTAAATTATTGAGAAGAAATAATACATATGCAAAACAGTTTTTAGATAGACAATAATATGAACTTTTCTCTACCATATATTAAAATTCTAATAATATCAACTATATTCTACAGTTATGAAATGGACAAAGAAATTAATAGAATAGAATACTGAGTTGAATTCTATTGTATAACTGATAGTAACAAATGGATTTGCCATCTTAATAACTATTCAAAACCTGTATCCATCAGCAATGTTCTTTGTAATCCAGTATATCCATTAACAGACAAGCAGATTTATGGATTCTAAATGAATATATTGCTAGGAAATCCCATTTAACTCTGTCTTAACTACAGGTTTAGGCAGTAGCAAAGCTATATTGAGGACTTCCCTGTAGCTCAAATGGTAAAGAATCTGCCTGCAATGCAGGAGACCAGCGTTCCATCCCTGGTTGGGAAAATCCTCTGGAGAAGGGAATGGCAATCCACTCCAGTATTCTTGCCTGGAGATTCACGGACAGAGAAGCCTGGTGGTACAGTCTGTGGGGTCTCAAAGAGTCAGACACGACTGAGCGATTAACACAGACACACAAAACTAAATTGGGAAGCAAGGTCATGGTATTTTATAATGTTATTTTCCTGCCTTTGTATATGTTACATATGGTTGTTTCACTCAGAAGCAAATTCATATATGGCATTTTGTTTTGTGAAGTTGATGTTATTAATTTACTTGATGATTATTCTGAATAAATAAATAACATTTTGAAGAAATTTAAAATGTGTGTCAGGTTGATATTTTTCAAGTTAATGTTTCAAGATTATGTGTTAAGTTATCTATTTGGGTAATTATAAAAGTGTATTCAATGTAACTACTCATATGTCAATTCATCAACTGCTTATGTATAGATGAATAAAAATAAAATACAAAAAGTGAAAATATTTTAATATAATAGATAATAATCAGCATACAATATTCTCAACTTCTAAATCAACAAAATACTGTGTAAGAAGAAGCTCTTCTGTTTGTTGTTAGTATGAAAGCAGAACTATTTTGCATTTTAGAGGTTAAATATTTTTGCATAATCATTTTTATAGAAGCCAGTGTGTTTTTTTCTTTTCCTCTTTTTTCCTTCCCTCCTTCAATCCCTCCTTTCTTTCTTTTTTCCTTTCTTTGCCTGACTCCTTCCTCTTTCTCTTCTTGCCACTTTCTCTTTCTCTCCCTCCCTTCTCTTTTCCTCTTTCTTTCTTTCTTGTTCTTTCCTCTTTTCAACTGAATACATATACTTTCCCATCACTTTTTAAATTTTCTCCTTATAAGCCCAATTAATAATAATAATTTAAAAAACCCTTTTACTTGTCCAAGGGAATCACATCCCTAATATAAAGCAGACCCCTGTTTTCATGTCTGGAAAAAGAGCTCATATTTAACTAAGTAGGCAATATATTTAGGTTTCACTCTTTTCTCCTTTCTTTGTATTTCCCTCAAGTAATTAGGAAGAACAGGGGTACTCTTTTCACAAAGCACCTGTATTTAATTGTAGGTTATTGCTTGTCCCACAGGAAGACAAGAACAGCTGGATTAAAATAAACTGTAATGAAACAAGAAGAAGAAAAAAGAAAGAGAACATTCTCATTTGGAGAATAATTGACGTTGCTTGAGGAGAAAATCCAACAAAATTAAACAGGAGCTCTGAGGTTAAATAACTTAGGTGTTTTGATTTTGTCAATATTTTAAAAATTTGTACCTCTGTCTTCCTCTGACTCCATCATGTTAACACTCTGAAGTAAAGGTATTATTATCTGAAAGTCAATATCCTGAAATATATTAAAGCCTCACCTTAGAGAAAAAAACAAACTGCTGTAGCTGACTGAGCTTTCAGTCTCCTGTTTATTAGTGGAAAGGTTTCCCACACAGCCTTGGCTGCTATTCAGAGTCTACATTTAAATGTGTATAATTCAATAACATCAAAGCACTTTGTCTTTTAGGAGAGGTTTACTTAGAAGATAAATTTTAACTTAAATTAAGGTGATATATATTTGTTTTCCTCTTACTGTCTATATAAGGTTTTCATTGGCTCTTTGTGAAAGGTTATGAAATCCAGCCGGGCAAAAGGATAGGAAAAGTATGTACCTTTTAAATTTCACTGTAACTGCTTTCTATCTTTAAAAGAGTGTTTTATGGAATATAAATTCTAACTAGAATATTACAAAGACCACTCCAAAAATGCTTTTCTGCAATACTTGTATTGAATGTTCTCCCTGGTGGCTCAGCCAGTAAAGAATCTGCCTGCAATGGGGGAGATCTGGGTTGGATCCCTGGGTCAGAAAGATCCCTTGGAGAAGGAAATGGCTACCCACTCCAGTATTCTTGCCTGCAGAACTCCATGGACAGAGGAGCCTGAAGAGCTACAGTTCATAGGATTGTAAAAAGCTGGACAAGACCAAGGGACTAACACTTTCATTTTCACTTTCTTTTCTGACTATGCAACTACAGGTAGAGAAAAAAATAATAAAACTAGAAATGAAGCCTAAACATAAACATGCAGTGTTGGGTAATATATAGAGACACACACATATAAAATTTCTGGAAAGTTCATTGCAGTTCCATAGTAACATAACATGAATTTATAACACAGGACTTCAAAAGCTGAAGTTGACTCCCTTGTTGTATCACACTTATTTTTGGAAATATGCATATTACCAATCTGAAAATATTGAATTTTATAACTTGTATTCACAATATAAAATAATATAAAATACCTAAATTGTAAAATTTAGATATTATGAAATATCTGATATAAAAAACAATAATTGTAAGCTGGCCTGTGATCATTTGAGCCCTGGCAAGGCAGAGAGAATTTTGTCTTTATCTTATGTGGCACTTTGAGGGCAGGCTCCTGTGCCTTCATGCAAAAGGTGCTAGGATTTGGCATCAGTATTATAATGTGACAATCTCTGCCTTTTCAGGATATGAAGAAATTAAAGCAATGTATTAATAATGGATGTCTTCTGGATATTAAGGAAATTTGATGGACTTAATGGAAATGAATTTTTAAAATTGACATGACTAAAGGCAAATTATTGACCACTAATTTAATTTTTCTCAGCTATAGTTATTTAACTTTTCCATGATTTCTATAATCCATATGTTGCAGATGACTACTGTTTTATAAATTAGTTTTATACATTGTAGTTAGCCAGTAAATAATTATCTATTAATTTTTCTCTGGATATCAGTTCTATAAAATCCATCTATATTTGCTATATGATATCTATAATTTTTATTCCTCTCTATTCTGTTATTCTTGATTTTGCTTTGTCAAGGCTCAAGTTTTTTATAAAGTATATATTTGCTGTATTTTCCTCATTAGTGTGCACCAGTATGCATATGATATGTATGCAATCAATTTCTAAAATCCATTTACTTTAGGTGTACTTTTTAAGTGCTTTTAAATTCAATCCATTACCTTTGGTTTACTTATTGATACTATTAGGCGTATTTATTTACTAAGTTTCTTATTTCTTAAAATTAATTCAACACATAAGCAACTTACTAATATTGGTCACTATTCAATCATTGTATAAATTCAAAAATATATTTATTGAAAGTATTTAAATGCATAAATATATCCATAAATTAAATTAAAGAGCTTGATGTATTTATGTCAAGAAAATAAGAATTGCAACAAAAAATAGAAAGCACATGTTAAAGTTTTGACAAAGAAAGAAAAAGTTAAATCAGTTTTATTGACTTTAGAACTGAGTTATTTCCCCTAAGCTTGAAATGTAAAATAAAATCAAAGATGGGTTGGTTCAAAATGAAAAATTTGTGGGTTTCTTGTTTTTGAAATTATCTTAGGATAGGAGATTTAGGAGTCTAATAAATGATGTAGTGAAGTTTGGAGCCAAGCTGTTGGGTTTGAAACAAGTCTTTGCCAATTACTAGTTTTGAAGTCTTAGAGCAAATAATAGCACCTAATATATATATATATATATATATATATATATATATATATATCATATTATATATACATATTATAATAGGTATGTATGCATATACAATTTATATATATATATAATATTATACATAATATGTTTATTATATATATATAATATGTTTAGAATAGTGACTGGCACATGTGTTCAAGCCAAAATTATCATAGCCTTATCATTGATTTTATTAAGTGCTGAACTACTTGAGAAAATAGCTAAAGCTCTAAGGCTTAGTAGAGATAAGTGTGTATTTGTTGCAGAACAAGGTGACCTCAGAGGTTTCGGTTCATATTTGAAACAATTAAGTTTCCAAAAATTTAGTCTGGGAGCGAGACAGACTTCCCATCTTCTCATTGTCAGTGATGCATTAGGACAGATGTCTCTGTCACAATTACAGGGTTTACAGTTTAAAAAAAAAATTAGGAATAAAGGTACAGACAGGAACAGGAGAGCAATGAGCAGTGAGAAGAAACGAAAGAGCTACACTTCATATTCTCTAGTCTCTTTTCTACATCCTAAAACAGCAAAATCACTCCAGCAACACTACAGCATAGGGAGCTGAAGGGAATAAAAATGGAAAAGAACTTTATACTAAAAGAGCTCCCTTTTTAAAAATGAAATTTCTACAAGAAGGAAATAAGCCTCCTGACCTGCTCCAAAAAGCAATGAATCATTATATCCATTATATGAAAAATCAGGTAACAATTGTATTGTAAAACAGACTTCCAATACACAGAACCTAATTCCAGACAGTCTTTGGGTTCTTTTTGATAGTTTTATGGAAGATTGAAAATTTGATTGAGATAGGGAAAATTTGGTAGAGATAAGGAATCAAGTAATCCCCTCCATATTCACTGAACAGATATGTAAGTACTACCATTGAGGATATAGAAAGCATGGAAATAATGAGTATGATGCTGAAGATTTTCAGTAGGCATAGGAATATGAAGAGATATAGTTAACAAGTGTAGGTACAGATAATAAGACAGGTATTGGTGTAGTCCACTTCAGTATTCTTGCCTGGAAAATCACATGCATAGAGTATCCTGGCAGGCTACATACATTCCATGGAGTTGCAAAGAGTAAGACTTGACTGAGCACACATGCACAAAAGGAATTCAGGATTGAGAGCACTCTGTGCTTGGGGGAAAACCTGGTAGGATAGGTCTTAAAATAGTTAGATATTTTCAGGACCTGATGTTATAAGCCCAATTCTTGAATCTCCTAATATCTAGTAAAAGCACTAAAATCCTTCATGGTGACAACTATTCCTTGTGACTAGCAGAAAGCCTCAAGAGATTAGCAGAAACACTTGGAAAAATATGTGCTTTATTGCATGTACTCTCCCTTCACCAAAATCATATATATTGACCGTCCCCGCCCCTGTCTCTTTAGAGCAGTTTCTCAGAACTATATGAAATGTTTTTTCCTGGGCTGCAGTTCTCATTTTGCTCAAATAAAACTTAATCCTCAACACATCCGGCATTTTTTTTAAGTCTACAGAAGTCACTGGTAAAGCTTTACTCATTATCTTAAAAATGGACATTTCATAGCTTAATTCAAAGGTCATAACATGTCTTAAATCACATAAATTATTGATGACAATTATAATAAAATGTGGTTCCTTTATTTACTATTCATGGTCAATAATTTTTAGGTTATTTCTTCAGTTAGATAATATTTAAGGATATGCAATATCTAATTTTTTTAAATTTTATTTTGTTTTGTATTACATATTTAAATTTATATTTTGATATTCTGAAAATATTTGTTGCTATTTAAGTGCAATAATTTAATTAAATTTTAATATAAATATAATTTTTCATATGTATATATGTTTATATGACAAAATGCACATTTGTAATGAATTTGTGTGTATTCAAGAATATTTTAGATTTTAGAGATTGATAAAGTTGAAGAAATTTTGAAAAGTTTATACTTTTATCAGTCACTGCATTTTGGTTCAGTAGATACCAACTGTTTTAGATATAACTTTGGATCTCATTATTCCTTAGTTTCCTGATCAGTGAAATGGGGATAATAATATTATCCATTTCACAGAGTTGATCTGCACCTTAAATAAAGTCATATATGTAAGTACTTACATAGTGCCTGGCACAAAATTAATACTCTAGAAATTATAACTGCTATGTGCACTTAACTGTAATTATTTGGAGAAGGCAATGGCAACCCACTCCAGTACTTTTGCCTGGAGAATCCGATGGAAGGAGGAGCCTGGAAGGCTACAGTCCATGTGGTCGCTAAGACTTGGACACAACTCAGAGACTTTACTTTCACTTTTCACTTTCATGTATTGGAGAAGGAAATGGCAACCCACTCCAGTGTTCTTGCCTGGAGAATCTCAAGGACAGAGGAGCCTGCTGGGCTGCCATCTATGGGGTCACACAGAGTCGGATACGACTGAAGCGACTTAGCAGCAGCAGCAACTATAATTATTACTATATTATTCTATTATTTTAAATTAATTTGAAAACATAAGAAACATACTATAAGGAACCTAACCCAGGTGCTCTGATTTTAAAAAATAAGGCTTAAAAGGCTAAGCAATGCATCTACTTTCACAAAAGAATCTAAAGATTAACTTAGAACTAAGACAAGGTTACAAAGAATAGCAAGAAGAGATAAGAAAGCCTTCCTCAGTGATCAATGCAAAGAAATAGAGGAAAACAACAGAATAGGTAAGACTAGAGATCTCTTCAAGAAAATTAGAGATACCAAGGGAACATTTCATTCAAAGATGGGCTCGATAAAGGACAGAAATGGTATGGACCTAACAGAAGCAGAAGACATTAAGAAGAGATGGCAAGAATATACAGAAGAACTGTACAAAAAAATCTTCACGACCCAGATAATCACAATGGTGTGATCACTGACCTAGAGCCAGACATCCTGGAATGTGAAGTCAAGTGGGCCTTAGAAAGCATCACTACAAACAAAGCTAGTGGAGGTGATGGAATTCCAGTTGGGCTCTTTCAAAACCTGAAAGATGATGCTGTGAAAGTGCTGCACTCAATATGACAGCAAATTTGGAAAATTCAGCAGCAGCTACAGGACTGGAAAAGGTCAGTTTTCATTCTAATCCCAAAGAAAGGCAATGCCAAAGAATGCTCAAACTACCGCACAATTGCAGTCATCTCACACGCTAGTAAAGTAATGCTCAAAATTCTCCGAGCCAGGCTTTAGCAATATGTGAACCGTGAACTTCCTGATGTTCAAGCTGGTTTTAGAAAAGGCAGAGGAACCAGAGATCAAATTGCCAACATCCGCTGGATCATAGAAAAAGCAAGAGAGTTCCAGAAAAACATCTATTTCTGCTTTATTGACTATGCCAAAGCCTTTGACTGTGTGGATCACAGTAAACTGGGGAAAATTCTGAAAGAGATGGGAATACCAGACCACCTGACCTGCCTCTTGAGAAATTTGTATGCAGGTCAGGAAGCAACAGTTCGAACTGGACATGGAACAACAGACTGGTTCCAAATAGGAAAAGGAGTACATCAAGGCTGTATATTGTGACCCTGCTTATTTAACTTATACACAGAGTACATCATGAGAAACGCTGGACTGGAAGAAACACAACTGGAATCAAGATTGCTGGGAGAAATATCAATAATCTCAGATATGCAGATGACATCCCCTTTACGGCAGAAAGTGAAGAGAAACTGAAAAACCTCTTGATGAAAATGAAAGTGGAGAGTGAAAAAGTTGGCTTAAAGCTCAACATTCAGAAAATGAAGATCATGGCATCTGGTCCCATCACTTTATGGGAAATAGATGGGCAAACAGTAGAAACAGTGTCAGACTTTATTTTTTTGGGCTCCAAAATCACCACAGATGGTGACTGCAGCCATGAAATTAAAAGACGCTTACTCCTTGGAAGGAAAGTTATGACCAACCTAGACAGCATATTCAAAAGCAGAGACATTACTTTGCCAACAAAGGTCCGGCTAGTCAAGGCTATGGTTTTTCCTGTGGTCATGTATGGATGTGAGTGTTGGACTGTGAAGAAGGCTGAGCGCCGAAGAATTGATGCTTTTGAACTGTGGTGTTGGAGAAGACTCTTGAGAGTCCCTTGGACTGCAAGGAGATCCAACCAGTCCATTCTAAAGGAAATCAGCCCTGGGTGTTCTTTGGAAGGAATGATGCTAAAGCTGAAACTCCAGTACTTTGGCCACCTCATGTGAAGAGTTGACTCATTGGAAAAGACTCTGATGCTGGGAGGGATTGGGGGCAGGAGGAGAAGGGGACGACAGAGGATGAGATGGCTGGATGGCATCACTGACTCGATGGAAGTTAAGTCTGAGTGAACTCTGGGAGATAGCGATGGACAGGGAGGCCCGGCATGCTGCGATTCATGGGGTCTCAAAGAGTCGGACACGACTGAGTGACTGAACTGAACTGAAGACAAGTTTTCTACAGTAAAATTTGGTCCCTTCCACCACACTTTCTAACTTCAGTGTATACTAAGTATTTTTAACCCATATTGAGTGATCATAAAGAAAGAGTACATTGTTGCTTAAGGTTTACTCTTGTTTTGCATTTCCATTTTAACAAACCAGAGACAAATAAATAAATTCATGCTGCTGCTGCTAAGTCGCTTCAGTCGTGTCTGATTCTTAATAGGCTGCTGCTGCTACTGCTAAGTTGCTTCAGTCATGTCTGACTCTGTGTGACCCCAAAGACGGCAGCCCACCAGGCTCTCCCGTCCCTGGAATTCTCCAGGCAAGAACACTGGAGTGGGTTGCCATTTCCTTCTCCAATGCATGAAAGTGAAAAGTGAAAGTGAAGTCGCTCAGTCGTGTCCGACTCTTTGAGACTTCATGGACTGCAGCCTACCAGGCTCCTCCATCCATGGATTTTCCAGGCAAGAGTACTGGAGTGAGCCCCTCCAAAAATTATACTTTTACTTTTAATACACATTAATCTAAATATAATAAGTTTAACTTGAATAATCTTGACATAGAAAATGGACACATATATATGTATAATATGCATATTAACATGTTTAAAATCATACTTTGTGTGGGTATATGTGTACAGTTTGTGTGGGTATTAGTACAGTACAGAATGACACATAGTATGATATAAAATCCCTTAAAATGTTGGAAATTATATCAGTTAACAGTAAAAATAGCTTTTATCTTCCCATAAAGCACTTAGTCATTGCTTTGCTAAAAACTGTTAAAAATAATGTCATAAAATCACCTCAGGAAAGAAATGAGTCATATTTTTTGTATTATATAACTAAAACCATACACTTATGTTTCTTTTAGTTTGCTGCTATATATCACAGAATATATATATATATATATGCTATGCTATGCTAAGTCACTTCAGTCGTGTCCGACTCTGTATGACCCCATAGACGGTAGCCCACCAGGCTCCCCCACCCCTGGGATTCTCCAGGCAAGAACACTGGAGTGGGTTGCCATTTCCTTCTCCAACGCATGAAAGTGAAAAGTGAAAGGGAAGTCACTCAGTCGTGTCCGACTCTTAGCAACCCCATGGACTGCAGCCTACCAGGGTACTCCTCCATGGGATTTTCCAGGCAAGAGTACTGGAGTGGGGTACCATTGCCTTCTCCGATATACATACATACATACATATATATATATATATATATATATATATATATATATATATACTATTAGAACTTCAATTACTTAATTTAGAAAGAAATTGATATGCTGACAAATTAAAAAGGATAAAATAAATATTTTAAAAATCATCATGCCATTTACTGGAATCAAACTTAATCTCCCCCTACCTTTCTTACACCATTCTACTTAGAGAAGGAATTAGAAGTTTAGAGGGTGATGACATACCTTATGTGACCCCAAAATAATGAATGCATTAACAAAAGATTTTCCAATTGCAGTTTAGATATCACCATTCACAAAAGGCATATTTTATATTATTTTTGGAAATAGGAAGAATTCTTACTTCACATGACAGAAGAATTCTTAGTCCATATTCAATGTACTCCCTATGTCATATGACTATAAAAGGGAGAGACTCTGTAAAATTAGTAATTGGTAGAACTACAGATGCTTGAATTTATTGGTATTACTACCAAAATTATTCCAAGACAAAAGTATACGATTAACAGTAAAGGTTATTGTCAGTCCTTATCTAAGAAAAGTATCTGATGGTAATTTTTTTTTTTTCTCTCTCTTAATCCAACTGGACCAACATTCCCAAAATATTTTGTTAGCCTAATTCTATTCAGTAAAAGGTATGAAATTTTGTTATAGACCTAAAGTTATTAATAGTTTTATTTTCAAAGACAGTGTCATGAAAGTTCAATTTTCCATTCACAAGGAATTACAATTGGTTTTTTGCCATCCTCTAAACATTTATGGAATTCTATTTTATTTCTTTCAAAAGGAATTTCATTACAGATAAGTTCACAAAAATAAAATACCACCTTAATTTAGCAATAATATATCTTCTTCTCACAAAAATACACATGCTAAATTCCTCACAATTGTGAAGAAATTTTCTAAACACCAAGCCTTCTGCCTCTTCATATAAAGAATGTCTGTTACTTAATGCTGTCGCATCAAAATGCTGCAATGAAAAACTACATAAAATATTACCCTGGACTTTAGTTTTGTAGATACATGAATATTTTAAACATTGAGGGTCTGTTTCCTAAGACCTGTAGGTGGTGAACTGTTTCCTAAGAACTGTAGGTGTATAAAAATAACTTTCTTCAAATTTTTTAAATTGGAAACATACAGTATGAAAAAATCAAAAACTTTACATTTGTTAATCTTTCAACATTTGTCTTTTCCTCAGATGATCTCTCAAACAGGAGGCTTTTTCTTCAAAAAGCTGTTGTGTTTTATTTGTCCAGTAAACCACTTGGTCAATGCAAAAGGAAAAAACAGGAAGGTGAAAGCAGAAGAATGTTAATGGCACAGTTATATCATCTGATTTACTTTGTGTCATCTGTTGTCCCTTTGAATAACCTAAGCATGTGTTGACCTTGTCCTTGAAAGGGAAGGCTTCACAGTGCAGAACAGTTTGCTTAGTTCAAATCTTCTTTACAGGAAAATTTGCAAACCAATAAAATGAGGTGGTTAGGAACACACATTTGACAACAGACTGAAATATGCTCAAATTCAGGTTCTGCCACCTTTTAGATGTAAGATCTTGAAAATTTTCTTAATTCCCAAGACCTGAATTGTTATCTCAAAAAATATACTAATAACATCTATCTCAAAAGTTTTCATGAGAATCAAAATTGTATATGAAAGTACATGAGGCCTAATGTCCCTCACATATTAAGAGTATAAAATACTGTATGCATGTGCTGAACAATGACTAGATATAATTTTAACTTGGAACTAAAGTAAATGCATCCACTGTGAAGTGAAATATTGTCACTCAGTCATGTCCGACTCTTTAAGACCCCATGGACCATAGCCTGCCAGGCTCCTCTGTCCATAGGATTTTCCAGGCAAGAATACTGGAGTGGGTTGCCATTTCCTTCTCCAGTAATGCATCCACTATATGGTCATAAAGAAGACATAAATTTGAGTGAAGGATACACACTTACTATAGAAATGGATTTCTCGTCCCTTACTTGCAAGAGTGTTTTTTGTTTTGTTTCAAATATCTCACCTCTCTTCAACAGTTTGGCAGTATATATTCAGAGAAGTGATGTTTACAAATAAACCTTGTACCCACTGAATGGACTGATTCAAAATTGGGAAAGGAGCATATATCAAGGCTGTATATTGTTACCCTGCTTATTTAACTTATATGCAGGCTATTTCATGCAAAATGCCAGGCTGAATGAAGCTCATGCTGGAATAAAGATTTCTGGGAGAAATATCAAACACGCTCAGATATGCAGGAAGTATATCTAGTGGTAGAAAGCGAAGAGGAAGAACTTCTTGATGAAAGTGAAAGGGGAGAGTGAAAAAGCTGGCTTAAAACTCAACATTCAAAAAACTGAAATTATGGCACCTGGTCCCATCACTTCATGGCAAATAGATAGGCAAACAATGGAAACAGTGACAGACTTTATTTTCTTGGGCTCCGAAATCATTGCAGATGGTGACTGCAGCCATTAAAAGACACTTGCTCCTTGGAAGAAAAGCTATGACAAACCTAGATAGCATACTCAAAAGCAGAGACATCACTTTGCCTACAATGGTCCATTTAGGCAAAGCTATAGTTTTTCCAGTAGTCATGTGTGGATGTGAGAGTTGGACCATAAAGAAGGCTGAGCACCAAATAATTGAGGCTTTCAAACTGTAGTGCTGGAGAAGACTTGAGAGTCCCTTGGACAACAAGGAGCCCCAGCTAGTCAATCTTAAAGAAAATCAACCCTGAACATTCATTGGAAGGACTGACATTGAAGCTGAAGCTCCTATATTTTGACCACCTGATGCAAGGAGCTGACTCATTAGAAAAGACCCTGATGCTGGGAAGATTGAAGGCTGGAGAGAAGGGGACAACAGAGGATGACATCATTGACTCAATGGACATGAGTTTGAGGAAGCTCTGAGAGATAGTTAAGGACAGGGAAGCCTGGTGTGCTGCACCCATGGGGTCACAAAGAGTTGAACAAGACTGAGTGACTGAACTGAACTGAACTGAACTTACACAATGTTGCACACCTTGCATTGCTACTCAGTGGAAGGCTAGTCACGCTCCTTCAAACAAATATGTCAGGCATTTATAGTCTTAGTTTTGCATCTCTTATTATGTAGGGGTTTTTATGCAGAATATCTTTCTGGGTCAGAACTTCCTCCCAATAATACTGTTTAAATCAATTTATTTTAAAACAGATAAACAATAATGTAGAATTGTTTACAGTATAAAAAATATATGCTCTTTTACCTGGCAGCATAAATAATATATAAATTATTTTTTCTATTCAATATTTGACTTGGCCACAGATTGTGTGTTATTTTTATATTGTTATTCATTTAGCATTCTTGTTCAAAACCTGTATTATTCTATGTACAAAACCTGTATCATTTTTATAAACATATTTCTGAAAAGTATGCAAACTTAAAAATTAATGATATGAAGGTCTCTATCTTAAAAAGTATAGGTTATTCCTATTTGGATAAGTACTGTTATATTTGGACTCTACTCAATGTTATATTTTATATACATTTTATTTGCTAAGCTCTTGTGATCTTTTGTTTCTTTTCCCTTTATGCTTCAGAACTGATTGAAATTTCATATTTTCTATAAGGGAATTATATACTACTTGTATTCTTTCATAACTTAATTTTAATTTTCAGATTACATTTAAATATTTCTGTCTTATATAATTGAGAATAGCTAACAGTTACAATTCCCACCAAATGAGAAGATAGATATAACCATTTATTCAAGTTTAATTATCACACTTCACATATATATCAATTATGTTTATATTTTTAAGAATGCTTCTTATTTTCCTATTATGCTATTTTTCTTTTGTGACTGATATTAGTTGATATTTCAACACCACCTCAGACACTTTGTAGATTCTCCTGAGGAAATAAATCAAGTTTTTTTTTCTTTCTATGTAATTTCCACTTCTCTTCAGATCAATTATTTTATTCCCATGATTTTTCAGTTTGCTCTATTTTTCTCCAAATGATTAATGGTTTTTAACTAGTCACATAAACACAAATAAAATAGTTTCTTGATTGCAAGTAAATTATTTCTATCCAGTTTTAAAAGTCTGTTCCACACCTATCTCTCCATTTTGTATACAACCTGGCTGTGGCTCTGTGGGTTAGTGGGCAGGGGCCGGGGGAATTTAAACAGACCCTCCAACTGAAACTCTCTTATAGCAAATAGCAATTAGCCATGAGAATAAAAAAGTAATAAAGATTTATTCTGGGTTTGTAAACTATACTACATTTTATTTTTAAATTTTCTCTCTTCCTTTGTATGTTTTCTAGGTAATTTTTGATAAGGTTCAAAGCAGCCTCTTCTTGTTTTTTTCTCTCATGTCAATGCATATTAAGAAGATGTAAAGGAGCATCACCACTTTATTTAAAAGGTTCACGAGGTTACACTTAGGGCTACAGATTGAAACGATGAAGGCTTTGAAGGAATCCTGGGCCCAGACTTTTCATATCCATCCAATTAATTACTCTAACTTTGGTCCCTCCCTTTCTCCTGTGCTCAGTCCTGGCCATCTCAGTCATTTCAGTCTCTCAGTCATGTCCAACTCTTTCTGACCCCAAAAATCACAGCACGCCAGGCCTCCCTGTCCATCACCAACTCCCAGATTTCACTCAAATTCTGGTCCATCAAGTCAGTGATGCCATCTAGCCATCTCATCCTCTGTCATCCCCTTCTCCTCTTGCCCCCAATCCCTCCCAGCATCAGAGTCTTTTCCAGTGAGTTAACTCTTTGCATGAGGTGGCCAAAGTACTGGAGTTTCAGCTTTAGCATCATTCCTTCCAAAGAACACCCAGGGCTGATCTCCTTTAGAATGGACTGGTTGGATCTCCTTGCAGTCCAAGGGACTCTCAAGAGTCTTCTCCAACACCACAGTTCAAAAGCATCAATTCTTTGGCGCTCAGCTTTCTTCACAGTCAGACTCTCACATCCATACACGATCACTGGAAAAACCATAGCCTTGACTAGATGGACCTTTGTTGGCAAAGTAATGTTTCTGCTTTTGAATATACTGTCTAGGTTGGTCATAACTTTCCTTCCAAGGATAAGCATCTTTTAATTTCATGGCTGCAGTCACCATCTGCAGTGATTTGTAGCCCCAAAAAACAAAGTCAGCTACTGTTGCCCCATCTATTTCCCATGAAGTGATGGGAACAGATGCCACGATCTTCGTTTTCTGAATGTTGAGCTTTAAGCCAACATTTTTCATTCTTCTCTTTCACTTTCATCAAGACGCTTTTTAGTTCCTCTTCACTTTCTGCCATAAGGGTGGTGTCATCTGCATATCTGAGGTTATTGATATTTCTCCTGGCAATCTGGATTCCAGCTTGTGCTTCTTCCAGCCCAGCATTTCTCATGATGTACTCTGCATATAAGTTAAATAAGTGGGGTGACGATATACAGCCTTGACGTACTCCTTTTCCTGTTTGGAACCAGTCCGTTGTTCCATATCCAGTTCTAACTGTTGCTTCCTGACCTGCATATAGGTTTCTCAAGAGGCAGGTCAGGTGGTCTGGTATTCCCATCTCTTTCAGAATTTTCCACAGTTTATTGTGATCCACACAGTCAAAGGCTTTGGCATCATCAATAAAGCAGAAATAGATGTCTTTTTCTGGAACTCTCTTGCGTTTTCCATGATCCAGTGGATGTTGGCAATTTGATCTCTGGATCCTCTGCCTTTTCTAAATCAGCTTGAACATCTGGAAGTTCACAGTTCACGTACTGCTGAAGCCTGGCTTGCAGAATATTGACCATTATTTTACTAGCGTGTGAGATGAGTGCAGTTGTGTAGCAGTTTGAGCATTCTTTGGCATTGCCTTTCTTTGGGATTGGAATGAAAACTGACTTTTCCAGTCCTGTGGCCACTGTTGAGTTTTCTAAATTTGCTGGCATATTGAGTGCAGCACTTTCACAGCATCATCTTTCAGGATTTGAAATAGCTCAACTGGAATTCCATCACCTCCACTACCTTTGTTCCTAGTGATGCTTTCTAAGGCCCACTTGACTTCACATTCCAGGATGCCTGGCTCTAGATGAGTGATCACACCATCGTGATTATCTGGGTCGTGAAGATTTTTTTGTACAGTTCTTCTGTGTATTCTTGCCACCTCTTCTTAATACATTCTGCTTCTGTTAGGTCCATACCATTTCTGTCCTTTATCGAGCCCATCTTTGCATGAAGTGTTCCCTTGGTATCTCTAATTTTCTTGAAGAGATCTCTAGTCCTTCCCATTCTGTTGTTTTCCTCTATTTCTTTGCATTGATCGCTGAGGAAGGCTTTCTTATCTCTCCTTGCTATTCTTTGGAACTCTGCATTCAGATGCTTATATCTTTCCTTTTCTCCTTTGCTTTTTGCTTCTCTTCTTTTCACAGCTATTGTAAGGCCTCCCCAGACAGGCATTTTGCCTTTTTCCATTCTTTTCCATGGGGATGGTCTTGATCCCTGTTTCCTGTACAACGTCACGAACTTTAGTCCATAGTTCATCAGACACTCTATCTATCAGATCTAGTCCCTTAAATCTATTTCTCACTACCACTGTATAGTCATAAGGGATTTGATTTAGATCATACCTGAATGATCTAGTGGTTTTCCCTACTTTCTTCAATTTAAGTCTGAATTTGGCAATAAGGAGTTCATGGTCTGAGCCACAGTCAGCTCCCGGTGTTGTTTTTGCTGACTGTATAGAGCTTCTCCATCTTTGGCTGCAAAGACTATAATCAATCTGATTTCAGTGTTGACCATCTGGTGATGTCCATATGTAGAGTCTTCTCTTGTGTTGTTGGAAGTTGGTGTTTGCTATGACCAGTGCGTTCTCTTGTCAAAATTCTCTTAGCCTTTGCCCTACTTCATTCCATATTCCAAGGCCAAATTTGCCTGTTACTCCAGGTGTTTCTTGACTTCCTACTTTTGCATTCCAGTCCCCTATAATGAAAAGGACATCTTTTTGGGGTGTTAGTTCTAAAAGGTCTTGTAGGTCTCCATAAACCCGTTCAACTCCAGCTTTTTCCATGTTACTGGTTGGGGCATAGGCTTGGATTACTGTGACATTGAATGGTTTGCCTTGGAAACAAACAGAGATCATTCTGTCATTTTTGAGATTGCATCCAAGTACTGCCTTCTGGACTCTTTTGTTGACCATCATGGCTACTCCATTTCTTCTAAGGGATTCCTTCCCTCAGTAGTAGGACAAGGGCGGCAGCCAAGATGCTATCACACCTCCAAAGTCAGGGCAGTGGCCGGGAGGAGCTACCACCTGCCTGAGTTCAGGGGCAGAGGCTGAGAGGAGATACCCCACGCCCGAGGTCAGGGGAGGTGGCTGAGAGGAGCAACCCCACGTCCAAGGAGCAGCAGCTGCACGGGCAAAGGAGGGCCGAGAGGAGCTACTCCACATTCAAAGTCAGGAGGGGCAGCTGTGAGGAGAAACCCCTCGTCCAAAGTAAGGAGCAGTGGCTGCACTTTGCTGGAGCAGCTTTGAAGAGATACCCCACGTCCAAGGTAAGAGAAACCCAAGTAAGATGGTAGGTGTTACGAGAGGGCATCACAGGGCAGGCACACTGAAACCATAATCACAAAAAAACTAGCCAATCTGATCACAAGAACCACAGCCTTATCTAACTCAATGAAACTAAGCCATGTCCTATGGGGCCACCCAAGACAGGAGGGTCATGGTGGAGAGGTCTGACAGAATGTGGTCCACTGGAGAAGGGAATGGCAAGCCACTTCAGTTTTCTTGCCTTGAGAACCCCATGAACAGTATGAAAAGGCAAAATGATAGGATAGTGAACAGGGAACTCCCCAGGTCGGTAGGTGCCCAATATGCTACTGGAGATCAGTGGAGAAATAACTCCAGAAAGAATGAAGGGGTGGAGCCAAAGCAAAAGCAATACCCAGCTGTGGATATGACTGGTGACAGAAGCAAGGTCCGATGCTGTAAAGAGCAATATTGCATAGGAACCTGGAATGTCAGGTCCGTGAATCAAGGCAAATTGGAAGTGGTCAAACAGGAGACGGCAAGAGTGAACGTCGACATTCTAGGAATCAGCGAACTAAAATGGACTGGAATGGGTGAATTTAACTCAGATGACCTGGCCATCTACAAATGCCGTATTTCCTGTGTGTCATTTGGGGATAGGAGCTCTCTCTGCCACATTCATCCTCTTCTGTGCCGCTATGGTTTTCAGACTTCACCAGGATGAATTCTGGCTCAAGCTTTATAGAAGTATTCCATTTAAAGATAGGCTGTTGACAATATACTCTCCTAATTCCATTACTTTTAGGGGGTTCCCACTCTTCCTTTGTTCATTCAGCTAAATTGCATTTTGGGAGAGCAGGAAAGTGAAAGCTTACGTTTAATATACAATTTTGAAGCAGAAGTTAGAAATGCTGTCTTGAAGAGGGTTTGAACTTACACTGAATTCTGTGTCTATTGTTATTAAATGGGAAGTCTGCTTGGATTATATGCTCTGATGAAAAAATTTTTGTGTAATTTAAATAATATGAATTGGCTATACATGTATAATCAAGACACTCAACCATTTGGGTATTTTCATATTCCAATAATTGCTTTATGTTTTAAGGAACATTAAATGCTTATTAAAATTCACTGAAATGAAATAGTGCTTTACTCTCTTACAAACTGTATTTATCTCTATTTACTCAAATCAGTTGCTCTTATAACATTAATAGTTGGGTTTATATGGAAGTCTACTAATTTCTACAAGACTATCACCAAAAAGGAACTGTTTACTTTAGAAAGCAAGCATTTTTCAGAATTCGTGTTTTTTTGCCATTTCTTTTGCATGTCTTATGCTCTTTGTGTGAGTCCATTAATTGATTTATGTAAAAAGAAATACCCTGACTAGTACTTATTAAAGAATCTTGTTACTTCCTTTCATCTATTTGTCTTGTGATGTCTGACTCTCTTCTCTGTGTATCTTATCTCTATGTGTGTATCTCTTATCTCTCCTTCAGAAAAGGGGAAATAAAGCTGACTGACTAAGAACCACTGTTCAGAGATGTAGGATTTTTAGCTACTAATTAGGACTCAGCTATTTCTATTAATTGCCCTTATTTAATAGTGCTGAAAATCTACATCAGCAGGATTCCAAAGAATAAATAATGAATCACAAGAATTTTTAGAGGGTGTTATGAACTGAATATGTCTCCCCCCAAATTCTACTTTCCAAGGATAAGTTTAGATGAAGTCATGAAGATGAGCCCCTGGTGATGAAATCAGTGCCCCTGAAAGAAGAGACACCAGAGAATTTATTCTCTCTCCAACCATGCACAACTAGGAAAAGCCATGGGAGGCTACAGCAAGAATTGGCAAACCACGAAGTGGGTCTCCCCAGAACTTTACCATACTATCACCCTGATCTTAGAATTCCAGTTTCCAGGATTGTGAGGCTACAGCAAGAATTGGCAAACCATGAAGTGGGTCTCCCCAGAACTTTACCATACTATCACCCTGATCTTAGACTTCCAGTTTCCAGGATTGTGAGTCTACAGCAAGAGTTGGCAAACCATGAAGTGGGCCTCCCCAGAACTTTCCCATACCATCACCCTGATCTTAGACTTCCAGTTTCCAGGATTGTGAGGCTACAGCAAGAATTGGCAAACCACGAAGTGGATCTCCCCAGAACTTTACCATACTATCACCCTGATCTTAGACTTCCAGTTTCCAGGATTGTGAGGCTACAGCAAGAATTGGCAAACCATGAAGTGGGTCTCCCCAGAACTTTCCCATACCATCACCCTGATCTTAGACTTCCAGTTTCCAGGATTGTGAGGCTACAGCAAGAATTGGCAAACCACGAAGTGGGTCTCCCCAGAACTTTACCATACTATCACCCTGATCTTAGACTTCCAGTTTCCAGGATTGTGAGGCTCCAAACCACGGAGAACTTTACCATACTATCACCCTGATCTTAGACTTCCAGTTTCTTGTGAGTCTACAGCAAGAGTTGGCAAACCATGAAGTGGGTCTCCCAGAACTTTCCCATACCATCACCTGATCTTAGACTTCCAGTTTCAGGATTGTGAGGCTACAGCAAGAATGGCAAACCACGAAGTGGATCTCCCCAGAACTTTACCATACTATCACCCTGATCTTAGACTTCCAGTTTCCAGGATTGTGAGGCTACAGCAAGAATTGGCAAACCACGAAGTGGGTCTCCCCAGAACTTTACCATACTATCACCCTGATCTTAGACTTCCAGTTTCCAGGATTGTGAGGCTACAGCAAGAATTGGCAAACCATGAAGTGGGTCTCCCCAGAACTTTCCCATACCATCACCCTGATCTTAGACTTCCAGTTTCCAGGATTGTGAGTCTACAGCAAGAGTTGGCAAACCATGAAGTGGGTCTCCCCAGAACTTTACCATACTATCACCCTGATCTTAGACTTCCAGTTTCCAGGATTGTGAGGCTACAGCAAGAATTGGCAAACCACGAAGTGGGTCTCCCCAGAACTTTACCATACTATCACCCTGATCTTAGACTTCCAGTTTCCAGGATTGTGAGTCTACAGCAAGAGTTGGCAAACCATGAAGTGGGTCTCCCCAGAACTTTCCCATACCATCACCCTGATCTTAGACTTCCAGTTTCCAGGATTGTGAGGCTACAGCAAGAATTGAAACCACGAACCATCTCCCAGAACTTTACCATACTATCACCCTGATCTTAGACTTCCAGTTTCCAGGATTGTGAGGCTACAGCAAGAATTGGCAAACCATGAAGTGGGTCTCCCCAGAACTTTACCATACTATCACCCTGATCTTAGACTTCCAGTTTCCAGGATTGTGAGAAAATAAGGGTCTACTGTTTAAGCCATGTCTATGGTATTTTATTAAGACAACCCAGGCTGACTAAGACAGAGGGGCAAATCTACTGCCACTCTCTTGATTCCTGCAATCAAATCCTTATTACTGGGAACCTAGCAGCTCATCCAGTAAGACAGTACATCAAACTTGAAGCCTGTTGTTCTGAGATGCTACCACTGCTGGGTCTTTAACAGGAAAACTCATGTATTTTTGTTTGTTTGTTTAAACATGATGGTTCCTGAATCATATCACCCTCTATGTTTTATCCACTTAATGTGAAACTCCATTATTACCACATAGAATTTGAGCCTGAAACAACTCTAATTATAAAGATTTTAGTATAGTAATTTCCTTAATATTGTCATTTTCCACTCTTACTATAATATAGCATGCCTTCTCATGAGATAAAGAAAGAGAGAGAGGAAAGAAAAAAGAAAAATGGGAAAGGGAATGAAGGAAGGAAAGAGAGAGGAGGCAGGGAAATGATTAAAAAAAAAAAAAGCATATGGCTTCTTTACCGGTTCCATTTTATGTATCTAAACTTGTTCCCAAACTTTCACATACATTATAAATTTACATAACAATATTGAAGAAATTAGAGCACATTTATTGGGTGAACCCATGCCAAGATATAAAAATAATACACAGATCATGGTATACAAATTCCAGGCCAAGAGGAATCTAATTAGCAACCATTTGGCTGCTTTCATATGGAATCTTTCTCTAGTATTTTTGTAAAGAATATTAGTATCTCATTCATTCACTCACCCTGAAGTGAGTGAATCAAGTCAATTTTGAGTCTATTTCTTCAATATGTGTCTATATACATATAACAGTAAAGAATAAATTACTTTTGTTTCCACCTGGCTTCCTATTAGTAACTAAATGTGAGTTTTCCAAGTACTACTAGTGCATTGATGGATGGTTACTTGCTTTATGGCTGCATTTAAGTTGCTGAGGTGCAATCTGTAACAAAACATAAATCAGTCAGCATGAGGGTAGACATGAATATCGATTCTGGTGGTGAAAATCCTCAGGAGATGGTTTTTCGAAAGCCACATATAAAGACTAAGTCTATGCAGAAATATCATTGAGCATTTATTGATCTTTGGCTAAATAAGTATACAAATAATGGTACACAACTTTTCACTGATGCCAGTGGATCTAAATTACATGTTTTAGATCTAAAATCTTAAACATTTCTAATATACAAGTAGATAATTATATATTTTGATAAAACAGAAGTCATTGTTTCCACATATAAAATCACTGATTTCTTTGTAAAATCTCCGTGGCCTAAAAAGAAGACATGAAAAATAATTGCCTTGTAGGGATATAGACAATCGCAAAATAAATAAATAAGAGAGAAGTACTGTTTTGGTTGGTTCACAATGGGTGAATCAGAAGTATGAGCTGATAAAGATTCCTTTTTGTCTAGTTCATTTGCCAAGAGAGGTAAGAAATCTACAGGAACATTGACAGTAAAATTTGAAAAATCACATAGAAATGTTGTTATCACTTCTATCACAGTTTTGGCTGCTGTCCCTGCAGCTGTTACTAAAAGTAGAAATTTTATTACAGGAAAAAGTATGAAACAGAGGAGATATATGCTAAATGAACAAATAAAACTTACTTTACTCTTCATGAGAAGATGTTTTATATTGTGGCATTCACCCTAATTTATTTTACATAAAAGGAATGAATGTTAAATGTATAGTATTTTAAAAGATGACAGTGATACAATGGCACTGAACACTTAGGGACCACGTCTGCCCTTTCCTCTCTTCAGCCTTTTCTCAGTAAAGCTCCTGGAGTGAGCCTCTTAAATTGTGCGCCAGATGGTGCCTTTCCTCAAAGCCTTCTAGTAGCTGCCCCTGGCCCTCAGTGGAACCGTGCTCCTGAGAGTAACCAGTAAGGCTGACATATTCTAATCCCGTGGTGGCTCTCTCCTCATCCCCTGCCCTCTTCTTTGCTCTCCATATCCCAGCTCTTGCCCTCATTGTTGATTATTTAGTATGCTATTCACTCTCTTCTCTTTGGGTTTTTATGCTTCATCAAAGTATACCTCATAATTAGAGTATTCCCTAAGCACTCCACATAAAATAGGATCAGCTACCTACAAACACACATAACAGTTTGGGAGACACCTGTGTCTACTTTCTTTATCAAACTTTATTTTTGTTCATTGTACTTCTTGTCATTGGGTTTACTGTGCATTTGATTGTTTATTTGCTTGATTTTAGCCCCACACCTTTCCAGGAATTTAAAGTTCCTCAAGGGCAAAGATTTTGACTCTTTGGTTTATTGCTGTATACCCTGTTCCTGGAATAAGGAGACTCAATAAACACTGTTAAAAGCCTAATACTACAAATTACCAACATTTCCCACAATTGCCTAATTTAATCTTTACATTATTATGAACCACATTTTACAGATAATTTAAATTACATAAATTCCCAAAGATTACCACCTTGCAATTTTTAGATAAGGTCTTCTGCACACTTTGTTTGATTTGTTGCTTAGTATAGTGGTTTCTCTACTCTCTGCATTGCACTTTTGAGGTTGCCAATCATTTAGCAATTCAGAAGCCAATTTAATGATCAGCCTAACAATGTAAAATGAAATAATATTCACTATATATCATCTGTCTTAGTTACCAATCCGAGGGCCAGAAAAAAAAGCAACAAACAGAACTGAAGTTATTTATAGTTCAAGCCTCAAATAGTGCCATTTAGTTTGGGTTTTCTTTTTTATGTAAAGGGAGTATGTTGCCCTACATTTAATTCAGGGAACTACATGCAGCATTGCTATAAGGAAAAACTAATATTTACCATGTTTTACTCAGCCCTGTCATCCCTAAAGTTCTGTGCCTCCTGCTGTTTTCAAACTGTGCCTCAGTAGTTCAGAAAAGGTGTGAGATTCTCCCCACCAGTTACCCAACACACAATATGTCAATGCCCATGAATTCCTTACACTAGATACTGCGATGTAAATGGATGAGCTACATTTTTCATACCTTCCATTATCTTTTCTATGCATGAATCTGAGATACACCCAATATGTGTTAAAAAAACACATCATTCAAATGGTGTTCTAGTGATTCCAATTGCTGTATCTTACATCAAGCTTTACATTTTCTTTTTAATAATTAAATGTGATCATCTATGCTGAAAGGATGCTTTAAGTGAGTATCACAATAGACTATTATTTCTGTGTTGTTTAAAGAATGGAAACATTAAGACGTCTAATCAACACAGCATCAAGTATAAGACAAAAGTGTAAGAAAGACATTTATAAGAATTTAGATATCCACAGTTTCTCATAACTATCTTCCATAAAAATTCTCAACTTCATATCGATTGCCATTTTACCTAATATGGCAATATGATTACAAATATCCAGAACCAACAAATTTATTCAAGGTTTTATCTTTCTAGACTGTGCAATATTTAAAAATAACTCCACCAAATTTTATCATAAACATTTCTGAACTAAAAGGAAATAGCACTACATAGCTTATATAAGAAGAGATTTTATAGTTTATTTAAAGTTTGTGGTACAGCAACTTAGGTAAGTGATTGTATTAAAACCTAGGCAATAATGATTCCTTAATACCTAAGTACAGTTAGATCATCTTTTAAAGCTTTATAAAATTATTAAGAACTTACAAAGCATCTTGTGTGAAATGAAAGAAAAGATGGATTTAACTGTCAAAAAATGGATAAAAAGAATTAAGACACATCACAGAATTGTGTGCTTATTTTTCCCCCTTTTGGGGCAATCAGTGAATACACTGGTTGTTTCACTGTATAGTAAAAAATATACAAATCTACTTGTAATGGTTAATTTTATGTGACAACTTGTCGAGGCCATGATAACCAGTTCAGTTCAGATCAGTTAGCTGCTCAGTCATGTCCAACTCTTTGTGACCCCACGGACTGCACAACTCCAGGGTTCCCTGTCCATCACCCAACTCCCAGAGCTTGCTCAAACTCATGTCCATCTAGTCAGTAATGCCATCCAACCATCTCATCCTTTGTCATCTCCTTCTCCTCCTGCCTTCACTCTTTCCCAGCATTGGGGCCTTTTCCAGTGAGTCAGTACTTTGCATCAGGTGGCCAAAGTATTGGAGCTTCAGCTTGAGCATCAGTCCTTCCAAAGAATACTCAGGACATGATGATCAGATATTTCATCAAATATTATTCTTGATGTTTCTATGAGGGTGCTTTTGGATAAGATTTATACTTAAATCAATGGACTTTGAGTGAAGCAGAATGCTCACAATAATGTGTGGGGGTGGAGTTCATCTACCCAGCTGAGTATCTGAAAAGAACAAAGGACTGTCCTCTCCTCCCCTCGACCCCAGCAAAAGGAAATCTGCAGCAGATTGCTTCTAGTCTTCAACTTCAGTTCTCCAACTTGTCAGCCTACACTGCAGGTTTCAGACTTGCCGTCTTCTATAAATCCACAAGGCGATTCTATTACATATATATAAAAGCAACTTAGGTAAATGGTTGCATTAAAACACAGACAACACTGGTTCTTTATTATTTAAGTAAAGTTTAGCTAACTATTTTTTATACTTTACATTATTTTGAGAACACCCACATGCATGCACACATATTCTATTTCTCTGTTTCTTCGAAAAAACCTGACTACATTATTTATCCAGAGAAGAGATAAAAGAAGTGGGAAAAGAGCATGGGAAAATATCTAAGCTATTTATTTAATGCAAACCATTATAAAATATTAAATTTCTATAATCATACTATATTTCAAAGACTATCAGTTCAAAGTTTTAATGAATTTTCAACCTCTCTTTTCTGTAACAAAGTACAGAGATAATGATTAGTATAGGAATGTTGCCATAGAAACGGTCAGCTCCTATCTTACATAAATATTGACATGTTTAACAATACAGTATGAAACCATATGACACCAAATCAGCCTTAAAGTGTAATTTGTTTTTCTGTAATAATTACCCTTTTTTTAAGATAATTAAATATTTTTCTGGCAATCTATTATCTTATGAAACTATATATTTCCTAAGAGTCTTTATGGAACTGATAGGTTAACAAATTAAAAATAAGTGTTATATGAGGCAATGGGAACTGTAACTTACTGTGTGTGAAGCTGCAATGTGTACACATGATGAATTAATTGCACTCAGTATTAAGTAGAAATAGATTTCTAAACTTTCTAATATTTATACCTTCAGTCTCTTTTCATTCACATAAGAAACATAGACTAATATCTGAGTAGCTTACTGTTTATTCATATGGTTGATCTATGAAAGTTAAGAATTTGAAAATATGCAACTTTATGACAAAATAATTTTAACTTTTTTCTTATTTAAATTTTAGCTCACCTGTAAATCAGGGATTTGATATGTATGTTTGTTTCCCTTTATGTTATTAATATACAAGTTAATATTAACAAATTAAAATCAATATTTTTATAAACATATTCTATGTGTCTACTGTAATGCACTATAACCATATACAATATTATTCTTGCTGACTGTATTTTTTTATTTGGTCATCATGCACTAATAGAAATACTTGCAGTAAATAAAAATCCTTTTATAAAAGCTTTCTACTTTTCTGGAGTCAGACTGTCTGGTACTTTGTATCCAATTCATGACCCATGGAGACACTCACCAACAAAAAAAGAATATTGAGTGTGACAATTCACCACAAAATACATTGTGAAAAACAATGACTAAACTAAATGATGTCATATACAAAGATACTTATGAGAAGCAGAGATCACCAGCCATTACATGTCATCCAACTATTCCACCATATCTGAGGAAGGGAATTTTTAAAAATGTTTACTTAGAATACTTGAACAACAACAACAACAACAAAAATAGAATACAGATGTGAACATTACAGAGAGCTTATGATGTTTTGGAGTAAAGTACAAGATTGTCTTTTCAAACTTGCTGATGAGAAAATACATAAGGGAAAAAAAGAATGGCAATAAAAATAAACTTGGGCCAAATGTATTCTGGGTTACATAGAGAAGCACTTTTAATTTAGTGCTGCCTTAGTGAAAAGACTAAACCATCTCCAATTTAATATGTGTTCTTTTTCATCCAAACCATTTTTTTAAATTACAGAAGCCAAGCTGTTTTTAATGATCATTACTTTATGTTCCAAGGAGAAAAGAGGAATGGTTTGCCAAACTGGAAATTCCAAAGGCAGAAAAGAGATAAACCACAAACACCTGATCACTCAAATGATGAAATGTTTACTGGTTACTATTTTGTTCCTTAGAATTACAGACATTAGATTATTCCTGGAACATCTTGCTTAGAAGAGTTGTGGTAGATACACAGAATACCATCTCTGTTTCTGCATATCTTTGTGACAGATATGCATTCAAAGAAAGTAAAGTCTTGAAGTCTAATCATTAATCTCTTGTGTAAACATTATCTCACCTTCTATTTTTAACACATTTAATAAAGCCAGCACTTTATTACAAGTATTTATTATTTTGTTCTGCAATTTTGGAACAACACTTTTTGATTATCTGAATAATAAAAATTGACCTCTGTAATATGAATGGTATAAATATACTAATTAAAGACAGATTGCCAGAGTGGATGAATAAAAAGGCCCCATTATATTTTATTTATAAGAAAAATTCACTTTAAGTAAAAAATCTCACATTGGTTAAAGGTAAAGGAACAGGAAAATATTTACCTTGCTAACAGTAATAAAATGAAAGCTGGAATTGCTATATTAATTTCAGATTAAACAAATTTGAGACCAAAAAATGATGGACGATTAAGAAGAGTGTTGCATGATGATAAAATAGTCAATTTGTTAATTCTCAAAAAAAGATGTAATAATCTCAAATGTGCTTCTACATAACAATACAGAATTAAAAATGTGTGTGGCAAAAACTGGTAGAATGATGCAAGGAGCAATAAGCCAACCTACCACTGTAGTTTAATTCATCAGCTTTTCTCTTTCAGTAATTCATGGATCAAAAAGGTAGAAAATCAGAAAAGATAGCTGACCTAAATAGCACTAAATAATCTAATCAACATATATAGAATACTCCACTCAATAATAGGAAAATATGTTCTGGGCTATAAAATATACCTTAAAATAATAAAAGAATAGAAATCAAAGTATGTTCTCATCCACATGGAATTAAATTAGGAATCAATAATAGAAGATAGTTGGAAATTCCAAATATTTGGATATTAAATAACATAATTCTAAATAATACATGGATCAAAGAAGAATTTTCAAGTAAAAATTTTTAAAAATATATTTGAACTTATAGAACATAAAAGATCAAATTTTATAGAAAATTAGTTCTAAGGATTTAGAAATAAGTGCATACATTAAAAAATAGGAAGACTTGAAATTAATTAATTATTAAAGCATTCACCTTAAGAAATTTTGGAAAGAAGACCATTTTAAGTTAAAGAAAACAAATACTTTTAAAAGAGCAAAAATTAATGAATTTGAAATCAAGAAATCAATCAGAGAAAATGAATGAAAGTAAAAGTTGATTCTTTGAAAAGATTAATAAAACTAATAAACCTCTACCCATGCAACCCAATAAAATAAAGAAGTCACAAATTAATACTAGAAATGAAAGAAGTTCATTATCGCTAATATCATGGACATAAAGAGTGATAAAGGAATACTATCAACAACTTTGTGTTCACAAATATGCTAAATTTGAAGAAATAGACTAACTCCCTGAAAGACATAATCAACTAAAACTCATTCAAGGATAAACAAAAAATCTAAATAGACCAATGTGTGTGTTAAGTCACTTCAGTTGTGTCTGGCTCTCTGCGACCCTATGATAGCCTGCCAGCCTCCTCTGTTTATGGGATTTGCCAGGCAAGAATACTGGAGTGACTGTCATGCCCTTCTCAAGGGGATCTTCTTGATCCAGGAATCAAACCCACATTTCCTATGTCTCCTGCACTGGCAGGCAGGTTCTTTACCCCTAGGGCCACCTGGGAAGCCCCAACAGACCTATATGTGTTTAGGAAATTGAACCAATAATTACAAAAAAGAAATCCTCAAACTCAGAAGCTTTCCCTGGTAAATTATATCAAACATTTAAGGAAGAAATAATACTAACTTCTCACAATCTTTACCAAAATATAAAAACAAAGTGACCCATTATTAACTCATTCGGTGACACCAGCATTGCTCTAATACCGAACTGAAAGCCAGTATCTCTCATGAAAATAAATGCAAAAATCTTCCAGACAATATTGTAACTGAATTTAACTCTAGATTAAAAGAATCATATACCATGACCAGATGGAATTTATGCCACCTATAAAAGGCTAATTCAATACTATAGCAATAATAATCAATCAATATAATTCACTGCATTAATAATAAATAAAAAAGTAAACATCACTCACTGATGATTTTATAAAGCTCAGAAAACTAGAAATAGGAGAGAATTTTCTCCACTTGAAGTAAAACATTTATGGCTCTACAGCTAACATCAAACATCAAGCATCTGGTAAGAAAACAGATGCTTTATCACAAATATCAAAAACAATATAAGGATTTCATCTCTTTCACCACTCCTATACAACATTTTAATGGAAGACCGAGTTAGCCCATTAACAAGAAAAGTAAGCAAAATGTATAAAGATTGGAAATAAAGAAATAAGACTTTTCCTGTTCATAGATAATATGATTTTTAAAAATCCCAAACAGTTGACAAAAAATAGCCTGGAACTAAAAAGCAGGTATTGTACAGTTGTTGGATATAAGGTTAATATTCTAAAAATTGATAGCTTTTCTATATTCAAGCAATATACAACTGAAATCTGAAAAAAATAGCACTGAGAATAATGAAATACATAGGTATAAAACTAAAAAAATACAGAATTTAAAAATTCTAGTGAAAGAAAAACAAAAGGTCTAAAGAGCTGAAATTTCGTTAATCAGATGGAAGACTTGAAGTTATTATTATATTACCAACTTCATCTATAGTTTCAGCACCATCTCAATCAAAATCACAGCCATCCTTTATCTGTGGATAAGACAAAGCACCAAAAATTATCAAGAAGATACTAAACAAGAATAAAATTACAAGGCTTACATTACCAATTTCAAGACTCTTTATAAAGCTATGTTAGGGCAGCATGGTATTGGGGAAACAATTGAAACACTGGTCATTAGAACAGAAAAAAAGAGCTCATAAGTAGACAACACAAATATAGGCAACTGATCTATGTTCCTGCAACCACAAAGGAACACTGGCAATTTCAATAAATAAAGGACAAACTTTTCAACAAGTACTACCAGAGGAATTGGATGTCAATATTCAAAACAGAATAAACATACAAACAAGCATTATACGTTTCTCAAAAATGATCTCAAAATCATAGATCTAAGTTTAAAATGCAAAATTCTTAGTAGAAAACATAGGAGAAAGTCTATATGACCTAATGATCATGAGTTTTTAGATTCAACACCAAAAGTACAATCCATATGGAAGAAAAACCTGGTAATTTCATTAAAACTACAAGTCTAAACTCTGTGAAATACACTGTCATTAAAGTTGAAAGTAAAGACACAGACTTGGAGAATATATTTTCTAAAGATATTTTTGGTAAAGGTCTTAGATCCAAAATATGCAAAAAAAATTTTATAACTCAACAATAAGAAAACAAGCAACTCAGTTTTAAAACTGGACAAAAGACGAGTTCAGAGACCTCATCAACAAATATATATAGATGAAAATTAAATATGAAAATATGCACTACATCATACTTCATTAAGGAATTTTGAATTCAAACAGTAATGAAATATTACTATACAACTATTATAATGCTGCTGCTGCTGCTAAGTCGCTTCAGTCGTGTCCGACTCTGTGCGGCCCCATAGACGGCAGCCCACCAGGCTCTGCCGTCCCTGGGATTCTCCAGGCAAGAACACTGGAGTGGGTTGCCATTGCCTTCTCCATTGTGAAAGTGAAAAGTGAAAGTGAAGTCGCTCAGTCGTGTCGACTCCTAGCGATCCCATGGACTGCAGCCTACCAGGCTCCTCCATCCATGGAATTTTCTAGGCAAGAGTACTGGAGTGGCTTGCCATTGCCTTCTCCGAACTATTATAATAACTATAGTTAAAAATATATTCATATTACAAATTTCTGGCAAGGATGCAGAGCAACAGGAATGCTAATCCATTAGTAGAGGAAATGTAAAATGCATAACTTTGGAAGATAATTTGGATGGTTCTTACAAATCTAAATGTAACCTTGCCATATGATCTTTCAGCCAAAATCTAGATACTTAACTGATGTGAAATGTTATGTCCACACAAAAGGCTACATATGAATATTTATTGCAGATTTATTCTTATTCTCTGAAAAGGAAGCCACCAGTAGCCCCATTAATAGGTAAATGCACAAACAAGTTGTGGCACAATATAGTGTAATATTATTAAATAATTAAAATGAGTTATTAAGCCACATCAAGGGCTTCCCTGTTAGTTCAGTTGGTAAAAAATCCACTTGCAGTGCAGGAGATCCCGGTTCGATTCTTGGGTCGGGAAGATCCCCTGGAGAAGGGATAGGCTACCCACTCCAGTATTCTTGAGATTTCCTGGTAGCTCAGTTGGTAAAGAATCTACCTGCAATGTGGGAGGCCTGGGTTTGATCCCTGACTTGGGAAGATCCCCTGGAGAAGGGAAAGGCTACCCACTCCAGTATTCTGGCCTGGAGAATTCAATTGGCTGTATAGTCCATGGGGTCACAAAGAGTCGGACATGACTGAGCAACTTTCACTTTCACTTTCATTAAGCCACAAAAGATATGAATCAACTGTAAATGAATATTGCTAAGTGGAAGAGGCCAATCTGAAAAGCATACGTATTTATGATTTCAATTATAGAGAAACCTAGAAAAGTCAAAACTACAGAGACAGAAAAAAGATTGATAGTTCCCAGGGATTTGTGGTGTCAGAGTATGTTTGAATAGGTTAAATACAGGGCACGTTTTAAAGTGGTGACTGTATCCTATATATAATTGCATTTGTGGGTACATGATGTTATCCATTTGTCAAAATGAATACAACCTTATAGTTCAAAGAGTAAATCTTAATGTATGCAAATTAAAAAAAATAATTTAGTAGGTTGAAGAATCCCAGGAAGGAATGAAAAATAGGGCAAAACAATCTAACTGTATTAAAAATGTCTGAAATGACCTTTCTGAAGAGAATAGGGGGAAATGTGTTGACCACAGGCACTCTGGAAATGAAAGACATAAGTAAATTTAGAAACAAAAGAAATTTTTAATCAGCACCATATTCTAGCTGATAACAATGTGTTCCCATGAAGTTATAGATGATTAAGAATTCTGATATTGCTATACATGTATGCTGGTACTGGTATTGAAAATTGATGACTGATGGTGAAAGCCATGTTTCTCACTAGTGCAGTGAGAGTTTACAAAGAATCAAAGGGGAAACCAGAGTAACCCATGCAGTAATCATATAGAGTTGAAGACCACAGTATGAACTCCTATTTAACTGAAGTTCAGACATATACATATGGAAATATTTATGGATTGAAGTCTATAGATAGGTTGTATTCACACATATACTTCCTTGTTCTGCTAGTTGAGAGGGTCTAGAAATAATGCAGGCCTCGCTGCAGCAAGCAGACCAAGCACCCAGATGTTAGCTTCTGATTTCACTCATTAATAAAATGAAACAGGGCTCCTGTGAGAAAGGACAAATTTTAGGACGAGGGCAGGAGATACACAAATGAGCCTGGAGTAGTTTAAAGTGACAGAAAGTAATGAAATGCTCAAAAACCAAAAGAAAGAGAAAAAAACCTACACAAAATGATGTAATGTGCTCAGTTGCTCAGTCAAATACAACTCTTTGTGACCCCATGGACAGTGGCCTGCCAGGCCCCTCTATCCATGAGATTTTTCAGGCAAGAATATTAGAAGGGGTCACTATTTCCTCCTTCAGGGAATCTTCCCAACCTAGGAATTGAACCTAAGTCTCCTGCGTTGGCATGTGGATTCTTTACCACTGAGCAACCTGTAGAGGTATGTAAATGTTACACAGAATTTAACAGAGAATTCCACAGAAGGGGCCCCAAACACAAAGCAGGAAAATAATTTGATCATATAAATCAATACAGAACAATTGGATTATAACCCAATCATAAAATAACCATCCAAGATTCCATGCTGATATAAAAAAAAAAAAGATTAAATAAATAAATAATGAAAGAATAGTGATAAATCTCTCATGCAGCAAAATTCCAAATACATATGCAGATACTATGACCTTAGTATGGGAGCACATACATCTCCACTGCATATGCGTGGACTGTATAGGTTGACTTCTTTCAAAAGAGTACACCATGAAATGGGGGAAGGGATAGAGTAATTACAGTGAAGAAACCTGACAAACGATTTCAGCCAGGTTACCAATAATAGTTACCAGTTAGCATCAATAATGATAAGGCTTGTTGATAGCATACAACCTTGATATGAGGTAAGGAAATAGCACATTTCCTCTTTGCCCTTCCTCCCTCAAGTTCACAACTCCAGTGTAATCATGAGAAAAAACACATTAGACAAATCCCAATTGAAGAGCATTATATAAAATTGTACCTGCTCTCAAAAATGTCAACGTCATTAAAAACCAGGAGTGCCCCAGAAACTATCAGAGATAAGAGAAGTCTTCAGAGACCTGACAATTAAATGTCATGCTGTATCTTGAATGGGAAATGCTGTAATAGCAAAGGACATTGGATAAAACTAAGGAACTATGACAAAAGTAGAACTTTAATCAATGTTAATAACTCATTTGATTCATTATTAGTAATAGGGGAAATTTGGTGCAGAGTATATGAGACCTGATTGAAATATCTTGCAATGTTTCTATAAATCTCAAAAAAGTATTCTAAAAATTTCAAAACTTAAACTTCATTTAAAATATCTGATAGTGTACTTTTACTAATATTACCCATCTGTTTATTTTCACTTGGCCTCATAAGTCAATATCACTCAGTAATGTCCAACTCTTTGCGACCCTATGGACCATACAGTCCATGGAATTCTCCAAGCCAGAATACTGGAGTGGGTAGCCTTTCCTTTCACTAGGGGTTCTTCCTGACCCAGGTTTTGAACTGGGGTATCCATATATTGCAGGCAGTTCAGTTCAGTCACTCAGATGTGTCTGACTCTTTGTGAACTCATGGACTGCAGAAAAACAGGCCTCCCTTTCACCCAAAATCATGTCCATTGAGTCGGTGATGACATCCAACCATCTCATCCTCTGTCATCACCTCCTCCTGCCGTAAATCTTTCCCAGAATCAGGGTCTTTTCAAATTAGTCAGCTCTGCATCAGGTGTCCAAAGTAATGGAGTTTCGGCTTCAACATCAGTCCTTCCAATGAACACCCAGCACTGATCTCCTTTAAGATGGACTGGTTGGATCTCCTTGCAGTCGAAGGGGACCCTCAAGAGTCTTCTCCAACACCACAGTTCAAAAGCATCAATTTTTCAGCACTCAGCTTTCTTTATAGTCCAACTCTCACATCCATACATGACTACTGGAAAACTGATAGCCTTGATTAGACGGACCTTTGTTGGCAAAGTAATGTCTCTGCTTTTTAATATGCTGACTAGGTTGGTCATAACTTTTCTTCCAAGAAGTAAGTGTCTTTTAATCTCATGACTGAAGTCACCATCTGCAGTAATTTTGGAACCCAAAAAAAATAAAGTCAGCCACTCTTTCCACTGTTTCCTCCTCCATTTGCCATGAAGTGATGGAACCAGAGAACAAATTGACATCCACTGGATCATTGAAAAAGCAAGAGAGTTCCAGAAAAACATCTATTTCTGCTTTACTGACTATGCCAAAGCCTTTGACTGTGTGGACCACAATAAACTGTGGAAAATTCTGAAAGAGATGGGAATACCAGACCACCTGACCTACCTCTTGAGAAACCTGTATACAGGTCAGGAAGCAACAGTTAGAACTGGACATGGAACAACAGACTGGTTCCAAATAGAAAAGGAGTACGTCAAGGCTGTATATTGTCACCCTGCTTGTTTAATTTATATGCAGAGTACATCATGAGAAACGCTGAGCTGGAGGAAGCACAAGCTGGAATCCAGATTGCCAGGAGAAATATCAATAACCTCAGATATGCAGATGACACCAGACTTATGGCAGAAAGTGAAGAACTAAAGAGCCTCTTGATGAAAGTGAAAGAGGAGAGTGCAAAAGTTAGCTTAAAGCTCAACATTGAGAAAGCTAAGATCATGGCATCTGGTCCCATCACTTCATGGCAAATAAATGGGGAAACAGTGGCTGACTTTATTTTTCTGGGCTCCAAATCACTGCAGATGGTGATTGCATCCATGAAATTAAAAGATGCTTACTCTTTGGAAGGAAAGTTATGGTCAACCTAGAGAGCATATTCAAAAGCAGAGACATTACTTTGTCAACAAAGATCCATCTAGTCAAGGCTATGTTTTTTCCAATAGTCTTGTATGGATGTGAGAGTTGGACTATAAAGAAAGCTGAGCACTGAAGAATTGATGCTTTTGAACTGTGGTGTTGGAGAAGACTCTTGAGAGTCCCTTGGATTGCAAGGGGATCCAACCAGTCCATCCTAAAGGAGATCAGTCCTGGGTGTTCATTGGAAGGACTGATGTTGAAGCTGAAATTCCAATACTTTGGCCGCCTTGTGCGAAGAGCTGACTCATTTGAAAAGACCCTGATGCTGGGAAAGATTGACGGCAGGAGGAGAAGGGGACTACAGAGGATGAAATATTTGGATGGCATCACTGACTCAATGGACATGGGTTTGGGTGAACTCCGGGATTTGGTGATGGACAGGGAGGCCTGGCGTGCTGCGGTTCATGGGTTCGCAAAGAGTTGGACACAACTGAGTGACTGAACTGAACTGATGGGCCCAGAAGCCATGATCTTGGCCTCACAAAGGTAATGGAAAATGTGTGTGTATATTAGTAGCTCAATCATTCCAACTCTTTGTGACCCCATGGACTGTAGCCCGCCAGGCTTCTCTGTCTATGGAATTTTCCAGGCAAGAATACTGGAGTGAGTTGCCATTTCCTTCTCCAGGGGATCTTCCCAACCCAGCACTGCAGGCAGAGTCTTTATTGTCTGAGCCACCAGGGTAACCTAAATAAAAAATATCTGCTCTCAAATATCTTTTTTTTTTAATTTTATTTTATTTAACTTTACAATATTATATTGGTTTTGCCATATATCAAAATGAATCTGCCACAGGTATACATGTGTTCCCTTCCTGAACCCTCCTCCTTCCTCCCTCCCCATACCATCCCTCTGGGTCGTCCCAGTGCACCAAATATCTTAATCTTTAAAAATCTAACATTCAGTCATTGTCAGAATGTCATGTGAAATATTTAATATTTGAGGAAAATTCATTAAAATATCTGTTTATCATGCTTCATGTATATCATTATTTATCTAAAAAATATCTATTAAAGCACTGCTACTTTCCTAGCTTTAAAGTCATCATTACTGATACTGTGTGTATAAACTATATGCTCTCTACACATAACATCTAGTCCCTGAATCTAGTTAAGTTTTCAGTAATATAGTGGAAGATAATAATCAGAACTACATTACTTTGGATTTATTGAAATATTTAAAAATATTATTTTATGATCTTAATAAAATATTTATTAACAATTAAGATTCATGCTCATTAATATTTCTTTTCAAATACAGTTGTTTAACAAAACAAATATATTATTTTAATGACCTATATAACTGCATATAGCTTCATCTTTTTAATAAATAGAAATTAAGTATTTCTATTTGCTTTTTTGTTTCAACTATCAGGATGTTCAGCGGAGATTTTCTTCTCAGGCATTTATATTTAATATATGCATGAATGCTGATTTGCTTCAGACTCTTTGTAACCCTATGGACTGTAGCCCACCAGGCCTCTCTGTTCATGGGATTCTTCAGGCAAGACTACTGGAGTGCTTTGCCATGCCTTCCTTTAGGGGATTTCCCAATCCAGGGATCAAAACTGCATTGCCCGTGACTCCTGCTTTGCTGGCAGATTCTTTATCACTGAACCACCAGGGAAGCCCATTTAATGTATATATCATATTTAGTCAGACTTCTTTTACTCATCTCATTTTTATTAGCATTATTTCAATTATTTTAGTTTATTGACTGAAGAAGTTTTGTTGAAACTTTTAACCAAAACTTTGTTTTTAAAATAAGGATAAAATCATGATCTGAAAGGAAATGTCTATAATGTTTCATATGGAGAAGTATACATCCTTCTTTTATGTTGGGAGTGGCTTGTTACTTTTGTAAAATGAAAGTGAAAATGTCAGTTGCTCAGTCCTGTCTGACTCTTTGCAGCCCCATGGACTGTAGCCCACCAGGCTCCTCTGTCCATGGGATTTCACAGGGAAAAATACTGGAGTGTGTTGCCATGCCCTCCTCCAGGGGATCTTCCCAACCCAGGGATCGAACACAACAAATTTCAGATACATTCTTTACTGCCTGAGCCACTAGGGAGAGTGTTACTCTTGCAACTCTATATCAAAATACATCTCTCCTCAGGTTATTAAACTTGAATTCTGTCATATTGAGAGTTCAGAGGACAAATCTGATTACCTCTGAGTTAAGCTATGCTGATAGAGTGCCTGATGAACTATGGACGGAGGTTCATGACATTGTACAGGAGACAGGGATCAATACCATCCCCATGGAAAAGATAAGCAAAAAAACCAAAATGGCTGTCTGGGGAGGCCTTACAAATAGTTGTGAAAAGAAGAGAAGCAAAAAGCAAAGGAGAAAAGGAAAGATATAAGCATCTGAATGCAGAATTCCAAAGAATAGCAAGGAGAGATAAGAAAGCCTTCCTCAGCGATCAGTGCAATGAAATAGAGGAAAACAACAGAATGGGAAAGACTAGAGATCTCTTCAAGAAAATTACAGATACCAAGGGAACATTTCATGCAAAGATGGGCTCGATGAAGGACAAAAATGGTATGGACCTAACAGAAGCAGAAGATATTAAGAAGAGGTGGCAAGAAAACACAGAAGAACTGTACAAAAAAGATCTTCACGACCCAGATAATCACAATGGTGTGATCACTCACCTAGAGCCAGACAGCCTGGAATGTAAAGTCAAGTGGGCCTTAGAAAGCATCACTAAGAACAAAGCTAGTGGAGGTGATGGAATTCCAGTTGAGCTATTTCAAATCCTGAAAGATGATGCTGTGAAAGGGCGGCACTCAGTATGCCAGCAAATTTGGAAAACTCAGCAGTGGCCACAGGACTGGAAAAGGTCACTTTTCATTCCAGTCCCAACGAAAGGCAATGCCAAAGAATGCTCAAACTACCAGACAATTGCACTCATCTCCCATGCTAGTAAAGTAATCCTCAAAATTCTTCAAGCCAGGCTTCAGCAATATGTGAACCATGAACTTCCAGATGTTCAAGCTGGTGTTAGAAAAGGCAGAGGAAGCAGAGATCAAATTGCCAAGAATTTCTGGATCACGGAAAAAGCAAGAGAGTTCCAGAAAAATATCTATTTCTGCTTTATTGACTATGCCAAAGCCTTTGACTGTGTGGACCACAATAAATTGTGGAAAATTCTTCAAGAAATGGGAATACCTGACCACCTGACCTGCCTCTTGAGAAACCTATATGCAGGTCAGGAAGCAACAGTTAGAACCGGACATGGAACAACAGACTGGTTCCAAATAGGAAAAAGAGTACATCAAGGCTGTATATGGTCACCCCACTTATTTAACTTACATGCAGAGTACATCATGAGAAATGCTGGGCTGGAAGAAGCACAAGCTGGAATCAAGATTGCCAGGAGAAATATCAGTAACCTCAGATATGCAGATGACACCACCCTTATGGCAGAAAGTGAAGAGAAACTAAAAAGCCTCTTGATGAAAGTGAAAGAGGAGAGTGAAAAGTTGGCTTAAAGCTCAACATTCAGAAAACTAACATCGTGGCATCTGGTCCCATCAGTTCATGGGAAATAGATGGGGAAACAGTGGAAACAGTGTCAGACTTTATTTTAGGGGGCTCCAAAATCACTGCAGATGACTGCAGCCATGAAATTAAAAGACGCTTACTCCTTGGAAGGAAAATTATGACCAACCTTGACAGCATATTAAAAAGCAGAGACATTACTTTGCTAAAGAAGATCCATCTAGTCAAGGCTATTGTTTTTCCAGTGGTTATGTATGGATGTGAGAGTTGGACTGTGAAGAAGGCTGAGGGTCAAAGAATTGATGCTCTTGAACTGTGGTGTTGGAGAAGACTCTTGAGAGTCCCTTGGACTGCAAGGAGATCCAACCAGTCCATCCTAAAGGAGATAAGTCCTGGGTGTTCATTGGAAGGACTGATGTTGAAGCTGAAACTCCAATACTTTGGCCACCTGATGCGAAGAGTTGACTCATTGGAAAAGACTCTGATGCTGGGAGGCTTTGGGCACAGGAGGAGAAGGGAACGACAGAGGATGAGATGGCTGGATGGCATCACTGACTTGATGGACGTGAGTCTGAGTGAACTCCGGGAGTTGATGATGGACAAGGAGCCCTGGCGTGCTGTGATTCATGAGGTCACAAAGAGTTGGATGTGACTGAGCAACTGAACTGAACCAAACTGAGAACATCTTGGGCTTCCTAGGTGGTGCTAGTAGTAAAGAACCTGCCTGTGAATGCAGGGAACATAAGAGACTCAGGCTCAATCCCTAGGTGGGAAGATCCCCTGGAGAAGGGCACGGCAATCCACTCCAATATTTTTCCCTGGGAAATCCCATGGACAGAGAAGCCTGATGGGCTACAGTCCATAGGGTCTGAAGAGTGGGACACAACTGAGGAGACTTAGCACACATGAGAATATCCTTTTGAAACCCATTGTTTCTGTGTTACATACAAATAGAATATTGCTCTCCTATGAAATATAGTAAGGATTTTCGATTGGGGAATATTAATCTGGAGGTATTCATTGCTCTTAAGGACTTCCCAGGTGGCTCAGAAAGTAAAGAATGTGCCTGCCATGCAGGAGATCCAGGTTTGATCCCTGAGTTAGAAAGATTCCCCTGGAGGAGGCAACCCACTCCAGTATCCTTGCCTAGAAAATTCCATGGATAGAGGAGCCTGGCAGGCTAAGTCCATGGAGTCTCAAAGAATCAAACACGACAGAGCAACTAACACACATACAGACCACATCGGTCTTAAAGAACAACACCAAATCCGCATTGCAGGTGGATTCTTTACCACCTGAGCCACCAGGGAAGCCAAATTTGTACCAAAAGCTACTAAATTGAACAGGTAACAGTTAACCCATTCAATCTCTAGCCATTTTAAATTAACTTTTCCATGGTGTTGTTTGATCATTTTGTTAGATGAAACTGTTTCCTCTCCTGTTCCGTATACCTAGGAAATTATCTCAGTACTGTGAAAACATAAAACTCAGTATAAAGAGAGGCCCCTAAGAGATCATATGGCCTGGTGTAACCAGGTGTGGATGCAGGGAGGAAACTGAATAATACAAGACACTTAAATAGAGGTGATTTTGGAAATAATGATTTGGGTTTGGATGATCAATGAATTCTGTATCTATATAGTTCAACTAAAGATGGTTAAATTTGGGACTTCTGGTGATCCAGTGGCTAAGATTCCATGCTCCCATTGCAGAGGGCCTGGGTTTGATCCCTAGTCAGGGAACTAGATCCCACATGCTACAACTAAAGAGCCACAGTTAAGAAAAACCCCGCATGACAGAACTAAGATGCGGTGTAATCAAATAAATTTATTGTTCAGTTCAGTCGCTCAGTTGTGTCCATCTCTTTGCAACCCCAGGAACTGCAGCACATCAGGCCTCAAGATTGTTAAATTTGGCATTTTTAATTTTGCATGAAAACATAAATTAATTGGACTTTAAAATTCTGGAAAGGACTACAAAAATCAGTCAACAGACTTTGCCTGAAGAAATGGTTGTTGAAAACTATGTCTTTTCTAAGGCATGAGAGTAATTTTCTCTTGCTCAGGGACTTTATGAACATGGCACCGGGATGGGCCCACAACACAACTGTGCATGTGGTACACAGGACAGACTCTGTGAAATGAGGCATTCAATAATATTAGTAGTTCTCTCCATTTTGGTTGTGCAGATGGGCTAAATCTGAGACAATTCTGAGACCTGAGAGAAGAGTTTAACAGGAAAATGCAATTTGAGTTTCATGCGTATTGCTGTCATCTAAACGATGCGGATTCTAGGAAATTAGCAGTTTGAGTCTTCAAAAAACATGAACTAGTGCACTGGGACGACCCAGAGGGATGGTATGGGGAGGGAGGAGGGAGGAGGGTTCAGGATGGGGAACACATGTATACCTGTGGCGGATTCATTCTGATATTTGGCAAAACTAATACAATTATGTAAAGTTTAAAAATAAAATAAAATTAGAAAAAAAAAATAAAGGTCACAAAACAGGGAAAAAAAAAAAAAAACATGAACTTCAAAAGATCAGTAAAAGATTTTCTACAGTGAAAGCATAGAGTGATCATCTACAAGATACATGAAAGAAATTTCTTTAGTGAAAATAAAGCTACAAAATGTTAATCATTATATTTTAATGAAAATTTGATTGAAGAAAAGAACTCACAAGAATCTAGTTTCCTTTGTAAACCAGAGTGTTTTTTAATGAAAAGTTTCCAGCACAATTGAAATCTGATGGTTTTGTGCCTAACTACCTGCCATCTCACACACAGAAACTTAGTCCTCTTGATTTCATCTATTAGTGACTCCCTTGTAGGTGCAATTCATCCTCACTGCACACCCCAGGCCTTGGAATAACTTCCAGAGAGGAAGATACCCAGTTTCAGCCCACTAAATAAAAAGCTGTAAGTGGCAGCCCCTTGTCTGGGCAAACCGATTTTTTTTTTTTTCCTGATCTTGATCATTCTCTGTGCAATCTGGTTAGTTTTATCTTTGGCAGTGCCTACAAAAAAATCTTAAAATCACCTTTCTGTAATTTTATCCTACACTGTACCAAATTAATATAGTTGTTTGTTTACTAAGTCTCTTAACTTCTGCAATTCTCTTTTTTTTTTTCTATTACCTTGACTGCTAAAGACTTTAACAAGTTTAACACACACTACACACATGGATAAGGACATTATAAAGTTTATCAGCAGTCTTTTTTGAATAGCCCTACTAAATCCCTCAGTAGTAACTTTAACAGTCCTATTACTATATGAGCACTTTGATTTCCAAGGCATAAAATTAGTTTAATATATATTAAAGTAAATTTACTTTCTTTGAAAGTTACTGATAATTTTCATTCCATCATAGTATCATCATGATATGTCACATAATTTACATTGTCTCATTGCTTACAACAATTCCTAAAAATGTATTAAAGGGTGTGCAATATATATCCTCTAACTTATGTTATTAGATAGGGGGAGAAATATTTTCATGATTAAAAAAGAAAGCATTAAATCAACTGCATTCATGAATACTCAGGTGTTCAGTCGTGGCCAACCATTTTGTAACCCCAAGGGCTGTAGCATGCCAGACTCCAATGTCCATGGGATTTCCCAGGCAAGAATATTTCAGTGGGTTGCCATTACCTTCTCCAGTGGATCTTTCCAACTCTGAAAGATTCGTGTCTCTTGCATCACAGGCAGATTCTTTACCACTGATCCATCTTGGAAGCCCATCAATTGTTTACAGATTATAGATAAAATAAAACTGAAATATGAGACTAGGACCAGAGACTGAATTTTTCACTCTCCCTTATTTCCTTTTCAATTGCACCAAACATAACTGTGAGAAGGGGAAAAAAAAGCTGCACTCTAGATTCAAGTTACTGGGAATTTCTGAAATATTAAACCACATTAGCTAACTACATTTTTCAAAAGAATAAAAATAGATGAATACTGTAAAATTGGTTTCCCATATAAAATTGAAATAAGCAGATATATTATACCCATTTAAAGAGGTATATTTATGGCTTCCATGCTCTGCTATAGCTGCACAGTGTTAAGCTGTTAATTTATACTCTAGTTGGAAGATAACAGCTGGCAAATCTGGCAGAATTTAAGCTGCCAGTTATTTCGAGAGTTGCATTTGTCTGGATTAAACAGGAACCAGTTATTAAAGCTAGACCTTGACATCCAGGAAAGCTTATGATTGTGTTTAGATGGCAAATGAGGTCTGACTTCCCCAGAATGACGTAGCAGCCTTGAATGTATCTGTTGCACTCAGAGGCCAGTGAAAGAGAAACGATATTCCAGGTTGCTAATAAAGACATTACTATTTTTGGCCAAATGAATTTTATTGACTGATGAAAGTTTGCATTTGTCTCTTAGAAAGGGTACTTTAAAGTGCCTTAAGAGAAAATATGAGTATCATTACATGTTAGCCACTCACTTAAAAGACATTTTAGTTAAAATGCTGTGATTGTACTGTAGCTAATATTGAATATATCCAATTCCCTGAGAATGAATAATATAGTACGAGATATGATGATATATTCTCAAATATTTTGTCTAGTTAAAACAGTGTTTTCCACCAAAATGGGATAGATAATCTATGCCAACTGAAGAATTTCTGCTTCTCTAAATTAATGTATATATTTGTCTCTTGGATATTATACCTTATGTGATAGATTTCAACACAATGTGATGGTTCAGAATCATAATGTGGTCTTCATCTCTAGATGTTGTTCAGTAGTAATGGTTTGAATCATAGTATTCTACTAAAAACAAATCATAAATTATGATAGGACTGTGGTTATTCATGTGATATTTCCAATGAAATATCATTGAAATATTCCAATGAATATCATTATCAGAAGTATAGACAGGTATGTATCTATCTTATCAAAGACAGGGAAGACAATCAAAGAAAGGAAAACAAAAGTTAACAGTTTGGGAGGTCAGACTGTAAGGAATCTGTCTGCAATGTGGGAGACCCAGGTTCGATTCCTGTGTTGGGAAGTTTCCCTGGAGAAGGGAATGGCAACCCACTCCAGTATTCTTGCCTGGTGGATTCCATGGACAGAGGAGCCTAGCAGGCTACAGTCCATGGGGTCACAAAGAGTCGGACATGACTAAGTGACTGACACTTATTATGTCTTAGTCAGAAGGAAGATAGAGTATCATAAGCACTTTTTTCATTACTCAAAGTACTCTCTATTGTAAAAAAAATAAAGACGCAATGGAGCATAACAATGCAGCAGTTTAGATTACTAGTAATAGGTAAATTTAGCTAATAACTTTAGGCCATATCACTCAATGTCTTTGAGAACTGTGGAAACAAATATTTAATAGAGCTGAATTATACTATTAATACATTCTAACTCTGTGCCTATTTCTGTCCCTCTGCAAATCAGGTTTATTCCATCATCTAGGCAATATGTATTGTGAGAGATATTATCAATGTTTAAATCAAGTTTCAAAAATTTTGCTTACTCTTTTAAAGCTGTTAGTGTGCAAAGATGAAGATTAATTTAATTATACAGATAATTAATTAAATTCAAATAAGAGTTTTCCCTGAAAATTTCAAATTATTTAAAGTAATTTGAATTAATTAACTAGATATCTCTTCAAGAAAATTAGAGACACCAAGGGAACATTTCATGCAAAGATGGGCACAATAAAGGACAGAAATGGTATGGACCCAGCAGAAGCAGAAGATACTAAAAACAGATGGCAAGAATACACAGAAGAACTATACAAAAAAGATCTTCATGACCCAGATAGCCACGATGGTGTGATCACTAACCTAGAGCCAGACATCTTGGGGTGTGAAGTCAAGTGGGCCTTAGGAAGAATCACTACAAACAAAGCTAGTGGAGGTGATGGAATTCCAGCTGAGCTACATCCAATCCTAAAACATGATGCTGTGAAAGTGCTGCAATCAGTATGCCAGCAAATTTGGAAAAGTCAGCAGTGGCCACAGGACTGGAAAAAGTCAGTTTTCATTCCAATCCCAAAGAAGGGAAATGCCAAAGAATGTACAAACCAACACAGTTACAACTCATTTCACATGCTAGCAAAGTAATGCTGAAAATTCTCCAAGTTAGTCTTCAACAGTACATGAACTGAGAACTCCCAGATGTTCAAGCTAGATTTAGAAAATGCAGAGGAAACAGGGGTCAAATTGCCAACACCTGTTGGATCATAGAAAAAGCAATAGAATTCAAGAAAAGTATCTATTTCTGCTTCATTGATTATGCTAAATATTTTGATTGTGTGGATCACAACAAACTGTGGAAAATTCTTCAAGAGATGGGAATATCAGACCACGTTACCTGCCACCCTGCTTATTTATAACTTATATGCAGAGTACATCATGCAAAATGCCAGGATGGATGGAGCACAAGCTGGAATCAAGATAGCTGGGAGAAATATCAATAATCTCAGATATGCAGATAACACCACCCTTATGGCAGAAAGTGAAGAGAAACTAAAGAGCCTCTTGATGAAGGTGAAAGAGGAGAGTGAAAAAGCTGGCTTAAAACTCAGCATTCAAATAACGAAGATCATAGTATCTGATCCCATCACTTCATGCTAAATAGATAGGGAAACAATAGCAACAGTGACAGATTTCACTTCTTGGGCTTCAAAATCACTGCATATGGTGACTTTTCAGCCACAAAATTAAAAGACACTTGCTCCTTGGAAGAAAAGCTATGACAAGTTTAGACAGTATATTAAAAAGCAGAGACATTTCTTTGCCAACAAAGGTCCATTTAGTCAAGCTGGTTTTTCCAGTAGAGCCAACTCATTAGAAAAGACCCTGATTCTGGGAAAGATCAAAGGCAAGAGGAGAAGGGGATGGCAGAGGACAAAATGTTTGGAGGCATCACTGACTCAACGGACATGACTCCGAGCAAGCTCTGGGAGATGGTGAAGGACAGGGAAGCCTGGTGTGCTGCAGTCCATGGGCTCTCAGACACAACTGAACAACAGCGTGCTTTTTCCCCAAGTTAACTCAGTAATTTTACATGCAGATACAAATCAGAGTCTAAATCCTTTCATAATAATATATGAGTAAACTTATATCTTATCCTTCTCATTTCGTTATTTCTTTCAATCTAAACTATGTCCAGTTTCAATTACGATTTTATACAAAGTAGTGACATCTAAATATAATACATTAAAGTTTGGGGAACATTTTATGTAATTGCATTGTATCTGTTCATATATTTTTAAGCATGTAACAACAGAGGGTTGTATAACCATAGTAAAGCTACATAAAGCTATATTGATGACTATGAATCAGGCATTAAATTTAGACTAAATTGTATATGCAAATACATTCACATAGTATTTATTTGAATGAACTAAATATATGATGAAGTTTAAAATTTTTACTCATTCTAAACAAAACACTTTATATATGTGTATTTTGTAATGCAGTTGCTAAACATGGTAATTAAGATTTCATAAAATATAATACTTCAAATTATAAAGAGAAATTTTATATCTGATGCCTGCATATTTTATTCTTTTAAATTATACAATCTTGATATTCTTTGCAATGAAAATTGATCATCTAAATATATTCATATTTTTTAAATGTTTATGAAAGAAAATAAATCTGCAGGTCAGAATCATGTAATTGTTATTGACAAATATTAAATACATAGGAAGATATGAAATGACACAATCTCTTGAGAGACAATGCAATCCATATAATTTAATTTTGGGAAATACTTGCTAAACTTCAGCAGTAAATTGAAAACATTAAAAAAAAGGAACACAATAGTTCAACAAGGTTTATGTAGAAGATTTTTCAACATTTTATGATCTTTATCATATGTCTACACTAAAGAAATGTTTAAAGTGAAAACAAATGCTTTTCAGTAAACATAGTGTTCATTTGTATGTTTTTGTATATTTATTCCACTAGGATTTACAGATATACATTTTTGTTATTCCTAACTTTTTGTATTAACTAATAAGCCCATGGTGAAAACATACTTCTGTAGTATGCATGGCATACTTGAATCAAAGACATCCCCATTTAAAATAAGGAATTGTTGATTGTTTTTGTTTTTTAGTTGCTAAGTCATGCCCTACTTTGCCAACCCAGGGTCCTCAGTCCATGGGATTTCCCAGGCAAGAATACTGGAGTGGGTTGCCATTTCCTTCTCCAAGGGATCTTCCCAACCCAGGGATCAAACACATGTCTCCTGCACTGCAGGTGATTCTTTACCACTGAGCCATTAGGGAAACCAAAATTAGAATATATATTGGCAAGTTGCCTTTCAGAAAGAAGACTGTATCAATTTACAGTCTTATTTACAGTATAAAATAACCCCTGAATTCCTAAACTTTGAAAACTCTAAGATGGTATTTCATCATTGCTTTACTTTGCAGTGTTTCAAAATATAATTCCTAACAGTTCAGTTCAGTTGCTCAGTCGTGTCCGACTCTTTGTGACTCCATGAACCACAGGGCGCCAGGCTTCCCTGTCCATCACCAACTCCTGGAGTCCAGGAGTCCACCCAAACCCACGTCCATTGTGTCGGTGATGTCATCCAACCATCTCATCCTCTGTCGTCCCCTTCTCCTCCAGCCCTCAATCTTTCCCAGGGTCTTTTCAAATGAGTCAGCTCTCTGCATCAAGTGGCCAAAGTACTGGAGTCTCAGCTTCAACATCAGTCCCTCCAATGAACACCCAGGACTGATCTCCCTTAGGATCGACTGGTTGGATCTCCTTGAAGTCTAAGGGACTCTCAAGAGTCTTCTCCAACACCACAGTTCAAAAGCATCAATTCTTCGTTGCTCAGCTTTCTTTTGGAGAAGGCAGTGGCAACCCACTCCAGTACTCTTGCCTGGAAAATCCCATGGACAGAGGAGCCTGGTAGGCTGCAGTCCATGGGGTCGCTAAGAGTCAGATACGACTGAGTGACTTCACTTCAACTTTTCACTTTCATGCATTGGAGAAGGAAATGGCAACCCACTCCAGTACTCTTGACTGGAGAATCCCAGGGACTGCGGAGCCTGGTGGGCTGCTGTCTATGGGGTCACACAGAGTCAGACACGACTAAAGCGACTTAGCAGCAACTTTCTTTATAGTCCAACTTTCACATCCATACATGACTATTGGAAAAACTATAGCCTTGACTAGATGGACCTTTTTTAGCAAAGTAATGTCTCTGCTTTATAATATGCTGTCTGCTGCTGCTGCTAAGTCGCTTCAGTTGTGTCCAACTCTGTGCTACTCCATAGATGGCAGCCCACCAGGCTTCCCCGTCCCTGGGATTCTCCAGGCAAGAACACTGGAGTGGGTTGCCTTTTCCTTCTCCAAATATGCGGTCTAAGTTGGTCATAACTTTCCTTCAAAAGACCAAGCATCTTTTAATTTCATGGCTGCAATCACCATCCACAGTGATTTTGTAGCTCGCCGCCCCCCAAAATAAAGTCTGACACTGTTTCCCCATCTATTTGCCATGAAGTGATGGGACCAGATGCCATGATCTGTTTTCTGAATGTTGAGCTTTAAGCAAACTTTTTCACTCTCCTCTTTCACTTTCATCAAGAGGCTTTTTAGTTCCTTTTCACTTTCTGCCATAAGGGTGGTGTCATATGCATATCTGAGGTTATTGATATTTCTCCTGGCAATCTTGATTCCAGCTTGTGCTTCCTCTAGCCCAGCGGTTCCTCATGATGTACTCTGAATATAAGTTAAATAAGCAGGGTGACAATATACAGCCTTGACGTACTCCTTTTCCTATTTGGAACCAGTCTGTTGTTCCATATCCAGTTCTAACTGTTGCTTCCTGACCTGTACACAGGTTTCTCAAGAGATAGGTCAGATGGTCTGGTATTCCCATCTCTTTCAGAATTTTCCACAATTTATTGTGATCCACACAGTCAAAGGCTTTGGCATAGTCAATAAAGCAGAAATAGATATTTTTTTCTGGAACTCTCTTGCTTTTTCAATGATCCAGGGGGTGTCAGCAATTTGATCTCTGCTTCCTCTGCCTTTTCTAAAACCAGCTTGAACATCTGGAAGTTCACGGTTCACGTATTGCTGAAGCCTGGCTTGGAGAATTTTGAGCATTACTTTACAGGTGTGTGAGATGAGTGCAATTGTGCGGTAGTTTTGAGCATTCTTTGCCATTACCTTTCTTTGGGATTGGAATGAAAACTGACCTTTTTCAGTTTCTATGGTTAGGGCTAATTTTAACTAATCTTTCCCTGAAAGCAAGTTTCTTTCCATCATAGAATGTTTAAATTTTCTTGATTTTTATGATATTTTTAAGCATTTAATTAACAGTTTATGGACACATTTTGACCTCATACTATATGGTATCTATGTATCTTGTTTGAAAGGCTTCTTAACCCTATGCTTACAGAAGGAATACTGATATTTTTAACTTTATGTTTTAGAAAAACTTGATATATAAGAAATATACTTTGGAAACCAAATGGTCTTAAGACAGCAGTAAATTCAAAGGAAATAAAAAGTCTTATACATTTCTTAAATTTATCAAAGTTTTCATGTTGAAACAAATAATTCATTAATCCAAAAATTAGCCTGCTTTTATTCATTCTTTCCTCCCTTCTTCTGTCCTTCCTCCATTCCAATATTATTTCTAAACAATGACAATATTTAAAAAAATATTGGTTTCAAAGTTATTTTTTAAGATTTGGAGAGCCATAAGCATGTAATCAAAATTCAATTTTTAAGAAGTTTTTATCATGTCTCATATCTGGTTCTGTTTTATGAGTATTTTTCAACTGAGAGGCAAAGAAAAAATTCCCATACTTCCATTTTACCTTTAATAAAAGGCTAAACCATACCAAAATCAGATATTATAAGGTTGGTTATTTTAGAAAGTACTCATTTATTCAATGACATGTATTAGATTGACTAATTGTATACCTGTTATTAAAGATTGATATGTGTTAAATATTGAAGAAGTTAGAGTCAATAATGCAATGTTCCTCTGTAGTAATTCTGCACAGTAGCTCCAGCCTAGTTTTAGATAATGTTTGTAAATGACCGTGATTTTAAAAAGCTCTGAAATATTCTATAGGTAACAAAACTGCTGCTGCTGCTGCGTTGCTTCAGTCGTGTCCGACTCTGTGCGACCCCACAGACGGCAGCCCACCAGGCTCCACCACCCCTGGGATTCTCCAGGCAAGAACCCTGGAGTGGGTTGCTGCCGGGGTCCAGCACCAGCAGGATCCAGGGGTACCCTCAGGATGACGACCTAGGCGATAAGGGTAGCGAAGCGGAGAGCAGGGCTTGATCTTCCTTGATAAACACAGAAAGCCAATAAAGCTCCTGTGTTCCAAGGAGTCATCCTGAAAGAATAACAGAGAGAAAAGGAAGGAAAAGGGAAAAAAAAAGAATAACACGGGGAGACCAAGATTCAGTGAGCAAGGGCCATAACTATATTTTCAAAAGGAACTTTTATACCTTGACTTGTACATAGAGGGAAATGAAAGATGCAAAGTCATACAGAGTCAGCCCAAACATTACATGTGTTTTGTCTTTATCAAAACCAGGATTTGTTCTGCATACCTTTCCCATAAACAATGTTGTGTACATTATCTTCTGGCCTTGGAGGCCTGTGGACATTTTATGACCCTTTTTTGATAAAGGCTGGTCAGCCAGAAAACTTGTTTTCCCTTAAAGTGTTTCTTCTTTATTTCTCCCAGCCTCAGGAAGTACTAAACACAGTTACATTCTCACAGAGCAAAGGTGCAGTGGATCACAACAAGGAAAGAACCAATTAGCTCAAAGGTCTGATGTGGTTAATCCCAAGGCTTCTACTTGTTTTTCTTGCATTCCAACTATGTTAACCAATGCACTCCCAGGTGCACAATGGATAAGGGATATGGGCACTTGGCAGCAAGCATTGGCCCAATAATGAAGCCCTTTACCAGTACTATCTAGTCTAATAACTTTTCATCCCTTAAAGGACTCTATGCTTATTAGGACTTTTAGAATGTTTTGGCTTCCCGTGCCTTTCAAGGTTGGGGAGTTGTGAACAATCATGTGTGTTAATTTTAAGAGTATGGATAAACCTGTTAGGCAAGCTAGAAAGCCATCAGAGGGGTTTGAATTGAAACACTCCTATCATGCCCAGGAGACTTATTAATTAGAGCCCTAAGTTGACTTTTTCCAGAGAAAGGTGGTCGCGGATAGCCCTCTGTTAATGTCAGAAGAGTTGGTGAAAGGCAAAAAATAGTAAAACAGACAGATTCTGGTTTTGGGGTAGATGCTCGAGCAGATTCAGGGGGTCCCCTGAGGCCTGATCTGCCTTTGCCTGTCAGGTCTCTTCCGTATGACCTTTGTCATGGGTGGGATCTCCCGTGGTGGCTCCCGGCAGGTTGCCATTTCCTTCTCCAATGCTTGAAAGTGAAAAGTGAAAGTGAAGTCGCTCAGTCATATCCGACTCTTCACAACCCCATGGACTGCAGCCTACCAGGCTCCTCCGTCCATGGGATTTTCCAGGCAAGAGTACTGGAGTGAGTTACCATTGCCTTCTCCCAAGTAACAAAACTATTCTATGGCAAATAGGAAATAAAAGCTTTTTCTTACTATTTCTAAATTATTCAAAATCTCTATTATTTCAAAAATTTTCTAATTATAAACTCAAATGTAGGTCTAAATGTCATTTGATTATTAGATTGAAATTTGTAAATGATTATATTACTAAACAGTGTATCTGAAAGTGCAAAAGTAGATTATTTGAGCTGTTTCTATTCTTACAACTAGTTTGTGATTTCCAGTATCCTGGAATTACTTGCTTTAACAGGTCCCTAGTAATTCTCAGATACTTAAAAGACATTCTACTTTATGTTACTTAGTCATTTTCACCTGGGAAAAATAAATAGATTAGACAAGTATGCTTATGTAATTTGTGATCCATTTTTACCCAGAAGGCAGGAGGAAAAGAAGAAAATAAAGAGGAAAAGGAAAGAAATATTTAAACTTACATGAGAAATACTATATGTAGTATTACTTCTGTTATACAAATAATGAGAATATGGTTTTAGAGAGGTTAATTTTTTTTCTTATTTTCTAATAACCTCAAAATATTATTCTTTGGAATTCTTGCACACTGTTGATAGCAGGTAGCTTGCCATAATTAAAAAAAAAAAAATGAATGGCACTTAAAAAAATCCTGAAATAGTGAACCTAATTTTACTATTATAACAACTCCACTCTTCAGTATTTTCCCAGAGAACTAGAAATGTGTACATACACACAAGTGCATTAGAATATTTAAAATAACTTTACTCTTAATGCTAAAAATTTGGAAATATCCTAACTGTCCACCAGCAAGAGGAGGAATAAAAACATGGTTGTATATTTGTGCAAATGTATTTCTAGCCAGTAACAGAAACAAACAACTGATACGTGCAATGACATGGATGAATCAAAACTACTGCACTAATCTAAAGTCATATCATATGAGTCCAGGTACATGAATGTCTAAATCAGGTAAACCAGCAAGAGCGAAATAAAACACTGGATGCCTCTATGGCATGGGGAGCAGAGGGAAAGAAATGACCTGGAAAGGAATGTAACCTTAGGAGGTGACAGAAATGATCTACATCTTAATCTGAATAGTGGTTTCATGGTTGTATACACAATTTAATGTTCATCAGGTTGTAACACTTAATACTGAAAAATGTGAATTTCACTGTGTGTAAAGTAAACCCCAAATAACAAAAATGGCTTTCTAAAATTGCTCTTTCTAAGCACAGATTATCAAATATTATTTCGTATCTAAAATAGGCTAATTATTTCTTTGTTTATGGATTCATTCACATTTTAAAGATTGACTTATCTTCCTTTTTCATTGAAATTTTAGAAAAAAATTGCTTTCAAATACATGAAGGGGATTACAGATTACAGAGTAACATAATCTTTGTAAACTTATCTTTCAGCCATTTAACCATTTTTAAATGCATCAATTGTTAGCAGTTTCTTCATTGCTAGGGACAAAGTTTGTATATAGAAACATATGCATATATAATATGCGTTCCCTCTTCAAACATAAGGGATATTGTACTATATGTTTTTTACCTTGCTCTTTTCATTTAATGAAGGTAGGGGAGATTTCCATTTCATTACATAAAGTATGTGACAATTTTAAAACATGTCTGCAAATGTTTTAAACTCCTTTCTGACTTTAGTGATATATGTTTAACTTATCTCTGTATTTAAGGTCAGAAAAAGTCATTCAGCATCCAGTTGGCTTACTGCAAGGCCAGAGGGAAGATACCCCAAGGCACACAGCCTAGCAAATCTTTTCGAAACACTTAAACCCAAACATATGGGAGCAAAATACAATTGCTATTTTAAATCATGAATAATTATGGTAGTTTATTAACCACCATGCTGATATGTGCTTGTTGTTCAGTCAGCCGTGTCTGACTCTGCGACCCCATGGACTGCAGCATGCCAGGCCTCCCTGTCCTTCACCATCTCCAGGACCTTGCTCAAACTCATGTACATTGATTCTATCATGCCATTCAACCATCTCATCCACTGTTGTCCCCTTCTCCCCCTGCCCTCAATCTTTCCCTGCATCAGGATATTTTTCAATGAGTCTGTTTTTCACATCAGGTGGCCCAAGTATTGGAGCTTCAGTTTCAGCATCAGTCCTTCCACTGAATATTCAGGATTGATTTCCTTTAGGATTGACTGGTTGGATCTCCTTGCAGTCCAAGGGGCTCTCAAGAGTCTTCTCTAGCACCACAGTTCAAAAGCATCAATTCTTCGGTGATCAGCCTTCTTTAAGGCTGTACATGACTATGTACATGTCATGTACACATCTGTACATGACTACTTTAAAAACCATTGCTTTGACTAATGAACCATTGTTGGCAAAGTGATGTTTCTGCATTTTAATATGTCTAGGTTTGTCATAGCTTTTCTTCCAAAGAGCAAGCATCTTTTAATTTTGTGGCTTCAATGACCATTTGCAGTGATTTTTGAGCCCAAGAAAATAAAATCTGTCATTGTTTCCATTTTTTCACCATTTGCTATGAAATAATGGGACTGGATGCCATGATCTTAGTTTTTTGAATGTTGAGTTTTAACCCAGGTTTTTCATTCTCCTCTTTCACCCTCATCAAGTGGTTCTTTAGTTCCTCTTTTTGGTTTCTTCCATTAGGGTGGTGTCATCTGCATATCTGAGGATTGATATTTCTCCTGGCAATCTTGATTTCAGCTGGTGATTCATCCAGCCCAGCATTTTACATGATGTACTGTGTGCATAAGTTAAATAAGCAGAATAACAAAATATAGCCTTGATGTACTCCTTTCCAATTTGGAACTAGTCCACTGTTCCACATCCAGTTCTAACTGTTGCATCTTGTCCTGCATACAGGTTTCCCAGGAGGCAGGTAAGCTGAGCTGGTATTCCCATCTCTTGAAGAATTTTCCACAGTTTGTTGTGATCCACACAGTCAAAGGCTTTAATATAGTCAATGAAGTAGAAGTAGATATTACTATGTTGTTATATTGTGTATGTATATGTAATATATTAAAAATACTTTTAAAAGTATGTTATCATTCTTTCCAACCTATTTTTAAAGCCTTTATACATAATAATATATGATCATTGTGTCTCCCTATTAATGGCAATTAGTTTCAATATTTTGTGATCATTAAAAATGTTACTGAGTGAATAAACTTCTACATTGCTCCTCTGAATCATGAACAATATACAGGATTAATTCAGAAGAAAAATACTTCAAAATTAGAGAGCATATGCATTTAAAATTTTTGAAAATTATTTAAAACTTGCCCTTTTAAAGTATTTTGTCAATTTTACATTTACCTACAGTTTTTAAGAGTAAGTGTTTACCTAATAACATTAGCAACACAATTATCAGCTAAGTTGAATTTTTGCCTATCTTCTGTTGATACAGTACTTATGTGAAATCTTTAACATTTCTGAGAGAAGTTTAGCTTTTTTATCCTTAAGATACTTGTTCATTCATCTGCAAGTTGTTTAAAATATCATTGTGGGTCTTCTTATCCATTAGTAGAGACATACTAAATAATCAACCACTGTCTTTCAGATGAGTTGCAACATATTTTCACAAGAAGTAAGTTGTTCTTTTTTACTTTCTTGAAGATTTTTCATAATTTTTTATTTTGTATATAAATTAGTTATTTCCTTTAAAATGTCTATTTTAGTTTCATACTGCGACATGCTTTTCCCTACTTCACGTTTGTGAGTTAAAGTTTTCCAAGTGTTCCTCCACCATTTATATAGCTTCATAAATTTTAATTTTTTAAAATTTATTTGGAACATATCACATTCTGTTATAACTTTGAATAAAAGCTCCAGAATGATGCTTTCCCTATGTGGTTATCCAGATGTCCAACCTTATTCATTGAATAATCCATCTCCCCAAATAAGTTGAGATGTCATTTTTAATTATATATTTATCATGCTATTTCCTTCAATATCCATTGTTTTCATAATATACATGCTTATTAGTACATCAATATTAACTATCTTTATTTTGTACTATGATTTAATATCAAGTAAAGCTAGTCTTCTATCATTTCTCTTATTTAAAAAATGTTCATGGTCGCTGTTACTTAGTTATCTTTCCACATGAATCTGGAATTAGATCATCTGTTCCCTATCAAAAAACCCCAAAATCTCCTACTTATATTTTTATTGACATCACCTTAAATATATGAATTTACTTAAATAAAAAAAATTATATTTTGAATGCCCATCAAGTGTCTTTGCATTTCTTTACAGGTACTTGTGTATGCTCTTTGAGAATCTATTCTGGTTGACCTTAATATTTATTTTTATTTTATTCTGTGATATATAATACTCAGAGTTCCTAGGTGGCTCAGTGCAGAAAGAATCTACCAGTAATGCAGGAGATGCAGGAAACATGGGTTTTATCCTTGTGATGGGAAGATCCCCTGGAGCAGGGCATGGCAACCCATTCCAATATTCTTGCCAGGTTAATCCCATGGATAGCGGTAGGATCACAGTCAGACACGACAGAAATGAATGAGCACTGCATATGTATAATACTTCTGTTGCTTTTGAAATAAATTTTTTTCTTCTGTCACTGCTGTTGTACATGTGAAGTTAGTGACTGTATTAATTTTTGTCCCATTGCTTTCTATACTATTTTGTATTAGAAACTGGTGTGATTCCTTCATTTTCCTAGACGTATCTTCTGCAGAATTAAAAAAATATTTTTCTTATCCATATTTCATATTTTTCACTCTTTCTCAGCTATAAATATATTGGCTATAATTTCAGAATAATATTACTTGATTGGCTGAAAGTATAAATTCTATTTCTAATTGATTGAGGATGTGTGCATGTGTATGTGTGTACATGTAGGTATATTGACTTGATTTAGAATTCTTACCACTAGACCAAGAATTTTTCTAATTATATATTCCAAACAGCATGCTTGTAGGTTCCTCATCTGTTCCAAACTTGAAGGCCCTGTAGTCAATTAGCCTTCTCCATAATTCTCTGCTGATCAAAACACTCTGATTACTAATCTGTCCTTGTGGCCTGCTTACGGTAATTTCTCCCACTATTTAGTCTATTGGACTCTCTAAAGGTCAAAGGCTACCAACTGACTCCTCCTGTTCAGAATACTCATTATTCCCAATGAAAGCAAGGAATGTAATTCCATTTCCAATGTCTCCCATAATCATATCTTGCATATAAAGAGCAAAAATATATTCAGAGATTTTCAGAGATGATGATGCATTTCTCTCTTCCTTTGGTGGTTTAGTTACCAAGTTGTGTCTAACTCTTGCAACCCCATGGACTGTAGCCTGCCAGGCTCCTCTGTCCATGAGATTCTCCAGGCAAGAATACTGGAGTGGGTTGCCATTTCCTTCTCCAGGGGATTTTCCCAACCCAGGAATCAAACCCAAGTCTCCTGCACTGCAGGCAGATTCTTTACCAACTTGTATTTGTTAGTTTCTTCACTATTTCTACTGAGGAAGGGAAAGTATTCCTACTGTGGAATACAGTTTTGAATATAAGATTGTTGAGCACAAATTGTACCATTTTGTTGAATTCAGATTCAGTTAACCAAGTTAGTTAGTCTAGGCACTATTAATGTCACTCACAACGTTTTAAGCCAACACATTAAATGCCACATCGTTAAGATAAGACGTTGCTTCTTCTTTGTTAGTCTAATGATCTTAACATCTACCCTTCTATATGATTTCCAGTCCCCTGCTACCGAAATCATTAAGATTTTGCAACTCTTTCAAAATATAGACATCTTCTTCTGCGACAGGTCCATTTTTCTCTATCCAGACTATGGTGAGATTTGATTTTTATAGTTTTTGAAAGACAATGCATATGCATTAAGGGCAACTGATGTTCTTTGTGAGACCACTCCAGTTAAAGTCATTAAAATGCATTTATGTACTGAAAAATTCAGATGGGACACAGGACATGCTTTTCTCAACAAGCAGTATTCAGAGATAACTGGGGATTCTCAGTCCCATCTGGTCCACCCCAGTATTTCAATCTCATTCTTCAAAGATCCAAAGCTCAAATATGTGAGTATCTCAGTTCTAAATCCCTTTTTAGGATCTATGTTCAAAACTATTTCTGGTATAAATTATGGAATCATTAAAGAAAATAGGAAAATAGGTATTTAATAGGTATTAGGTATTTAATAGGTATTAAATTAGGTATTTAATCAGATCAGATCAGATCAGTCGCTCAGTCGTGTCTGACTCTTTGCGACCCCATGAATCGCAGCACGTCAGGCCTCCCTGTCCATCACCAATTCCTGGAATTCACTCAAACTCACGTCCATTGAGTCGATGATGTCATCCAGCCATCTTATCTTCTGTTGTCCCCTTCTCCTCTTGCCCCCAATCCCTCCCAGCATCAGAGTCTTTTCCAATGAGTCAACTCTTCGCATGAGGTGGCCAAAGTACTGGAGTTTCAGCTTTAGCATCATTCCTTCCAAAGAAATCCCAGGGCTGATCTCCTTGAGAACGGACTGGTTGGATCTCCTTGCAGTCCAAGGGACTCTCAAGAGTCTTCTCCAACACCACAGTTCAAAAGCATCAATTCTTCAGCGCTCAGCCTTCTTCACAGTATAGGTATTAAAAATAAATTATAGAATCATTGAAGGAAATAGGAAAATAGGAAATAGGAAAAGATGGGATAGGTATTAAAAATATTTATAAGGATGTGCCATTGTATAGGGGAATCAAGATGAGTAGCTAAGGCAACTTAGGGCTAGCAAAAGCACTTTTCCACCAAAAACCCCAATACAGATATGACCTGAAATTCTCTGGAATGTTTCAATATTGGATAAAAATTTAGTAAAATTTCATCTTGGGATCTGAATATAAATCAAGTATAAATTATTTATTTTGAATTGAAATCAACTATTTATTTTCAAGTGGAATTACATGTTTTTCACTTTGTTTTGTTTTGTTTTGTTTTACTCTTAATAGGCTGCTTCTGCTACTGCTAAGTCGCTTCAGTCATGTCCAACTCTGTGGGACCCCATAAAGGGCAGCCCACCAAGGTCCCCCGTCCCTGGGATTCTCCAGGCAAGAACACTGGAGTGGGTTGCCATTTCCTTCTCCAATGCATGAAAGTGAAAAGTGAAAGTGAAGTTGCTCAGTTGTGTCTGACTCTTAGCAACCCCATGGACTGCAGCCTACCAGGCTCCTCTGTCCATGTGATTTTCCAGGCAAGAGTACTGGGGTGGGGTGCCATTGCCTTCTCCACTTAATAGGCTACACTTTGTTAAACATTACATATATTTTAAATATTAGGTATTTCAAAATATCAATATTGTGTGTATAAATCACTTAAACTTCTAAGTTTAATTTCTTTTCATTTGAAAGTCATTATCCACTAAAGAAGCAGTTATATCCTTAAATATAAACAGGTTTACCACCTCTGTTGGTCAAATTTTCAAGACTAGTATAGGTTTATCCATAATAATGACTGATTTCTTGCCTGTTACAGTGATGGACACAGACAGTCCATTTGTAGGTCTTAGCCCATGACTCTGTAAACCAATGATGATTACATAGTTCTTGTCTCTATATTATCCTTAATGATATTTGCAACCTCTTAATGAAGTGATTGAGCTACATGAATGTATTTTTACAGACTTTTGGCTCTTAAAAGATATAAATATATTCTCTCATATTAGAAATTAATATGAAAAGTATTACTATCTTTTAAGGTTTTAATCTGACTATGGAATCACAACTTCTAAAGTCATTCTAATAACAGTACTTATTTGTTTTATTTTCCTGTGCTCAATCTGAGAACAGGAGCATGTCATTAGCTTTTGACATCTTTCATAATAACAAAGAGTCATAAACTTGCCCTACACACCAGTAAAGTTTGCTCTTCAATTATTAGATTTCTTCAATATAAGTCATGTAGATCATTTATTATATCCAATAATCAATTCCTAGATTACTAGTAACTTTTTAATTTACTTGTATAAGATCAGACAATTTAAATGAATTTTAAGTTGTGTTTCACAATGAGAGGTATGCCCTATGTCTGTAGCAGGATTGATTCTAATGAAATAAATAGCACGCATTTTTAAAGCTTGCCTTCTGGCATTTGTGAAATATGGTCTTGGATTCTTTAGCTGTATACTACATTAGTCATCCCTATTACAATCAGCCATCTATTCATGTGCTCTGAGACTCTTTATCACACTAAAGAAAGAACGTTATGTTTTATGATGATGAATATTTCAGTGATAAAGATTGGTTTTCATTGTCATTGTCACTGAAAAGATGTATTACTCTAGTTTACCTCAATTCTAGGAATAATTAAAGAATTCAAGGAAAATCATATATATTTAAAACTTTTAGGTAGAAATGTAAATGTCCTTATCTTAAAATTAGTAACATATTTTTAATATTATCCTCCCTCAATTCTGGAACACATGTTGTTTTAAAGGTTTATTCTCCCAAACCTTGTTTTTATTCACTTATTTATCTTCCTATTTGTTTATTTCTTTTCTGAGAAGAGCATATTTGCCTCCAAATATTAATGACTTCTATTTTTCTTACCTCCCTAATAAACACTAAAAAATAGAACACCAATTTTTATCTATACGAGGGTTACCTGTGCAATCTCAAAAATGAGTTCATGAAATGACAGTAAAACTTGATATAATATTGCACTCAGGTCAATTGGACAGTTTCTACTATTTCTGAACTAGGGAAATATTTGCTTTTTTATCCAAGCTTTCCTAATCATCATTTTAATTATGCAATAAGCCAGATTGTAGATTATTCAATATCATTCACAATTTTCCAATCAAAAGAAAAATAACTAAATAAAGAGGAGAATAATTCAGATAATATTATGCAAACTACCTGTTTGGAGGATAGTGGGCCAGTGTCTTCCTCTATATGAAAAAGAAAAATACATCTCAATATGTATTGAGTCAACAAATGGAGGAAACGTTACTCTGTGGGAAGCAATGAATGACATCAATTGTGGAAAGAAATTTAGCAGATTGTTCACACATCAGTAACCCAGTAAATATGTGTTGCATGAATGAAGGAACATGAGAACAAAAAATCAAAATAATCATAGACTTAAACTATGGAATATAACATAATGCCTACTGAAATAGATTAAGCTAACTATTAGAATGTGCTTCCCTGGTAGCTCAGTTGGTAAAGAATCTACCTGCAGTGCAGAAGACCCTGGTTCAATCCTTGGGTGGGGAAATCCCCTGGAGGTGGCAATGCCAAAACACTTCAGTATCCTTGCCTGGAAAATCCCATGGACAGAGGAGCCTGGTGGGCTGCAGTCCACAGGATCACAATGAGTTGGGCACAGCTGAGCGACTAACACTTCACTTTCTTTCTCTTAGAAGAGACATGTGACTTTCTATTAAACTGACAATAATTGGAAAACAGAAGAATGCCAGAAACATTCATATCTGATGAATTTTAAATATTAAAATAAGTAATGTGGGTATATCAAGATTTGGTGCATGAAATTATATTTACTTGAAATGGTAAGTATTTCTGGTAAGAAGTAGTATTTCTGGTAAGAAGCATGTTTTTACGTGTAGGCATATTTTGTACACAAAATGCATTTTATTACTTGACATAAAATGTGATGGGTAACAGCTATCATTTATTAACTGGCTATTTGATGCCAGGAAGTATGAAAAGTGCTTATACAATCTGTTAATTACTTAGGATAGACTTTCTGCCATAAAAATATGTAAAAATATCACTGACTTATCATAAATGTTATGGCTCATTCACATTATAGAGTAATGGTTCTGGGAGGAGAGATAACAGGGAAGGGGTTTCTATTTTGCATGCCCATTCAGAGATCTAAGTTCTTTCTACCTTATGGTATTTCATCATCTTTACCATGAAATCTCTAATTTTTCTGCTATCAGCAGAGAAGAAAGTGAAGAAAACATTTTTTGTTGTTCAGTTTCAAAGTAGTGTCTGACTCTCTTGTGACCCCATGGACTGTCACTGGCCAGCTCCTCTGTCCATGGGATTTCCCAGGCAAGAATATTGTAGTTGCCATTTCCTTGCCATTTCTCTCTCCAGTGTTTCTTCCCAATCCAGGTATCGAATCTGCATCTCCAGCATTGGCAGGCAGGTTCTTTACTGCTGAGCCACCAGGGAAGACATTAGAGAAGAAAAGATACCCTCTCCTAAATATCTGAACCCGCGAGTAGTATACCTCATTTCTGTACATGTTTCATGGCAAGAACTAATCATAGAACTACCTATATGCAAATAATCAAATAAATATATTAAAAAGTTGATCCAAAAAGAGAGAGCATGTTTAGCATCTATCTAATATCTGCCACACAAGTGCATGACTTCATGTAACATCTTAAAATATTCTTATGGTCAATGCTATGCACAGAGAATAAATTTTTTCCCCCAAAAGCTGAAAAAAAGAAGAAGCAAAGACTATAATGCTTATAAACTTATGATAGAACTACATTATGCAAGAATAAAGTAACCACAGAGCAAAATGTCTAATAATAGAAACACCGACTAGTCAGTTCAAAACAATTGTGAAAAAATATATATTAAATGTTTGAGTGGGTCTAGGGTTTGTTTCACAAAAGACATTTATGAAATTTAGAGGGCATTGGAAAGAACTATCTAAATACATTTCCAAAAATTTATCAACCCAATATAATAATATCTCAGTAGGTCTTAATCTTCATAGATCCAACTCCCTCTTCTTACAATAAATATTTTATAAAATCCCTTTAACTATGCTGAAATATAATCAATAAACAATCTAAACTGCATGTATGTGTCTATATCTTAAGTTAATAGAATTATATAATGAAGAAATTTTCAGTGTAATGTATAATAAAATACTATAAAATTCAACATGAAAAATCTTGGCAGAACTGTAATAAACCATAAAGAAGTTATTAGATCTTTACATCCACATATCAGAAAACTTTATATATAAAAATGTATTTTTCATTTAGCTAAAAATTGCCAATTCACCCTTTTTCTACTTGTCATTCCCTAATAAAAGTTGAGTAAGTATTTTTTAAATCAACAGAATAGTGTTGTCATTTGTGATGGTTAATTTGTGTGTCATTGCCTGGGCCCTAATAGGCATGGATATTTAGTCAAGCGTAATTTTGACTGTTTGTAGGAAGGAGTTTTTGGATGAGATGATATTTAAATTGGTGGACATTGAATAAAACAGACTTCCCTCCATGAGAGGGATAAGGGTCATTAAATCAGTTTAAGGCCAGAACAGAATAAAAAGATTGGCCAGCCCAGAGCAAGAGAGAACTCTCCAGCAGATTGCTTTCAGATTTCTTCTGCAACACTGGTCCTTCCTGGCCTGGTTCTATCACATGAGACCTCTGAACTGAAACAGAAGCATCACCGCTTTGGAATGAAACAGAAACATCACTAGACTGGGTCTCTAGTCCGCACACTTACACTGTATATGTGTGTGTGTGTGTGTGTACATCCTGTTGGTTTTATTTTCCAGAGAACTCTGAGTAAAACACCATTGATGATGTATTTTTCATAATTGCAAACTACTCTTAATAACATCTGAAAGTGAAAGTTGCTCAGTTGTGTCCAACACTGCCACCCCATGGACTATACAGTTCATGGAATTCTCCAGGCCAGGATACTGGAGTGGGTAGCCTTTTCCTTCTCCAGCGGATCTCCCCAAACCAGGGATTGAACCCAGGTCTCCAGCATTGCAGGTAGATTTTTTTTTTTTTTTTTTTACCAACTGAGCTATCAGGGAAGCCCTTTGAGCAGGAAATCCAAGCAGAAAAAGAAACAGGCATGTAATCTAGGTTCCCTGTGAGGATAGCTAAGAATCCCATAAGTGTACCCTGGGAGTCTGTGGAGCTCTTTCCCAGCACTCTCACCGCCTAGAAACAGGAAAATGTAATCTGCTCTTTTTGTTAAATTACTGTACAAGCTCATTCTCCATAAGGATTGGATTAATATTATCAATCTACAAGTAAATTACATAGTTGCTTGAACACAGGATCAGGATTATTGAAATAATCTAGTCAGAGCATGAATTAACTATGTATATAGCAGGAGAGGTATTATTCCCACACCTGATTACATTCCTTAACTTTTAAGACTCCTACTGTTACCTTGTTACCTTTCACTCTATAGTTCTTAAGAGATGTGTGGGGGCGGGGCAGGGGGGTAGGGAAGGATTTTTTTTTTTTAATCAAGCACTAAAAAGAATATGGAGGTAAAGAATACAAGGCATTCTTGTAAGAATTCTTGCCCATTGAAATTGGAGGATAAACTTCAATAGAAAAAAAAATATTAAATTAACCAAAATACTCCTTTGTCTAGCTACATAGTTATTATATTTGGAATTTTGACACAAGCACAGTGTCTATAACTAAAGACATTCATGTCAATAGTGTAAAATGTAGCTTCTAGCTTGTAGAATTACGCAGCGGCAACAGTAGGAACAGGTTGAAAATATAGCCTCTGAACAGGGCTGTCTGGAGTCAAATTTCAGTTCTGAGTGATCTAGTGCAAGGTATTTAAACTCTTCTCTGTGTTGGTTTCCTTAAATCTAAATTGACACACAGTACAACTTACATCATAGAATTGTAAAAACTTATGCAAGTCAATTTTGCTTAGAAGAAAACATAATAAATACTATTTAAGAAATATCAGTCATATAGTTCTCCTCATTAAACACTATACACAGGTGATGACTTTAATAATTGAAGTAAAAAATGTAAAGATCATCAGTGGCATATTTTGACTTACTATAGAAATAAAAAAATAACTTACTGGAAGGTTACAAAGGATTTCTCATATTGTGAAGAGTTATAACCTGATTTACTTTAAAATATTTTATTGAGATACAGTATTATAGGAAAAAAACTCACTTCATTTATACATTAATATCTTACCCAGAGGATTTTATGATTACTGTTAGAGTGATTCATTTACCTCTAAAGAATCAAATAAAAGATAAGTGGAAAATTTTTGCACCTCCCACTATTAAATCAGAAACTGTGCCCTTGAATGTTTCAATGAATTTAAAAGTGAAAACAAAGTTTCGAATAGAGATTTTTTTTAAATGGCAACTTTCTAACTAATGTGAGGTCAAAAGTATCAATTATTTGGTTCTGAGAGTGAATACAAACAAGATTATCACTGCATTTTAAGGAACAAAGAAGGCAAAGATGTAGGAGGTCATCTGTTTTCCTTTTCTACAAGTTTCCTCCCATCAGATCTTTTCCCCATCCATTTTCAAACATCCACCTCGCATTTCTAAAATTTCCCAGGGGAAATAATATGGACCTAAATTAAAGGCATATGACAGTTCTCATATATAGTAACTTTTTGGAGAGCACAGTAGAGCAGGTAATATGATATCATAAAATGCCTTGGGATAAAGAAAATGAAAAAAAAAATTGTATTTCCTTCTTTAACCATTAACATTCTAGATAAAAATCACACAGTCCAATGAAAGCCAAAATCCTGCATCATGACTATAACTACAATGTCTCCTTCTTTGACTACATTATTTTTTAGATCATCAGTTCAGCTCAGTTCAGTTCAGTCACTCAGTCGTGTCCGACTTTTTGCAACCCCATGAATCACAGCACGCCAGGCCTCCCTGTCCATCACCAACTCCCAGAATTCACTCAAACTCACGTCCATTGAGTCGATGATGCCATCCAGCCATCTCATCCTCTGTCGTCCCCTTCTCCTCCTGCCTCCAATCCCTCCCAGCATCAGAGTCTTTTCCAATGAATCAACTCTTCACATGAGGTGGCCAAAGTACTGGAGTTTCAGCTTTAGCATCAGAGTTTCAGCTTTAGCACCATTCCTTCCAAAGAACACCCAGGACTGATCTCCTTTAGAATGGACTGGTTGGATCTCCTTGCAGTCCAAGGGACTCACAAGAATCTTCTCCAACACCACAGTTCAAAATGAAATACAATAATACATTTGAGGGTGCTTTAGAAGAAAGTCGTTTCCATTCACAGATTTCCATTTGATAGAGACCCATGCTGTGTTTCAGGGAAGAGTGTGGCATCTGTATGTTAACATACAGTTGGACCTTACACAGTCATCCTGTCCTAAACTGTACCCCAGAAAGGTAAAAAGAACACCATTTCCTAGTATCAATAGACTTGCTATCTTTGTGTTTCTTTATGAGATGGAGCTGACATGCATAGGAATAGCTGAGACCTACCTCTGCAAATTTAAATTTTAGAGTCCAATAATCCTGAGGAGGAGGAATCAATTTCATTATTTTTTTAATTGTCTGCTGCTACTGCTAAATCGCTTCAGTCGTGTCCGACTCTGTGCGACCCCATAGACGGCAGCCCACCAGGCTCCGCCGTCCCTGGGATTCTCCAGGCAAGAACTCTGGAGTAGGTTGCCATTTTCTTCTCCAATGCATGAAAGTGAAAAGTGAAAGTGAAGTTGCTCAGTCATGTCCGACTCTTCATGACCCCATGGACTGCAGCTTACCAGGCTCCTCCATCCATGGGGTTTTCCAGGCAAGAGTACTGGAGTTGGGTGCCATTTAATTGTCTAGTACATTCCAAACAACAATTCCCTGACCTTGCAAATGTACATTCTGTTAGGTAGTTAGAATAGGAAAAAGGAGTCCAGAATGGTGGTGGCTAAAAGACAAAGAAGGCAAAAGCCCACAAAAATAGAACAAAGGAAGATGAGAGGATGGGAGTAAGGACCTCGGGTAGAACAAACAGCACTCCTGGCTAGCCCACCCAGGGCAGGCCCAGGGGGAGGAGAAAAAACATATAAAAAGAGGAGCCAAAGGGCCATGGGCCACTCTTGCTCTCTTTCTTGCTCTCTCTCTGTCTTCTCTTCACATCTTTTGGGTCGGCATGCCTCGAGGATGTCTTTTCCTTTGTTTTATAAATAAAACTGAGCTGTAACACGGAGCTGTGACACTTGTCTGGCTGAGAGTTGTTAACGCTGGCCCATTCCTTCAACTTTTTGTTGTGACGAGACAGAACCAAGGAAATTACACACTCCCCTGACATCTATGGTGCTGTGACTCCAATTTAACCTGGCTGAAACAACCTTGGCACAGCCCCCACAAGGAGGAGGCCAAGCACAGCAGGAGCCCAACTTGGCAAAAGCTCCCGTGGTGGAAGCTGAACACGAAGAAAACCCAGCACAGGAGAAGTGACAAGAAGCCCAGCATGCTGGAAACCAGGATAGCAAAAAACCAACTCAGCAGAAAGCTCACATGGCTCAGTCTCAGATTCCAGAAGACCTCCGGTTAAGGTAGGAGGTCCTCTCTCCTATGGCTGAAGGGACATATGCCTAACAAAATCTTAATTCTGTTACAGTCTCTTGTATCTTTTTTCCTTGTACCCCCCGTGAACAGGCAAGTGGCAGTGGGGGCAACTGAGGGACTCTGGAGAGGCTACTCCTCAGTCCCAAAGGCTCCACTATCTGCTGGCCCCAGTAGCTATTACCCAAGCCAGTGGGGGTTCATCTGTCCTTAATCTTCTTTGTGTCAAGGATCAGGCCAATGAAAACTGTAAGCACAGGTCAGGTATTTAGCAGGTTTTACGGCAGATTATGAAGGGGTTTCCTTGGCACATTTTTCCCACTGCTTTTCCTTCCCTTCCTTCAGCTTCTCTCTCCTAGGACTTGAGCCCAGTCAAAACCCATGATGCCTGGCTTCAGGACCTAATAAAGCTCAGGCTCTGATGTCTCATTGCAAAAATTCAGTGAGAGACACAGAGATAGGTAAGAGGTGGATTTGTCCAGATTCAGAGAGAAGCACACTCCACAGGGTGTGGGTGTGGGCCATTCCAGAGGGCAAGTGCTTCTGCCATGGAATGTGGTGTGGCTAGGTTTGGTGAGCTGGGTGAATTCAGATGCTAATGAGTGGGAGGATCATTCCAACCATTGGGGAACCACCCACTCCTCTGTCTTTTGACAGTGCCTTGGAGCTGTCCTGCCACCTGCATGTGTTATTTAGCTTGAAGATTGGGGATCAAGGTTTAGTTGAATTTGACTTGTCATCTTGTACCCATTTGATTTTAGCTGGTTTATGTTATGCCCTTGTGCTATGTAATTCTTTCAAAGCTTGTGCCCCGCCCCCTTCCCTCCTGCTTCAAGCTCTTTTCCTGAGCCCTGTCCAGGCCCACAATGTTGCCTCTACAATCTTCTGGAGGGACAACCAGAAAAGAGCTGGCCCGTGGGAGGGAAATACTGTATAATATCCAATCCCTTTAGATATTCGGGCCTTTATCTTCCATGTTTCCTACAACATGTGCAACAATAGCATCTCTCAGTGAACCTGCTAGGGTGGGAGACAGGCACACAATGCCTGCTAGAAGTCCATCTGTTGGCATCCCTTCAAAGGCAATTGGGCTTCCAGGGATAATGTTTGTCACTTTGGGGGTTAGCCCTGCAGGCCATTTGGGCCCAAACCCTTACCACCCTTCTGCTAAAGTTACAACATACCCCAGGATCAAATCTCCATTCCACTTTTATGAAACATCTGGTCTGTTGCCTCTTATCAATTTGTTTTTAAGCCAATTACTAACTCCTACAACCAGGACCCTGCCCCCTTGTAGGCAACATTGTTCCACACCGCTTATTATTGAAATACTCTCAATGCCCCTAACAGGGCCAGATAACCCACTCCTTTGTCATTACTTCTGTTATTACCTAAACTGGGTCTATGACAATGAAACGTTTATCATTGGAAACATCCTAAACTGCTTTTATGGAGGACTAGGGGAGGAAATCAGTGACCTACAATCCCTTAGAGCAGTAAAAGGATAAGGCTTATGGCTGTTTCACCAGGTTCCCAGTATCAGGGCACAGGCTTGGATTGCTATTCATCATGATATCTATTCCCATCTGCAGTGAATAAACTGGCAATGAGTTAAAATTACAACCCCTTAACCCTACCTGGCACTGGTCACACTGGAGACCTTGGGGATGCCCAGTTCCAGTCCTGGGGGTCCCAGGAGGTCGACCTGCCTTGACCTGCCTAGGGATCTGGTCCTCAAAAGGTTGTCACACCTCAACCTGCTTGGGGATCCGCCAGTCCAGGGGTCCCAGGAGGACGACATGCCTTGACCTGCCCAGGGATTCAATTTCCAGGAGGCTGTCATGCCTCAGCTTGCCTGGGGATCTGCACCCTGACCCAGGGACGCCTGGCTCTCAGGTTGCAACAGGATACGCTTCAGAAAGACTTACCTCTAAGGAAGTCCACCCATGTGAATAGAAGGTAGCCTATTACTTGTGGTACTGTGCCCAGTCTCAGCAATAACTCAGGAGCCCAATGAGAATCCCATTGCCTCTCTGGAAAGGCCAAAAGAGGCCCTTTAAAACTTTACTAATCTGGACTTAGACTCTTATTAGGGACAGGTGATTTTAAAAGACAAATTCCTGTCCCAGTGTGCATCAGATATCAGGATAAAGTTACAACAGCTACAGCAGCAGGATCCTGCTGCCTCTTTAGATGAGATGGTCCAGACAGCCACCAATACCTTTTATAACAGAGAACAGGAGAGGGAAGCCAAGGCCCAGGAAAGGGAGAAAAGGAAAGAGACAAGGCATGCCCAGATGCTGGCCGCCCACCAGGGAACCCCCATAGCAAACTCCGAGTCCTTGAAGGACAAGGCAAATGCCTAATCTGTAGACAGACAGGGTATTGGGCCAAAGAGTGTCCAAACCGTGACAAATCTAAAACGGCTGGCTACATATGCCGTCAATTGGGACATTGGGCAACTCTGCACTGGGGACCCAAGAGCCTCAAGGTCAAGCGCCAAGCCTTCTCTCACAGTGGTTCAACAGGACTGAAGTGGCACACTCCAGCCAGCCTGCCTGTCACAGATAACCATCACGGGGCTGGAGCCAAGGGTGCAACTGCAGCAGGTAGTTCTGAGAGTTTCTTGGTTGACACAGGATCTACCTACTCTGTCCTGATCTCCTACTCTGGAGACTTCTCCTTGTCTCCTGTACCATTTTGGGTGCTACAGGAAAAACAATTGCAAGAGATTCACCTGAGCACTCTGTTGCTTGGATGGGCAAATATTTTCCCACCAGTTTCTAGTGGTCCCTGACTATGCTCCTCCCTTATTGGAAGAAATCTCTCCATACCTTTGACAACTTGCAGCTATTGCAGTCCTGAAGGAAGATGCTTTAAAACTCTCCTTTGGGGACAAACTATTTTTACCAGCCACCAAGTGAAAAAACTTCTAAATGGGAGAGGCCATTTATGGATGTCTGATCAAAGAATCCTCACATATCAAGTAGTTCTGATGGAAAATCCAGGCCTGACTATATCCCCTAGTTAGGTCCTTAATCCAGCCACCCTCCTGCCTACCCCTGAGGGCTCTCTCCTTTCACTCTTGCCTAGAAACCTTGGACCACTGGGCAAAACCCCAAGAGGGATTGTCAGAAGATCCTCTGACCAATCCTGAGGAAATCTGGTACACTGATTGAAGCAGCTTTGTCTTGGATGGGAAAAGAAGAGCTGGATATGCAGTAGTCTCAAATTTGAGACCATAGGGCCTAAACCTTTTTCCACCAGGTACTTCAGCCTAATTAACTGAGCTCATAGCCCTGACTCAAGCTTTAGAGCTGGGAAAAGGAAAAAGAGTAGCCATTTACACTGACTCCAAGTATGCCTTTCTAGTGCTACATGCACATCCTGTTATTTGAAAAGAAAGAGGCCACTTGACTGCCCAAGGGGCCCCAATCAAATATGGTGATCAAATCCTTAGGCTCTTGGAGGCAGTCCAACTGCCTGCTGAGGTTTCAGTCTCCCACTGTAAAGGACACTAAAAAGGGAACACAGAAGAGGCACAAGGGAAGCAAGGAGCCAATCAGGCAGCTAAGACAGCAGCATTACAGAACAATGACCTAATAATGGTTGCCACCTTATTTCCACAGACTAATTTGCCAGAAACTCCTTCATATACTGAAGGTGAGACTCTTAAAGCTAAGAGTGAGGGCTATCAAGAAGATCATATGGGGTGGTTCCAAAAGGAGGGACTCCTCTTTCTTCCTGGGAACCCCCAATGGAAGTTGGTTAACTCCTTACATGACACCACTCATTTAGGGGGAAAGGCTCTCCAAAGATTACTAGAAAGGTCCTTCAGAGGAACAGGCCTCCAGACGATTATAAGGTAAGTGGTCTCTTCTTGTCCCACTTGCCAGTTAAACAACCCCCAAGGAGCTCAAAGACCCCAACTGGTCCAGCCTGTCGAACAACATGGGACCTACCCAGGAGAGGACTGGCAGATGGACTTCACCCATATGCCAGTTTCTCAATGGTATAAATACCTATTAGTCATGATAGACACATTCACAGGATGGATTGAAGGCTTTCCTGCCTGCACTGAGATAGCTGAGGAGGTGCTAAAAATACTGCTCCATGAAATCATTCTGAGATTTAGTCTGCCCAGGTCATTACAAAGTGACAATCGGACATCATTTATTTCTAAGATCACCCAAGGGGTCTCTAAAGCATTGGGCATTAATATCTCCATTGTGCCTGGAGGACTCAGGCTTCAGGAAAAGTAGAAAGAGCAAACCTATTATTAAAATCAGTGATAAAAAAGATAAACCAGGAGATCTCCCTGGAATGGAAGGAGGCTTTACCAATAGGTCTCCTCTGCATCCATATTGCCCCTAAGGGACAGGTTGGTCTTAGCCTTATGAGATGCTATATGGGAGACCTTTTGTTTTTTTCAATGATCTCTTCCTAGATCCAGAGGCTCAGACCGTCCTATCTTAATACCATGGTCATTGGGAAATTCCAACTGGATATACACTTGAGGGGTGTCAACAAGGACCCAAAAGATTCTAAGGTGTCACCACTATATGCTCCAGGGACTCAAGTCCTGGTTAAAGTCTGGAAAGATGGGTCCCCAAAGGCTCAACTCCAGCCTTTGAGTTGAAGGGCCCCTACCCTGTAATACTTTCTACCCTCATAGCAGTGAAGGTACCAGGACATGACTCCTGGATTCACTACTCACAAGTCAAGCCGTGGAAGAAAGCAGAAGAGGACACTGAATACATCTGTGAGCCCCTGGGAGATCTCAGATACCTATTCAGAATTACAAATGAGTGCCATTCTAATGAACACCCCCAAAATCTAGTTTCTGGGGATAAGATTTCTCAGAATAGCTCTAAAGAGCCAACACAGCTTGGCAGGGGTTGAACTCCAAAACAGACAGGAGATAGATCTTCTGATCTCTGAACAAGGTAGGACTTGAACCATCCCAGGGATGGAAATTTGGAGTTGGCTAATGCCCCTTCTAGTCTTTGCTATACCATATTGATGCTGCTTATGATTGGTCCATGTATTATCAATAGTCCAATCCATTTTGTCTCTGCCCAGATCAACAAGCTACAACGTGCAGTGCCAGTTCAACAAGGATATATAAAACTACAGCCGACCACAGAAAATATCACTCATCCTTAGATGGACACTGCTATAAGGACTCTGAGGCCTGAGACTAGCAAGAGGGGGAGGCCCAAAGCCCCTCATAGTCCCAGGTCAGCAGGAAGTAGCCAGAGAGACCTCGAAGCCCCTATTCCCAAAGAATTGGCCTCCCATCTCTTGAGGGGGGGAATGTTAGGTAGTTAGAATAGGAAAAAGGAGTCCAGAATGGTGGTGGCTAAAAGACAAGGAAGGGAAAAGTCCATGAAAATACAACAAAGGAAGGTCCAAGGACCTCAGGCAGAAAAAAACAGTACTCCTGGCTAGCCCAATTTACATAGGGCAGGCCAGGGGGAGGAAAAAACATATAAAAAGAGGAGCCAAAGGGCCAGGGGTCTCTCTCCTGCGCGGATACTCTCTCTTTTCTCTTTGTGTCTTTGGGTTTTTATGACCTCATGCCTCAAGGATGTATTTTCCTTTATTTTCTAAATAAAACTGAGCTGTAAAATGGAGCTGTGACACTGGTCTGTCTGAGAGCTGTAATGCTGGTTCATCGCTTCAACGTTTGTTGTGTCGAGACAGAACTGAGGAAATTAAACACTTCCCATACAATTCCAAACAACAATTACAAACATTATTGCAAACAATGTTGTTCAGTAAAGCCACAGAATGAAATTCCTTTGCTCGCCCTCTCATCTATCAATGCTGCCATTAATTTATTCATTGCATTTATTCTTCTTGGAACTCTAATTTGTCTAGACCACTTTGCTACTCTTGTGCTAAAAAAATGAATAAAGAATTCTCAAGTAGTGCATATATTTATGCAGGATTTTAAAATAGCATACTTTGATTTATAACGAAGGCCATAGAAAACATATTTTAAAATGAAAAGATAAAGCAATCTTTTCAATATTTGGACTATTTGAATGAATGGCTACACTGAACTTGAGGCTAAAATTATTTCCTACTGTGGCTGATAAAAATGGACCAGAAACTGCTTCTTTCCCTAATTCACAAGATTTCTGTAAGGATCAAAAATTATAATATATGTAAAATGCACTTTGGAAATCATAAAACACTTTTTGTAGAGAAGGCAGAGCCATTACTATTAATAAACTTGTGATCTACTTCTAGCAGCAACCAGTAAAAACTGGAGAAAAGCAAAGGCTAAAATTAAATGCAATGAATATACATCTATCATCCAGAATGAACAATAATGTACTCTGCAGCCTGTCTCTATAGAGAGAAGAATGTTGATGGCACTTTATTCTGCATCTCAATATAGTTAGCACCACTTGTGTGTGCAATCTCTTCTTTCCTTTTGGACTTATTCTATGAGGCATCATTTATAATAACTTAGTGACATACAGATGTTTCAGATAGAACTGGGGCTGTGCATGTGTGCTAAGTTGCTTCTGTCATGTCAGACTCTGTGTGACACTATAGAATATGCCCCACCATGATCCTCTCCATGGGATCCTCTAGGTATGAATATTGGAGTAGGTTGGCATGCCTTCCTCCAGAGGATCTTGCTGACCCACTGATCAAACCCACATCTCTTATGTCTCCTGCACTGGCAAGCATTCTTTACTACTAGCGCTACCTAGGAAGCCCAGAACTGAGGCTGTTTCTCTGTTTAGTCGATCAGTCGTGTCTGACTCTTTGTGACCCCATAGACTGTAGCCCTCCAGGCTTCTCTGTCCATGGTGTTTTTCAGGCAAGAATACTGGAGTGGGTTGCCATTTCCTCCTCCAGGGGATCTTCCTGACACAGGGATCAAACCTGTGTCTCTGATGTCTCATGCACTGCAGGCAGTTTCTTTTTCACTGAGCCATCAGGGAAGCCCTAAAACTGAGGCTATCAATGTGCTAATATACATTAAAAGCTGATAAGCAATATATACAAATAACATAATACAGGAAAATATTTTTTAATTTGTTATATTTTGTTGTATTAGAGAAGGAAAAGCTTGAGCTAAACCTGGAAATAAATGGAAATATGTTTCAAAGTAGAGGATGTACATAAAGAACATCTAAGTGAAGGATACAGCATAGAGGTAGGAATTTGCAGTCCCCATTCAAAAAATAGTGAAGTTTGTACTTCCTGGAGTAAGGTGTTAAAATGGAAGTCAGAAAACCAGGCTATGGGGTATGTGTCACGTACATGACATATTCCAAAAACCATCTCCTGTGGTATGGCATGCTCAAGCAGACAAACATGTCACTGTATTTCTGAAAGTGTTTCTCTAAAACTAATTCTTCTTTTCCTAAAAGTCACTAGGGAATTCTTAAAGCAGGTTATAAAATGTAGCACCATAGGCATGTCCTCATTTTCCTATAAACTCCAACCCCAAAAGATGAATCATAAGAATATATGATCTACCACATGAAATATTCTAGGCAAGCTTTTAACATTGCATGATTTGATTTACAGCTAAGGAATGGGAAATTGAAGAGGAAGATAAATGGCTGACAGGAGTTTAAAATTACCTTAGTCTAAAAACAACAACAAAAAAGGAAGGCACCTTCATAGAAAATTTTGGATATGTATTCTAGATATTTGACACATATTTTCACCTTAATGAAGGATTGGTTTCATACTTACAAAGATGAAACATTTTAATTAGAATTATACTAATTTCAGCAAATACATAATAAAGAAATTACTTTTAAAAATGTTCTTAAGCAATACTAATTTCCTATAAAATTTCTCTAGTAGTGCAATTTGGTTTCTCTATTTTTCTATTTGATTTTTGATATACTTTTTTAGAGTGAGCAATCTTTATAAAAATTTCAGAAAACATTTTATTCATTTAAATTCAATTTTGATGACATAAAATATAGTGTTAAATTCTTTTTTTCAATTAAGGCTAATGATTATCTAAAATAATTTTATAAGGGCTACTGATTCTATTAAATAAAATTTTAATTGGCAAATTTTTGCATCTACTGTTTTTAAAGAAACATTTTATCAAGTTTTTATATGTTTTTATTAGTTTATATGTTTAACTAACTTCAGTTTCATTTATTCTTATTAATTCAATAAGTAATGGTCACCATTCCTTCAGAAGTGTAAAACAGAAGCGTTAAAATTTTAATGTTAAAATGCTTTGGTTTGGGAGAGCAGTAATAATCAGCTTTGTATTGCAACATTACACTACAAGATTAATCAAAAAATTGCATTGAATTTATCATATTATTTTTAAAGATATATGGAAATAAAAATGTAAAAAGCAAAAGAAAAACCTTTATGAAAACATAAAAATAATAATTAACTTCTCAAATCAACATAGATCTAAAATAGTGGTTTAAGATAGTATGCACAGGGTGTGATAGTAGAAGCGAGGCTCAAGAGGAAGGGGATATATGGCTATTTATGGCTGATTTACATTGCTGTACAGCAGAAACCAACAGAACATTGTAAAGCAATTATCCTTTAACTAAAAATAATAATTAAAAAAAATAGTATGAAACATCTCCTGTGGGCATCACAATATAATGATATAAAAGACTATGACTGTAAAACAAAATCCATCTAATTTGATTTTTGAAAGAAAACTTATTAATCTAAAGTTAAGTTATATAAAGTATAATACCATTATTTCATGTCCTTAATACTAGGAAAGAAAGCAGAAAAGGGTTTTGTCATTATCTTTAACATTTTAACAGATAATGTTCTGATAAATTTTGAAATAAAGAAGTAAAAATATTTGTATTGATATTAGAAATATATGCATTTATATTTTAAATATTTTATATTTATAAATACTATCTTACATAAACATAAAAAAATGCTATTAATAGTATACAAGAGAATTTGGTAAGAGTACTTGGTACAAGAAAAATCCATAAAAATCAGTACCTTATATTTAAATAAATTATTGATAGTGTGGTTAAGATGTGAAGAAAAAAAGTAACTTTTACTTAGTAATAGACACTATACTAAATAGTTTGTTGGGCACAAGCACAGAAACACACACACACACACATATACAGACATTAGATTTTTATGTAGGTCTATATGGAGTTTCATAAAAAATAATATGTGTACATCAGATTATAGTGTAATAAATGAAAAATATTATTTAATTTCATTGAACAGTAATAGCTGGTAAAATCACAATTCCAGACAAATAAAACTATAAAATATAATTTAACTCTTTTTTATTAACATGAAGTGAACTTTCAAAGCAACGTCAGAAACAAAGAAGTTATGGTGTAAGAGAAAGATACATTTTATAGTATAATACTTAATTGGTTAAGATATATATTTTGTGCTATAACTTTTAATTTCTTTTAAAGTAAAAAGCCCTTAATGAAAACCTGGAAAATATTTCTATCATATGCAACAGTTAATCCATTAAGTTTACTGTAAAAAAATTTCTACAATTGTCTAACAAAATGTTAAGGATTGATAGAAAATTAAATTAAATTTACAAGTACTATCCAGGGAAACCAACCAATTAACCATTACTGAAACAAAAAAAAATATACAAATTAATTGGTGAATGATATAGTCCCTTTCCATATTTGACTGAGTGAAATTTAAAAGAATGATAATACATCAACAGGGAACTCATAAGGGAAGATTAAAAGACCACCCTGTTTTTGTAAAATTGTGAATTGCTACAGACTTTGGAGAAAACAATCTGTTAATATCTGTACAAATGGAAACGATTTTGGAACCCTGCATTCCTTCTTCCAGGAATCAAGCCAGTGGAAGTAAAAGTACCACTACTTAGATTATGTGTAAAACAATGCATTCTGCCAAAATTTTGTATTTGGGAAGTGCTGGAAACCTCTTGAAGGTTTAGCAATACTAGGATATTTGACTAGGTCTTGAAATATTATACAAATATTGAATAAAATGGATTACATTTGCAATTATTATCTTTACTCAACATACAGTATGTAATAATATTTGGAGTGATGAAGCAAACAGATGAATATGCATATAGATTTCAGTGTACATATAATATTTTCTTTTTTCTCTCCCTCTTGATAATACACACACACAAAACCCTACGTTCCTAAAATTTGTGAATATAACCACTTGAATATGGAAAAATGGGAAAAATATGTATCAGCTATTATTATCAATATAATTGAGAAATTATAAAAAGGAGAAATATGTGTCTGGCTATGTTTTAAAAAGCTCTGTAGCAAATGGGAAATTAATTGAATGTAGGAAACATAAACATTCTCTTTAAAACAATATGAAATACACATGGAAGTTAAATAAGAGTATACACAGGAATTAAAACTATACAGGCAACTGAAAACACTGATAGAATTCAAACATGAGAGATACATTCTAAGACGGAGTAGAAGGACATGCGCTCATCTCCTACTGCAAGAACAGCAAAACTGCAAGTAGCTGTTGAACAACCATAAACAAGAGGATGCTGGAACCCACCAAAAAAGATATCCCCATATTCAAAGTCAAAGAAGAAGCCACAATGAGATGGTAGGAGAGGCTCAATCATGATCATATCAAATCCTATTCCTGCCAGGTGTGTGGCCCACAAACTAGAGAACCACAATACCAAAGAATTTCTCCCACTGTTGTGAAGGTTCTGAACCCCACTTCAGGCTTCCCAGCCTTGGGATCTGACAAAGGGACTGGGAATCTGCTGGGAATTTGGCCTTGAAAGCCAGTGGGATTTGATTATAGGACTTACACAAGACTGAGGAAAACAGAGATTCCAATTTCGGAAGGCACAAACAAAATCTTGTGTTCACCAAGACCCAAAGGGAAGGGGCAGAGACCCCACAGACGACTGAACCAAAACTACCCGCTAGTGTTGGAGGGTCTCTTGTGGAGGCATAGGTCTGCAGGGGCTCACCACAGGGATGTGGGCGCTGGCAGCATCAGGCTGGGAATGTCCCCCTTTGCATAAACACTCTTGGACTTGCCACTAATCCTTTCATAGAGCCTGTAGACCTCACGCCAAACAACTAACAGGGGGCAGGGTGCAACCCCATCCATGAGCAGATAGATAATTGTATTAAAGCTTTGTAGAGCAAGGCCCTGCCCACCAGAGCAAGACACAGTTTTTCCCATTGTCAGACCCTCCCATCAGGAATCTTACCTCATATATTACAGGGAAGACACATGAAGCAACAAGAGGCACAGTCCCATAGCAGCTAAAATAAAAAAACATAGTATAGAAAGTTAATCACAATGAAATTCAGAAAGTAAAGTGCCAAATGAGGGGCTTCCCTTGTAGCTCAGTCAGTAAAGAATCCACCTGCGATGCAGGGAGTCACCTGCAATGCAGGAGATCTGAGTTCGATTCCTGGGTCTGGAAGATCCTCTGGAGAAGGACATGGCAACCCATTCCAGTATTCTTGCTTGGAGAATCCCATGGACAGAGGAACCAGGCAGACTACAGTCCATGGGGTTGCAAGAGTCAGACATGCACTTAGCAACTAAACCACCACCACCAAGTCCCAGATGAAAGAACAAGATGAAACCCCAGAAAAACAACCAAATAAAGTGGAGATAGGGGACCTTTCAGAAAAAAAAATTTAGAATAATGATGGTAAAGATGATCCAGGACCTTGGGAAAGCAATGGAGAAGATGCAAGAAATGTTTACTAAAGACCTACAAGAACTAAAGAACAAACAGAAATGCCTAATACACTAGAAGGAGTCACAGCAGGATAACTGAGGCAGAAGAACAGATAAGGACCGGAAAAAATATTTGAAGAGATAATAGCTGAAAACTTCCCAAACATGGGGGAAAAAAATAGTCAACCAAGTCCAGGAAACACAGAGTCCCAGGAAGGATAAACCCAAGGAGGAATACACCAAGACACATAGTAATCAAATTGGCAAAAATTAAAGACAAATATAAAATATAAAAAACGACAAAGGGAAAACAATAAATAACATGCAAGGGAATTCCCGTCAGGGTATCAGCTGGTTTCTCAACAGAATCTCAACAAGCCAGAGGCAATGGCAGGATATGTTTTAAACAATGGAGGAAAAGAAGGAAAAGAACCTACAACCACTACTCTACCCAGCAAGATTCTCCTTCAGATATGATAGAAAAATCAAGAGCTTTCCAGACAAGCAAAAGTTAAGAGAATTCAGCACCACCAAACCAGCTTTACAACAAATGCTAAAGGAAATTCTCTAGTCAGGAAACACAACAGAAGGAAAAGACCTACAGAAAATAAACCCAAAACAATTAAGAAAACAGTAACAGGATCATACATATTGATAATTACCTTAAATGTAAATAGATTAAATGCAGCAACCAAAAGACATAGACTGGCTGGGTAGATGAAAACATGTGCTTAAATGCACTTCCACTTACCACATCACTCGGCTTGACCCCTCAAATTATTTTCTATTGTTAAGTTAATCATGTTCCCATTATGGCTTGCAATTGAGATTATATTTTACCTCTTGTCTGGCTACTGATTGTGAAAACTGATAAACATCTTTTATTATTGTGACTATGTAACTATTACTCACTTAATACCATTGAATCATGATTGTTCAACAGAAAAAGAATAGAACCATACACCATCAAAACTATAATGTAGTTAAAAAAAAACCTGTAATTATTTTTTAAAATCAAGATGCATATCAGAATTATTATAATTTTTTTGGAAAATACAAATGCCCAGGTTCCTTTTTATTTTCCTCCAAACATCCAGATATGTTTCTAATAAGCAGTCATGTTTAAAAACAACTGGATTATATCATGATCTTTTACTTTTATCTAGCTCATTTCACTTTTTCTATTTCACATTCAGTGCTCCCATTTCATTTAGTTTATGTTTTCCAACTTCTCTAACTCTTCTTTTTGAGGTCTTTTCTCAAGACTTTATAAAATGGTAGAAAAACATTTGCAAATATATATATAAAGAATATATAATATTATTAATTTAAATTAATATATATTAATTTGTATACAAATTTATGACATTTTCATTCTACTTGTTTGACTTAGTATGAATAGAGTGCTAGATTATTAATTAAAAAAATAGATATTCAACAAACAACAAAGTTTTACTCTATAGCACAGGGAAATATAGTCAGTACCTTGTAACCTATAATGGAAAACAATTTTTAAAATACCATATATGTATATGTATAACTGAATCACTGCTGTGCACCTGAGAGATTGTAAGTCAACTATATTTCAATAAAATATATATACATATATATTAAGAAAAACAAAAATACAGTCATGGGAAATTGAATAATCAGGGTTTAGGTTTCTCTCACTATCAAAAACATACTCTTTGACAAGTACAAATTCATTTTGTTACTATGTGTTTGAACAACCTGAATAGGATATATCTACCCTTAATGTCAGTTTTCTTTTTCTTTTCCCATATTTTATATTTTAACAGTTTTAAAATATACATATAAGAGCTTACTATATTTTCAAAAAATTACTGTTACATTCAAATATATATAACACTTCTTTAAGAAAAATTAAAAATCATAATAATTTTAAATAATGACACGTGGTGACTTGGTCACTCAGTACTGTACAACTCTTGCGACCCTATGGACTGTAGCCCACCAGGCTCCTCTGTCCATAGGATTTTCCAGGCGAGAATACTGGAGTGGGTTGCCATTTCCTTCTCCAAAATAATGGCATAAATTCTGAATAATTAATACATATATAATACTTTAAAGTATCTCTTAAGACAAATATTTTTTCAGCACATCTAAAACTTATATGGAATATTGTCCTACAGTAAAGTTCAGTGGCTAAAACAGTTTTGTTGTCTTTCAGAATACATTTTAGTATTCATGTTTAGTAAGAGCTTTATAAATTACTGTGTAGATTGTAGCTTCTAGAAAGTACACAATTCACTGGGAAGTCCTTATTTTAAATTGAGGCTGAATCTATGCATGACAAATTATAATTTGTTAACTACAGTTTAAAGATGCAGACAAATGGATACTTTTCAGGGCACAATACTCATTTAGACCCCTGATGTTCAAACAGCCTCTCTCATCACTGAAAATCTGTTTTGTTTTGTGCTATTTATTAATAACAACACTTCCACTTTCCTTGAAGGAATAGAATTTTTTTCTTTTTTTTTAAGATAAAGAAAAAAAAAAAAAGAAAAAAGCTTTGAACTAGTATTTCCCTGGAGTCTACCATATCACTTTTCCTGTTGCAGAGGAAACTCAACTCACGGAGTTTCTGATTAGAAAAAAAATTCTGTGAGATTTCCCTGTAGAGAAAAACCATGCCTTGGGGAAAAGTCCTCAGTCAATGTGAAAAGCCACAAGGAAAACAATGTCCTCTCTGGAAATTTAAATCAGCTTTCATGGGGAAAAAAATGAAAGACTTACTCTATTTGACACAGAAATTCATAAAGAAAGAGAAAAGCTGATATTCTGAACATATTTTCAAATTTATAGTTTCATTTCTAGCACTACTAAGGACTTATTGTATAAGGAGAAATAGAGCAATAATTGATTTTAATTGTTCGTTTTAGAAATTATGACTAAAGACAAAGAAATACACTGAGATTACACTTTTATCCTTAAAAATTAAGTTGAAAAACAATCAAATCATATAATTAGAATACTCCAATTTATTATAATTGAATACACTATGGAATGTATATTTTTAAAGTTCTATTCACTTTTTAAAAACTTTGATTGCTATAGTCTATTAACATAATTAATAATTCTGTTACTCTTGGAGTCTAGTGCCATGATCTAGATAATGAATCATTTAAAAAGAAGAGAACCCCAGGGAAGCAAGCGTAAATTGTTTCTCTACTCCATGCCTAAAATGGTTTCAACATTTTAGATTAGAATATATTCCTAGTAGGTTATATAAATTCCTGTGGGAATATTAGCCTCCAACTAGATTGACTGAGTTTAAGGCACATTTGAAATGTTATGAAAAATAGAAATATTTCTCAAGAAGGTAATTTCATTATTCTGTTCCACAAATAGGGAAATCAGGATACTTGAACAAGCTCATTGAAGGGTGGTAATGAAGATTTGAAATGAGAATTAGAGACAGAGCCTGTGTTTTCAGGCCTGAAGCTTATTCAACTTGAAAGATTAGCTTAAATAACCTGCTTTAGGAACACAGTATTACACATTAAAATCAAGTATGAAAGTAAATTTTCAATTGGATTGAGAAAATAAAATATAGCAATGTTTAAATTTTACAAAGCAGGACACTACTACATGATTCAAAACATCTAGAAAATATATTTGTCTATATAAACCTTGATAGTTTCTTTATACGGCAATAGAAATATCAGACTTTGCTCTACATTGGTTTATTTAGAAGGATGTAAGTGGGAAGGTACTATGGCCAGGATGGCCAAAGTTTATAGGAATGTCACCATATTTCTACTGTGCACAACACAAAAGTGTGTGAGAATTAGGAAGATGCATAAGCAACTGTGAACTGTACAAATTTAGCCCCAAAATTCCACACCAGGAATATGCACTCAACCATCCTTTAATCCCTGGACACTATCACCTAATCCCATTCTATCAGACAGTAGGGGAAGTATGATGGACTAGAAATTAGAGTGGAAAGAAACATCATTCCTACTCATTTACTGTTAAAATTATCTTACTTTTGCAAATTATACCCAAAAATGTACCCATATGAACATATTGCAAGTGAGGAGCATGAAACCTTAACTTTTATTAACTTGAAAGAAACCTGGTATATTACTATTGGTTATATTAATTAGAGTATCTTAAAAAAAATCCCTAACATATGTGAGAATTTGAGCCAACTCTAGAAGATAATGAAGGACAGGGAAGCCTGGCATGCTGCATTCCATGGCATTGTAAAGAGCTGGACATGACTTAGTGACTGAACAACATGCTATAAAATAAATAATAGTTACAGGAAACAGTCATCCTAGAAAATATAGAATAAACCTGATAGTCAAATATTCTCTCTTTATATATCCCTTCATGCTTGTTTATTTGCTAAAGTCTTAAGCTTTTGTTTAGAAAAGATTTGTTACCTTTTTTAGATAGGAAGTTCATTAGTTTACATAATATCAGTTATGTAGGAACAGACAAACATGCGAGTTTGAGTGTTCTTTCAAGCATTTCCCACACATCTATGGACTTATGTAAAGTTGAAAATCACTGTAGATAAACATGAAAGTCTGAAAGTGAAGTCACTCAGTCATGTCCGACACTTTGTGACACCATGGACTGACTGTAGCCTACCAGGCTCCTCCATCCATGGACTTTTCCAGGTAAGAGTACTGGAATGGGTTGCCATTTCCTTCTCCAGGGTATATTCCCAACCTAGGGATAGAACCCAGGTCTTCCATATTGCAGGCAGACACTTTACCATCTCAGCCGCCAAGGAAGCCCATGTATGTTTATATAGGTAAACATAAAGGTACAGTAATTGACAAAGGTACAGACACAAATATAATAAAGATCAGATCAGATCAGTCGCTCAGTCGTGTCCAACTCTTTGGGACCCCATGAATCGCAGCACGCCAGGCCTCCCTGTCCATCACCAACTCCCGGAGTTCACTGAGACTCACGTCCATCGAGTCAGTGATGCCATCCAGCCATCTCACCCTCTGTCGTCCCCTTCTCCTCCTGCCCCCAATCCCTCCCAGCATCAGAGTCTTAACAGTGGTAATAATAACAATAGGAGGATATACAAACTATAGACGTAAAGTTTTAAAAACTGCCATGATATGATCTTTGCTTTTATCCAGAATCATTATTTAAAAAGGTTATTTCTCTTCCGCCATTTTGGAGAAAGAAATGGCAACCTGCTCCAGTGTTCTTGCCTGGAGGATCCCAGGGACGGGGGAGCCTGGGGGGCTGCCGTCTATGGGGTCGCACAGAGTCAGACCGACTAAAGCGACTTAGCAGCAGCAGCAGCCATTTTGTTTTTACTGATGTGATCCTTAAGTCACAGGGCTACAACTACCAAAAATACTGCCAGTTATAAAAGTAATTAGAATGCCTACAATTTCTACTCCAGCAGGTTGATAGTGTTAGAAAATCATAATACATTTTTGAATGAAAGAATACATTTTGGGGGATTTTATACACTTAGTATAATTTTGAAAAGCCATAAATTGATTTTTTGTTCAAGTTTCAATTCTCAGCAGAGATGGAGTTAATGGACTACTTAGACACCCTGTAATTATCTCAAATTCACATTAATGTCATTCTTGTCAAACACAAGACTCTTTCAAATATATGTTTAATTCAAATATATTTTTATTTATTATATTTCTTTCCCACAAATTCTAATCACTCAATGTTATTTAAAAATAAAATATCAGTAGTTTTCATTATACAGATAATATTACATATAGTATCAAATTTATAAATATAAGAATTTATAAAGTAAAAATATTCTCTTCTGGAACATTTTCACTCCCCAGAAGTAACTATTGTTAATAGTATCTTGTTTATTATTCCTACATCTCCTGTACTTCGAAAAAAAGGAATGAAGCTATATGAATATTTTGGCATGTTGATTTGTTTCATTTATATTAAGAGAAATTATCTCAGTAACAGCTATTTTTATAATAATATGCATATTTTTCACAAGTTAAAATAGGAAAATAATTTTTTTGAATTTTACTTTATGTACTGAATATTGTGAATTAATTCATTTATGAATAAAATTTCTTTCTGCTGATAGCTGTTTTTTAAATTTGAAGATATAGGGATTTGCCTTCTGGTTTTTAATTTCTCATAACTTTCTACCATCATATTTTTCTAGTGCGCCAATTCAAATCATCTTTGTGGGAAAACACAGTGACATTTCTTTATTTATTGCCTTTATATTATAGGTGGCTTTTTTCATAGAGGCAGTTCTTATGGCCCCTTATCTTTTGATGTGGGAACCTAGTGTCTCTCACAAAGCTAACAAAATGGCAACCTATGTTGTACTACTTAAAAATAATAACTATATTCACAGGATTAGGGAAATCAGTATGAAAGACAAGTTATTGTAATGTAAATACAAAATATTTGTACCCGTCTGTCCAGTTTGCAGATAAGAATTTTCATGTATGTGTGTAAGTGATTGGCTATCAAAATCAATTATTTTTGATAATTAAATGAGTCATTTCTTTTCAGAAATAATTATAATAAAACAATCATTTATGAGAATTAATATCACAAATTTCCACATTTTAACATTATTTAAGAAGAAATAAATTGACACCGACTTCAGATTAGATTTTTAAACATAAATACCACTAAATCTAAACTAGACTTTATTATTAACTAGCTTCATATTCCTGTAATATCTTCCATCATGGCAAGAGTCCTGACATAGGATATTAGGCCCAAAGATTAACAATATGGATTGCAAATCACATAAATATATATTTGAATGCCAGCCTTAATACTTAAGCATTTTCATGTATAAAATCATCAGCTCTATTTAGCATGATTGCTATAATAATTATAAGAGAAAATATATAATACATAATTTGTTAATGCAACTTGTATACATAGAAAGCAGTCAATAAATGATATTTTTAAATGGCTCATGTTTATTTGTAAAATTATTAAAGACTTCACATTTTATATTTGTGCAAATATTTACCAGTAAAAATTACCTAATTATATTCCATCTGTGTTTTTACTGAGCTCTATACTGCTGTTAGAGGACTTAATATGCAGAACACATGTATAGGTAGGTAAATTAAAGATTTGCTCTTTCAAAACAAAACAAAACAAAAGATTTGCTCTTTGGAGGAAATACCTCTCAAACATTACAGTTATTTGATATCTTGGAATGGATTACAAACAGAATGGCATCTATTATTTGAGACTCAATTATATATCATGGCATACTCCTTGGCATCTTACGAAGAAATCACTTTTTAGTGATTATAAATCATAATATATTATAAATCAATTCAGTTGGGCCCTCCAAAACTTAAATGTATTTTTGTAAAGTCTAGTTAAAAAAAAAAAATTTTTTTACTTCCTTTGCATGTCTCATCATACCCAGTAGGATGAGGACAGCTTTTCACAAGTTTTAAAACGTATATCTATATTATCATTGATTCAATGGACATAAGTTTGAGCAAACTCTGGAAGATAGTGAAGGACAGGGAAACTTGGTGTGCTGCAGTCCATGGGGTGATAAAGAGTCAGACACAACTGAGTGACTAAACAACAGCTTAACAACAAAATATCTTCATAAAATCATCTAGAATTTAGAAAGTAAAAGGTATGCTATGTACATCCCCAATATTCATGTATTAATATTTCTCAGAAAAACATTATAATAGTATATTTATTAACTTTTGATTTTTATCACTATGAATTTTTAATGTTAATAAATGTGAGATTATTGACATCTTCAACTGATTTTTCTGTAAGACAATTCATAGGTATTGGTTTCATAGCATTATTCTGTGCAACCAATTTCTATCAGCATTTTGTCTGACAAAATTCATAAATTGTTGACCATACTTTTATGCTGCTGGGTTTTTGTTTTTGTCATCTGCTTCCCCTTCAGTATAGAATATACTTATCCAGTTAAAATTTGAAATTTCATTGAAGATTCTTTCTGCAATTTAATATTTCAATCTTCATACAGTGTTTGAGTCCTCACCATCTTGTTCAGCTTCTGCAAGTGTGGTATAGTACAAGTATGGAGGATGATGTGAACCAAAGTGATGAATGTTAGGTTTAGCTTGTGGGTAATAAAATTGGTCTTTTCTTATGTTTTACAAACTTTACTTTAAAAACTTGCAGTTCACTAAAATTTTCCAAAAAATGTTTCAACTGTTCTGTCTGTAAGATAATTTGACTAAAGTTTTCTAGTTGTTTTTGAACAAATGCAAACAAAATTTAGTACAATAACATTTAAAATACCAGTAGTATTGTGGAACACACAGGGTAATTTATAAGACATCTTTCAACAATTCAAATATTTCTAAAAACACATTGATTATCAGAAATGAAGAGAGAGAGAAATCTTGTACTCCAGGCTGAAATAGTTTTCCAACAACTTTTTCACAAAGTTTGGCATATGATATCTCTTGGTGGGAAGAATATAGATTTCATATACACTATGGATAATGCTAAAGTTCCACTCTGTGATGGTTAATTTTGTGTGTGAATTTGGAGACTGATTTGAATGAAATTATTATTTAAATGAGAGCATGTTAGGTAGAGTAGTGGGTCTCATCTGATCAACTGAAGGCTTAAGTAGAACAAAAACACCAGAAAGAAGAAATTCTCCAGCAGATGCCTTCAGCCTTCATCTTCACCTTTGGCTCTTATGGGTCTCAATCGTGCAGTCCACACTGCAGATTTGGAACTACCAGACTCCATAACTGGGTGAGCCAAGACCTTATAATTAACTTATTTATATATGTGTGCAAAATAGACACACATACACACACACACACACACACACACACACACATTCTACTGGCTCCCTTTCTTTGGAGAACTCTGACTAATATAAACTACATAGGTTTCTAATTTTGTTGAAATATCACTTTTACCAAAAAAATTCTTCAAGCCTTTTATTAGCATTATCAGGGGGAAAAAAATCTCAGGTGCATATGCTAACCTTTTAAATAAGTTTACAGTGGCACTCAGAATGTTTCCTATTGACACACTAAACTAAATTTGTTTTGGATAATGATGGATGGTAATATACACCCAACAAGGTATGTAAGAATTTGTTTTGCACATGGGACTTTCTGAAGGGAGTGGAGCAGTCTCCTCAGCAGGAGCCAAAATGGCTTGAGCAAAGGAACGGGTGGAGTGACTGTGATTTTGTATGTGGTTAGGAGGTGGGCTGGAGTAAGGAGAGTGTGTCAGTACACTGACAGGGATGCACTTTGTGCATGGTTTGAACTTCCCACTAGTGTGAAGGAAGAGGCTATGTGGCCATGTGAGTATTTTTCATCCCTTTGCCCAACTACGGAGCAAGAGGGGAAGTAGGAGTAGAATTTGAAAATTGCCAGTGATCAGACAGCAGTCAAGTCAGACACTTTTTTACAACTGTGAATACATAAGTTGAATAAAATATCAACTGATCATTGAAATAAACTTAATCTGCATTTGAAAAACCTAAACATAAAATCTAAAATCCCAAATTTATGTACATGTGAGTGCATCTGTGTGTGTTTATAAAATCAGTTTTTTCTGCACACATCAGCAGAGGTAAGGGCCAATATCACCATTACCTAGTGATTTCTTGAGTAAAAAGGAAAAACACTGGAACATCATAGCATTGGGATTTCTCGATTATCAGAAATATGAATGTCACCCAGTCAAAGTATGCTATTCAGTTTTTCACAGTCAGAATGACAAAACAGCAAAGAAAATGTCTTTTGGTGGCATTTTTTTTTTTTTTTTTTAGTGTTAGACGGCAAATGATGGGCAGTGTGGAGATAGAAAGTTAGCAGTGGAAGAGGTTTAAAGAGAATGGAGCGAGTTTGAAGTAGTTATGGGGAAACAAAGGGTCAGTTGCTTCGGTATGCTGTTTTAAGATTCCATGTCTGTCAGTGGCTGCCTCCCCCATCTCTGCTCTTTCATGAAGTGATACTAGGCAGAAAGAACTGAACTGTGTCCATAGAATTTTGTCATTCAGAATAGTAGTTATATCAACTGTTTGCTCACCCTCACAGATATAGCAGGCTTGGGGATTTTTCTCAGAGTTTGTATGAAATGTAGTTAATCTAGTTAAAAAACAACAAAACTTGGATATACTTTTATCAACACCACTTCAGTTAAATATACTATTTTTATTTTCAGTTCTGCATCAATCAAATTTAATATTTCTATGTGAGGAGAAAATCAAATAAAAATTTAATGAAGAGCAAAAAGCAAAAACAAAACAAAAACAAAAACAACTGATTATCAGCAGCATTGACTCCTACAATAGCTTTCCATAAAATGCCACTTCAAAGAGTGAATGTCTATTTCAAGTGCTGCTGAATTGTTAATGAGTCATTCATGACAATTTGCTACTTAAATGGACATATGAATGAATGCTATTATATTAAGTGTGTTACATCATAAAGAGAATAGATAAGCAAGAGTTAAAAGTATGAGGAAGAAAGAACGTAATGCCAATTGAGTTAGCATGAGCTTAAAATAAGTCCTTTTATATTTTTTGTTCCATCATACAAAAGCTGCTGTTTAGCTATCTAAAGTGACTTAGACCCATTTGTATTCATCTTCTTCTAATAAATTAATATTTACTTTGCAAAGAATAAGTCTATTTTTTTCATCTAAGTATCTCAACAAATATATGAATTTTCCCAAAGTTGACTGCAAATTATTTTGGACAGAAGGATAAGTCTAAATGTGTAACAGAAGCACAATAAGCATTCTTTTTATTTTATTTAATTTTGAGATTTTTGTTGTTGTTTTTCAGTTGCTAAGTTATATGCAACTCTTTGCAATCCATGGACTGCAGTATGCCAGGCTTTGCTGTCTTTTACTATCTCCCAGAGTTTGCTTAAATTCATGTCCATTGAGTCGGTGATGCCATCCAACAATTTCATACTCTGATGACCCCTTCTCCTCCTTCCCTCAATCTTTTCCAGCATCTGAATCTTTTCCAGTGAGTCGGCTGTTCACATTAGGTGACCAAGATACTGGAGCTTTAGCTTCAATGTCAGTCCTTCCAGTGAATATTCAGAGTTGATTTTCTTTAAGATTGACTGGTTGGATCTCTTTGCCGTCCAGGGGACTCACAGGAGGCTTCTCCAGCACCACAGTCCAAAGTCATCAATTTTTTGGCACTCTCCCTTTTTTATGGTCCAGCTCTCACATCCGCACATGACTACTACAAAAATCATAGCTTTGACTATATGAAACTTCATTGGCAAAGTGATGCCTATGCTTTTTAATATGCTCTTTAGATTTGTCATGGCTTTTCTTTCAAGGAGCATCTTTTAATTTCATGGCTGCAGTTTCCATCCAGTGACTTTGAAGCCCAATAAAAGTAAACTCTGTCACTGTTTCCATCATTTCCCCATCTATTTGCCATGAAGTGATGGGACTGGATGCTATGATCTTTGTTTATCAATGTTGAGTTTTTAATCCAGCTTTTTCACTCTCCTCTTTCATCTTCATCAAGAGGTTTTTTAGTTCCTCTTTGCTTTCTGCCATTAGGGTGGTATCATCTGCATATGTGAGGTTGTTGTGATTTCTGTCAGCATTCTTGATTCCAGTTTGTGATTCATCAAGCCTGTCATTTCACATGATGTACTCTGCATATATGTTAAATAAGTCAAGGGACAATATGCAGCCTTGATGTGCTCAGATCCCAATTTTGAGCCAGTCTGTTGTTCCTTGTCTGGATTTAACTGTTGTTTTTTGGTCTACACACAGGTTTATCAGTAGACTGGTAAAGTGGCCTGTATTCTTGTCTCTTTAAGAATTTTCCACAATTTGTTGTGACCCATACAGTCAACATCTTTAGTGTATTCAGAAGCAGAAGTTTTCCTGGAATTCCCTTGCTTTTTCTTTTATTTTTTTAAATTAATTTATTTTAATTGGAGGCTAATTGCTTTACAATATTATAGTGGTTTTTGCCATACATTGACTTGAATCAGCCATGGGTGTACATGTGTTCACCATCCTGAACTCCCCTCCCACCTCCCTCCCCATTCCATCCCTCAAGGTCATCCCAGTGCACCAGCCCTGAGCACCCTGTCTCATGCATCAGACCTTGACTGGCAATCTGTTTTACATATAATATACATGTTTCAATGTTATTCTCTCAAATCATCGCACACTCAGCTTCTCCCACAGATTCCAAAAAAGACCGTTCTATACTATTGTGTCTCTTTTGCTGTCTTGCATATAGGGTTATCATTCCCATCTATCTAAATTCTATATATATGTGTTAGTACACTGTATTGGTGGTTTTCTTTCTGACTTCACTCTGTATAATAGGCTCTAGTTTCATCCACCTCGTTAGAACTGATTCAAATGCATTCTTTTTAATGGCTGGGTAATATTCCATTGTGTATATATACCACAGCTTTCTTATCCATTCATCTGCTGATAGACATCGAGGTTGCTTCCATATCCTGGCTATTTAAAACAATGCTGAGAAGAACACTGGGGTACACGTGTCTCTTTCAATTCTGGTTTCCTTGGTGTGTATGCCCCGCAGTGGGATTACTGGGTCATATGGGAATTCTATTTCCAGTTGTTTTAAAGAATCTCCACACTGTTCTCCATAGTGGCTGTACTAGTTTGCATTCCCACCAACAGTGTAAGAGAGTTCCCTTTTCTCCACACCCTCTCCAGCATTTATTGTTTGTAGACTTTTGGATAGCAGCTGTTCTGACTGGTGTGAGATAGTACCTCATTGTGGTTTTGGTTTGCATTTCTCTGATAATGAGTGATGTTGAGCATCTTTTCATGTGTTTGTTAGCCATCTGTATGTCTTCTTTGGAAAAATGTCTGTTTAGTCCTTTGGTCCATTTTTTGATTGGGTCATTTATTTTTCTGGAGTTGAGCTGCATGAGTTGTTTGTATATTTTTGAGATTAATTCTTTGTCAGTTGCTTCGTTTGCTATTATTTTCTCCCATTCTGAAGGCTGTCTTTTCACCTCACTTATCGTTTCCTTCGTTGTGCAAAAGCTTTTAAGTTTAATTAGGTCCCATTTGTTTATTTTTGCTTTTATTTCCATTACTCTGGGAGATGGGTCATAGAGGATCCTGCTGTGATTTATGTCAGAGTGTTTTGCCTATGATTTCCTCTAGGAATTTTATAGTTCCTGGTCTTACATTTAGATCTTTAATCCATTTTTAGTTTATTTTTGTGTATGGTGTTAGAAAGTTTTCTAGTTTCATCATTTTACAAGTGGTTGACCAGTTTTCCCAGCACCACTTGTTAAAGAGATTGTCTTTTCTCCATTATATATTCTTGCCTCCTTTGCCAAAGATAAGGTGTCCATAGGTGCGTGGGTTTATCTCTGGGCTTTCTATTTGGTTCCATTGATCTATATTTCTGTCTTTGTGCCAGTACCATGCTGTCTTGATGATTGTAGCTTTGTAGTATAGCCTGAAGTCAGGCAGGTTGATTCCTCCAGTTCCAGTCTTCTTTTTCAAGATTGCTTTGGCTATTCGAGGTTTATTGTATTTCCATACAAGTTGTGAAATTATTTGTTCTAGTTCTATGAAAAACACCGTTGGTTACTTGATAGGGATTGCATTGAACCTATAGACTGCTTTGGGTAGTATACTCATTTTCAGTATACTGATTCACCCGATCTATGAACGTGGTATATTTCTCCATCTACTTGTGTCCTCTTTGATTTCTTTCTCCAATGTTTTATAGTTTTCTATATATAGGTCTTTTGTTTCTTTAGGTAGATTTATTCCTAAGTATTTTATTCTTTTCATTGCAATGGTGAATGGAATTGTTTCCTTAATTTCTGTTTTCTCATTGTTAATGTATAGGAATGCAAGGGATTTCTGTGTGTTAATTTTATATCCTGAAACTTTGCTATATTCATTGATTAGCTCTAGTAATTTTCTGGTGGAGGCTTTAGGGTTTTTCATGTAGAGGATCATGTCATCTGCAAACAGTGAGAGTTTTACTTCTTTTCCAGTCTGGATTCCTTTTATTTCTTTTTCTTCTCTGATTACTGTGGCTAAATCTTCCAAAACTATTGAATAGTAGTGGTGAGAGTGGGCACCCTTGTCTTGTTCCTGGCTTTAGGGGAAATGCCTTCAATTTTTCACCATTGAGGATCATCTTTGCTGTGAGTTTATCATATATGGCTTTTATTATGTTGAGGTATGTTCCTTCTATTCCTGCTTTCAGGAGGGTTTTTATCATAAATCGATGTTGAATTTTGTCAAAGGCTTTCTCTGCATCTATTGAGATAATCATATGGTTTTTACCTTTCAATTTGTTAATGTGGTGTATCACATTGATTTGTTGATATTAAAGAATCTTTGCATCCCTGGGATAAAGCCCACTTGGTCATAATGATGTATGATCTTTTTAATATGTTGTTGGATTCTGTTTGCTAGGATTTTGTTAAGGATTTTTGTGTCTGTGTTCATCAGCGATATTGGCCTGTAGTTTTCTTTTTCCTTTTCTTTCTTTCTTTCTTTCTTTTTTTTTTTTTTTTTTGTGGCATCCTTGTCTGGTTTTGGTATTAGGGTGATGGTGACCTCATAGAATGAGTTTGGAAGTTTGCCTTCCTCTGCAAGTTTCTGGAAGAGTTTGAGTAGGATAGGTGTTAGCTCTTCTCTAAATTTTTGGTAGAATTCAGCTGTGAAGCCATCTGGTCCTGGGCTTTTGTTTGCTGAAAGATTTCTGACTACAGTTTCGATTTCCATGCTTGTGATGTGTTGTTAAGATTTTCTATTTCTTCCTGGTTCAGTTTTGGAAAGTTAAACTTTTCTAAGAATTTGTCCATTTTTTCCAAGTTGTCCATTTTATTGCCATATAGTTCCTGATAGTTGTCTCTTATGATCCTTTGTATTTCTGTGTTATCTGTTGTGATTTCTCCATTTTCATTTCTAATTTTGTTGATTTGATTCTTCTCCCTTTGTTTCTTGATGCGTCTGGCTAATGGTTTGTCAATTTTATTTATCATCTCAAAAAACCAGCTTTGTTTAGCCTCTATATGTTTGTACTTTAAATAGTTTTTTGCCTGTAGTTGACATTTAATCATACTTCATTGTGATCAGAAAAGATGCTTGGAATGATTTAAATTCTTTTGAATTTACCAAGGTAGATTTATGGCCCAGGATGTGATCTATCCTAGAGAAGGTTCCATGTGCACTTGAGAAAAAGGTGAAATTTATTGTTTTGTAGTGAAATGTCCTATAGATATCAATTAGGTCTAACTGGTCCATTGTTTCATTTAAAATTTGTGTTTCCTTGCTAATCTTCTGTTTAGTTGGCCCACAGGTGTGAGTGGGGTATTAAAGTCTCCCCCTATTATTGTGTTACTGTTAATTTCCCCTTTCATACTTGTTGGCATTTGTCTTACATATTGTGGTGCTCCTATGTTGGGTGCATATATATTTACGATTGTTATATCTTCTTCTTGGATTGACCCTTTGATCATTATGTAGGGTCCTTCTTTGTTACTTTTCAGAGCCTTTATTTCAAAGTATATTTTATCTGATATGAGTATTGCTACTCCTGCTTTCTTTTGGTCTCCATTTGCGTGAAATATCTTTTTCCAGCCATTCACTTTCAGTCTGTATGTGTCCCTTGTTTTGAGGTGGGTCTCTTGTAGACAGCATATATAGGAGTCTTGTTTTTGTATCCATTCAGACAGTCTGTCTTTTTTGGGTAGCATTCAACCCATTTACATATAATGTAATTACTGATAAGTATGATTCCATTGCCATTTACTTTGTTGTTTTGGGTTCGAGTTTATACACCCTTTCTGTGTTTCCTGTCTAGAGAAGATCCTTTAACATTTGTTGAAGAGCTGGTTTGGTGGAACTGAATGCTCTCAGCTTTTGCTTGTCTGCAAAGCTTTTGATTTCTCCTTCAGATTTGAATGAGATCCTTGCTGGGTACAGTAATCTGGAGTGTAGGTTTTTCTCTTTCATCACTTTAAGTATGTTCTGCCATTCCCTTCTGGCCTGAAGAGTTTCTATTGAAAGATTAGCTGTTATCCTTATGGGAATCCCCTTGTGTGTTATTTGTTGTTTTTCCCTTGCTGCTTTTAATATTTGTTCTTTGTGTTTGATCTTTGTTAATTTATTAATATGTGTCTTGGGGTGTTTTGCCTTGGGTTTATCCTGTTTGAGACTCTCTGAGTTTCAGGACTCGGGTGGCTATTTCCCTTCCCATTTTAGGGAATTTTTCAACTATATATCTCAAGTATTTTCTCATGGTCTTTCTTTTTGTCTTCTTCTTCTGGGACTCCCATGATTCGCATGTTGGGGCATGTGACATTGTCCCAGAGGTCTCTGAGTTTGTCCTCATTTCTTTTTTCCTCTCTGCTTCATTTATTTCCACCATTCTATCTTCCACCTCACTTATCCTATCTTCTACCTCAGTTATTCTATCGTTGGTTTTCTCCAGAGTGTTTTTGATCTCAGTTATTGCATTATTCATTATTCTAAAGCGGGCCCTGGGTTGCATGTACTTTCCAGGTCTAAGCGGCCAAGGTTCAGGTTCTCAAGTACTCCACAAAAGTGTAGACTTGGTTTGGCCTGCGTTTTGTGCCCTTCCCAGGTCCAAGCAGCTCAGGCAACCAGGTGCTTGGTGAGCACATTCTCCCCAGGAAGGGTGGTGCGTCTGATCACCTCCCCTGTCCCAGCCCCTTGGTTTTCCGGGTGTGCAGTGGGAGCGCCATCTCAGATGTACTGTGTGTCTCCTCTGGGGAGGTAATCTCTGGCTGCAACCCTCCTGGTAGATGTCAACTGCCCGGGATCCCAGGAAGACTTGGTTAGCAACTGGGAGCCTGCTCGCAGTTTGGTTGAGGATGCCTCTCTAGGGCCGAGATTGCCCGTTTCTGGCTCTGGCTGTCACCTGCCTGCCTCTCTGCCTCCGGTGGGGGATGGGCCAGTCTGCAGCCAGCTAGCTCTTCTCTGGTATTCGCTCAGTCCTTTCTTCTGTGAGTAGACCCAGTAGTGCTTTAGGTTAGAACTTTTCATGGGAAAGTTCTCTCTCTCTTTTTACTCTCTCTCTGGCTATCCCACACTTTGGGTTGCTATCTCACGTTAGCTCCCTCAGATTGTCCTCAGGGCATTTAGGCTTGGTCATTACCCTAAGCAATGCAGCCCACACCTCCCTGTTCAGCCCCCGCTTGCTGGTAATGGACGTGAACTTCTAGGCTACTTCTCCACTGGGAGTTGCCATTAGGCATGTAATCTGTGGGTTTTATTTATTTTTCCTCCTGGTTATATTGCCTTCTGAGATTCCAAAACTCCCCACAGACCCGCCGGTGAGAGAGTTTCCTGGTGTTTGGAAACGTCTCCTCTTTCATGACTCCCTCCCCGGAAAGGGTCTCCATCCCTAACTCTTTTGTCTCTTTTTTTATCTTTTATATTTTGTCTTACCTCCTTTCAAAGACAATGGGCTGGCCTTTCTGGGTGCCTGGTGTCCTATGCCAGCATTCAGGAGTTGTTTTGTGGAATTTGCTCAGCGTTCAAATGATCTTTTGATGAATTTGTGCAGGTGAAAGTGGTCTTCCTGTCCTATTCCTCCGCCATCTTCTGCTTTTTCTATGATTCAATGGAATTTGGCAATTTGATCTCTAGTTTCTCTGTCTTTTCTAAATCCAACTTTTACAACTGTAAGCTCTTGTTCACATATTTTTGAAGCCTAGTTTGAAGAATTTTGATCATTACCTTGCTAGCATGTGAAAAGAGTGCAATTGTATGGAAGTTTGAACTTTCTTTGCCTTTTTGGGATTGGAATGAAAACTGACATTTTCCAGTCCTGTTGCCACTGCTGAGTTTCCCAAATTTGTTGACATGTTGAGTGCAGCACATTAACAGTATCATCTTTTAGGATCTGAAATAGCTCAGCTGGAATTCTATCACCTCCACTAGGTTTATTTGTCGTAATGGTTCCTAAGGGCAACTTCACCTCATACACATGATGTCTGGCTCTAGGTGAGTGGCTAACCCTCTAGGTTTTCTATGTCATTATGACTTGTGTATAGTTTTGCTGTGTATTTTTACTACCTCTTCTTAATTTCGTCTGCTTCTGTTAGGTCCTTGCAATTTCTGTCCTTTATTGTGTTCATTTTTGCATGAAATGTTCCCTTGGTATCTCCAATGTTCTTGAAGAGCTCTCTAGTCTTTCCCATTCTCTTGTTTTCCTCTATTACTTTGCACTGTTCACTTAGAATGGCTTTCTTTTTTCTCCTTGCTATTTTCTAGAACTCTATGTTCAGATGGATATATCTTGCCTTTTCTCCTTTGCCTTTCACTGCTCTTCTTTTCTCAGATATTTGTAAAGCCTCCTCAGATAACCATTTTGCCTTTTTGCATTTCTTCTTCTTGGAGCTCATTCTGGTTACCACCTACTGTGCAGTGTTATGAACCCCCACACATAGTTCTTCAGGCACTCTGTCGACCAGATCTAATTCCTTGAATCTATTTGTCACTTCCACTATTAATCATAAGGGATTTGATTTAGGTCATACCTGAATGGCCTAGTGGTTTTCCTTACTTTCTTCAATTTAAATCTGAATTTTGCAATAAGGAGCTGAGCCACAGTCAGCTTCTGGTCTTGTTTTTGCTGACTGTATAGAGCTTCTCCATCTTTGGCTACAAAGAATATAATCAATCTGATTTTGGTATTGACTGTCTGGTGATATCCATGTGCAGAGTCTTCTCTTGTGTTGTTGGAAGAGGGTGTTTGCTATGACCAGTGTGTTCTCTTGGTAAAATTCTGTGAGACTTTGGCCTGCTTCATTTTGCACTCCAAGGCCAAACTTGCCTGTTATTCCAGGTATCTCTTGACTTCCTACTTTTGAATTCCAATCCCTTATGACATATAGGACTTTATTTTTTTGGTTTTAGTTCTAAAAAGATCTTAGAGGTCTTCATAAGACCTTTCAACTTCAGCTTCTTTGGCATTATGGTTGGTGTATGGACTTGGAATACTAATGTAATGTTGAATGGTTTGCACTAGAAATAAACCCAGATCGTTTTTTTGTTTTTGAAATTGCACCAAAGTACTGCATTTCAGACTCTTTTGTTGACTATGAGGGCTACTCCATTTCTTTTAAGGCATTCTTGCCCACAGTAGTAGATATAAAGGTCGTCTGAATTAAATTTTCCCATTCTTGTTCATTCTAGTTCACTGGTTCCTAAAATGTTGATGCTCACTCTTGCCATCTCATGCTTGACCATATCCAATTTACCTTGATTCATGGACCTAACATTCCAGGTTCCTATGCAATATTTTATTTTGAGATTATATTTTATAAATAACTAAAATACTTAATGTCAGTAAATCCTATATTTGAGACAGCAATAAGTAAGTAGTGCTATAAATATTGCCTGTATTACTGTTTTCAACCAATTTAGAATGAAGGAATAAGTAAAAAATGATTTTATTACTTTCTTGTAAAAATGTTTTTTCATAAGTACACCATTACTGTTCACATATACTTAGAGGATACTGAAAATGCACTCATTAGTCAGATATAAAAAATAATTTTATTTAAAGGTATGTATAGATTGATTTCTACACATTTCTATACAAAATAATTTTCTCTTTTATCTTATATCAACACTAAAATTATCAAGATATTTAAACTAAATTTGCAGCCTAATAAATGACTTCAAGGCCTTCCCCAGTGGTTCAGCAATAATGAATCCACTTGAAACCTGGGACAGGCAGGAGATGCGGGTTCCATCCCTGGGTTAGGAAAATACCCTGGAGGAGAGCATGGCAACCCACTCCAGTATTCTTGCCGAGCCAGGAAAATCCCATGGACTGAGGGGCCTGACGGACTACAGACTATAGGTATGCAAAGAGTCAGACATGACTGAAGTGACTGAGCACAAGTAAATGACTGTATACTGCTGCTTTGTAACTAGAATCATCTTATCCAACCTTAGATTTCTTTGCTATGTCACCATGACATTTAATACACCAAAAGATAAAATCTATGTCCTTAAGGACCAAATGGTTCATGACCAAATTGATAGACTATAGTGTTAGTTTTTTATAATAAAATATCAATTTTTTTCTTACCTTAATTTTCCTAAATTGAAAAACCATGTTGTTATTGTTAAACCTCACAGGAAGCAAGTTAAAATATTCTGCTATATGCTTCTAAGTATAGGTTTTTTATTTCTAATAAATTATTGTTAATTGTTTATATGTGTGCAGTTATATTATTATTGAAATAATGATCAAATTATCAAAATACCAATGGCATTTTTTCATAGAACAAGAATATACAATTTTAAAGCCTGCATGGAAACACAAAAGACCCCAAATAGACAAAAGGATCTTGAGAAAGAAGATTGGAGCTAAAGGAATCACACCTTGACTTCAGACTGTATACAAAGCTATAGTAATCAAAATAGTATGGTATTGGCAAAAAAACAGATACATAGCTCAATGGAACATAGACAGCCCAGAAATAAACCCATGCCTTTATGGTCAATAAATTCATGGGAATGAGGCAAAGATATACAATGAGAAAAAGACAGTCTCTTCAGCAAGTGGTTTGGGGAGAACTGGACAGTTGCATGTAAAATAATTAAATTAGAACATTATCTAACTCCATATACAAAAATAAACTTAAAATGGATTACAGATCTAAATATAAGACCAGATACTATGAAACTCCTAAAGGAAAAACATAGAACAGTCTTTGGCATAAATCTCAGCATTTTTTATTTTAGATCCATCTCATACAGAAATGCAAACAAAAGCAAAAATAAACAAATGGGACATAATTAAACTTAAAAACTTTTGCACAGCAAAGGAATCCATAAACAAAATGAAAAGACAGTATATGGGATAAAATATTTGCAAATAATGTAACCCACAAGGGATTATTCTACAAAATATACAAACAGCTCATGTACTTCAATTTAAAAATAAATCAAGATGTGGGCAAAAAAACCTAAGTAGACATTTCTCCAAAGAAGACATACAGATGGGCAAAAGACACATGAAAAGATGCTCAACATCACTAGTTATGAGAGAAATGTAAATCAAGGCTACAGTGAGGTATCACCCATCACAGTCACTATGACTATGATCCAAATGTCTATAAATAATAAATGCTGGAGATGGGGCAGAGTTTAAAGACACTTGGCAAAAGTTTAATAAATGATGTACCAGATTCTGGTAAAGACATTGATCAGGCAACTAAGAGAGACAGTCATAAAAGAAACAGTTGTATAATTGATGACAAATAAAATAATAAAATTTATACTATGGGACAGAAGAAACACAGAGTGAGATATATAATGCTTTAAGTAGCTATTTTTGCCTGGATTCTGATGATTTTATTAATTTTTAAATAAAAAATGTATTTATCTTAATTTCTATACCAAAAATTTATATTACTTTATAACAAGGAATCTATTGTATGTACAGTATCTCATAAAGAGATTTTTCCAATGTTTTCAAATCCTTTGAAAAAAGTTAATGTCCATGGTATGCTGACTTTATCCATACAGGAAAAGAAAGCTTCAAAATCCCTAGACATCCACCCAGCTGTTTCTAGCTTCTGTTATATTTACACTGATTTATCTAGCATGGCATATAATTAGTTGTTTGGGTTATTGAATCAAGTTTGACTGTACTTTATTATGATTCAGAACACATCATTTATATTGTCATTATGAAGGCAGTTTCAGGCCAAGGTACTTATCAACTCCCTTCTGCTAAGGAGAACATAGAAAAGTGGTAGAGAGTTAAATTATTTGCTGCATGTGCTTAATGAAAATGTGCTTTTAATTAATAATAAATGGGCTTAGTTAGTTCTAAAATAACCCTATTTGTGTAATAATATCTGTCTATACAAGTTTTTCATAGACTTAAAGACTAACTCAAAGTCCATGTTTATGGAAATTTTTATCTTAAATTAAGTGAAAACAGTGAAATTAATTTATATTTACAATGCATATGGCATAAATGTGTAGTTGCATTTACTTGTTATAATGGACACCATAGATATTTGATAAAGAGCCAAAGAAAGGGAGGAAATGGGAAAAGAGCTGATATGTATATTCTCCTTTAGGATCAAGGTTTTAATGTAAGTCATTCTTTTGTAAAGTATAAATATTTCATACTAAAACTAAGGGTACATGTTTCTTAATCATTCTCTACCTCAGTTTGATAGACTATTTTTCAGGCTTTAAATTTTTGCTGTATTTTTTACCTTTTTTTGCACTTCTAATAAAATATCTTTTTATTCCAAAACTATTTTTATTTTAAAAACCTCAGGGGTACACATGAAGGCAAGACTGCCATGCAAACATTTAAGAAAAGTTTTCATCTATAGTTAGCTCAGAAATCTAATTTCAATACAATATCTTATGAAAGTTATAAATATGAGACCAAATTTACCTTATAACTTTCCTTCCAAGATTTCACTAAAAAGTCACAATGTAGTTTAGGAGTCATAAAAGTCTTTAATTTATGTATCAGTGCCTGCCTTCATTTGGGTTAGAAATCTACCCAGCACAGTGCAAAACATTCCCCAATTGCTCATACCAACTACATGGTGACAGAAGTGCTGAGATTAATCACTTTAAGGCTAAACCTGACTCAGCTATTCTAAAGGTCAGAAAAAGACTAGCTAAAAGGATGTGACGACCTATGGAAGCACAAACTATTGCAAACTACTCTAATAAATTAGCTACAATTTGCCGGTGACTTCTTTTTATTAACTAGACTATTAGAGTTTTGGTGTGTTAGATTATACTTGTGTATTTTGGAATGAGACCAGCTCTAATTTTTACTGAAAATTTAATTTAGGGCTTTTAGCCCCAGCATTATTCCTGCTATATGAGGGAGACAATAATATTTCCTTTGTTGAAAGGAAATGTATTTTATAAATTAAATGGAAAACACAAGATAAATTTGATACATGATAAATTTTGGGGTGTCAAAGTATAAATGTAGTCTCCAATTTTGTCATTGCTGCTTTCTCTTCTTGGCTAATGTATATGTCCTCCAAAAGCATCATTGAAATGAACAATCTAACAGCTAAGATTGTCCGTGGACTCTGCTTTTCACAAACCTGAATCTGTCCCTAAATGGAATGTTTTCTACAGAAACATGTCAAGATTTCATTTCATGAGTGGATGGATCAGTAACTTCTACAAATCAGGGTACATCTAAAACTAATTATCACAAATTCTAATCCATGACACAGAATGTCTGCTGCAAAAGTGCAGTGTTACTTTGCCTGTCTGAATTAGGCAAAACTCTTGAACAGTTCAAAATCAGGGACAATTAGGAACAAGATCACATCTATGATTCGATACTTAAAAACACAGTGATTGCAGATGGTAGAATTGGGTAACAAAAGCACAGGAAAGGTGGATGTAACTTCTATTTGGTTAGAATTATTTACAAGCATTATGAAAAGGTAACATTCCAGGGGGAAATAATTATGGCCAGAAGAGTTCCTGGATTTAATATTCTACAGTCAAGAAAACACACACCTCTCTGATTTAACTTTTTGTCAACCTTCATGTAAACTGGTTTCTTAAAGTAGTGCATGTGTGTCCTAATTCATGGGCTAAAAGGCCAAGCACCCATATTCCGGTGAACAGTTAAGGACAGGACTGTGGGCTAGTTTATGTGGTTGTTGGTGGTGGTAGTTCAGTCACTAAGTCTTGTCTGACTCTTTGCGACCCCATGGACTGTAGCCTGCTATGCTTCTCTGTCCATGAAATTCTCCAGGCAACCAACACCGGAGTGGGTTGCCATTTCCTTCTCCAGGGGATCTTCACAACCCAAGGATTGAACCCAGGTCTCCTGCATTGCAAGTGGATTCTCTACGGATTGAGCCACTAGGGAAGTCCAGTTTATGTGGTTATGTAAACATAAAAACAACAACAACAAAATTAGTTTTCCTGGACATGTTACATCACTAGTGCAGATAAGAAAATGGTCCCGTAGCCCACGGTCATGTCCTTAACTGTTCACCTGAATATAGGTGCTTGGCCTTTTAGCCCATGAATTAGGACACACATTAAGAAACCAGTTTACATGAAGGTTGACAAAAAGTTAAATCAGAGAGATGTGTGTTTTCTGGACTGTAGAATATTGAATCCAGGAACTCTTCTGGCCATAATTATTTCCCCCTGGAATGTTACCTTTTCATAATGCTTGTAAATAATTCTAACCAAATAGAAGTTACATCCACCTTTCCTGTGCTTTTGTTACCCAATTCTATCATGTCCAATCATTGTGCTTTTAAGTATCTAATGGTCCTCAAGATCACAAATTTCTTCTTTCTTCTTGGTGGCTCAGAGGAGCCTGACAGGCTACAGTCCATCGGGTCACAAAGATTCAGACACAACTGAGTAACTTACACTTTTCAAAGTAAAGTTACTATAGCCTCCTGCCCACAGAAAATAGCAAGAAAAGACACTGGCTGTCAAAATTGAGTGACAATTTGTAATAATTAACATCAGGAGCAACAGACAGCTTTCCTTATTCCTACTCTCTGAGCAAAGTATTCAAAGTCATTGAAACTGTTTGAGAGATAATAAGAACTAAAGAACTTGCAGGTGCTATACACAGAGGCAATGAGCAATACCATCATTATACCATTCAAATTCCAACCAAAACAATCTCCTAAACAGTTGCAGAAGAACTTAATGGTGTCTCACTTTAAGGAGGAAGGTTCTCAAGTATGGCCTTGAGCCATAAACCTTTGAAAGGAAGATTAGTAGACAATTTTGGCCTCATAGATATAACCTTAATGGGTGATTCTACCTGAAATTTGGCTTCTGTCTAGCTATATCTCGGATCTCTTTGAACACCTGTGTGCCTGAGATTTGCTGTGAGGGTGCCATTGCCATTTTCAAGAGAAGAATTATGCCAGCTGCTTTGGGACTGGTAAGGGATCTATTTGAGACTAAAGAAGTCTAGGAAATGAGTAAGAGGGAAAAAGCATCCAATCTAGTTTAGGAGTCATGTTTTTCATGTCACATAGATGAGATTTTCTTTCCCAAGTTTGTCTTTTTGAATTCCTCCTTGAAATAGCAGCAATACTGAATTCTGATGAAGCAACACCTGTTTTGACCCCCAGGCAGACTTTTGGCCAGTAATCCTTTTGGATACTGATTCATTCAATTCTGCTAAATAATTAGTGAGTCAACTTCCCTAGCTGATTTTCATTCCTATGGGCAATGCTAACTCTATGATTTCAATCAGTTTATAACCCCAGAATATAGCTTCTAACAAATGAAGCTATAATATATTTGTGGCAAAAATAAAAATAAAATCTAGGACTCTTCAGAAATAAATGTAGCAATGTGTTCTTATTATGACAGTGTCTATGTTATTATTTTTTATATCTTCTTAATTTTAATGCAATCACTTAGTGGAAACATAAATGATGATGCATATTTGTTGATTTCCTATTAATTGTTTAGTACTTCAACAATATCCTGGTCCTGGTACTGACAATAAACATGTTTCATGAGCTAATAAGTTCAATTACATAATTTTAAAATTAAAAAATTATGAAATTTCTTTCTGCTAGTATATAAATACCAACTAACATTGTCTATAACTGTTTGTGAATATAAATCTTTGTTATGTAAACTTATGCTTTTTAAATATTTAACATGCATACCTTACTCATTATACTAAAGAGACTTACAAATAATTATAAAAAAACCTTTAAGTCGTTAATGTTATATCTATAAAATATTCAAAAGAGGGATCTAACAAAATATAGTTAAACTCAGTTACATTTCTCAGTATGAATTTCAGACACATAGTAAGAAAATAGGGATAATAGTTATTTTAAAAGAGATTCAACTGAAATATTACATTTTTGCAACCTTGCTGAGCAATCACACAATCAGGGAGATTCGTTGGCTCTATGATCATTTATTTCATTCTCTGCAACATGCCTCCTGTATTTCTACTGGAACTCTTGCAGAGATCTTCAGTATATTTCTTTTAAAAAGATCCAACAGAAAATACATGCAGCAGAGAATTGTAAAACTGCATTGAACAATATTTGATCTACACTGAGGAACATTAGGCAATTGGAATAGCTATTCCATAGAAGTATATATGATGAAAAAAAGAAAAAAAAAAAAGAAGTATATATGATGACATGAAGTACCTTTCCATAATTGTTCAGAAGGCACTTTAAATAGTGTGTTTCAATTTATCTCATCTATATTATACTTGGGCTTCCCTGATAGCTCAGTTGGTAAAGAATCTGCCTGTAATGCAGGAGACCCCAATTCGATTCCTGGGTCAGGAAGATCTACTGGAGAAGGGATAAGCTACCCACTCCAGTATTCTTTGGCTTCCCTGGTGGCTCAGCTGGTAAATAATTTGTCTGCAATTCGGCAGACCTGTGTTCTATCCCTGGGTTAGGAAGATCGCCTGGAGAAGGGAAAGGCTATCCACTCCAGTATTTTGGCCTGAAGAATTCCATGGACTACAGAGTTATAATTAAAAACATACTATTAAACTAATAAATACTGAAGGTCTAAAGGGAGACAGAAAGAGAAGTAGAGATAGATAAGATTAAGTGATAAGATCACTGAGAAAAATGAAATTTCAGATAATGGTTATTTTTAATCAGTGGGTTTGTGGATAAATTTAAATTTTTTGTTGCTTTTTCTACTCCATTTTAAATTTTATAAGTCATACACTACATGTACAGTATTTATTCATTTTTAAACTAGTGAAAACTAGTAAAATTCTGTGCAATTTTTAGATTTAGCATTCAAACCTATATTTTTGAAAGTATACTTTTAGTATTTCATGTTTTTACAGTGTTAAAATGCTGAATTTAATAATTAAAAAGAATAGCTACTACTATTTGGAAAGAAAGTAGATTTGAATGGCAATTGAAAACACTTTAAATAATTTACCTGAAATTATGACTATTAACTATTAAATGTTGCTTTGTTCATATAGAGTACTGAAGTTAACTAATTCTGGGTCATATGATAGATTTATTCCTAGTTTTGTAAGGAATCCCCATACTGTGCTCCATAATGGCTATATTACTTTACATTCTCACCAACAGTACAGGAGGGTTCCCTTTTCTCCATATACTCTCCAGCATTTATTGCCTGTAGCTTTTTTTTTTTTTTTAATGATGGCCTCTTTCTCTCAGTTTTGATCCCATGTGAAAATGCCACCAGCATAACAAATCAAGATACTATTCTAAAAAGTATTTGATATATAGAACAGTCTTATGGACTCTGTGGGAGAGGGAGAGGGTGGGAAGATTTGGGAGAATGACATTGAAACATGTAAAATATCATGTAAGAAACGAGTTGCCAGTCCAGGTTCGATGCACGATACTGGATGATTGGGGCTAGTGCACTGGGACGACCCAGAGGGATGGTATGGGGAGGGAGGAGGGAGGAGGGTTCAGGATGGGGAACACATGTATACCTGTGGCGGATTCATTTTGATATTTGGCAAAACTAATACAATTATGTAAAGTTTAAAAATAAAATAAAATTTAAAAAAATAAATAAAAAGTATTTGAAATGGATTATTGCTTATTATAGGGCTTCCCTGGTGACTCAGATGGTAAAGAGCCTGCCTGCAATGCAGGAGGCCTGGATACTATCCCTGGTTTGGGAACATCCTCTGGAGAAGGGAATGGCTATCCAATAAAGAACTCTGGCCTGTAGAATTCTATAGACAGAGGATGCTGGCAGTCGCAAAGAGTTGGACACAACTGAATGACTTTCACACACACACTGTTGGTTATTATTACAATGACTGTAGATACTAGCTGTTGTTTAATTTGAAGGGAAAGGCTGCCCACTCCAGTATTCTGGCCTGGAGAATTCCACGGACTATACAGTCCACAGGCTCGCAAAGAGTCGGACACAACTGAGTGACTTCACTTCACTTCAAACTCTTTTGAGGCTGACCTGATAAGAGATCTGAAAATGGTTAATAATTTATTTGGTCATAGTCAATAGTCATTCTAACAACACAGTCGTTTCCCAGTTGCAGAGGCAATGTTTATGAAATCCACCTATTTTATCTGATATTATGTAGTAACTTAGAATTGTTTTATTCAGAATTATCTTAATTTATCTTTATGGGAAGAAACAATGTTGTCTTCATTTCATCATAGAATATCATTGTTTGAGTTATCAAGCTCTTTTGTGAGTTTAATTCCATCACAATCTCAGCAATGTCTAACAATTGATAAAGTATCTGCTTTTTTTCTCTTGAAACATTAAACAAATATATATTTAATACAATATAAATTTTGAATATAATGGAACATAAATAATATAAACTTTTCTTTTGGTGCATTATACAATTAAAAAAATGGATATATTTAATAAGTACCACTGCAATATGTTTTGAATTGTAAAAGTTTATATTATGCAAGGCCCTGACATAGTAATGCTACTTAAATTTTAATCAAAAATGTATATCCTTATTTTTTATTTATTATAAGTGAACATGTTATTTAGTGTCTTGGAGACCCAAAGCCAAGAGGAGTATATTCTCAGGGGTTCAAAATATAGCATTAGACTATTATTTTACTTTGATATTTTATTTTATGGCAGTTAAAACAAATAATCTGAGGTGGTTCTCTTTTGTGATAAGGGAATATTAATTCCCAGGAACAGATGTGAATTTCTTAGTTTCCCTGCCAGCTACAATTTGGAAAATACAGTTGCTATTTTTTTTTTTTTTTTTCACAATTTCACTTTTGGTCTTCTGACTCAGCCCTGGCTACATAGTTAGAGATGGGCCACACCTTTGATAAAATTTTGAACTGGACTGTTTCATTTAACTTTCAAGCATTGTTTTTCAATAAAACTTATTACAGTCAGTCAGTTCAGTCACTCAGTCATGTCCGACTCTTTGCAATGCCATGGACTGCAGCACACCAGGCCTCCCTGTCCATCACCAACTCCCGGAGTTTACCCAAACTCATGTCCATTGAGTCAGTGATGCCATCCAACCATCTTATCCTGTCATCCCCTTCTCCTCCTGCCCTCAATTTTCCCCAGAATTAGGGTCCTTTCAAATGAGTCAGCTCTTCGCATGAGGTGGCCAAAGTATTAGAGTTTCAGCTTCAACATCAGTCCTACCAGTGAACATCCAGGACTGATCCCCTTTAGGATGGACTGGTTGGATCTCCTTGCAGTCCAAGGGACTCACAAGAGTCTTCTCCAACACTACAGTTCAAAAGCATCAATTCTTCGGTGCTTAGCTTTCTTTATAGTCCAACTCTCACATTCATACATTACCACAGGAAAAAACCATAGCCTTGACTAGATGGACCTTTGTTGACAAAGTAATGTCTCTGCTTTTCAATATGCTGTCTAGGTTTGTCATAATTTTCCTTCCAAGGAGTAAGCGTCTTTTAATTTCATGGCTGCAGTCACCATCTGCAGTGATTTTGGAGCCCCCCAAAATAAAGTCAGCCACTGTTTCCACTGTTTCCCATCTATTTGCCATGAAGTGATGGGACCAGATGCCATGATCTTAGTTTTCTGAATGTTGAGCTTTAAGCCAACTTTTTCACTCTCCTCTTCCACATATTACAGAGACTTACATAAACATTTGTAAATTATGGCCAACTACAATGTTTTGGGGAAACTGCAAAGTTTATAGTAAACATTCCAGACAAAACTTCTCTCATTTCTGACACCAACTGCAAGTTTCGGGGGCAGGGTTTACAGACCTACCTTTGGGTTTAATAATTTGTTAGAAGGACTCATAGAACTTAAAACTATTACACTTGTGGTTACAGTTTATTACAAGTAAAGGATGCAAATTTAATTCAAAGTGCCTAGGGCAGAGTCCAGGAAAAGTACCAAACATGGAGGTCCTGATATCCTCAATTCACAGAGTTACAGACATGGTACTCTCCCAGCATCAGTATATGATGCATTGTGCATTGGATATGTATACATATACATTGTATATGTGTATTATCAGTATATGATGCATTGTGCATTGGCACATGAAGTACTGATAACCAGGGAACCTTTCTAGTCTAGTATCCAGAGTTTTCACTTACTCACACACTCGCTTGTGACTTAACCTTAGTCTTCAGCTGCTTTGGAAATAGAGTTAAATCTAATATTTTTCTGTCTCTCTGGGGGCAAAACTGATACCACGTAGTCAAATGCTCCAGTCATGAAACACATTGTTAGGCTATCTTTTGGCCTAATCTCCCAGGCAAACAAAGGCACTCCAATCAGGAAGGATGGGCAATGGTCTAAAGATCATAAAGGCAAAAGCCAGAACTACCTTTGGTAAAAATAATTTTCACTACCTAACAAATAAAATATCTAGACCTAAAACAAATGCATTTAAGTCACCAAAAGTATAATGTAATGGTTTTCATTACCATTTCTCCCATACTTGACATTTCCAAAAATTTAGAGTGGGCCTTTGGCTCCCTGGTAGCTCAAAAGGTAAATTATCTGCCTGTAATACAGGAGACCTGGGTTCAATCCCCGGGTTGGGAAGATCACCTGGAGAAGGAAGTGGCAACTCACTCCACTATTCCTGCCCAGAGAATTCCATGGATAGAGGACCCTGTGGGTTGGTATATTTGATGGGGTTATAAAGAATCAGACACGACCAAATGACTAACTTACACCTTTTTTTGGATACATTACTACAGATTTCCCTGGTGGTTCAGAGGGTAAAGCATGTGCCTGCAATGCAGGAGATAGGGGTTTGATCCCTGGGTTGGGAAGATCCCCTGGAGAAGGAAATGGCAACCCACTCCAGTATTCTTCCCTTGAGGATCCCATGGATGGAGAAGCCTGGTAGGCTACAGTCCATGGGGTCACAAAGAGTCAGGCACAACTAAGCAACTTCGCTTTCACTTTCTTTCACTATGAACAAAGCTATGACAAGTAAAGCAAAGACATCACTTTACCAACAAAGATCTTTATAGTCAAAGTCATGGTTTTTCCAGTTGTCATGTATGGATGTGAAAGTGAAGTCACTCAATCCTGTCCAACTCTTTCCGACCCTGTGGGCTATAATCTACCAGGTTCCTCCATCCATGGAATTCTCTAGGCAAGAATACTGGAGTGGGTTTCCATTTCCTTCTCCAGGGGATCTTCATGATCCAGGGATTGAATCCCGGACTCCCTCATTGCAAGCAGACACTTTATCCTCTGAACCACCAGGGAAGTCTTATACAGATGTGAAAATTGGATCATATAGAAGGCTGAGTGCCAAAGAATTGATGCTTTTGAACTGTGGTGCTGGAGAAGACTCTTGAGAGTCCCTTGGACAGCAAGGAGATCCAACCAGTCAATCATAAAGGAAATCAACCCTGGTTTTTAATTGAAAGGACCGATGCTAAAGCTCCAATACTTTGGCCACCTGATGTGAAGAGCCAATTCATCGGAAAAGACCATGGTGCTTGAAAAGATTGAGAGCAGAAGGAGAAGGGGGCGACAGAGATGAGATGGTTGGATGGCATCACTGACTCAAGGGACATGAATTTGTGCAAACTCTGGGAGATGGTGAAGGACAGGGAATCCTGGCTTCTCTGCTGGCCATGGGGTCACAAAGAGTCGACACAACTTAGCAACTGAACAACAACAAAGAGTAAAACCATGATATAATTGAAGGAAATAGCCTTGCATACTATTGAGACAATTCACTACAGATCTAGATGGTCCTACTTTTGCATCTCAGCTCAGTTTTTAAAAGTTTGTAAAAGAATATGCTTCCATCCCCTGTTTCCAGAATCAGCCCTTAGTTTAAAGGGAAATTCTCATGAGTGCATCTCTCAAATCTTACTTCATGACAATACTTTACCAAACAGGTTTTATTTACAAGGTAGCAAAGGAAAGAGCAGAGAACATAAAACAAACTTGTCTTTTTCAATTCTTTTCCTTTCTTCTTTCAGAATTTTTCCTTTCTCCATCAGAACTTCCATTTTTATTATATTAACTCAAATCAAGTAACTAGTGAATAAATCTTGTAAATATTCATCATTCCAAACTAAATTCATAATCAGTAAGTGAGTAAATAAATAGCAAACAAACCTGAGTTTATAAAATAAAGGTACATCATCTCAAACAAGAAAAGACTCTTAAAAGAAAAGACAGATAAATGAGTTTACAGAAATTTGGAGATTATTAATTTTAATTATACACAAGAAGATATACAAAAATGATAAAGTACCAAAAGATGCTGAGTTTCACAAATAAGTAAAGAAACACAAGCTATACTGAAAAAAAAAAATTTTTTTTAAAAAACAGGTTTCTAAGAATACACAATCTTGAATATAGTTATTGAGAAGAGATGTTACCACTGTCTTCTGATGTATCCCCACAGATTAACATGTTATTTTGCATATAATAGACATAATAAATATTCATTAATGAATGAATGCATTTCAGAGTATAAATCTGGAATAGATACATTTTGTTTCTGATTAAAATTAATTATAAAATTTGATCTTTTACCAAATAGGCTATATTATTGACATTTTTTATGAAATTTGAGAAGCTCACCCTGGATGCATTTCTAAATGCACAACCAATCCAGTTCTATGTGGAGAAAGTAGATTTTAGTAAATGTCCACATATAATTAATGTAGTTAAGCGACCAGAGCAGTGAAGATACTTTCAAAACCTTCATATTATGAATCTTTGTATATATGCATATACATGTATATATATAGCTATATGGAGAAGGCAATGGCAACCCACTCCAGTACTCTTGCCTGGAAAATCCCATGGACAGAGGAGCTTGGTAGGCTGCAGTCCATGGGGTCACTAAGAGTCGGGCACGACTGAACGACTTCACTTTCACTTTTCACTTTCAGGCATTGGAGAAGGAAATGGCAGCCCGCACCAGTATTCTTGCCTGGAGAATCCCAGGGACAGAGGAGCCTAGTGGGCTGCCATCTATGGGGTCGCACAGAGTTGGATACGACTGAAGCAACTTAGCAGCAGCAGCAGCATATAGCTATATAATTATATAATATTTTAGTGCTGTTTTATGATCCTCATACTAGGGTAAAATACATAGTATATATTGATTATGCAAATATTGTGAAAAAATATTTAAAAACTTGCTAAGAAGCATTGAGTGATATAGCCAATGCTATAACACATAATAAATAATGGAACTGGAAATATAACTCTGTCTTCTTCACTCAGCCCATTACTTGTCTTTCACAGTTCTAGAAATTTTTTCTTGCTAGTTATAGAAAATTATACTATAGTAAAATAAATAAATATTGTAATACAACAATTAAAGTAGACATAAAACTAAGTTTTAATGTATATATTTCTAAATGTTTTTCATCTAGTACTTTCTAACTGAAAATGTCTAATATATGTATGTATATAATATATATACAATATAATACACAAGACTAAAAAAGGGAAAATCACCCATGCTGATGGTTTTCCCCTTTCTCTTTAGTAGGTTATTGCTTTTATAATTTAGTTCTTTTTCACAATCAGCCTTTCAGAGTAGCAGCCCATCAGTGTCTTACTCCACTCCCTAATATTGCCATGCTTTTTTAAAAAATAGACTTTATGCTTTAAAGCAATTTTGGGTCCACAGCAAAACTGAGCAGAAGGCACAGAGATTTCTCATGTAAGTTTGACCCCACATAAGCTTAGCCCCACAATGGCACATTTGTTGTGCTCCATGATCCTACACTGATTGATATATTGTCACCCCAAAGCCACAGTTTACAGTACGGTTCACTCTTGGTGGACAAATGTCATTACACATTTTGTAGGTCTGCACAAATGTATAATGATATGTCACCATTTTAGTATTCTACAATATCCTGTAGAGTTTTTTTGCTGCCCTAAAAATCCTCTGTACCCTACCTATTCACTTCTCCCCTCCCAATTCTTGACAATCAATTATTTTTTACTGCCATTTCCAGAATATCATAATTTGGAATTACACAGTATTCACCTGTGAAAATTGGCTTCTTTTATTTAGTAATATGCGTTTAAATTATCTCCATGATTTTTCATAGCTAGATAGCTCTTTTTAGTGCTTAATAATATACCAATCGTGTTTCTTTGTATAATAGTTCTTTCAGTCTTAGCAAGGCTTTCTAGTCTTTATGTTTTCAGTTATACATTACCAAATACTTTTAACCAAAATGAAAATAATAAATGATAGAGAATTGTTGTCCTATCTCAACTTTAAAAAACAATGGACTTAACAGTTTGAAAATTATTGTTTATTTAAGCTTTAGTCAAATTGCTAAACCAATTTAGTTCAAATATTTCTGTTGTAGAATATTGTATTCTTCCAAGTCCCCTCACTGCTCTCCTAATCATTTGAACTTCAGAATATCTAAAGACTACAGTTCTAACAAGCATGAAGGTTATATTTGACTTTCTTGATCTAATTAGATTCACTTCATTAAGTTCAGTCCCTCAGTTGTGTCTGACTCTTTGTGACCCCCATAGACTGCAGCACGTCAGGCATCCCTGTCCATCACCAACTCCTGGAGCTTGCTCAAACTCATGTCCATCAAGTTGGTGATGCTCTCCAACCATCTCATCCTCTGTCCTCCCTTTCTCCTTCTGCCTTCAATCTTTCCAAGCATCAGGGTCTTTTCCAATAAGTCAGTTCTTTGCATTAGGTTGGCAAAGTATTGGAGCTTCAGCTTCAGCATCAGTCCTTCCAGTGAATATTCAGGACTGATTTCCTTTAGGATCTACTGGTTTGATCTTCTTGCAGTACAAGAGATTTTCAAGAATCTTCTCCAACACCACAGTTTGAAAGCATAAGTTCTTTGGCACTCAGCTTTCTTTATGGCCCAACTTTCACATCCATACATGACTACTGGAAAAATCAAAGCTTTGACTACACAGACCTTTGTTGGCAATGTAATGTCTCTGCTTTTTAATATGTTGTCTAGGTTAGTCATAGTTTTTTTTTTTTTTCCTAAGCAGCAAGTGTCTTTTAATTTCATGGCTGCAGTCACCATCTGCAGTGATTTTGGAGCCCCCCAAAAATACAGTCTGTCACTGGTTCCACTGTTTCCCCATCTATTTGCCATGAAGTGATGGGACTGGATGCCATGATCTTAGCTTTTTGAATGCTGAGTTTTCAGCCAGCTTTTTCACTCTCCTCTTTCATTTTCATCAAGAGGCTCTTCAGTTCCTCTTTGCTTCCTGCCATTAGGGTGGTGTCATCTGTATATCTGTGGTTATTGATATTTCTCCCAGCAATCTTGATTCCAGCTTGTGCTCTATCCAGCCCGGCATTTCACATGATGTACTCTGCATATAAGTTAAATAACCAGGGTGAGCATATATAGCCTTGACTTACTCCTTTCCTAATTTGAAACTAGTCCATTGTTCCATGTCTGGTTCTAATTATTGCTTATTGATCTGCATACAGATTTCTCAGGAGAGAGGTGAGGTGGTCTAGTATTCCCATGTCTTTAAGAATTTTCCACAGTTGATTGTGATGCACACAGTCAAAGGCTTTGGCATAGTCAATAAAGCAGAAATAGATGTTTTTCTGCAACTCTCTTGCTTTTTCTGTGATCCAGCAGATGTTGGCAATTTGATTTCTGGTTTCTCTGCCTTTTCTAAATCCAGTTTCAACATCTGGAAGTTCTCAGTTCACATACTGCTAAACCCTCACTTGGTGAATTTTGTTTGCTAGCGTGTCAGATGAGTGCAATTGTGTGGTAGTTTGGAAATTCCTTGACATTGCCTTTCTTTGGGATTGGAATGAAAATCAATCTTTTCCAGTCATGTGACTGGAAAGGTTTCCAAATTTGCTGGCATATTGAGTGCAGCATTTCAACAGCATCATCTTCTAGGACTTGAAATAGCTCAGCTGGAATTCCATCACCTCCATTAGCTTTGTGCATAGTGATGCTTCCTAAGGCCCACTTGACTTCAGACTCTAGGATGAGTAATTACACCATTGTGGTTATCTGGGTCATTAAGATTTTTTTTTTTGTATAATTCTTCTGTGTATTCTTGCCACCTCTTCTTAATCTTTTGCTTCTGTTAGGTCCATAATGTTTCTGTCCTTTATTGTGCCCATCTTTGCATGAAATGTTACCTTACTGCCGCTACTGCTGCTAAATTGCTTCAGTTGTGTCCGACTCTGCTCGACCCCATAGATGGCAGTCCACCAGGCTCTGCCATCCCTGGGATTCTCCAGGCAAGAATACTGGAGTGGGTTGCCATTTCCTTCTCCAATAAGCCTTGGTATCTCTAATTTTTTTAAAGAGACCTCTCATCAGATTAATCAGATTAGATAGCCTTGATTTATCAGTAGACACATGTGGATGCTTATTTCTGTCTGTGCTCTTTACCTACTTATAACTAGCCAAATACATTATTATCATCATGCTATTATTAGTATTATAACTATTTCTGTAATTTTATAGTAATCATCATTATTTTGTTTCCTATAAGTCAATCAAACATACAAGCTGGCATATATTATTTTAGACTTTAAAAATTAGAATCATAATATACATATCCCCAAATAATATTTTAGAAGAATAAAAATTGTTTGATTTTTTTAATCAAAAATTTAGATTTTTTAAATCAAAAAAATTTTTAATCAAAAATCAAAAAATAGATTTTTAAATCTATTTTTTAAATAATAACATGCAACCTATTTCAACTTTTGACCCAATATGATACATTTGACAAATAATTTCTGCATATTATTTCTGAAGAATAAACACTATTTTTCTGGGTAAAATTTCAGTTAGTGTTTATGACTTAATAATACTGTTAAAAAGAAATTTTAGGAATTCTAAAAACAGCATTACATTTTTTCTGTCTTTTTATTAAATTTCATTTGCAGGTGTATATTATGAAATAAATATATTAATATAATATTTTAAATGTTTTGTTTGATCAGTCTAAATCAATGAAACACATTTAGTAGAATCCTTGAATAGTCATATATTCACCAGAGAAGATAAATAATCATTAAGAAAATATTAAGAAATTATTCAACCACATTTTGTAAAATAAAGTATTCTTGTTCTAACTTTCAAAAATAAAGTTAGCTCCTACTACTTAAATTCTCTGTTGAACTCAGGCACAAAGACTTGAAAGATACAAAATATGTTACATGTCTGTGGAAAGACATACAAGGATCCTGTTTTTTCTTCAAGTCTAGCCAGAAAGTTGTTGAATATATTTATTTCTATAATGTGATTATATTGATAATGTAGTCTGCTTTATGTTACACCAACACTGTTTTTCACTTCAAGATGTTCTGGGTTAATTCAACCTTTATTGATTTTATATACTTTGAACATCTCTCTCTCTCTCCCCCCTTCCTCCTCTGACTACCTTCCTCTCTCTCTCTCTCTCTCTCTCTCTCGAACTACATCTGTGTATTCAGATACACATATATACAAAGTAATACATTGATTTTCTTTTCTCTTCTCAACATATCTACCATAACCATATAACATAATAAAAATTTGGTGAAGAAAAGAACGTGAGCAAATTCATTAAAGATATTAGTAGAAGAACCTCTGCAATATAATTATCCTCTGGCTTGTGTTTTTCCCACTGCAGAGTATAGGATTTGATTATATCACACATGTGCCTCCTACCTGTTTCACTGGGGCTCCTTCTTTATGTCTTACAGTTGTAGAACATCTTTCTCATAGGTTCAGTCTTTTTCATGTGGTTGTTCTGCAGACAGTTGTCTCTTCAACAGATATTGGTGCTGGGAAAAACCAAAGAGAGACATGTAAAAGAATGATCAGAACATTCTTAAACAACACATAAAAAATAAACTCAAAATGGATTAAAGACATAAATGGAAGTCAGGATACTATAAAACTCCTAGCAGAAAACATAGGCAGGACCCTCTTTGACATAAATTGAAGCAATAGTTTTTTGGACTAGCCTCCTAAGGGAAAGGAAATGAAAGTAAAAATAAACAAATAGGAGCTAATTAAACTTAAAAGCTTTTACACAGCAGAGGAAACCACCAACAAAATCAAAGACAATCTAGTGAATAGGAGAAGAGATTTGCAAATAATGTGATCAACAAAGGATTAACATTCAACATATATGGGCTTCCCAGGAGGTGCTAGAGGTAAAGAATCCCCTGCTAATGCAGGAGATGTAAAAGGCTCAGGTTGGATCCCTGGGTTGGGGAGATCCCATGTAGGAGCAAATGGCAACCCACTCCAGTATTCTTGCCTGGAGAATCCCGTGGACAGAGAAGCCTGGGGGGCCACATTCCACAGCGTTACAGAGATACGACTGAAGTGATTTAGCATGCACACACACACACACACACACACATCCAATATAGATAAATAGCTCATACCACTCAAACATCAAAAAAGTGAACAACCCAATTAAAAAGTTAGTAGAAGAACTATTAGTTTCCAAAGAGAACATGCAAATGGCCAATAGGCACATGAGAGGATGCTCAACATTGCTAATCATCAAGGAATTGCAAATCAAAACCACAATGTGATATTATCTCATATCTGTCAGAAATGCTATCATTAAAAAGAACATAAATGACAAATATTGGCAAATATGTGAAGAAAAGAGAATGCTGGTAAACTATCTGTAAAAGTATAAAGTGGTACAATCACTGTGGAAACCAGTATGGAGGTTTCTCAAAAAAAATAAACATAGAACTACCATATGACCCAACAATTTCATTCCTGGGTATATATCTGAGGTGGGGGGGGGGCACTAATTCAAAAAGTTACATACACTTTAGTGTTTATAGCAGCATCATTCATAATTTCAAAAATAATGGAAGCCACTTAAATGTCCATCAACAGATGAATGAATAAAGAAGATGTGATATAAATACACAATGGAATACTACTCAGGCTGAAAAAGAATGTAATTTTTCCATTTGCAACAACATGGATGGACTTTGAGGGGATTATACTAAGTGAAATGTGAGAAAAAGATGAATACTGTATGATATAATTAATATGTGGAATCTTAAAACACAACACACTAGTGATTATAACAAAGAAGCAGACTTGTAGATATAGAGAACAGACCAGTGTTTACCAGTGGGGAGGAGAGAGAGGGGCTATAGAGAAGTGAGAGAGGGTAAGATTAAAGCTATTTGATGTAAGATATGTTCAAGGATGTACAATAGGGAGAATTTAGTCAATATTTTATAATAACTATAAATGGAAAGTAAGCATTAAAATAACATAAAAATAAAATACCAGTCCATCCTAAAGGAAATCAGTCCTGAATATTCATTGCAAGAGCTGATGCTGAAGCTGAAGCTCCAATAATTTGCCCACCTGATGCAAAGAACTGACTCAGTGGAAGAGACCTGATGCTGGGAAAGATTGAAGGCAAGAGGAGAAGGGGACAACAGAGGATGAGATGGTTGGATGGCATCACTGACTCGATGGACGTGAGTTTGAGCAAGCTCTGGGAGTTGGTGATGGACAGGGAAATCTGACATGCTTCATTCCATGGGATCATAAAGAGTTGGACATGACTGAGTGACTGAACTGAACTGAAATATTGTGTTTATTTAACTAAGAATAAAATGAAAACAGGTGCTGTTTGATAGAGCACTTGAGAGATGCAATCATCTATTGGAAACAAAATTAATCTGTAGATAAAAAATTTGGGAATGAATTGTTCATAACAACTTATTGATGACAATTATTTAAAATTTATGATTTAAGACCAATGCATGCTTATCTTTTGTGCTATAAAATTTTAATAACCAATACTTTTGTTTTATTTAAATAAAACTTCCACGAAAGGTAAAAATATTCCCCTAAAAGCTATCCAGTCATTTCACACAAAGCTACAGTTTGCTGCTGCTGCTAAGTCGCTTCAGTCGTGTCCGACTCTGTGCGACCCCATAGACGGCAGCCCACCAGGCTCCCCCGTCCCTGGGATTCTCCAGGCAAGAATGCTGGAGTGGGTTGCCATTTCCTTGTCCAATGCATGAAAGTGAAAAGTGAAAGTGAAGTCACTCAGTCGTGTCCGACTCTTCGCGACCCCACGGACTGTAGCCTACCAGGCTCCTCAGTCCATGGGATTTTCCAGGCAAGAGTACTGGAGTGGGGTGCCATCGCCTTCTCCGAAGCTACAGTTTAACTATTCCACCGGAATGGGGAAATAAATATTGTCTGCTATAATTTTTAGAGTATTAGAACTTCATTTGGAGAAGGCAATGGCACCCCACTCCAGTACTCTTGCCTGGAAAATCCCATGGACGGAGGAGCCTGGTAGGCTACAGTCCGTGGGGTCGCGAAGAGTCGGACACGACTGAGTGACTTCACTTTCACTTTTCACTTTCATGCATTGGACAAGGAAATGGCAACCCACTCCAGTGTTCTTGCCTGGAGAATCCCAGGGACGGGGGAGCCTGGTGGGCTGCCGTCTATGGGGTCGCACAGAGTCGGACACGACTGAAGTGACTTAGCAGCAGAACTTTATTGGTTTAAGCACAGAAAAATTTAATGAATATATTAAACTTTAGTTTGTTAAATTTGCTAAATGATACTAATATTTTCTTTTACAATTCTAAACCATAAAGGAAAAAATTAAAATGGTTACTTATTATTTTGTATTGATGCATTATGTTCTGAAATTGTTAATAAAGTATAATGAGGATTTATTTATGTTTTGAAATGGTCCAAGATGAGATGAACAAAATCCTAAAAGGAATTATAAACACAAAGGCAGTGTTTACATATGGACCTGGTTTGACGATTGTGAGCAAAGATTTGTAATGTAAAAAAATTTAATTTAGATACTCAACCATTATAATAACTATAGTAATCTAATGATAGATTTATTAAGTATTCAAGCTGTCATTTAAGAATTAGTCTAACAAGATAACTTTTAGTAGTTACAAAATATAAATCTTTCTCTTTTATTTATTCCTAAAGTGGGATATTTTGACATATTTATTTTTAAATTATTCAAATATGAATACAAAATTTTTGCATGGTTCTTAGATATAAATGATCTTAGTCTGTTTATCTCATTTAGAAAACCTATGTAAATCAATTTTTCATCAATCTTCCTGAATTTACATTTAAAAAATAAAGTAGTCTCACTGTATTAAATCATTTAGAAATTAAGAATAAGCAAAGATTTTCAATCACAATATTATGCAGACTTTTATAAATCTGTGTTCAACAGATTTGAACATATATTACAGTCTATATATATTAATAATCTACTATATGTAGTTAATTATGCAAATGAAGTTAATAAAATCACTGAAATATTTTCTCAAAAATTAATAAATTTTGTTGGATTTATTCTGACCTATATTACAAAATACATTTGGTAATCAACAACCAGATATATCATAAGCATTGTAACTATTGAAATTACCCTTTTTTGTTATTTTTGTTTTTAATGGAACAACAATCAGTGGCCATTATATTAGGAAGTAATCATCAATTATCTGTTAAACAAGAATATTAAATAAGAATGTTATTTAGTTTATCAAATGAATGTCTTTTTCTTTATTCATTTTTATAACTAATTTTTAACATTCATTTGAAGCTGAAGTTATGATTTAATATATTAAAATATTTAAAATAAATACAATTTTGAAATCTGAATAGAATTGGTATTTACATAAAATCTTTGAGAACTATATTACATATGTATGTACATATTATATTTATATACAGAAATAACTAATTCTATTTAAATCAGAACCAAGTTCTTTAATTGCAGAAATATATATTTAAAATATTTATGTCTATTTTTAATAACCAAAAATAACACATTTATTAGTTTCTTCTTTTTTGTATGTGAAAAAACAAAAAAGAGAGTCTACAAGCTGGTACTTTGTCTTTCTGTCTGTCTGATGTAGATAACTTCAGTGGCTTTGTTTTGTTTGGTCCTTTCTAAGCAACTAGATGGATCTGAGAATTTGACTTGAACAGGTACCAACTTGAGGTGAACCAATAGTGCTATTGAGCCATAAAGCTTTGAGTTCTTTCATAAGGAAAATAATAATCATAAAATTATTCCACACCTTCCATTAAGCATGGTCATAGTAAATAATTGTGCTTGAAAGTGTTTATTTTTTAAAAAACAGAAGCAAGAACTGTGACCCTAACCAGTTTCCAAAAGCAAATTTATGAAAGTCAAAACATGAAATGCAAAATTTTTATCAATATGAAGCCAACACTAAGTTACCTCTTGTTCAGCCTCCTGAATGTACCTAGTGGACTCAAAGAAAAAGTTGCCTTTGTATAATCTTACATTGTTTCAGTAATAACCATGAACAATTACATCAATAACCTTATTATTGCAATAAAGTTAAGTGAATACTTTCTTTAATTAGATATATTTCATATTTTAAAAATTCCCATAGTTCAATTTCTGAGGGGCTTTTTTAATAGTAAGGAAAAAATATATTTTTTTCTAGTGAGCAGTTTCCTCTCTTTAGCTAGGACACTGAACATAGAAGTCTACATTACTGTTGGCTAGAATGTCATACAGATCCTTTTTTAAATCATATGTGACATGTTACTGAGCTTTCTTCAGCAAAAGAATGTCATTCATACTTCGAAGGAAAAAAGAAATATTCAGTACTAATTAGAAAGGTTTTTGCTTTGTTTTTAAGTATAGCTCCTAACTATTTTAAAATCTGCCTATGTTAGAGTCTTACACTGAAATATATTTAGAATGATTAAGTAGAACAAGATAGCTTTGTTCCCTCTATCTACTCTTATTATTTTAGAATGAATAGTCTATATATCCAAGTAAATTATTCTTCGTGTTCATCTTTGTCACTTTCTCCCTTTCTTTCTGTCAGTCTTTATCTATTTCTATCACTCTCTGTGCAATGTGAGTCTCAGATTGGGTATTCACTGTAACTGTTGATTATCAGTGCCTGATCTGAAAATCAAATACCGGAGACAGAATTGAAGGCGAAAGATTTTAAATATCTATTCAGAAAATCTCTCCTATTGCTTAATATTTTACTCTAAGTGTGTTAACATTTCAATGTAAAATCAGTCTCAGGATTGTACATTTAGCATGGCATGTAACTGGAATCCCTGATACAGCCTTTCCCAACATCCCCCAAAAAGATACATAATTCAAAGAAAATATAAAATTTCTATATGATGTCTTTTAAAATAATTGTAAACAATCAACTCCCAATATCTAGGAGCTGTTTTTACTAACTGTGGTATTTACAGGATTGGACTAAAAAGTAAGTAATTGAAAATTTCTATGCTGTACTAATGAAAAATAAGAAGTTACCCAAGACCTGGGTGATGTGATCACCCCATTTTCTTTACTGCCTTGAACCTCATCCTTGGACTCCACCCATTACTTTAATTGGGAAGATTATGAACTGATTGTAAACTCTGAAAACTGTTTGTCCACCTGACTTTTAAGGTGTCATAATTAAATTCCTAGGTTAAATAAACTAGATTCAATGAGGAGACATCAAAGGTTACATTACTAAGTAAGATATGCTGTGCTTTATAAAAATGTAGTGTTTAAGGAGTCCAAATGGTTTAAAACAGGTGTACCTCTATGCTCTATATATGATGTGCTTTTTAATGAAAAAAGTGGTAGAGCTAAGATTAAATTGTATCTCACATTGGCAAATGTAAAGAAACTAGATATTTGCCAGATGTGGGAAAGAAACGCTGTACCCTTCAAAGTACTTTTCTGTGAACATCTGAAAAAATTATTGTACCAGTACAAATGTGGATAACAAAATGGATCCATGGCAACATAGACATCCTGTATGATGATACACAGTCTCTCAAGGTTGAAAGCTCCTTGTTCTGTAGTGAATTAAAGAGAAAACATACCACTCATACATAAACAGTATTGGGAAAGCAGAAAACTAAGAGACTGAAAAGACTTCCCTGAAGAGTGAGAAGAAATACAGGACTATGAGGGAATTCCCTGAAGGTCCAGTGGTTAGGAGGGCTTCTCTGGTGGCTCAGATGGTAAAGAAATGGCTTGTAATGCAGGAGACCTGGGTTCCATCACTGGGTCGGGAAGATCCCCTGAAGAAGGGAAGGGTTTGGCTCAGAGCTCCCACTGCTGGGGCCCTTGTTTCAATCTCTGGTCTATAAAATAAGTTTATTTATAATAAAAACTTATTTATGTAGGAAAGTGAATATGATTAATAATGGTGTGGCATTATTCTGTGAAAAAAGGGAGAAGATATAAATAGGAAAATTGAGATTGAAAGTAGAAATCAAAAACCAACAAGAAATGATATTTAAGGGAACTAGTTCTAATACATTTCTTGATTCATTCAAAGTGACAAAATAGTATTTATGCAACCATGGAGTCACAAAGAGTCAGACATGACTGAGCAACACACTTTTTCAATGGAACAAGAACTGGGATAAACAGGACTGCAAAGTCCTTTCCCTTCAAAATAATAATGACGCCAGCATTAAAAGCTACATTGGAGGTACAACAACAGAATTTTAACAGTAGAAAGTGGAATTAACATAATGATGGAGAAGTGAAACTACCTACAAAAATGCAAATAGAAATGACAACAACATAAAATAATGAAAGAAAGGATAATAGGCTTCCCTGGTGGCTCAGACAGTAAAGAATCTGCCTGCAATGCAGGAGACCTGGGTTTGACCTCTAGGTCAGGAAGATCCCCTAGAGGAGAAAATAGTAACCCACTCCAGAATTCTTGCCTGGAGAATTCCATGAACAGAGGAGCTTTGCGGCTATAATCTATACGGTCACAAAGAGTCTGAAATGACTACGTGACTAACTTCACTTTACAGGAGTTAGGGACATAACATTCCGACTGATTTTGAGTCAAACCATGACATATTAAAATAAAAATAGTTATCAGATATCTCCAGAGCTTAAGAAATACTTGAATATGCACAAAAATTCTCAACACAAAAGAAAATCATTAAAATTATACACACCCTTATATGGATTACATCATAGTTTATAAGAGAAAGCAAAGAGAACATTGTGCCTGTTTTCTTGTGTCTTATTTTTTCTACTTGGTTATCACTGCTATATAGGGAAATTATTAATATTGTACCACACATTTTTATTCACTAATCTTATTAAATTGTTTTTTATTTCTGGTGGCTCATAGATTATGTTGAAGTTTCTATATAAACAACTGTATTACCAAGAAGCAACCAAAATTTTTGAATATCTTACCAAATCCATATGGAATTTATATTCAACTCATGCCCTATTTCAATGACTCGGATATCCAGTCAGAATAACAGCACACATATATATTTGGATTGTTTCTGATGTTAGTTGGGATGCTTATGAATTTCAAAATATAAATAACATCTGCTAAAAGATTTCAGGCCAAAGAATGTTCAAACTACTGCACAATTTCACTCATTTCACATGCTAGCAAAATAATTCTCAAAATTATCCAAGCTAGGCTTCAACAGTACATGGACCAAGAACTCCCAGATGTTCAAACTGGATTTAGAAAAGGCAGAGGAACCAGAGATCAAATGGCCAACATCCTTTGGATCACAGACAAAGCAAGAGAATTCCAGAAAAGCGTCCACTGCTGCTTCATTGACTATGATAAGCCATTGACTGTGTGGGTCACAACAAACTGGAAAATTCTTAAAGTGATGGGAATACCAGACCACCTTACCTGCCTCCTGAGAAACCTGTATATAGGTCAAGAAGCAACAAAACTGGACATGGAATAACGGACTGGTTCAAAACTGAGAAAGGAGTGTCAAGGCTGTACATGGTCACCCTGATTATTTAACTTATATGTAGAGTACATCACGAGAAATTCCAGGCTGGATGAAGCACATGCTGGAATCAGCGTTGCTGGAAGAAACATCATTACCTCAGATATGCAGATGACACCACCCTTACTGCAGAAAGTGAAGAGGAACTAAAGAACCTCTTGGTGAAAGTGAAAGAAAAGACTGAAAAAGCTAGCTTAAAACTCAACATTCAAAAAATGAAGATCATGGAATCCAGTCCCATCACTTCTTGGCAAATAGACATGGTAAAATTTGGAAAGAGTGTTGAACTTTATTTTCTTGGACTCCATAATCACTGAAGATGGTGACGGCAGCCATGAAATTAAAACATGCTTGCTCCTTGGAAGAAAAGCTATGACAAATCTAGAGAGCATATTGAAAAGCAGAAGCATTACTTTGCCAACAAAGGTCCATTTAATCAAGCTATGGTTTTTCCAGTAGTCATGTATGCATGTGAGAGTTGGACCATAAAGAAGGTTGAATGCAGAAGAACTGATGCTTTTAAGCTGTGGTGTTGGAGGAGACTCTTGAGAGTCCCTTGGACAGAAAATCCTAAAGGAAATCAATCCTGAATATTCATTGGAAGGACTGATGCTGAAATTGAAGCTCTAATACTTTGGCCACCTGATGCAAAGAGCTGCCTCAGAAAAGACTCTGATGCTGGGAAAGATTGAAGGCAGGAGGAGAAGGGGACCACAGAGGATGAGATGGCTGGATGGCATCACTGACTCAATGGGCATGAGTTTGAGCAAGCTCCAGGAGATGGTGAAAGACAGGGATGCCTAGCATGCCGCAGTCCACTGAATCACAAAGAGTCGGTCACAAATGAGTGATTGAACATCAAAAAAACATGCTTGTGCTAGTGTTTAGCCGCTCAGTCATGTCCGACTCTTTGTGACCCCATGGACTGTAGTCTGCCAGCCTCCTCTGTCCATGGGGATTCTCCAGGCAAGTATACTGGAGTAGGTTGCCATGCATTCTACCAGGGGATCTTCCCAACCTAGGGATCAAATCCAGGTCTCCCACATTGCATGTGGATTCTTTACCATCTGAGTCATCAGGGGAGTCCTCAAAAAGAATGAATGCAACTCAAGTTGGGTAAGACTTTTATTTTAAAATTTGTAGAGTATTATTAAAGAAAAAAAATAGAATGTCTATAATTAGAGAGATCCAGAGTTGTAAGGACAACCAGTAAATCCAGTTCCAATCTAGTCAATACATCAATGAGATATTATCACAGAACTTGCAAAGTGATTACAAAATTCACATTGAAAACCAAGGCAATTTTAAGAAGATAGGAATAGAACATACCTAACAAAGGAGAGACTAGTATAGAACTAAGCATATAATTTTGACAAACGTAAAAACTGTAAATGGTTAAGACAGAGAATAGGTCAGATATAGACACATAGGTACATTTAATTATTTGTCATATGTCACATATGATATTTTTGAAGAGGCACCACAAATCATAAAATTGTGCATGGATAGTGAATATCTATCACATAATAATACATATATATACATAAAACATACATATATCGTATGTAAATGTATATATATATATAGACAGTTGAATTCCTACTTCACATCATATTGTAAACTATTCCAAGTAGATTAATATATAAATAAGAAAAATATTCTAAATTATTACTTTAGAAAAGCATACAGAATATCTCTGAGATCTCACTAATAGGGAAATATTCAGGAAATAATATATAAACAGAAGAAAAGTGAAAGGAAAATACTCATTTTTTTCATTCAACAAATATTAAGCAACTGCCTGGTTTCAGAAACTCTTCTAGAGGCTAAGAGTATAGCAGTTAATGAAAAATTTCCTGCATTCATAAAGCTTGCATTTTTGTAGATAATAACTTGTTTGTGGGTGGAATGTTTAATATTTTTATTTGTAATTTTAGTCCCTGTAATTTTTGTCCCCAGTTCTCTCATTTATTTATTTTCTTTTACTTTAAAAAAAAATATTTTTTGGAGTATATTTAATTTACATTGGAAATACATTGGAAATACATTTACATTTAAAATACATTGGAGTATAATTAATTTACAATGTTGTGCTTGTTTCAGGTGTATAGCGATGTGCATCAGTTATAATTGCACATATATACACTCTTTTTTAGATTTTCAATATAGGCTATTACACAGTACTGAGTAGAATTCCCTGTGCTATATAGTAGGTTCTTATCAGTTTTTTATTTTATATATAATAGTGTATATATGATAATACCAACATCCCAATTTATTCCTCCCCCTTCAATTTCTGGTAACCATAAATTTGTTTTCTACATCTGGACTCTACAGTTCTTTTGTAAATCAGTTCATTTGTATCCTTTTTTTTAGATTCCACATATAAGCAGTATTATATGATATTCATCTTTCTGTGTCTGACTTAATTCTCTCAGTATAACAATGTCTAAGTGCATCTACGTTACTGCAAATGGCATTATTTTATTCTTTTTTATAACTGATAATTGAGTCTTCTAACATAATGACTTGGTTTATCCCTCATTTATTTAGATTTTATATAATTTTTCGTAAAATTGTTTCATATTTTTCTTGATTCATCTTTTGTTAAATGTATTATGTGCTATAATGTCTGAATTCTTAAGTGCCTTTGATATTCTTTATATTGTATCATTTGAAAAATACATTTTCTCTTTTGCTGTTTATATATGGAAAGCCATTTCAGTTTGTATACTGACTTGTACCTAACAAACTTGGTACATTCAGTTATTAATTCTAACGTCAAATCTGTAATTTTAAAATATTTTAAGTACATAACCACCTCATTTGTAAACAATGCAGTTTTTCATCCTTTACAATATGCACAAAAATATTTTCTTGCCTTATTTTATTGTTCAAGATCTCCAGAATAATATTAAGCAGAAATCAAGTAGTAGGTTTTCAACATTTATGCCATTGGCTGAGGTTTATTGAAGACATATTTCATTAGATTAAGGAGGCTGCCTTTTCTTCTTAGTGCTTTTTTTTAAAAACTCAAATAAATATATGTTGAATTTTATCACATTATTTTTCTGCATCAGTTGAGAGAATCATGATTTTTCTAAATTGTTAGTCATATTGATTTTAAATACTGCTTACTAATTTTCTATTTATGTATCAGTATTATATCTTTCCATCTCAATTATTTTTTTCCTTTCACTTTCTTTGAATTTCTATGTGTTTTTTCCCAAAATTTTTTGAATAAATACTTACTGATTTTCAGCTTTTCCCTAAAATTCCCTCTAAGCAGAGTATTCGCTTCATTTAAAATTTTTAATCCATGGCATTTTAAATATCATTCAGTTAAACATATTTCCTTACAAACTTTGTTATTTCTCTTTTGTTCTACATATTAGTAGTACATGCATTGCACAATTTCAAAATATGAATAATTTTTCTAACTTTGTTTTCAAAATCTAGCCACTAAAAAATACAATAAATGATTTAAATAATTTGAAACACTTTAGGATGGCTTCATGACACAACAGTTGATCAATTATGGGAAACATTCCCAGTGACTTTTAAAAAAGAAGCAAATAATTCAGCTCAATTTTTACTCATGTTTGTCATAAGTTTCATAGAATTGTTGCATGCTTTTTATCATTTACTGAAAGGTTAGTATTTCACAATATCTTTGGATTTGCTTCATCTTGTTTGTTAGATTTTACTTTTCGTAGTTTTAATCTACATTATTAAATGCAGATAAATCTATAATTACTTGTTTCACTCATCTTTCTAATCATCATGTCTTAATGAATTATTTCCAACATATTCTTTATCATTAGAGCTTAATTAACATATTAACAATTTGGAATGCAAGTTTTCTTTTTATAAATGTTTTTTTCCTATTTTTTCCATTTCAAAATGTCCTTATCCACATATTTATTTCTTGAAATCAATATAGAACTATTTTATCCAATCTCTTATTATCTTTCAGTTGAAGTATGTAGTCTACATAGCTGTATCTATGCACGCCTGTGATCAGTTAAGTCCAAGTCACTGCAACCCCATGGACTGTAGTCTGCCAGGCTCTTCTGTCCATGGATTTTTTTTCCAGGCAAGAATGTTGGAATGGATTGCCATTTTCTCCTCCAGGGGATCTTCCTGATGCAAGTGTTGAACTAACCTACTTCTCTAATCTCCAGCATCTCATGCAATGGCAGGAAGATTCTTCACCTCTGAGCTACCTGGAAAACCCTGTTAACTTGTTAATTAAAATATTAGTTTAATATGGAATGAAGCAGGGCAAAGACTAATAGAGTTTTGCCAAGAAAATGCACTGGTCATAGCAAACACCTTCTTCCAACAACACAAGAGAAGACTCTACATATGGACATTACCAGATGATCAACACCAAAATCAGACTGATTATATTCTTTGCAGCCAAAGATGGAGAAGCTCTATACAGTCAACAAAAACAAGACCAGGAGCTGACTGTGGCTCAAATCATGAACTCCTTATTGCCAAATTCAGACTTAAATTAAAGACAGTAGGGAAAACCACTAGACCTTTCAGGTATGACCTAAATCAAATCCCTTATGATTATACAGTGGAAGTGAGAAATAGATTTAAGGGACTAGATCTGATAGAGTGCCTGATGAACTCTGGACAGAGGTTTGTGACATTGTACAGAGACAGGGATCAAGACCATCCCCATGGAAAAGAAATGCAAAAAAGCAAAATGGCTGTCTGAGGAGGCCTTACAAATAGCTGTGAAAAGAAGAGAAGCGAAAAGCAAAGGAAAAGATATAAGCATCTGAATGCAGAGTTCCAAAGAATAGCAAGAAGAGATAAGAAAGCTTTCCTCAGTGATCAATGCAAAGAAATAGAGGAAAACAACAGAATGGGAAAGACTAGAGATCTCTTCAAGAAAATTTGAGATACCAAGGGAAATTTCATGTGAAGATGGGCTCAATAAAGGACAGAAATGGTGTGGACCTAACAGAAGCAGAAGATATTAAGAAGAGGAGGCAGAAGAATTGTACAAAAAAGATCTTCATGACCCAGATAAGCACGATGGTGTGATCACTGACCTAGAGCCAGACATCCTGGAATGTGAAGTCAAGTGGGCCTTAGAAAGCATTACTATGAACAAAGCTAGTGGAGGTGATGGAATTCCAGTTGAGCTATTTCAAATCCTGAAAGATGATGCTGTGAAAATGCTGCACTCAATATGCCAGCAAATTTGGAAAACTCAGCAGTGGCCACAGGACTGGAAAAGGTCAGTTTTCATTCCAATCCCAAAGAAAGGCAATGCCAAAGAATGCTCAAACTACCACACAATTGCATTCATCTCTCACGCTAGTAAAGTAATGCTCAAAATTCTCCAAGCCAGGCTTCAGCAATACATGAACCATGAACTTCCAGATGTTCAAGCTGGTTTTAGACAAGGCAGAGGAACCAGAGATCAAATTGCCAACATCTTGGGGATCATCGAAAAAGCAAGAGAGTTCCAGAAAAACATCTGTTTCTGCTTTATTGACTATGCCAAAGCCTTTGACTGTGTTGATCACAAAAAACTGTGGAAAATTCTTCAAGAGGTGGGAATACCAGACCACCTGATCTGCCTCTTGAGAAATTTGTTTGCAGGTCAGGAAGCAAGAGTTAGAACTGGACATGGAAGAACCGACTGGTTCCAAATAGGAAAAGGAGTAGGTCAAGGCTGTATATTGTCACTCTGTTTATTTAACTTATATGCAGAGTACATCATGAGAAACTCTGGGCTGGATGAAACACAAGCAGGAATCAAGATGCTGGAAGAAATATCAATAACCTCAGATATGCAGGTGATACCACCCTTATGGCAGAAAGTGAAGAGGAACTAAAAAGCCTCTTGATGAAAGTAAAGGTGGAGAGTGAAAAAGTTGGCTTAAAGCTCAACATTCAGAAAACAAAGATCATGGCATCTGGTCCCATCACTTCATGGGGAATAGATGGGGAATCATGGAAACAGTGTCAGACTTTATTTTTTGGGCTCCAAAATCACTGCAGATGGTGTTTGCAGCCATGAAATTAAAAGGCGCTTACTCCTTGGAAGGAAAGTTATGACCAACCTAGATAGCATATTCAAAAGCAGAGACATTACTTTGCCAACAAAGGTCTGTCTAGTCAAGGCTTGGTTTTTCCAGTGGTCATGTATGGATGTGAAAGTTGGACTGTGAAGAAGGCTGAGTGCCAAAGAATTGATGCTTTTGAACTGTGGTGTTGGAGAAGACTCTTGAGAGTCCCTTGGACTGCAAGGAGATTCAACCAGTCCATTCTGAAGGAGATCAGCCGTGGGATTTCTTTGGAAGGAATGATGCTAAAGCTGAAACTCCAGTACTTTGGCCACCTCATGCAAAGAGTTAACTCACTGGAAAAGACTCTGATGCTGGGAGGGATTGGGGGCAGGAGGAGAAGGGGACGACAGAGGATGAGATGGCTGGATGGCATCACTGACTCTATGGACGTGAGTTTGAGTGAACTCCGGGAGTTGGTGATGGACAGGGAGGCCTGGCATGCTGCGATTCATGGGGTCACAAAGAGTCAAGCACGACTGAGCGACTGAACTGATATGAATTGAACTTACTACTATAGAAGTGCTTACCCTAGAAATTTCAATAGTTTCTTTTTCTTTTATTAAAATATTATATAAATTTCTACTCCACTTTCTGGACAATGCAAGGGGTAATTGGAACACTTAACATTTATTTATCCTATCCCAACATATATTGCTATTTTATGTATTAATTTCATATTGAATTTAGCCTTTTCTTTATGTCATTTTTATATAGTCAGTAATCAATTAAATATGCTACCGTATTTATCATTGTCTTCATTTTACATTTTCTAGTCATTTCTTCCTGCATCATAAACCTTCTAAAGGAATAATTTCTTTTACTAGAAGAGTTTTTAAATAATGTTGAATACATTCTCATAGTTGTACTATGTTAATGTCTTCAAAAAAGGAAATACATTTTGACTCAGTGTTGATTCTAGTTTAACAGCTATCTCCTTAAAGCACATTCATTTAAATATCTCATTTTATGTGTGTATGTGTTAGTCACTCAGTCATGTCCAACTCTTTGCGGCCCCATGGACCCCACTGTCCATAGGATTCTCAGAGCAAGAATACTGGAGTGGGTTGCCATTTCCTTCTCCAGGGCTTTTTCCTTACCCAGGGATGGAACTGGGTCTCCTACATTGCAGGCAGAATCTATCATCTGAGCCACCAGGGAAACCAATCCCATTTTATATTGGGATTGTAAATGGAGAAAAATGGAGATTTTTTTCAATGAGAAATCAGCTCATATTCTTGTTTTTATTCCATTGAATATACAGTGTATTTTTTCTGCCTCTGGCTGCTTTTACGATTTTCCATCTCTTCTGGACTTTAAAGGTTAATATGATACAATTTGGTGTCATTACATGTATCTGTGTTCAATGTTTGCATGAGGGTCAAGGGGGTGATTTAATGCTGCTAAATTTTATAGCAATTCTTGAAATAATGACCTAATGCCTCCTCTTCTTTGGGGAACCTAACTGCAAAAATATTTAACATGCTTGATGGGGTTTAATAGCAGATTAAATTCAGCTAAAGAAACAGAATTAGAAACTGCATGGTATAAAACTTCTACACTGGAGTTCAGAAAGACAAAATGATGGGAAATAACAGAAGAAGAGCTAAGAAATAAAAACTATTTATAAACGTATAATTTCATGGTTTTTTTTCCATTTTATAAGTTATATTGGATCCACTTGAACAGTTTCCAGTTATTTACCCTAGAATTTTCATCTGATAACTTAATTACTGAAATATTTAGTTGTAGTTATTTAGAAGTCATAATCAGACATTCCATTAACGTTATATCTGTATCTTTGTACTATTTACTAATACATTAGTAATTATTAATAATTAATTTTTGGAAATATATTTTTGGGAAATATATTGGTTTCCCTTATGCTTTGATATATTTTATTGTGTTCCAGACATTTTCTCCTGTGTGCCACAGTAGTTTCCTGAAGATGTGATACATTATTTTTAACATATTTGTTTAATGCTTCTGGCTATTCTTAAGATTGTTATTCTATAGATATATCTATAAAGCAGGCTATTTCCCAAATATACTCAAATTTTATATTTAAAGAACTATGTGCTTGTCACTGCTTTGAGAGACTTTATTTAGCATTTTTAAATTTTCTAAAGAAATGTAATGAAAAAAATTAGAATGTCATATGCATAGTGTTCTGCATTAGTGAGTATTAATTAGTGAGCTACAGTAAAAGGGAGGGTAATTGAGGAATAAAATGAAAATATTTTGATAAGCAAATATAGACTCTTTTATACTGAGTTTGTGTAAGATATTTATATGGTAACGAATAATTATAATTTCCAAAAAGCATTATTTACAAATATTATTAACATGTTTGTTGACATTAAAATTTGTATTAATTGAACATCTTACATTTCCTACCCATAAACTGTTAGGTATTACATTAGATGAACTTGATATAACATTCATCTATTCCATTATGTGAACTGGGATGATTAAATTTAAGATCAAATAAGGGGTCTTGTTAGCAACTGTCTTCAAGTGTTCGAAAGTTTTTCAAAGGAAGTTACTGCCCATCTGTTCTCTTGCTCCACTGAGAATAAAACAAAAGCATTTGAAACTCATGTTTAAGAAAGGGAATTTCAGGTTAGTTGTAAGAAACAACTTATTGACATTAAGAGTTGTTTAAACACAAAAATACACTACCAAGGGAATTTATATAATGTCTTTCTCTGAACATCAGTAAGAATAAGCCAGACAACCATCTGTCTCAGTGGCTCAGTTGGTGGCCCTGCCTGAAAGCACAATGCTGGATTATAAAGCCTCCAAGGATACTTTTCATTTTATAAAGATGTATGCAACATGGAAACAGCAGAGAGAAAAAATATACATAATATAAAGGGAGTTCTCTGAGTTAAGGATATACTCTAAGAGGAACACTAGTATTAAAGAAAACAGAAATAAGAAGTTATTGTAATAAACTTAAATAAAAAGCTTTTTGTTAAAAGATTTAACAATAAAATATTAAATTTTTATCTTACATTCTTAGGTTTTAAGCATTTTAATATTTTTAAAGTTTTTTTCTATTTTATAGTATTTTAGCCTATTGATATTGAGTCTCCTATGACTTACAGTTTTGTTTTATTCTAAATAGACTTTCTTAAAGTACACTTCACATGCAATAAAATGCATTTTAAGTCTGCCATTTAAAGGTTTTCAACAAATCAACAAAAAGATTTTTAACAATTTAACTACTACTCAAAACAAGAGAACATTTTTATTACTGCAGAAAGTTCTTCTGATGGAGCACTATTATCAATCACCAGCTTCAAGGAAATCAACAATCTAAATTCAATCACTATATCTGTGTCTTGTCTGTTTTATAAACTTCATGCATATTATATATGCGTGCTCAGTCCACTTCAGTCTTGTTCCACTCCTTGCAACCCTACAGACCATAGCTTGACAGGCTCCTGTGTCCATGGGATTCTCCAGACAAGAATACTCAAATGCGGTTGCCATTTCCTCCTCCAGGGATCTTCCTGACCTAGGAATCGAGCCCATATCTCATACTGACTCCTGCATTGGCAGGTGGGGTCTTTACCATTATTGCCACCTGTAAAGTTCATTCATATTGTATATTATTAATATTCTGAATATTGTATGTTCCTATATATACTCATATATTTGTTATTCCATTTGCTCAAAACCACTGTCTGAAGTTTATCTTTTTATTTTTGTCAATAGTTTTTCCTTCTTATAGCTGAGCACTATCCCACTGACTAAAGCACACTTTGATTATCCATTAACCTGCTGATAGGCATTTGGGTTGTTTCTGGTCTTTGTCTATTATGAGAAAATCATTTCTAAATGTTACTATTGTACACATTTGGAGGGGTATGCATGTTTTCTTTACTCTTGGATAGCTAAATATAGAATATACAGTAATTGTAGGTTTGTGTGTTAGTCACTCAGTCATGTCTGACCCTTTGCTACCCATGGACTGTAGTAGCCCACAAGGCTCCTTTGTCCATGGAATTCTCCAGGCAAGAATACTGAGTGGGAGCCATTCCTTCTCCAGGGGACTTTCCTACCCAGGGATCAAACCCAGATCTTCTGCATTGCAGGCAGATTCTTTACAGCCTGAGCCACTACGGAAGCCCAATTATACGTTTAACTATAGGTAAATGCTACACACATATACCAAACACACATACAAAAGTAGTTTTTCATTGTACACTTTCACCTACAATATAGAAGAGCTTCAGTTGTTCTATATCTTTGTCAAATTTTTAGTCTCTGGTTTTTAGCTGTTTAGGAAATGACTGGCACTTTCCCATTAACTACTAACTTTGAACACTGTTTTATGTATTTATTGGACATTTCTAAATATGCTTTTCTGAAGTGGCTACTCTTTTTTGCACCTTATTTGTATCTGTATTATTCATTTGTAGTTTTATAAATATTGGTGGTGAGGCCTTTTCAGACATAAGTAACAGGGGTACTTTTTCCTACCCTGTGCTTCGTGTTTTCATTTTCTTATCAGTGTATTTTGTTACAGAGTTTTATATTTTAAGTCCAATTCATCATTTTATTGAGAAAAATTCTTATATCCAGAGGCCATTATTAATTACACACAATATGCATGACTATTAAAAACTATAATAGAATCCCTAAGTATGATTTTGGATTGGTCTATTTTTCCCTTTATCTCTTTTCCTTGCTTGCTTCCTATATTTTGAAGATCTGTTCCTAAGCCTATAGGTACTTCTGATAGTAATGTCTTCCTGATGGCGTCACTCTTTCATAATGGAATGTTCTTTTATGGAACATAAAAGTTCTTCTTTTATGGAAGAACATAATGGAATGTTCTTTTATGTCTCTGTGATATTCTTTGCATTGAGATCTATTTTTGAAATATATATTAATAAAGCCTCTCCAGTTTTCTCGTGCTTACTAATTTCAGAAAAAAAATTTTTCCTAATTATTAACTCTTTGAGTTAGCCTTTTGAGACTCAAGAGAGGCCTTAAAGCAAAAGTCTTACTTAAAAGGACAGGGACAGAAGGGCTTGTGTATGGTTTAATGATTACTTTCCTACCACATAAATATTGAGACTTAACAGCATTCAGGCAAAAAGTATACATCCTTTACTAAACTTCTTGGATATTTTTATCAATATAATTTTTTGTTTAAAAAATATTCTATACTTTTTGAAGAAGGTGAGTAATGAGAAGTTTAATGTTCCTCTATAAATATAGGTAATTATAGTCCCTAAGGATTGAGAATTCTACTTGAAAATATTCTCTTATAATCATGAAAATAAATATTTAAATATCTAAAACTATTATATATATATATATATATATATACAGTCAACACAACAGTACCTATTCTTGGTTCAGTTTATATTTTTTCTTTTATGAACATTAAAAAAGGCCACAATAAAAATTTTAGATATTTATTTTACACTTTAAAAGACTAAATTGTCTTTAAACTTGAGGAATAAAAATTGGATATAACAAATTTCATTACATACTTTTATTTTAAAATATTCAGGGCAGAAGGATTTAATAAGGCACAGTATTTTTTCCCACAAGTGCACTCTTGCAGTATATCAAGCTTTTAATTGTTAAGGGAGGCTAAATAAGGAAGGCTAACAGTTTTAAATGGATATAAAATGCTATGTAGATATCAACTTTAAAAATGAATCTTTGATGTGTGTCTTCTTTTCATTTTTGCAATTAATTTCAGCTTTTGAAGTTATTTGGCATTTAATTTAAGTCTACAGAGTATAAAATTATGCATTAACTTGAAAATAGACCCATATTTAGCACAAACAAGGTCGGAAGATCAACAGGATTAGAGACAAATGTTAATTTCAAATGTATAAACTCAACTTTATTGGGACTTTTAAACAAACTAGCATATTTGCTCCTAATCAAAGGCTTTAATTTAATCATCAGAGACTGTAAGATGCTTTTCAATTCTGCCTCTTATATGGAACAGACTAGTATTTATTGTCACATGTCAGAACAAAAATTCACAGATGAATCTAAAATAGAAATTCAGAGACCCTAGGAGTTTTGATAAAAAATTTACCTCTTTGAAATCAATGGCATTAGGAGCTAAGGCAAAGAAACTCAAGAAAACAAAGTAATCCCTTTGAATCTACTGTTTTTCTGCAGTAAGAGGGAAGCAGGATTCTACTGTGAAAGATCCTTTATGTTTCCATAGTGGCAGTATTACATCCTGAATGCATATTCAGAGCTGAAACTGTACCCTGTAACTTACAAGGCCCATATGTAGAAACGAAATCATGCACCAAGATCACCAAGTTTGTTTTGCTGAGTTGCAGGGAAGCAACAGATATGGGAACAACTTGTTGACAGCCACTTCCACTGAGCATCACGCAGGCTCACTGAGGGACGAGGGTGACTGACAGTGAACTTTAGAGGTCACAAGCCAAACTTCCACTGCATGTTACATACTGAAGTGTGTATGTAACATTTGCACATGTGACCCATGAAGAGGTATGAGGCGTAGTTATACCTGGGAGAGAACTCTTGGCACTTACAGATCACTAATCATCTCTGAGCCCCAGCCTCCTCTTACTCTCCTTCTCCCATAAATATCTCAGTCAACCACTGATGTGGTGACAGATACAAGCATTGCATTTGGTCTCCTTGCTTGATTGCTTTTCAATAAATAAAACCTTTTCTCTTTCTGCAAAAGACCATGGGGTTGATATTTCATCTTTCTATTGTGCTGCTGGTAATGAGCTCACTTTTCCATTGAAAAAGTGAGCTACAGATTGGGACAGAATGAGGCAGAACTGGAAACCTCAGTCCTAGGTGAATTTTCTTTGGTGATACTTTCTGCTATGTTCTCACATCAACTCTCATAAACTCTGACACTGTAAAAAGACATATCTTTATCATCAATCCATTTGACCAGCTTCACTACTGAACTTAATTATGAAACTTTTAAACTAATTATCAGACAACTAATCAAATTTGAAAATGCTAGAACTAGTTTTACCTCATCATATTGATTAGGTAAATCCTCAGATATTCTATACATATATGTCAAAATACTGGAGAGTAAGTTCAGTTCAGTTCAGTCGCTTAGTCGTGTCCGACTCTTTGCGACCCCATGAATCGCAGCATGCCAGGCCTCCTTGTCCATCACCAACTCCTGGAGTTCACTCAGACTCACGTCCATCGAGTCAGTGATGCCATCCAGCCATCTCATCCTCTGTCGTCCCCTTCTCCTCTTGCCCCCAATCCCTCCCAGCATCAGAGTCTTTTCCAATGAGTCAACTCTTCCCATGAGATGGCCAAAGTACTGGAGTTTCAGCCTCAGCATCATTCCTTCCAAAGAAATCCCAGGGCTGATCTCCTTCAGAATAGGCTAGTTGGATCTCCTTGCAGTCCAAGGGACTCTCAAGAGTCTTCTCCAACACCACAGTTCAAAAGCATCAGTTCTTTGGCGCTCAGCCTTCTTCACAGTCCAACTCTCACATCCATACATGACCACTGGAAAAACCATAGCCTTGACTAGATGGACCTTTGTTGGCAAAGTAATGTCTCTGCTTTTGAATACACTATCTAGGTTGGTCATAACTTTCCTTCCAAGGAGAAAGTGTCTTTTAATTTCATGGCTGCAGTCACCATCTGCAGTGATTTTGGAGCCCAGAAAAATAAAGTCTGACACTGTTTCCACTGTTTCCCCATCTATTTCCCATGAAGTGATGGGACCGGATGCCATGATCTTTGTTTTCTGAATGTTGAGCTTTCAGCCAACTTTTTCACTCTCCACTTTCGTCAAAAACTATTTTACCTGTATTATCTTATTTAATCATCTAAATACCCACATAAAATGTGTTCTCTATTTTTGTTATAAGGAAGAATATTCGTTCAACGTTAACTTTGAAGGGATGACAACTGATGTTCTTAATTGTGGATGCACTGAATTCCTTTAAGTGCAAAGATTAATGCTTGTATGTATGCTTACTGGTTTCCTCACATTTTGACATTATTTGTATCTAACTTGCTTTCCTATAAACTTCAGAATTAGTCAAAATACTTTCTGAAACACCCTGAATCAAGTAGTGTTCTCAAGTGGGCCAATACTTTATCATAAGGATCCATTTCAAAATTCTCTTTAAGGAATAAAGATTAATAACACTGCCAAAAAATAATAATATTTTGCATGAAGTATGCTATCTAATGTATTTCAATAGGCCCGGTATCTTGATTGATATAGAGATATTTCAGAAAGGCATTGCAAAAGAAAACCTCCAGAAACATGCTTCACTTAACAACTACATTTTCAATTTCCTTTTTAAGTATTTGCATTTATGCATCTTGTAGAAAACAATAACCCTGCTCACTTTCACAGTGAGCTCTTACATTCATTAGTTACAATTGGTGAACAGTGTTTTATGGTTTCATCAGCCACTTGCATTTCCTGAGTAAATGCAAAACTATACAAATGAGCAAACAGATAAAGAAAATATAAATGGCAATAGAAGAGGTCATATATTAAACAATAATCATGGGTAAATAAAACAAGGAATGTTCAAGGCTGCCCAGGGCATTTAGTTCAATATGTTAGTAAATAGTAATCCTATGATTACTTTTCTGTACTTAATAACATACATGAATTCAGGAAAGTAAGATGATGCTTTGATGTTTTGTGCTTTTAACTGTGAGCAAAAGTTATATTTTGGGGGAACTTTTCTTGTTTTTGATACCAAAAATGTGTATCTCTTTAATCTTAAAATCAGATTGTTTTTAGATTTTCCCTTACTTGATGTTTATGAAGTTATTTCTCTTATTAATTAAATTTTTCTATGGTAAGATTGTCTTCTTCAAGAAACAATATTGTTTTTGCACAAGGAATCTTTTTATTGTTAAATTCATTCTAACACACAAATACTAACATTTTTCAATGTTTTTCAGAGAAAAATTATGTATTATATAAAAAATGTACTATATTAAGTGGAGGCTACTGTAACTATATGAATTGACAAAAATTTAACACTAGAGTTGAATTTTTAAAGCTAAAACATTTATTGAAAATATATCATTGTCTCTAAAATATGAGCAATGAGGTCTATAAATGACAAATATGAAAAATTCACTATAAGTAATATTTAAGAGTGTGTTACTCTAAAGATGAAATAATAATCTACCTATATAATTTTGTTATATAATTTTATGTGTTATGTGATAAATATATTTTCCAATGTGTATGAGTAAATATGTGTAATATTTTCACTCTCTGTTTTCCTAAGGTCAAATTATAAAAAAGCCTGAAAATACGCTCATTAGTTAAAATATTAAGTATCTAAAGAGAAGGATGAATTGGGAGATTGGGACTGAGATATATACACTATAAGAACCTACTATACAGCACAGGAAACTCTACTCTGTGCTCTGTATTGAAAGATATGGAAAAAGAATCTAAAAAGAATGGGATATATATATATATATATATATATATATATATATATATAACTGATTCACTTTGCTGTACAGCAGAAACTAACACAATCGTGTTACAGGGAGAACCAATTATGACTCCGAGTTGGATCTTTCTATTACTCCAACCTTTGCTTCCTGTTGCTTTTGTTCACTAAAAGGACACTCTTTATACATAATGGCCTGCTCTGGGGAACCCTGCCCCGCTCTGTCTGAATGTTAAACCAAAGCGCCTTTTTTCAGGACCCTGTCCACCTTTGAGTGGCGACAGGAAGAAAGAAATTAACACAATTCCCTGCCTAAGGCTTGCCAATCTAGGAAATATTTGTAAGATTATGAGCCTTTTTACTTATTTTCTCAACTCACCAACCCTGTTCTATAAAAGAATCTGATATCCAATCCCTGATAAGATGGATACTTTGAGATGTTGGTCTGCCATTTTTTGGTCAGCCTGCTAGTCCTAATCCTTGCTTCAATTCCTCATTTCCTATTCACTGGCCTGTCATGCAGAAAGCAGGGTGAGTTTCAACCTGGTAAATATTGTAAATCAACTATACTCCAATAAAAATTAATTTTAAAAAGTACATTGCCCGCGCCCCTCCTCCCCGCCAGCCAAATAGAAAGAAATGTATCAGGTACAACAATCTAAATTTATACAGTAAAAATACAGCTTCTATTATTCTTTTTATTTTATTTTATTTTATTTTTAAACTTTACATAATTGTATTAGTTTTGCCAAATATTAAAATGAATCTGCCACAGGTATACATGTGTTCCCCATCCTGAACCCTCCTCCCTCCTCCCTCCCCATACCATCCCTCTGGGTCGTCCCAGTGCACTAGCCCCAAGCATCCAGTATCGTGCATCGAACCTGGACTGGCAACTCGTTTCTTACATGATATTTTACATGTTTCAATGCCATTCTCCCAAATCTTCCCACCCTTTCCCTCTCCCACAGAGTCCATAAGACTGTTCTATACATCAGTGTCTCTTTTGCTGTCTTGTACACAGGGTTATTGTTACCATCTTTCTAAATTCCATATATATGCGTTAGTATACTGTATTGGTGTTTTTCTTTCTGGCTTACTTCACTCTGTATAATAGGCTCCAGTTTCATCCACCTCATTAGAACTGATTCAAATGTATTCTTTTTAATGGCTGAGTATCATGCAAAAACAGCCAGACAGATCTTCATGAAATTTAGATGGCATATTTGGGGCAACCTGACTTTAACTGTAGGCTGCATGGTGTAAGTTTTTTGTTTACGTTTTTATTTTACAGTAGGTCCTAATTCAGAGAAGGCACTGGCGACCCACTCCAGTACTCTTGCCTGGAAAATCCCATGGGCAGAGGAGCCTGGTAGGCTGCGGTCCATGGGGTCGCTAAGAGTCGGACATGACTGAGTAACTTCATTTTCACTCTTCACTTTCATGCATTGGAGAAGGACATGGCAACCCACTCCAGTACTCTTGACTGGAGAATCCCAGGGACGGAGGAGCCTGGTCGGCTGCCGTCTGTGGGGTCACAGAGTCGGACACGACTGAAGCGACTTAGCAGCAGCAGCAGCAGGTCCTCATTGGTTATCTATTTTGAATGTAGCAGTGTGAAGATGTCAGTATTTGTATTATTATTACTATTTGAAAGATCTCCATGGGGTCAAATACTGTGCTAATAATGACCTCAATTTCTTATCAGTAGTATACTTAGTAGCTGCTTGATAAATAATTTATTGAATAATCATTAATATTTTGTCTGTCAAAAATAAAATAAAATATTCATTACTTTAGTACTACATTAACTTGAAAATAAATTTTTATAATATACTCCATACTCCAATATACCCCAAATCCCTACTTAAATTCATTCTTCATTTGAAGAAGATTTCCACTACTAAAATAACGTTTAGTATCTATCACAGTATGTAACTGCACTAAAATTAGCCAAACAGTTGTATTTCAGTTTTTATATTTAAAACCTCAGTACAACTTGGAATTGTTGAAGGAAAGGCCACCAAGAACATATCTATGGTCAAAACAAGGTAAGATGTATTGAACTTGCAATTGTCAGGGTGAATGCACATCAAAGGAAAAACATGATATTTTAGTGAGAAATAGCTCAGAGTTGACTATGATAGAATTTGAGCTTGTGGTGGGTAATTCTAAGGAGAGCATAAGGAATAGGGTCCTATTTTGAACTGGATGCTACCAGTAACCCAGAAAAATGTGGTAACTGGAATTCGTGGTATTTTTGGATAGAAGAGAATCAAAGATGGGGACAGGTTTGTCATTGGTAAAAATGGTTATAGGTTACGATGGAAGAAGATAATTATTGCTGTGTTTTAAGAGTGTCCCTGTTTCTGCTTCAATTCACCACAGTTGTAGAGTAGCTTGCCTGATCATTTTTTTTTATCATCTGAAGATTGTTTATGTTCAACTAGAAACATCAAAGCCTTAGTTGACAACTATCAGGGCCATTTCTTCACATAATCTTATGGTAGAATTATTAAGTACAAGAAAAATATTCTGCACCTTTTTTGAGATTGATTACAGGCATGTTCTAAATTATTCTAAACAGTAATAGAAAACAGTAAAACTAATGAAATTTTTATTGGCTTCTGGAAGTACAAACAGTCCTCATTTTGTGTGGCAATATAAGACTGTAAAAATATCCATGCAAGCTGGCACTGTACAAAGTGATCTTAATTATAAATGGGGAAAATAAAATTGTTCTGTGATCTTTAAAAATTTTGTCAAAATATTAAAAACTCTTTTACTGTTGGTTATAAATGTATAATTTAAAAAGATAAATTGTGAAACTAATATTTATGTAGTGAACTATAATTTGAAATACCAGAAACATGACAAATTATTTTATTTTCTTGCAAAAAGTTATAGAGTAGTTGTTTGAACAATGCTTTTGTCCTTTTTTCTCATCTTATGACCTAATAGAATAGGAATCTTTTCTATTTTTTGGTGAAGTGTCATACTCCTTTCTAAGACTCTATCATTTGAAATATTTATCCTTTTTGCTTTCAGTGTTGTGAAGTATCTCCAAGAATGTTTTGCCAGTGACACTTCCTTTCTGACATATTCATTCTTTTCATCACAACCACTTTCCTCATTTGTGTCAATAAGGTTGCCCTTGCTAAAATCCTTAGGCTGTGTGTCTAGAGTCTCTCAAGCTGCAACAGTATCACATTCTCACAGGAAATTTATTCTATAAGTTTGTCGACATTCAACTCAAATTTCACTTCCAGTGTTATCATTTTTGTTTCTTTGCTTCATTGTTATCTTTAGTGACCAATTATCACTTTAGATTTTCCAGATCTATAATATATGTGTTAATCATTCAGAGACAAAATGGGAACATAATTGCACCATTGTGTACCTATATATGAACCAAGAGCTGTACAGTGACCAATCACCAACAGAATTTGCAAGAAGGGTTGTGGCTGGTCTCTGATTATAATGTATATCTATTAGTTGCATAGTAATTTGTGGACTGAAGTGTTTGTAGCAAAGTTGTACTTTATGCAATTACCCTTAGTTAATATAGTTTGATAACTCAAATTTTAATCATGTAGTTGAGAAGCTTTATTTTTTTAAACTAAGCCATGGTAACTTAAATGCATGCATAGCAGAACCATGCAAAAAGAGAACTATCTGTATTTAGACATTTCTAATTATCTACCATTGGAAAAGACCCTGATGCTGGGAGGGATTGGGGGCCGGAGGAGAAGGGGATGAGAGAGGATGAGATGGCTGGATGGCATCACCAACTCGATGGACATGAGTTTGAGTAAACTTCAGGAGTTGGTGATGGACAAGGAGGCCTGGCCTGCTGCGATTCATGGGGTCACAAGGAGTCGGACACGACTGAGCGACTGAACTGAACTGAACTGAACTGAATGATGTACCATTCGGTACATTTTCAATAATTCTATAAAATGTCACCCATGCTCCATGATTTTATATAATATCATAACTATGGTTATTTTATTGAGAAGAAAGTTCATTAAGAGTTTAATATCTTCCTGTGCACTATGAATGAAAGAATGCATTTGCTAGAGATTATAAAAACAAATAAAATAAGCATTAAAAACTATATTACCCTACATAATAAGAAGAAAGAGTGGTTCTATGGTTGACTAGTAGAATGACTTGATGTCATTATAATGAAGTCAAGTTTCTTCAGTATTTTCCACTTTATCAATATAGCTGCCATTTTTATCCTTAGGTTAGTACATCTTGTATTAGTTCTCCAGGGCCTCTGTAACTTCCATGCAATTCTGTTAATTCCAACCATTACTAGAAAAGACCAAGATTTCTTATGTGTCTCTCATCAAAGGAAGATTTCCCAGAGACCCACCAGAGGAACTTTGTCTTACCTCATTAGCTAGATGCTTTATATACTTTTGTCTATATTTATCACTGATGAGGGAAATGAAACTTGATGATTGAGTTTTTCTCTAATCTCCTTTAAAACTCATAGCCATGCATGCTGAGGAGCCTGGATACCAGAATACAATTAGGATTTCACTGGGAATGAGCAAAAAGATCGGAATAGAGGGTTTCTAGACAGCCAAGAATGCCTGCTCTGATTACTTTCCATCTCTTCATATTCACTTAGCCTTAACAGATTTGCCTGGTAAAGAATCTTCCTGCAATGCAGGAGACCCTGGTTTGCATTCCTGGGTCAGGAAGATCTGCTGGAGAAGGGGAAGGCTACCCACTCCAATATTCTTAGGCTTCCCTTTAGCTCAGCTGGTAAAGAATCCACCTGCAATAGCAAAGACCTGGGTTTAATCCCTGGGTTGGGAAGATCCCCTGGCGAAATGAAAGGTTACCCACTCCAGTATTTTGGCCTGGAGAATTCATGGACTGTATAGTCCATGGGGTTGCAAAGAGTTGGACATAGATTTGCAGTAGTGTAGTGTGGTCTGAAGAACATATATTTTGGATTTAAATTTGCATCTTTTATTTACCAATTGTGGAAGCTAAGCTCTCTGAACTCCCATTCATTTTTGAAACAACTCTTTATTACTTCATAATACAATTATGTAAAGTTTAAAAATAAAATTAAAAAAAAAAAAAAATTAAAACCCAAGAAATCAAAAGTTTCTGGAACATTAAACATATTTAATAAATTATAATTAATAACAAGGCTTCTACTATATCAGATATTAATACCTAGAATCACCATCACATTCTTTTTCTTTTTAACACAATGTTAACTTATTGTTTTCTATTTTGAGAATGCTTTAACAGGAGGCATTTTAAAAAATTTGTCCGTTTTTGTTTAATGTAAACCTTGATTACCCTATCTATATTATTTATACCATCTTAATAATCTTCTTCACTCCTGTGATAATAAGATTGATCAGACTTCTTCAACTTCAGTTCCCACTAGCCTTACTGTAACATAATAGAATATATATATATTCTGGTCTCTGCCCCCAGTTCCTGGCACAGAGCTCCTAAAACTCTAGTAATTTCCTAAGTGATAATATTGAACCATAAAGCAATATTTTGAATTGTGTGTATGTTTAAGAACTTTCTCACACTATTTTTAATATAGGATAATATTCAGCTACTTCATGGTGATATAAGTTTTTGATGTCAATTCCTGTTGGCAAATTAAGAGCAATATTTTAATAAATTCATATCTAATATATGATAAAAGTTATATAAATTTAATAAACATTTATATAATGTATGTATAAACAAAGAAGGGTGCAAAGAAAACATTTAGTAAGAATGCTTGGGGTTCTAGAAACACACCAATGATGAAAGGAAATTGAGAAATGAATATAATGATTTTTTAAAATAAAAATAAATATGAATGCATTGAGTTATATGAGGGAGAATAATAATTTGTTTTTTGTAATTAATGTATTAAATTATAATTTATACACAACAAACTAAATATTATGTTTAAAAAAATAGAAATATGTCTTGCAATATTTGATCTTCTACCTCATTTCTGACACAGAGCTCCTACAACCCTTATAAATTCCTATGAGTACTAACAGCATCTTCTGTTCTAATAAGACATTCTAAGTGGGCTCCTGGATGGAGACTGGTCACCAGAAAGACCAAATCATGATTAGGTTGGAATGTTCAGCCCCAACCCCTGTTCTGCAGAGAGGGAAGAGAGGCTAAAAATGAAGTTAATAGTTGAAAATGCCTACATGAGGACTCTTCCATAAAATCCGAACAGTAGAGGATCTGGAGAATTTCTAGGATGGAGAACACATCCACACTAGGAGGGTGTGGCATCTCAACTCCTCTGGGACAGAAACTCCTATGCTCCGGACCCTTCAGACCTCACCCTGTGTATCTCTTCATCTAGCTGTTCACCTGCATTCTTTATCAGTCTTTAATTAACTGATAAACATGTTTCCCTGATTCCTGTGAGCTGCTCTAGCAAATAATTGAATCCAAGAGTGAGTAGGTCATGGGAACCTCTGATTTGTAGCCAAGTTAGACAGAAGTTTTGAGTACTTGAGAGATTGGCATCTGAAGTGGGGAATAGTCTTGTGGACTGAGCCTTTAACCCATAGAATCTGATGCTAATTCCAGGTCAATAGTGTCATAACTGAAATAAATTCTACAACACCCACTGATGTGAGAAAATTACTTGTTGTAGCGGGAAATTATGCATTTGGAGACCAGAGTCAGAAGTGGTCTGTGAGAGTAGAAAAGGAGACACACAGGAAAATAAAGACATGCAGTAAGTATTCAGGACTGATTTCCTTTAGGATGGACTGGTTGGATCTCCTTGCTGTCCAAGGGACTCTCAAGAGTCCTCCAACATAGTTCAAAAGCATCAATTGTTTGGTGCTCAGCTTTCTTCACAGTCCAACTATCACATCCATACGTGACTGCTGGAAAAACTATAGCCTTGACTAGACGGACCTTTGTTGGCAAAGTAATGTCTCTGCTTTTCAATATGCTGTCTAGCTTGGTTATAGCTTTTCTTCCAAGGAGCAAGCGTCTTTTAATTTCATGGTTGCAGTCACCATCTGCAGTGTTTTTGGAGCCCCCAAAATAAAGTCTGACACTGTTTCCACTGTTTACCCATCTATCTGTCATGAAGTATTGGGACCAGATGACATGATCTTAGTTTTCTGAACATTTAACAATAATATAGGCAGGTTCAAGTGACTTTTATGCTAAGAATATGCTTCTCAGCATTTTTTTCAGGACCTGTCCCAAGTATTTCCTTCCTGCTGTCTTCACAGATTATTTCAGTTGACACTAATCTCTCCTAGGAGTGTATAAGTCCTGTTTTCTTGATTGTACATTTTGGTTGTTGATTATATTTGAAGCTTCTGTTTATATTATATAGAGAGGTTGATGATAAATTCCAAACTAATGTATAAGGTATTGCATGACAATATGATCAGGTACACCTCTTCTTTGACTGAGGAAATAAGGAATCTTTAGTGGAAACAGAGCCTTAGAAGACAATTCAGTATAAACAGCTAGAAAGATTGCATTGAGAAAACTACTGAAAAAAGAAGGTAGCTGAGGAAACCCTAAGCTCTACTACTAGGTACTTCAACACACTTTGTTTAAGACCCTTTTAAATGGGGGAATTCTATAAATCTGTTGTAAACATAATGCGTTAGTTCTAAAGTTTTTGTTTCCAGTTGAGTTACCTGGTTTCATTTATCTCATCCTTTCACATCTCATCTTCAAGTATTTTTTAACATTCTAAGTTTCTTTTAAGTTATTAGATAGATTTCATTTATTTCAAGCCACAGATTTCCTTTTAACACTTCAATAAAAACTAACTAGCTTGAAAGAGTTAATGTTGTTTGGAAAGTGTTTCAAAGATTTTCTTAGTGTATTTGTATCATCTGAGAATTCACATAATTTAGTCTCAAACTTTTAATATAAGCAGCTAAAAATGAAATAGGAAACTACAAAGTCTAATAATACGAGTTCCAGAATGCAGTCTCTGTTTGATTTATACTAAACTCCATTCTTTCTACTGTTATTGATACTGTGTATAATATCCACTACACATTTGATACAATAAAAAACTTTATATTGATGAATTTCAAATCACAACTCCTTGCAAACCCATAGAATTACAAAGGAAAGAGGCATAAGCCCATGTCTTTCTAACTGATCTACAAATAGCACTATCTTCTTTAATGGCCACTCCACATAAGGTATGGAAATTTAATTACTCCCCAGAGTTCTCTATAGTTCAGGCATCCAGATGATATAATATAAAAGGGACCGTATTGGCTCTTTGATGCTAATTTTTCCTCATTGTGATAGAGCTGGTCAGGAGTGCTCTTAGATTATTTTTCATATCCAGATATTACATAGAGAATTTAACTATTAAGATGTCTAATACATCCTCCCAGAATTTTGAAAGATTTAGAGAACTAGTTCATCCTCATAAACATAGAAATAGGCAAATGCTAAGTTTTTTAGATAGTGATTTATTCTACTTTTCGCATTAACCAAAGAATTTTCATAGGATACACAGAATGTTGTAAAAAGTAAATCAGTTTTATAGACCATATAATTATTAGCATGATATAATAGAGAACATTTTGGCACTTAGTTGATTTGCTTATATTTAGTTCCCACTAATACTGCATCTGGTGATGGTACATAAAATATTTGCTACATGAAAGGACCCATTCACAGAAAGTTTGGAAGAGTTCTAAAGAAGAGATATTTTTATTCCATAGTGTTTGTATTTGACTGGATTAAGTGGCTGGATTGTTTACAATGGCTGATACCTTGGCCGCCATGCTTGTGTAACAGAACAACATCCCCAGGCAGAAAATAAGGCTTACTAAATATTGCTGAAGCAAATTCACCTCTGTTGAAACCATACCCAAAACTGTAATTGTTTTATGGAACATATTCTTGTTCATATATCTGGGTATGCATGCATACTAAGTCGTTCCATTCCGTTCTGACTCTGTGCAACCCTATGGGCTGTGTAGCCTGTCAGGCTCCTCAGTCCATGTGATTCTCCAGGCAATCAGGCAGTGGGTTACCATGCCCTCCTCTAGGACCTACAGCTTCTACACACTCATATAACACAAGACTCCTAAACAAATACTTAATACCATCCCCCTAAATTGTGGGCATTAATCAAACAGTACATAAAGGAGGCTTCCACTTGAATAGCTATTTTTTTAATGTAGAGAATATTTATTTGATGTGTAATTAAATCACATTCAAGGCTAAATTATATACAAACGAGTCAACTTTACAAATTTCACTTAGAAAATTAAGACTGATATTTAGTGTAGTTCTGATATTAATGCCCAGATTTTTATCCCCAAGTACCTGGACAAAATTTTGTCAAGTATAATTTCATGAGCTGCTTCTTTTCTATTCCTTTAGAATGTTTCCCTTTCTCTATACCCTCTGTTCTTGATAATTTTCTGCTTTTCCTTTACAAATAAAATCAAAAGATACAAATAAGATAATAAAAATCTGCTAAACAAAAACTTTAAATTTTGAAAAATAATTCATACCTATTTTTATAAAACTGAAAAATTCATAAAAACACAATAAATAAAAAGTCTAACGGAACAAGTCTCCACTATGCAGTGAGATGCATTATCAACAAGTGTTAAATGTCTTGTAAGTTTTTAAAAAGTCTCTTTGTATGTCATTTCTGTAACCTTCATTGGTCCACAAATTTCATTCAGTGCATTTGCAGAGAGTTTTTTCTTTTAGCCTTTCTCTACCTCTGGTTACTGCAGTTTTAAGAGCTAATAAGCAAATCTAGGCAATCAGTCTTAGGACATGAGGTGGTCATCCGTCCTTCAGGTACACTATAGAAAAGACCCACTGCAATTGCTTTTGCTTCAACATTCTCAGTCTACATGCTAATTTCTGTATATCAGTCCCCTTCTCTGTTTAAATGACACTGTCAAATGAGTTCATCAACAACTTCACCTTTTGGCAATGTAATAAACTGAGGCTGAGTATAGCCTGAAAAAAACTCCTGGCTACATGGAAGTCATTGATTTTGTGTTACTTCATCTATTACATTACACGTTATCAAACATCCCTGCTGGCTGTGGCAGCCTATGACTCTGTCATTCAACAATTTTATATCTACTGTGTGAAAATTTATGAACTTTTGCAGTATATTTGCATGTCTATGCTTTTGCTGTTGCTATCTCCAAAAGTATAATGTTGAATCAATACAGAATATGGCCTGAAAACTCTGTTTATGCCTATGATTTGAGAGGAAGGAAAAAAAGCATATTTTTTCTTTCTTTCATATTTATAATACTGTGCTATCTAATGACTTAGGTCATGTTTAAATAATTTAATTGGGATTGTGAAGAATATTGGGGCAAGCAAGACTTTGGTGGTACTTAGACAACATAAACTGAAAAATCACCAATGTTAAAAATTTGAGGTGTGGAAGAGGATGATATTTTTCTTACTTTTAGTGTGAAAACTCAACATTAAGAAAACGAAGATCATGGCATCTGGTCCCATCACTTCATGGGAAATGGATGGGGAAACAGTGGAAACATTGTCAGACTTTATTTTTTGGGCTCCAAAATCACTGTAGATGGTGACTGCAGCCATGAAATTAAAAGACGCTTACTCCTTGGAAGAAAAGTTATGACCAACCTAGATAGCATATTGAAAAGCAGAGACATTACTTTGCCAACAAAGGTCCGTCTAGTCAAGGCTATGGTTTCTCCAGTAGTCATGTATGGATGTGAGAGATGGACTGTGAAGAAAGCTGAGCGCAGAAGAATCGATGCTTTTGAACTGTGGTGTTGTGGTGTTGGATCTCGAACTGCAAGGAGATCCAACCAGTCCATTCTAAAGGAGAACAGCCCTGGGATTTCTTTGGAAGGAATGATGCTAAAGCTGAAACTCCAGTACTTTGGCCACCTCATGCGAAGAGTTGACTCATTAGAAAAGACTCTGATGCTGGGAGGGATTGGGGGAGAGAGGAGAAGGGGACGACAGAGGATGAGATGGCTGGATGGCATCACTGACTCGATGGACATGAGTCTGAGTGAACTCTGGGAGTTGGTGATGGACAGGGAGGACTGGCATGCTGAGATTCATGGGGTCGCAAAGAGTTGGACACGACTGAGCGACTGAACTGAACTGAACTGAAGCTGCAGTTTGAATGATGCCATTTTTTCTGATGACATAAATTCTACATCCTTTTTTATTATTAATTTTGGAGCATAACAAATGTCTTCAATTTGGAAAAATAGGGCAGTGAACATAGGGTTCTGGAAGTTAGTCACTCATTAGAGAGTGAACAGAAAGTATATGAAGTGAATTAAGAGAATCATGTATACTCTGTGGAACTCTATTGACTAGTTTATGTGCTAACTCCTGTATGCTTGAAGTAAATAAAATAATCTGCATACTTTAAGTTGTAATGGAGAACTTAAATCTGTTAGGTAATTAGAATAGTTAAACAGGGTCCCAGATGGCAGTCAGAGAAAGTGGTGAATAGAAGAACTGTGTGGAGGGCAAACAAATAAAAGGAAAAAGCCTGTGAAAGGGACAGAAAGGAAAAAGCCCACACAAGAAAAGGCACAGAGTGGAGTAAAAATCTCTGGCAAAAAGACACACTCAGGAACACCCCTTTCCTGGAAAGACCTTGAACATACACCCTATTTATCCAATTATTTGAATTTTGATTTTAACCATTCACATTAATTCACGCAATACTTCTATAATAAAAGTTATTGTATAATTGGTATAAATGTTGCCTATACATTTATATTTTGCTCTGAATTGCTAATAATTTTCTATCTTTTCTCTAGTTTGCATAATTTCAAGGAACAATATATTTTTTAGGTTTAGATTATCTTAAAATATTAACATTATATCACAGCAGTAAGAACAGTGGGATTTTGAGTTAGAAAACCCTGAATTTAAATTACAATCTCTCAGATTCTAGTTTTTTAATCTTAGGATCATTACATAACCTCTGCTGCTACCTCTGCTAAGTTGCTTCAGTCGTGTCCAACTCTTAGCGACCCCATGGACGGCAGCCCACCAGGCTCCTCCGTCCATGGGATTTTCCAGGCAAGAGTACTGGAGTGGGGTGCCATTGCCTTCCATGTACATAACTTCTATATCTTATTTATTCAATACTGTGAGATTAAATAGAAACTTGTATGTAGAGCCCTTGGTTCACTTACAGGAAATGCTCAGATCATGGTGGGGTTGATTAGATCAATGATGAAGATGAGGATGCAAACACCTCATAGTCCAGATATTCAGAATCAAACTCACATTCTTGTCTCCACAACCCATTCCTCATGGTAACTTCAGTATATCCTTTACTCATTTAATATCCATGGGACATTTATTTAATGCTTATTTAAATTTTATCAACTGTGGAACTAAGTTTTGGTTACACAATGCAATTATGGACTGTAAACAAAAGTGCAAGAAAGTGCAGTAAGGGAACTAGATATTATTAAAGCAAACATAGACTTAAATAAATAGTTGTAAATTAGAGTAAATCCTAAGAAAAAAAACAAAATAAATTATCTTAACATAAGAAATTTTCATTGGATGAGGAGGGAAGAAATCTTTGAAAAAAGCAACATGCAAGAAAACACATGAAGTTTTGAGAAAGGGGTTCTGAGGAGAGAAGGTGGTGTTTGGAGTTTTTCCAGAGAGGCCAGTATGTTAGAGATCCTGGAGAGGGAAAGATATGATTCAATCAAGCCCATGCTAATATCCCTGACCTCGCAAGTGTGATTGAAATAAGGTAAGAGAAGCAGAGGCCAGAGAGTACAGAGGTTCATTTTGTTTCAAGCCAGGCATTATTATTATACTACTGAAGTGGAAAAAACTAAACAACCAGAAATCCTAACTGCCATGTGAAGAACTGATTATCCATTCTAAGGACCAAAAAGATTATTAATTCTGTGGCTGCCTTTCCATTGCACTAGTATTGCACCCTTAGGCTCAATTCTTCAGTTTGGTCTGCAAGATTATGTTCTTAAAGAGTACTTGCCTTTAACATCACCACTCCTTCCTTCTCCTAATCAAAGTTATCCTATACATGGTTACCAAAATGATTCTTTTAAAGCAACTCAGATCTTTATTACCCAGTTCAGAATAAGCCCCTGGAAGCTCTTTGGACTCCTCATTATGATAACTATAATCTGTTCACTATCTCTCAAGCAGTCTTCCCACCACTCCCTTTATCAAATGCTTCACTCACTTTGGGCAATTTGTTAATCCGTGCATCTACACAACACTGGTGGGAAACCCTGCTTTTATTTTTTGTTTTGCTTTGTTCCCAGCTGCTCAAGCCCAAATGTGATCTGCTCTTTAAACTATAACTTAATTTGTTTGTCCTGAAGCAATGAATTTCTCTTTTTTTATTTTCCCCTAGTACTTACCTTTCTCATAACAAATCTAAAGGTGTTACATTAACTTTATTGAATCTTTGTTCAATTTAGTATGGCACATTCATCTTTGGATCTTCAATGTCTAATGCTATTCCTTGAACCTATTTGTTTATTAACATCTGTTTAGTATGAAAATTTATTTTATTACAGCAATAAATAGATTAATTCTGTGCATTTTCAGCTATACAATAGATTTTGTGAAATTACATATTAAAAAAGTATTTCTACTTCCATTTTGGGGATGTAGGTTCCTAGAAAGACAAAAATAAATGTGTCTCAAGATAAAACATTTCCAATTCTAATTATATAATACTATATATGAAGTGTTAAAATGGTTTTAAATGTATAAAATCTAATACTTTAATAAGTAGAATTATAGTATTGATATTTGTCTTAAGCAATATGTTTTAAATATATGCTGATTTTTTCCTACATTGTTTTAAAAATAAGTGCAAAATATCAGTTAGCTTTTTTTCAGCTGACTATTTTATTCTTTACTTTCTCTGAGTGTCAGAATGTCTATTAGCTTGCTTGTTATAATTCACTACATGACTAACTTGCCTTATCTAATACACAGTCTGCATATGGTGATGATATTTGTGGGAAATGCATTGAAAGAAATTCTGAATTGCCCTCCCACCCTTATGCCACAGAGCCCTTTAAATAACATGATAGCCAGAGCTGAAGAACAATACACCAGATGCTCACCCTCAGAAATCAACAAAGAAAAAAATATTTAAAAATATGCTCAGTAATAAAATCTCCATTTATGTTCAAATGATCATTATGAAAATTAATAGTAACCCTATTATAGGAAAATGGTGCAAACAGAGTAACAACAGACAATTTCTCATTTTAGATGGAAACCATGCATTGTGCAATCTCAGGACTTAGGTTAGAAATGTGATAGCTGGAAATGTAGTATAAATGCCACAGGCAGAGAGAACAGGAATAAAAATCTGGAAAACTTGTATCTCAAAATATGATACTTAATACCAATTTAGATGTTGAAAGAAAGTACAAAATGGAAATACTGTGACCCAAAGCATGAATTTTTAAGCAGAAATATGGAATAAATTATGCTAGGTAAGCAATATGTATTAGATTATCACTTTAGTCATTGTTGCATTATCAGCTCAGTCACTCAAAAACTTTTGTGGATTTTTAAATTCTGGGCACCATGCTAGGTGTCACTATACCAAATGTAGAGGAAGCTATCTTTGTCTCTTTCAGTCCCATAGTTTATTGTGAAAATTATGAAATATAAATTTAATCAAATAAATATAATGAAACAGGGAACAAGATAAAAATATTGAATATCTTCACCTCGAGATTAGGAAGACAGTCTTTGGAAGGCTTCAAGAAATATTAGACATTTGACTTGATTCTTGAATGATAGATATGAGCTCACCAATTAGTAAAAGATGTGGGCATTTCGGATAAAACACACTGCAAATTCTTTAAGTCATCAAAGGGTTTAAATGAAAAATAAGTGTTAATAGTTTATCATGAAAAATAGAAGAATATATTATTAAGATCCCCATATTGGGAACAAGTTTCTCCTTTAGTGAAAAAACTACACATGTGCATGCATACACACATACCCATGTGCATACACAGGCTATTCTATTATTTGGGCATTTATGCATGGATACATGTGTCATAACTTACAGTCATTACAAAATCACCTACTTCTGAATCCCAGTTACTTCCGAAATGAAAACTTCATGGTTCTCAATATCTTCATACGTTTCAGCGTGTCAGAAGTAAAAGGAATTTTACCATCTATTAATGTAAATCAATTAATCCTAGAATCTCTTCTAAAATAGCTCTGCCTCACAGCCACTTATCATGGACTCTTAATAGCACCAATTACCCTGGAACTTCTGCGACTGTTGGGAAAGACAGACACATTCCTGAGCAGGTCTTTGTCCCCACTCAGCTGCATAAGAGGGTCCAAGGTCCATGGCCTGGGACCTGGAACATTTTGATACCAAGAGCTAAAGAACCACACAGACTGTGCTATGCCTATCATCTTGTGTAGTGATGTCTTTCCCCATTTTAGGTTAAATGAGTGCTCTTTTCTCATTGCTTAAAGCTTATACATAATGTGCCACCTGGCCAGCCCACTGCTATATCTGTCTTTAGCAAGGTTCCTTTCATTGCAATGTGAGAGGGGTGGAAATTGCCTTGCAATGGCTACCACAAAAGACTCTCTGGCCATGAGGAAATGATGCTCACTGTTGAAGCTGATCTTGCTCTGTCTCTTTTCTTTGTAACCAAAGCATCATTTCATCCAATGATTAACTGCAAGTATTTTCCTTAATAGCTCTGATACCAATGTTTGTTGAGTCCTCTATTGGGACTGGTACATGGTATTCTGCTCAACAAACTTTACGGTTAGAAATGGTAGAAAACAGCTTATTATTTTCAGTCAAACTATCTACAATAAAAATTCTACTTATGTACACCCACTGTTCATACCACAACAATCAATTCCATTCTCACTTTGAGCATATGAAAGTAACATAATCCTTCTTCTATATCAAAATTCTGAAAATATGCATGTGCTCACCCTAAATCTTTACATTTAATAAAAGTGAAATTGTATATTGAAATACTTGATATAAGATCTATTTGTCCACATATTTAACCAAATTATTTAATGTCTATTGAAAAATTTATGTTTCTGTTGTCTCTCACTAACTTCTCTTGGTTGTATGCACAAATTATTAATGCTAGGCAAAGTTAGGAGGCTGCAAATTACATTTCTGAGTCTTCATTGCCAAATGACTTTCATTTGAAAGAAACACAGTATTGAATAGGAACAAACTATTTTTAGAAACAGAAAAGATGGATACCCTCAAAGCATTATGTTAAATGAAAGATGTCAAACTCAAAGATGACAGCCTGCAGAGTTCTACTTATGACATTCTCGAAAAAGCAAAACAGTAGTAATGGAAAACAGATTAGTGATTGCTAGGGTCTGGGGGCAGAGGTATAACTGAATTTAAAAAAGAAGCATGAGGGAACTTTAGGTACAAGAAAACTGTCCTCTAGGATAAACGTGGACTTTGTTAATGAGAGTGGTGGTAGAGGAAACAAATTTTTTTTTAATTTTATTTTTTTTTAAACTTTACATAATTGTATTAGTTTTGCCAAATATCAAAATGAATCCACCACAGGTATACATGTGTTCCCCATCCTGAACCCTCCTCCCTCCTCCCTCCCCATACCATCCCTCTGGGTCGTCCCAGTGCACTAGCCCCAAGCATCCAGTATCGTGCATCGAACCTGGACTGGCATCTCGTTTCATACATGATATTTTACATGTTTCAATGCCATTCTTCCAAATCTTCCCACCCTCTCCCTCTCCCATAGAGTCCATAAGACTGTTCTATACATCAGTGTCTCTTTTGCTGTCTTGTACACAGGGTTATTGTTACCATCTTTCTAAATTCCATATATATGCGTTAGTATACCGTATTGGTGTTTTTCCTTCTGGCTTACATCACTCTGTATAATAGGCTCCAGTTTCATCCACCTCATTAGAACTGATTCAAATGTTTTCTTTTTAATGGCTGAGTAATACTCTATTGTGTATATGTACCACAACTTTCTTATCCATTTATCTGCTGATGGGCATCTAGGTTGCTTCCATGTCCTGGCTATTATAAACAGTGCTGCAATGAACATTGGGGTACACGTGTCTCTTTCCCTTCTGGTTTCCTCAGTGTGTATGCCCAGCAGTGGGATTGCTGGATCATAAGGCAGTCCAATTTCCAGTTTTTTAAGGAATCTCCACACTGTTCTCCATAGTGGCTGTACTAGTTTGCATTCCCACCACCAGTGTAAGAGGGTTCCCTTTTCTCCACACCCTCTCCAGCATTTATTATTTGTAGACTTTTGGATCGCAACCATTCTGACTGGTGTGAAATGGTACCTCATGGTGGTTTTGATTTGCATTTCTCTGATGATGAGTGATGTTGAGCATCCTTTCTTGTGTTTGTTAGCCCTCTGTATGTCTTCTTTTGAGAAATGTCTATTTAGTTCTTTGGCCCATTTTTTGATTGGGTCATTTATTTTTCTGGAGTTGAGCTGTAGGAGTTGCTTGTATATTTTTGAGATTAGTTGTTTGTCAGTTGCTTCATTTGCTATTATTTTCTCCCATTCTGAAGGCTGTCTTTTCACCTTGCTAATAGTTTCCTTTGATGTGCAGAAGCTTTTAAGGTTAATTAGGTCCCATTTGTTTATTTTTGCTTTTATTTCCAATATTCTGGGAGGTGGGTCATAGAGGATCCTGCTGTGATGTATGTCAGAGAGTGTTTTGCCTATGTTCTCCTCTAGGAGTTTTATAGTTTCTGGTCTTACGTTGAGATCTTTAATCCATTTTGAGTTTATTTTTGTGTATGGTGTTAGAAAGTGTTCTAGTTTCATTCTTTTACAAGTGGTTGACCAGATTTCCCAGCACCACTTGTTAAAGAGATTGTCTTTAATCCACTGTATATTCTTGCCTCCTTTGTCAAAGATAAGGTGTCCATATGTGCGTGGATTTATCTCTGGGCTTTCTACTTTGTTCCATTGATCTGTATTTCTGTCTTTGTGCCAGTACCATACTGTCTTGATAACTGTGGCTTTGTAGTAGAGCCTGAAGTCAGGTAGGTTGATTTCTCCAGTTCCATTCTTCTTTCTCAAGATCGCTTTGGCTATTCGAGGTTTTTTGTATTTCCATACAAATTGTGAAATTATTTGTTCTAGCTCTGTGAAGAATACTGTTGGTAGCTTGATAGGGATTGCATTGAATCTATAGATTGCTTTGGGTAGTATACTCATTTTCACTATATTTGTTCTTCCAATCCATGAACATGGTATATTTCTCCATCTATTAGTGTCCTCTTTGATTTCTTTCACCAGTGTTTTGTAGTTTTCTATATATAGGTCTTTAGTTTCTTTGGGTAGATATATTCCTAAGTATTTTATTCTTTCCATTGCAATGGTGAATGGAATTGTTTCCTTAATTTCTCTTTCTGTTTTCTCATTATTAGTGTATAGGAATGCAAGGGATTTCTGTGTGTTGATTTTATATCCTGCAACTTTACTATAATCATTGATTAGTTCTAGTAATTTTCTGGTGGAGTCTTTAGGGTTTTCTATGTAGAGGATCATGTCATCTGCAAATAGTGAGAGTTTTACTTCTTCTTTTCCAATTTGGATTCCTTTTATTTCTTTTTCTGCTCTGATTGCTGTGGCCAAAACTTCCAAAACTATGTTGAATAGTAATGGTGAAAGTGGGCACCCTTGTCTTGTTCCTGACTTTAGAGGAAATGCTTTCAATTTTTCACCATTGAGGATAATGTTTGCTGTGGGTTTGTCATATATAGCTTTTATTATGTTGAGGTATGTTCCTTCTATTCCTGCTTTCTGGAGAGTTTTTATCATAAATGGGTGTTGAATTTTGTCAAAGGCTTTCTCTGCATCTATTGAGATACTCATATGGTTTTTATTTTTCAATTTGTTAATGTGGTGTATAACATTGATTTGCGGATATTGAAGAATCCTTGCATCCCTGGGATAAAGCGCATTTGGTAATGGTGTATGATCTTTTTAATGTGTTGTTGGATTCTGATTGCTAGAATTTTGTTAAGGATTTTTGCATCTATGTTCATCAGTGATATTGGCCTGTAGTTTTCTTTTTTTGTGGGATCTTTGTCAGGTTTTGGTATTAGGGTGATGGTGGCCTCATAGAATGAGTTTGGAAGTTTACCTTCCTCTGCAATTTTCTGGAAGAGTTTGAGCAGGATAGGTGTTAGCTCTTCTCTCTAAATTTTTGGTAGAATTCAGCCTTGAAGCCGTCTGGACCTGGGCTTTTGTTTGCTGGAAGATTTTTTATTACAGTTTCAATTTCCGTGCTTGTGATGGGTCTGTTAAGATTTTTCTATTTCTTCCTGGTCGAGTTTTGGAAAGTTGTACTTTTCTAAGAATTTGTCCATTTCTTCCACGTTGTCCATTTTATTGGCATATAATTGTTGATAGTAGTCTCTTATGATCCTTTGTATTTCTGTGTTGTCTGTTGTGATCTCTCCATTTTCGTTTCTAATTTTGTTGATTTGATTTTTCTCCCTTTGTTTTTGATGAGTCTGGCTAATGGTTTGTCAATTTTATTTATCTTTTCAAAGAACCAGCTTTTGGTTTTGTTGATTTTTGCTATGGTCTCTTTTGTTTCTTTTGCATTTATTTCTGCTCTAATTTTTAAGATTTCTTTCCTTCTACTAACCCTGGGGTTCTTCATTTCTTCCTTTTCTAGTTGCTTTAGGTGTAGCGTTAGGTTATTTATTTGACTTTTTTCTTGTTTCTTGAGGTGTGCCTGTATTGCTATGAACTTTCCCCTTAGGACTGCTTTTACCGTGTCCCACAGGTTTTGGGTTGTTGTGTTTTCATTTTCATTCGTTTCTATGCAAATTTTGATTTCTTTTTTGATTTCTTCTGTGATTTGTTGGTTATTCAGCAGCGTGTTGTTCAGCCTCCATATGTTGGAATTTTTAATAGTTTTTCTCCTGTAATTGAGATCTAATCTTACTGCATTATGGTCAGAAAAGATGCTTGGAATGATTTCTATTTTTTTGAATTTACCAAGGCTAGCTTTATGGCCCAGGATGTGATCTATCCTGGAGAAGGTTCCATGTGTGCTTGAGAAAAAGGTGAAATTCATTGTTTTGGGATGAAATGTCCTATAGATATCAATTAGGTCTAACTGGTCTATTGTATCATTTAAAGTTTGTGTTTCCTTGTTAATTTTCTGTTTAGTTGATCTAGCCATAGGTGTGAGTGGGGTATTAAAGTCTCCCACTATTATTGTGTTATTGTTAATTTCTCCTTTCATACGTGTTAGCATTTGTCTTACATACTGCGGTGCTCCCGTGTTGGGTGCATATATATTTATAATTGTTATATCTTCTTCTTGGATTGATCCTTTGATCATTATGTAGTGACCTTCTTTGTCTCTCTTCACAGCCTTTGTTTTAAAGTCTATTTTATCTGATATGAGTATTGCTACTCTTGCTTTCTTTTGGTCCCTATTTGCATGGAAAATCTTTTTCCAGCCCTTCACTTTCAGTCTGTATGTGTCCCCTGTTTTGAGGTGGGTTTCTTGTAGACAATATATGTAGGGGTCTTGTTTTTGTATCCATTCAGCCAGTCTTTGTCTTTTGGTTGGGGCATTCAACCCATTTACGTTTAAGGTAATTACTGATAAGTATGATCCCGTTGCCATTTACTTTATTGTTTTGGGTTCGAGTTTATACACCGTTTTTGTGTTTCCTGTCTAGAGAATATCCTTTAGTATTTGTTGGAGAGCTGGTTTGGTGGTGCAGAACTCTCTCAGCTTTTGCTTGTCTGAAAAGCTTTTGATTTCTCCTTCATACTTGAATGAAATCCTTGCTGGGTACAATAATCTGGGCTGTAGGTTATTTTCTTTCATCATTTTAAGTATGTCTTGCCATTCCCTCCTGGCTTGAAGAGTTTCTATTGAAAGATCAGCTGTTATCCTTATGGGAATTCCCTTGTGTGTTATTTGTTGTTTTTCCCTTGCTGCTTTTAATATTTGTTCTTTGTGTTTGATCTTTGTTAATTTGATTAATATGTGTCTTGGGGTGTTTTGCCTTGGGTTCATCCTGTTTGGGACTCTCTGGGTTTCTTGGACTTGGGTGATTATTTCCTTCCCCATTTTAGGGAGTTTTCAACTATTATCTCCTCAAGTATTTTCTCATGGTCTTTCTTTTTGTCTTCTTCTTCTGGAACCCCTATGATTCGAATATTGTAGCGTTTAATATTGTCCTGGAGGCCTCTGAGATTGTCCTCATTTCTTTTAATTCGTTTTTCTTTTATCCTCTCTGATTCATTTATTTCTACCCTTCTATCTTCTAATTCACTAATCCTATCTTCTGCCTCTGTTATTCTACTATTTGTTGCCTCCAGGGTGTTTTTAATTTCATTTATTGCATTATTCATTATATATTGACTGTTTTTTATTTCTTCTAGGTCCTTGTTAAACCTTTCTTGCATCTTCTCAATCCTTGTCTCCAGGCTATTTATCTGTGATTCCTTTTTAATTTCAAGATTTTGGATCAATTTCACTATCATTATTCGGAATTCTTTATCAGGTAGATTCCCTATCTCTTCCGCTTTTGTTTGGTTTGGTGGGCATTTATCCTGTTCCTTTATCTGCTGGGTATTCCTCTGTCTCTTCATCTTGTTTATATTACTGAGTTTAGGGTGTCCTTTCTGTATTCTGGCAGTTTGTGGCATTTCCTCGCTGTGTGTGGGTTTGTACAGGTGGCTTGTCAAGGTTTACTGGTTAGGGAAGCTTGTGTCAGTGTTCTGGTGGGTGGAGCTGTATTTCTTCTCTCTGGAGTGCAATGAAATGTCCAGTAATGAGTTATGAGATGTCTATGGTTTTGGGGTGACTTTGGGCAGCCTGTATCTTGAATCTCAGGGCTGTGTTCCTTTGTTGCTGGAGAATTTGTTTGGTATGTCTTGCCCTGGAACTCGTTGGCCCTTGTGTGGTGCTTGGTTTCAGTGTTGGTATGGAGGCGTTTGATGAGCTCCTGTCAATTAATGTTCCTTGGAGTCAGGAGTTCCCTGTAGTCAGGGTTTGGACTTAAGCCTCCTGCTTCCAGTTATCGGTCTTATTTTTACAGTAGTTTCAAAACTTCTCCTTCTATACAGCACCATTGATAAAACATCTACATTAAAGATGAAAAGTTTCTCTACTGTGAGGGTCACTCAGAGAGGTTCACAGCATTACATGGAGAAGAGAAGAGGGAGGAGGGAGTTAGAGGTGACCCAAATGAGATGAGGTGGAATCAATAGTGGAGAGAGTAGGCTAGCCAGTAGTCACTTCCTTATGTGCTCTCCACAACTGGACCACTCAGAGATGTTCACGGAGTTATACAGAGAAGAGAAGAAGGAGGAAGGAGACAGAGGTGGCCAGAAGGATAAAAGGGGGGGAATGAAAAGGAGGCAGACAGATCCAGCCAGTAATCAGTTCCCTAAGTGTTCTCCACTGTCTGGAACACACAGAAATTCACAGAGTTGGGTAGAGTAGAGAGGGGTTAGGGAGGAGACACAGGCGACCTGGTGGAGAAAAAGGAGAGTCCAAAGGGAGAGAGAGCAGTCAAGCCAGTAATCTTGCTCCCTAGTGAAAAATGGGTCCTGAAGATTGGGTTCTTAAAGGTACAAAATTGGTAACAAATACATAGAAGCAAAAATTAAAAATGTAGAGTAGAGTTTGGAATTTCAAAAATATGATGTTAAAGCAAAGAAGAAGGAAAAGAAAGAGAGAAAAAACGAACAAAGAAAAACAAACAAGGTCGTGAAAATTATAAAGAAAATACAGGTACAAAATTGATAACTAATACCAGAAAGCAAAAATTAAAAATCTAGAGTAGAGTTTGGAATTTCAAAAATACAATGTTAAAATAAAAGGAAGTAGAAAAATAAAGATAGAAAACAAACAAACAAAAACAAACAATGTCGCAAAAATTATAAAGAAAATACAGGTACAAAATTGATATCAAATACCAAAAAGCATAAATTAAAAATCTAGAGTAGAGTTTGGAATTTCAGATATACAATGTTATATAAAAGAAGAAGAGAAAGAAACGGAGGGGAAAAAAAAAGTCACAGAAATTATAAAAAAAACTGTAGGTACAAAATTGATAACATATACAAAAAAGCTAAAATTAAAAATCTAGAGTAGAAAAAATATGGAACACTTCACGAATTTGCATGTCATCCTTGTGCAGGGGCCATGCTAATCTTCTCTGTATCGTTCCAATTTTAGTATATGTGCTGCCGAAGCGAGCACAGAGGAAACGAATTTTAAGGATGAGTTTTCTGAATTGGTTCTGGAGTTCCTGGAATTACCTCTCTAATATGATTAGATTTAAGGAGGCTAATGAATCTATTTCCAGTAGGAAAAATAATTTCTGATTAATTATCTGAGTGCTGATAATTAATAGAGTTACTTCAACTATATGTACTGGATATTCCTAATCTACCAATCTTAAGAGGCAATACCATTTTTAGAAACTAAAAGAATATAATGACTTTGGTTGGTTGCTTCTATAGGTTGCTTCAGCAGGGACCTTAATTAAATAAATCCAGGAGAGAAGGGGGAGGAGCTGTCACACCATACAACCATTGCAGAACCCAACAGGAAGATGAGAGACTCTTTGCCTGACAAGAACTCAGCAAAATAAGACTCTCACAAATTAGCTGAAGCTGCTGCTGCTGCTAAGTCGCTTCAGTCGTGTCTGACTCTGTGCAACCCCATAGATGGCAGCCCACCAGGCTCCCTCATCCCTGGGATTCTCCAGGCAAGAACCCTAGAGTGGGTTGCCATTGCCTTCTCCAATTAGCTGAAGAAAAACCACTAAACTTTGAACTCTCAATTTCTCCAATGGACTCTGTTTACTATTGTGCTCCCAACTTCCTTTACCCCTCTATAAAAGGATTCTCCTCTCTATTTTGGGGGGGGGGAGAAAAATTGTGCTTGGCTCACATGGTTGCAGTCCCCAGTTGTAATTCTCTGCTGATCCTGAATAAAGCAGTTTTTGCTGTAGAAATAACTGACAGTCTATTTGTTTTAGGTAAACACTTCTAATGTTACCGAACAAAGTAGTAAAAAGAAAGGTTAAACTCAGAGTTTGAATTCCCATCTCAAATACCGCAAAATGACTTAAGAGCTTCTGGATCTGCTCTGAAGCTTATCTCCTGCACAGAGTGAAATTTCTACAAATCAAATGCAGAACCTCATCCTGTGATGGGCTGAATTATAGTCCAAGTTGAATTCTCATCCTTACGGAGTATCATTTGTTAATAGGAGGGAGCTGAAAGTTAATAGGAATTTAGCTATGGTTAGTAAGTGTTCAATCTGCCAGTAACCAAGAATAACAGAGTAACCAATATGGCAGTTTCCCAGGGTCATCAGCCAGCTACTTGAGGGCAGATTGATTACATTTGAAAGCTCCATTATGGCATTGTTAGTATTTCTCCTTGATGAAGTAGGCACACTGGATATGGTTTTGTCTTTCCTGCATGGAATGCTTCTGCCCAGACTATCAGTCTTGAACTTACAAGGATGCCTTATTTACCACAATGTTATTCCACAGAACATTGTTTCTGATCAAGGAACTCACGTCACAGCAAAAGTGAGGTGGTGGTTCCATGTTCATGGAACTCTGGTCTTTCCATATCCCCAGCAACCTGAAGCAGCTATTGGAAGGGCCTTTTGAAGACTTACAGCATCATATAGGTGGCAATACCTTGCTGGCCAGGAACAAGGTTTGCCAAAAAGCTGTATAGTCTCTGAATCAGTGTCCAATATATGATATTGTTTCTCTCATAGCCAGGATTCATAGGTCCAAGGATCAAGAAGTAGAAATGGAAGTGGTACCACTCACCAACCCTAGCATCCCATTAGTAAAATGTTTGCTTCCTGTTCCCATGAATTTATGCTCTGCTGGCCTAGAGGTCTTATTTACAGAGTCAGGAATGCTTACACTGGGAAATCCAACAATGACTCATTGGTCTAGAAGTTAAGACTTCCCCGCAGCCACTTTAAACTCCACATGCTTTCTTCTTTCCTATTTCCCCCTTTTGGTATGGGAGTGCCTCTCCTCTGCCTCATGCACCACTATATTTTGAAAGCACATAACACATTTGAATTCACAGATTCACAGCTGGAAAGCAAGTTGCCTCTGCGTGAATCATACCTTGAGTTTTCAGTTTAGTTCAGTTCACTCAGTCATGTCTGACTCTTTGTGACCCCACAGACAGCAGCAGCCAGGCTTCCCTGTCCATCACCAACTCCTGGAGCTTGCTTAAACTCATGTCCATCGAGTCACTGATGCCATCCAACCATCTCATCCTCTGTCATTCTCTTCTTCTCCTGTCTTCAATCTCTCCCAGCATCAGGATCTTTTCCAATGACTCAGTATTTGCATCAGGTGGCCAAAGTATTGGAGATTCAACTTCAGCATCAGTCCTTCCAATGAAAATTCAAGACTGATTTCCTTTAGGGTGGACTGGTTTGATCCCCTTGCAGTCCAAGGGACTCTCAAGAGTCTTCTCCAACACCACAGTTCAGAGCATCAATTCTTTGTTGCTCAGCTTTCTTTATGGTCCAATTCTCACATCCATACATGACTAATGGAAAAACCATACCATGGGTTTACCTATGGTAAATTTAGATAATATTAGATATTAGATGAATCATGTACTTATTTTGAGTTGGTGCTGGAATTAGTTAAGACCTTTGGTTTTTAGGATGGAATATATATATCTTACTCAGGAAAGAATGTAGGTTTTGGATGGCCAGGGACAAAATGCTGAGTATGTCTCCCCAGTTCAAATGCGGATATTTTAACTCTAAAGGGGATAGAATTAAAAAGTGTGGGTCTTTTGGAAGGTGATTAGGTTACAAACAAGGAGCCCTTATGTATGATAGTGCTTGTATAGAAAAGACCCTAAAATCTCCTTTACCCTTTCACCATGTGAGGTTACAGTGAGAATAAGGCCATCAAAGAAGAATGTCTACCTTCACCAGATACCAAAACAATAGACTCCAAAAAAGTGCCTTAATCTTAGACTGTGTGGATCACAATAAACTGTGGAAAATTCTGAAAGAGATGGGAATACCTGATCTGCCTCTGAGGCCTACATGAAGGTCAGGAAGCAACGGTTAGAACTGGACATGGAAAAACAGACTGGTTCCAAATAGGAAAAGGACTACATCAAGGCCATATATTGTCACCCTGCTTATTTAACTTATATGCAGAGTACATCATGAGAAATGCTGGGCTGGAAGAAGCACAAGTTGGAATCAAGATTGCCGGGAGAAATATCAATAACCTCAGATATGCAGATGACACCAACCTTACGGCAGAAAGTGAAGAGGAACTAAAGAGCCTCTTGATGAAAGTGAAAGAGAGTGAAAAAGTTGGCTTAAAGCTCAACATTCAGAAAACGAAGATCATGGCATCTGGTCCCATCACTTCATGGGAAATAGATGGGGAAACAGTGGAAACAGTATCAGATTTTATTTTTTTGGGCTCCAAAATCACTGCAGATGGTGACTGCAGCCATGAAATTAAAAGACGCTTACTCCTTGGAAGGAAAGTTATGACAACCTAGATAGCATACTGAAAAGCAGAGACATTACTTTGCCAACAAAGGTTCATCTAGTCAAGGCTATGGTTTTTCCAGTAGTCGTGTATGGATGTGAGAGTTGGACTGTGAAGAAAGCTGCGAGCCAAAGAATTGATGCTTTTGAACTGTGGTGTTGGAGAAGACTCTTGAGAGTCCCTTGGACTTCAAGGAGATCCAACCAGTCCATTCTGAAGGAGATCAGTCCTGGGTGTTCTTTGGAAAGAATGATGCTAAAGCTGAAACTCCAATACTTTGGCCACCTCATGAGAAGAGTTGCCTCACTGGAAAAGACTCTGATGCTGGGAGGGATTGGGAGCAGGAGGAGAAGGGGACAACAGAGGATGAGATGGCTGGATCGTATCACTGACTCGATGGATGTGAGTTTGAGTGAACTCCAGGAGTTGGTGAAGGACAGGGAGGCCTGGCATGCTGCGATTCATGGGGTTGCAAAGAGTCGGACATAGATGAGTGACTGAACTGAACTGAACTGATTAGACTTCCCACCCTCCACAACTGTGAGAAATAAATTTCTGTGATTTATAAGCTATCGACTTTATTATATTCTGTGTAGCAGTCTGAATAAGACATACTACTCTGTAAATTTTTTAGAAGGTACAAATTGACCAACAACAAAAAAGTGAACTTTACATGATGTGTATAAAAGGTAAATTTTAAAAAGTGTAAGTGGTCAACATATAGTTGTTCACTGTAAAAGTCTGTTCAATCTGGTATATGTTTTTTTAAATGTGTATCATAAAATGTTTTCATGGAAATATGAACAAACAGAGAGAGAACAAGTGGAGAAAGAGAGGGGGAAGTGAGGAACAGGGAAGGAGGAAGGAGAAGAGAAGACAGAAAACAGAATATTAGTCTAAGTGTGTCAAAGATATTAGGTCTACACAATATTAAATGATTGATGCTGTCTTTGTACAATCATGTGCCTATTTTTCTTAAAGTGTTTTTATTTTACTTTGAGTAATTATTTCTTTAGCTTATGGTGGGATTTGCCGCCCAGATTCCCCTTAAAGTCCTCCAATATCTCTTTTTGCTAATAAGAATTGCCTCTTGCAAGGTCAACTCTCTTTAGCAAAATCTACTCATCCAATGATTGCTCAATATAGCACAAAAATCTAGTCTTGTTATCCCAGTTTGGTGTACTTTCTAACAACTATCCTCATTTCCAAGTGATCAGCTGAGATCGTTAATACTCTAGAAAATTCCAGTTTGTTTGATTTCTTTTTCCCATTCCAGTCCTGCTTTTTCCTTTTTCTATTCCTTCTATAGGTGGTGAATACCTGAACATTCCTTAATAAACTTCCTACACACTAATCCAATTTTCATTTCAGATTCAACTTTCCTGGTAATTCAGTCAATTACATTTTCTCCCATGTAACGCAGAAGAAAACTACTTCCTTAGTAGTTAATTGAATAATAAAACATACAGAGTTCCTCCAAAAATGGTGGAAATAAGACAATTGAGAACATCTGAAAACTGAACAACCATCCTTTATTCTAAGTAACATAAGTACTCAAAGTCATCAGCTTAGTTCAATTCTTAAAAGTTTTCTTAGTTCTCAAACGCTTATTTCCATTATTGGATAAAAGGCAAAGATTTAATCAATTATTTTCAACTGCATTTATGACTTCACTATACTTTCCTTTGAAAGAATTTGTATTAATGCAAAACAACAGAGAATCCATTTTTGTTGACAATATCTCTGGATTAATTTCCTGAGAACACATGTACATCTTTGAATAAAATCTGTATACTAGCTAATACATAATACTGAAAACCTGTTTAAATTGCAGTTTTAACTGTTACCAGTGTATAAAACTATTCAAGTTGAAGAAAAAAATCTGGATGAATGATTTAGCTTACATTAGCAACATTTGAAGCATTCAATGTTTCTGCTAAATAGAAAAGGAGATCTTCCTCTTAATAATTGGTTATTGGGTTATTGTAGTTGCAACCTGAGTATTTACATGTGAAGCCTTTTAATCTTGAAAAATGTACTGTTTATATATTTGAGAAAAAATAAAATGTCTAGTCTTTTAAAATATTCATGGTGAATTGAAATGAAACAAAAGAACATATACATAAAAAGTTAATAGTTGGGATCATAAATTGAAGTGAGATGGGGAAAGTAAGAAGGGGACATAAATAAATTACTTGGGCAAAGAAGCAACAAATTCATAGAGGGAGGTGGTAACACTGTCAGGAGACAGCCTGAGGCAAAAATAGGTGAAAATCACAGAGCAGAGACATGGTGCACAGAAAGGGAAACACAATTGCAGACGAGTAGCAAAAGCAAAGGTTTAATAGTTATTCTGAGTGGGATATGTTGACAGCATGCCAAAAGAATTAGGATCTAATCAGTCTGGAAGCCCAAAGACTGTGGAAGAGGCAGAATCAGATAAATAGAGTCTATAAAAAAAAAAAGTCAAGGGAACAAACTGATTTTGAAGGGAATATTATGTTCCTGCCAAAATCCCTTGACTCAAAAAAGGAAAGACAGATGATCCCTCCTGTTACATGACAGTTGGGTCATAATGTTCAATTTATGCACAGATACGAATGACACTATTTTTCAGTCAACCCAAGAAGATATAGGAAGCTGCCTAACCATCAAAAGAAGGCTTGACCCTTTAGTAAAGAGAAAGACTTGAAACAGTAATCAAGGACCATTTCTTCACATACATACAGACACACAATTAATGAAGCTTCCCTATATACAGAATATAACTTATTGTACGTGTGATTTATATAATGTTTCTAAGTATTTGAATTAATGTTGTGACTGCTTAAATTTTCAAGTGCAGTAAAAGCTCCTATTTGACCTCCTTTGACCTAATTCATCTGGTGAACTGACTTTCATTCACTCAATACAGTGGACTAATGTCTATGGTTCACCTATTCTCATATATCAGTATATTTCTGCTGCTACCTATTCATTTTATGCTTAGCAATTTTAGTTACATTTGTTCCACAATTTGTTCACCAGAGTAGTACCTCCTATCATAATCATACAGAGTTGTATAATTGTATTATGGTAAACAACTTTCATGCATTGGAGAAGATATGGCAACCCACTCCAGTGTTCTTGCCTGGAGAATTCCAGGGATGGGGGAGCCTGGTGGGCTGCCGTCTATGGGGTTGCACAGAGTTGGACATGACTGAGGCGACTTAGTAGCAGCAGCAGCAGCAAACATATATTAGAGTTTCCCTGGTGGTTCAGCAGTAAAAAATCTGCCTGCCGATGCAAGAGATGTGGGTGCCATCCCTGCATCAGGAAGAATCCCTGTAGAAGTAAATGACAACCCACTCCAGTATTATTGCCTGAGAAATTCCATGGACAGAAGAGCTTGGTGGGATACAGACCATGGGGTCACAAGAGTGGAACACAACTTAGTGATTAACAAAAACAACAACAAACATACATTAAGTTGATAGATAGTCTGAGGCTGTAAAGAACTGTTTTGTAACCAAATATAACTGTCCAATAAATACTTCAGCACCCATGAGAATATTTACATTTCATGAGGATTTATGAGAATATTATTATTACTCTCAATTTTAATCTCAAAAATAAAGTCAAAATGTTAAGGAAGTTACCTGTATATAGTACAAAACCCATTTAGGTCTGCTTCTTGCTAAAGTTTGTGATTTGGGGAAAGTTACTTTACATCTCTGAGTCTCCAATCCTTGACTCTTTAATAAGAAATGTATATTCCATATATGACTGCAACATTATTTCCCTCCCGATATGCTCTTCTTAAAGTTGAACTTGATCCTCCAGCCTTGGAGAGGTGAGTTCAACATCCTCTTTTGAACCTCAGTGGATCTTTTTTCATAGTAAATAGAGTTTCTTATATGACAAACACTAAATTTTATTCAACGTCAGGACATATTCATCCAAAACTTAATATATTTAACTAAAACAGATTTACAGATATTTGATTTTCAGTTGACAAAAACATTTAAAAAATGATCTCAAGGATTAGCATTACTCTGATAATAAAATTTGACAAAGGCTACAAGAAAATTCTTCATGGTCTGATCATGAGTAATGCTGGATAATTCCAGACTGGAAGCAGACTACATATTATAATGACATAATGGGAAAAGTTGATGGTCAATTAGTTATCAGATTTCCTATGAGATGGCAACATACAAATTTAATTTTATTGCTAATTATATAAAATATGGAAAATAGCTAATCTTAACCTTTTCTGTTTTATTCAAAGGAAGTTGTTAATAGGTTTTAAGAATCAAAGAGCATAATTAAATGTGTGAGAAAGTATCTCATAAATTACATATTTGAATCTAACTGTCAATCTGTGTTTTGGTGTATTTGAAGTTGGGGCAAAAAATCTTTTTACCTTCTTGTGTGTTAAAAATTGATATTTGGGGCTTCCCTGGTGACTCAGGGGAATCCTGCCAATGCAGGAGACACAGGTTCGATCACTGATCTAGGAAGAGTCCACATTCCTCAGAGCAACTAAAGCCTGTGTACCACAACTACTGAACCTGGGAGCCAGAACTACTGAGCCTGTATGCTGCAACCACTGAAGCCCACAAGCCCTAGAGCCTGTGCTCGGAATAAGAGAAGCCGCCACAATGAAAAGCCATGCACTGCAACTAGAAAGCAGCCCTCTGCTTGCTGCAACTAGAAAAAAGCACGTGGGCAGCAACAAAGATCCAGCACAGCCATAAATACATAAAATCATAAAAAATTAATATTCAATTTACTGAAATAAATTTTTTAAACTAGAGTTTTATTTTTAAACCAAAATTATAAAACCTTCTGTTTCTATATAATGCTCCTCTATCTTTGAAATCACTTTGAGGGGTTTGCACTGAAGTAAGGAATTTTATTAAGAAATTTAAAGTTGATCATAAACACTCTCTTCCAACAACACAAGAGAAGACTACACATGGACATCACCAGATGGTCACACCAAAATAAGACTGATTATATTCTTTGCAACCAAAGATGGAGAAGCTCTATACAGTCAGCAAAAACATGACCAGGAGCTGATTGTGGCTCAGATCATGAACTCCTTATTGCCAAATTCAGACACTAATTTAAGAAAGTAGGGAAAACCACTAGACCATTCAGGTATGATATAAATCAAATCCCTTATGATTATACAGTGGAAGTGAGAAATAGATTTAAGGGACTAGATCTGATAGATAGAGTGCCTGATGAACAATGGACGGAGGCTCATGACATTGAACAGGAGAAAGGGATCAAGATCATCCCCATGGAAAAGAAATGCAAAAAAGCAAAATGGCTGTCTGAGGAGGCCTTACAAATAGCTGTGTAAAGAAGAGAAGCAAAAAGCAAAGCAGAAAAGGAAAGATATAAGCATCTGAATGCAGAGTTCCAAAGAATAGCAAGAAGAGATAAGAAAGGCTTCCTCAGCGATCAATGCAGAGAAATAGAGGAAAACAACAGAATGGGAAAGACTAGAGATGTCTTCAAGAAAATTAGAGATACCAAGGGAACATTTCATGCAAAGATAGGCTCGATAAAGGACAGAAATAGTATGGACCTAACAGAAGCAGATGGCACCCCACTCCAGTACTCTTGCCTGGAAAATCCCATGGATGGAGGAGCCTGGTGGGCTGCAGTCCATGGGGTCACTAAGAGTCGGACACGACTGAGCAACTTCACTTTCACTTCCATGCATTGGAGAAGGAAATGGCAACCCACTCCAGTGTTCTTTCCTGGAGAATCCCAGGGATGGGGGAGCCTGGTGGGCTGCCATCTATGGGGTCGCACAGAGTCAGACACAACTGTAGTGACTTAGTAGTAGTAGTAACAGAAGCAGAAGGTATTAAGAAGAGGTGGCAAGAATACACAGAAGAACTGTACAAAAAAGAGCTTCACGACCCAGATAATCATGATGGTGTGATAACGCACCTAGAGCCAGACATCCTGGAATGTGAAGTCAAGTGGGCCTTAGAAAGCATCACTATGAACAAAGCTAGTGGAGGTGATGGAATTCCAGTTGAGCTATTCCAAATCCTGAAAGATGATGCTGTGAAAGTGCTGCACTCAATATGCCAGCAAATTTGGAAAACTCAGCAGTGGCCACAAGACTGGAAAAGGTCAGTTTTCATTCCAATCCCAAAGAAAGGCAATGCCAAAAAATGCTCAGACTACCACACAATTGCACTCATCTCACAGGCTAGTAAAGTAATCCTCAAAATTCTCCAAGCCAGGCCTCAGCAGTACATGAACCATGAACTTCCAGATGTTCAAGCTGGTTTTGGAAGAGGCAGAGAAACCAGAGATCAAATTGCCAACAATCTGCTGGATCATCAAAAAAGCAAGAGAGTTCCAGAAAAACATTGATTTCTGCTTTATTGACTATGCCAAAGCCTTTGACTGTGTGGATCACAATAAACTGTGGAAAACTCTGAAATAGATGGGAATACCAGACCACCTGACTTGCCTCTTGAGAAACCTATGCAAGTTAGGAAGCAACAGTTAGAACTGGATATGGAACAATAGACTGGTTCCAAATAGGAAAAGGAGTAAGTCAAGGCTGTATATTGTTACCTACTTATTTAACTTATATGCAGAGTACATCATGAGAAATGCTGGGCTGGAAGAAGCACAAACTGGAATCAAGATTGCTGAGAGAAATATCAATAACCTCAGATATGCAGATGATACCACCCTTATGGCAAAAAGGGAAGAGGAACTAAAAAGCCTCTTGATGAAAGTGAAAGAGGAGAGTGAACAAGTTGGCTTAAAGCTCAACATTCAGAAAATGAAGATCATGGCATTTAGTCCCATCAGTTCATGGGAAATAGATGGGGAAACAGTGGAAACAATGTCAGACTGTATTTTTCTGGGCTCCAAAATCACTGCAGATGGTGACTGCAGCCATGAAATTAAAAGACACTCCTTGGAAGAAAAATTATGACCAACCTAGATAGCATACTGAAAAGCAGAGACATTACTTTGCCAACAAAGGTCTGTCTAGTCAAGGCTAAGGTTTTTCTAGTAGTCATGTATGGATGTGAGAGTTGGACTGTGAAGAAAGCTGAGCGCCAAAGAATTGATGCTTTTGAACTGTGGTGTTGGAGAAGACTCTTCAGAGTCCCTTGGACTGCAAGGAGATCCAACCAGTTCACCTAAAGAGGACCAGTCCTGGGTGTTCACTGAAAGGACTGATGCTGAAGCTGAAACTCCAATACTTTGGCCACCTCATGCGAAGGGTTGACTCATTGGAAAAGACCCTGATGCTGGGAGGGATTGCAGGCAGGAGGAGAAGGGGACCACAGAGGATGAAATGGCTGGATGGCATCACCGACTGGATGGACATGAGTTTGAGTGAACTCTGGGAGTTGGTGATGGACAGGGAGGCCTGGCATGGTGCAATTCATGGGGTTGCAAAGAGTTGGACATGACTGAGCAACTGAACTGTCTGAATATATGTAATATATTTAAATTTCTTCAAATTCCCCAATCAACAAATCTAACAAAACCATCCCAAGTATTAAATATACACAGTTAATTTAATGGCAACATACTCTCAATATTCTTGCCTGGAGAACCCCATGAACACCAGAGGAGCCTTGCAGGCTACAGTCTGGGGTTACAAACAGTTGGACATATGTTGAGTGACTGAACTACAGCAACAGTTAATTTTATCAATGATCATACAAATATGGATAATCTTAGATTATCTTTAAATATTTGAATAAATTTGGTTTCTGCTACCCCTCATAGATTATGAGTACACAACTTAAGCATTCAGTTCAGTTCAGTCCAGTTCAGTTGCTCAGTTGTGTCTGACTCTTTGCGACTAAATAAGTCCAAGGGACTCTCAAGAGTCTTCTCCTGTGGCGGATTCATGTTGATGTATGGCAAAACCAATACAATACTGTAAGGTAATTAACCTCCAATTAAAATAAATAAATGTATATTTAAAAAAAAAAAAAGTCTTCTCCAACACTACAGTTTAAAAGCATCAATTCTTCAGTGCTCGGCTTTCTTCACAGTCCAACTCTCACATCCATACATGACCACTGGAAAAACCATAGCCTTGACTAGATGGACCTTTGTTGGCAAAGTAATGTCTCTGCTTTTCAATATGCTATCTAGGTTGATCATAACTTTCCTACCAAGGAGAAAGTGTCTTTTAATTTCATGGCTGTAGTCACCATCTGCAGTGATTTTGGAGTCCCCAAAAATACAGTCTGACACTGTTTCCACTGTTTCCCCATCTATTTCCCATGAAGTGATGGGACCAGATGCCATGATGTTAGTTTTCTGAATGTTGAGATTTAAGCCAACTTTTTCACTCTCCTCTTTAACTTAAGCATTAAATACACTTTAAGTACTTGAACAGATTATTCCTGAAACCCAGCACAGAAGTACTGATAGTTTATGTCTGAATTACTCACTCATTTTTATCTTTAATTCTAAGGACCCAAATTTAAAGATTCCACTAACAGTATATTTTCAGCGATCATTTCTATTGTGTGTCAGTAAGGAAATGGAAATCACATTTCAGAATATATTTGAGTTAATTTCTCTGTGGGTTCAAGTTTTTTTTTTGTTTGTTTTTTATTAAACACTTATTTAGTCAAGATAGTAGATCTAGAAGTACACTTTTTTAGCACAACTTTCATCTTTCTGTTATAGTAACATGCCAATAACGACTAATCTATTCCCTCTAAAAAGGAAGTTTTCCCAGCATTCATATCCTGGGTTCAAGTTTCGCTATTACATTCTGGCCTCTACACATAGATTGCTTTACTACCTCAATGGATTCAATTAATCAATTTTCCAGATGACTATTTTAAACTATATGTATATCCTTCAACTCAAACACTTAAATACTTTTTAAATATATACAATTTAAGGATTTATCAAGTTTCAGTCTGGTTTTATACCAATTTTTTCTAAAGTAACTTCAATTACAATTTTTTTTTTTTTGGCTGCATCACATGTGGCACATGCAGAAGGCAATGGCACCCCACTCCAGTACTCTTGCCTGGAAAATCCCATGGATGGAGGAGCCTGGTAGGCTGCAGTCCATGTGGTCACCAAGAGTCGGACATGACTGAGTGACTTCACTTTCACTTTTCCTCTCATGCATTGGAGAAGGAAATGGCAACCCACTCCAGTGTTCTTGCCTGGAGAATCCCAGGGACGAGGGAGCCTGGTGGGCTGTCATCTATGGGGTCACACAGAGTTGGACACGACTGAAGTGACTTAGCAGCAGCAGCACGTGGCACACAGGATCTTAGTATCATCCTTAAAGTATTTAGAAAAAAGATGTTTCAACTTTTTGTAAGAACGTGCAATATTATTCTAGATATATACATATACAAACATTATATATATATGTACACATCTACCACATATAGGAAATATATACATATACATTATTTTTATTTGTAACCATGTTTTACTTCATAGAGTTAAGAGAAATATGAAGAAAGAAAAGACAACAAGATTAATGAGGACCTACTGTGAACTACTGAGTTATCATTTTATGTATTACCTTTTGCAATACGCATTTTACAAATAAGGATATGAGCCTGAAGGATAAATCACTTGTTCAAAGTCACACAGTTAGTAGTTCATATATTTGAATTTATATTTACAAACTCATACGCTATGATTTTTTCATAATAATGATGTAATTTTTATGGGGGAAAAATAAGATGCATGAGGAGACCAGCACTGCATGCAGACTCAATACTGTCTAAAATATAATCTTTTATTATTTCTCTAATTCCCAAATAGTTCACTAGGAAAATGGAAAATTTTAAACATTCTTCTGCCCTATTTCAAAGAGGTTGGGGGGGGTTGATATAAAATGTAATCAAATGTGTTAAAAATATATTATACATTTATATTTAAAAATTCTTACTAAAAATGAATTCTAAAATATTGTGATGTATATATATATATACACACATGTACAATGTATATATATGTATGACACATATGTATGACAGTATTAATATTCACCCATTTCAGGGATTACTGAAGACATCAAAAAGACTCAATAATTCCAATGATCATAAAAGCCTTTCAAAAACAAATGAAAACCAGGAATAATTAAAGTGGAAATAAACTACTTTATGAATCTTTTTATATCCTTTATGTTTGTGAGGGTACTAGAAACAAACCAGTAAATTGACTAGGTATCTGATTTTAAATTGAATTTTTTCCAATGTTATGAGTCTTGGAAAACTTTCAAAATTTACAAATTAAATGAAATTTACTTAACATGCTATAATAATGCTTCATTAAGTGTATCTCCACTTACCCTCTGGATCTCTGCAATGTTCTATTATAAATTTCACTCAGACATGAAAAAAAAAAAAAATTAGCCAGTTATTTCACTCCTAAAATAGGACCAATTGAAAAGTGAAAGAAAGTGAAGTTGCTCAGTTGTGTCTGACTCTTTGCGACCCCATGGACTGTAGCCTACCACACTCCTCTATCCATGGGATTTTCCAGGCAAGAGTACTGGAGTGGGTTGCCATTTCCTTCTCCAGAGGATCTTCCCAACCCAGGGACTGAACCTGAGTCTTCCACATTGTAGGCAGATGCTTTACCATCTGAGCCACCAGGAAAGTCTATTGAAGTAATTACAAATTCATACTAGCTACATAAAGCCAGTGACTATGCAGAATATTTTTCTCTATAAGCAACAAAATTATTTGGTCTTTCTTACATCATTCTTCTATAATGTTCATTTAAAAAGCAATTAAAAGGACTGATGAGCATATATTAGCAATTCCTCAATAAAACTGACTTTTAAAAATGTCTTGATAAACACATAATTGATTTTTTTTGGGGGTAATAAGATTGTACTACAGAAAATATTTTTAAATGTTTATATTTAACTCAAATATTCAATTGTTTTGAACACTCAAATATTTGAGTGAGAGGATGTTAGTTGCTAAGTCATGTCTAACTCTTTTGCAATCCATAGACTGTAGCCTACCAGACTCCTCTGTCCATGGAATTCTCCATGCAAGAATACTAGAAGGGGTTGCCATTTCCTTCTTGAGGCTCTTCCTGACCCAGTGATGGAATTTGGGTCTTCTGCATTGCAGGCAGATTCTTAACCTTTTGAGCTACCAGGGAAGCCCTAGAGAATTTAATATTTTATTTTGAATATTCAACAATATGTATTTCATGTATTTGGGGGTTAAAGAAATATGAAAAATATTTGATATTTAGAGTGTACTGCAGCATGAATGTCATCACCATGGAAAACATAACTCTTTTGGAATTCATTTGTGAGAAATGTATTGCTTTGAACATGATATTCATTCCCTTTGAGGTAAAAACATCTTTTAACAAGTGAAATTTTCAACTTAAAGCAAATAACCTAAAATACTTCATCTTAAAAAAGGTGTTTTGTATCCTTGGAAGTTAAATTAAGTAGGTTGAAACTGATAAATAAGAGTTAATATTGTGTTTGTTTACAATGTTTTATACTGTAATAAACATACAATTGCAAAAAAACAAAAATATTATTGAAAGTTGTGAATCTTTTACTTACAGGTGTTAGGTTTTTTCCCCCACATAAAATCACCAGTAGTATCATACTATGTGCAATATTCTATACATTTCTTTCTTATTTAGTGACATAATCATTTAAATTCTTAATTTACAATATCTAAAAATTACCAAATAATTCATAATGGGAAAATTAACCTAAGAGATGTGTTTAAGTATTCCTGAATTATGCTTGTATTACTACTTTGTATTTAAGTAAAATTAGTTAAATTTTTAAAATCTATGCTTGATAGAGATCAATGATAAAAAGGTGAAAATTGGAAGCCACTAAACAGTGGAATGATATGACTTTGTTTGAAATTTTAAAAAAATTACCAGGTGTGCAATGAGAAAAACACATTGCTATTAAGAATCTCTATTGTAGGAGGTCCTACAAGATTAGGCAAGACCATAAAATTGTGAGCTGAGTGAAATGGCAGCTGAAGTGATAGATACAAGTGAACAGATTTGAACTATATTTAGGAAATAGAAGAATTCTGATGGATTATTTAACATGATTTAGGGAAGTGGCAACCCACTCCATTATTCTTGCCTGGAGAATCACCATGGACAGAGGAGCCTTGGTGGGCTACAGTCCAGGGTCACAAAAGAGTTGGGCATGACTGAAGCAACTTACAGAGAAGGCAATGGCACCCCACTCCAGTACTCTTGCCTGGAAAATCCCATGGATGGAGGAGCCTGGTGGGCTACCGTCCATGGGGCCGCTAAGAGTCAGACACAGCTGAGCGACTTCACTTTCACTTTTCACTTTCATGCATTGGAGAAGGAAATGGCAACCCACTCCAGTGTTCTTGCTTTGAGAATCCCAGGAACGGGGGAGCCTGGTGGGCTGCCGTCTATGGGGTCACACAGAGTTGGACACGACTGAAGTGACTTAGCAGCAGCAGCAGCAGCAGAAGCAACTTAGGACACACACACACACACACACACACAGGGAAGTAAAAGATATGGTCAAAGATGAGAAAGGTTTTATGGGCAACTGAATAGACAGTAAACTAAAAACACACACAAAGAAATTGATTTGTTGGGAATAGGAAAATGCAGGGTGACATTTTTAAGAACTGTCCAAATGGATACTTCCAATATACAGTTAAATATATGACTATGAATAAAAAGAATATGCTATAACAGGAGTCAAGGTATCAGAGCATGAAGCACTGGTCGAGAATATTTCAAATGTTGCTAATGAGAAACTTAGAAAATGACTGAAAAAGTCCACATTTGACATTTTTGATTTTGTATATATAATTTATTATTTTGGTGATAAAGATCTCAGAATACATTGAACTGTGCAGTAAGTCAAGGAGACATAAAGTATAAATGCTGTTGTTGCTGTGCTGTTTAGTCAGTAAGTCCTATTTGACTCTTTGCAACCCCATGGACTGTAGTTCATCAGGCTCCTCTATCCATGTGATTTCCCAGGCAAGAATACTGAGTGGGGTACCATTTTCTTCTCCAGAGGATCTTCCCAACCAGGGAGTGAACCTGTATCACCTGCATTGGAAGGTGGGCAGATTCTTTCCCACTGAATCACCAGGGAAGGCCAAGGAGTATAAATAACTCTTAATAATTATGACTGTGAGTGAAGAGATAGTCAGCTTAAGAGAACATAGGGTAGAATTTGTTTTGTTGTTTGTTGATATATTGGTGGATTGATATACCTCTTTAATTGTTAAAGGGAAGGCATCTCTAAAGAGAAAGAATTGACTACTTATGAGAAACTTTTGTGCCAGAGAAGGAAAAAAAATAGACCCCAAAACACAAATAGAAAAATTATTTCTGACATGGGAAGTAATACTTCTTCTATTACAACTGGAAAAAGAATGGAAGGGATATAATGACACAGATGTATTTCACTATTATAATAGCGGGAAATTGAATTAGGTCTTGTGATTGCTTTACTTAATAAGGGAGGATATACTGTTTGACAGTAAGGGAGAAGGGATGAGGGTTTTCTGCTGATTTTATACAGTTTAGAAGACAGACCTATGATCTTTATAATGTCCTATATATTTTGGTTTTATCTCTATATTACCCTATATATCTTCTAACAGGTGTAGAATATTTTTATTTCTATCACTTTATAATAGAGCTTAGAAATGGTGTACATGCTTAAATAGCCCATTTTTTCATAGGTGTCAAGGAAAATTGGACATATTCTGAAAAAATAGCACATTAATTTAAAACCTTACTATAATATAGAGGTATAAATAATAATGACTGAGCGACTGATCTGAATCAGAATAAATAATAATTCAATTACAAATAATTAAATATGTGTAACAAATCAGATCAGATCAAATCAGTCGCTCAGTCGTGTCCGACTCTTTGCGACACCATGAATCGCAGCATGCCAGGCCTCCCTATCCATCACCAACTCCCGGAGTTCACTCAGACTCACATCCATCGAGTCAGTGATGCCATCCAGCCATCTCATCCTCTGTCGTCCCCTTCTCCTCTTGCCCCCAATCCCTTCCAGCATCAGAGTCTTTTCCAATGAGTCAACTCTTCGCATGACGTGGCCAGAGTACTGGAGTTTCAGCTTTAGCATCCTTCCTTCCAAAGAACAGCCAGGGCTGATCTCCTTCAGAATGGACTCGTTGGATCTCCTTGCAGTCCAAGGGACTCTCAAGAGTCTTCTCCAACACCACAGTTCAAAAGCATCAATTCTTTGGCGCTCATCATTCTTCACAGTCCAACTCTCACATCCATACATGACCACGGGAAAAACCATAACCTTGACTAGAACATTTGTTGGCAAAGTAATGTCTCTGCTTTTGAATATACTATCTAGATTGGTCATAACTTTCCTTCCAAGGAGTAAGTGTCTTTTAATTTCATGGCTGCAGTCACCATCTGCAGTGATTTTGGAGCCGAGAAAAATAAAGTCTGACACTGTTTCCACTGTTTCCCCATCTATTTCCCATGAAGTGATGGGACCGGATGCCATGATCTTCCTTTTCTGAATGTTGAGCTTTAAGCCAACTTGTTCACTCTCCTCTTTCACTTTCATCAAGAGGCTTTTTAGTTCCTCTTCACTTTCTGCCATAAGGGTGGTGTCATCTGCATATCTGAGGTTATTGATATTTCTCCTGGCAATCTTGATTTCAGCTTGTGTTTCTTCCAGTCCAGCATTTCTCATGATGTACTCTGCATATAAGTTAAATAAGCAGGGTAACAATATACAGCCTTGACGTACTCCTTTTCCTATTTGGAACCAGTCTGTTGTTCCATGTCCAGTTCTAACTGTTGCTCCCTGACATGCATACAGATTTCTCAAGAGGCAGATCAGATGGTCTGGTATTCCCATCTCTTTCAGAATTTTTCACAGTTTCTTGTGATCCACACAGTCAAAGGCTTTGGCATAGTCAATAAAGCAGAAACAGATGTTTTTCTGGAACTCTCTTGCTTTATCCATGATCCAGTGGATGTTGGCAATTTGATCTCTGGTTCCTCTGCCTTTTCTAAAACCAGCTTGAACATCTGGAAGTTCATGGTTCACATATTGCTGAAGCCTGGTTTGGAGAATTTCGAGCATTACTTTACTAGCGTGTGAGATGAGTGCAATTGTGTGGTAGTTTGAGCATTCTTTGGCATTGCCTTTCTTTGGGATTGGAATGAAAACTGACCTTTTCCAGTCCTGTGGCCACTGCTGAGTTTTCCAAATTTGCTGGCATATTGAGTGCAGCACTTTCACAGCATCATCTTTCAAGATTTGGAATAGCTCAACTGGAATTCTATCACCTCCACTAGCTTTGTTCATAGTGATGCTTTCTAAGGCCCACTTGATTTCATATTCCAGGATGTCTAGCTCTAGGTGAGTTATCACACCATCATGATTATCTGGGTCATGAAGATCTTTTTCGTACAGTTCTTCTGTGTATTCTTGCCATGTCTTCTTAATAAGTAGCTGTAACAAATACCAGCTACTTAAGAAAACATTGCCTTATCTTCCAATTAATGTAAATGTTTGCTTTTTTTTATTTCTACAAATTAATCTGTAAATATCTTCATCCAATTTGAAACTTATCAAAGGCTGTTATAATAACATCTACAAGAATCTTTAAAAGTCAGAGAAACACAATTTATGGCTGTACAATAAACAAACAGTTAAGATGGAGTCTGAAGGTGGCTGTTACACAGTTTGTAAAACTGTCAAAATTACATGACAGAGAGAAGAAAAAATCCTTCTGCCCAAGCTGTCATCTGTGGACCATTATACCAGGTATAAGTATTTAGACACTTTTCAATGAGTGAACATGGGATCATATCCCAAAGCCTAGTGTTGTTCGAGAATTCAAGCAGCATTACCTGATATACTAAGTACTTCGGTTTGGCTAATGAGCGAAATCTCAGGAAGAAAATTTGGTCTGTCAACTCCTTGATTTTGAGTAGTGTGACCTAAGCTCATATTTGCCAAAGTCTCTGCAATGCCAGGAGGCAGTTGGGGGGGACTTGCTGTCATAGATACAATTATAATTAATTTGATTTAGCCTCATTAAGTCTTCTAAGTCTTTGCCATATTTACCTATGTTAGAACAAACTAGTTCAGATATTTTGTCTTCAGGTGGGTAAATGTATACATATATGCAGAATTATATTTATGAATAATATATACATGTGTATATATATTATATATATATATATTTCTTCAAGTATTTTCAGCTTTAATCTTTGCTAAAGTTATAAGCTTATAAACTAAGATAATTTTACAGAAAGAAAAGAATAAAATTGTTCTGTATAATTTGGTTCATTTTAGAGATTTGATATTTAATTTCCAGTTTGCCAGAAGTCCTTAGCTACTTAACAGAAAATAAATAAATGATATCTTACTCAGACCTGTTGAGTACTACCTGTAGGCATTATAAATGCTGTTTATATTCTTATCATATCAGTAATGCTAATATTCTACTACTGTTCTTGGATATCAGATATAATACTTATATATATAATGGAAACAATAAAAACATATATACTATAATATTAATATACATAGGAATCGTATGTGTCTATGATTCCTACTTCATAGAAACCTTAAAACACATAATATAATTTAATATTAAAAAATTTAATCTTTACCCTCAAATAAATAGAGATTTACCTATTTAAATCTTTCAAGGCCTGCTAATTGATGAAGTTCTACTGCTTTTCTATTATTAAAACAAATACCAGTATAAATACAAATATACATTAATTTTTAAAATTAAACGCTTGGTACGGAAACTGCATTATTCTATCATCCTCTTATTTTTCTTTTCTTGTAAGAACTCCCACCCTCTGCTTGTAAGTCCTAGTTGTGCATATGACTTCCCAACTAAATATCATATTTCCCAGTCTCTCTTGCAGTTACATCTGGCCATATGATTAAATTCTTGTTAGTGAAATGCGGCGGCTTCCCTTGTGGCTTAGCTGGTGAAATGTGACTTTGCAGTTCTTATTTAGGCATTAGGTCATAAAATGTGATTCGAAGTTACATAAGTAACATTCAGGTCATTTGCCCCAGACCCTTACTCTCTTTTCTCCTTCCTGGGGCCTGCAATAAGTATGTGGTAATGACAAAAGTCTTAACTCTGTAGACAAGAGCAGCACTGTGAAGCAAGGTGAGACCACAAGACTGAAAGTCTGAAGCCCTTAATGAGCTTTTGAAGCTATAGCTTCTTCTGTTCTGAATGGTCATGTAAGAAGCAGAAAAAGTTCTGACCTATTTAAAAATGTACGTTTTAAGATTCTTTACTAAAACAGCTTAAGCTGCATTCTAAATAACACATTTGGTTTCAAGGGGAATATGGAGATAGTAGGTTACCTCAAATAATTTTTGAAGTTCTCTAGGAAATCTGAAGAAACAAATAAGGCAGAATGTTTCATGGTGATAGTTTTACTACATTTCATATTTCACATAATGTCTGCTGCTGCTGCTAAGTCGCTTCAGTCGTTTCCAACTCTGTGCGACCTCATAGACAGCAGGCCACCAGGCTCCCCTGTCCCTGGGATTCTCCAGGCAAGAATACTAGAGTGGGTTGCCATTTCCTTCTCCAAAAAGTGAAAGTGAAAAGTCCAAGTGAAGTCGCTCAGTCGTGTCCGACTCTTAGCGACCTCATGGACTGGCTCCTCTATCCATGGGATTTTCCAGGCAAGAGTATTGGAGTGGGGTGCCATTGCCTTCTCCACATAATGTCTGCTGCTGCTGCTGCTGCTGCTAAGTCGCTTCAGTCGTGTCCGACTCTGTGCAACCCCAAAGACGGCAGCCCACCAGCTTCCCCCGTCCCTGGGATTCTCCAGGCAAGAACACTGGAGTGGGTTGTCATTTCCTTTTCCAATGCATGAAAGTGAAAAGTGAAAGTGAAGTCACTCAGTCATGTCTGACTCTTAGTGACCCCATGGACTGTAGCCTGCCAGGCTCCTCCATCCATGGGATTTTCCAGGCAAGAGTACTGGAGTGGGATGTCATTGACTTCTCCGCCACATAATGTCTAAGACGCTTTATATATCTAAAGAACCATATCTGAAAAGTATATATTCATCATATTGCTTTTATTTATATCTTTTGCAAAGTTCATTCTTCTTTAAGGTGAAGAGAATGTAAGTTTTTTATAAGCTTGGTATAATTGTAACTTTTTTCCTAAAATTAAAAATAATTTATATTATAGTACTAACATATTTCTAGTATCTAAAAGCCATTTATATTTTAAAAAAAATATATATATATATATATAAGAAGTGGAGAAGGAAATGGCTACCCACTCCAGTATTCTTGCCTGGAGAATCCCATGGACAGAGGAGCCTGGCGGGCTGGCTGAAGTCCACTGGTTCACAAAGAGTCAGATAAGACTGAGTGACTAAGTCATCATCATAGATAAGAAGTAAATTGATGATTAAAGTGGAATAATAAAAATGCTCAATTAATACAAGGAAAGGCAGAAAAAGTGGAAAAATGAAACCCCAGCAACTAAAACTATACTTAATGGTGAGAAAAAAGATATTTTTCCTGAAAGATGAAGGAGAAAGCAAAAATATCCTTTTCACCACTACTATTTTAATACTGGAAATCTTAGCTAATAAAATAAGATAAGAAAAGGAAATAAAAGTAACAGCTGAGAAAGAAGAAACTAAACAGACTTCACTGGTATATAGAAGATGGTCTCACTAGAAAATTCCATAAATAGTCAAAAAGGAAATTCTAAAGCTAATAAGAGATCACAGCAAGGTTATAGGATACAGGTTAATATATTTTGAAATAAAAAACAAAGTACCATTTATGTCAGAACCAAACTAAAGGAAATACTCAGGTATAAATCTAACAAAGTATGTAAAATGATAACCATAAAACTCTAATAAAATTAAAGATTATCTAAATGAATTAAGAGATATCCCATGGTAATGGATACTATTATGTATCAGTTTTTTCCTAACTGACCTGTAGATTTGATGGAATCCCAACGAATAGCTCAGTGGATGTCAACAAAATGACATAAAATTTATTTTGTAATTGAAATATAGTTGATTTACAATGTTGCATAATTTTAGGTTACAATAAAGTGACTTCAGCTTTATATATGTTCAATTATACATAATTTTAAATATATACATATATTTGTAACATGTTCTTTTTCAGATCATTTTCTGTTATAAGTTATTATAAGATATTGAATACAGTTTCCTGTGCTATAGAGTAAATTCTTGTTGTTTATCTGTGGTCATTTAATTATAATGTTTTTACAGAAAATAAAAAGAGCCAGAATTGGTAACAAAATGCTAAAGAATAAAATGTCAACATACTGACACTACTCCAATTCAAGACTTACTATAAAACTACAAAATCAGAATGACATGGAATTAATCAAAGAATAAACAAATAAGCAAACATTGTCTGATATTAATAAAAGAATAAACAAAAATAATGGAATAGAATAGAAATACAGACACAGAGTATTTAATATATTCAAATTACATTTGACAAAGAGCAAAAGTAATTCAATAAACAGAATATAACTTTTCAGTAAATGATACTGGAACAACTAAAAACCAAATTCATTAAAAAAAGAAAGAATCTAGACACAGATCTTATATCTTTTGCAAAAAGATCTCCCTATCTTTATCTCCCTAGGGACCTCAGACGTAAATGTATATCTACATAAATGTATATCTCCTATATCTTTTGCAAAAAGATCTCCCTATCTTTATCTCCCTAGGGACCTCGGATGTAAATGTATACAAAAGTATAAAACTTTTGAAAGGTAAGTTAGAAATGTATCTAGGTGACTTTGGATTTCAGAATGACTCATTTGATAAAAGATCCAAAGCACTATCCATGAAAGAAATAACTGATGTGTTAGACTTCTCTAAAATTAAAATTTTCTACTCCATTAAAAAACTGTTAAGAGAATAAAAGTTAAGCAACAGACAAAGGAAAATCTTTTGAAAAACACATATTTGTTAAAGGAATGGTATCCAAAAGATATGAAGAACTCTAAGACTCAATATATGGACCTAAACAACCTCGTTAAAACATGGGCACAAGATCTGAACACCTCACCAAAGAAGACCTACAGATGGTGAGTATGCATATAGAACAGTGTTCAATATCACATCATTATGCTATTGTAAATTAAAACAAGCAGATATCACTACATACTGATTTGAGTGACAAAATCCAAAATACTGAAAACATCAAATGCAGGCAAGGATATAGAACAAGAACTTTCATTCATTGTTGGCGGCAATGCAAAATGGAACAACAATTTTGGAAGACAGTTTGATAGTTTCTTCTAAGGGTAACCATAGAGTGACTATATGTTTCATCAACAGAGATACTAGACATTAACTCACTTTAGTTAAATATATATAATTTTTTTTTTATTAATCACTAAGTCATGCCCCACTCTTTGCAACACCATGGACTGCAGCTTGCCAGGATCCTGTCCTCCACAATCTCTCAGAGTTTGTTCAAATTCATATCCATTGAGTCAGTGATGCTAATCAAAACATCTCATCCTCTGCCTCCTCCTTCTCATTTTGCCTTCAATCTTTCCCAGCATCAGCATCTTTTTCAATGAGTTGGTTCTTTGCATTGAGTGCCAAAATATTGGAGGTTCAGTTACAGCAACAGTACTTCCAATGAATATTCGGGGTTGATTTCCTTTATGATGGACAGTTTTGATCTTCTTGCTGTCCAAGTGACTCTCAAGAGTCTTCTCCAGCACCAGCACCACAACTGGGAAGCATCAATTCTTCCACACTCAACTTTCTTTATGGTCAAACGCTCACATCCGAACATGACAACTGGAAAAACCATAGCATTGACTATATGGACATTTGTTGGCAGAGTGAGGTCTTTGTTATTTATTTATTTATTTATTTTTAATATGCTGTCTAGGCTTGTCATAGTTTTCCTTGCAAGGACATCCCTGGTGGCTCAGAGGGTAAAGCGTCTGCCTCCAATGCGGGAGACCTGGGTTCGATCCCTGGGTCGGGAAGATACCCTGGAGAAGGAAATGGCAATCCACTCCAGTACTATTCCCTGGAAAATCCCATGGACAGAGGAGCCTGGTAGGCTGCAGTCCATGGGGTCACAAAGAGTCAGACCTGACTGAGTGACTTTCCTTTACTTTTCCTTTCCTTTCCTTGCAAAGAGCAGGCATCTTTAATTTCATGGCTGCAGTCACCATCTGCAGTGATTTTGAAGCCCATGTGAAGAAAATCTGTCCCTGTTTCCACTTTTACCCCTCCTGTTTGCTATGAAGTAATATCCCTGGATGAATAATCTTGGTTTTCTGAATATTGAGTTTCAAGTCAGCATTTCCACTCTCCTCTTTCACACTTATCAAGAGGCTCTTTAGTTCCTCTTCACTTTCTACCACTAGAGTGGTATCGTCTGCATATCTGAGGTTGTTGATATTTCTCCCAGCAATCTTGATTCCAGCTTGTGATTTATCCACCCCAGCATTTTGCATGATGTACCCTGTACGGAAGTTGAATAAGCAGGATGACAATGTGCTGCCTTGTTGGACCTCTTTCTCAATTTTGAACTAGCCAGTTGTTCCATGTCTAGATCTAATTGTTGTTTCTTGACTTGCATACAGGTTTTTTAGGAGACAGATAAGGTGGTCTGGTATTCCCATCTCTTTAAGAATTTTCTACAATTTGCTGTGATTCACACAGTCAAAAACTTTAGTCAATGAAGCAGAAGTAGATGTTTTTCTGGAATTCCCTTGCTTTCTTCTTGATCCAACAAATTTGATGTCTGATTCCTCTTCTTCGAAACCCAGCTTGTACACCTGGAAGTTCTTGGTTCACATAGTGCTGAAGCCTAGCTTGTTGAATTTTGAACATAACCTTGCTATCATGTGAGATGAGCACAATTATATGGTAACTTGAACGTTCTTTGCCATTGCTCTTCTTTGAGATTGCAAAGAGAACTGACCTTTTCCAGTCCTGTGGCCCCTGTGGAGTTTTCCAAATTTGCTATTGATTGCAGCACTTTAACAGCATCATTCAGCTGAAATTCCATCACCTCCACTAAAAATTGCTTGTAGTAATGCTTCCTAAGGCTTACTTGACTTCACACTTCAGGAAGTCTGGCTCTAGGTGAGTGACCACACTATTGTGTTTATCTAGGGGTATTAATACCTTTTTTGTATAGTTCTTCTGTGCGTTCTTGATGCCTCTTTTTACTCTCTTCTGCTTCTGTTAGGTTCTTACCACTCCTGTCCCTTATCATGCTCATCCTTGCATGAAATGCTCCCTTGGTATGTCCAGTTTTCTTGAAATGATCTCTAGTCTTTCTCATTCTATTAATTTTTTTCTATTTCTCTGTATTGTTCATTTAAGTAGGCTTTATTTTCTCTCCTTGCTATTCTCTGGAACTCTACATTCAATTGGTTTTATATTTCCCTAACTCCTTTGCCTTTCACTTCTCTTCTTTTCTCATCTGTGTGTAAAACCTCCTCAGACAACCACTTTGCCTTTTCACATTTTTCTTTGGGATGGTTTTGGTTACTCCCTCTTGTCGAATGTTAAGAACTTCTGTCCATAATTCTTCCAGCACTCTGTCTACCAGATCCAATCCCTTGAATCTGTTTGTCACCTCCACTGTATAATCATAAGGGATTTGATTTAGGTCATACCTGAAAGGCCTAGTGTTTTTCCTTATTTTCTTCAATTTAAGCCTGACTTTTGCAATAAGGAACTCATAATCTGAACCACACAATCAGCTTCAGGTCATGTTTTAAAACATTTCTCCATAAAAAAACCTGAACACAAATGTTTATAGAAGCTTTAGTCATAATTTCCAATAAGTGGAAGCAAGCAAGATGTTTTCAAAAGGTGAATGAAGAAACAAACTACGGTACATTGTCAATAGAGTGTTTTTCAGCAATATAAAAAATACAGCTAACAAGCTATGTAAAGACATGGAAGAACCTAAGTGCTTATTGCTAACTTAAAGTAGCCAGTCTGAAAATGTTTTGTATTGTATGATAACAACAATATGCCATTCTGGAAAGGCAGAACTACAGAATTCGTAAAAAGGTCAGTTGTTTCCAAGGATTTAAGGGGAGAGAGAGGGGGTGAACAGGTGACACAGAGGATTTTAGGGTGGTGAAACTTTTCCATATGATATCTTAATGGTGGAAACAATGATTCATTTGAAAAGCCCATATAACTCTACAACACAAAGAGTAAACCCTAAGGAAAACTATGTGCTTAAGTTAATAATAATATATCAATGTTGGTTTACTGTTTTTAACAAATGTTCCACACTAACGCAAGACAGTAATAATTCAGAGAAATCTGTGTAGTTGTTGCAGAGAGAGTATCTGGGAACCCACTAATATCTGTGCAATTTTTCTGTAAAAATATTAATTTTCTAAAAAGCAAAGTCAATCAAAATACAAGCTACCTGATTTGTGAAATATTAAAAATGTTTTTTCCTTCAGGTATTTGATAATTTTAGTGTTTATATGTACCTTTAAACAATGATAAAATATTAATATATCTTTACTTCAAAAATTGAGTAACTTTACTTCTCATCCACATATTGTGTGCTAAAATATTTCTGTGTTTAATTAATTTTCCTCTCCTGTCACAGTAATAAAAGAAAATATTAGGCAGAGAAACAGTCATTTCTGAGGCTTTAAAAAAATATATATAAGGAGGCACACTTAAGTGAACTAAAACAAGGGATTTGCTTCAAAATGAAATAACTACAGGATGAGAGCTTGAGGCAAAATATATAAGTCAAATGAAAATTGAAATGTTGGATGTTATACCTTGTCTTTAACCCAAGGGAATCTGCAGGAAAAATATTGGTGAATTTTGAGAATATTAGGTGCTTATAATTTTTATAATAAGGCATTCAAATATAAAAGCTCTTTCTGAGATGTCCTTATTCCTTCCCATGGATAATGACTCTCTCTGCACAATTATTGCCATCATCCCTTGCCTCCCCTTAGACCATGTTCTGTTGTTATCTCTCTTTCTTTACTATTTTCAGAGTCACACTTCATATTCCCTTTATTTTTTCTTGCCTAAAATATTCTAGGGTCTGCTGTATTCTAAGTCCTTGTTATATATCAGGGGTTGATGGATGAAACTTTATCTCATTTTTTTGTTTTTTTAATTATTGCTTCCAATGCAGCTAGTTTGGCGAAGTGAAAGGGGAGAAGAGAGTCCAAAATAGTTAGGTTGAATCACATATACAAACGGAATGCCAAGAACCTCTGCCTGCAAGAGACATAAAAACTCATTTCTAGTGAGTGCAGGCTTGAGAAATAAAAAATTAGGCCACATTGGTTGCCAGTGAAATCGACTCATAGGATTTGAGCTGAAAACCCTGCATAGGGTTCGTGTAGTTGCCTTTTTAACCCTTCCTTAGCACTGAACTTTACACTTAGATGAAGATTTAGATTTCTAACTTCTACATGGACATTTCTATATAGATAAAACCCTATCATCTAAAACCTGAATCTGTCCTACTCTCCATGAACCTTCACGTCTTCCCTTTCTTATCTCTAAAGTCAAATATCATTCCTTCATCATTTTTGCTAGAAAGCCAAGATTTATTTATGATTTTTTCATTTTCCTGCTGTTATGTATAAATTATATATTAGAGCAATAAATCTATTTTATTCTCTACTCAAAATGTTCTTTATAAAATTATTGGCAAGGAGATTCAGGGGCAATGACTCCTACTCATTAAAAATTATCATGTTTTCTTTAATATTTAGTGGCAAGTTTTATTTGGGCAGGAACTATGCAGATTTTGCTTGCTATTAAATGCTTAGAACCAAATACAAAGCCTGGCATAGAGTTGGCATGTAACTCTTTCTGGAATGAATTATAAGCTAATTAATTGTCAATCAAGACCAAGAAAAATTCTCTATCCCCAACCAAAATCTGTACAATTAATCTGGATGTCAAACATAGGAATCCCATTTTAAAAATTCATAACATTACATAATTATTATTATTACCAATGTCTGGAAATGATGTAGAAATTTCCTACTGAGGAAAAAAATAAATTTTTCTGAGGATAGGGATCTGTTATAAATGGTCTTTAGCACAAAGTTTAAATAACATTAAGATATTGAAATATAGATCTAAGGTCTACTTTGGGAAGGGGAATAGGCAGGAATACTTATCTGTCCTGCATAGAATGATGATGAAGTAGTGGGATAGAGGCTGGCCCACAGGGAGAGGTCAGAAAGAGGCAGTGAATGGAGATTAAGAACATGTCTTTTGGAAGAAAGCCAAACTTTAAGGAGGTATGTCTTATGAGAAAGTTTCCATGATTTGAGATAATCAATTTGAAAATTAGGTTATTAGGCTACATTCTACCCACACAGATTAACCTTGTCTTAGCTATATTTTAGGTAACTGAAGGAACTACCAAGAACTTCAAACCTACATCTCCATTATGTTATACATTTTCTACACCCCATATAATTTAGATGATTAAAAATTAAATAAATTACATATATATATTCAAATATGCACAGATTAAATGAAAAGCATGCCACATTGATTTAGTTACATAGATTTTTAAAAAAACAAAAAAAGAAAAGTTATCTGAAGAAAACAAATTACATAGGTATTAAAAATTAAAATTTATTAAAATCTTATTAAAATTAAAATTCATTAACATTTCTTAAAATTTCAGGCAAAACTAATTGCACTTAAAGATACTCTGAATGAATTGTTCATATTAAATATAGATAATACTATATAATAGATATATGAATGACACAATAAACTAAATTAAACAATTTAATTTCAGTTTTCAGACATACTCTGACTACCTTAATTTAGCTCAAATTACAAAACACCTTACTGTTAGTTTATTATGAACTATACTTACTATAATCATGTAAATTTTTGATTAAGTATTATGAATTTCATGAGTATATTTATTAAAAATTCAGGTGATACCTGGTTAATATTATAATTTCACTGAAACCCGAACAAATTCAGCTTACATTTTAAATACTGCTATTTAAATTTTAAGTATTCTTTTAGAAAACTTGAAAAAGTTTAGAAAGTTTCAAAATACTGTGAAAATTTTGGTATAGAAAATTGTTACTTTTATGAACTAAAGAAAATTAAAGTGTTTTAAAAAGTGTTTTTAAAGTGTCTCCAAAGTGTCTTAAAATCAATTATAGCATTATCCATCTCTCATTACCTGTATATAATGCTAACTTCATAAATGTGTACTGCTAAATACACAGAATAAATGCAAAGAATATTAAGTAAAGTAATAGGAAAAAGTAGAATAAAAACATAGAGAAACTCTAAAACTGAAGGAACTAATTAAAAGTTGTGGGAGACAGAACAAAATGAAACAAAGACAAGAAAGTAAGGGTTATATATGGCTTTACAATTGGCCACGTACCGCCTCTGCAGCATGTGTGATGATTAATTCTGATTGAAGAACAAAGACTACTGGTTTGATGTGCTTAACTAGCTGAATTCCTGAGAGAAAAAAGAACTGACAACTAAAAGGAGACTAATGATTTTAATTTTGAATAATTTGAAGTATTGCTAAATTTTAAAGGGGCAAAAATATTAAAAGTACACATTTCTCCTTTGTTTTCATACTGACTCAAGAAAACAGTGTTTTATTGTATTAGTGCTCTGTAGCTATGATATTTACTGATTTCTCAAACTAATCTTATTACAGTTAGCCTAAATCCATTAATTGGTCTTGAATATAGACATGTATGCTGGCCACTCTAAAAGACTAGCACATTTTCACAAGTATAGACAGAGATCTTTTTTCTTTACATTTTGAAGAATCTGAAATTATAATATAACTTGGAATAAATATTCAATGAAGATTTGTAGCTACTAGGTAGTCAGGTATATTGTAATTTCATTGCATTACCATTATCTGTACATGTGCAAACTTAGCAGTTTTAAATGGTCCAGTCACCAACTTTGTTGAATTATTTTTATTGGAAGCATCAATTAATTGAATTACTTTTATTGAAAGCAGTTTTATTTAAGATAAGTCTTCTTTTAACTTATACTTCTTTTAACTCTTTTAACTTAAAATATATTCAAATATATTTTGGTGAAATTCAATACAGGACACAAAATTTCTTGACACATACTAGACAATATAAATAAAGACAATGGGATGGTATGGGGAGGGAGGTGGGAGGGGGTTCAGGATGGGGACACGTGTACACCCATTGGCGGATGCATGTTGATGTATGGCAAAACCAATACAATATTGTAAAGTAAAAATAATAATAATAATAAAAAATTAAAAAAAATAAACAAATTTATTGGAAGATCTACAAAAAAAATAAATAGACAATTAGATAAACTCTAATTCAAAAGAACTAGAAGAGACAGACAAAGTATTATTTAGGTTTATTTTGTTTGCAAGTGATAGAAATTATTATTAAAATAGAATTACTAGCTATCTCGCAGACTTAAGCTTGGGAAAATAAGGGATACAGCTTGATCCGGTATGTGAACACTTGAGAACATCCATTTCTTTGTCTCATTTCTGCTTTCCTGTGCAACTGATTCTGTTCTCTGTTTTCATGACTGTTTCCTTCATCTCTCAGTCTTCTTTGAGAAAAATATGCACATCTTTTTTTTTTAACCAAGAGAAAGAAGAAGTTTCAAAACATGATTTGCAGCTTAAAATCCTTAGGGATCTCTTTCACCCATCTTAAGTGAAGTGTCCAACCCTAGATCAATCAACCATGACAAAGGCAAGAGGGCTGTGATTAACTTTGTTGAAATAAAGTATCATCCTAAGATTAATCAACTACAGTGGCAGTAGACTGACATTCTAAATATGACAATTAGGTAAAACTCACTGTTGGAGGGGCAGTTATGACAAGTGCTAGTAGTAAGTCCTGTAAGTTTAAATACATCCTATATAGACCATGTGCCTTAAAATTATACTGTCAGTCTTAAAAATATTGATCATGACAAATCTTAAGATTATTGTGACTGTTATTATGGGTTATAGAAAGCTACTGACACCAAAACAACCAAAATAAATCCTAAGAGTTTAAAAAGAAAGAAAATCTTTCAGATAGTGAAAGAATAGGTGCAAAGTTGTACTGAGGTACTAAGGAAACAATAGGATTTAATTTTGTGGCTTAATAAATATTTACTTCCAGAACAAGAAAGCAGAGATAGGATATAATACAATCTAACTGCAGAAACGACTTCAAGGCTATAAAGAAAAATTCGTGAATATAAAGCTGGGCTACACTAAATGAGAATACAGATTTTGCAAGAAACAGAAATGTAGATTCATGCATAAGAATATTCAGTTAGGAAAACACATGGTCATTCGGTCAGTAACCATGCTTCAGTAAGACCAGACAGGGAACATCTTCCTAGATACTGGAGAAGGAAATGGCAACCCACTCCAGTATTCTTGCCTGGAAAATCCCATGGACAGAACAGCCTGGTAAGCTACAGTCCATGGGGTCGCAAAGAGTTGGACTCGACTGAGTGACTTCATTTCACTTCACTTCACTTCCTAGATATTAGAGCAGAAACACCACTGACTTAAGGCAAGAACAAATACTGTCATATGTGCTCAACATATAAAATTTTTAAATGTTTATCAAGTGGACCAGAAAGAAGTTATAGTCACTTTTTTTAAAGTTACACAATTTTTTTAAAATAAAAATCAATAAAATTTAAAATAGTTTTGTAGTTCTGTAGTTTTACAAAAATTCATAGAGGATAAAGTCAGTCTTGTGGCTTATAATAGGTACTTTTCATAGTAAATACTGCATAAGTTCTTAATTATATTTTCAATACTTACAGGGAATATAAACATTACGAGGAAAGAGTTAAGAACCAAGTGAAAGTGAAGTGAAGTCGCTCAGTCGAGTCCGACTCTTTGCGACCCCACGGACTGTAGCCTACCAGGCTTCTCCGTCCATGGGATATTCCAGGCAAGAGTACTGGAGTGGGGTGCCACTTCCTTCCTCAGAGGATCTTCCCAACCCAGGGATTGAACCCGGGTCTACAGGGTATATAAACATTACGAGGAAAGAGTTAAGAACCAAGAGGTAAATGTAACTAATCAGAGATCTGAAATATTGTCAGATGGAAGTTCAAAAAACAATAGTGTTTAGACAGCAACTTTACTAATTAAAAATGGAATAAAGATCCCATCAGTATGTCCCGAAATATAATTATCCACCTATTTCTCTTTTAGTCTTCCTATCAGAGTAAATGGTAATGCCAATCATCTAGCTACACAAAGCAACAAACTTGAAGCTATCCTTGATTTCTTTCTTCCATATTCTACTACATTCCATTAATTAATACAAAATCAAACCACTTCTCTTCATCTTCATGGCTACCACTTTGATCCAGGATAACATAATTAATCACCAGCATTAATTCTAGAGCCTCCTTACTGGTTTCTCTCTTTGGTCTTCTCTTCTTTATTATATTCTCAAGTAAGGAATCAACTCCTTCTTTAAAAGAGATGTTAGCTCAGAATATCCTTTGATTTTTATCTCTTTCAGACCAAATTACAAATCCTTAAAATTTCTAAGAAGTAGTTATATAATTTGGACAATTCCTCTCTGATCTCATCTCATATATGTCTCTCTCATTCCTGAAATCCACTTCAGCCTCAATAACCTTGCTGTTCTTCCAACAAGCCAAGCATTTTTCTGCTTCAGAGGATTTACACTTGCTTCTCCATTTTTTTTTTCCTACAAATATTGTCCCTCAGACACCTGCATAGTTTAATTTTTCACTTCAGGTTCTTGCTCAAATATTATTAAAAATTTTCCAAATCACCCTATATAAAATTGCAACCCCAACTGCTCACCTGAACATTCCTTGTTTACTGTACCATTGTATTTTTCTCCATAGCAGTTAAAAACATACAAATGTTTTGGGTTTTGTTGATTGTTGCTTTATTGTCTATGTCTTCCCCATTAGAATAAACTGTGAATTGAGGCTTTTTCCCTTGTTTTTGTTTTAATTCCCACAGTTATAACTGTAGTACCTAAAAGAATGTCTGACACATATCAGGCACTCAATAAACATTTGATTAATAAGTGAAGAAATGAATACATATGTGAAATAAAATATAAAGTGTTTAGCAATAAAGCAAAAAATATAATATTTTATGGGATTCCCTGGTGGCTTAGATGGTAAAGCATCTGTCTGCAATGTGGGAGACCCAGGTTCAATCCCCGGGTTGGGAAGATACCCTGGAGAAGGAAATGGCAACCCACTCCAGTGTTCTTGCCTAGAAAACTCCACAGATGGAGGAGCCTGGTGGGCTACAGTCCATGGGGTCGCAAAGAGGTGGACATGAGTGAGTGACTTCACTTCGCTTCATGATATTTTATGAATAAAACTATATGACATTATGATAATATTTTTTAAAAACCTGCAAGTTTGGAGAGGTATATGATATTATCTATATTGTTAATTCTTTAGAGCTTTTTAAATTAATATATAAACTCACTGTACATCAAATGACAATTTCAAAGAGATTATTCACGGAAGCCAACACGCTGCTTGCTAAATTCATATAAAAATTTAATGTACAAATCTAGAGAGGAAAAAAAATGAGTAGGAAAAATCATACCAAATATCAAGACATACTGAAATGTATATGAATTTAAACAGTGTGATTTGGCAGAGAATAAGACATATAGATCAAAATCCTGAAAGAGGTTCATGGACTTTTGGCTTTGGCTTTCTGCAGATGTGACAATTTAAAAGAGACACAACAAGGACTTGTTCATAAATAGAACTGTGAAAATAAAACTCCAATATCAAAACATATATAAAAAAATCCAGATGGTTCAATAACTAAAGCAAGTTTTAGCTCAAAAACCAAAGAAAGCTTTAAAATTATTACAGAAAATGTTAAAGAATATTAAAAAAAAAAAAGTGAAGTGGGAAAAATCTGGTAATGAAAGAAAGAAAATTGTTGATGAATTTCAGTTCATCAAAATTAAAATTTTATTCAAATGTTTGTTATGTAAAAATATATTATAAAAAATTAAAAGAAATAGCAAGCTGAAAGCCAATATTTGCAGCATTTAGAGAAAACTAAATTATCCTAAAAACTAAATTATCATAAAAACTTCATGTGTGTTTAACCATAGTTATCAATATAAACAAAGTATAAGAATAATCTTTATAATTAATAGACATTATGGACTGAATATTTATACCCCAACCCCAATTCACATGCTAAAATCTAATATCCAATGTAATAGTGTTTGGAATGTGACCTTTGAAAGTTGATTACCATGAAGTGGAACCCTTATGAAATTAGTGCCCCTATAAGAGGCCAGAGGGATGGGATGGGGAGGGAGGTGGGAGCGGGGTTCAGAATGGGGGACACGTGTACACCCATGGGTGATTCATGTCAATGTATGGCAAAAACAACTACAACTAATTGTAAAGTAATTAGCCTTCAATTAAAATAAATTAATTAATTAAAAAGATAAAAAAGTTCCAGACAGCTAGCTTGCTCCTTTTCCAAGAGCAATGATATAGAAGTCAGATTTCTGCAATCTACAAGATAGCTTTCACCAGAACCAACTCATGCTCTCACCCTGATCTCAGGTATCCAGCCTCAAAAACTGTGAGAAATAAACTTATGTTGTTGAGAAGCCAGCCAGTTTTTGATATTTTGTTATAGCAGCCCAAGGTGACTGACACAATAGAATAAAGTTAAGGGTGCAGAAAGGCAGTGCATAGGATAGAAAATCCAAATGGTCAATAAACATAATATTGGGCTTCCCTGGTAGCTCAGGTGGTAAAGATTCTGCCTGCAATGCCAGAGACGTCAGTTTGATCCCTGGATCAGGAAGATCCCCTGGAGAAGGGAGTGGCAACCCACTTCAGTCTTCTTGACTGGAGAATTTCATGGGCAGAGGAGCCTGGCAGGCTATTAGTGAAAAATGGATATATATGCATCTAAACACGTGCTATATTAGTTACACATACACGAATTCAATTTTCTTTGAAAAGGTCATTGTTCAAAAGAGGTATTTATTTTATGTGAATGCAATATTATTGATTTTTTAAAGGAAACTTGGGAGTTTACAAATCAAAAGTAATAATTACCTGTGGAGAAAACAGTAACAGAAGTATGTCTGAACTTAGTGTACTTTATTATGACCTAAATGTGTTAAAGCCATTGAATGAATGTATGACAAATTATATTTCTATGCTTAAAATTAATGTTCAAATCAGCAATATATGGTAGGTTAATAAAAAAAGGGATATATCTTAATATTTAATGTAGTATTCCTCTCCCTCCATCAGTGTTATTAAATTAATGGTGTGTTTTACCTAGAGTTGATGACATTTAGAAATCAATGAAATATGAGATTTTTACTTTGAAACTGGTGTAGTGCAAATTACAAGGATTTATATCAGAAACCTCTAAAGAAAAATTGGTGTAATAATTCTATTTATAGATCAAAATTGCTAAATATCCTACCGTCACTGGTTCAGAGCTTACGGAAAGCCTGGCCTTAAAGTCAGCATGCGAACCTAATACATTGTTCACAATGACTTCTGAAAAATTCCTTCTAAGAGCAATATATTAGAAATAAGTATGTTCTCTCTCCATAAGCCCAGTGCTATGTTATATTTTCTCAGTACTAGAACAGATGGCTCTTTTTCTTTTTTTTTCTATAAGCATAAGACACTTGCTAAAATGAAAAGAGAAAAAAAGTTTCATTTAAGCTCTGGAATCTCTCTCATCCCATTCAGATGTTCATGGTCTGGGAGAGCTAGGACATGAAGCTGACTTGAGAAAACAGCAAAAAATCTTATGAGCATGATTTCACTGAATGAAATGAAATGATTTTAATTATTATTTCTAATTTTGTTTTACTTTTCTTTTTTATATTGTTGATTTATATTTTCTGAGGCCAAATGTACTTATGGCAACACTATTCAAACCCTAGACACTGGGAAATATAAAGGAAGAGGAAATACTCATAAGAGAAGCTTTATCACATAACTGAAAAGTCAGCATACCGGAATCAGCAAAGATCTGTCCAAATAATGTTTTAGAGCTTCTTATGCCCCAAAGAAATCAAAGATCATAGACACACATGTCAGTACTCTAGGGAGTACTGGGGAGGGAGAAGATCTAAATTTGGGAGATCTGCCGTACATAGGTTTTCAAGTAGCTATACCATGGGTGAAAGAATACCTGAATTCAACATACAGGGTTATGAGAAGATTCAAGGGGGGAAGAGAAGCTCATGTGAACTTGTGTGTATAGCCTTTGTGTTTATTTACTATGGTATTGTTGTGATTTCTACTACTGAAATTATGTTCAGTGGGGATGTTTACATGTCTGTATTATGAAAGTTCATAAGTGCCATAGAATATTAGCCTATTTAGAAAGAGCTACATATAAATGCCATTTATTTAGAAAGAGCTACATATAAACTCTATAAACTCTACTCTATAAACACTTTTGAGTTATAAGCCTCTTTAATGATTTTGCTGACTGGGACCTCTGTTAAAAGGAGGCAGCCTTTATCTAATGGTATCCCTTGAGATTTTCAGCTTGTTGTCCTTGTGGTTACTAGCCATACTCCATTTTACAAAGCAGTTATTAATATTAGCTTGTTAATAAGCTTTTTCCAAAACTAAATATTTAAGTCATGAAGGCTTTGTAACTCTTGAAGACTTCAGCTCCTGATTATAAAGCCTTTGCATGATTTTCAAATTGGACTACTGGAGAAGGAAATGGCAATCTATTCCAATAATCTTGTCTGGAAAATCCCATGGACAGAGAAGCCTCGTGGGCTCAGTCAATGTGATCACAAAAAGTAGGACACAACTGAGCACATGCACACACACAAAGATCTGACCATAGGCAATCTCCAAGATGGGTCTCATGGGGAAAATCTTCCCCCCTGCTAACCAGACTTCGCCCACAGCCAAGGTATTACAGTCTATGAAGAAAGCTACTTAAAGAACTCAGCACTCCCTGGCTGATATACTCTTCACATATTTACAGTCCAAGCCTTGGTGCCTACATTCTTTTCTCTTTTTCTGAGACCTTTCCTTTGGGTCTTCCTCAACAGTGAGATGACCACCATGTGTGTGCTAATCTACCTGACCATTGACCAGTGCACGATTCCAGAGGGGAAAATGGAATAGGGAGAGTCTGCACCTTCTCTGGCTTTAGACTCTTGCTTATACAATCACAAAAAGGGATTAAAATTTTAACTCTCATTTTTGACTCGCTGTTTCTTTGACAGGCTACTTAGACACCAGAAAACTAAGTTCTCTCTTCCAGCTTAGGATACTCTGATTTTGGGATGGCTCAGTTGGAATTAACAACTAATAATGTAGGAAAGGTCCAATAAACCTCAGTAGTCAGTGGAAATTGGAAATAATATATTGTAAGAATTCAGTAGACCTGACCCAGTAGCACATTTATTTTATGTGAAAAAGGAGAAGCTATGTTGTTGGGGTCGGGGTAAGGGGGGTGTTGTTTCCCATTCTGTCCCCTTAAAGTTCCTGGCTCCCTAGGGACATTAATTCACAGAGTTCTCAGCTACCTGGAATATGGCTCACTGATAAGTGGGTTAGGCTGAAACGTGATGTGTCCACTGCATTCCTACTGATATTCAACCTCAGCACCAGTGACGCAGCACCAGTGACCTAGAAAGGGATATGATCACTCTGCTCAATGAATAAAAATCAAGACTATTCTGATAGCTGTGAAAAATTCTTTCCCTGATGCAACTTGTTACATTTTTACTGACACTTGAACTATCGTCTATAGCCTGTCTCTTCAGCCTATCACTTGGAAGACTTCAGAATGGCAAATAAAATGCACCCTTCTTAAGGACGACAAACTTTGGAAACAGATCATAGTAGCTGATTGAACACCAGGGAAACTCATTGCCACTCTTTCTCTTTTGATATTCATGGCAATATATCCAGTATCAAAGACTGGGCACAAGGGAAAGGATTCCATATTTCTGGAAAAGGCTACCACTGCATGTTAGATTTGTAACACTTTAGCAAGCTGATGTAGTTGCTTATTGTGAGGGAGATCAAATAGCATAGGGTTTACCCCTGCTTACTCCTGGTAGAACCAAGGGAGAATGTATTTCCTGATACATCCTGTTTACCTGAGCTAATGCCTCAGGCCAAGTGAAGAGATTAATTCAGAAAATTAAGGAAAAACAAAACAAAACTACCTGGCTTTCTAAGATAAACTGTAATGATTTGTGGGATTTGTGGAACTAATTGGGTCAAGGTCCCTTTGTGGCATAACTGAGAAGAACACTGCAGGTTGTTCTCATCTTTCTGCTCAAAGCCTTGGTCACAGCCTTAACCAAATTAATTAAAGCAGATGCATTTCCTCTCAGCCTTTTTTGCAGACTGACAGACAGAAGGATGTGCTCATGGATAATTTGCCCAGAAACCAAACTGAGGTATAGACAAGGGTGGATAGAGTTGAGAAACAATACTCCATCTGTCTATCATGTTTTCACATATGTTATGAACAAAGCACTAACTGTACTTTTATTCTAGATTATCTTTTCAAAACTTTTTGTAAAACAATTAGCCTTGAAGGATAGAGATAGTGTCTCCTCTCATAGCATTTAGCAGGTTAGCTTTACTGTCTAATCTAATAATCTTTCAGTTTAGTTCTGTCGCTCAGTTGTATCCGACTCTGCGACCCCATGAATCGCAGCATGCCAGGCCTCCCTGTCCATCACCAACTCCCAGAGTTCATTCAAACTCACGTCCATCGAGTCTGCGATGCCTTCCAGCCATCTCATCCTCCGTCATCCCCTTTTCCTCCTGCCCCCAATCCCTCCTAACATCAGAGTCTTTTCCAATGAGCCAACTCTTAGCATGAGGTGGCCAAAGTACTGGAGCTTCAGCTTTAGCATCAGTCCTTCCAAAGAACAGCCAGGGCTGATCTCCTTCAGAATGGACTGGTTGGATCTCCTTGCAGTCCAAGGGACTCTCAGGAGTCTTCTCCAACACCACAGTTCAAAAGCATCAATTCTTCAGCGCTCAACTTTCTTCACAGTCCAACTTTCACATCCATACATGACCACTGGAAAAAACCATAGCCTTGACTAGACAGACCTTTGTTGGCAAAGTGATGTATGTCTCTGCTTTTCAATATACTATCTAGGTTGGTCATAACTTTCCTTCCAAGGAGTAAGTGTCTTTTAATTTCATGCCCACAGTCACCATCTGCAGTGATCTCTGGTTAGAAAAAAAATGTTAATAAAAAAGGCTTGCATAAAGCCAATTATAAAAGATTTAAGTTTCTAAGCTCAGAGTTCTGGGAACTGGTACATAAAACTTTGAAACTGTGATGACTGCAAGCGCTATGAGAAATAAACTATTCTTTGTCTCTAACTCAAATTTCTTGTGTATTCTGCCAGAATCCATGAAACTATGGCAGGCTAACGTGTTAGATATTTGTAGGATAAATTTTCAGGTATTTCACATTTCACGTCCTATTCTTCCCTATGTATATCATAGCTTCATCACTTCTTTGTTTTTCCTTTAAAAAAAAATGTCATCTTTTCACTTAGGCTACAGTCACCTTATCTAAAATTATTCCCCTCTCACACCCACAGTTCTCATATCTAAAATTATTCCCCTCTCACACCCACAGTTCCCATGCCACTTCCTTGATTTTCTTGCCTCAGCACCAGTATCTAGCACTCCTACTGTAGTTTACTTATATATGTAGTTTATTGTGTCTCAACAAAAGAGAATGTATGCTCCCTGAAAGTGTTTGTCTGTTTTCTTTATAGCTTAATTTCCAGTATCTAGAACTGTGGTCTAAACAAGGAAGGAGCGCAATAACACTCTCAATAACTAATTAGGTGGCCTGGCAAGGGCTATTAACACATACTTGACCAGGGGATTTTTGCAGAAACTACCACCTGTGGCCATAATACATCTCTGGTCAATAATGTGTTAAAGATGCTGAAATGAACAGGGGACTATATTTGAAGGCAATGGGAGATAAAATGTGCAAGATAAATACATGCCAAATTCGAAGTCTTTGAAAACCACAGAGACCTGTAGATTCCTCATCTTGAACTCACTATTTTTGAGGATGTAACCACCATTCATGGTTTTACCATTCTATTAATAAATAATCCAGAATAACCTAGTTGTTACCCTCCCACTTCACTTTGGTACCAAAGATCCATAGATCTCATTAATTCCACCAAATAAATAATGCTAAGTTTATATTCCACTGCCTAAGGTTTAGTGCAGTACCTTATTTTCCATCTTGATTAATCAGTCTAAGTGACTATCATGACAAAAAATGCATGGCTTTAAATAGTTTCCAGTGCCACTCTATTCTTGTCATTTCATTTTCTACTTCATGAATTTGGCACACAATTATCGTAACATTCACCGCTTTTCATGATTAGATTCACAGTTAATCTCTAGTCTCATATTTAACCACTGTTCTTTAACTATGTTTTGCATTTACTGACATATTTAATATAGTCAAACACATAGGTTATTATGGCTTTTTGTGTCTTGATCATTCTCCTCTCTTTATCCACTGGCTTGCTATATCCTATTCATACTTCAAAATTAATTTGAATGTATTTTCCTTTAGAAAGCTGTGTCGAACATCTTAACTCATCTAAAATGTGTTATATCCAATGCCCTAAAGAGTCATATATTTAAAATTCCTCCATAGAAATCATTAACTTATATTGCAATTATCTCTTCTTCTTTCATACTAGATTGTTAGAAGTTCTTTGAAGAGAAAGGACTACATTCTTTTTGTTTTTTTCAAATGCATCTGTGATTCCTGTACCGGTATCCAGTTCATAGCAGAAATTGAATACAAATAGAGTTAAATTTACTAACGTAAGGTATTATATACAGAATAATAATCTTCTAACCTGAAATATATGTATAGTTAAAAGTCCACCTGAAGTGAGTTTTGATTGTATTTTGCTAAGTTCTGTGTAAAATACCAACATGACAATATCTCAGTATGCATTCCAGAATGTGTAAAGTATGCACTGGTTGAGAAGTCATTGTAAACCTGTGGATTAAATCATCAGAATAAATGAGATTTCTGTGAAAGACAAACTGTGCTCAGTGTACTCATTCCCTCTTCTCAGTTTTGTTTTCTTCATACAATTTATCACTGTCTGAAAATGTCCCATTATTCTGTTTTCCTGGTCATTGTTGCTCGTCTACCACCAGAATGAATAGTTCATGAGAGCAAAGGTCTGTCTGGGTCACGGTTAGAATTAGGGCTGTCACCTAGAAGACACTGAATAAATATTTTTTTTTTCCAGTTGCTTTATCTTGCCTCAAGAACAATGCATTTATCAATAATCATAGAGTAGTCTGATATTAATAATGAAAATTTGTAAGAAATAAGCAAGCTTATTTCTTCTGTATTTAAGGATAGAGCAAGTTTAGAATGGCCAGTACACATGTTATTATTCTGAAAAGTGAGGTTAAAACCTGTTTTAAAAACATGCCATTTACAGCCTTTATAAAATTCATTGAAAAAGATAAGCGTGTGTTTTGTTCTTTTAGTAGGGCTTCCCAGGAGGCCCAGCGGTAAAGAATCTGCCTGCCAGTGCAGGAGACCTGGGTTTGATCCCTCATTTGGCAAGAACCCCTGAAGAAGGAAATGGAAACCCACTCCAGTAATTTTGCTTGGAAAACTCCATGGACAGGGGAGCCTGGCCGGCTATAGTCCACAGGGTCACAAAAGAGTCAGACACGACTTAGCAACTAAACTACAATAATATTATAGGTTAAAAAACATCAAATGGGCTTAGAAGACAAGAATAGGATCAAAATTGCATATGTACATAAGAAAACTAATAGCAATATTGGGTAATGCATTAGAATTGCTTTCAGAGAAACGTGTAGTTTGTATTAACTTGCAGTCAATATATCCTGTAATTCTAGTTACTGTCAGCTGCTGTGAGTGCTTCCATAGACTTGTCTGGTCAGAATAGGCCCGAACTGCCACCATGTGATTCTATGATAAATTACATTCTCATAGCCTCCTGCATCTGCTCCATTTTCTCTGTGAGCTACATTCTTTCAGAGACTGTAGTTGTTACTACATCTGGCACTTTGCCCTGGATGCTGACCAGCTTGCTTCTGTGACAATAACCTGGTGCCTGAGAGTCTGAGTGTCAAGAAGGTTGACTCATTTACAGTTTTCCATTATGCAGCTCTAACATTTTATGATGTTTCCTAAATAACGATGCAGTTTAGCTGGCCTAGCCATGGCAAAAATGCAGCCAGTCTCCTCAGTTACTGTGTGACAGTGATCTTCACTGTGACTACCTGGATATATGATATATGTTTTCTTTATTTCCTTACTTTTGTTTAAACAAATGCCTTAGAAGATCTCTGGGACTTCCACAATTAAAAAGAAATTCTCTTTTTTCCCTATTCTATCAGGATTTGAGCATGTGAACAGGATGTTATTCCACTTCTATATATTACCATACATGGCAATTTATATAACTTAAGTCCAGTGTATGACATTATTGCTCATAAAACAGGAAACTAAAAAGGTCAACTATTCTGTAAACATAATACTCTTTTTGCCTATAGTATATTAGTAAAGAAGTGATTATAGGATGTGATAGGAGTTTTAACTAAACATTATGTCAGAAATTTGGATCCAGAAGCTCTGTGTTTATGTATGCTTGTGTATATATCAAATAATGTTTAATTAGTCCAAAAAAAAAAAAAAAACCCTAAATCAACACAACAAATCTGTGATTTAAAAAAAAAATTAACCATAATAATAACCACATTTGGACAGCAGCATTAAGGTTGTCTATGTGTGAATTCTAACTTGAACTTTGTTTCCTTAGATTAATCCTGAAAACAAGGCATGTAAATGTAAAGAAAAGGCTGATCTGACAACAGAATATATGTAAAATTGTTGTTGCTTTGTTAGGGGGAAAAAGGATTCAAAGTTCAAGGACTACCATACTTTAATAATCTCAATACATATTCTGTCTTCCAATCAGGAGGGATATGTGTATATAGGAGAAATATAGCAGTTTCTTTATCAGAAATATAATAGTTCTGTGTTGATCATGATTTCTAAAATTTCCATAAATAACGTGACATAGGGGGACAGGAAGTTAAAGTACTTCTTTTTTTAGTAATTCAACTAGGAGTTGACATATCTTTAAGCATGCTCTCCTTTAGTCATTACTTCTTGTCACCCTTTGAAAATATGCTTGAATACAAGAAGCTATTTTTCAATAAGAGGTTCAGTTATCAACACATATTCTACTGTAATTCAAGTTCCTTTGTCTTTTAAGGAAATTGCTGTTGAATTATAGTCTTAGACCATCTCTAATAGCACAGTTACTAAAACTGATTTTTCATACATATTCATAACTAAAACCATAAAGACCCTTGCAAATTTAAAAATGACGCATCAATCAATGCCAAAGATTCTTGCTTAGCAACTCACAAAAGAGAAAGCATAGCCTAATATTTTCTTTGTAAAACACTTACCGTGCATTTTATGCAAAACATTATCAAAAAAACAATTTATCTCATGCATACATATTTTTTATATATCACAAATGTATACAAGGCTGAGAAATAAGCAAAATGCTAAAAGAATTCTTTATGCAGCTCTCTGCCCTTCAGAGTCAATACTCTTTCAGGCAAGTAATAGGGTTCTGAGGGGGAAAATTAATGCAGCCCTAAGCCAGGGACAGGGGAGAATGGTAGGCTGCCGTCTATGGGGTCGCACAGAGTCGGACACGACTGAAGCAACTTAGCAGCAGCAGCAGCAAGCTAGGATATTGTTGAACCTGATTTTGCCCAACATGGTAGGTAGTAATGTAATTTTGCAGTGTTCCACATTTCCTCATGATACCTAGGTAACATGTTTTTCTCACCTATCAACACTGAAACCTGAAGCTAATGTAGGAAATTCTAGATTGAAGAGTCTTGTCTTGAAACAATTCAAAAGAAATTCCTTTATACAAAATTGTTTACTTTTCTTTTTCAAGTAGAGGAAAAAAATAAGTGGAAAATCTAGTATAAAATCAAAAACAAAAAGATAGCACTATGAAAAGGATACTACAGGTATTTAGCAATAAAACCTTCATTTTTATTAGCAACAGTAATGAAATACTTTTTGAAGTAAACTGATCACATTAAATAATACTTTGAAAGTACTTAATTTTGATTTTGTATATTATATATTCAAGCATGGAAAAACTCAAAAATCATTTTAAACATTTAAGATGATATGAATACTAAAAATATTTTAAACCTTTATGAGTTATTTGTAATAACTTTCTTTTCTCATAAACTATGTATATGTTTTCACTATGGTAGACTTTGAAGAGATTATGAATTCAAGAAATAACTCATTTTAGAGCTGACTGAATAATTTCAAAAAGGTTTAATAACTCCTACTCATTATAGCAAGGCATATGGGGAGATATGCAATGTATGGTGCTAGAAATCTAAATTTCTTCAACTTTGCTCCATACAAACATACCCAGTTTATTTACCTGGCTTTTTGTAAGGTAAATAATACCTTACTTTATTTATCTAATACCTTACTTTATTTATCTTACTTGATGGCTATAGATTTGCTTCCTTGATCAGCTAAAGATGCTTTACAAGACTAATTTTTCTAGTTTGTGTTTTTAATCATATTCCCTTTTTGCTGCTCTGTTAGCCCAAAAGACCTTTAAATACCCTACAATTTAAACCCGAATATCAGTTGTTAATACCACTACCATCGATAATAGCAAACCACCTCCATTCTGCCCTGTCATCTAAAGAAGTACACTTGAATCCTGTCTTCAGGATTTCTTTCTACCTGGAATGCCTTCCACCCTGCCATTCATCAACCTGTGCTTTTTTGCTCAGTCATGTCTGACTCTCTTTTGACTCATGGACTATAGTCAGCCAAGTTCCTCTGTTCATGGAATTTTCTAGTCAAGAATACTAGAGTGGGTTGCCATTTTATGCTCCAGGGGATATTCCCAACCCAAGGATTGAACATGTGTTTCCTGAATTGCAGGGAGATTCTTTACCCACTGAGCTATTGGGGAAGCCATTCATTAAAGCTCTTTCTAAAAAAAAAAAAAAAAGCTCTTTCTAAATATAATCTTCTCTTTTATTTGGTCATATGTCCTTTCACGGAGGATGTTCAAGTAATTGTTGTGCTCTATAAATGCATATGTAGCTCATTTTTTCATTGTTAAATGTCTCAAATAGATTCAGAATGTCTACCACATAGATCACAAGAATTGATATTGGAAGGGTTTTAGAAATTAGACCATATTCATTTTACAGATAAGAAAATTCAGAGCCTGAAAGATGAAGTAAATGTCTTAAGTCATAGAGCTAACTAGGTTGAGATGAAATTAGAACTCACATTTTCTGACAAGCACAGAATATGCTTTCCTAATATCATTTTGTTATATTCCCTATGTTACATGACCTATTTTAGAACACAGCACAAATTACACCATAATAAATATTTGTCATATCTTATATATTTAGATGTTAGTCAAAAACTGTATGCTTCCCTGGTGATTCAGTTGGTAGAGTCTGCCTGTAATGAAGGAGACCTGGGTTCAATTCCTGGGTCAGGAAAATCCCCTAGAGAAGGAAATGGCAACCTACTCCAGTATTTTTGCCTGGAGAATTCCTTGGGCAGAAAAGCCTGGTGGGCTATAGTCCATGGGGTCACAAAGAGTTGGACATGACTGATCGACTAACACTTTCACTTTCACAGACTTTATACTAGATGTCCCATGGAGGCAAAGATACCCTTTCCATGACTTAGTGGATCCTTTATCTGAATTTGGAAACTCTGTCAACAAGATGGTCAGTCTTTCTTCTTTGCTGTCATCTCTGAATATCAAATATGTTCAGCAAAGTTGACATCTTTGCTGTCATCTTTTTTGCTGTCATCTCTGAATATCAAATATAAATAAGAGTTTCTTCTATTAAAATGTAAATTTGAGTGTTAAATAATTCTTAAAATGTAGTGTGATCAGTAACACTATCTCATCATTTTGTCTTTTATTATTTTCAAAAGCTTATTTAAAATTGTTCTGAAGGGATTTTTCCACATTAAAATCATATTTGGTGACTCACTGCGGTGAAAAAAAAAGAAGTTTCTTATGATATAACTCTGATATAAATGGTTTCTTCCTTATTATGGCTGAAAGTGAAGAATAAAAGTGAAAGTCTGACTCTTTGCGGCCCCACAGCATTCTCCGGGCCAGAATACTGGCCTGGGGTAGCCTTTCCCTTTTCCAGGGGATCTTCCCAACCCAGGAATCAAACCCAGATCTCCTGCACTGCAGGTAGACTCTTTACCAGCTGAGCCACAAGGGAAGCCCAAGGATATTGGAGTGGGCAGCTTATCCCTTCTCCAGTGGATCTTCCTCACCCAGGAATTGAAGCAGGGTTTCCTGCTTTGTAGGTGGATACTTACCTATTGAGCTATTATTATGGTTATTGATCTTCTAAAGTTATTGTTGTTGTTGCTCATCTGCTAAATTGTGTGTGTCCAACTTTTAGAGACCCCGTGGACTGTAGCCCACTAGGCTACTCTGTATGTGAAGTTTCCCAGGCAAGAATACTGGAGTGGATTGCCATTTCCTTCTCCAGCTGATCTTCCCAACCCAGGGATTGAACCCATATCTCCTGCATTGCCAGTTGTCTTCTGCATTGCAAGCAATTCTTTATCACTGAGCCACCAGAGAAGCCCATGAGCTTCTAAAGATGTATGGACAGTTAGAATGAAAGCCTAGGCACTAATAGGTATAAAGAACACTAATAATTTTAGGTAACATCATATGGTGGTTATAAGAGTAATTATAGTATTTATGAGGGAAAATGTGTTTGTTCACCAGTACCTATATTTATGGATCAAATCCATTTAAAATATCACCTATCTGTTGTGATGTATAACCAAATTGTGTACAGCTATGCACAGATGTGCATATATAGAATTCACATCTACATAAAGATCAAATGCTGAAAAGTGCCACTAGTTTGTTTCCCCCCGCTAGGAAACCTTAACTCAACAGACTCTGAGACAAACATATTTCATGTATATGCCCTTTCCTCATATACATCATGTAGTAGGTTTAGGTGAAATGAGTGTTGAAAGTACAAACATCCCAGAAGAATTAAACTTACACCTAGGGAATCTCTGTGGAGCTGGGTAAAGGCTGAGATTTGGAAAAAATATGATTCATCTTACCTAGGAGGCCACAGTATCTGAATACAAAGCACATTTATAATAGTTTTCATGTTTGTACCAGGTTTCCTGATTTAATATGTTTTAATGTGCAATGGTTAATAACTGTGAAGATGTTTATATTAGATTATGTGAATAAAATGTCATTTCGTCTTTTTATAAGCCATCATACCTTATGAAACATTCTTGCCTTACGGTGCTCCATTTACTTGTTTCTATATTTGTAACGTGTCCAAACTGTTTTATTAAATTTTGTATTTTCAATTGTGATGGCCATTGTAAACATTCAACATTCTTTTGACTGGAAACTTAAAATCAATCTCTTCTGTTTCTCTGCCCTCTTTTCTCTTTAGACCATCTCTCTGTGTCTTCTTTTTCCAGCCCCCTAAAGACACATAAATCTATTTTTGTCCAGCTGTAAACAGAAAATTAGTTTTAGTATTAGAACTCCTAAGGTCTTATTATGAAATAATACAAGAGACTAGTATTGTTTTGTCTTCTTACCTCTTCGAGCTTATGTGGGCAGAAGTGAAAAAAAAAAATGTTCTTAAGAAATACAAAGACATGAGTTATTTATCCATCTACTAATTTAACTGCAGAAACAAAGAGAAAGTGAGCACCCTAATATCTATCTGTCAAGAACTATGAAGGATCTGAGATTTTATATTATTTATAAGTTAATAAGTGAGTTTGTTATTACTGTTCATGGATAGACTTTGAGGGAAGACCTAAGACTCCTGGGTGACAGACAGAAGACTTCATAAGTCACAGCCAAAGCAGTAGCTGGAGCTTCATGATGTTCTGTGCCAGTTCCATCTGTCCCCCAAATTTCACAGAGGTGATGCTCATCAAGGATCCTTGCAAATTCAATAGGCTGTTTTGAAGGAAATATGTGAGCTTGCTTTTTTAGTAAGTGGGAGCGAGCCTGCTCTTCAACTGTTTCAGACTTGAGAAGTGAGGGCTTACCTCAACTCTCAAGTTAGAAGTGAAAAGTGAAATTGTTAGTCTCTCAGTCCTGTTGGACTCTTTGTGATCCCATGGACTGTAACCTGCCAGACTCCTCTATCCTCAGGATTTCCTTGCAGGCAAGAACACTGGATTGGGTAGCCATTCCCTTCTTCAAGGCATCTTCTCCACGGATCAAACCCAGGTCTCCTGCACTGCAGGCAGATTCTTTACCATCTGAGCTACTAGAGAAGTCCTCTTTCAAATGTACTTGGTATAACTCAACCATGAGAAATGCTCTACTTAAAAACAGTCAGGCTCTTGTACTCTTGCTGTGCTGTGCTTAGTTACTCAGTTGTGTCCGACTCTTTGAGACCCATGGACTATAGCCCACTAGGCTCTTCTGTCCATGGGAATTCTCCAGCAAGAATACTGGAGTGGGTTGCCATGTCCTCCTCCAGGGGATCTTCCCAACCCAGGGACTAAACCCAGGTCTCCTGCTTTGCAGGTGGATGCTATGCTAAGACAAATGTAAGAGGGTATTCACAGTCATGGCAGTTGCTTCTCTGAGTACTTTGTTGGTAATTTCTATTAGATTTTAATAAAATTTAAAATCTACAAGTTCTTAGACTTCATAAACATGACTCTCAAGATAAATTCACGTCTTTTGAACTGTATGAAAGAGTTTAAGAAACATTAAAAAATATGGAACATTTGATTTCCATATTACTCTAGAGATGATTCACCATCATCGAGGTACTAAGAATTATCTATAACTTTTTGCCTACATAAGAAGAGAAAAATAAAAAGGAAGATCTGAGAGGTTATTATCGGGAAGAGCTTTGTTACCACCATTCTGAATTGAAAGAAATGTTTCCAATACGCCTGCCTTGCACATATTCACACATAAAGCTCTAGGCCATGGTCAGAAGATGATTAAAGCTATTGCTTGTTAAATAGTTTTTTAAATGGTTTTAAAAATCTGAGGTATAAATAAATACTATTTATGAGCTTGTCCTTTAGAAAGGTGAAGGTGTAAGGGCATTTGTCTCTTTAACAGTCTATTATTGCAATCTAATTCAGAGACATGTGTGTGTGCCTATGCATTTTATTCTAAAGTAATACTATTTTTATTCTCTTACTGAACAGTTTAAACAGCTTAACATTAACCTAAGGGCAGCACTATTTTCTTATGCCATTTTCTACCAAGGCACTAAAGCAGAGAAAATTAACTTTATTCAACACTTGTGTCTTTAAAAGGATAATGATTTCATCTAGTTAAAGCTGTCCTTAGCTACTCAGTTTATTTCAAGGAAGAAATTACCTCCTCACTCATGATAAGATAATTTGTCACCTTGGAAATTAAATTAGCCACTCCTGTTTACCTGAGTTGTGCCATATAATACCTACTTGCTCTGTTACTACTTTATATCAGAATGCACTCAATTCTACAGGAACATGTGTTATATAATCAAAGACTATAAAGCAAACAAGTCCTGCTCCATAATCTAAATTGAACCTGATAGATACATAGGGAGAGTTCAATATATCTCAAAGAATAAACCATTTGATGTTATGAATTAACATGTGTTTCTGAGAGAAAAACAAGTTTATTCCACAATATATTGCCTGAACTCTAGTTTAAAATGTTTAACATTTTCTAAATATTTATTTCTGATTTTTTTACATCAAATAAGAAATAGAGCCATTGTAATTGATATATGTATGTGTGAGAGATTCAGCTATAAATGCTTCCACTAAAAAAATGCTTTTTTGTCTCTCTGAAGTTTTATAAAATGAGGAAAACCTTAATTTCTCCCATTTTTACTATAGTTGAAAATTTGGGATATGAAATGCTTCAATTGCTTTTTAAAAAATTTTCATTTTGGAAGGCATGACAAACATCTTTTAAGGTAGTATATCTCTCAAAATTAATTGAAAAAAATAGATTTATGGAGAGAAAAATTTTAACTAAAAGTGATTTTAATGGAAATTAAAGTTGAAGAAATTTAATAATCTAAAATAAAGTAGGAAGTTTAGCAAATAAGTAAGGAGTTAGGAAAGTTGTTTTACCATTTTTCTATTAATAGTGATGTTTCAAAGAGCATAGATAGAAAACTTGTGATTTCCAGGTGACAAACAAGTTCAGTTCAGTTGTTCAGTCGTGTCCAACTCTTTGTGACCACATGGAGTGCAGCACGCCAGGCCTCCCTGTCCATCACCAACTCCCGGAGTTTACTCAGACTCATGTCCATTGAGTTGGTGCTGCCATCCAACCATCTCATCCTCTGTCGTCCCCTTCTTCTCCCTCCTTCAATCGTTTCCACCATCAGGGTCTTTTCCAAGGAGTCAGTTTTTCACATCAGATGACCAAAGTAATAGAGTTTCAGGTTCAGCATCAGTCCTTCCAATGAGTATTCAGCACCAATTTCCTTTAGGATGGACTGGTTGGATCTCCTGGCAGTCCAAGGGACTCTCAAGAGTCTTCTCCAACACTACAGTTCAAAAGTATCAGTTCTTTGGAAGTCAGCTTTCTTTATAGTCTAACTCTCATACCCATACATGACTACTGGAAAAACCGTAGCCTAGACTAGACGGACTATTGTAGGCAAAGTAATGTCTCTGCTTTTTAATATGCCATCTAGGTTGGTCATAACTTTCCTTCCAAGGAGTAAGCGTCTTTTAATTCAATGACTACAGTCACCATGTACTCACTTATATGCAGAGTACATCATGAAATACATCATTACATGCATATACTCACTTATATGCAGAGTACATCATGAGAAACGCTGGACTGGAAGAAACACAAGCTGGAATCAAGATTGCCGGGAGAAATAGCAATAACCTCAGATATGCAGATGACACCACCCTTATGGCAGAAAGTGAAGAGGAACTAAAAAGCCTCTTGATGAAAGTGAAAGTGGAGAGTGAAAAAGTTGGCTTAAAGCTCAACATTCAGAAAATGAAGATCATGGCATCCGGTCCCATCTCTTCATGGGAAATAGATGGGGAAACAGTGGAAACAATGTCAGACTTTATTTTTCTGGGCTCCAAAATCACTGCAGATGGTGACTGCAGCCATGAAATTAAAAGATACTTACTCCTTGGAAGGAAAGTTATGACCAACCTAGATAGCATATTCAAAAGCAGAGACATTACTTTGCCAACAAAGGTCCATCTAGTCAAGGCTATGGTTTTCCTGTGGTCATGCATGGATGTGAGAGTTGGACTGTGAAGAAGGCTGATCGCCAAAAAATTGATGGTTTTGAACTGTGGTGTTGGAGAAGACTCTTGAGAGTCCCTTGGGCTGCAAGGAAATCCAACCAGTCCATTCTGAAGGAGATCAGCCCTGGCTGTTCTTTGGAAGGACTGATGCTAAAGCTGAAACTCCAGTACTTTGGCCACCTCATGCGAAGAGTTGACTCATTGGAAAAGACTCTGATGCTGGGAGGGATTGGGGGCAGGAGGAGAAGGGGAAGACAGAGGATGAGATGGCTGGATGGCATCACTGACTCAATGGACGTGAGTCTGAGTGAACTCCGGGAGTTGGTGATGGACAGGGAGGCCTGGCGTGCTGCAATTCATGGGGTCACAAAGAGTTGGATACGACTGAGCGACTGATCTGACTGATCTGACAGTCACCATCTGCACTGATTTTGGAGCCCCACAAAATAAATTCTGCACTGATTTTGGAGCCCCACAAAATAAATTCTGCCACTGCTTCCACTGTTTCCCCATCTATTTGTGATGAGGTGATGGGACCAGATGCCATGATTTTAGTTTTCTGAATGTTGACTTTTAAAGCCAACTTTTTCACTCTCCTCATTCACTTTCATCAAGAGGCTCTTTAGTTTTTCTTCACTTTCTGCCATAAGGGTGGAGTCATCTGTATAGCTGAGGTTATTGATATATCTCCTGATAATCTTGATTCCAGCTTGTGCTTCATACAGCCCAGCGTTTCTCATGATGTACTATTCATATAAGTAAAATAAGCAGGGTGATAATACACAGCCTTGACGTACTCCTTTCCCGATCTGGAACCAGTTTGTTCCATGTCCAGTTCTAACTGTTGCTTCCTGACCTGCATACAGATTTCTCAAGAGGCAGGTGAGTTGGTTTGGTATTCCCATCTCTTTAAGAAATTTCCACAGTTTATTGTCATATTCATAGTCAAAGCTTTTGGCATAGACAATAAAGCAAAAGTATATGTTTCTCTGGAACTCTCTTGATTTTTGATGGTCCAACTGATGTGTACGATTTGATCTCTGGTTCCTCTGCCTTTTCTAAATACAGCTTGAACATCTGGAATTTCATGGTTCACATACTGTTGAAGCCTGGCTTGGAGAATTTTGAGCATCACTTTGCTAGTATGTGAGATGAGTGCAATTGGGCGGTAGTCTGAGCATTCTTTGCCATTGTATTTCTTTGGGATTGGAGTGAAAACTGACCTGTTCCAGTCCTATGGCCGCTGGCATATTGAGTGCAGCACTTTCACAGCATCATCTTTCAGGATTTGAAATAGCTCAGCTGGAATTCCATCACCTCCACTAGCTTTGTTTGTAGTGATGCTTTCTAAGGCTCACTTGACTTCACATTCCAGGATGTCTTGTTCTAGGTGAATGATCACACCTTCATGATTATCTGGGTTGTGAAGATCTTTTTTGTATAGTTCTTCTGTGTATTCTTGCCACCTCTTCTTAATATTTTCTGCTTCTGTTAGGTCCATACTATTGCTGTCCTAATTGTGTCCATATTTGAATGAAATGTCCCCTTGGTGTCTCTAACTTTCTTGAAGACATTGCTAATCTTTCCATTCTATTATTTTCCTCTATTTCTTTGCTCTGATCACTGTGGAAGGCTTTCTTATCTCTCTTTGTTACTCTGTTGAACTCTGCATTCAAATGGGTATATCTTTCCTTTTCTCCTCTGCCTTTTGCTTCTTTTTTTTTCACAGCTATTTGTAATGCTACCTCCGACAACCATTTTGCCTTTTTGCATTTCTTTTTCTTGGGGATGATCTTGATCACTGCCTCCTGTACAACGTCATGAACCTCCATCCATAGTTCCTCAGGCACTCTGTCTATCAGATCTAATCCCTTGAATCTATTTGTCACTTCCACTGTATAATCATAAGGGATTTTATTAAGGTCATTTCTGAATGGTCTAGTGGTTTTCCCTATTTTCTTCAATTTCAGTCTGAATTTGGCAATATGGAGCTCATGATCTGGGCCATAGTCAGCTCCTGGTCTTGTTTTTGCTGACTGTATATAGCTTCTTCATCTTTGGCTGCAAAGAATATAATCAGTCTCTTTTTGGTGTTGACCATCTGGTGTTGTCCATGTATAGAGTCTTCTGTTGTTGGAAGAGGGTGTTTGCTATGACAAGTGCATTCTCTTGGCAAAACTCTATTAGCCTATGCCCTGCTTCATTCTGTACTCCAAGGCCAAATTTACCTGTTACTCCAAGTATCTCTTGACTTCCTACTTTTGCATTCCAGTCCCCTATAATGAAAAGGACATCTTTTTTGGGTGTTAGTTCTAGAAGGTCTTGTACGTATTCATAGAACCATTCAACTTCAGCTTCTTTAGCATTACTGCTCAGGGCATAGACTTGGGTTACTGTGATAATGAATGGTTTGCCTTGGAAACGAGCAGAGATCATTCTATCATTTTTGAGATTGCATCCAAGTACTGCATTTAAGACTCTTTTGTTGACTATAATGGCCACTCCATTTTTTTCTAAGGGATTCTTGCCCACAGTAGTATATACAATGCCATCTGAGTTAAATTCACCCATTCCAGTCAATTTTAGTTTGCTGATTCCTAAAATGTCCACATTCACTCTTGCCATCTCCTGTTTGACCGCTTCCAATTTGCCTTGAATCATGGAACTAACATTCCAGGTTCCTATACAACATTTCTCTTTATATCATCGGACTTTACTTCCATCCCCAGTCACATCCACAACTGGGTGTTGCTTTTGCTTTGGCTCCATCTCTTCAATCTTTCTGGAGTTATTTCTCCACTGATCTAGTGTCTTATCTTTTTGCTTTTTCATACTGTTCATGGGGTTCTTAAGGCAAGAATACTGAAGTGGTTTTCCATTCTCTTCTCCAGTGGACCACGTTTTGTTAGAACTCTCCACCATGACCCATCCATCTTGGGTGGCGGTACATGGCATGGTTCACAGTTTCACTGAGTTAAACAAGGCTGTGGTCCATGTGATCAAATTGGTTAGTTTTCTGTGACTGGTTTTCAGTCTGTATGCCCTCTGATGGAGAAGGAAAAGAGGCTTATGGAAGCTTCCTGATGAGAGAGACTGACTGAGAGGGAAGTGAAGTGAAGTGAAGTCGCTCAGTCGTGTCCAACTCTTTGCGACCCCATGGAATATAGCCCACCAGGCTCCTCCATCCATGGGATTCTCTAGGCAAGAATACTGGAGTGGGTTGTCATTTCCTTCTCCAGGGCATCTTCCCAACCCAGGAATCTATCTGGGTCTCCTGCATTACAGGCAGAGGCTTTAACCTCTGAACTACCAGGGATGCCTGGGAGGAAACTGGGTCTTTTTCTGATGGGCGGGGCCATGTTTAGCAAATCTTTAATCCAATTTTCTGTCGATGGGGTGGGGCTGTGTTAATCCCTGTTACTTGACCTGATGCCAATCTATGGTGGAGGTAATGAAGATAATGGAGACCTCCTTCAAAAGGTCCCATGCACTCACTGCTTCACTCAGTCCCCCTGACCCTGCAGCAGGCCACCGCTGACCCATGCCCCCGCCAGAGATTCCTGGACACTCATGGGCATGTCTGGGTCAGTCTCTTTGGGGTCACTATTTCTTTTCCTGGGTCCTAGTGTGCACAAGTTTCTGTTTGTGCCCTCCAAGTGTCTGTTTCCCAGTCCTATGTAGGTTCTGGAGGCTCTATGGTGGGGTGAGTGCTATTAACTAAAGGATCAAGAATAAACACTAAGCCTTTTTTTTTTTTTTTTTTTTATGATGATGTTTTGGGCTGAAGTTTGTCTTTCCAAAATCCATGTGTCAAAATAATAACCTCCAGTACCTAACAATGTAACTTTGCTTAGAAATAAAACTTTGCAGAGGCAATTATTTACACTAAGATAAAGTCATTGTCGAGTAGGGTGGGAAGCTAATCCTATAGGACAGATGTACTTCTAAAAAGGAATATTTAAACACAGACATACACACAGGAAGATTATTATGTGATATGTCTAACAAGCCAAGAATGTCAAAGATTGCCAATACACCATCTGAAACTAGGAAAGAGGCATGAAAGAGATTCTCCCTCACTGCCCTGAGAAAGAATTAATCCTGCCAAAACTTTGATCTTCAACTTTGAGACTCTAGAACAGTGAGACCATACATTTCTGTTGTTAAAGTCACCTAGTTCATAATACTTAGTTACAACAGCTTAGCTAATGGTAAATGCAACAATTGCTTTATCTTTGGGGAAAAATATACAGTCATATTTTTATGTAATTTTCTAGGTTATATAATGCTTCTCATACATTGCTACACCTGATCCTTAGAATAACATGTAGATGTATTTCAGGCTGGGTATGTTGTTGTTGTTTAGTTGCTAAGTCATGTCTGACTGTGACCCCACGGACTGCATCACGCCAGGTTTCCCTGTCCTTCACCATTTCCCAAGTTTGCTCAAATTCATGTCAGTTGAGTTGGTGATGCCATCCAACCATATCAACCTCTGTGATCCCTTTCTCCTGCTGCCTTCAATCTTTCCCAGCATCCCAGTTATAGCTGTAACTAAATTTAATATAGCTGATTCCAATGAATCAGCTCTTCTCATCAGGTGGCCAAAGTATTGGAGCTTCAGCTTCAGCATTTGTATTTTTGAATGAATATTCAGGGTTAATTTCCTTTAGGATTGACTGGTTCGATCTCCTAGAGGTCCAAGAGATGCTCAAGAGTCTTCTCCAGCACCACAATTTGAAATCAGTTCTTTGGCTTTCAGGCTTCTTTATGACTGGGTTTACTTATCCTGGTTCTGCACATAATGAAACTGCTACTTTTACAACTTAAGAGGATTGGGAAAGTAACAGAACTAATGAAAAGTGCAGGGAAGTATTGAAACTAAATTGTCAAATTAAGTTCTATGCTAGTTTTAAAATCAATCAAGTAACATTAAAAAAAAGTTGTCATTTATGTTTTTTTTTTTTTTTTTTTTCTGCTTAGATCAGAGAAAAACTCCCATTATACACTAAGTGTTCCCTCTAAGAAGATAATGGATAGCACAGAATAACATAATATGGATATCTAATCATCTTGCCAATGGTTTTCTTTCCATTTACATTAAGAGCTGCCATTCTAATTAAAATGAATTTCTAATATATCCTACATTACGGGAAAGGAAAAAGTAAAGAAGATGGTCTGAGTGAATTTTCTCCTCAGCTGTTGTATTTCACTTTCTAATCAATGTACTAGAAAAGTGTTTAACCACCAAACATGAATTTTGTGCTAAGAGAAAATTGCAGTTTGGAAAATCATCCTTCACAGATATAAGAATGAGACAATGCTTTTGTTTGTGGAAAAGTCGGGGGAGAAAAGCCTCCCTTTTGAGATCAGTCTTTGTAGATGGTTGAACTTTCCTCAATACCACTCTCTGTTTATTGTATCCTCCCCCACCCCGCCCCCGCCAAATAACTAAAGAACGCCCTGAATAAATACTTTATACATGATTTTAAAATATTGTACATCCAGAAATTCCAGGAATTCATCTTGGCAATTTTCATGAGTATGTAAAGAAATAAAAGAGGAAAACTTTTAAAAAATAGGAAGTATGGTGATTTTAAAGAAGATGGTTACTGGAAAATGCCCACTGGGTATAAAATCATGGTGATCACTGATAAAAACAGTGTCCATTGCATGGTTAGAATGAGAGGAGAGGAAGGAAAAAATATATCCATTCTGAAAGTTTACCTGTAAAACAAAGGAGTAATATAACTGAAGCCATCAGGAAACTTCCAATTATTTTTATTGATATATTTTAATTTAAATTTATTTATTTTAATTAGAGGCTAATTACTTTACAATATTGTATTGGTTTTGCCATACATCAACATGAATCTGCCCCAGGTATACACGTGTTCCCAGTCCTGAACCCCCCTCCCACCTTCCTCCCCATACCATCCCTCTGGGTCATCCCAGTGCACCAGCCCCAAGCTTCCTGTATCCTGCATCGAACCTGGACTGGTGATTGTTTCTTATATGATATTATACATGTTTCAATGCCATCCTCCCAAATCATCCCATCCTCGTCCTGTCCCACAGAGTCCAAAAGACTGTTCTATACATCTGTGTCTCTTTTGCTGTCTTGCATACAGGGTATCATTACCATCTTTCTAAATTCCATATATATGCATTAGTATACTGTATTGCTGTTTTTCTTTCTGGCTTACTTCATTCTGTATAATAGGCTCCAGTTTCATCCACCTCATTAGAACTGATTCAAATGTATTCTTTTTAATGGCTGAGTAATACTCCATTGTGTATATGTACCACTGCTTTCTTATCCATTCATCTGCTGATGGACATCTAGGTTGCTTCCATGTCCTGGCTATTATAAACAGTGCTGCGATGAACATTGGGGTACACGTGTCTCTTTCCCTTCTGGTTTCCTCGGTGTGTATGCCCAGCAGTGGGATTGCTGGATCATAAGGCAGTTCTATTTCCAGTTTTTTAAGGAATCTCCACACTGTTCTCCATAGTGGCTGTACTAGTTTGCATTCCCACCAACAGTGTAAGAGGGTTTCCTTTTCTCCACACCCTCTCCAGCATTTATTGCTTGTAGACTTTTGGATCACAGCCATTCTGACTGGAATGAAATGGTACCTCATAGTGGTTTTGATTTGCATTTCTCTGATAATGAGTGATGTTGAGCATGATATCTTATCTTGAATGAATGAAGTCAGTTTTCTTCTAAGTCAGTTTTCTTCTAAATGTCTTTAAAAATATATAATATGTGAGACAGCTTTATATTTTGCATTTTCACTGTGAATAGAAGATAGCCTGGTTAATCTTGCCCCTACCATAACTATTCCTGACTTCCACAATCAAGTTTATAAAAAAGGAACAATGAGTCTCTGTAAACTTAAATTGTGTGGCTTCAAGGCCACATAATTAACTCAGATCACTGCATGCTACATTTTCATGATTAAAACTGCCCAACTTGCCTAAATGTGTTCATTTCTTTGCTGAGTTAAAATTTAATGGTATGATAAAATTTCAGTTACTACCATCTCTAAGACACTTTGTCAACAGTGATTCTCAAAGTCTTTTATTTTTGGCAAGTAAAGGTGATATTATATTTGGCAAGGATAGGTGAAATTATATGCATTATACATACTCCTGGCTGCTGTCATTTAAGGGGAAAAAACAACTTTGCAAGTCTTTGAAAGTTAATTTCTTTAAAAAAAAAAATAGAAAACTATCTTGAAAATAGGATTTCTTTTCTTTTCTCTTAACTTTCAGAGACTTTTGAGACTTTTCCCAGCTCAAGATATTTTGGGTTTTGTTTGCTTGGTTTTTGTGCTTTGACTTTTTATTCTGTTCAGGCGCATTGAAGCATTTATGCCAGACAATCTCATTGCTTGAGTTTACTTTTTAGTTTTTTAAATTTCCTATATCCCAAAAGATTACCTTCAACACTTATAAGTCTTCTAAAACTAGGTGTAGTAATAACCATCTTTAGTGAAATTTAGCAGCTCTGTCTTCTCCTCAGATTCCATGTCTGTTCTCTGAAAAATTCTGGAACTTGCACTAGAACATATGCCCCAAATAGTGTTATTCTTTCTGCACAGTCCTTGTGAAAAACTTTTATAACAAAGGTAGTTCCATATGAATCTAAATTCAATTAGAACTTTTTATTTTTCCTACAATGGAATCTGACTCCTGCTATTTATTTGACTTTATATTTTTTAATTCATTAAAATTCTTCAACAATATCCATATTTTAAAGGCTTGAAAAATAAGCCTACTATTAACTCAAAAAGTATGTTTTTTTCTTAGTTCCCTAAAATTTTTTCTCATGTGTTATAAATAATTATTAACATTATTATATACTTTCAAGAACTTCACAGTACTTTTAAATTGCCTCAGTTCATGAACATAAATATTTATGAAAAGTTTTATGGGTTGCTACCTTTCTGTATGCCTTTGTGTCTGGTTATGTCTATTATCACACTGAGATTCCCTGCAATCAGGATTTTTATGACTTTGAAGAACTCTGGCATGCTGTTTATCTAAAAATTAATCATTTTCATGGAAATCCTTAGCAAATGTGAAAATTCATCTCTAGAGAACTTAACAAGATCTATTGACTATATTTCATTTAATTTGCAAAAAAAAAAAAAAATGCTAGTCATAAAGATTCCTGAATTAAAGAGGCTGCTACTTTTTGAAAGTAAACAAACAAAATCCTGGTTTTTAACGTGTCTGCTTTAAGATATGTTCTAAAATCATACTTTATTTGAAATGATTGATTATATAAATCCATTGCATATATAAAGCATGAAACTAAACATCATATTATTTCTCATTTTCAAAATATAAAATGCTTTCCATATCTTTTGGAAGCAGCAGAGATATCTAGTTTCTTGTCCTCATACTAAGGTTCCTTTGCTAATGGAATCTTATCTTTCATCATGTCTTATTAAACTTCATTTTTAATTTTATTTCATTGGAATTTCACACACAGAATTCCTACCATATTTTCCCAAAGAACAACTTTTCCTGGAAAGAATATAAAAAAGTTACTGCTTTTAAAATAAAAATGACATAAGGTTATAATTACATTCTATTATCACAGTCTACTCTTTAATCTCTATGGTTAAATGTGACTACTGATTACTTTTAAAAAACAATAAAACAATTTAGCTGTTTTTCTATACTTATAAATACTAAAGAACAGAAATTCATTAATTGTCTTATATAAAGTAAGAATGAAAACCCCAAATTTTCAACCATTTTCCAAACCTTTTTACAATTCTATTCATTTTAATAACTAAACTTTCTTCTATATGTTAGCAAATTCTCAGAGAAGCATGATATAGATTCTACATAGATTTATAGATTTTTGACTTTAGTACCAATTCATTAACTCTTAATGATTTAAAGGGTCATTTTCACCTAAAATTATAAAATGTTAAAATTTTTTCAATTTTAAGTTTTTATACAAAATAGAAACACAAAATGCATTAAAGACCTAAATGCAAGACTGGATACTATAAAACTCCTACAGGAAAACATACACAGAGCACTCTTTTGATATAAATAGCTGCAATAATTTTTCTGAATCCATCTTCTAAAAAAAGAAATAAAAGCAAGAATAAACCAATGAGAGACAAATAAACTTAAAAGCTTTTACATAGCAAAGAAAACCATAAACAAAATTAAAAGACAATTTACTGAATGGGGGAAAATATTTGTTAATGATAAAACCAATAAGAGATTAATACTCAACATATATAAATAGCTCATACAACTCAACATCAAACAACAAGAAAAAAAAACTCAGTTAAGAAGCGGGCAGAAGAATCAAATAAGCATTTTTTCAAATAATATATGCAGATGACACATGAAAAGGTGCTCAACATTGCTAATTACTAGGGAAATGTAAGTAAGTCTAAACCACACTGAGCTATCACCTTATGCTAGTCAGAGTGGTTGAATGTAAAAGAATACAAATAACAAATATTGGTGAGCATATGGAGGAAAGGAAACCTTTGTGCACACTGGTGGTAATGTAAATTGGTGCATCCACTGTGGAAAACAATATGGAAAGTTTCTCAAAAAACTAAAAATAGAACTACCATATGGCCCAGTAATTGCACTTCTGCAAATATTCCAAAAAACAAAAACAAAAATACTAATTTGAAAAGATTTATACACACCAATATTCATAGCAGCATCATTTACAATTGCCAAGATATGGAATCAATCTAAGTATATATTAACAGATTAATGAGTAAAGAAAAAATGACATATACATCCAATGGAATACCACTCTGCCATAAAAAAAGAATGAGATTTTATCATTTTCAGCAATATAGATGGACTGGGAGGACATTATGCTAAATGAAATAAGTCATACAGAAAAAGAAAAATACTATTCAGTATCACTTAAATGTGGAATCTAAAAATACAACAAACTAGCAAATAAAACAAAAAAGTAGATTAACAGACATAAAGAACAAACTAGTGGTTACAAGTAGAGAAGAGGGGAGTGGTAATGTGTATGGTACATGAATTATATCTCAATAAAGCTAAGGCCAGGCTTTCTAGGTGGCACTAGGGTTAAAGAATCTGCCTGTCAATGTAGGAAACATAAGAGATGTGGGTTCAGTCCCTGGGTCTGGAAGATCCCCTAGAGGAGAGCACAGCAACTAGCTCTAGTGTTCTTGCCTGGAGAATCCCATGGACAGAGGAGCCTGGTAGGCTACAGTCAATAGGGTCACAAAGAGTTGGACACAACTGAAGCAATTTAGCATGAATGCATGCAAAGCTAATACCATAAATATACATATATATATATACTTTAACAATACTTAAAATATCAAAATCAAAAATTAAAACTGTAAACGTAAACCTCATTCAGTATTACATTATGAAAAAATAATGAATAAAAGATATATAATTTGAGGCTTCCCAGGTGGTGCATAATTGTATTATTATTTAAACAATTACTTATACATACCCCTTTTAATAAAATATTTCTTGAACTAGTTTCTGAATATACAATGTTTTACACCTATCTTATAAAATATTTTCATTTTAAAATATGCATGGATGCAAAAGAGCTTTAGGAAAAACAGGCAAATGTAGTTACCTTATCAATATTTTATTAGAAAGAACACACTTTGAAATTAACTGATGATATTTTAAAAAATATTTTCCAATTGCTTTAGACAGACAAACGAAGAATATTTTTAAAGTATCAATTTGCTTTGAAAACTATCTCTTTGGCTGTAGGAAAAAATGTTACCCTTAAATTTTCCATCTGTCATATAATTTTACTTTCCTTACAGTGAAATATAATAGTAATAATGCAGTTAATTAAATTAGCAGAATATAAATGTAATTCAAATTGTAATATATTTCATTCCCCTCAATGACAGCATGCTGTTATTCCAAAACTCTGATGTTTGGGGAATTTAGATTATTTCAATAATTATTTAGGATACCCTTTTAAAAAACCTGTTACAGAATTAGAACAATTTATAAATGTATAAAATTGGAGCTTATAATTTTATACATTTTTATTATTTTCAAAATTCTAGTATTTTTGACTGAAGAATTCCATGGACAGAGGAGCCTGGTAGGCTACAGTCCATGGGGTCACAAAGAGTCAGACATGACTGAGCAACTTTTACTTTTGGCTAATTGCAATATTTCTTCAAAGTTAAGAATTTGACAAGTTTCTTATGTGAAAAAGTATCAGTAGGTACTTTTACATACTTATATAAGTAAGTATGATTAATCTTTTCATAATTTCTGATGGCTTTATATGGCTGTCTTATATGACAAAAAGAGAATGAAATGAGGTATTTGTCTTTAAGAGTTAATAATTTGCATGACATAATAATGTCTAATATTTTTAAATGTTTACCTTTGCCAAGAACTATCCTAAAGGTTCTATATAAATTTTCTTATTAAATCCTCATAATATTGCTATGAGATAGGTACTATTAATCTCACCATTTTAAAGATGAGGAATTTTAAGCAACCAGTGTTAAAATCACTCATTAGAATATGTCATTAAATTAGAACCAGGATTTGAACCCTTATGCATTGATCCCATAGCCAAATCTTTTAACCACAAAGTGAAAGAAAGTGAAGTCGCTCAGTAGTGTCTGACTCTTTGTGACCCCATGGACTATAGCCCACCAGGCTCCTCTGTCCATGGAATTTTCCAGGCAAGAGTACTGGAGCAGGTGGCCATTTCCTTCGCCAGGGGATCTTCCCCACCCAGGCATCAAACGTGGGTCTCCTGCATTGCAGGCAGATGCTTTACCATCTGAGCCACCAGGGAAGCCCTTTAACCACAAATATAGATGCAAATAAAGAAAAGCCTCAAATTGAACAATAAGCACCAAAATGTTTCAATGGGGGTAAATTGGCAGATTTTTCCTTTTGCAGATTTTCTCATATAAGCTTTTCTTTTAGAAGGTTATGCTGCTGCTAAGTCGCTTCAGTCGTGTCCGACTGTGCGACCCCATAGAAGGCAGCCCATCAGGCTCCCCCGTACCTGGGATTCTCCAGGCAAGTACACTGGAGTGGGTTGCCATTTCCTTCTCCAATGCATGAAAGTGAAAACTGAAAGGGAAGTCGCTCAGTCGTGTCCGACTCTTATCGACCCCATGGACTGCAGCCTACCAGGCTCCTCCCTCCATGGGAGTTTCCAGGCAAAAATACTGGAGTAGGGTGCCATTGCCTTCTCCGGAGAAGGATATGAGAGGAAGATTAATCCAGACAAAAGAAACACTTTAAAAGATACAGATTAACAATGAAGGGTGTTATCACTCATTGCTTTTTGTAACTAGAACATACAGTGTGAAAATGGTAGAAGTAGGATTTGGGAACAATAAATGTTGGTTGTAGTCAAACTGAGTTCTATTTAATTGTACAGAAAAGAGAATGAAGTTTATTATAAATTAAATATGAAGTCATTAAAATTTTTAAAGATGTACAAAGAAATAAATGATTTTAAACTATCTTAATGCTCTGTATTTACTATATTGTATAGCAAAAAAATTTAGGGAGGCACAAATTTGAAATACATAAACTACTAAGCCTTCAGTGATGTGATCTACTTGGCCCCCTAAATGGAAAAATCAGCAACCACAAGGGAAAAAGAAAGGTCTAACTTAAAAATCTTTTGCTAACATAAACAGTCTCCCTTAAAATATAGCCATCATAAATCCCTTCTCCAAAAGATTTATATTCAAAAAGGAGACAGATCACTTATAACTAGATGAGAAATCACAGAAACAAAACATTCCAAAACTTTTGTTTTCCCCAACTTTTTTCTCATTAATATTCTAACATTTTATTTTCCCTGAAATCTTTACCTTCTCTTTAAGAGGATATGTTCAGTTCAGTTCAGTTGCTCAGTAGTGTCCAACTCTTTGCGAGTCCAAGGACTGGAGCACGCCAGCCTTCCCTGTCTATCACCGACTCTCAGAGCTTGCTCAAACTCATGTCCCTCGAGTTTGTGATGCCATCCAACCATCTCATCCTCTGTTATCCCCTTCTCCACCTGCCTCCAATCTTTCCCAGCATCAGGGTCTTTTCCAATGAGTCAGTTCTTTGCATCAGGTGGCCAAAGTATTGGAGTTTCAGCTTCAGCATCAGTCCTTCCAATGAATAGTCAGGACGGATTTCCTTTATGATTGACTTGTTTGCTCGCCTGCTGTCCAAGGGACCCTCAAGAGTCTTCTCCAACACCACAGTTCAAAAGCATCATAATATATTACTAATATGTAAGTTGAGTAATGCCACTCTCTTATATACATTGGATGGTGCTGGACAGAGAATAATATCCAACTTTTATCCTGATATAGAGCCTAAAAGATCTGACCGCTCTTCTCTTCTAGAGCTACATGTCTCAGAAACAGTATAGCACAGTGGTTCAGAGGCCATTCTTTGTGGACAAATTCCCTTCAATGAGTTGTTACTTCACCTATTTCCTATTGATTGCAAGGAGATCAAACCAGTCAGTCCTAAAGGAAATCAGCCCTGAATAGTGAAGCTGAAGCTTCAATACTTTGGCCACCTGATGAGAAGAGCCAACTCATTGGGAAAGACCCTGATGCTGGGAAAGATTGAAGGCAGGAGGAGAAAGGGATGACAGAGGATGAGATTTTGGATGGTATCACCGATTTAATTGACATGAATTTGAGCAAACTTTGGGAGATGGTGAAGGACAGGGAACCCTGGCGTACTACAATCCATGGGGTCATAAAGAGTTGGACAGGACTGAGCAACTGAAAAACTATTTCCTAATTTGAATAATGAGAATGAAATAATTCTTTTTATGTGCTATGTTTAGTCACTCATTTGTGTCCAACTCTTTGTGACCACTTTGACTGCAGCCTGCCAAGTTTCTCTGTCTATGGGGATTCTCCAGGGAAGAATACTGGAGTGGGTTGCCATGCCCTCTTCCAGGGGATCTTCCCAACCCAGGTCTCCCCAATTGCAGGCAGAATCTTTACTGACTGAACCACCAGGGAAGCTCATTATTCTTATAGACTTGTGAAATAATGCTTAATCCAATGAAAGCAATCAATAGATATTAGATACTATTACTTTTCAGTTTTAAAATATTTTTACCCCCTACCTTTCTTATGTGGTCTTTTTATTTTTCAGAAAATACTTTGGTTCTTGAAAAAAAAAAATAATAATGTTTTTAGATATAAAATGTGTCAGGTACTAGGTGAAGAAACCATGCTCCAGCACTTTGTGGATAGCTCTTTTCATAATGGACATACTGGGGGTAAAAAGACATAATATCCCAAAGGTTCACTTAATTACACAAAGACTTATTTAATTATAACTGTGGTAATCTTACTATAGACAAATATTCAATGTAATCAGTTACAAGGAAATATGACCTTGGGATGTGACATATAACCTAAGCCTAAAGCATGAGCAAGAGTTAGCCTGATGAGTGAGGTTTAAAGGACAGAAATTTATAAGAGGGCAAAGTGTTGAGATTCGCCATCCTGATTTCAAACTCTAATTGCTTGAATTTGCCTAGTCATTTTTTTTTTAATGAACATGCTCTTTATTGTTCAACCCCTAAGCTTTTATTTTTTTATGACCTAATCCATTATTCTCAACTATACACACATTTCTTTGCCTTCAAGCCTTGGTGTCATCCCTCTTTTATAATATTTTCTCATTAAGAATACTTTTTCCTTTTCCTTGTTCATTACAGACAAAAATTATTGAAATTACCTCAGTTGCATATCCAGACTCTCAAATAGTCTTTCACAATGAGCTGTTATCATACTTGTGCTTTTGAGGGCATTATATCCTAAAACTACTGGATATTGTTGTTACTGTCTCTTATTCAATTGAGAATTAGGGAAAGTACAGAATGGGTAATAGCGATGGGATTTAAATCATACTCCCCCACTTACTAGTTGTGCTTTTATGCACAAGTATTTAAATGCTTTTGGCCTGAATTGTAACATGCAAAAATGGAGTATCAATCATATCTCTTCGTGTTTTTATTTGTTTAATGGTAAAATGAGATTACATATTAGCACATAATTAAATGCTTACTAACCTATTATTTTCATTAGCTTATCTTCTAATACAAAATATCAGATCTAACCTGTATGAATTATAAAGCCCATTTTACTGTTTAGTTTATATTCATATATTGTAACCAGATAGGATTCTCTCTCAACTTTGCCACTTCTTATCCTGATAGGAAGATTTTTCCTGAAGCCTGATAAAATCCCATGAGAAACACTTATTTTTTTTTATCCAAAGATCTCCTCACACAGAGCACTCTAAAGAACTATCAATGCTTTTCTTGGATAGAACTATTAGGTAGGAAGTAGACATGAGCACTGCCCCTAGCCAAAAAGGATGTAAACTGATCTCTAAACCTCATCCCAGACACACCCAGGAGAGCTCACAGATAGCTACAAAATAACCAAACTTTTCCAACTCCTGCACATGGACCCTAGGCACATAGTGGATACAAATAACCTCAGCAGGGGCTTCCTCAACTAACTTTAGGCAGCTAGGAGCCCATTGCTGCTACTGCTGAGTCGCTTCAGTCGTGTCCGACCCGATAGATGGCAGCCCACCAGGCTCCCCGGTCCCTGGGATTCTCCAGGCAAGGAATACTGGAGTGGGTTGCCATTTCCTTCTCCAATGCATGAAAGTGAAAAGTGAAAGTGAAGTTGCTCAGTCATGTCTGACTCAGCGAACTCATGGACTACAGCCTACCAAGCTCCTCCGTCCATGGGATTTTCCATGCAAGAGTACTAGAGTGGGGTGCCATTGCCTTCTCCGAGGAGCCTATTAAGTGTTCATAAATATTCTATACATACATTCATAGATCAATTATAACAGACTGAATTATGGGAAGACTGTGCAATAGAGTCCGTTTTATGTAACCTGCAACTGTCAGTCTTCCTTGAGCTTATGCTATTTGCATTCCCTTTCCTTATTGGTGGTGGGTACAAGCCCTATTTTGCACAGGGCACAACCAAGAGGAGGAGACAGGAAGTGTAACAAGGGGAAGCCAAGAGGGATTATCATGACTTCTTTAGGGTCTGTCTGCTCCCGTGCCTTGGAGGTGTCTGTTTAATATAAGCTGCTTGCTTGAGCTGTAACTAAGCTGTGACTTGTTTGTTGGTGTAAACCCCCTTGGTCCCTCTTTCCAAATCTTTATTGTGATGAGACAAGAACTGAGGGAGATAAATAAACCAATCTGACAGAGTCCAACAAGTTGTAGGCCTCTGAATTTAAACTTCTATTGTGTCATTTAGTGATGATTACAGGCCAGTGATTTAAGAAGTAGACATATTTTAGAGATCAGAAAGCTGAAGCTAAGGATGACTGAGAAACAGAGAGATCTACTTGTTGTTCGGAAGCCTGGTGCGCTGCAGTCTGTGGGCAAAAAAGTCAGACACCACTGAATGCCTGAACGACAACAAGCAGATCTTTCTGATTACTAAGTTCAAGGATATACAATAAGGGAACACATAAGAAAGGAAAAATACAAGGGATAATGTTTATCTTATATTTATATAGACAAATATTATTTATATAAAACAATCTTGTTAACAGATGACTGCTGTGGGCAGTTGAAGGTTAGCCATGTTTTTAAAGTGTTGTTTATTTAGAATTTACGTGTCTCTTGTGTTAATAATAATTTTTTTAAGTATTATCAATTATTCAGTACCCAAATTATCAACTTAAAAATGATTAATCTAGAATTGTTTTTAACAATAATATGCAACATTTTATACATGAGAGAGATATCCAAAAACATCAGTATTATGAATGATTTTGAACTGTTGAAAAATTAAGAAAATACTATTAATATTATTGGAAATGCACTGGGAAATTACTTAGAATGTCATAAATACAATATATATTTTACACTGTTATTAGAACGTTTTCTAGTAGATAACTACATATATTTTCATTAAGGCTTTTGATTTTGTGTTTATGATCTTTGTGTTGTTTCAAAGAGGCTCTGTTTTCTTGCACCTCCAAGTGGATGCCACCAATTTTTAGTGTTCTTTTGTTATATACATTACCAGAGGGATGCTCCACTTTGGAATGTTCAAAATGAAAATCTCTTTCCCTTTACAAATACTTATTTTTCTATTGAGAAATACTTTTGCCAATTGCTAGTCTATTTGGTTTCCTCATAGCTCTATGCTCTGTCCACTTGATGCTGGCTTATTTCTACATGAGATCTAGTGTTGGATAACAGTTTGACCTGTACACAAATATTAATTCTCAGTATCCAATAGGTATTATGTAATCTCTATTTAAAGTTTTCCATCTGTATTTTGGTGATAGAAGTAGTTCCTGATTCATGAATTTGTTGGGAGGAGCAAATGTGTTTACTTAACCAAAGAGCTGGCAGTACCTGGTGCCTTATAAGGACTTTCTTGGTAAATATAAGCTATTGAAGTACCTCTGCTTTATAGAAATGGTTTTCTTATGTTCTGATCATTTGAAATGTTAAAAAAATGTGCCCACCAAACATGATGCTAACTCCCCTTATTAATTATTTTTGGAACACTATATATCTGAGACCTTAAGCACCCATTATGAATTGCTCCCTTTCCCACCCTTTGCTGCTTAGAATTTTAAAATACAGTTACAGTAGAGATAAGTAACTGTGTGCTCCTTTAAGTTAAGAACCTAATTTTAAGGTAATATTAGTATTTGATACATTAATCTATGATTACAAACACACAAAGAAGTGCTATCCTGTCAAGGGGTTAGTCTGCTTCTGTTTTATACAAATAGTCAACTCCTTCCTTATATTAGTGGGATATACTGAATAAATCTGGCATATTATCAATGCTAGTCTGGGTCATATTTGTATCTTTATTTATGTATATTTAGGTACATGTTAGAAAAGAAAAATCTCTGAAGGATCCTGAAACCAAATGACACTTTAAACTGGTAGTCTAATTGACTTTGTTATCCTATTGTAAAATAATATCATTTATGTTTTTAAGCTTCTCCATGATAAAATAAGTAGTATCAATGTGACTTCAACCTTATCAGATATCAGGGATATATTTAAAATACCTTATTTTTAGTAGATTTAAACTGTATTTTCTTATTCATGTTTTCACATCATTAGAAATTAAACACCTATAAAGAACATCCTCATGCAATGGCCTTCTATTTCTAGAAAATAGGTTATTTCATTTCTTAAGGTCCCAAGATGAGATTTCACTCTCATGCCATCTGGCAAGATAATAAGATAACATCTAAAATCAATACTTTAATATGATCCTGGCTAAAAAACTAGCCTCAATGAGAATTGATGGCATATGGCTGAAGCTTAAGAAAAAGCAAAAAGGCTAATGTTACTTTTTTGAAAAATGCACAAAGAGCTTAGTTTTTTTTTTTAAAGAAAGAAAATAAAGCATAGACGATTTCAATTCATAGAATTGCTCATTGCATATGATGAAAATACTTTGATAAAATCCTCTTCCCAAATATATTTTATATTTAGTTTACAAAGCTCCAATTTTTAAAGCATAAATATTTTAATTTATATGAATTAAGGGCAAAATGAGACAAGTACATGCAAAAATCCATACCTAGGTGCACAAGGATATTTAAGCTAAAAAAAAAAAACTATAACAAAGATAAAAGAACAAAAACTAGAGACATTATAAGCAATATAAAACCTGTATTTGTATTTCTGCTCCACTTATGAATTACTGTAATTGAAATGAGAATAGAGAGAGTATATTTAAATGAATTTCTCAATTATGGACCTTAATCTTAAACACTGTATGTGTTCTATGGGGATGGGAGTTTGAATAAATTGGTATTTTGCTTAAATCACATTGTAGCTGAACATGTCTATGATTTCAAACTTTTGACATTTGTTGAGTTTGTTTTAGGATCTTGTATGTTGTCAATATTCTAAAATGCTTTCTGTATAAATAAAAAGAGTGTTTCCTTAAGTTATTCATTATATATTTTATTCCTATACATTATTAAAGAGATATTAAACATTAGATCAAGACTGTTATTTCTGTTATTTCGGTTGTTCATATCTTTAGTGATTTTTAATACACTTTAAGAGCAGTTTTTCTTCCACAGCAAAATTGAGCAGAAGGTAGAGATTTCCCATATACCTCCTGCTCCCACACATGCATAGCCTCCCTCATCATCAATATCCATCAGCAGAATGGTATATTTGTTAGAATTGCTAAGTCCACACTGACACGTTATTATCATGCACAGCCTATAGTTTACTTCACTGTTCACTATTGGTGTCCACATTATCATCTCATGACCTGTCATGGGATTACGCAGGTAGCCTTGGGGAAGAACTTGAAAGGTCCATTACTGCCCCTCCTATGTGAGAGCAAATCAATCATATTTGTCAGAAACCTGTACTTGTCAGAGTCTTTCCATGAATCTCTTTGAAAATGAAGCACTTTTGCAAAAGTACCAGAAAAAAACAATAACTTCAAGTGACAAAAGACTTAAATTTGGCCATGTTTAAAGATCTGATGTTGACTCTACCAAAGTCTTTGACTGTGTGGATCACAAGAAACTGTGGAAAATTCTGAAAGAGATGGGAATACCAGACCACCTGACCTGCCTCTTGAGAAACCTGTATACAGGTCAGGAAGCAACAGTTAGAACTGGACATGGAACAGACTGGTTCCAAATAGGAAAAGGAGTGTGTCAAGGCTGTATATTGTCACCCTGCTTATTTAACTTATATGCAGAGTACATCATGAGAAACGCTGGGCTGGAGGAAGCACAAGTTGGAATCAAGACTGCCGGGAGAAATATCAATAACCTCAGATATGCAGATGACACCACACTTATGGCAGAAAGGGAAGAACTAAAGAGCCTCTTGATGAAAGTGAAAGAGGAGAGTGAAAAAGTTGGCTTAAAGCTCAACATTCAGAAAACAAAGATCATGGCATCCGGTCCCATCACTTCATGGCAGGTAGATGGGGGAACAGTGGAAACAGTGTCAGACTTTATTTTTCTGGGCTCCAAAATCACTGAGGATGGTGATTGTAGCCATGAAATTAAAAGACGCTTACTCCTTGGAAGGAAAGTTATGACAACCTAGATAGCAAATTAAAAAGCCGAGACATTACTTTGCCAACAAAGATCCATCTAGTCAAGGCTATGGTTTTTTCTGTAGTCATGTATGGATGTGAGAGTTGGACTATAAAGAAAGCTGAGCACCGAAGAATTGATGCTTTTGAACTGTGGTATTGGAGAAGACTCTTGAGAGTCCCTTGGATTGCAAGGAGATCCAACCAGTCCATCCTAAAGGAGATCAGTCCTTGGTGTTCATTGGAGGGACTGATGTAGAAGTTGAAACTCCAATACTTTGGCCACCTGATGCAGAGAGCTGACTTATTTAAAAAGACCCTGATGCTGGGGAAGACTGAGGGCAGGAAGAGAAGGGGATGACAGAGGATGAGAGGATTGGATGGCATCACTGACACAATGGACATGGATTTGGGTAGACTCCGGGAGTTGGTGATGGACAGGGAGTCCTGGCGTGCTGCGTTTCACAGGGTCGCAAAGAGTCAGACATGACTGAGCAACTGAACTGAACTGAAAGATCTGATGAGAGTTCATTATAAAGCAATTAACAAGGAAATTTTTTCCATGATGTACCCTGTAAAATTATAACTGATAACATACCAGGACGTATCAGATTTTTAGGAATTTCATACAAATATACAATATAACCTAAAGAAAGTTTAGTAGCACTTGGTATTGGCAGTACTTCCCATGTGATTAAACATACCAAATAAGCCAAATTAGTTTAACATCTTTCTTTTACAAGGAGAGAGAACACATCTTTTGAGATATTCTAGGGACCCTCAGAAAAATTCTAAAGACAGTTCAAGACATTACTTAGCATTTGATTTTAGGAAATTTTATGAAAAATATCATAAATTTTAAAATACTTGATTAAATAGGATCACAGATCTGTGAAAGGGTGGTTAAACACACTGACAAAGAAACTTGTAAGGCAAATATAGGAAGTCATGTGGTTGTAAAACACACACACACACACACACACACACACACCTTAGTTCTTTTAATAAAAAAGAGTAAGTTTTCTTAGGTAAACAGAGTTGATAAAGAAAAAATGCAGAATCTTTGTTTTTTATGAAAATTACATTAAAGGTAAAGAAAAACTTTTTAAAAAACAATTTATTAAGAGGAGACCAATAATAAAAGTTTGTCCTTCTAACAGAAAAAAACAAAATCAAATTTTGCAACAATGTACTTAAGATTCCTCTTTTATAAATTGATTCTTTTATAAATTAAATTCATTCCAATCTCAGCTTGACTACACATTAAATTCCTTTCTCAATAAATATTCTTATTTCACAAACATTTGCAACATTCTATATCATTCAGCTTTTGTCCAATCTTTTTTGTTAGTTTTTCATTCTGGAACATCATTTTACTTTAGGACAGAATTACTTTTTCACCCAATATCCTTCATATTTTTCCTTATGTGAAAAAAATTATATTTTCCTTATAACTTTTCATATACAGTTATTTTCTCTCACACATTAGTTCTAGTGGTTGTGTAAAAACTTTAGCTCTTTAACAAATCACTTTTGGCAATACCTTCTTGGGGTAGAAAAATCATCACATATACACAATATATATCTATAGATATACATAAACATGCAGGTAGACACAAACTGAAACCCCACAGCTTTCACTCTAAAACTTTAGCATGAATCAGGCACTCCACTCAGTTTTTGACGGATATCTGTGGTTTTATAAAGTCTGTGGACTAGATTTTAAGGGATGGGAACATCTACAGTGGTCTGTACTTTAAAAAGCCTAAAAAGCCTCTTGTCCCCTTTTTTCTTTCAGTTTTTGCAGGCAGGGTTTTAGCCAACTCCTGGGGTGTTTACATTTCAAAGATATGATAAATTTTACAACTTCAAGAGATAAAGAGTATAAGTTTTCTCCTAGGAGTTTGGAGTATATTTCTCTATTACCAGAAGTCTAGGATAATTGCTGTTTAAATTTTTTTATTGTGTTAGGGGTTGGTCAGCATGAGGTATTTTGTCCATTTCATTGTCAATTACTACAACATTCTCCCATTCTCTCTCATTTTTCGAGGGATTCTACTAGTTACTATCCTAATCGGGCTGTATTGTAGGTGCTCAGACCTTAATCCATGGCAGCATTTGCCCTCTTAGCTCTGCAAAACAGTCCACTAAGGTCTCCAATTTATCTTGCCCTCCCAACTTTTATGCCAGCCCTGAAGCCAGTTTCCATTTCCTCCTGCAGGGCATCTTCCTGACCCAATGATTGAATCCTCATCTCCTGCATTGCAGGTGTGTTCTTTACCACTGAGTCACCAGGGAAGCCACCAGGAAGATATTCTCAGGAGCACACAAATTTTTAAATGCAGCATCTGTCCTGCATGTATGAAATAACTGTCTTTTTTTATTCTGCTAACACCTAGATCAATGTGAAGATTCAGGTGTCCTCCAGAAGTTCTCAGGTTCTTACCAGATTCTCCTCTTTGCCCTGTTTGTGGCACTGGCATCAACAGCTTTCCTCTTTCTAGGTAAGCAGTCCTTATATTCAGCACTGTGGACTTTAGACTTGGAAACTGCCTTCATTTCACAAATTGCTCCAAATGACTCTAGAGTCCACTCTTCCAATTGCCTCTGAATACGAGACGTAGGAACTTCCTTGCAGTATAGCAAGATAATAAATAGGATGCATACAAAATGTGTTTATTGGGATGGTTTCCCATTTATCTTGATACAGGGTAATTTTAGCGTTGCTTCCATCTGAAGGGGCATCCTCCTATAAGCCTTGATTCTCCACGTACATCATCCAGACAGTATTAATACTATATTTTTATCTCAAAGCTGTATCCTTGGGGAAGATTCTGGCAACAGGGAGGCATATGGAACACACATTCCAAGAACAGGGGAGGGGAAAGGAAATTTCCATTTTCCTGGATCCAATTCTAGGGTCAACCAGTAGCAATCATGTCCTCTTGATGACCTTCCATAACACTAGCTGTATATCAGTCTTGGTAAAGTGACTGTTAAGATCTTTGGCTCAGTTTTTAATCTGGCTGTTTGTTTTCTGATTTTTGACTTTTAAGAGTACTTAGTAAACTTTTGATAACAGTTCTTTATCAGATGAGTCATTTCCAAATAAATATTGTCTCCCAGTCTGTAGCTTGTCTTTTTACTTCCTAATGTAAAGTTTTGTTTTATACATTATTAGATTTGAGTTGCTAATATTTTGTTAAAGATTTTTACGTCTATATTCATGAGAGATATTGGTTGGCAGGTTTATGATAAGTAATGTCTGTCATTGGCATTACTCATTTGAAAAGACCCTGATGCTAGGAAAGATTGAAGATGGGAGAAGAACGGGACAACAGGAATGAGATGGTTGGATAGCATCACCAACTCAATGGACATGAGTTTGAGTAAACTCCAGGAGTTGGTGATGGACAGGGAGGCCTGGCATGATGCAGTCCATGAGGTTGCAAAGAGTTGGACACAACTGAGTGACTGAACTGGACTGAGCCTTATAGAATGAGTTGAGAAGCATTTCATCTTTTTCTATCTTTTGAAAGAGACTGTAAAGATTTGAAATAATTTTTTCCTTAAATGTTTGGAAGATTAGTGAACCCATCTGGGCTTGGTGCTTCCTGTCTTGAAAGGTTATTAGTTACTGATTTAAGTTTTTAATACAAATAGGCCTATTTAACCTGTCTATTCCTTCTAGTGTAATTTTGGCAGATTTTGTCTTTCAAGGAATTGGTCCCTTTTATCTAGGTTAAGAAATTTGTGGGGATAAAAACTTTATCTGCTTGCTTGCTTGCTTAGTCGCTTCAGTTGTGTCTGACTCTGTGCAACCCCATAGACGGCAGCCCACCAGGCTTCCCCATCCCTGGGATTCTCCAGGCAAGAACACTGGAGTGGGTTGCCATTTCCTTTATCTGCTTAGCAATAACTTGAAGGGTGTATCTGTTTATTTATTAGTAATAAGAACTGTGACTTTGTCTAAATCTTTTATTTCTGTTAATGTTTGGTTTATATATTTTAGTCTGCATTATTAACCCATACAAGTTTAGAATTCTCTTGTTTATATTGACTGGTCTTTTTAACATGTGATAATCCTATTTATAGTATTGAATAATTATGTTTTCTTAAAGTGTATCTCATGTTAATGTCTCATGTTAATATATAAGCATACTATGGTTGATATTTGTTTGATATATATATACATATATATGTCAAGTATTTTACCCTCACAATTTTAGTATTTTCTAGTGTTATAATTGTTTCTTAATAGTATGTAACCACTTTTGTTTGTTTTGATTTTGTCCATTGACAATTTTTTAGTTTTGAGTTATAATATTCCATATGCATTTACCATAGTGACATAAATTTGGATTTAAACATACAATATGTTTCTGTAATTCCTATTTGCCCCATTTATGCTTTAGTCATATTAATTTTTATCCCATTCTATTTTTAATCCATTTGTGGGTTTTGAAATTTTAGCATGCATACTTATATTTTCATTCATGGTTAATACTTATGTCCTCTGGGAACATAAATCTCAGAATATTTTAACACAAACAAAGATCTTTTAAAGTTACAAACTATTGTTTTCAAATGTTTAAATTCTGATTTATTTTACTATACTCCATGAAACATTGTTTTATAAGATGAGTGTTGGATGGATTTAGCTATATACTTATAACTTTCTTTGGTCTTATTGTGGACTTTTTGCCCCTAAAATTCATATGCTAAAATCCCGGCCCTAAGTGTGATGGCACTAGCAGGTGGAGTCTTTGGGAAGTGATTAATTAGAAAATAAATTATAAGAATGGAAGGAAATCCAATATACAGAAGAATCTAAGTACCTTTGGAAGATAACAAATGGTATTACACACCTGATCACTGGAAGTTGAAGCTGAGAGGCATATATTGGTGGGCATGTTAGCTCAAAGCATAAAAATGCAAAATGAGTACTGATGACAGTTACTTAAAGGCGATGGGAGTCAGGCTGCTGATCTAGTCTCAGAATGAGTTCAGATTATTTGGAAGATAATTACCATCTTCCTTGCGTGAAGCTGATGCCAGAAGATCTGGTCCATAGCTTTAGCTCTAAGAATAAAGGTTGAGTGTTTGTGCCCCCAACACAAAATCACATGAAATGCAAATCCCCAGCGTCACAGTAATAGGAGTGGGGCCTTTAGAAGGAGATTTAGGTAATGAGAGTGGAACTCTTATAAAAGAGATCCCAGAAAACTCTCTTATCTGAGTGAAGACTCAAGAAGAAAACAGACATCTGTCAGTCAGGAAGAAGTCTCTCACCAAATCCCTAATGTGTTGCTACCTTAATTCTTAGACATTCTAGCCTGCAGAACTATGGGAAATAAACGTCTGTTGTTTAAGCTACCCATCTATGATAGTTTTTCATAGCAGCTGAAACAGATTAAGACAGGTCTTTATTTCTTTTCGCATCTAGACTTTTCAGTCAGTATCATATTCCTTTTGTGAGATACTGCTAATAGAAACACATGCTTCTTTTCTGAAACTGTATTTTCCTTGCTCTAGATTTCTAGTTTAACATCATAATCTTTCAGACCATTAAAGACACCAGTCTCCTGGCTTCTTGCTTCAGTTGTTGAGGAGATAGCTATTGGCCTAGTGTTGCTTGTTAAAGGCAATCTGATTTTTCTATTCCTTATTGGCTGTTTTCTTCATGTTTTCATTTTTTCTAATGGTCTTCATTTTCCCTATGTTGTGTTGAGATTTAGGTTTCTCTGTCCTAATCCTGCTTGAATTTTTTTTTAAATTCTTGAATTTGTCCATTTGTGTCTCAATCTTGAGTTTGGAATATTTTCAGTCAATATTTCTTCATATACTGCCATTGTTACACTCTCTCTCAACTTCTGTCTGAGTCTCACACTAAATACATGTTGGATAGTCTTCTGTTCATTCTCTTCAATAAACATATCTGTTTAAATTATTTGAGGCCTGAGACAAAGATTCATTTTTCAGAAGGAAATTTGCTTTTTACTTCACAAAGCAATTTTTTCTCAGAAAGGCTTCCTTTTCTCTTCCATAAAGTATTCCCATGTGTTCTCTACCTCATGATTGGAGGTTTCCCATTACACTTATATAAACTGTGAACTTGGTCTTGTTTTGCCCAAGAACACATACAATATAAGGACACATACTTTGATTTTTAAATCCATTTGAGAGTCAGAAGTAGGATATTATTATTTCAAAATATTTTAAAGTATGTATTCAGTTCAGTTCAGTTGCTCAGTTGTGTCTGAATCTTTGCAACCCCATCAATTGCAGCACGCCAGGCCTCCCTGTCCATCACCAACTCCCGGAGTTCACTCAAACTCACATCCATTGAGTCGGTGATGCCATCCAGCCATCTCATTCTCTGTCGTCCCCTTCTCCTCCTGCCCCCAATCACTCCCAGCATCAGAGTCTTTTCCAATGAGTCAACTCTTCCCATGAGGTGGCCAAAGTACTGGAGTTTCAGCTTTAGCATCAGTCCTTCCAAAGAACACCCAGGACTGATCTCCTTCAGAATGGACTGGTTGGATCTCCTTGCAGTCCAAGGGACTCTCAAGAGTCTTCTCCAACACCACAGTTCAAAGCATCAATTCTTCGGTGCTCAGCCTTCTTCACAGTCCAACTCTCACATCCATACAAGACTACTGGAAAAATCATAGCCTTGACTAAGTGGAACTTTGTTGGCAAAGTAATGTCTCTGCTTTTGAATATGCTATCTAGGTTGGTCATAACTTTCCTTTCAAGGAGTAAGCATCTTTTAATTTCATGGCTGCAGTCACCATCTGCAGTGATTTTGGAGCTCAGAAAAATAAAGTCTGACACTGTTTCCCCATCTATTTCCCATGAGGTGATGGGACCGGATGCCATGATCTTTGTTTTCTGAATGTTGAGCTTTAAGCCAACTTTTTCACTCTCCACTTTCACTTTTGTCAAGAGGCTTTTTGTTCCTCTTCCCTTTTTGCCATAAGTGTGGTGTCATCTGCATACCTGAGGTTATTGATATTTCTCCTGGCAATCTGGATTCCAGCTTGTGCTTCTTCCAGCCCAGCATTTCTCATGATGTACACTGCATATAAGTTAAATACGCAGGGTGACAATATATAGCCTTGATGTACTCCTTTTCCTATTCAGAACCAGTCTGTTGTTCCATGTCCAGTTCTAACTGTTGCTTCCTGACCTGCATATAGGTTTCTCAAGAGGCAGGTCAAGTGGTCTGGTATTCCCATCTCTTTCAGAATCTTCAACAGTTTATTGTGATCCACACATTCAAAGGCTTTGGCATAGTCAGTAAAGCAGAAATAGATGTTTTTCTGGAACTCTCTTGCTTTTTCCATGATCCAGCAGATGTTGGTAATTTGATCGCTTATTCCTCTGCCTTTTCTAAAACCAGCTTGAACATCTGGAAGTTCAAAGTATGTATATGTTGCCTTAATAAAAATTTGTTTGTATTCTAACATTAAACTTAAATCAAGTTATAATATAGAAATTCTTTTACCATTTTTTCAACTGACCAAAATGAAAACAAAATTTATCTGTTTTGAAAACCTATTTCTATTTCCATGCATTTCTGCATTAATAACACTGGAATGTAACGTGATATGAAGATTATAGTTTATGCTTAGAGCCTTCAGGTTGATGATGTGGTTAGATTATCATGTGGGAAAATCAAGTTGAGTATAGTGTGACATTTATTTAAATAATACAGTAATAACAGTAGTATTTAAATACCTGTCTGAATAGTTACAGTAGACTAAAGCTTCTTAAACTTAAGAGTGTGACAATATCACTTGAAGGCTTGGTAAATTCCTGTTTACTGGGACCCAGCACCACAATTGTGATACAGTAGGTGTGAAATGGGACTCGAAGTTGCAATTTTAACAAGTTCCCAAGTACTGATGGTCACTGAAGAAGAATATAGTATAGAATATAGAAACCAATCTTAACCTAACGTAGGAAAGTTGAAGAAGGTGAATAATCGTATGTGCTATCAGTAAATGTACTGTCAGGGGCAACCCCAGGAGGCACTGATGAAGAATTATATAAACAGGATATCAAAGTAAACAATGCATCTACAGACGTAAATAGAATAACTTCTATTTCCTGCAAGTTTAAAAGTAGATTTAATTCCAGATAAATAGTACAGAAAATCCACTATGACTTTGTACTCACTTGTGGGCTACCTACAAATATTCACTGTGATTTCGTTTATCAAAACCAAGCCTTGCTAATTCCATATTTGGAATTAGCATGTGTCCTTTGGGTCTCGATTTCTTGTTTCCCCAGAAAACTCCATAGAATATTATATCAAGAGAGAGACTTTCTCATTTCCTCTCTTGCTATTTTCTCCCTTGCTCATGTCTTTCCTGTCAGCGTCTGTTTACTTTCCCATCCTTCCCTGCCTCAGCACTAGAGATGAATGCAACATCTCTTGCATTAGTTCTAGTCACTTCTTGGAGAACAATGCCCCAGTACACTCGTTTCATAGAAATGATGTGAGGAAAAATGTAATGCTCTTCATTATCCTGTCTCCAAGGAGAATATAGACCCATTCCTTAATTTCCCCAAACCATAGTTATCATTGTTTTGGTGCTAAGAGGCAGGAAGAGTACTACAAAAAGAAACTAAAAAACCTAAAAGGTAAAGAGATAAACCCTCAGAGTTCAGGGATGAAATCTTCTGCAGAAATCCTTACTTCTCATTCCCAGCCTAATTCTAGTCTAATGCACTGCCTCAAGTTTGCCTTCTTTATCTACTCTTCCCAGAAGAATTTCTCCAGTTTTCTGCCCATAGGTTCACTAGTCTAAATTTTCCATTTTAGATCTATGTGAATTCTCTTCAACAGACCAGTCTTGATGATCATATGTTAGTAGAGGAAAAAAAGCCAAAAGTTAAAGATGACTGTGGTATGTAAGAGATATACTTACCATGAAAGTAGTGAAATTTAAGACTTTGGGTACCTTCTTTCATGTTGCAAGGTTTGGGAAGGAATCCTAGCAATGTGTCCATAAATCTGTGTAACATCTGGTTGACTAAATTCACCACCACTTTCCCTTCTTTTTTTTTTTGGCCTCTATCACACTTCTTCTTATGTATGGTGATGTGGAAATAATAGGCCTTTTTTGTAGTGGGGGGATCTAGCTTGGAGGAAACTGATAGATATAATTAACTTGAATTCAGCCCAGTGCCACATAAATATATATTTATCACCAACTCTATTCATGTGGGAAAACTAGGAATTTCCCAGTTCCCACTGCTCCAAGTCACCTAGCATTGTGCCATGGGGTCCAAAGGAGGTACGAACTTATGAAAGAGAAACAAATTTGAGATAAACAGAGTCAGAATGTAGACAGCGGAAAAGCTTTCCAATCATCAGATAAATATGAATATGTATATAATTTTTTCTAATGCATAACCAAATCTAAAGCGTTCAATTGTCAAGAACATACTTGGCATTGTAATGAATGAATTTAAAAATTAACATTTTTTTTTAAATTAGAAGTGTGTGTAACTTTTTTTTTTTTTTGGTAGAATTTCTATGTTTTTAGGGAACAAATGGTAGCAGTACTATAGAAATAAAGACCACACAAACAATAAAAAGAATGGGCTGTTTTTTCAGAAATTGCAATAGCAGGGCATCAGCCACTATTCTAGAGTTTGGCAGAGACTCAAAGGTAGTGGGAAAGCATTTAGTGGGAAGACTAAGTATATCCTGATTATAGGCTATTGACATGGAGAAACAGCAGAAGGAAGGCTAAGCAGTTGCAGGGTATTATATGTGATTAATTAGGAGGTACATTGGTGGCTTTTTCCAACTGGTCCTAAGTTGGAAAAGAGAGCAAAAATTAGGAGCTGTCAATTATAAATTAGAAACCAATTGTTTGCGGTCACATGATACAGGGGTTATTGTTTAACTTCCTGGACTGTTTGCAAGTGAGAGTACTGTGACTTCCTGGTCTTGTTATTTTACATAGTAAAGTGGCTTCCTGGTATGGTTACTGAAGATTATGGGTCAAAATTTTATTTATATATATTATCTATTATCCTTTTATATATTAAGTCTCTCAGGACCATAAAGAATATGCCTGAGTCCAAAGCCCCATTTTGCACATCCAAAAATGTTCAAATGCATTGATTCCTGATACATCTTGCCCTGATAACATTTTATATTTTGCTATGACATTTACAGTATCCATCAACTTCTTTAAATTTATAATTTGTTGTGGTTTTCTCTTTGTAAATGTCTTTGTAAATGTATATCTTACTTTTATATTCGTAATTTTCCCCAAAAGCCCAACGCCTAAGTTTAAAAGCCTCAAATCCAAATCTTTGTGTGTATTTCTGTTTAAAGATTCTGACTTGTACAATTGGATCATTGGTGCTATTTATCTTTATAGGAATGACGGGGAGAGAACGAATTTGGATATCTGAAGTCACAAGTTTGATTTGAGCACATTCATTTACTTTGATACACATTAAATGGAGATATCAGTTATTTTTGTTTAAACATAAGAGTCTAGATATCTATTATAACACATAGTTCTGAGTTGGATCATATTAGTAAATAGCACAGGTAGAAGAGAGCCTAGGATCAAGATTTGTCAACATTTAGAAGTTGGGTTGAGGAAAAGCTTCTAAAAAGAGAGAGAAGGATGGGGAAAAAAGCAATGTAACCTCTCTGTATTGCTTGAATTCACCTCTGGAGTAAAGAGATCCCCTGTTTGAATTAAACATTTCAATGGGTCTTCTCTGTTCAAAATTAAAATCAAGCTTCTATTCAGGACTGTTCAATAGGATTCTAACTGCTTGCATAATAATATAAAAAGATTTCTTTATTGTGTGCCTGGTAATAGGTAACATCTTTCAAATGTGATTGCCTTTAGGAGCTTTTCCACCTTGATATAGATTTGTATTTCACTGCCCATGCAAATTGTTATTGGAAGCAATTATATTCTAAGAGATGAGGAGCAGATCCATAGGAAATGGCTTATCTTGAACACATATTACCGGGGCACATAAGAGTTGTCCAGACTGGTAATGTCAAACCACTCTAGCCTTTTCTGCTATATTCTTTATGTGGCACTCAAAATTTTGAATAATTCAGGCTTTGCAAAATGCATTACTGTCAGCATATTTTTAGACAGATTAGTCCTTCCATCCCCAAAGAAATGACCATTTGATCTGTCAAGTAGGGCACAATTACAATTTAGGGTTATGATGATTTGATGGGAGAAGTGTTTGGTAATGAAGGAATATATGTACGAGTAGAAGAATTTGATAAAGAAGGGATGCATAAATGCAGACTGCAAACAGATTTAAGGGGTTTGAGGAAGGTTTCTCAGAGGAACTGACTTTCAAACTGAGGGTCTAGTGTAACAAGGGAAAAAAGATAGATGAAGAGTGTGTGGACAACATTACCAGCTGAGGTGACAGTGTACACGGAAGTCCACAGACAAGTGTGATTATAATGCTCTGCAAATGAGAAAAGGGAAGGACATGAATCTGGATCACAAATTTAGGAAAGATACTATCAAAAATTGCAGCTGCCAAGATGAGAAGGGCTAGTATCAGAGAATGTCTGCAGGGATGTAGCATGCTAAGTTTGAGAATTTACATTTCATATATTTATTACTGGTAATAATGCTTAAATTGCCTTGATAGACAAATAACAGTTCAGAGACTGTAATAATTTTGCTTGCCATAAGATGTATTTCATGTCAAAAAAAATCAGGATGTTAGTAAGAAAATAATTTATTCAAAGGGATAACTGCAAATGGTGTTTGGGGGCACATTATTACAGCATGGAGAATGCATTGACCATGAGATCTGTAAATCTCTCAAAGGTAAGACAAAAGGGGCTTTTTTAAATAGGGAGGAGTTGAACAAAATTAGAAAAATGGGTGTGGAGAAGTGGGATGATAGAATAATACTAAAAGCAGTTCATCAGGTAATATTTTTTCCTGGAGAAGTCAGTTTATGTTCTGGAGGGGCTGTTGAAGAGAAGCTGTATGCTGAGGCAGGGGTGTCAACCTGGAGGGAGGAGAAAAGCTTATCTAGAGTTTATTCAAGTCAGGGTAGCAGGTATTTTATCCAGACTGACTGATATGTCCTAACATTTTAACTAATCATTTATGTGGCAAAGAAGGTAATTTAGAGGGTCTGTGTCTAGGCTTCTCATTGGTAAACAACAGAAGTATTCTTGACCCCATCAATTATGGGAAAGAATGATCCTGCTATAATCCATTTCTGGAAGAAAAAAAAAAGAGAGAGATGGGGGGATTTATTCAAATGTCAATGTTTTCTAGGATCACAGGCTTGATAAACTTCAAAACTGTAATTTCTATGTTGGTGGGATTGTGGAAGAAGAGACAGACAAATGTGACAAATGAAAACAGATTTTTATAGGGGTCTAGATTGGAAGCTCCTGTGTTTAGGTGATAGATCAGGGTTGTAAATTTCACAAAATAACAGAATAAATAGATCCAGTTTCTTAAGAGAATCAAAGGACAAATTTATCAGTAGCATGGGATTCTACAATGTAAAAAGAATGATTCTGCAAAATGAAAATCACTGGAAATGTAAGCCTTTCAAACAATAAAGTTGTGTTTAATAGGAAAACAAGATGAAGTTTAAGACTTTAGAGGTAAAACAAATGTGGCTTATAGAAAGAGCGGTGTAAGGCCACGGGAATGGTTTGCCGAATGAAGACAAGTGTGTTGAATGGATTATATAATAGGACATTGAATTTGTCAAGAATGTCTGTTGGGCTAGGCTAGGATATAAGCTGAGATAGCAGATAGCCCCAGTGCCTTAAAATAATAATGGTTTATTTCCTGCTCCTGTTGTGTCTACCATGGTTTAGCAGAAGGGCTCAGTTCACATAGCCTCTTAAGTATGCAGGCTGATGGAGCAGCAGCCCTCAACACAATTTTGGTTAGTAGATGTCAGAGGAATATTCCAGTTCAGAAGTGACACAAATCATTTCAGTGTATAAGTCATTGGTTCTCAAATGGCCTCACACCACAGCTGAGAATTTAAATTTAAATTAATCAAAATAAAGTAAAAGTTTATTTCTTTAGGCTTCTTTGAAACCTGTATGTCTCTGAATTTCTGAATTCTTTGTTTTCTTTCATTCTGCTTGCTACCACACATACACTATCTGAAATCATCTCCGTGTAGCAATTTGTCAACTATAGCCAACGTATATTACTAGCATTTTGTTTCTCAATGGCTTTTATAGATCTGTAAGTTCATAAACACATTTCCTGTCATATAATTATAATAGGTGAGAATTTAACTGTTCTGTCACTACTTAGTATGAATTATCATCCTTCCAGATTACTATAACAGTTTCCTACACCTGCAACCAGCTCACAAGCCAATACTACATATGTTAATTCAATTGTCTTGTTTTCTAAATTACTTAACAACTTTTACATTGCTCAGTGGCAGAATAGGCTAATTTATGCAGCCTAATCAAATGTATCCATATCTCAGTGGTTTAAAAAACACAGGTTAATACTGCACTCACGCTACTAGTCCTTGACAAGTCTGCTTATGTGCTCTGTTTTTCATAATCATTTAGGGATCTAGGCTGAAGCAGTATTCACCATCTCAAATATTGATTGGTTACCAATGGAAAAGAATATGCTAACAGGGGTCCCCAGCCTCTGGTATTTAATGCCTGACAGTCTGAGGTGGAGATGATGTAATAATGATAGAAATAAAGTACACAATAAATATAACGCACTTGAATCATCCTGAAACCATCTCCCCTCCCCAAGTCTGTGGAAAAACTGTATTCCAAGAAACTGGTCCCTGGTGCCAAAAAGGTTGGGGACCACTGTTGTTAAGGATCTCAAACCAGCAATTAAATTCTCTAAGAAGAGACACAGATCACTATTCACAGCTCTGGTCAGAACAAGAGTGACTGGCATGTGATCCTAACATGTGCCCAGAAGGAGAGCCAGAAATACTTGGTGATTAATGTTAATGACAACAATGAAATTTGTGGTAATAGAATTCAAGAGAATGAAACTATAAGAGAGATGTACAAGACCTCGCTTACTATGGGAAAATGATTAGGCGGATAGACATTGGAATAGACCAGATGAGATAAGCTTCAAAAGCATGATAGTGTTTTACCTAAGAGCAGAGAAAGGTTTGAAAGTGGCATTAAATGACAAAGGTAATGTTGACTTCTTCCTCGCCTCAACATACTCCTGACCAGGTTACTCTGATAGTGTGGGTGAGTACCCTCTATTAAAGAGGGCTGTTAATGTAAGTCACAGCTTTAGGGGACTTCCTTGGTGCTCAGACGGTAAAGTGTCTGCCTACAACGCGGAAGACAGGTTCGATACCTGGGTTGGGAAGATCCTCTGGAGAAAGCAATGACAACCCACTCCAGTACTCGTGCCTGGAAAATCTCATGGGCGGAGCAGCCTGGTAGGCTACAGTCTATGGGGTCACAAAGAGTCCGACACAACTAAACGACTTCATTTTCACGATTCAATTAGGAAATAAGATGCAGACACTTTCACGCTACAAGCTTTATTTAGTAATTTATCTGTATAAAAAAAGAAGTTTCAAAAGACCTAATGGGGTGACATTTGGATGAAGGACTGAAATGGAATAATTTCGGCTGTGAAAGGAAGCACAGATGGGAAACTGTACTTTTGTTCAGTACCTAAGGAGAAGAAACATGGATGGAATTAGCTGATCCTAGAGTTCCAAATAATACTGGTAGAAAGAAAATAAACAAGTTATATAGCTAATAAAATTTATGCAAATTTGACTCTTTTGAGACTTCCAATATTAATCTCTATTATTCTTAGAGTGAAAATAACTCAAATTCTCCCTTTTGTGTAAGCCCACTAAAGGCTTGATGACCTCATCTGTCTTATTGAACTCATCTACCAGTGAATCATTTTCTATCCAGAGGTACCAAAATTAAATCCAGATTTCATGACAAGCAAAGGTAACCTCCATTAGGAGGTTTTCCCTAACTCTGCCAGCCTATGAACCCCCTAGTTATACGGGACTATATGATTCACCCTCTGCTTCTGCTGCTGTTCAGTCTGCTTTCAGTACTGCAGCCACTTTAAAGCAGAAGTCAGAAAACTACATCTCTACTCAAAATCCCATGATGGCTCCCATTTTAATCCAAGAACATGCCAAAGCCCTTACAGTTGCCGTCAAGTTTCTCCATGATCTCATCTCCATTTTTTTCCCCCTTTCACTTGTTCATTTTGCTACAGTTACCCTGACTTCCTTAGTGTTCAGTATATTCACCAGGCTGGATGTCTTATCGACTTTGCACTGACTTTTCCCTTTTCCTAGAATACTCTTTTCTGAGATATCTATATAGCTAGCTACATCATGTTTTTCAAGTCTTTGCTAAAACCACTCTTATCAAATAAATCTTATGAACATAGTTTAAATTGCCAGTTTTGACACCCTTATTCTGCTTTATTGTTTCCTATTGTCCTTATCCACTTCTTACAATTATTTTCTTTTGCTATGTTAATGTTTTATTACCTGTTTTCCTTACTTGAATGTGAGCCCTACAAAGGTAGTTATTAAAAATATATATATATTTTGTCCACTGATATATCTTAGAAACCTTAAGTGTGGTAGGCACATCCTAATTGCTTGTGGGATGAATTAAGTCATTTTAACATATGTTTACTTTTCTTTCTGCCAACCAGACTTCATCTGGGAACAAGACCTCAGCCTTATTTACCTTACTTTTCAGCTAAGGAGCTAAAGATCAGGAGACAAATGATGCCAAGATTTAAAATGATATGTAAGTATGAGACATACTTGCTATTTTGAATATTTGCAGAAGAGATTTTTGTAAAGTGTAATACTTTTAAAGTAATACACTAATTTCAATCTTTCAGTAAAATTGAATTCTAGGACATTTTTAGAAACCTGAAAGTGTAATTTATCTTCTATTTAAGATAGAGATGTTACACAAGAGACAGCACAATTGAATCGCCAAATTTACCTTCAGTTATTTACATGTGCAAGACAGCTCACATTTGTCAAATTACCTGTACAAATTTGTAATTCTGATTTATTTGTTTTCATTGTTTTGTGTATCTGCTCAAGAATATAATGTACACTTGAGAAATTTCCAGAAAATCCTAATGCAGATATTTAATCACATATTTTTCAAGGAAACACTGGTCTTTTTAGTTTTCTCTCTCTCTCCCTTTTTTTCCATCTTTCATGCCTTCCTTCCCTCTGTCTGTCTTTCTCTCTTTCAGTCTACACAAACATGGCTAATTAATTTTGGACAAAGAATCAACAGAAATTTAAAGTAAAAAGAATAGTATTTTAAACAATCCTGAAGTATCTGGACTTTCATTTGAAAAAATAAAAAGAAACTCAACCTGTGTCTCAACCCTACATTTCAAACTTTATACAAAATCAGTTCAAGTAAGATTATAAATCTAAATGCAGAACACATAATTATAAAACTTATGGCAGAAAACACACCAGGAAAATCTTTGTGACACTGGTTATATTAATACAAAGTGCTTTAAGGTACAACTAAAGAATGCTATACATAAAATAAAAACTGAGAAACTGCTCTGTAAAAGAATCTGAGAGGACTAAAATATTAAAACACATATTACAAAGAAATATTTGCTAATCACATCTTATAAATGACTTGTATCTAGAATATATAATGAACTCTCAAAACTCAACAATAAGAAAAAAAAAGTTGTCACACTTGACCAAAAACTTCATGAGAGAAGATATACAGATGGCAAATAAGCATATAAAAAGATGCTCAATATCATTAGTCTTTAGGTAAGTAAGTTACAACCATGCCAAAATTCCACTTAACATCCACTTAGAACGAGGGTGAAAAACTCACTGTACCAAGAACAAAGAGCTAGAAAATAATTCAAAACTGGAAATATCACATATAACTGGACTTCACAGGTGTTTAGTGGTAAGGAATCTGCCTGTTAGTGCAGGAGTCATGGGTTTAATCCCTGGGTCAGGATGACCTCCTTGAAAAGGGAATGGCAACACACTCCAGAATTCTTGCCAGGGAAATCCTCCATAGACAAGAGAAGTCTGGTGGGCCACAAAGATTTGGACATGATTGAGCAACTGAGCACACATATGGTGGTGGCTTAGTCATTAAGTCATGTTCGACTCTTGGGACTCCATGGACTATAGCCTGCAAGGCTCCTCTGTCCATGGGATTCTCCAGGCAAGAATACTGGAGTGGGTTGCCATTTCCTTCTTCAGGGGATCTTTCCCACCCAGGAATCAAAGCCAGGTATCCTGCATTGCAGGCAGATTCTTTACTGACTGAGCTACAAGCACACATATAATTGGCTAATACATGAAATGATACAGCCATTGGGAATAAACTGTGGTAGTTTCTTATAAAGTTACACATGCACTTCCTATACTTTTCATCCACCTTACTCCTATAAATTTATCCAAGGGAAATAAAATTCTATATTCACAACGATATTTATATCTGTATTATAGCTTTGGTTAAATCACCAACATCTGAAAACAATCCAAATGCTTTTCATCCAGAGAATGGATAAACAAACAGTGGTAAATCAATAAAGAAATGCTACTCAGTAATAGAAAGAAACAAACTGTTCATACACAAAAATTATCCATAGTCATAGATTGCAGGTGTACTTAAGAAAAGATAAGAGTGATTTTCAAAACTCATCATGGGTTCAAGGATATTAACTGCTATGGGAATGGAATTGTATAACATCAATTAATGAATATAAAGGGTCACAATACACTCAATAATATATAACTCTATGGTAAGGTAATAATCCTTTTAACCCCTAATTTAAAAATTCAGAAAGAGATATTTCAATTTTCATAATTCTCCAGAATGGAGATCATAGAAAAAGCAAAAGAATTTCAGAAAACCATCTACTTCTGCTTCATTAAAACCTTTGACTGTGCAGATCATAACAAACTGAAAAATTCTTAAAGAGATGGGAATACCAGACCACCTTACCTCTCTCCTGAGAAATCTGTATGCAGGTCAAGAAGCTACCGAGAAAACCAGACACGGAGTAATGGACTGGTTCCAAATTGGGAAAGGAGTATGCCAAAGCTGTATATTGTCACCCTGCTTATTTAACGTATATGCAGAATACATCATGCAAAATGCCAGGCTGGATGAAGCACAAAATCAAGACTGCTGGGAGAAATATCAATAACCTCAGATATGCAGATGACATCACCGTTATGACAGAAAATGAAGAAGAACTAAAGAGCCTCTTGATGAAAGTAAAAGAGGAGAGTGAAAAATCTGGCTTGAAACTCAACATTCAAAAAACAAAGATCACGGCATCTGGTTTATCACTTCATGGTAAATAGATGAGGAAACAATTAAAACAGTGACAGACTTTATTTTCTTGGGCTCCAAAATCACTGCAGATGGTGGCTGCAGCCATGAAATTAAAAGATGCTTGCTCCTTGGAAGAAAAGCTATGACCAACCTAGACAGCATATTAAAAATCAGAGACATTACTTTGCCAACAAAGGTGCATCTAGTCAAAGTTATGATTTTTCCAGTAGCCATGTATGGATGTGAGAGTTGGACCATAAAGAAAGCTGAGCGCCGTAATTGATGTTTTTGAACTGTGGTATTGGAGAAGACTCTTGAGAGTCCCTTGGGCTGTAAAGAGATCAAAGCAGTCCATCCTAACGGAAATCGGTCCTGAATATTCATTGCAAGGACTGATGCTGAAGATGAAGCTACAATACTGTGGCCATCTGATGAGTAGAACTGACTCACTAGAAAAGACCCTGATGCTGGGAAAGATTGAGGGCAGGAAGAGAAGGGGATGACAGAGGATGAGATGGTTGGATTACATCACTAAATCGATGGACATGAGCTTGAGCAAGCTCTGGGAGTTGGTGAAGGACAAGGAGGCTTGCGTGCTACACTGTATCAGGTTGCAAAGAGTCGGACACAACTGAGTAATTGAACTGAACCGATAACGTTAAACGACAGCATAGCTAAACATGAAAACTAAGCACTTCATCCATGTCCCACATCAGAAGTGGCAGACACTCCTGGTTAATCTCCAATTATCACTCAGAATATAATCAACACCATAATAGTCATAATATCCACCCTAAAAATCCCTAAATTGCTACCCTCTTAGACGTAGACTTACTTGTACCCTCATTAACAGAACAGTAGGAAACATATAGTACTATGTATAAGGTTCTGTGAAAAAGGCATTAACATTATCCAATGTAATATATATATTGTCTTTGTGCACAAAATGTATTTTCTATTTTTAAAATGCAAAAGATGAGGTTCAGATTTTATCTCAGTCAAAACCACATAGCTAGTAATTGCTAGAGCTTAAAACCTCCTTTTTTTTTTTTTTTTTGGTCTATATCTCAGAGACTATCTCCCTCCAATTTGAAGACTCTTAAGGAGTATCTGCATAATGACCAAGCAGATAGATTTTTGTCAAGGTCATGTAACCTAGTGGGGGGGAGCAGCAGAGAGGGATGAAGAAACTTCTGACAATTTATAATAGGAATAAATTTATAACAACACAATCATTTTAGAACTGTTTAGCTAAATTATACTGGTAAATTTAGGCACAGCCAATGTAATCTACAAGAAAAAAACATGTAAATACGTAAATATATTTTTAAGATCAAACACTCAAACACTATATTTTCAAGCCAACTCTTCTTCAATTCATTGGATGAATTTCAACAAAAAAATTGGAGTAATTATGAGTAATCAACACTAAAACTATCTTACTTAATTTTAGAGTATTCTATTTTTTAAATCTTGTTTCACCACATATTGCTGATGTCTGTCTCTTTTTCATAGTGAGAGACTGAACTGGCTGCCAAGACAGAGAAGACAGATTACAGAAAAAAAAGAGTCTTTATAGTCTTATAAACAGCATTTATAAGCCTGAATTTTAACATTACAATAGAGTAATTACCTATTGGGAATGGAAAGGAGTAATAAAATATGTCAAGTGATAATTCTAAGCTATTACATCTCCTTTTTAGAGTTTATATAATATAGTTTAGCTAGTTTAATTTTTTATGTAACTATTCACGATTAAAGGTTAAATCAGCCTCTACTTGTGGATGTCGTTTAAAGCGCATTTAAGAAGGCTGTTTGGAATTCAGGCACAGTGAGACACCTAATATTGTTAGGTCCACCACACAATTGAAATATTTTCATTCACCAAGCTTAAACTTAGCTCTTTTCTTAAGCAACAAAAGTGACAGGGAAGATTCCAACATGGAAACTCTGCAGGGAATGTGAACAGATATTTGCTCCATGAGGACAAAAGGAAGAAAGTTTCAGCTCAAGGCTTGATAAGCAAGTGTAAGGTAATGATGAAATACTAAAGATACCTGAGCACTGAGATATTCCCTTCAGGTAACTGCAGAACTTCAACAGCGAACAGGAAGATTAGAAGGTTTTTTCTTTTTTCTTGAAAAACTCTTTTGCAATTACCACAGAATTCTAAACTCCGTCAAACACAGCTAGCTTTACTTGAATTTGGCAATTCAATCCACAGTGCAGTTAGAATAGAAGCCAAATTTTGCATACCAAGATTGGCACTACTTATTTTGAAATAAAATTCATACCTTATGGCAAGACAAGCACAATTTAAACATAAACTTTTTTTTTTGCCTCTGTCCTTTGGCCTCTTCTCTCTTCTCTACTGTGCATTGTGTATCAGCTTTATGCATCAACCAAACCTCCTCATCCTCAGAAATACTATTTAAATATAAAGAGCAACATTCTCCTAGCACCAACAAGACAACTCCTTAAAAGATAACATTCTTGTTTAATCTTATAAGAGGCCAGGATGACCCATTACCCACTACTTGCCAGGCTGTGTCAATAGTACATCATTTAATGGACAGTTGAAAAAAAAAAACAAAAAACTTTCGTAAAACTGTGTTTTGACTTCTAATGGGTGGAACAGTTCTCAGAGCTTTCTGAGATGCTATTCCTAGAGTTATAATCCTCAGTTATAACTGGTTTATTATATATTTGGTATATTATATATAACTGGTATATTATATTATTGGTTTATTCTTAGATCAATCGATTAATTTTTCACCAAAACTATCAGCTGGCTGTCTTCATGAAAAATACTTCTGTAGTCAATTGATTTATCTTAGGATTTTTTTTTAAACAATTAAGAGTTGGACATGACTTAGTAACTAAACCACCACCACCACCACCACCACCACCACCACCATTAATTGAATCTGTTCCCCAACATACTTTTGGAGGTTTGACTTCTGTAAAACCTAGGTTAGAAGGAATGTTCATCCTGACTTGAAGCTACCTTTAAAAAAAAAATCATTTTCAGATAAATGTTGCTTTTGCTATGGACGTGGCAGCTTGAAAGAGGACATAGTCCACTTTATTCCATTCTTTATTTTTTAACCTAGTGACTGACTCTAAAGCCATAAAGATGTTTATTCCTCGCCAAAGACGCAGGTGGCAGCTAATTACCGATCACAATTTTCATAAACTTTTCCCACCTGTATTCAACTATGACTTCCATAGAACCAAGTAAAGAACCCAAATATACTTGCAAACTTCAAATGGTGATGTTGATTTCCTATATAAATACTACATGCTCTGCACACTGGAGTTGTCCAATAGCAAACAGGGAAGGTGGTGCCATCATAACTCTGCCCACTTTCTCCAGCTGAGCCATCACTTCTGGGGGCCCCAGTGTATACAGATAGGGTAGGGGGTGTCCATAGGAAAAGAACTGCTGCTGCTGCTGCTAAGTCACTTCAGTCGTGTCCGATTCTGTGCGACCCCATAGACGGCAGCCCACCAGGCTCCCCGGTCCCTGAGATTCGGAAAAGAACTAGATACAGTTTTTTGACACATGAGAAGAGGTAAGCAATTACATTTGTGATCCAACCCCAGACACAATGCTTGCCCTTGAACAGATCCTACGATAATAACCTTAAGAAAACAATAAAAATAATTTCATCAGGCAAGAGAAGTAACAATAGCAAAGATATTAAGTTTTAAGGACCCCCCAGTTCCGGTTTAGCCTGAAACACTTTATTGACATATTTTGCCGAATTTAAAACCCCTTAAGCTCTCAACCACCGGATCAACCAGAACTAAAGAGAAGATGGTGAAGACTTTTCTGACCCTCCTCACTCAATGAACTAAAGCTTGGATTCTGTCAACTTCTGTCCCAATTTGGTGTTGAATTCTCCTCACCTCAAGCCCCTTCACAAACACACATATACCTTTAGCTTAAAACATCCACAGTTTTGCTATTCGAGGAGACACTGCTTTAGGAAAGATCCCGCGTGTTCTCCTTACTTACTGCAAGTAATAAATCCTTCCTTCTCCAGCTCTTTGTCTTAGTTGTATGTTTTGACTTGACAGCCTTTGAGCCGCGAACCCTGTATTGGGGTAAAAACAATGCCACTGCCTCAAGGGGTTCGCTTTAAGGATGCACATGCACATGCGCAGCACCAGCACCGCGCTGCATTATGGGAACAAACACAGTGGCCTGCCAATCACTAAGGCAGCATTCTCTGAGGGGCCGGCATACCTGCAGTGGAAGGTGTTACAGCCATATGGGGCTGGCTTGGCCTGGGTGGGCCACCAGATTCATGGCGACATGGAAGGAGACAGCAAGGGCCGGCCGGCTGCTTCCCTGGGCAAGGGAGCCCTCCATCCTGTGAAAGCCAGACCAAGCGACTGGCCTAGATTGTCGGCCCAAACAGCAACAGGTGTGTACTCCTTGTTATCAGTTTATTTCTAAGTAAATCAAATATTATATGAACTCTGTTGCTCTGGGGAATATGTATTCACACTTGAATTCACGTGTGAGATTTGCTTGATTCCAGCATCTTGGTTTCTCAATTCTGTTCTTCAAATATAATCCAGCGGACCTCCTGACACTTTTTACGTTTTTAAGTTTTTTTTTTTTTTAATTGAAGAATAATTGTTTTACAATGTTGTGTTGATTTCTTCCCTACAACTATGTAAATCAGCCTTTAGTATAAATCCACTCCCTCTTGAGTCATTATCCCACCCTCCCCGCCATTCCACCCCTCTAGGTCGTTTCAGAGATCAAACTGAACTCCGTGTGCTATATGGCAGCTTCTCATTAGCTATCTACTTTACACATGAAATGGCAACCCACTCCAGTATCCTTGCCTGGAAAATCTCATGGACAGAGGAGCCTGGTGGGCTGCAATCAATGGGATCGCAAAGAGTCCTACACGACTGAGCACTTACTTAGGCTCCCCTGGTGGCTAAGCTGTAAAGAATCCACCAATTATAATGCAGCAGACAGCAGGTTCCATCCCTGGATAAGGAAAATCCCCTGGAGTGGAAATAGCAACCCATTTTAGTATTCTTGACTTCCCTGATGGCTCAGGCGGTAAAGCGCCTGTCTACAATGTGGGATACCTGGGTTCACTCCCTGAGTCAGGAAGATCTCCTGAAGAAGGAAATGGCAACCAACTCCAGTATTCTTACCTGGAAAATCCCATGGACAAAGGAGCCTGGTAGGGTACAGTCCATGGAGTTGCAAAGAGTTGGACACGACTGAGTGACTTCACTTTTCTTTCTTTTAGTATTCTTGCTTGGGAAATCCCATGGACAGAGAAGCCATGGGCTATAGGGTCCATAGGATCACAAAGAGTCAGACACGACTGAAGCAACTGAGCATGTAGTGTGTATATTTCAGTGCTACTCTAGAGACACAGACATAGAGAATGGATTTGCAGCCACTTTTCAATGTAAGATTCTCAAAAGTTTCTTCAGATGCCTCTCTTCAGATCAGATCAGATCAGTCGCTCAGTCGTGTCCGACTCTTTGCGACCCCATGAATCACAGCAGGCCAGGCCTCCCTGTCCATCACCAACTCCCGGAGTCCACTCAGACTCACATCCATTGAGTCAGTGATGCCATCCAGCCATCTCTTACATTAAGCTATATTTTCTAAATGTGTAAGTTTTTATTTCATAGAGAGTATTTTAAAGGTTAGCAATGACTCCACACTTAATTGGATGAACAAATCTCTTCCCATCTCATAATTATACTGCTAAGGCAACTTATAGCTCTAAAAGAAATTTGGATTATATTCCACATTCACACAGTTTATCATGGAAGCCAGTTTGAATCTGAACTTCTTGCCTCAATGGGCCCTTTTCCAGTTAACATTATTAATGAACAACAACAGCGACAATACCACAAATATAGATAAACATAAGAAAGCATGCTACTTTTTTTAAAGATGATTCTTTAAGTGGAAACAGTTAAGTGGATGATAGATAGCTCTACGAGAAAAGTGCTCCACAGCTTATGACACTAGAAGAGACGCAGAAAACAGCATTAGTGTGGTTCAGTGAAGTAACCTTACCTGGCCCTCTTGACCACCGCAACCGGCTGCACGGGTCAGTGTCTCAGCACATCTCAGCACACCTAGAACCAGTATGATACAGATTCAGCATGCTTTTTATACAGGCATACCATTTATTAAAGTATTAAAATTTCCTACCCCTGTGGTAAATAACCAGTTTCCCAAATGGCTTTGAGTGTCCTCCCTACCACATAGGTGTCTCCCGTACAAAGCATCTCGATTTCCCTTCCGTACAGCAACAAGAAGTAAAGCCTAGGTAGGAGGATGCCTCCAGGGCCCTGTTTCCTTGCTGATCCTCTGCCTGTGACCCAGCATTGTGTCCACATGCACTGGCTAGACATAGCAGTCTTAGAGATTTTACTTTAACTGTTTTAATTTTTTTCTATAAACATTTAATTACTTATTTGCTTTGAATTTCGAGTAGATATTCCAAGATAATTAAATGCTCCTGGAAGTTGTTAGCTAACCACTGAGTTTCTCTTAATAATATAGTAATAAGTTATGAAGTATGATGGATGTGATTTTTTTAGTCAAGTATTATAATAAATTACTATGTGTGTGAGCATTGTTGGGAGGTACAGTATGGATTTTCAAATCACAGGCTATAGACCTGGACAGATACAAGTTTGAATATTACTTCTATACCAATCTAACTATGTGGGATGAAAAGTCTTCTAAACTTTCATTGCTTTACTTATGAAATTGAGGTTATATTCTTAAATGCCCCTTTCCTCATCCCCATGTTATGTCACCTAATGGATCCAACACCACAGAATTTATAGGTGACATCTGACCCTTTAAATTTGAATAGAATTTTACTGTACATTTTGTTTTCATTTTTGATTTAAGAATTTTTTAACATTTAAAATTCCTCTCAATAAAAGTATATTACTCTTAAATCTTTCTGGAAAAAATTTGGCTGACAGTGTTCTTTATTGAACATTTCAGGAGAAACTTTGTCATCTTAAAAAACAAAAAAAAAACCCTCAAAGCCCTAAGACTATGAGCTTGAAATATTTAGAAGACAAAGTATTTCATTCGTTCATTCTTCCTTAAATTAAATCTATTGTACTAAATAAAAACAGAAAAGTATGCATGTTGGATTAGTTGTGAATAGTGTCCTATTGTTACTTTTTTTCTGAATGCTTTTCATGAACGATTGTTCTAAATTGTTAAATAAATAAAACAACTGCTATTATATCCAGTGAGGAAAATAATAAATAGGTTGTTTTACATTGCTGTGTCATCTATTTCTATCAGTACCAATAATAAAATATAATGCCAGTATATTCTGGGTTTTTTCAGTATATTTTTGGGAAAAAGCTGACATTCATGAAATGTCTCTTTTTATTTAAAATTATTATTTTAAAAGGAAACCTTTTTTTAAACTAAGATGTTTTTGTTTAAATGTTATGGGGTCAAAAATGTCTTTCAATAAGGTATGATAAACATTTGGCATTTTCAGGGTATGAGCTGATAAATCTGCTTACACACTAGAAAAAACTTGTTTAAATTTTTAAAGCATGTCTTTAAACAATTAAAAATCACAAACAAGAAGACAAAAAGCAGAAAGCAGAGATGGCAACACAAACTACAAATGAGAAAAGATTAAATTTGTAGAGAATACATTAAAATGAAAGGGAGGAAAGGGATTTTAAAAATCATTTTAAAATGGACTTAAGTTTAATGTGGACTTAAAGTTTGGAGAAGGCAATGGCACCCCACTCCAGTACTCTTGCCTGGAAAACGCCATGGACGGAGGAGCCTGCTGGGCTTCGGTCCATGGGGCTGCTGAGAGTCGGACACGACTGAGCGTCTTCACTTTCACTTTTTACTTTCATGCATTGGAGAAGGAAATGGCAACCCACTCCAGTGTTCTTGCCTGGAGAATCCCAGGGACGGGGGAGCCTGCTGGGCTGCTGTCTATGGGGTCGCACAGGGTCAGACACGACTGAAGTGACTTAGCATAGCATAGCATAAAGTTTAATACAATTTTAAAATTAGCACTTTATTTATGTTAAATAGGAATTTAAAAAATTATCGACTGAAATGTGTTTTTTGTTTATTTTTTAATTGAAGGATTATTACTTTACAGAATGTTTTTGTTTTCTATCAAACATCAACATGAATTAGCGATAAGTATACATGTATTTCCTCCCTCTTATACCTCCCTCCCATCTCTCTTCCCATCTCATTCCTCTAGGTTGATACAGAGCCTCTGTTTGAGTTCCTGTGTCATATAGAAAATTCCCATTGGCTGTATATTTTACATGTGGTAATGTAAGTTTCCATGTTACTCTCTCCATACATCTCACTCTCTCCTTCCCTCTCCCCTATGTCTGTAAGTCTGTTCTCTATGTCAGTTTCTTCATTGCTGCCTTGCAAATAAATTCATCAGTACCATCTTTCTAGATTCCATATATATGTGTTAGTATACGGTATTTATCTTTCTCTTTCTGATTTACTTCACTCTGTATAATAGTCTCTGGGTTCATCCACCTCATTAGAACTGACTCACATGTCTTCCTTTTTATAGCTGAGTAATATTCCATTGTGTATGTGTGCCACAACTTCCTTATCCATTCATCTGTCGATGGACATCTAGATTGCTTCCCTGTCCTAGCAATTGTAAATATTGGCAAGAACAGCAAGACTATCCAATGGGGAAAAACTAGTATTTTCAGCTGATGTTGCTGGTACACTGGATTTATGTGTGTAAGAATGACATTGGACCTTTACTTTACCCACAAACCAAAAAAAAAGAAAAAGCTCAAAAGGAATCAAATACCTAAATATAATAACAAAGAGTAAAAGATTTTGAAGCACATTTATAGGAAAAAAATTACATGACTCAAAAAAAAAATTACATGACTCATGGTAAATTAGTGAATAGTAATTGAATATTCTGGTTACTGTTTTGTAGTAATTTATACAAATAAATAAAAAATAGTCTTTCTTTGATATTTTCATTACATTTTTAACATGATTTAGTTTTATGTTCATATTAAATGTTCTTATTCTAAAGAAATAAATATTGTAGTTTTGCATAGTTGAATGTCATATGTTTTGTATGCATACTAAACTCACAGTAGATACTTTTCTTGGGTTTTTATGTGAAATAAATTATTTGGACACATAAATTTAAAGATAATTTAAAAACTGTAACTGTTGTGTCAATTATCTCATGAACATCTTTCCAATATTTGAAAGACTGGAAGAATGTGCTGCTAAGATGAAATAATATCTTTTTAAAAAAATATTATGTATTAAGGAACATCATCTAAAGGTCAATGACATGCAAATAATTTCACTTATTTCCTTTTAATTATTAGTATATGAGGGAGTTTTGCTTGTTTTCTACACAGTTGTGACCATCCTACATAAAGAATTACATCTTGTTTCCTTAAACCAGCATTTCTCTTTACATCAGCAACAATTTACTTATTAATTTATATTTCTTCCAGATTCCATTGTAAGGTTTTTCATACTAATATTGGCATGTTAAAATTCTTTTATGGTTAGCAAACAAAAATTAACGTGTTTAAGGCAATATAAAGAAAATCATTAGCTTAAGACCTTCAGAGTTAGGCACAAGAAATATTTTCTCTATCCTTTGTAGTGACAGCCTCATTCACAGGTTCTCCCATTGATTCATCAACTTTCCACAGGTGACTTGTAACTAAAATGGATGTCTGACTACCTAATGTGAAAAAATAACCCCAACTGCATCATAAACTTAAATATAAAACTAGGAAAAAAAATAAAGGAAAAATAAAAGGAACTTAAGAATCTAGGGGTAGATAAAGAATTCTTAGACTTGATATAAAAACTGTGATTCATAAAAAGAATAATTGTGATAAGTTGTGCTTCATCAAAATTAACTGATCTGCTCGGTTGAAGACCCTATATGAAATCACAAATTAGGCCCTGGGAGAAAATATTTGCAAACCACTTATCCAAAAAAAGAGACTAGTATCTAGAAAATATACAATGCTCAACTCAATAGTAAAAAGAATGAAGGAAAGGAAGGAAGCAAGCAAGAAAAATGAAAGAGGAATCCAAACAGAAGATAGGCAGAAGACATTTCACTAAAAAGAATATAAATGGTAAATAACCACAAGAACAGATGAATAAGGTCATAACCTAACAGGGAAACATAAACTAAAATTTCAGTAAAATAACACTGCTGCTGCTGCTAAGTCACTTCAGTCGTGTCCGACTCTGTGCGACTCTATAGACGGCAGCCCACCAGGCTCCACCGTCCCTGGGATTCTCCAGGCAAGAACACTGGAGTGGGTTGCCATTTCCTTCTCCGATGCAGGAAAGTGAAAAGTGAAAGTGAAGTCGCTCTGTCGTGTCCAACTGTGTGCGACCCCATAGACAGCAGCCTACCAGGCTCCGCCGTCCCTGGGATTCTCTAGGCAAGAACACTGGAGTGGGTTGCCATTTCCTAGATACCTTTATAGAAAGGCTAAGATATAAAATAGTGCACTACTAAATGCTGTTAAGGTGCAAAGAATATTGATTATTCACACATTGCTGGTATAAATGTGAAATGATATAGCCACTCTGAAAAACAGTTTGGCAGTTTCTTAATCAAACTATGTTACTACCATAAAAAATCAGCAATTGTACTTTTCAGCATAATGCCAGAGAAATAAAAAAATTATGTTCATCCAGAAGGTTGCATTTGAATATATATAGTAGCCTTAGTTTATTTTTAAATTTTTATTGGAATATATTTAATTTACAATGTTGTGTTGTTTCTACTGTATAGCAAAGTGAATCAGATATACATCACTCTTTTTTAAATCCTTTCCCATGGAAGTCATTACTGAGTATTGTAAAATTCACTGTGCTATACAGTCAGTACTTACTAGTTATACATTTTATATATAGTAGTGTATATATGTCAAAACAGCCATAGAGTAGAACCACCTCAGATGTCCTTTAATGGATGAATATATAACACAAACTATGGTACATCTATAATATGGAATACTATTCACCAATAAAAATGAATGGACTACTGATATGTACAGCAACTTGAGTGAATCTTCACAGAATTATGCTGTGGAAAGACCAATCTAAAAGGTTATAAACTTTATGATTCAATTTATGTAATTCTTAGGTTGACAAAATTACAGAAATGGAGAGCATTTTAGTTAATGGTTGCCAGGGGTCAGGATTGGTGTCAGAGAGCTTGGATAAGAGGGAAGTTGGTGTGTTATAATAGGATGTCAAAAAGCTTTGTAAAATGGAACTGATTAGTAATTTAACTCTGTCAATGTCAATTTCTTGGTTGTGATATGGTCTTTTTGTAAGATATTGGGGGAAATTAGATAAAAGGGATGCAGTGTTATGAACTGAATGTTTGTGTCCACCCCCTCAAATTTGTATGTTGAAACTCTAACTCCCATGTGATGGTATTAGGAGGTTAAGCTTTGGGGAGGTAATAGAATTAGGTCATGGGGGTGGGGCCGTACTGAATGGGGTTAGTGCTGTGTAAGAGTCACAAGAGAGCTTGCTTCCTGTCTCTGCGCTTTGTCACATGAGGATAAAACCAGAAGGTGGCAGTCTGTAACCTGATAGAGGAGTCTCACCAGAACTCAACTGTGCTGCCACTGTAATCTTGAGCTTCAGCTTTTAGAATTGTGACAAATAAATTTCTTTTGTTTATAAGCACCCAGCATATGATACTTTGTTATTGCTAAGACACACGGGATCTATTATTTCTTATATATGCATATGAACCTACAATTATCTTATTAAAATTTTAATTAAAAATGTCTCTCTATCAGACCTCATATCTTTTAACTATAACGGCATTCAGTCCTGTCTAGTGGAAAAGGAAAATGACTTTTCCTTCTTTTGAAGCCCTAGTAATTATCTTTCAGAGCTATATTGGCTCTAGATGGCTTCTTAGTTAATTTGTGAGCTAATTACTGGTTCAAGAAGAATGGAATATGCTGATTAGTTTAAGCTGATGAAGGTCCACTCCTTGAGAGGGGGGCCTATTCCTTATAAACCATGATGGTAAAAAGGGAAAAATGTTTTCAGGAGAATACATTTTGAAAGTAAACACAAATAGCAAATGACTAGTGCTGCCCTAATGCATTTACCTGATATCCTATATTTAAACTTGTAGAATAGTGTTACTATAAATACTATTATGTACCTATATTTTCTACTCTTGGGATTACATATTTTAGATAGGGTTCTAGAATTAATAATATTGTGCCAAATATTGCACATTCAATGAATTTTGATTGACTCATTTTTTTCAATAATCAAGTATAGTTGTACTTCAGATACCCAAATGAAGAAACTTCATTTGGAAAAAACAACTGCCTGTCTGCAGTGCAGTGCTGTAATTGGGTAATTATAAGTTGCTCTGGAAACTAGCCAGATGTTTGGCTATCTATCAGTAATGATAGAGTGATTGCTGTCAAAACTGAGTCCATGTCTAGGATGCTTGGAGGTCAGTCACATGAAAGGAAGCATGTTTTGCGAAGAGAATACCTAGGCCAAGGTTAAGAGGTAAGTGAGAACATGGGCAGATGGAAGGTTCTGGAACTATAGAAAGGGAGATGGGTTGAAGGACAGGGAAAAGGGAAAATGAAGTTGGATAAGTAATTGAACAGCAACATAAAAGTAAATGAAGTGTCTGGAAAACATATTAATCAATTTGACTTTAAGTAAGGGCAAAGAGATGGCTATAACAATAGTTTTAAATAGAGGAGTGACATGATCAAAATTGCTTTGTGGCTGAAAGAAGAGAATGCATTAAGGGAAATAAGACTGGGGCCTGAAGGACAAAATAGAAGGTAATGGTGGGAATTCAGGTACCTATGATGTTAAAACTAAACTGAAGTGGCAGCTGTGGGCGTTGGAGAAGAGTAGAGATTAGAGAGAATGGCAGAATGAATTCTATTTAACTACTGCCCAGTATTCTTGCCTGGAGAATCCCATGGACAGAGGAACCTCGCGGGCTACAGTCCATGGGGTCGCAAGAGTCGGACATGACTGAGTGACTTTCACTTTCACTACTACTACTGTTTAAAGGGGAGACCTAAGGGTAAGGAATAAAAAAGGATTCTTAAATTTTTAAAATTCTTTCAAAACAATGTTGTCCTTTAGTTATCATCATTCAAGATTTTATTGTAAAAAGTGTTTAAAAATGGCAATCTCATTGTTGGCTTAATTTGCATTTCCTTATTTTGACATTGATAGAACATCAGAGAACATAAAATACTTTCCAATACGTTTGTCAGTTTTTTCTATTTTTTTTAATATAACACAAAATACACTTCCTGCTTATTAGTGAATGTCTGAAATGGGAAAATGTTATATAATCATGTATTGTTGAAGATATTTTCTCTTAAATATGCTTATGACTATTTTCTCAATACTATTACTTGTCTTACAAATTTATATTTTCATTTTGATCTTATTTTCCTTAGATAATAAAATTAATCTTTTGTTTCAGATATTTTTGATTATGTCACACCAAAGAAAATCCTATAAGGCTTAATTTGTATTAACTCTTTAATTTACACAATCAGAAATTATTTAATTAGCATCCATTGTGTGACGGGAACTGTGCTAGGCCTTTGGAAAGACTTTCTCTACTCCTAAATAAGAACTCTTATGCACAAAGTAGTCCATCATTCCACTGTCATAGCAATATTAATGATCCTTTCATTTTGACATTAGTCTGTTTAATTAAAATAATCACCTTACTTTTCTACCCACTGCTTTGGGGAAATAGAAAGCTGGTGATAAAGTAGCTTTTACTCGCTCAATAACTATAGTAGAATTGTAGTTTGTATCTGAAACTCTGTGTTTATTTCAGTCTTTTCAATTGTTTTCAGTGTTCATGACCAAAATTTCCCCATCATAATGACTGCTCTCAGTAACATCAAATTTTAATTTATCTTCCAATGAAATATAAAAAAAAAACTTACAATGAGACTTGTATACTTGATCTGTTTTTTTTTTTTTTTTTTGCTTTTCTAAATATTTGAAAAACTAATTTTTGTTAAAAGTGTTGGTTGAAAAATGCTAAACTCAAATTTCTGTGGATGCTGCTCTAATTTGGTAGCTCTAATTGTTTAGTTGCAATATTGACAATTACCAAAGAAAGACTAACTTAAATAAATAAACAAAGAATTTTTATAAAGGAGAGTAGTATTGCCAAATTCAGACTCAAATTGAAGAAAGTGGGGAAAACCACTAGGTATGACCTAAATCAAATCCCTTCTGATTATACAGTGGAACTGAGAAATAGATTTAAGGAACTAGATCTGATAGACAGAATTCCTGATGAACTATGGATGGAGGTTTGTGACATTGTACAGGAGACAGGGATCAGGGCCATCCCCATGAAAAAGAAATGCAAAAAAGCAAAATGGCTGTCTGGGAAGGCCTTACAAATAGCTGTGAAAAGAAGAGAAATGAAAAGCAAAGGAGAAAAGGAAAGATATTCCCATCTGAATGCAGAGTTCCAAAGAATAGCAAGGAGAGATAAGAAAGCCTTCCTTAGCAATCAATGCAAAGAAATAGAGGAAAACAACAGAATGGGAAAGACTAGAGATCTCTTCAAGAAAATTAGAGATACCAAGGGAACATTTCATGTAAAGATGGGCTCGATAAAGAACAGAAATGGCATGGACCTAACAGAAACAGAAGATATTAAGAAGAGGTGGCAAGAATACACAGAAGAACTGTACAAAAAAGAGCTTCATGACCCAGATAATCACAATGGTATGATCACTCAGCTAGAGCCAGACATCCTGGAATGTGAAGTCAAGTGGGCCTTTGAAAGCATCACTAGGAACAAAGGTAGTGGAGGTGATGGAATTCCAGTTGAGCTATTTCAAATCCTGAAAGATGATTCTGTGGAAGCGCTACACTCAATATGCCAGCCAATTTGGAAAACTCAGCAGGGGCCACAGGACTGGAAAAGGTCAGTTTTCATTCCAATCCCAAAGAAAGGCAATGCCAAAGAATGCTCAAACTACCGCACAATTGCACTCATCTCACACACTAGTAAAGTAATGCTCAAAATTCTCCAAGCCAGGCTTCAGCAATATGTGAACTTCCAGATGTTCAAGCTGGTTTTAGAAAAGGCAGAGGAACCAGAGATAAAATTGCCAACATCTGCTGGGTCATCGAAAAAGCAAGAGAGTTCCAGAAAAACATCTATTTCTGCTTTATGGACTATGCCAAAGCCTTTAACTGTGTGGATGACAATAAACTGTGGAAAATTCTGAAAGAGATGGGAATACCAGACCACCTGACCTGCCTCTTGAGAAACCTGTATGCAGGTCAGGAAGCAACAGTTAGAACTGGACTGGTTCCAAATAGGAAAAGGAGTACGTCATCCTCAGCAGTCCATGGTGTCTCCAAGAGTCGAACATGACTGAGCGACTTCACTTTCACTTTTCACTTTCATGCATTGGAGAGGGAAATGGGAACCCATGCCAGTGTTCTTGCCTGGAGATTCCCAAGGTCAGGGAAGCCTGGTGGGCTGCCATCTGTGGGGGTCTTACAGAGTCGGACATGACTGAAGCAACTTAGCAGCAGCAGCAGCATTAGGTGTAAGAGTAAGAAGTACCAAAATCACCTTCTACCCCTTTTTTTTTCTGGATTCATCTGTTCAAAGACTTAGCATTGTGGCTAAAGTAAGGAGAGCAACATATATTGTCATGAGTATAGGTTATATATATGATAATTGTGCAGAAAAACCAACTTCATGGGATGTTGTCTCTCTTGGAGCTAGAGCTGAATCTACATTATTTTTTAAAAATCAATTACTTCTATCATTGGGGCAGCAAAATTAATGGTTGTCAATGCATTGTTTCTTTTACTTCAGGGAAAATTCTTAATTGGAGGCAGTGCATGTTGAATAGTATGTTAATTTATGAGGCATTTAGGTAATCCAAGGTTAGTGGTCCCTGACCAAGCACAATTAGTTTTTTTTTTTTTTTTTAATGATTAAAATTTTTTTTAAATTTTATTTTATTTTTAAACTTTAAAAATTGTATTAGTTTTGCCAAATATAAAAATGAATACGCCACAGGTATACATGTGTTCCCCATCCTGAACCCTCCTCCCTCCTCCCTCCCCATACCATCCCTCTGGGTCGTCCCAGTGCACTAGCCCCAAGCATCTAGTATCGTGCATCGAACCTGGACTGGCAACTCGTTTCATACATGATATTATCCATGTTTCAATGCTATTCTCCCAAATCTTACCACCCTCTCCCTCTGCAACAGAGTCCATAAGACTGTTCTATACATCAGTGTCTCTTTTGCTGTCTCGTACACAGGGTTATTGTTACCATCTTTCTAAATTCCGTATATATGTGTTAGTATACTGTATTGGTGTTTTTCTTTCTGACTTACTTCACTCTGTATAATAGGCTCCAGTTTCATTCACCTCATTAGAACTGATTCAAATGTATTCTTTTTAATGGCTGAGTAATACTCCATTGTGTGTATGTACCACAGCTTTCTTATCCATTCATCTGCTGATGGGCATCTAGGTTGCTTCCATGTCCTGGCTATTATAAACAGTGCTGCGATGAACATTGGGGTACACGTGATCTTTCCCTTCTGCTTTCTTCAGTGTGTATGCCCAGCAGTGGGATTGCTGGATCATAAGGCAGTTCTATTTCCAGTTTTTTAAGGAATCTCCACACTGTTCTCCATAGTGGCTGTACTAGTTTGCATTCCCACCAACAATGTAAGAGGGTTCCCTTTTCTCCACACCCTCTCCAGCATTTATTGCTTGTAGACTTTTGGATCGCAGCCATATGATTATCTCAATAGATGCAGAGAAAGCCTTTGACAAAATTTAACATCCATTTATGATAAAAACTCTCCAGAAGCAGGAATAGAAGGAACATAACTCAACATAATAAAAGCTATATATGACAAACCCACAGCAAACATTATCCTCAATGGTGAAAAATTGAAAGCATTCCCTCTATAGTCAGAAACAAGACAAGGGTGCCCACTTTCACCATTACTATTCAACATAGTTTTGGAAGTTTTGGCCACAGCAATCAGAGCAGAAAAAGAAATAAAAGGAATCCAAATTGGAAAAGAAGAAGTAAAACTCTCACTGTTTGCAGGTGACATGATCCTCTACACAGAAAACCCTAAAGACTCCACCAGAAAATTACTAGAACTAATCAATGATTATAGTAAAGTTGCAGGATATAAAATCAACACACAGAAATCCCTTGCATTCCTATACACTAATAATGAGAAAACAGAAAGAGAAATTAAGGAAACAATTCCATTCACCATTGCAATGGAAAGAATAAAATACTTAGGAATATATCTACCTAAAGAAACTAAAGACCTATATATAGAAAACTATAAAACACTGGTGAAAGAAATCAAAGAGGACAACTAATAGATGGAGAAATATACCATGTTCATGGATTGGAAGAATCAATATAGTGAAAATGAGTATACTACCCAAAGCAATTTATAGATTCAATGCAATCCCTATCAAGCTACCAACAGTATTCTTCACAGAGCTAGAACAAATAATTTCACAATTTGTATGGAAATACAAAAAACTTAGAATAGCCAAAGCTATCTTGAGAAAGAAGAATGGAACTGGAGGAATCAACCTACCTGACTTCAGGCTCTACTACAAAGCCACAGTTATCAAGACAGTATGGTACTGGCACAAAGACAGAAATATTGATCAATGGAACAAAATAGAAAGCCCAGAGATAAATCCATGCACATATGGACACCTTACCTTTGACAAAGGAGGCAAGAATATACAATGGATTAAAGACAATCTCTTTAACAAGTGGTGCTGGGAAATCTGGTCAACCACTTGTAAAAGAATGAAACTAGAACACTTTCTAACACCATACACAAAAATAAACTCAAAATGGATTAAAAGTCTAAACATAAGACTGGAAACTATAAAACTCCTAGAGGAGAACATAGGCAAAACACTCTCTGACATACATCACAGCAGGATCCTCTATGACCCACCTCCCAGAATATTGGAAATAAAAGCAAAAATAAACAAATGGGACCTAATTAAAAGCTTCTGCACATCAAAGGAAACTATTAGCAAGGTTAAAAGGCAGCCTTCAGAATGGGAGAAAATAATAGCAAATGAAGCAACTGACAAACAACTAATCTCAAAAATATACGAGCAACTCCTCCAGCCCAACTCCAGAAAAATAAATGACCCAATCAAAAAATGGGCCAAAGAACTAAATAGACATTTTTCCAAAGAAGACATACAGATGGCTAACAAACACATGAAAAGATGATCAACATCACTCATTATCAGAGAAATGCAAATCAAAACCACTACGAAGTACAATTAGTCTTAAAAGAAAATCCACATCTTGAATAAATTTCTGTCTGTTAAAGAAAATTCTTTACCATATTCCTCACCCAGGGAAAAATTCTAATGTAAATATCTTGAAGCCACCTTGTTGCTGGCTAGCTGTATTGAGGAATAATAATTATATATTTTTGTTGGAAATTGCACATTTATATGGACAGAGGAGCCTGGTAGGCTACAGTCCATGAGGTTGCGAAGAGTCGGACACAACTGAGCAACTTCATTTTCACTTTTCACTTTCATGCGTTGGAGAAGAAAATAGCAACCCACTCCAGTGTTCTTGCCTGGAGAATCCCAGGGACGGGGAAGCCTGGTGGGCTGCCATTCATTGGGTTGCACAGAGTTGGACACGACTGAAGCGACTTAGCAGCAACAGCACATTTACAACTATCTGTTGCTTGATCACCTTGAGGAGAGGAAAACTATATTTTTAAAGTTCCTCTCTGCCATCATGTACAGTTTGATTGTGAATTCATTATGCAAGTTGTGGGCTACCTGGGAAAACATTTAGCTGACATCTAAGAATTCTATTATCTTATATGCCTGATTATTAGTGTATCTTTTCTACATTGGGGAGAAAATATTTTCATGTTCTGGGCCAATTCCCAGAGTTCCAACTACAGGAACTATAGGTTTCTTGAAAAAAAAATTCTCAGGATAAGTTATTTATTTAAATTATTTGACTTTTTATTTAATAATAACATACATTTAGGATACTACAGACCATCTGGGCACAGCTCAATGCATTTTCACAAACTGGACACATCTGCACAGACAGTAATGAGATCAAGAAATAAAATATTACACATATTTTAGAAGACACCCAGTATGCTTTCTTCTAGTCTCTATAAACACAAGAGTAATAACCCATCTGATTCCTGTTGCCATAGATTGATTTTGCATGGTTTTGAACCTTATATAAATTTAATCAAATAACAGCTTCCCTTTCATGCCGGACTTGTTTAATTCAACAGTATCTTTGTGATATTCCTCCATATTATATTCAGTGACCCATTATTTAAACATTTTCTCTTCAAGTTTTCCAGCTAAACCATTATCTCGGAATCAACATGGATTTTTACCATTGGCATGACTTCATCTAGACCTAGTGAATATAGAGTTCAGAGTTCTGCCTCTTATAAGAAGTTCCCTTCTCCATTCATGGTCACAGCCACTCCCAAGAGTGATAGTTTCCTGACTGTAGATAGTGCTGGTGTATGTAATATAAACACACAACATTATGTATTATATTTGCAAGTTTTCATTCTTCATTGTCTGGTTATTGATAATCAGACAATGAAGTTTGAGGGAGGAAAGATATTCTAACAGGATATGGTACCATGAAAGTGCAAGAAACCTATTTACATTACTCACTTGCTCCTTTGGGTCATGTGGACTGTTTTGTATATATTGCTACCATATAATATTGGAGTACCTGGGCATGCCTAAGTTTACAGTTAGGCAGATCAAAAAACACTGAGAACACCATATAAACTTATATCCACAGGTTACTTATTATCCCAAGTACACATACTAAGTTCTTCTGATAGGTCAAAGTACTATTTTTGCTTTCATTTTTTTTCTAAATATCCCTTATTAAATTAAAAATATTCTTATTAAAGAGATATTTTAAAAATAAAAGCCTCAGGATTACTTGCCATGATTCTTTCTTTAAGAGAAATATAGTTGACTTATAGCATCTTAGTTTCAGGTATCGGAGAGGGCAATGGCACCCCACTCCAGTACTCTTGCCTGGAAAATCCCATGGACAGAGCAGCCTGGGGTGCTGCAGTCCATGGGGTCGCTAGGAGTCAGACACGACTGAACGACTTCACTTTCACTTTTCACTTTCCTGCATTGGAGAAGGAAATGGCAACCCACTCCAGTGTTCTTGCCTGGAGAATCCTAAGGACGGGGGAGCCTGGTGGGCTGCCGTCTATGGGGTCGTACAAAGTCGGACACGACTGAAGTGACTTAGCAGCAGCAGCAGCAGTTTCAGGTATACAACATGGCACCTGAAAATTTGTATAGCTTTTACTCCATTTGAAATCACCACAAAATAATGGCTATATTTCTTTGTGCTTTACAATACATCATGTAGCCTATCCATTTTATATATACAAGTTTGTAGTTCTCAGTCCTCTACCCTTTCTCTACCCACTGGTAACCACCGATCTGTTTTTGTTTTTGTTTTTTTTTATATATATACCTGTGAGTCTGTTTCTCTTTTACTATATTCATTCATTTCATTTTTTAGATTCGACACATAAGTGTTAACAGCATTTTTCTTTCTCTGTCTGACTTATTCACCATAACATCTAGGTCCATCTGTCTTGTTGCAAATGGCAGAATTTCATTTTTTCTGATTGAGTAATATTCCATTGTATATATCACCACAACTTTATCCATTCATCTGTTGGTGGACACTTCAGTTGCTTCCATATCTTTGAGTCTTATAAAGAAGTCTTATAAATAAGACTACTGTGAACATTGAGATGCAGTTATCTTTTTCAGTTAGTGTTTTTGTTTTCTTCAGACATAGGCTCCAAACTAGAATTGCTAGATCATAAGATAATTTTATTTTTAGTATTTGAGGAAACTCTGTACTGTTTTCTATATTGGCTGAAACAATTTACATTCCTACCAACAGTGTACAAGGCTTTCTTTTTCTCCACAACCTTGCCAAAACTTATTTGTAGACATTTTAATGATAGCCATTTTGACAGGTATGAGGTGATACCTCATTATGGTTTTGATTTCCATTTCTCTGAAAATTTAGCGATGTTGAGCATCTCTTCTCATGTCTATTGGCCATCTGTATATCCTTTTTGAAAAAAGACTATTCAGGTCTTCACCCATTTTTAAATTGGGTTGTTTGTTTGTTTTTTGCTGTTGAGTTGTATGAGCTGCTCATGTATCTTGGGTATTAACCCCTTATCAGTCATATCATTTGCAAATATTTTCTCCTATTCAGTAGACAGGCTTTTTGTTTTATTGATGGTTACCTTTGCTGTGCAAAAGCTTTTAATCTTAATGATGTACCATTTGTTTATTTTTGCTTTCTTTTTTCTTTTGCCTTAGGAGACAGGTCTAAAAATATTGCTGCAATTTATGTCAGAGCAGTCCACCCATGTGCCAGGAGGTCTATGATTGTGATTTTAGCTCTTTAATCCATCTTGAGTTTATTTTTGTATATAGTGTAAGAACATGTTTTAATTTCATTTTACATGTAGCTGTCCAATATTCCCACTTTAGCACTTACTGAAGAGATTGGCTTTTCCCCTTTGTTTATAATTTCCTCCTTTGTCATAGATTAATTGACTGTAAGTATTTTGATTTATTTCTGGGTTCTCTATTCTGTTCTGTTCATCTGTGTGTCTGTTTTTGTGCCAAGATAATGCTGTTTTGACTATTGTAGCATTTGACTAAATACTGTATTTAGACTCTTGTAGCTTTATGTGAAGTTGCTCAGTCGTGTCCAACCCTCAGCGACCCCATGGACCGCAGCCTACCAGGCTCCTCCATCCATGGGATTTTCCAGGTGACAGTACTGGAGTGGGGTGCCATTGCTAGCTTTATAGTATAGTCTGAAGTCAGAGAGCATATTACCTCCATCTTTGTTATTTTTTCACAAGATTACTTTGGCAATTCAAGGTCATTTGTGATTCCATATAAGTTTTAGGTTTATATGTTCTAGTTCTATGAAAAATGTCTAAGATATTTTGATAAGAATTGCATTAATCTGTAAATTGTTTTGGATAATATGATCATTTTAATGATATAATTTCCAATCTATGAGTATATAATACCTTCCCATTTATTTTTATCATCCTCAGCTTCCTTAATCAGTGCTTTTTAGTTTTCAGTGCATAGTTTTCAGTTTTTGATGAAGTTTATTCCTAGGTATTTTATTTTTTTGTTTGGATTTTAAATAGGATTGTTTTCTTGCTTTTTCTTTCTAATAGTTAATTATTAGTGTATAGAAAAGCAACAGATTTCTGTATGCTAATTTTGTATCCTGAAAATTTACTGAATTCATTGATGAGCTCAATTTTTTTGGTAGCATCTTCAGGATTTCCTATGTATCTTATATATCTTCTGCAAACAGTGACAGTTTTATGTTTTCCTTTTCAATTTTGATTTCATTTATTTTTATTTTTCTTATCTCATTGCTGTAGCTAGAACTTCTAATACTATATTAAATAAAATTGTGAAATTCGGGATCCTTGTCTTGTTCTTGACCTTAGAGGAAGTGCTTTCAGCTTTTCACCACTGAGTATGTCATTAGCTGTGAGCTTGTCATATATGGCCTTTATTAGGTTGAGATGTGTTCCCTTTGTGACCACTTACAGTGGCGTTTTCATCATAAATGAATATTGAATTTTGTCAAAAGCCTTTTTTTTGCATCTTTTGAGGTGATCATGTGGTTTTTATTCTTCAAAATGTTAATATGATGTTTCACATTGATTGACTTGTGCTTTCTATTCTTCTACATTCAAGTGGTTGTTTTCTTCAATTCTGATTGGTTCATTTTTCTGTTTTTAGTTCTTTTTTTCTTAATTCCTGCTTTGTTCACCTACTCTTTTCCCTAATTTCTAATTATTTAGATTTCTAAATATTTAATATTTAGATTTCTAAATATTTAAATTTCTATTTATTCTAATTTTCCCTAATTTCCCTAATTTCTAATGCTTTGAACACATTACTTAGCAAATTTTCACTTCTGTTTCATTAGTTGTTGTTTCAGGACTTTTTCTTATTCTTTCAATTGAAGCAAATTAGTCTGTCTTCCTATTTCCCTTAACTTTCTCTGTCCCTATGAAATCAGGTGGAACAGTTACCTATCCTAGTCTTGAAGTGGTGTCCTTGGGTGGGAGCATCCCTATATAATCTATATTTGCTCAAAGACTTTGATCAGGATTCTTATGCTTAGGAGTCACATCTTCCCCCACTATGTGCTGGCCGCTATCACCTTGGCAAGAGGTGGGGCTGGAGGTGGGGGGTCTAGAGCCAGATCCAGGTGTGAATCATGGCTTCTCCTCTGCTCTTTGACCAACACCACCCTACTGGGAGTATATCCCAAGTTGCTGGTGCAGAAGACTTGAGGGTTGGGTCTGAGTTGACTTTTGCTCTAAGAGTGTGATCTCCTGGCTCCCATTACTAAAACCCTCACACCCAGAGGATAAGAGCCCTGGTGCAAGAGGGGCTGGATTGGACACTCTGTGTATCAGGATGTAGGCTTTGGAAGTCCCAGCCCTAGTCAGGGTGTTGGACCACTCTAGATGTGCTGTTTCTGTAGGTGCCAGTAATGGCTGACCACACCCCTTTCAGATATGCTTCCAGATCTGAGTTGGCTCTGTCCATAACAACAGAGCCTTCCTACTGGCTGTGGCAGTCCTAACCCTAGTGTCACAGAGCAAGTGGAGACAGAGTGGGCACGCCAGGGTGATCTCTACAAACTAGACAGAGTCCTGTGCAGTTTCAGTCTACTTCCTTTAAGGAGTGAGCAAGTGTGTGCATGCTCTTCATGAGTGGAGTCTAGGTTTCTTACTACCCCCAGGTTAATTCCACTGGTTTTCAGATCAGGTATGGGTTCTCAACTTCTCAGTGCTGGACTAGACAACTGGGGCAGTGCTATACAGTAGGTACTTGTTGGTTTTCTACTGTATAATAGTAATGTGTCTATATAAATGCATTTTTTATGTGTTCATGGGGGAGGTGAGCTCCAAGTCCTCCTACTTCACCATATTGATCTCTTCTACTTGCTATTATACTCTTATCAGTGTGTTCCTCATGGTATTGATCTGCCATCAACATTTTCAGCTGTTTCTGTGGACGGAAATTGTAAGTGTGAGATATCACTGTCATTCTGTGGCAAAAGTGTGAGCATAACCTAATCAGATGAGACATTTAAAAGTAGTTTTCTCTGGCTGAATACAGGGAAACAGTCTGAGAGATGTTTTCCTTATAGCCTTAAGGAAAGCAGTAGCCAGGTTGTGAACTGCTGATGGGGACCATGTGGCAAAGAAGTACAGGTGGCCTATAGGATCTATTAACAGTAATATCTAGCAAAAAAAACAGAAACATCAATTATATATAAGGAGATGATTTCTTCTGAAAACTGGTGAGTTTAGAAGAGGACCCTGAGGTTCTGATGAAAATGACATACTCTCTAGACACCTTCATTTCACCCTGATAAGATTTCAAGCAGAAGACCCAGAAAAGCCATTCCCAGACTTCTGACCCATGGAAATGGTTACATCATATATGTGTGTTGTTTTAAGCTTCTGGGTTTGTAGTAATTTGTCACACAGCATCAGAAAAGTAGTACACATCACTAGACCACTGAGAGTACTTACATTTTCAAGAAATATATCTTCCTTTTTCCCTCATGTGTGTATTTGTCAAGGCATGAAGAGAGTTTGCTAACCATGCTTCCACTATTAGTTATCACAGTGAGTAAGTGTCTAGCTTGGTTTCAGACTATCTGAGGCTAAATCCCACTCAGCTCCTCCTTAGCTGTGACTGGGGGCAAATTAAGAGTGCTGTGACTCTTCTGTATTATAAAATGAAAAATATAATCATAGCTCTTTTATAAGATTTATGCTGAGAATTGGCAGTAGTAAACAATTTGTATTAATTGGTGTCACTGTTAAAGCTTTAGATTCTGTCAACATGATATTAACAATATAGTAGAATAGTATGACATCCTACAGAATGATGAATCAGGTAAAATTCCTATAAACTCAATTATGGCACAGAAATAGAAGCCTGGTATATCCTAGAGGTAGAATATTCCTGAGGTGGTTCCTATCAGGTGCAGGCAAGTTACTGTTTTAATTTGTGTTCCATTGCCAATGTAATTTCTAGATCAGTAAAAGCAAACCACTTGCCAAGTGATATATTTGTATTCCCTAATAAGAAGACATCTGAGTGTTTTATGCACAGTTGGATATATAAAATGATAACTTTATAGTAATTATTAAAATTTATCAGTTTTCTTACAGTAATCAAGGTAGTCAAAAGAATAGGGGCATGCTACGAATCATAGGCCATCTCTCAAGTTTTTGAAGTTTACACAAAGCTTCAAGTCCCTCAGGGATAAAAAATGGCAAAAATTTGTTTATATTATTATGAGCATGAGTGGATTCATCCTATCATATTGACTAGACTCCTAATCAAGTAGCCAAAGTCTAAGTCCTTTTATGTGTCAAATATCCCATTCCACTTATAAACTCAGGGATTGATAAAAATATCACATTGGATTTAGAAACTCAATGTAATTAATGCAAGACAAATTTTGTTAGAATATAAATTTTCACCTTACTCCTCACAATGCCCATTTTATACAGTGAGCTTCACTTAAATTTTGTCTTCCTAGGAATTTGTATTAACTTAAAGCTTAGATATAACTGTCCTTTTATGGTTTTCCTTTTTTAATTACATGGGATAAAGATCCCTTGTTTTATTTTGTTTTTGAGAAAGATACAAGGTAGACTAAAGAGGGACTGAGAATATGCATGCATGTGTTCTTAAATTTTATTTATTTTTTAAATTTTTGCTGTTTTCTGTTTATTCATTTGTCTTTCTCAAAGTTTGTGTCCTCATACTATTTGTCAAATTCTCCTTTAAAAGTATAAAAATTTTGTGACGGTGACTCTTACGAATACTCAAATTAGGGCTTTATGGTATTTGAGCCAAAGTCTGTAGGAGGAAATGAAGTAAGCCACAGGCAGCTGAGATGGTAAAGAATCTCCTTGCAATTCAGGAGACCTGTATTTGATCCCTGGGTTGGGAAAATCCCTTGGAGAAGAGACTGGCAGCCCACTTCAATAATCCTGCCTGAAAAATCCAATGGACAGAGGATCCTGGAGGGTTACAGTCCATGTGGTTGCAAAGAGTTGGACATGACTGAACAACTAACACTTTCACATGGATAGCTGCAGATAAAAACTGTCTGGATTATCTGACTGATATCTAGATTATCTTTGCTCACTTACAATCAGTCTTATTGACAAAAGAGTCCTAACAGGTATTAATAAATTGCTAGTCTGTTTTATAGAAAACATACCTACAGAGTCAGTAAAGCAGATTTTGGCAATTAACACTTTCCTTGCCTAGTGCTATCAGTATTGGCTTATTATTATATACTCCCGGATTCTGTTTATGGTCAGTTTCTATTTTTTGATCTCAAGATTGATAAAAAAAATATTTTCACTGTTTATAAAATTTTCTGGGAATTATAAGGTAACTTCAGAGAATGGGCTTTAAAAACTTGCCTGCAAATTGTCTTTATTTCTCTTAAGGTAAGAGAAACTGAGAATTGTAAATTGGCTCAATATGTTTGTTGAATAGTATAGTAAATGCCCTAAAGATTTATGTACAACCACTGGTTTAACTTCTAGAGACAGATGGTATCATTCTTTCTCAGAAATACAGGTAGAAAAACATGGACAAATATACTAAAAAGCATGTGCAAGTCAGGACAAGAGGAACCAGAGTCCCAAAGAGTAAGGACACAGACTGACAGAAGCTCAATATTTTTTGGTAATTTCCCTCAAGATATTTGCCAGTTAAATGTGGCATGGAATCAGTGACTAAAAGGTTGAGCAGAATGTAGCATACAAGAGACTGAGAAAATTTGTTGAACTTTTAGCAGCAACATAGGTCTGAGCCAAACTTAGTGTTTATATCTACTGAGGCAGCTAGCACTTCAAAGACCATGATTCTTGAGAGAGAGTGCATTAAAGTGATTCCAACCTTCTCTACTACCATCAACTTCAAAACATCATCCAATCATAAGCATCCAAGAAAATAAGAATCAGAAAAGAAAGAACCACCAATATGGCACATGAATCTGGTTAGATGAAAATCAGAAGTCAAGCCAAGGAAGAAAAGTTATATTAAAATGCCCAAATAGAGCCTTAGAGAAACATAGTAGGAACAATCACAAATTAGAAATAGAACAAATTTCAAAATAATTTTACTCTGAACTCTAAAAAAGAATTAAGTGATGTTTCTAAAACTAGAAAACAAAATATTACCTAAAATTAAATGTTGAAGAAAAGGCTGAAGAGGATATTGGAAGCAATAGAAAAGAGGATCTTAGAATATATAATGATGAAAAATTTTCAGATGGAGGCATGGATAAAAAATATGAATCAAAAGAAGTTGAATATAAAAAGCAGTTAGTGTTAATATTTATTTGGAAACCCAGAAGGGCAGTAGTAAGAATGTGTAAAAGTGGCAATGTGAGAAGAGAGACCTGCCCAAATTCTCTGAAAATGATGAAAAATGTTAATCCACAGATTCAAAAAGCTCAATATATCCTCAGGTAGAAGAAATACAAAGAAAAATGTCTAGATGCATTATAATAAAACTGTAAAAACCACCAAAGACAGGAAAACTATCTTAAAAGCAGGCAGATTACAAAAAGAACATAGTATCTTATCAGAGCACAAAGAAGACTTAAGGGTATGAGTTCAGCAGAAACAATGGAGGAATAAAACAAAACAAAATAGATGTCTTTAAAGAGATAATATTAAGGGTGCTCATGAAATTACATTACCTGTGAAGTAAAAGCCATACTATGTTAAACTCCTTTAATTCAAAGACTTGTGTTAAAATTTCTGAAATAACCACTAAAAGAATAACACTCACAAACTAAAAGAGAATACAGATTTGAAAAAGTACTTCAATAAAACAAAAGATGGCACTAAAAGAAAAGAGACATAGAATGGGTGGTGCAAATAGAAAACAATAGTAAGGTGGTAAATTCAAATCCTTACTTAAATATATCATTGTCTACATTAAATGCAAAACCAGTACTGAATTGCAATATGGTAAGGAGTAAAAACTCAAGTAACTTTCAAAATGTATTTCACAAAAAGTCCAACTACATGCTGCTTACAGGGGAAGGCAATGGCACCCCACTCCAGTACTCTTGCCTGGAAAATCCCATGGACGGAGGAGCCTGGTAGGCTGCAGATCATGGGGTCTTGAAGAGTCAGACACGACTGAGCGACTTCACTTTCACTTTTCCCTTTCATGCATTGGAGAAGGAAATGGAAACCCACTCCAGTGGTCTTGCCTGGAGAATCCCAGGGACAGGGGAGCCTGGTGGGCCACTGTCTATGGGGTCGCACAGAGTCAGACACGATTGAAGCGACTTAGCAGCAGCATGCTGCTTACAAAGTAATATGAAATATGAATACAAAAAGACTAAAAATAAAAATATAGAAAAATATTCCATAAAATAAACAGATAAAATGATACAAAAATATTCTTTAAAATGTTAACCAAAAGGAAGGTGATGTAGCTATAGTAATACCAGATCAGTACAATATAACCCAAAAAGCATTAAAGACAACCAGAAACATTTTTAATGGTAAAGGAATAACCCAGTGGAATATATAAGAAACCTACTACATTTTTTATGTATATTTAATATAACCTTAAAATGTATGATGTAAATCTGACAAAGCAGAAATAGATACATCAAAAACCATAATAAAAACTTTAAGTCAGCTTCTGTAGTACATTACAAAACAGAAGAAAAGTAGGTAAGGCTAAATAAGCTAATGGTTGGCAGATTGCAAACTGTGGGTCAAATCTGGCCAACCATCTGTGTTTATGTGACCCACAAATTCAGAATGGCATCACAACATTTTAAAGCAATTTTCCTCCAATTAAAAAATAAATTAAAATACTAAAAATATTGAAAGAGTAATAGTACATTGTGAAAAATAAAAATCATGAAACTCCAATAGCACTGTCCATAAATAAAGCTTTATTGGGGCAGTCACCTGACTTATTTACCTAATATCTATGCTGACTTTCACACTGCAATGACAGAGTTAACTAGTTATGACAAAGACAATACGGGTTATTCTCATCACTTCAAACATCCATGGAGAGCACTATAATTACAGTGATAAGGGTTGTAATTAATATTTAATTCTTGACACTCAAAGTCTTATTGCTTGAATATTAAGCTCAAAAGCATGTTTCCTGTATTTTTCCCAAATCTAAAGTAAATTTTAATAATTTTATATTGAAATCTTACAGACTATGCCATTGTATCATTGTGAAATTGAACTAGAAAAAATGCAAAATGAAAATTTTTTTAAAAGTTTGTAAATTAAGCTATGCATTTCTAAGTATCTCTTAGATCAAAGAAATAGTTACATCAATTAGTAAATGTGATTAAACTATGCTTTAACAGAAATTTGTGCCCTTAAATACATATAAGAAGAAAGTGTAAAACCTCACATACCGAGAATCTAGCTGAATAAGTTAAAGTACAAATGATAATTGAAATTAAAAAAAAAGAAGAAAAAAATAATAAAGTATAAGCAGAAATGTATAAAATAGAAGATAAGTATATAGCAAAGATAATGAATATAGTAGTCTCCCCTTATTTTCTGAAATTTTAATTACCTGTGGTCAACCTCAGTCTGGAAACATTAAATAGAAAATTCCAGGAATAAACAATTTGTAAGTTTTGAATTGTGTACCATTTTGAATAGCATGATGTGGTTGTGCTAAGCCCACTCCATCCCAGTTGCAATGTGAATCATGCCTTTATCTAGCATATACTGCCCATTAGTCACCTTGTAGGCTTCTGCTTACACCATTGACTGTCACAGGATGCAGTGCTTATATTCAAGTAATCTTTATTTTACTTAATAATGTCCCCAAAGCACAGAAATAGTGATGCTGGCAATTCAGATAAAGAAAAGCTGTAGAGTGCTTCCTTTAAGTGAAAAGGTGAAAGCTCTTGGTTTGATAAAGAAAAAAAATTTTTTTTTATGCTGAGATTGCTACAATCTGAAGTAAAAATGAACCTTCTATTTGAAATTGTGAAGAAGGAAAAATAAATTTGTGCTAGTTTTGCTATGGATCTTCCAACAAAGATAGCTGGAAAAGCTATAACCACAGTATGTGTGGTAAGTGCTTAGTTAAGATGTAAAATATATTTGTACAGCAAGATATTTTGAGGGAAAAAGAGAGATGACATTCACATAATTTTTATTATAATATGTTATTATAATTGTTCTATTTTACTGTTAATCTTACCGTGTCTAATTTATAAATTAAACTTTATCATAGTTATGTTTGTATAGCACAGCACATAGTGTATATAGAGTTTGGTATTATATCTGAGGTTTTAGGGATTCCCTGGAGTTCTTAGATCATATTCTCTATGGATAACGGGGGACTACTATACTACTAAAATTAGTTATTTTAAATACTGAAAAAAATGTAAACTGCTGTCGAGTGATTAAATATTACGGGGAAAAAAAAGCATCGCTACAGCTACTATAGTCATTAAAATTGTAAGCATAATATTTATATAACTTTTTGGCTACCTCATGCGAAGAGTTGACTCATTGGAAAAGACTCTGATGCTGGGAGGGATTGGGGGCAGGAGGAGAAGGGAATGACAGAGGATGAGATGGCTGGATGGCATCACTGACTCAATGGATGTGGGTCTGAGTGAACTCCGAGAGTTGGTGATGGACAAGGAGGCCTGGCATGCTGAGATTCATGGGGTCGCAGAGTCGGACACGACTGAGCCACTGATCTGATCTGATCTGATAGTGATAAATTTTCGGGAAGGCAATGGCACCCCACTCCAGTACTCTTGCCTGGTAGGCTCCTCAGTCCATGGGGTCCCTAAGAGTCAGACACAACTGAGCGACTTCACTTTCATTTTTCACTTTCATACACTGGAGAAGGAAAGAGCAACCCACTCCAGTGTTCTTGCCTGGAGAATCCCAGGGACTGGGGAGCCTGGTGGGCTGCCATCTATGGAGTCTCACAGAGTCGGACATGACTGAAGGGACTTAGCAGCAGCAGCATAGTGATAAATTTTTAAATTTATATAAAATTAGCTTTTCCTAGAAAAACAGAACTAACAAAGAAAAAAATAATATGGCTAATCCAATAACTATTAAAGAAATTGAAGTTCTTAAAAATCTCATAACAATAACCCGGTGTACGAGACAGCAAAAGAGACACTGATGTATAGAACAGTCTTATGGACTCTGTGGGAGAGGGAGAGGGTGGGAAGATTTGGGAGAATGGCATTGAAACATGTAAAATATCATGTAGGTAACGAGTTGCCAGTCCAGGTTCGATGCACGATGCTGGATGCTTGGGGCTGGTGCACTGGGACGGCCCAGAGGGATGGTATGGGGAGGGAGGAGGGAGGAGGGTTCAGGATGGGGAACACATGTATACCTGTGTCGTATTCATTTTGATATTTGGCAAAACTAATACAATTATGTAAAGTTTAAAAATAAAATAAAATTAGAAAAAAAAAAACGAAAAAAAAAATCTCATAAATAAAACTCAAGACTCATATAGGTTTACTCATGATTTCAAACAAACATTTAAGAAATAGTAACTTCAATCACATAAACTCCTTTATAGAAGAGAAAAAAAAATACTTTCAATGCATTTTATCAAACCACAATTTAGTAGCAAAACTGACATTGATATAAATGATATTTATTTATAGAGATTCACAATTAATTTAAAAATTAGCAAAACAAATTTATCAGTATATAAAAAGATCATATACGATGTCAAAATTGAGATTTTTCCAGAAATTTTAAAGATAGCAATGAAATTCATCACATTAATAGATTTTAAAAAATCATGTTATTTTTAATAAATGCTTTAAAATGATTTAATTATTGTAGTTTAAACTAACAGAGAATAAATATTAAAATATAATAAATATAAAAATCCTTAGCAAATAACCAGTTTAATCATAAAATATTGAAAACTTTTTTAATTGCCATACTTATTTCTATTCAAAATTCTACTGAAATGTGACATTGTGTTTCTTAATAGAAATTTATATTTGATCTTCATCCCAATTTTTGGTACAGAGCTCCTAAAACCTTTGGAATTGAATCTCCTAGTAAGAAGAACAATAAAGATGGTTTTTGTTATGTTAATGAGGTGACTTGGACTCACCTAAATATGGAGGCTGTTGATACTTTCCTTCCCAGCCCCTCACCTCCAGGGAAAAGAAGTGGGCCTGTAGGTTGTAAAGGTTGAATCAGTTATCAAAAGCCAGTTTTTCAATCAATCATGCCTGTGTAATGAAGTCTCCTTAGAAAACCAAAAAGATGGAGGTTCATAGAGCATCCCAGTTGGTGAATTTGGGGACAGTGGTATACTAAGAGGGCATGGAAGTTCCATGCCTTTTCCAGAAATCATGACCTATGCATCTCTTTTATCTGGCTATTCTTGAGTTATACCCTTTCATATAGCTAACAAATTAATTGAACTCAAGGAGAAGGTCCTTAGAACCTTTGATCTATAGCCTGATCTAGAGTTGGTCAGAAACACAGGTGATAACATGGATTTGCCACTGGCATCTGAAGTGGGGAGTGGAGGAAGAGCAGATAGCCTTTGGAATCTGAGGTAGTATGAGTAGAATTGAATTGTTCTACAATTCAATTTGGAGAAGGAAATGGCAACCCACTCCAGTATTCTTGCTTCAGGAATCCCATGGACAGAGGAGCCTGGCATGCTGCAGTCCATGGGGTCAAAAAGAGTCAGTCACAACTTAGCAATTTAACAACAAAAGTGGAAAGAAATAAAGACATTCAAGAAGAAGAAAAAGAGGAGAGGAATAGGGAAAAGAGAAGGGGAAAGGAAGGGAGAAGTAAAGAAAGGGAAGAAGTGAGAGAAGGAGAAGGAAATTTGAGACATACACCACCACATATAACGTATTTTTAAGAAACTGTTGTAATTAAGATAGTGTCATTGGTATAGACTTTGAAAAATAGAGAAATGATAAAAATTTAGAGTCCAAAGACAGGCATCCTCTAGTACATAGACACTTGATCTAAGACAAAGGTGAAACTTACAGAAGTGGAGAAAGTATGGCCAACTCAGTAAGTGATTGGGTATATCTACACAGGGAAACCAAAGTTATCTGGACAAAGAATAAAATCTAGATTTTACAAAAAGCTGCCTTATGAGAGCTGAAATGCAGAACTTTAGGATTTCTGAATAGCAACATTATTTACATTTTGGACTGGATAATTATTTTGTGCGACAGCCCTGTGCATTGTAAGACATTAACTGAGAGCACAGACAGCCAGTGTGACAGTCAAAAATGTCTCCAGACCTTGCCAAGTGTACTTGAGGTTGTGTTGAGAACCACTGTTCTAGAAAATAAGAAATGGGAATTTGATCCTGATTTAGAGCAGGTAAAGATGTCTCCTGGAATATGGGGGGAGGGGGGAAGATAATCAAAAAGATTAGATATAGTACATTAAATTTTAAGAAATGGTCATCAAAAATCTCCATTGAGTCAGTGACCAAGCAAGCTACAAAATAAAGGAATTTTTAAGAATACATATATACGTATATATTTCCAATATTCAAAGCTATAGTTCTTCTAGTAGGCATGTATTGATGTGAGAGTTGGACCATTAAGAGGGCTGAGCACCTAATTGATGCCTTTGAACTGTGGATTTGGAAAAGACTTGAGAGTTCCTTAGACTGCAAGGAGATCAAACAAGTCAATCCTAAAGGAAATCAACCCTGAATATTCATTGGAAGGACTCATACTGAAGCTTCAGTACTTTGGCCACCTGACTCATTAGAAAAGATCTTTTTTTGTTTTTTTTTTTGTTTTTTTTCAGATTTCTTCTTTTTTTTTTTTAATTTTATTTTTAAACTTTGCAGTATTGTATTAGTTTTGCCAAATATCGAAATGAATCTGCCACAGGTATACCCGCGTTCCCCATCCTGAACCCTCCTCCCTCCTCCCTCCACTCCCCTCCCTCTGGGTCGTCCCAGTGCACCAGCCCCAAGCATCCAGTACCATGCATCGAACCTGGACTGGCGACTCGTTTCATACATGATATTATACATGTTTCAATGCTATTCTCTCAAATCTCCCCACCCTCTCCCTCTCCCACAGAGTCCAAAGACTGATCCATACATCGGTGTCTCTTTTGCTGTCTCGTACACAGGGTTATTGTTACCATCTTTCTAAATTCCATATATATGCGTTAGTATACTGTATTGGTGTTTTTCTTTCTGGCTTACTTCACTCTGTATAATAGGTTCCAGTTTCATCCATCTCATTAGAACTGATTCAAATGTATTCTTTTTAATGGCTGAGTAATACTCCATTGTGTATATGTACCACAGCTGTCTTATCCATTCATCTGCTGATGGGCATCTAGGTTGCTTCCATGTCCTGGCTATTATAAACAGTGCTGCGATGAACATTGGGGTACACGTGTCTCTTTCCCTTCTGGTTTAGTCAGTGTGTATGCCCAGCAGTGGGATTGCTGGATCATAAGGCAGTTCTATTTCCAGTTTTTTAAGGAATCTCCACACTGTTCTCCATAGTGGCTGTACTACTTTGCATTCCCACCAACAGTGTAAGAGAGTTCCCTTTTCTCCACACTCTCTCCAGCATTTATTGCTTGTAGACTTATGGATTGCAGCCATTCTGACTGGTGTGAAATGGTACCTCATAATGGTTTTGATTTGCATTTCTCTGATAATGAGTGATGTTGAGCATCTTTTCATGTGTTTGTTAGCCATCTGTATGTCTTCTTTGGAGAAATGTCTATTAAAGACCTATATATAGAAAACTATAAAACACTGGTGAAAGAAATCAAAGAGGACACTAATAGATGGAGAAATATACCATGTTCATGGATTGGAAGAATCAATATAGTGAAAATGAGTATACTACCCAAAGCAATTTATAGATTCAGTGCAATCCCTATCAAGCTACCAACGGTATTCTTCACAGAGCTAGAACAAATAATTTCACAATTTGTATGGAAATACAAAAAACCTTGAATAGCCAAAGCTATCTTGAGAAAGAAGAATGGAACTGGAGGAATCAACCTACCTGACTCCAGGCTCTATTACAAAGCCACAGTTATCAAGACAGTATGGTACTGGCACAAAGACAGAAATATTGATCAATGGTACAAAATAGAAAGCCCAGAGATAAATCCACACACCTATGGACACCTTATCTTTGACAAAGGAGGCAAGAATATACAATGGATTAAAGACAATCTCTTTAACAAGTGGTGCTGGGAAATCTGGTCAACAACTTGTAAAAGAATGAAACTAGAACACTTTCTTACACCATACACAAAAATAAACTCAAAATGGATTAAAGATCTCAACGTAAGACCAGAAACTATAAAACTCCTAGAGGAGAACATAGGCAAAACACTCTCTGACATACATCACAGCAGGATCCTCTATGACCCACCTCCCCAAATATTGGAAATAAAAGCAAAAATAAACAAATGGGACCTAATTAAACTTAAAAGCTTCTGCACAACTAAGGAAACTATTAGCGAAGTGAAAAGGCAGCCTTCAGAATGGGAGAAAATAATAGCAAATGAAGCAACTGACAAACAACTAATCTCAAAAATATACAAGGAACTCCTACAGCTCAACTCCAGAAAAATAAATGACCCAATCAAAAAATAGAAAAGATCTTGATTCTGGGAAAGATTGAGGGCAGGAAGAGAAGGGGGCGACAGAGGACAAGATGTTTGGATGGCATCACCTACTCAATGGATAAGAGTTTATGCAAATTCTGGGAGATTGTGAAAGACAGGGAAGCCTGGCATGCTGCATTCCATGGGGATGCTAAGAGTTGGACATGACTGAGCAACTGGACAACAACATAATATATATTTCCAATACTTACAAATTGAATAAAGAATTTCTACGGATCATTGCTTGTAAGAGTATGTGTGTTAGTCACTCAGTCATGTCCAGCTCTTTGCAACCCCGTGGTCTATAGCCTGTCAGTCTCCTCTGTCTATGAAATTCTACAGGTAAGAATACTGGAGTGGATTGCCATACTCTTCTCCGGTGGACTTCCCCACTTAGAGATTGAACCCAGGTCTCCTACATTGCAGGCAGAATCTTCACCATCTGAGCCACTAGGAAGGTGAGAAAATAAATTGATAAAATGACTTTGGAAATCTCTTTGGAAATATCTATTTAATCTGACCTTATAGCTTAGCGATTTTACTTGTGTATGGATATATACAGAACTGAACACTTACAAATAGGCAACAAAGTTCATGTACAAGAATTTTTGCAGCAGCATTACTCAGATAGAAACTAGAGAAAGCAGAAAATCCCTTCAACGATAAAATGGCTAAATAAATAGGTATATATTTATGTAATGGAATACACGAGCAATTAAGATAAATTCTAATAAATTTAATGACAAGTAAATCTCACGAATACAATGTCAGTCAAAAAACCTAACATAATAGAACACAATAGTATAATTATATCTATATCAATTTTGATAACATATTACGTATCTAAGAGATCAGAAATGTGTTTACCTTGGGTGGGAAGTTGTGTAGTAACTATAATGGGACAGGAGGGTGAATTCTGAAAAGCTGAAAATGTTATGTATTTTGATACATATGGGTCATTCCATGAATATATTCGGTTTGTATAAATTTGCTTAAGATTTTTTTCACTTTCTATATGTATATTGATTCAGCAAGTTCATTAAAAATGGCCCTGGAACATCATGCAGACTTTGAGATAAAATGAGATATTTTACAGAAAGGTCATCAAGAAATTTTGTTTGAAAAAATAATGACAGATAAATATATAATAAAACCTATTTTGCATATAAAGAGTTTTGTACATGCACATACAAATGTAAATAAATGCAATGGTAATGACTTAAAATGCATAATAAGTAAATAGTTTCTGGGGAAGTTTGCAAAGGTGAAAGAAAACTGTTAAGTCCTTTAGAATTTATTTGTTATGCTTTTGATTAAATATATATAATCTTTTATGAAAGTGTTTTAATTTATTGTATTTTGAAAAGGGGCTGGGGTAAATATTCAACAAAACCAAAATTATTACATTATCATGGCAGGAGATTTGCCATTGTTTGTGAATTAAACTGCTAAGAGGACATGATACAGAAACATATGTTACCTAGATAAATCTCTAAAAAATTGTGAAAAGCATAATTTAATGCCCAAAGTAATGTCTCAGTAGCACCAAATACCCACTGACTATAAAATAATTATCATCAGCTCACTTTGGGCTGATCTGGATAAAAACAACATTCTTATTGACCTGTCTTCAAAACCTATTAGACATGTTGCTTCTATTTCACATGCTGCCATTCATATAACTTTGACAACTTAATTAAACTGATGAAAATAGAAAATATAAAGGCTACAGCATTCTTTTAAAACCTCATTTCCTTTTGTTTATATTTCTTTAAATTTCACTATTGGAATGGTTAAAATCAACCTTTTAGACTTTTGCTAAATATCCAATTGCATTACAAAGTGTAATACCAAGAGATAAATTTTATAAGAAAAATAATGTTTTAAAGTCAGATTTCCTGGTTAACTCTTTTTGATTTTAAATTTCAAATTCATTTCTATCATTCTGACTTTAACAATTATAGTCATACTTAAATAAAATAGTATAAGCCATCAAATTGTAATTGCTCTACTTCTTCCAAATTCATGGCTACAGAAGTATTTGAGGATTTAGTATTCTTAATTTTTTTCTATCAGTAACATGTGTACTAGGTCTAATTGTTCTCAGGCAATATAGTCTTTTAAAAAATAATGAATATTTTAATTCATTAATTACTGTAATTTGATGAAATAATAAAGTTAACTATTTTACCTTATACTGCTTTGTTTGGGAATTTTTCCTTTAGGTTAAAATCAGTATATAATAAGAAATATTATTAATATTTAAAAGCATATGTTTCTTGAAGTAGTTGCTATTTGCCTTGGTATTCAATTGGCTTATTTGGGGTCAACCATGTGTCTCTGGATTATTTTAAGTTTAAAATATAAAACATTAAAAAATTTTGGTAATATTACACATTGCTTTATGCAGAATATTTACATAATAAAAAATTAAATCAGAGTCTAACTGGCTATATATTATTCCTTTCATTAGAAACTTGCTGAGTTCCCAATATGTAATTTACTTGTAAAGCACTTCAGTAGAAAATACATTAAAATTATGTCTATGTCAATATTTTACTTTGTGGTCAAAATATAAATACTCAAAATGCTTTTCATATAACTGTATTACAATAAACTTATATTTTACAAAATATATTATAGAGCTCTGTGGGTCAATTCAAATGTTTTAGCTAAATGGTTGCAATGTGAACTTAATTTTAGGTTTTTCATAAATACATTAGGAGGAGCGATTTAAAGCAATTATGAATGATGTTAAATAATTTTCTGAGGAAAAAGTCAATCTAATCTTCCATATGTATAACTTATTTTTCCTATATTCCTTTCTTCTTGATTCATGCATAAATAAAATGCATAAGTTTGGTCATAAAAACATTTTAGCATTAAATATTCAAATACCTTAAAGATGTTTAAATAGTATGTAATTATTTAGCAAAGAAGTTAGCAAAGTTAGGCATAGAAATAGCAAAGAAGGCATAGAAAAATGTTTTTTTCTTTAATGCTAAACAGAATAATAAATACAAGAGATATTATTAAGAGATAATATACTGTGTAAGAGATTATCTACAATAAAGTAAGCAACAATTTGATGTCATACAGACTGGTGATATAACTATGTGACTGCATGATAGCTCTCAATTCACAGTGCTAATAAGCCAAAATAGAGCTATTACATGAAACTCAATGTAATGCTGAATTATTAGAATTTATATTTTGTGATATGCACACATTTGTTTGAATTTATTTTTGTAGGAGAAAACTGGTGCACAAATTCCCAAATTCATAAATCAAATGGATTTTTATATTATATATTTTACAATTTTGAATAAACACTATTTTGAGTTATTCCTGTATACTAATAGAACAGCAGCAGTCTAAAGGTAATATACTTAAAATCTTTTCATGTGAAATATTAACTGATTTCTTCATTCCTTACTTAAAAAAGGTACAAAGTATTCTTTTCCAAATGGTCATTATTACTAAACTAAATTTAGAAATTTTAAATATTCAAGAAGTATTGTCCCACTACAAATATATAAATATAACACAGAGCCCATTTGTTTTTATAGTATTTTTAAAAATAAAGTAGTAAAAATATGAAATTCTTCAAGAACAAAGTATGTACATAAAGATGAAAACTTCTCATTAAAATAGAAATAATTGAATTAATATACAATTACCAGAATTTTAAGCCACTATTTAAATGATTAAAATTTGTATTTTACATAAAATCTATATGAATAATTACAATTGTAACTACAAAGTAGATGTATTATTTTAACTGCTTTCAACATTCACTACCAAATATTTTATTTGAAACCAATCACAATTTTGAGTCCATTATGGGACCTTGTTTTAGTTATCTATTACTGAGTAGCAAGTTATTCCAAAATTTTATAGCTTAAACCAATGAACATTTATTATCTCACATGTGTGAACAAAGAATCTAGGTGCAGCTGGGCTAAGTACATCTCACTCAAGATTTCTCATCATGTCTGCAGTCAAATTGTTGGCCAGAGTTTTAGCTATTGGAAGATCGACAAGAGCTGAAAAATTAGCTCCCAAAGTCTTTCACAGGGGGCACATATTTGTTCCTTTCAGGCTTTTGGACTGAGCCTCATTTTTTCACTGTACCACCTGGGCTTCTCCATAGCCAGAGATCTACTCACAGAATGACATTTGTTTCATTTAGCATAAAGGATTCAAGTAGAGAAGGCATAGTCTTTCTTAGCCTAATCTTGGTAATGATATAACATCATAACTGCAAGATTTTTTTCACTCAATGTGTGTAAATCCTGTGTACACTTGATGGGAGGAGGTTATACAGGAGTAGCAGGAGGCAAACAATTGAGACTTTCTAAGAGACTGTCTTCAGTCTCCTTTGCCTCCCAGTCTCTAGGATTTTAACATTTTTCTAAAGCATAGAAAAATTGCATAGTTCTCTTGACCTTAAGTATCTGAATGTGTGATTTAGTGGCTTTCAAACGATAAGAAAAATTTAGATATAAAAATTTTAGTGACATCATTTTCCAAGAAAAATCTTAAAAATATTCTTTATAATATTCTGTCCATTCTGGGAGACATTCTAAAATTTGTATTTTTCAGCACTGTATCAGTTCTAATTATCATTGTTTCGACAGTCTTGATTTTTGCTAGTCCCCCATTTTTTATAATGTTTATAGCCTTTTGGCCTACTTTCACTACATTCTACCATTTGAAGTGACAAAATCTCTAATCTTTTCTTAGACTTAAAATCAAATTCTGACTTACAGAGCATAAATTCTTTAACTATCATTTTTGGCATGTCAGTCTTACATTCAGTGAAAATACTTTTCCAGATTCTGATATTAGGTGCATTGTCAGGATAGTTTGTACTGATATATTTTGATATATTCTTCTTCCTGTTGTTTATACATAATTAGTAAGTATTTTAGAGTGTCATTTCAGACAGTATTTTTAACAATAACTATTTTTTTTATTCTTTGTAACAAATGTTTCTTCCATAAGAAAAGGAAGTGTAAATCAGTGTTTTCTGTGTATTTGTTTCTATGCTGTAAGAACTGGAAAATTTTGAATTCATTTATTCCCATTCCCTATGTCTCTCTATTAATGTAATTTTAAATAGTTATATTCACATTTACTTTGTCAAAGTGTTACTATTGCACTTTAATGAGTTATTAACTTCTTAGAATTTTAATTATTAATAACACCATCTCTGCCTTAATAAGTACATAAAGAACTTTATTTCACATAAAAACACATATTTTCTCATGAAATAAAACAAAAGGATACCATGGAAAAGGAAGTATATATTTGTATACACTTTCATCTTAATTCATGGTATTGTTTCTCCTTACCACATCCCTGACATATCCATTGCCCCTGAGGTCAACTGTTCAAGAGGCTTATCTCACATCAGATATAGGAGAAGCTGAAGCAGAAAAGGTTTAATACTTTTTACTTTATTTAATTTATTTAATACTATTTACTTTATTTAATACTAAAATACTTAAGAAAAACATAATTTATAGTTGCACTGCAGGATGATTTTTTAAAATCTTAAAAATAAAAAATATATGTATAAACATGGATCTTAACACAATTTGAACATTATGCCTTCTCACTGTGTTTACTGTGTTAGTTGCTCAGTTGTGTCTGACTCTTTGTGACCCCATGGACTGTAGCCCTGCCAGGCTCCGCTGTCCATGGGATTCTCCAGGCAAGAACACTGGAGTGGATTGCCATTTCCTTCTCCAGGGGATCTTCCCAATCCAGGGACTGAACCCAGGTCTCTGGCACTGCAAGCAATTTCTTTACCCTCTGAGCCACCAGGGAAGCCCAAGCTTGGGGTCAAGCTTGGTCACACTGTGTTTAGTTTGTTTCATTAAACCTGATACTGAACTATCTTAAAAAGAGGTTTCAGAATGCTATTCTACTGTGAATAATTTTTAAGGAGAAAGTCAATAGCATTCTGGCTTGTTACCTGACCAGAGAAGCATCAGACATAAGTACATTGTCAGGAAAAACAGCTGAAGTAGGGGAACCACTAGGATGCACATATGGTCCCATTAACGTCCCAGAGGGGTAATAAACTTTACTCTGAAAAGTGATAGAATAACCAAGATAATGCTGTATCAGCAAAAAAATTGTGTAATTTAAGTCACAGTTGTCTTTGGTAACTGGAAATGTGCAAATATCCTACAAAAACTTAGTTAACCATGCCAAAATACTTTATATCACTCCACATATTTTACTCATGTTATAATTAGATCTGTGGATTAAAAAAATATCTTTCTCACATTTTTATTGTGGCAAATAGAAAACTATATTAAAGGTGTTTTTTTTTTTTAATGTAACATATTCAAATATATTTTAATATTATTTTCAGTTCAGTTCAGTAGCTTAGTAGTGTCCAACTCTTTGCGACCCCATGAATCGCAGCACCCAAGGCCTCCCTGTCCATCACCAACTCCTGGAGTTTACCCAAACTCATGTCCATCAAGTTGGTGATGCCATCCAGCCATCTCATCCTCTGTCGTCCCCTTCTCCTCCTGCCCTCAATCCCTCCCAGCATCAGAGTCTTTTCCAATGAGTCAGCTCTTCGCATGAGGTGGCCAAAGTATTGGTTTTAATTTGTACCAAATAACATTTTTCTTCACTTTATGCCTGCAACTTATAATTCCTTAATAATTGTAGTGGATGTAAAAGCAATGATATTTTGTGAATCATCTACACTTTGCCAGACACTAGGGCAGGTGCCAGTGTTTTATAACATCTTCATGAAAACTTTATATTATTGCTGTCTTAGTTCATTTTCCAAAGAAGGAAATTGACGCTCACAGACAGTATGCAAGCTGACAAAATGAAATATGTAATAAGTGGCTGGGCTGAAATTTAAATCTCAATTTAGATTTAATGGGGATTATGGAGGTTATGAACTACTTATATAAATAGAAGTTATGACCACTTTTATAGAAGTGGTCAAATGGAAATATCGACCATTTCTATAAACTTTCTACAAACAAATGTGTATACTTATCACATGATTTCCAACCCTGCATGGAAAAACCTGTCATTTATCTTTCTGTGGTTTGGAGGTGTTATAAAAAGACTCTGCTGTTCAATGTATCATAACTATTTAGTGTATGATAACTTCATTATTGGTACAAAGGATGGATGCTGCAGTAGATCACAAAACCAAGGGAGTTTGCATAGAGGTTGGGAATGATGACAAGGGATAGTTGGGGAGAGGACTTCAAAAGTTCATCCAACTGGTGTTTTTAAGAGTCATCATAAACATACAAAAATGTTATTTAAGCAATTGCAATTGCCTTCAATGGTCATGTGAATTAGGAAGGGCAATGAAGACTAAGGGATAGCAATAAACTGTATGCTTTGTCAGTGATTACAATATTTACAAGCTGGTCAGTTACCATGGTTTCTTTTGTTAAATAATGATTCTGAAAATTCAAAATTATTTAAGCATAAATGACATATCTATCTATTGAATTGTCAACAGTTTAAAAACCATGCCATATATTATCTGCTTTATGTTTCGACCATCGCTTGATAATATGATATTTCTTTTTGTCCTACTGTGGAATTTCAGTTGACTTTTTCTTTGTTAAGAAAAGAGATGTTTTATTCACCATATTATGAAAATTTTCCAGAACTTGACTTTAGTATATCTAGTCAGTACAATTATTTTATTGTACATTTAAAAAACAAAATTATCTATCAGTTACTTTCTTGTTCTAATTTAGAAAGATTACTTTAAGGATTATTTCAAAGCTGTCATCCTCAGATTTTGTTTCATTGTATTCCAGATCAGGTGCTCTATCTTTGTAATACATGTGTTCTGCTTTCCAGTTTTCTCGCTTTATGAAATGCATCCTATAGAACTTAATTACCCAAGCCTTATGTCTAAAGATATCTTCATTGGGACATATTTGATTGTTAATTTTGACTAAGTTTATTGACCTGCAAGTTCAAAATAACTTTCTCTTAAATCATTAGTTCATTTTTTTTCCTGTTTGATTTGTCTGGTATCAGGTCTGATGCCATTCCAATTATTATTTCTTTTCTATATATATGTATATGTATATATATTTCCATCTCTGAGGATGTGATGATGTTTTTAGTTATGTATATTTGGAAATTCAGATTTCAGTATGTAGAAAATATTGATATTGTTTAATTCATCATGATAGATACCAGGCTGTATTGTTTTCCTACATATTCAAATCTTTCTGTGACTTGGAAAATATTTTTTCATTGTTTGCTTGATGATTTTGTCTCAGTTCAATTCAGTTGCTCAGTCGTGTCCAACTCTTTGAGACCCCATGGAACTGCAGCACGCTAGTATTCCCTGTCCATCACCAACTCCCAGAGCCTATCCAAACTCACGTCCGTAGCATTGGGGATGCCATCCAACCATCTCATCCTGTGTCGTCTGCTTCTCCTCCTGCCTTCAGTCTTTCCCAGCATCAGGGTCTTTTCCAAAGAGTAGGTTCTTCGCATCAGATGGCCAAAGTACTGGAGTTTCAGCTTCAGCATCAATCCCTCTAATGAATTATCAGGACTGATTTACTTTAGGATTGACTGGTTGGATCTCCTTGCAGTCCAAGGGACTCTCAAGAGTCTTTTCCAACACCACAGTTCAAAAGCATCAATTCTTCTGTGCTCAGCTTTCTTTATAGTCCAACTCTCACATCCATACATGACTACTGGAAAAACCATACCTTTGACTAGAGGACCTTTGTTGGTAAAGTAATGTCTCTGCTTTTTAATATGCTGTCTAGGTTGGGCATAGGTTTGCTTCCAAGGAGCAGTCACCATCTGCAGTGATTTTGGAGCCCCCCAAAATAAAGTCCCTCCCTGTTTCCATTGTTTCCCTATCTATTTGCCATAAAGTGATAGGACTGGATGCCATGATATTAGTTTTCTGAATGTTGAGGTTTAAGCCAAATTTTTCACTCTCCTCTTTCACTTTCATCAAGAAGCTGTTTATTCTTCTTCACTTTCTGCAATAAGGGTGATGTCATCTGTGTATCTGAGGTTATTGATATTTCTCCTGGCCGTCTTGACTCCAGCTTGTGCTTCGTTCAGCCTGGCATTTCACATGATGTTCTCTGCATATAATTTAAATAAGCAGCATGACAGTATACAGCCTTGTTGTACTTCTTTCCCTTTTTGGAAATAGTTTGTTGTTCCATGTCCAGTTCTAAATGTTGCTTCCTGACCTGCATACAGATTTCTCAGGTGGCAGGTCAAGTGGTCTGGTATTCCCATCTCTTTCAGAATTATCCACAGTTTGTTGTGATCCACACAGTCAAAGGCTTTGGCATAGTCAATAAGGCAGAAGTAGATGTTTTCTGAAACTCTATTGCTTTTTTAATGATCCAACAGATGTTGCCATTTGATCTCTGGTTCCTCTGTCCTTTATAAATCCAGTTTGAACATCTGGAAGTTCATGGTTCACGTACTGTTGAAGCCTGGCTTAGAGAATTTTGAGCATTACTTTGCTAGCGTGTGAGATGAGTGCAATTGTGTGGTAATCTGAACATTCTTTGGCATTGCCCTTCTTTGGGATTGGACCTTTGTGATTGGACCACAGGACCTTTTCCAGTCCTGTGGCCATTGCTGAGTTTTTCAAATTTGCTGGCATATTGAATACAGCACTTTGACAGCATCATCTTTTAGAATTTGAAATAGCTCAACTGGAATCCCATCACCTCCACTAGCTTTGTTTGTAGTGATGCTTCCTATGGCCCACTTGACTTCGCGTTCCAGGATGTCTGGCTCTAGGTGAGGGATCACACCATCGTGGTTATCTGGGTCATGAAGATCTTTTTTGTACAGTTCTTCTGTGTATTTTTGCCACCTCTTCTTAATATCTTCTGCTTCTGTTAGGTCCATACTATTTCTGTCCTTTATTGTACTCATCTTTGCATGAAATGTTCCCTTGGTGTCTCTAATTTTCTTGAAGAGATCTCTAATCCTTCCCATCCTATTTTTTTCCTCTATTTGCATTGATCATTGAGGAAGGCTTTCTTTTGTCTCCTTGCTATTCTTTGAAACTCTGAATTCAAATGGGTATATATATCTTTCCTTTTTTCCTTTGCCTTTAGCTTCTCTTCTTTTCTCAGCTATTTTTAAGGCCTCGTCAGTCATGTCTGACTCTTTGAGACCCCCTTGGAATTCCTTAGGCAAGAATACTAGAATGGATAGCTTATCCCTTCTCCAGGAGATCTTTCTCATCCAGGAATCAAACCGGGGTCTCCCACATTGTAGGCAGATTCTTTACCAACTGAACCATCAGGGAAGCCCTTGATTTTGTCTAGTGTACACTTCCTGTCTTCTCTGGGACTTCTTTTAACTATATGTCAGATTTTATAGCTTTATTCTCTATTTTACGTATTTGCTGATATGCTATTTATTTTCCATTTAGTCAGCATTCTTGGAGATATATATAATATCTCAGGCTTTCTCTTGCTATTTTTATTATTGTTTATTCTTTTTTTAATGTAACATATTTACAAAAATTATAACATCATTCAACTGATAAATAAACCTCAAAATGAACTCTTGAAATACCTAATTGAAAATAGAAATTATTTCCTAGTGTACCTGTTAATGTGTGCAAATTTTAGGTTAGATTTTACAGATGATAACATAATATATTTTAAAAGTTATTCAAGTTTTAGAAGTAACACATTTTAGAATTATCATACCAGACTACAAAGAACAATTACATGAGATTTATCAATGAAAAAGTAATCTTGTGGGCAAAAGTGTTTTGGAAATGTGACCCCAGTATACCCCTTTTGTAGATATTCATAGTTGATACTATAATTTAAATATGAAAAATATTTTGGCAAATAATCCATTTGTTGTGGTTAAATATTTTGCAAAAATTATTTGGTTCCGGATTATTTTTCAATACTTGCTAATATTTCTGATCTACTGGATTGAACAATTTGAATACTATTCCCCCAAAGTAAGAGTTGTAAAGAGTGAATACAAATCCAAGTAAAATTGTATTGTAAGAGTATATGTGATATTGTAAAAGATAATAATAAAATAGAAGCATTTGTGAATAAAATGATTTATTTTTAAAAGTGTTTGTTAAGCTTCATCATACTTTCTAGAAGCATTTAGAAAAGTAATTTTATCCCGTGTTTTAAAATATAGAACTTTGTTTCCTCTCTTGGCAATAGAAAATATTTAACATATTTCAGAATAAACAATAAGATATGAAGTTATTTGACAGAGATATTAAATATTGAGTACTTTGTCTCACTGAAAACTTAATGAAAGAGAGTGCAGGTCAGTAATTCTCAGAAAAACAAGCATAGTTGTGACCTATGAGACAGAGTTCAGGATGAAAGGAAGAATTCTCTATTGAAGAGTTGATTTTGTAAGTTAAATATATATTTATGCTAGCAATCAGCAAGTGTAGTGTGTTGTATTCACTCTTCTTCATGAAGTAGTGCTCCATAATCATTCACTATCAATAGGCAATAATCTGTTTAGAATCAAAGATATGACCAAGTTTAGTCATATGTATTGATTTTTGTATAATGGAAACAAGTTACTCTAATTGCCTCATAAATTCTTTCAGTGAACATGCAACAAAGTAATCAGAGCAATGTGAATTTGCATATCTGAAGTCCGTATTTGCTCTTCAGGAAAAAAAAAATGTATGTTAGCATGTTAGATTGTACAGTTTTACCTAATTTCTCCTGATGAGATTTTTAATTTTATGCAAGTGTTTGCACTTGTGTATTTTATGAGCTAAATGTAGACTGTTAGTTTATAAGGCTAAATTTGATGCAGTTGCTTATTATTATTGTCAAATTTACATCTGTTTGTTTATAAATCTGATTGTGTATGATATTAGCTCAATAATTCAAATGATTTTTATTCTCTTACATATATTGTGTAAAAACAAAGCAAAATATTTGAAATATTTATTTTTTGTTTTTCATGAAAGTATTTATTGAAAATATTAATTGTCCAGAAGAAAAAAGCATTAAAGGATGTGAATATAACACTTTCGTCCCTGGATTTTTACCAACTCACTTCCTTAATGTTTAATTTTCTCAAGCCACACTTCTCTCTCTGTGTTAGCTCTGAATTTTCTGAATTTGGTATATGTACAGTTGATGACATTTAATAATTGTGTTTTTGCTGAGCAGCCATTATAAAAAACTTGAAATTGTCTGCATATATATGAAGTTAGCCATAGTCTTTTCATTCTTTTTTTCACTTCAGGTACCTTACATGCAATTTTTACTACATAATTTTGGATTTAATTGCTCTTTAAATGTCTTATGGAAAATGATTGGGCATTCAAACCAATAGTGGGTATACATAAAGTGTTAGTCATTCAGTAGTGTCCAATTCTTTATGACCCCATGGACTGTAGCCCACCAGGCTCCTCTGTCCATGGAATTCTACAATCAAGAATACCGGAGTGGGTTGCCATTTCCTTCTCCAGGGTATACATTAAGTAATGGGGAAAAAAGCAACACTATATAATTTGATATATTAGTAAAGAAAATATCAATACATGCCAATGGATAATAAATACAATTCCATATTTACTTGCAAAGCAACAGTATGGTTTATAGAACTTAAAAAGGACAATATTAAGAAGTAGTTGAAACCATTGTATGTTTTGTTACTGACATGCCTCTAAAGAGATTGGACAGAACATGCCAGGCAATCAAATTGAAGGCAAAAAGATAGACAAATTCTCAAAAATCTTTCGCAAGTAAATTTGAAACAACATTAGTCTGGAGTGAGATATCTTGAGAGTTTAGGCGTTCTGTCATTGCTTAATTGGCAATGTGTGTGTGTGTTCATATATGCAAGAGTGATGCATTTTTCAATTGAGGTTGTCTTGCTTCTATTGCTAAGTCGCTTCAGTCGTGTCCAACTTTGTGCAACCCCAGGGACTGCAGCCTACCAGGCTCCTCCGTCCATGGGATTTTCCAGGCAAGAGTACTGGAGTGGGTTGCCATTGCCTTCTCCTAAGGTTGTCTTAGATTTGATCAAAAAAATGTGATAGTCCCTTATACATTGCATTTCTAAGAGCCTCCATTTATTGCTTTCATCTTGCAAATATTTGTGGCATGTACATTTTAAAATACAATGATTTAATATCTCTTTTTAATGTCTATTTAACTGTGCTTATCCCTCACATCATGAATTACTTTAAGTGAAACACCATCTCTAGTCATACTTTGTAACAAAAAAAATAATTTTAACCATATACATAGGCATAAAAGAAATTAGGTTACATATACTAGAAATTTAATATAATCTAATGTTTTGACTTTATTAGGTTAACATTTGTTAGGTAGAGCCCCGGGCGTCGGATGGTAAGCCATTTTAACATAAAAGTGCAAGGCAAAGGAAATAGAGACCTTTGTTATTCACAGCTCCTGTAGGAAGAACACTGGCACAGCACCCACAGTGAAGTAAGGGCAGAATTCAGGCAGAGAGAGAGAGAGTTCCAGGACCTGGGGTACATGCCTTGATTAGGGCCCAAGTGTGGAGTGCTTTGGCATTTCCAGGCTAAGGCTGGATTGGTTAATTCAAACCAAGTAGAACGGTGCTTGGTAAATTGGAGGGTTTGGTAATCTGAGGCGGGCAGAAAGGGAAGGTCCTGTGCCTTAGGGGTAGGATGCATATGACAAGGGCAGTGGGAAGTTAGTTTAAGGGATCCTTGGCAACAGCTTGGCCGCACAGAATGGATGCCAAGGTGCGTGTGATATTATGGAGTAGTTTAGCTGCCTTCTCATATCTCTCTTCCAATTTATTTGTAGAAATGTAAACTTGGTTTCCCTGGTGGCATAGGTAGTAAAGAATCTACCTGCAATGCAAGAAACCTAGGTTCTATTCCTGAGTCAGAAAGATCCCCTGGAGATGGGAATGGCTGGCCCCTCCAGTATTCTTGCCTGGGAAATTCCATGAACTGTATAGTGCTGCACTCAATATTCCAGCAAATTTGGAAAACTCAGCAGCAGCCACAGGAGAGCCTGATGGGCTACAGTCCATGGATTCAAAAGAGGTGGACATGAGTAAGTGACTATCATACATATATAAACTTGAGAAAGTGAACATTGAACATCTTTTTCCTCTACACTTAAACTGTAGCAGTCAGTTCAATTTAATAACCAACGAATACAGCCTAGTTTTTAAACTGATATAAAAATTTCATTTTAGTATCTTTTAATCTTTTGAAAATATTTTTTTTCAGTATTAAATGAGCTATTTCAAATCGTAAAAGATGATGATGTTAAAGTGCTGCACTCAATATGCCAGCAAATTTGGAAATCTCAAGCAATGGCTACAGGACTGGAAAAGGTCAGTTTTCATTTCAATCCCAAAGAGCAATGCCAAAGAATGTTCAGAGTACCACATAATTGCACTCATCTCACATGCTAGCAAAGTAATACTCAAAATTCTCCAAGCCAGGCTTCAACAGTACATGAAGCATGAACTTCCAGATGTTCAAGCTGGATTTAGAAAAGGCAGAGGAACCAGAGATCAAATTGGCAACATCTATTGGATCATTAAAAAAGGAAGAGAGTTCCAGAAAAAAATCTACTTCTGCCTTATTGACTACGCCAAAGCCTTTGACTGTGTAGATTACGACAAACCGTGGAAAATTCTTAAAGAGATGGGAATACCAGACCACCTAACCTATCAGCCTTAGAGTTTCAGATGAATTATGGCAGGAAGGGAAAACGTGGACATGGAATGCTCTGAAATGGTTACTGAATGAGAGCAATGTGATTGGAGGACCAAGAGGAAGAATGGAAAGCAGGCAAGGTTCAGATATACTTAAGAGCTAGCCTAAGTAATTAGAATTTTTATTCATTGGACAATGGAAAGCTACTGAAGGGTTTTAAGCAGAAGATTCATACTGTGTAATTTGCATTTAAAAAATAATTCACATGACACAGTGATTGTAATGGAATGCCAGTCTGAAGTGGGTTTTTCCAATACAAAATAAAAAAACTTTGGTGTCAGTAAAGGGCAGTTGAAAAGAACAGCCATGCCAATGTAAAAGGATTTAAATTGAAAAGCAAACAAAATGCCCAAAGCTTATTTTTTAAAAAAATTCCAGTTGTTTAAATGAAACATTATCCCTAGTTTTAAATGACAATGAGTATATCTAATGGAAAAATTAGGAAAAGCAGTTGGAACTCTTCCTTATTTTAATATATGTTTATTTATTCTTATTTATCACTGAAATGTTTACATTTTATTCCCTTCTCTTTTAAAATGACTGAGTCACGTGGTCATGTTATAAGATTCTAAGGGTGCTTCAGATTTTGTTTCATGGAGTGATTTATAAAAGGCCCAGGGCTATCTCAGGCATTTGGAAGTATCCTAAAATGTTTGTTAATGGCCTCATAAACTATGCTCATCCTGTTTTGCTGCTGAATACTTGGCAGTTGGATAAAAGACACTCCGTTCATTACTAGATGAGATCACAAAATATTCTGTAAGGTTCTGAGGGTCAATTCCTAGGCAGGTTGATAAGAAGTCCAGGGGTCCCCAAGGAGATAGGGGTCTGGAATTCTCAAGGAGAAGGAAAGGACAAATGTTTGTTTTTTTTCCTCTACATTCCTTAGGATTATATAACAATAATGTATCCTGCTTGAGGGCAGTTTCTGGCAAAAACCTTCTGGCTAATCCTGTTATCTTAAAATGTAAATTATGGGAGTGGGTCTAGTAAGCTCTTTACAACCTCCAGACTTTCTTTTGATTCATTGTAATAGCTAATTAAAAGTATATAACTCCATTGCTAACACTAGTGAATGGGACACTCTTTCTGTCCCCTTGTGATGTCTATGTCAGAAGCTTTCTCTACCCCTTTTATACTTTAATAAAACTTTATTACACAAAAGCTCTGAGCGATCAAGCCTCGTCTCTGGCCCTGGATTGAATTCTTCTCCTCTGGAGGCCAAGAATCCCGGCATCTTTTGTGGTTCAGCAACTAACTTACAGTTCTACTTACTAATTTCTGATATATGTATTTCTGATATGTATATATATGTGTATATAATAAGTTTTTTAGTCATCAACAAACTTTAATGTATACAGAAAATCACTTGAGTCTGGGACTGAGAAGGCATTATTTTCATGTGTCTGTGCAAAGTTGCTTCAGTTGTGTCAAGCTCTTTGCATCAGTTATGTCAAGCTCTTTGCAACCCCAGGGACTATAGCCCACCAGGCTCCTCTGTCCTTGGGATTCTGCAGGCAGAAATACTGGAGTGGGTTGCCATGTCCTTGGCCAGGGGATCTTCCCCACCCAGGGATCAAACCCAGGTCTCTTATGTCTCCTGTGTTGGCAGTGGGGTTCTTTGACAGTAATGCCACCTGGGAAGCCCATTATTTTTATATCTACAGGTTAAGATAATTGTTAAAGACAGTCATTGGCTACTTTCAAATACATTTTCAGCATTTGTTTATTTAGTAAGTGAAAATCAATTTTATATAACCATCGTCCTCTTATTTCAATAAAATGAACTTTTTATAATTTTGCTCAAACTAAATCTATAGATATGTATATATGGAAATAATTTTGACACTTTATTTTTGTCCTATTGTTGGTTGTCTGGATAGCTATATCATAGATAGGCAATTAATTAAGCAAAACAAATGAGTTAGTCCATTTTTAATACTTTAAGCTAGTAGGCAATATACCATGGATACAACATTATGCAAAAGTTAGTCTCTCACATCATTGTTAGGTCTGCACCTAATAGTGCAGCAGATTTGGAGAAGACTTTGGAAAACTTTTCAATTAATCAGAAGTACTATCTAAATGATAGATATATTTAGAATCACAGGGGACTCAGAAACATCATAAAAATAGTGATATGTTAATTCAAGTTCTAAAAAGTGGTTTTTGTTTTCTGTATCTAATTTCTACTTTATGGATTTTGGACATACATAATATAATAGGGAAAAATGTAGAAGCATTAAAGAATGTTGCAACCAATGTTGTTTTTTGTTGGATAGAGAACAACTATCCAATTACCATAATCGATACATATTTTAAGTTGGTATTATCAAAATATATATTCTAAATTTTCTGAGCATATTTTTCCAAGAATCCTGTTAGGTTTTTCAAACTATTAGTCTGTCTAGTATATTGGAATTATTTTTTAAAATATTCAGCCTGAGATAAATGAAACTATTAGCTTGAAAATTAACTTATTCCTAATGCTTATAATGAAGATAATGGTGGCCTCCCTCAAAAGATCCCATGCATGTACTCAGTGCCCCCAACCCTGAAGCAGGCCACGACTGACCCACGCCTCCACTGGAGACTCTAGGACACTCGTGGGCAAGTCTGGGTCAATCTCTTCTGTGGTCACTGCTGCTTTCTTATGGGTCCCGGTGCACACACGGTTCTGTCTGTGCCCTCCAAGAGTCTGTTTCCCAGTCCTGTGTAAGTTCTGGCAGCTCTGTGGTGGGGTTAATCACGACCTCATCCAAGAAGGCTTATGCCATACCCATGTCTGCTACACCCAGAGCCGCTGTTCCAGTGGCAGTCCACTGTTGCCCATACTGCCACAGGAGATGCTCAAACACAGTCTGTCTCAGTCTCTGTGGAGTCCCTGGGTCCTGGTGCACACAAGGTTTGTTTGAGCCCTATGAGTGTCTCTGGTGGGTATGAGGTTTGATTCTGAATGCAAATTCGCCCCTCCTACCATCTTGCTGGGGTTTCTCTGAACGTGGACATGGAGTATCTCCTTAGCACAGATAAATAGCAGGAAAGGAACACAGTTCCACCCATCAGCAGAAAATTGGATTAAAGATATACTGAGCATAGCCCCGCCCATTAGAACAAGACTCAGTTTTCCTTATTCAATCTCTCCCATCAGAAAGCTTCCATAAGCCTCTTATCCTTCTCCATCATAGGGCAGACAGACCGAAATCCACAATCACAGAAAACAAACCAATCTGATCACATGGACCACAGCCTTGTCTAACTCAATGAAACCATGAGCCATGCCATGTAGCACCACCCAAAATGGATGTCTCATGGTGTGGAGTCCTGACAAAATGTGGTTCACTGGAGAAGGGAATGGCAAACCACTTCAGTGTTCATGCTTTGAGAACCCCATAAACAGTATGAAAAGGTGAAAAGATAGGGCACTGAGAGATGAACTCCCCAGGTTGTTACGTGCCCAATATACTATTAGAGATCAGTGGAGAAATAACTCCAGAAAGAATGAAGAGATGGAATCAAAGCAAAAACAACACCTAGTTGTGGATGTGACTGGTGATAGAAGCAAAGTCCAAAGCTATAGAGAGCAATATTGCATAGGAACCTGGAATGTTAGGTCCAAAAATCAAGTCAAATTGAAAGTGGTCAAATAGGAGATGGCAAGATTGAACATCGATATTTTAGGAATCAGCAAACTAAAATGGATTAGAATGGGTGAATTTAACTCAGATGACCATTATATCTACTACTGTGGGCAAGAATCCCTTAGAAGAAGTGGAGTAGCCATCATAGTCAATGAAAGAGTCTGAAATGCAGTACTTGGATGCAGTCTCAAAAACGACAGAATGATCTCTGTTTGTTTCCAAGGAACCATGCAATATCACAGTAGTCCAAGTCTATGCCCCGACCAGTAATGCTGAAGAAGCTGAAGTTGAAAGGTTCTCTCAAGACCTAGAAGACCTTCAGGAACTAACACCCCCAAACGATGTCCTTTTCCTTAGAGGGGAATGGAATGCAAATTAGGAAGTCAAGAAACACCTGGAGTAACAGGCAAATTTGGCCTTGGTGTACAGAATGAAGTAGGGCAAAGGCTAACAGAGTTTTGCCAAGAGAATGCCCTGGTCATAGCAAACACCCTCTTCCAATAACACAAGAGACTGTACACATGAACATCACCAGATGGTCAATACGGAAATCAGATTGATTATATTCTTGCAGCCAAAGATGGAGAAGTTCTATACAGTCAGCAAAAACAAGACCGGAAGCTAACTATGGCTCAGATCATGAACTCCTTATTGCCAAATTCAGACTTAAAGTGAAGAAAATAGGGTAACCACTAAACCATTCAGGTATGAACTATATCACATCTGTTGTGATTATAGAGTGGAAGTGAGAAATAGATTCAAGGGATTAGGTCTGATAGAGTGCCTGATGAACTATGGATGGAGGTTTGTGACATTGTACAGGAGACAGTGATCAAAACCATCCCCAAGAAAAAGAAATGCAAAAAAGCAAAATGGCTGTCTGAGGAGGCCTTACAAATAGCTGTGAAAAGAAGAGAAGTAAAAAACAAAGGAGAAAAGGATAGATATACCCATTTGAATGCAGAGTTCCAAAGAATAGCAAAGAGAGATAAGTAAGCCCTCCTCAATGATCAGTACAAAGAAATAGAGGAAAACAAGAGAATGGGAAATACTAGAGAAATACTAGCTCTTCAAGAAAATTAGAGATACCAAGGGAACTTTTCACACAAAGATGGGCCCAATAAAGGATAGAAATGGTATGGACCTAATAGAAACAGAAGTTATTAAGAAGAGATGGAAAGAATATACAAAAGAACTGTACAAAAAATATCTTCACTACCCAGATGATCATGATGGTGTGATCACTCACCTGGAGCCAGACATACTGGAATGCAAAGTCAAGTGGACCTTAGGAAGCATCACTACAAACAAAGCTAGTAGAGGTGATGGAATTCCATTTGAGCTATTTCAAATCCTAAAAGATGATACCGTGAAAATTCTGCACTTAATATGCCAGCAAATTTGGAAAACTCAGCAGTGGCACAGGACTGGAAAAGGTCAGACTTCCTGGATCATCGAAAAAGGAAGAGAGTTCCAGAAAGCATCTATTTCTACTTTATTGACTATGCCAAAGACTTTGCCTGTGTGGATGACAAAAAATTATGGAAAATTCTTAAAAAGATGGGAATACCAGACCACCTCACCTGCCTCTTGAGAAATCTGTATACAGATCAAGAAGCAACAGTTAGAACTGGATATGGAACAGACTGGTTCCATATTGGGAAAGGAGTACATCAAGGCTGTATATTGTCACCTGCTTATTTAACGTATATGCAGTGTACATCATGAGAAATGCTGGGGTGAATAAGCACAAGCTGGAATCCAGATTACTGGAAGAAATATCAATAACCTCAGATATGCAGATGACACCACCCTTAGGGCAGAAAGTGAAGAACTAAAGAGCTTTCTTGATGAAAGTGAAAGAGGAAAGTGAAAAAGTTGGCCTAAAGTTCAACATTCAGAAAACAAAGATCATGGCATCTTGTCCCATCACTTCATGGGAAATAGATGGGGAAACAGTGGAAACAGTGACAGATTTTATTTTTGGGGACTCCAAAATCACTGCAGATGGTTACTGCAACCATGAAATTAAAGATACTTACTGCTTGGGAGAAAAGTTATGACCAACCTAGACAGCATATTATAAAGCAGAGACAGTACTTTGCCAACAAAGGTCCATCTAATCAAGACTATGGTTTTTCCAGTAGTCGTGTATGGATGTGAGAGTTGGACTATAAAGAAAGCTGAGCACCCAATAATTGATGCTTTTGAACTATGGTATTTGAGAAGGTTCTTGACAGTTTTGGGGCCATAAAGAGATCCAACCAGTCCATCCTAAAGGAAATCAGTCCTGAATATTCATTGGAAGGACTGATGTTGAAGATAATACTCCAGTACTTTGGCCATCTGATGCAAAGAACTGACTGATTTGAAAAGACCCTGATGTTGGAAAAGATTGAAGGCGGGAGGAGAAGTGGACAACAGAGGATGAGATGTTTGGATGGCATCACCAACTCAATGGACATGAGTGGGTAAACTCCGGGAGTTGGTAATGGACAGGGAGGCCTGGCGTGCTGCAGTCCATAGAGTCGCAAATAGTCGAACACGACTGAATGATTCAACTGACTGAATGCTTATAAACACAGGATTGTAGTACTTTAAAAATAGTTAAGGAACCTTTAAAGCTCCCAAATTGGAAAAACATAAATGGTTCAAAAGTCCTTTTGTTCATTTAGACAGCTAAGTTTTATGAAGTAGCACAACTAGCTCAGATTTTTTTTTAAGAAATCTAATCTCTTAATTGCATCTAGTTTTGTTCATTTAAGTAATCTAGAAATCATTTTACTTGTTTACCTAAAGACCAAAGGATGTAATTATAAAAGTAACATTCATTTTATTTCTATTGTAAGAGTCTGCCTTCAATTAGATGAAGTAGATATTTTTTCAAGTAAAGTATAATAGGAAAAATAGTATGTTATACATATGTAACCAAACCCAACAATCTAACATTTAAAGACTATAAGATAAATAAAACTGGGTAATTGAACAAAAAATAAAGGACTAGAGATTATTTCATAACTGTTTCCTCAGTGAAAAAAGTTAGTGCTACCACGATGTAACTCACTACAATAATTTCTTGTCAGAATATCAAAAATATCTTTTCAAACTATTTTGCAGCTACACTGAGACTCTTTCATTCATATTTAAATGACCATGTACTCCTTATTTACTCCTTTTTCTCTCTTTAGAAAATGCATGTAGAAACTGAAATGATTTGATGAAACTGTACTGGGTCATGTTTTATGTTATATGTTTTTTTTTATTGTGGTATAGTTGGTTTAGTGTTGTGTTAATTTCTTCTGTATAGCCAAGTGATTCAGCTATACATATTCTTTTTTATATTCTTTTCCATTATGGTTTGCCACAGAATATTGACATTGCTCCCTGTGCTATACAGTAGGATCTTATTTATCCATCCTATATATAATATTTTGCATCTGTTAATCCCAAAACCCCAGTGCCTCCCTGCCCCAACCCCTGCCCCACTGGAAACTAAAAGTCTGTCCTCTATGTCTATATATCTGTTTCTCTTTCATAGCTGTGTTTATTTGTGTCATATTTTAGATTCCACATATAAGTGGTATCATATGGTATTTGTTTTTCTCTTTCTGATTTACTTAGTATGATAATCTCTTAAGTCCATACATGCTGCTGTAAATGACATTATTTCATTCTTTTCATGGCTGAACAATACACCGTTTTATATATATATATATATATACACACACACACACACACACATATATATATATACATGTATATATTACTATGTGTGTGTGTGTGTGTGTGTGTGTGTGTATATATATATATATATATATATATATATATAATATAAATTCTTGGCTGGGAAACCCCATGGACAGAGGAGCCTGGGAGGCTAAATCCTTAGGGTCTCAAGAGTTGGACACAACTCAGTGACTAAACCACCACATATATATATTATACCAGATCTTTTATACACATTTGTCTGCTGATGGACATTTAGATTGTTTCCATGTCTTAGCTACTGTAAATAGTTGGGCCATAATTTTATGGAAGTTAGTGGAATGACTTACCTAGAAAAATGTACAGAAATCCCTGCAAGGGAAGACGACTGCTACATGGAAAGCACTGAAAGCAGTATTGATGGAACACAGAAGGAGCATGCAACAAGATAAGGTGGGCACTACAGGTGAGGGCCAGAGCATGAAAGGCCCAGGTACTACACTTGAGCAATGAACAATGCCTGTTAAGTGTAGCATTTAGAGTGACAGAGTCAAAATTATGATTTATAGGGTCTCATTTTTGTATAAACATATATTTTGGAGACTATGGAGCTATATTTAGAAAAGGAGAAAAGAGTAGAAATTATAAGCATGTGAGACTATTTATGGAGACTGGCATAGATATATTATTGATTTGAATGGAAAGACAGAGAGAAGTTGGTATCTTTGGGGGAAATTGGAGGTTATAAGACCAGGATTTTTCAATAGGATAGAGATTGTTGCGAAGGAGACTATGATTCTAAGCTATATATAACAGCTTTCTGACAGTGGTTCTCCATGGACAGTAACAACTATGAGGATTCTAACATTTTTATTTCGAGGTCAAAACACTGTTCACACTTCCAATTTCTGTATGTAACTGATTACTCAACATCTACACTTAACTCTCTCCGAGTTATCTTGAATTCATTAAATGTATATCTGAGTTATCTTGAATTCATTAAATATATACTGATCTCATGGGCTTCCCTGGTACCTCAGCAGATAAATAATCCTCCTGCAATGTGGGAGACCTGGATTTGATCCCTGGGTTGGGAAGATCCCCTGGAGAAGGGCATGGCAACCTACTCCAGTATTCTTGCCTGGAGAATCCCCATGGACAGAGGAGCCTGGTGGGCTACAGTCCATAGGGTCATAGTCAGGCATGACTGAGCACAGCACAGTGGCGTACCAATCTCATAGTCTTTAACATGTTGCTATTTCCCTCTTTTTCTTTTCTGAGTAGTAAGTGATATTTATTTGTATTTAACACAGACTGAATACCTCTTCTCCTTGATTTACTGTGATCAAGTACAGTTGTCTCTCTGTATCCCTGAGAAATTTGTTCCAGGACCCCCTCAGATACCAAAATTCAAAGATGCTCAAGTTCCTCAGATGGAATGTTGTGGTATTTGCATATAATCCACACACATCATCCTGTATATATATATTTTTAATTATAGTTTGCTGTACAGTATTATATGTTATGGGTGTACAATATGGTTTTTTGCAGTTTTAAAGATTACATTCTGTTTATCATGATAAAATATTGACTGCATTCCCTTTGATGCACAGTATATACGTAGCTTATTTGTATATAAAGTTTGTACTTTTTAATTACCTTCTTCTAAATTGCCCCTCCTTGAGTCCCATTCCCCAGTGGTAACTACTAGTCTGTTCTCTGTATCTGTTAGTCTGCTTCTTTCCTGTTATGTTCACTAGTTTGTCTTATTTTTTAGATTTCACATATAAGTGATATCATACCTAAATGTAAGCCCAGAAACCATGCAACTCCTAGAGGACAAAATAGGCAGAACACTCTTTGACATAAATTGTAACGATATTTTTTCCAGCTTAATCAGTGATCCCTATTTCAGTACAATATTCCCTCTCCAACACACACCACTCTTGACTGCCTTCACTTGTAATATGTGAGAATGGGGAAAATATAAAATTATTATTTTTTTCTATTAAAGTCCTCAAGGACACTTAGCATTAAGCACATTTCTTAGATCAGACAAAAGGAGTGGAGCCTACCTTGGACATGATGGGCATAATGCATAGGAATAAACTGTATGGTGCTGACATTTAACCTGTTTTTCAGACATTATCAAATGTTAATCTTTTCTGTAAAGTTACTAAGGGCTCATAGAAAAATGCTCATTGTATATTTTTTCATGTGTGATTATATTGAGTCTTTTCAATTAGTTAATGATTTTTGTCCTTTCAGCAGGTTAATAATTTTACCAAAAAAGAATTTCAAGTAGATCCCTTTTGCCCTACAAAAATATTCTTGAAACAACAAATTACATTGTAGATTGGGGCTTGATTTATCCCAACATCTTAACAGAAAGACTGATTTTATATGTAAACAGTGGGAAGCCACAAATGAGACTTTACTGACTTGTTGATAAATGCCATAACCTACTTTCCACTGTGTCTGCACTAATGATAACTATGGTGGATGGTGTGCAGTAAATATAGAATTAATATCCAATGGTATTAATATCCAGTGAGTTCAGTATATAAAGTATCAATGTGCAGTTAACAAGAATTAGATTTTGGAGAGTAGGAATGTTTTTATTATTAAAAGATGTTTACTAACACACAGTTTCTCTAATAAGTGACATTTTAAATCCCCTGCTAAACTTACATTTTCCTGCAAAATAGGCATTAATGCTGAAAGATGAAGAAAATGTATCTTTATTTTGAAGAACTAATCGAAAATCCTTTTTTGTTTTGGGATTGTTAACTAAATTGTGTTGAATTTGAGAGACTTTAAAAGAGGGTGTAGAATTGAGTATGCTTTCAACAGGAGGTATGTGATCTAAAATGTTGAGGAATGTTAATGTAGACAGCAAACCTCTATAGTAACAGCCCAACATCTATAAACAGGACAGTTCTTCAGAGGAAAAGGTTTGGGGATTAATATGAGTTTAAGGCTGTTTTCACTAATCACTTTAGTCATACAATCATTCAAGTCAGACAACCAGTTTGACTGACTTTTTGACCTTATTAACATGATATTTGACCAAATTGATTCAACTGTTCAGTTGAGGTGGCAGGATCACAAACAGTCTTAGGCTCTGTAAATGCTATCCGTAATTTCAAGTCAATTGGACAACATTCACTGTGTGCAGAGGGTGTATATAATCCAATAATTATTTTAAACTTCTTCTCCTCTCCTAAACCTGCTAGTCCTGCTCTTCCCCCTTTTCTCTCAAGAGATCACCTTGCTTTGTACTTCAAGAGAAAACATACCACAAAAGTATATGACTACATGCCACTTGCACAAATCTCAACTGACAATTATGGTCTCTTTTGATGAATACCTCTGCCTTTCAGAGACCTCAATATGCTCACACCCTGATAACTTTATTCTTTGTTGTTACTGTTGTGATTGCTTTCATTTGAAACATGATATGTGAATTTTACTCAGCAGAACATTCTTTTGAGGAAAAATATTTCGGTATTTCCAAGCTCATTGCACTACAGTAAAATTTTTCTTTTCTGAATCCAGTTCTCTTCTGGACAATATGTCTTTTTATTATGATTTTTTAAGAGAACTTTTTATTAAGCAAAAACATTTAAGTGAGGTTAGCAAAACTGGGCAATATTTTCTTATGTGTACACAGTCTTTTAGTTTCAGTTGTTGTTTCGTCGCTAAGTTGTGTCTGACCCTTTTGTGACCCTGTGTCTCCCCATGGGATTTATCAGGCAAGAATACTGGATTGGGTTGCCATTTCCTTCTTCATCTTTTTATTAATCATTAATAAACATTTATCCAGTATTTCTTAGGTCCCTGACTTAGTGACTGCATGATTATAGAATGATATTCCTAATTCTGTTTATTCTAATTTTAACAAAAATAGAAAGATAGGAAAAGACAAAAAATTTAAAACAAAAAATTATTTTGTAATTTTTTATGCTAGATTTCTTAACAGGTAATTTAGCATCTGTGTAAGGAGTAAGTAACGTTAAAAATGTAGTAGGTACTCTTATGGACAAAACTTCTAACATGCCAGTTTCTAACTTTAAGTTTCTTATTTCAGTAAAGAATAGGCTATAATTCCCAGTTTATTTATAGAATAAATTGGTAACTAATTCCACATTTGCGTGATTTCAGCACAATTTTTGGATTCTTTCATGGAAATACTTCTTTATTCTTGACAGAAAATAATATGCAAGAAAACCTATTTGAATATAATATATTAGGTAGAGAGATAGGATAGTTACAATTCATAATCTGGAAAAAAATAAAATTGTAGCTATAGTCATAGCATCTTTGTTCTGGGAAAAGCCAGCTACTTCTAGAATAAAGAGAACAATGGTGTTCATCAGATTATTCTAACAACACAATATGAGCTGTTCTATGAAATTCTCTCGATAGAATTCACTCAGCCAATCAAAGACATATTTATTTTGCATTTGAAAATGTTAATACTTTAATAGGAATGTCTCATGAAAGGCATGAAAAGTAAATACACATAAAAATGTTTATTGCCTGCATATTTGAATAAATCATGCTATTCAGTTAATGGAGGAAAAGTAGTCCTGTCAACTTTGATTTAATCGCCTCCTTGTGTTTTTCAGAAGAATGAAAGTCAATAAAAACAGTAGAATTACTCACTAAATACCAAATTAAACAAATCTTCAACCATAAACCAAAACAAAACTTAAAAATATATAGTACATTTTCCCTAAATAGTAGCTGGTTTTATTCAATGCTTCACATCTTTAAAAATGTTAGTGATGTTTGTTTATTAATATGGAAAAGGGAAAAAATTCCCTTTGCCTCTTTTCCTCAAACACAGACAACTGTCTTTATTCTTGGCCCTGAAAAAATGGTGGTGTTACCAGTAGCCTTCTACCAGGATACACTAACAGGCCTAGAACTGGGACTTGGGGTCATGATGTGCAACTCTACTTCTGCACAATACTCTCTAGGAATTAATTTATTTTTCTCTCTCACTCTCTCATTTATAAATGAAGAATGAAAAGGTCCAACTATCTGATTTGAAGATAAAATATATATAACATATTTTTATAAAATGAAACCATCAAAATATAGATAGTCATAACACTTTTCCCTTTCAGTTCAATTCAGTTCAGTCGCTCAGTCGTGTCTGACTCTTTGCGACCCCATGAATCACAGCATGCCAGGCCTCCCTGTCCATCACCAACTCCTAGAGTTCACTCAGGCTCACGTCCATCGAGTCGGTGATGCCATCCAGGCATCTCATCCTCTGTCGTCCCATTCTCCTCCTGCCCCCAATCCCTCCCAGCATCAGAGTCTTTTCCAATGAGTCAACTCTTCGCATGAAGTGGCCAAAGTATTGGAGTTTCAGCTTTAGCATCATTCCTTCCAAAGAACACCCAGGGCTGAACTCCTTCAGAATGGACTGATTGGATCTCCTTGCAGTCCAAGGGACTCTCAAGAGTCTTCTCCAACACCACAGCTCAAAAGCATCAATTCTTTGGTGCTCAACTTTCTTCACAGTCCAAATCTCACATCCATACATGACCACTGGAAAAACCATAGCCTTGACTAGACTAACCTTTGTTGGCAAAGTAATGTCTCTGCTTTTGAATATGCTACCTAGGTTGGTCATAACTTTCCTTCCAAGGAGTAAGTGTCTTTTAATTTCATGGCTGCAATCACAATCTACAACGATTTTGGAGCCCCCCGAAAATGAAGTCTGACACTGTTTCCCCATCTATTTCCCATGAAGTGATGGGACCAGATGCCATTATCTTCGTTTTCTGAATGTTGAGCTTTAAGCCAACTTTTTCACTGTCCTCTTTCACTTTCATCAAGAGGCTTTTTAGTTCCTCTTCACTTTCTGCTATAAGGGTAGTGTCATCTGCGTATATTTCTCCTGGCAATCTTGGTTCCAGCTTGTGCTTCTTCCAGCCCAGCGTTTCTTATAATGTACTCTGCATATAAGTTAAATAAGCAGGGTGACAATATACAGCCTTGACATACTCCTTTTCCTATTTGGAACAGTCTGTTGTTCCCTGACCAGTTTTAACTGTTGCTTCCTGACCTGTATATAGGTTTCTCAAGAGGCAGGTCAGGTGGTCTGGTATTCCCATCTCTTTCAGAATTTTCCACAGTTTATTGTGATCCACACAGTCAAAGGCTTTGGCATAGTCAATAAAGCAGAAATAGATGTTTTCTGGCACTCTCTTGCTTTTTCGATGATCCAGCAGATGTTGGCAATTTTATCTCTGGTTCCTCTGCCTTTTCTAAAACCGGCTTGAACATCTGAAGTTCACAGTTCACATATTGCTGAAGCCTGGCTTGGAGAATTTTGAGCATTACTTTACTAGCGTGTGAGATGAGTGCAATTATGTGGTAGTTTGAGCATTCTTTGACATTGCCTTTCTTTGGGATTGGAATGAAAACCTTTTCCAGTCCTGTGGCCACTGCTGAGTTTTCCAAATTTGCTGGCATATTGAGTGTAGCACTTTGACGGCATCTTCTTTCAGGATTTGAAATAGCTCAACTGGGGTTCCATCACCTGCACCAGCTTTGTTCATAATGATGCTTTCTAAGCCCACTTGGCTTCACATTCCAGGATGTCCAATTATTAAGACAGAAAGGGTTTAAAAGGTATTTACAAATTAATGAATCACTTTCTTTTGTCACTTTTTTGAAGTGGTTTTATGGTTGTTGCATGTAGGGACTTAAATAGAAAAAAAAACACACTGGGAGGGACTTTATCCTGCATTGCAATGGTATTGATAGAATCCACAAACCAGGACAGTGACCAGAGAGGGTTTAAATTTGACCCTTTCCTTTGTGTTCTTTTGTCATTTAGACCAATCGTATACACTCAGACCTGTGCTGTGCTGTGCTTAATCTCTCAGTTGTGTCTGACACTTTGCAACCCCATGGACTGTGTAGCCCGCCAGTCACCTCAGTCCATGGGCATTCTCCAGGCAAGAATACTGGAGTGGGTTCCCGTGGGCTCCTACAGGGGATCTTCCCGACAGAGGGATTAAACCCAGGGCTCCCGCATTGCAGACAGATTCTTTGCCATCTGAGCCACCAGGGAAGCCTATACTCAAACCTGTGATGATTATCAAATCAAATTCATGACATTGTACAGTAATGTTAGAAATATCTTCACATGAATATTGTCACACTGAAGCCTATAGTTTGCTTCACTCACTGGTTCAACTTCACCTTTGATTGTACTAAATAATGTGCTATTTTTAATTATTCCTCAGGGAAATAAATATCCTGAGTTTGGCAACTGTTGTAAGGAATACTGTTACAACTTTAAGACATGTGAGTTGTTACTGGCTGCTTCTACCTAACATGGTAATTTGACATACAAAATAATTAAAGTTCAGGCAAATTAATTGCTTAAAGGACTTCTTTAACCTAAGAGTGGAAAAACTTTCCCTGATTCCTTTTGTGTATCCCATATTATTGTCCTTTGTGTTTAGTATACTGGTATATTTTTATACCATTCTTAAATGAACTGTTTTAGAAAATTGCCCACTTTCTTATTTCATTGGAAGAATATTTGTGTTATTATGCACAATGAATCCTGTAACACAAACACTGATTTTCAGCTGATTCTTGCTTTTGAGAGACAGTAAAAGAGGAAAGGAAATGAGCCTTGGTCCTCAGTCCTAAAATCCCTACCCAGTTTTTATGTAACAAAACTTAGAGCCTGTCTTAGAAGTGAAATGTTACCTGTATAGAATAAAGAAATGATGACTTGATGCTGAAATGTCAGAGGACCTTGCAGGGACTTCTGAAAGGCTAATGTGTTCCCACACAGGGATTAAGGGGCCAGCACCTGGACTGAAGAAACGTAGATTCTAGTCGTAGCTCTACCAATCCATGCAATTTTATAAATGATTAAACTCTTTAAACTTGTCATTACTCACAAAGAATGGCAATGCCAAAGAATGCTCAAACTACTGCACAATTGCACTCATCTCACACTCTAGTAAAGTAATGCTCAAAATTCTCCAAGCCAGGCTTCAGCAATATGTGAACCGTGAATTCCAGATGTTCAAGCTGGTTTTAGAAAAGGCAGAGGAACCAGAGATTAAATTGCCAACATCTGCTGGATCATCGAAAAAGCAAGAGAGTGCCAGAAAACATCTATTTCTGCTTTATTGACTATGCCAAAGCCTTTGACTGTGTGGATCACAATAAACTGTGGAAAATTCTGAAAGAGATGGGAATACCAGACCACCTGACCTGCCTATTGAGAAATCTGTATGCAGGTCAGGAACCAACAGTTAGGACTGGACATGGAACAACAGACTGGTTCCAAATAGGAACAGGAGTACATCAAGGCTGTATATTGTCACCCTGCTTATTTAACTTATATGCAGAGTACATCATGAGAAATGCTGGACCGGAAGAAACACAAGCTGGAATCAAGGTTGCTGGGAGAAATATCAATAACGTCAGATACGCAGATGACACCACTCTTATGGCAGAAAGTGAAGAGGAACTAAAAAGCCTCTTGATGAAAGTGAAAGTGGAGAGTGAAAAAGTTGGCTTAGAGCTCAGCATTCAGAAAACAAAAATCATGGCATCCTGTCCCATCACTTCATGGGGAATAGATGGGGAAACAGTGGAAACAGTGTCAGACTTTATTTTTTTGGGCTCCAAAATCACTGCAGATGGTGACTGCAGCCATGAAATTAAAAGACGCTTACTCCTTGGAGGGAAAGTTATGACCAACCTAGATAGCATATTCAAAAGCAGAGACATTACTTTGCCAACAAAGGTTAGTCTAGTCAAGGCTATGGTTTTCCCTGTGGTCATGTATGGATGTGAGATTTGGACTGTGAAGAAGGCTGAGCACCGAAGAATTGATGCTTTTGAGCTGTGGTGTTGGAGAAGACTCTTGAGAGTCCCTTGGACTGCAAGGAGATCCAACCAGTCCATTCTGAAGGAGATCAGTCCTGGGATTTCTTTGGAAGGAATGATGCTAAAGCTGAAACTCCAGTACTTTGGCCACCTCATGCAAAGAGTTGACTCATTGGAAAAGACTCTGATGCTGGGAGGGACTGGGGGCAGGAGAAGAAGGGGACGACAGAGGATGAGGTGGTTGGATGACATCACTGACTCAATGGACGTGAGTCTGAGTGAACTCTAGGAGTTGGTGATGGACTGGGAGGCCTGGCATGCTGCATTTCATGGGATTGGGAAGAGTCGGACACGACTGAGCAACTGATCTGAACTGAACTGAAGAAACAACTGATCAACTAACCAATAGAAATTTTGATGTATAAAATGATCATATAAAATAATATATGATCATATATGTGATTTATATATGATCATATAAAATAATGTTTTGAAGTTATAAAATATAAATCTCTTCTTGCTGTCTCTTGGGATTTACCAATAGAGACAATTTAAAAATAGGAAATTAAATGACATTCAAAATATTAAATGGTTAAGTTTATGTTTTATGAAATTATAAATGCAAGTGTTCTTTAGATGTAAAGCCTAAACCTCTCATTCTCTCCCCACATTTGTTTTGGTCCCTGCAGGCAGTCTACAGATCTAATTTTGTTGATGCTGGACTAAAGGCCCTCTACCATCAGGCAGAGAAAGAGAGATTATCAGGGGGTGGAAGGGTAGAGACAGGCAGGAGATGACAAGTACTTGAAGACTGGTAAAAATGAAAAAAAAAAAAAAAAAAAGGTAATGGGAGCCAACTGTGTCATGTGGAGGAAAGAGCAAAAAAAAAAAAAAAAAAAAAAAAAAAAACAGGAGACTGACATCCTCCAGAAGATGTGGCTCAATATCAGCGCCTTTGTTAGCTGAAATATGCTGCCATTCTTGAGAAACAGAATGTCCTATAGGACAGATGTACCAAGTTCCTTTCTCTATAGTTTGAGGTAAGTGAGAGAAGAAAGTGAAGTTGCTCAGTCGTGTCCGACTCTTCCAATCCCATGGACTGTAGCCTACCAGGCTCCTCCATCCATGGAATTTTCCAGGCAAGAGTACTGGAGTGGGTTGTCAATTACTTCTCCAGGGGATCTTCCTAACCCAGGGATTGAGCCTGGGTCTCCTGGACTGCAGGCAGATGCTTTACCATCTAAGCCACCAGGGAAGCAAGCAATGAAAGAAAAACCAGTATTCCTCACTACAGGGAACAAATTTAATTCATTGATTCATTGTCATCCGGTTCTGTAAATCTGTATTGAAAACTACTATCTTAGAATTTATTTTCCTTTGTGATTCTGTACTACTGGCACTGCTACAATAGAAAATAAATTAGAAGAGGATCCAATATGCATAAAATCTAAGTACCTTCCTGGAGGTAACCAAATAGAATTCTCTGCTAGATCATTGGGAATCAAAGTCAGGAGACATGTACTGGTGGACAGGTTGGCCCAGAACATAAAAGCACAACAAGAATCCTAATGCTGGTTACTTGAAGGCAGTGAGTCAAGAGCTGAATTAATCTCAAGACAAGGAATACAGCTTCTGTGGAGGTTAGCTACCATCTTCTTTGCATGAAGCTAGTACCAGAAGACCTAATGCATAGCTTGAATTCTAAGAATAAAGACTGAGACTAGGTAAATAAACAGAGAGAGGCAGGAGGCCAGTACAAAGAAACTTAATTGTATTTGCCCTGTAAAGAATTGAGATCTCTTTGCTATGTTAGCAGTTTGTGCTAAGTCTCAGACAAGAAAAATGTTTGTTATGAAGTGGAGGAGCTACGGCTATTGTCTTTGGAGGACTGAAATTCAACAGGGGCACCATGTGACACCAGGAAGTGAAAGCAATACAGGAAAGTTCCATTATTTTTATTCTTTTTTTTAAATAATCTGATATATATTTATTTTTAATATAAATTTATTTGTTTTAATTGGTGGCTAATTGTTTTACAATACTGTATTGGTTTTGCCATACATCAATATGAATCCTCCATGGGTGTACACACATTCCCCATCCTGAACCCCCCTCCCCATACCATCCTTCTGGGTCATCCCAGTGTACCAGCCCTGAGCATCGTGTGTCATGCATTAAACCTGGACTGGTGATTCATTTCACATATGATATTACACATGTTTCAATGCCATTCTCCCAAATCATCCCACCCTCACCCTCTCTCGCAGAGTCCAAAAAACTGTTCTATACATCTGTCTCTTTTGCTGTCTTGCATACAGGGTTATCGTTACCATAAATTCCATATATATGTGCTAGTATACTGTCTTGGTGTTTTTCTTTCTGGCTTAATTCACTCTGCATAATAGTCTCCAGTTTCATCCACCTCATTAGAACTGATTCAAATGTATTCTTTTTAATGGCTGAGTAATACTCCATTGTGTATATGTACCACAGCTTTCTTATCCATTCATCTGCTGATGGACATCTAGGTTACTTCCATGTCTTAGCTATTATAAACAGTGCTGCGATGAACATTGGGGTACATGTGTCTCTTTCAATTCTGGTTTCCTCAGCGTGTATGCCCAGCAGTGGGATTGCTGGCTCATAAGTCAGTTCTATTTCCAGTCTTTTAAGGACTCTCCACACTCTTCTCCATAGTGGCTGTACTAGTTTGCATTCCCACCAACAGTGTAAGAGGGTTCCCTTTTCTCCACACCTTCCCCAGCATTTATTCCTTGTAGACTTTTGGATTGCAGCCATTCTGACTGGCGTGAAAGGGTATTTCCAATTTAAGTGTGAAAGTCATCCAAACGACCATTATGGATTCCATAACTCTCCATAGTTTTGGAAAAATCTGTAAAGCATGACAAAACTAGATACTTGACTTCATCCCAATTTGATATGTGAAAACTTTATTATGTTTTATTTGAAAAAGAAAAGAGAGCCATGGAAATCACGCTCTGAATTTGCATAGTAGGCTATTCATTACATAGCTTGACATATGTTAAATACTTAATAAAACCTACTAATCCATCAGTAATATGTATATAAAGAATCATTGTGAGGCAAAAGCATTTAGTTTTAGATCTCATAGAGAAAACAATAAATAGAGTATGAAAGTGATTCCAGGTTTACATAAAACTATGGTAACAATTAAACACCTCATATTCTTATGTTAGGACAAGGGTAATATGAGTGAAACAGTTGCCTCAGGGTAGAAAAGTCAAGGCAGTACAAGGTAGGTACATAATCAATATCAATATTTTAATGCAGTATATAAAAAATAAGAATAACACAAAACCCATGATAAAAAATTGCAAAAATTTAAGTAAGGACAAAATTTGACCCTGCACTTGCATAGATATGTGTAACTCACAGTGCTTATTTCAATAAAACTTTATTTAACATAAAGAGATGAGTAGCCATTGATTTAAAAAAATACTGCTTGAAAATATTATATATTTTGATTACTGAGTTTTCCTGTCCTCTTAAATACTGTGCCCCAAGGCTGAAGCTTCTTTGAATTTCATTTCTGCTTGGTAAACATCAGATTTTTTAAAAATAAATATGATTAATTAAAAAACATAAAATACAGCCAGTGACTAAGCACAGCACATAGTTAATTTACAGTGTTGTTTCAGGTGTACAGTAATTCAGTTATATATATGTGTGTGTGTGTGTGTGTGTGTGTGAGTATATATACTCTTTTACAAATTATTTTCCCACTTAAGGTTATTACACAACAGGTTAAATATAGTAGTGCATATATGTCAATTTTTAAACTTTTTCTTTTCAGGTTACTCATCTCTAAAATGGGGTTAATAATAGTATTTATTTATATAAAATTATAATTAATATTAAATGAATTAAAGGATGTAGCACTTTTATCTGGCACTTAAGTAATAAGTAATTTAATAAACTGCATTATATTTATAATAAATCATTGTTATTATGAAGATTGTTAAAATGGGATATAATTTTAATTGCAAGAAAATATATACTTTTTATAGTATAAGAATGTTTTTGCTAATTACCAAGCAGTGGGCTAGGAATGGCTGTTGTTGTTGAGCAAGGCTATACTTTGAACAACTACAGCCAGAGATGTTTAACAGATACATTTTTTTTCTGATAGTAAGTTCATCTTTTAGCTTGTAAACAATTTGGATTTACTCTTTTTGCCCAAAGGAATGAACATACAACATAAAACCATTAAAGCAGTGTTGGCAGAAGACAAAACACAGAAGTATTAGACTTGAGGGAGAGGAAAAGAGAAAAAAACATGTATTGAAGGCAGACATTATACATGACAGTTTTTGGGTTTTTTTCTACAACTCAGAGTAGGAAAATATTCTACATTGTAACTAAGGCAGCATTATACATGACAGTTTTGGGGTTTTTTTTCTACAACCCAGAGTAGGAAAATATTCTGTGTTGTAACTCAGTACTGCTGCTGCTGCTGTTGCTTCAGTCGTGTCCGACTCTGTGCGACCCCATTGACGGCAGCCCACCAGGCCCCCCTGTCCCTGGGATTCTCCAGGCAAGAACACTGGAGTGGGTTGCCATTTCCTTCTCCAATGCATGAAAGTGAAAAGTGAAAGTGAATCCGACTCTTCGAGACCCCATGGACTGCAGCCTAGCAGGCTCCTCCGTCCATGGGAGTTTCCAGGCAAGAGTACTGGAGTGGGATGCCATTGCCTTCTCCAGAGACACACAAAAATCATTTCCTTAAGTAACTTTTATTACTTTTGTTCTCTGCTCTTCTACCCTTTACTTTTGTCTTCAGTGCTGTTCTAAGAGAAACTGTTCTCTAAACAGAATTAAATACAAATATATGAAGACATTCTGTGCAGTTGCAATAGTGTCCCAAAGCACTATTTTAAAAAAGCTAACATATGGAAATAGATTTAATGGACTAGATCTGATAGAGTATCTGATGAACTATAGACGGAGGTTCATGACATTATATAGAAGACAGGGATCAAGACCATCCATCCCCAAGAAAAAGAAATGCAAAAAACCAAAATGGCTCTCTGAGGAGGCCTTACAGATAGCTGTGAAAAGAAGAGAAGCAAAAATAAAAGGAGAAAAGGAAAGATATACCCATTTGAATGAAGAGTTCCAAAAAATAGCAAGGAGAGATAAGAAAGTCCTCCTCAATGATCAGTGCAAAGAAATAGAGGAAAATAATAGAATGGGAAAGACTAGAGATCTCTTCAAGAAAATTAGAGATACCTAAGGGAACATCAATAAAGGACAGAAATGGTATGGACCTAACAGAAACAGAAGATATTAGAAGAGGTGGCAAGAATACACAGAACTATACAAAAAAGATCTTCATTACCCAGATGATCACGATGGTGTGATCACTCACCTAGAGCCAGACATCCTGGAATGTGAAGTCAAGTGGACCTTAGGAAGCATCACTACAAACAAAGTTAATGGAGGTGATGGAATTCCATTTGACCTATGTAAAACCCTAAAAGATGATACTGTGAAAATGCTGCACTCAATATGCCAGCAAATTTGGAAAACTCACCAGTGTCTACAGGACTGGAAAAGGTCGGTTTTCATTCCAATCCCAAAGAAAGGCAATGCCAAGATTGTTCAAACTACCACACAATCACACTTACTTCACATGCTAGCAAAGAAATGCTCAAAATTCTCCACTCCAGGCTTCAACAGTATGTGAACCAAGAACTTCCAGATGTTTAAGCTGGTTTTCGAAAAGACAGATGAACCAGAGAACAAATTGCCAACATCCACTGGATCATGATAAAAACAAGAGAGTTTCAGAAAAATATCTACTTTTGCTTTATTGACTATGCCAAAGCCTTTGACTGTGTGGATTGCAATAAACTGTGGAAAATTCTGAAACAGATGGGAATACCAGACCACCTGATCTGCCTCTTGAAAAATCTGTATGCAGGTCAGGAAGCAACAGTTAGAACTGGACATGGAACAACAGACTGGTTCCAAATAGGAAAAAGAGTATGTCATGGCTGTATATTGTCACCCTGCTTATTTAACTTCTATGCAGAGTACATCATGAGAAATGCTGGACTGGAAGAAGCACAAGCTGGAATCAGGATTGCTGGGAGAAATATCAATAACCTCAGATATGGAGATGACATCACCCTTAGGGCAGAAAGCAAAGAAGAACTAAAGAGCCTCTTGATGAAAGTGAAAGAGGAGAGTGAAAAAGTTGGTTTAAAGCTCAAAATTCTGAAAACTAAGATCATGGCATCTGGTCTTAATCCTTCATGGCAAATAGATGGGGAAACAGTGGAAACAGTGAGAGACTTTATTTTGGGGGGCTCCAAAATCACTGCAGATGGTGATTGCAGCCATGAAATTAAAAGATGCTTGCTCTTTGGAAGGAAAGTTATGACCAACCTGCTAAGTCACTTCAGTCGTGTCCGACTCTGTGCGACCCCATAGATGGCAGCCCACCAGGCTTCCCTGTCCCTGGGACTCTCCAGGCAAAAATACTGGAGTGGGTTGCCATTTCCTTTTCCAAATATGTGAAAGTGAAAAGTGAAAGTGAAGTCACTCAGTCATGTCCGACTCTTAGCAACCCCGTGGACTGCAGATTACCAGGCTCCTCCGTCCATGGGATTTTCCAGGCAAGAGTACTGGAGTGGGGTTCCATTGCCTTCTCTGATGACCAACCTAGACAGCATATTAAAAAGCAGAGACATTACTTTGCCAAGAAAGGTTTGTCTAGTCAAGGCTATGGTTTTTCCAGTAGTCATGTATGGATGTGAGACTTGGACTATAAAGAAAGCTGAGCACAGAAGAATTGCTGCTTTTGAACTGTGGTGTTGGAGAAGATTCTTGATAGTCCCTTGGATTGCAAGGAGATCCAACCAGTCCATCCTAAAGGAGATCAGCCTGAGTTTTCATTGGAAGGACTGATGTTGAAGCTGAAACTCCAATACTTTGGCCACCTTATGTGAAGATCTGACTCACTGGAGAAGACCCTCATGCTGGGAAAGATTGAGGGCAGGAGGAGAAGGGGACGACAGAGGATGAGAGGGTTGGATGGCATCACCGACTCAATGGACATGAGTTTGGGTAAACTCCCGGAGTTGGTGATGGACAGTGAGGGTTGGCGTTCTGTAGTCTGTAGGGTTGGAAAGAGTCAGACACGACCCAGCAACTGAACTGAACTGAACATGTTAGAGGATGATAAAATGATATTTATGAAAGAAAGATAGAGGGAAAGAGAGAAAGGCAGAAATTTAGACAGAAAAAAAAGAAAAAAGAGAAGAGAGGAGGGGAAGAAAAAAGTCACTAGAATTTGAGCATATATAAACAGAAATAAAAATTGGAGCAAATAGTGTTATTTTCTAAATTCTAATGGTATTTCCTAATTCTAAATGTGATGTATGATGATTTCCTCTTACTATATTTACATGAATTTTAAAACTAATATGAAAATAGATATCTACATGAGTTATATTGTGCTTTATATAATTATGTTTAAAACCATGTCTGGAGATTTTTATTACATATTAGATATTTAATAATGCATGTCATAAAGCCATGTATGAAAGACCTGTGTCTTTATCAGTGACTCTTTGACAAATCATTAAATACAATTCACATGCTGCTGCTAAGTCACTTCAGTCATGTCCGACTCTGTGTGACCCCATAGATAGCAGCCCACCAGGCTCCCCCGTCCCTGGGATTCTCCAGGCAAGAACACTGGAGTGGGTTGCCATTTCCTTCTCCAGTGCATAAAAGTCAAGAGTGAAAGTGAAGTCGCTCAGTCATGTCTGACTCTTTGCGACCCCATGGACTGCAGCCTACCAGGCTCCTCTGTCCATAGGATTTTCCAGGCAAGAGTACTGGAGTGGGGTGCCATTGCCTTCTCTGTACAATTCACATGGAGTTTCCCAAAGACTATAGCAGGCAAGACTGATGCCAAGTGGAAAGACAAGTAGGATTCAATATACTGCTGTTTCTCAAACTTAACTAAGCATAAGAATTACCTGCAGGGCTTGTTAAAACAGATTCCTAGTCTCTATCCCTGGAGTTTCTAATTTAGTAAATCTGGAATGGGATTTAATTGCTTCGTATTTCTAACAAGTTCTCTGTTATTCTGATGTTATTCCTTCCAGGACAAAACTTTGAGAACCACTTCTTACACAATGGGTCTTAAACAGTAATTTATTCATAACAGGCTGCCCATAAAACTTCAATGTTCATGTTCACATTCTTTTTTCCACAGAGTTGTTGTGAGTTTGGTACTATTTTGGGCTTCCCAGGTGGCTAGTGGTAAAGAACCCGCATACCAGTGCAGGAGATGTAATGTAAGAGACTATGCGTTCAATCCCTGGGTTGGGAAAATCCACTGGAGAAGGGCACAGCAACCCACTCCAGTATTCTTGCCTGGAGAATCCCCATGGACAGAGGAGCCTGGAGGGCTATAGCCCCTAGAATCGTCAAGATTCAGACATGACTGAAGCAATTTGGCATGTACACACAGCTACTATTTTTATTTATGAGAACAGAGAGACACAGTGCTATGACTTAAATCAACACAGCTAATGAAATCTTAATTTCAAACTGATTTTCTGATATCAAATTGTATAATCTCTCCTCTACTTTAAATTTTGTAGGGCATTGAAAAGGGAAGAGAGAAAATCCCATGTGGTGAATTAGCTAGGGAACCAAAAACAAATTAATGATAGGCTTGATAAATAGCATCAAGAACACAATTGAAATTGAATGGAATTGAATTTGTAATTATCAATTTTGCACTGTTTTTCAACATTTTCGAGCAGTAAATGCAGTGTCACCATGGGCGACTGATACTTCCAACAGATCTATGCCTTTTTGGATTAGAATCAAATTCTTTAATTACTAGCAGAAACTTGGTATATATCTACTGTATCTATGTATCACTGATGGATACATAAAAGTTAACTATATATAGCTTTTTGGTACCTAAATCAGAACATATCACAATTGAAGTATAAAAACATTATTTTGAACACTGATATTTTGAAAAGAATTTGACAGATTTAAAAAGAAATGTGGCACTTTAAATGCGTTAAGTTTTAACATCTATATCTCAATATGTATCAAAATTAACGAAAATTAAGTGTTGGCATATGTGGTTGCATAAAATACTGTAATTCTGGTTTTGACTTTTAGTCAAGTTCAGTTTCTTTATCAGCTGGCAATACAGTTTGGAAAGACTGGATTATACATAGTTCTGATTGTTACTACATAGATTGCACTCTTAATCAATTTAAATGAGGAAGTTATGGCCAAAGATATTTTCTAAATTGTTCTGTCATTTAGTGAGCAGACATAGCCAATCTCCTGTGAAAATCTGCAAAACCAAAACAGTGGGCATCTGTTCTTCCAGAATAAACTGAAATGCCACTATAACAGCATTAGGAACATACAATTCAGTATTAGGCAAATGGATTTTGGACCCTGTCCAAGGGGTTTTATTACTATAAACACCAGAAGTTCCATTCGTTGCATTGTTTCATCCATTACTGTGAGAACAGCATTGTATTAGAACTTTCTTGTTCCTATAAGTGAACAATTTTATAGCAGCTACAGAAATATTTTTCAGATCCTTTCTAGGGGGTTAGAGGGGAAGGAAGTGGACTCTGCTGGTTATAGCTATAAACATCTATCATTGAGGACAAATTATCAACCTATGGAACAGTTCCTCTGACCAGTATTTCTGACTACATCTCAGAAGAGAATGTGATACCTAGGTTTTTAAAGTTAACAATTATTCGCTTTCATATTCCTTTTTTTGACAATGAGTACAGGAGACAGGGATCAAGACCATTCCCATAGAAAAGAAATGCAAAAAAGCAAAATGGCTGTCTGGTGAGGCCTTACAAATAGCTGTGAAAAGAAGAGAAGCGAAAAGCAAAGGAGAAAAGGAAAGATATAAACATCTGAATGCAGAGTTCCAAAGAATAGCAAGAAAAGATAAGAAAGCCTTGGGAAAACAACAGAATAGGAAAGACTAGGGATCTCTTCAAGAAAATTAGAGATACCAAGGGAACATTTCATGCAAAGATGGGCTCAATAAAGAACAGAAATGGTATGGACCTAACAGAGCAGAAGATATTAAGAAGAGGTGGCAACAATACACAGAAGAACTGTACAAAAAAGATCTTCACGACCTAGATAATCATGATGGTGTGATCACTGACCCAGAGCCAGACATCCTGGAATGTGAAGTCAAGTGGGCCTTAGAAAGCATCACTACGAAGAAAGCTAGTGGAGGTGATGGAATTCCAATTGAGCTATTCCAAATCCTGAAAGATGATGCTGTGAAAGTGCTGCACTCAATATGCCAGCAAATTTGGAAAACTCAGCAGTGGCCACAGGACTGGAAAGGTCAGTTTTCATTCCAATCCCAAAGAAAGGCAATGCCAAAGAATGCTCAAACTACCACACAATTGCACTCATCTCACATGCTAGTAAAGTAATGCTCAAAATTCTCCAAGCCGTGCTTCAGCAATATGTGAACCGTGAACTTCCTGATGTTCAAGCTGGTTTTAGAAAAGGCAGAGGAACCAGAGATCAAATTGCCAACATCCGCTGGATCATAAAAAAAAGCAAGAGAGTTCCAGAAAAACATCTATTTCTGCTTTTTTGACCATGCCAAAGCCTTTGACTGTGTGGATCACAAAAAACTGGAAAATTCTGAAATGATGGGAATACCAGACCACCTGATCTGCCTCTTGAGAAATTTGTATGCAGGTCAGGAAGCAAGAGTTAGAATTGGACATGGAACAACAGACTGGGTCCAAATAGGAAAAGGAGTATGTCAAGGCTGTATATTGTCACCCTGTTTATTTAACTTATATGCAGAGTACATCATGAGAAACGCTGGACTGGAAGAAACACAAACTAGAATCAAGATTGCCGGGAGAAATATCAATAACCTCAGATATGCAGATGACACCACCCTTATGGCAGAAAGTGAAGAGGAACTCAAAAGCCTCTTGATGAAAGTGAAAGTGGAGAGTGAAAAAGTTGGCTTAAAGCTCAACATTCAGAAAACGAAGATCATGGCATCTGGTCCCATCACTTCATGGGAAATGGATGGGGAAACAGTGGAAACAGTATCAGACTTTATTTTTGTGGGCTCCGAAATCACTGCAGATGGTGACTGCAGCCATGAAATTAAAAGACGCTTCCTCCTTGGAAGGAATGTTATGACCAACCTAGATAGTATATTCAAAAACAGAGACATAACTTTGCCAACAAAGGTTCATCTAATCAAGGCTATGGTTTTTCCTGTGGTCACATATGGATGTGAGAGTTGGACTGTGAAGAAGGAGGCTGAGCGCCAAAGAATTGATGCTTTTGAACTGTGGTGTTGGAGAAGACTCTTGAGAGTCCCTTGGACTGCAAGGAGATCCAACCAGTCCATTCTGAAGGAGATTAGCCCTGGGATTTCTTTGGAAGGAATGATGCTAAAGCTGAAACTCCAATACTTTGGCCACCTCATGCGAAGAGGTGACTCACTGGAAAAGACTCTGATGCTGGGAGGGATTGGGGACAGGAGGAGAAGGGGACGACAGAGGATGAGATGGCTGGATGGCATCACTGACTCTATGGACGTGAGTTTGAGTGAACTCCGGGAGTTGGTGATGGACAGAGAGGCCTGGCGTGCTGCAAGTCATGGGGTCGCAAAGAGTTGGACACGACTGAACGACTGATCTCATCTGATCTGATCTAAGTCGATATTTTTATAAAGGCTGGAGTTTTATAATGCTTTTTAATCAGCCTGAAGTGATTAATTCATGAAATCTTGCTGTTGCTCGTGTGAAGGACCGAATAGGAACAATTAGATGTCTTTTGTTGTGTATACAATTATGGCCATTAAATATTTTATGAGATATTAATTCTTCTCACCCAGATTGTTGTTGTTCAGTGGCTGTCATGTTCACCTCTTTGCATCTAATGAACTGCAGTACACCAGGCTAACCTGTCCTTCACTATCTCCTCGAATTTGCTCAAACTCATATCCATTGAGTAGGTGATGTCATCCAACCATCATATCCTCTGTTGCCCCGTTTTCCTCCTATCCTCAGTTTTCGCAGCATCAGGATCTTTTCCAGTGAGTCAGCTCTTTGCATCACGTATCTGAAGTATTGGAACTTCAGCTTCAACGTCAGTCCTTCCAAAGAATATTAAGGGTTGATTTCCTTTAGGATTGACTGGTTTGATCTCTTTGCTGTCCAAGGGACTCTTAAGAGTCTTCTCCAGAACCACAGTTCGAAAGCATCAATTCTTTGGTGCTCCGGCTTCTTTATTGCCCATCTCTCACATCCATACTGGAAAAACCATAGCTTTGACTAGATGGACCTTTGTCAGCAAAGTTGTGTCTTTGCTTTTTAATACGCAGTCTAGGTTTGTCATAACTTTTCTTCCAAATAGCAAGTGCCTTTTAATTTCATGGCTGCAGTCACTGTCCATAGTGATTTGGGAGCCCAAGAAAATAAAGTCTGTCACTGTTTACATCTTTACCTAGCTATTTGCCATGCAGTGATGGTACTGAATGACACGATCTTAGTTTTCTGAATGTTGAGTTTTAAATCAGCTTGTTCACTCTCCTCTTTCACCCTCATCAAGAGGCTCTTTAGTTCCTCTTTCTGCCATTAGTGTAGCAGGGTATATTTTATAATGTCCATGAGATATTTTAAAATTACTAATAAAAGAAATCCTAAATTTTATGTACTTATCTTACATTGCTACATTTCTGAGCAAGCCACAATATTCATGTTTAATTATAGTCAACTCCTCTTCCTTTTGCAAGTTTACAGTGCTGTCTGGTTCTATGTCATTTGATAGATGTTTAGTCAAAGATACATTATTCATCCAGAGGTAGCCAGACCATTTATTAAGATGGGTATAAAACAATCATAAAGTAATATTCACATTTCTAGTTGATTGGAAATATAATTATTTATTCAAATATCACAATACCTTAACTAACTTTCTCTAAGAAATGAAATTGTATATAGTATAAAAAGAAAACAAGTAAGTGTTAACTTTGCTATATTAAAGAAAATAACAAAATATTTTATTACTCATCCACACATCTTTCAGAACAGCAGTAAGTATATGAGTTTTCCCTTAGTTTATATATGTTCAGGTTAGGGGGTAATGAAAATATGCAGACCAGCTTTAGCAACATTTAAAGTCAAGCTCTTTATACAAGTAAGAATTTTTCATATAACTTTTAGAAGTAAAATAATTTTTATAGAAGTTTCCCAAGTATATTTAAACTTATTTTCTATAACAAAAACTGACAAATTAATATAACATTTACCTCAGTGATTTTGTTATCTTTGAAATGGTCTCTTAAAATGCTGAGTTTCTCTGAGATTCAACAGGGTAAATGAATTCAGTTGTTTGCAGCTATTCTTCTCAAAAGCTTCTGTGTTAAACACTTCCTTACCCTTTAAATTAGTTATTGATTCTCCTGCTTTGTATAATTCAAAAAAAAAAATCATTGAAACCTTTGCTTTTCCCTTCTCTCCTATAGACATTTGTACTTTTTATATTGTTGCACCATATTTTTCCTGTATGAGCCACCAGGGGAGCCCGACCATATTTTAGTGGGATGTTGGGGAAAAAAATAAAGTGGTTAATGCCTGTGCATAAGCCACCTGTTTTTAATCCCTATTTCATTATTTTAAAATACTTCTTAACAATCCACCTCTTAGATATGTAGTACCTGCATAACTCTCTTGCCTTTCAGAAAAATTCTTTCTCTCATGTTCATGCTTGTTTTCTCATTTCCATCCACTGTTAATCCCTATTTTTGAAACAAAACAGATACCCAGAAGTGAATATATTTATATGTTCTGTTAATCAGTGTTTATTGCAAGTACTATAAAGTAATAGCTGGTATGCAGCTTGTCTTGCCATACAAACAGCTAGAAATCTGGACAAATACATGAAACAATGTTTTCACTAATTGCAGTGATGGAAATTACATCATTATGGTTCATGAGAGAATGAGGTGAGTCCCACAATTGCTCTGCTTTTTTGTATGAAGGGGACGCAAGTTCTGGATTACTGTGTAAGAAAGAGAAACAAAGTAGAACCTGAGGTCAATCGAAGAGACACATTGGAATTTGAGAGACTAAGGCTGATGTAATTTACAGGGTAGATTATCAGAAAGAAGGGAGTTTGGAAAAAATGCATACAGTGGTTCTCTTTTTTTTTTTTTCTTGGCTGAATGTTAATCTGCATCTACATATGGTGAATCTCCCAAAGCCAAGCAAAACCAACTGCAAGAATGCTTTTGAACTATGGTGTTGGAGAAGACTCTTGAGAGTCCCTTGGACAGCAAGGAGATCCAACCAATCCATCCTAAAGGAAATCAGTGCTGAATATTCATTGGAGGGACCGATGCTGAAGCTGAAACTCCAATACTTTGGTCACCTGATACAAAGAACTGACTCATTTGAAAAGACTCTGATGCTGGGAATGATTGAAGGCAGGAGGAGAACGGGACGACAGAGGATGAGATGGATGGCATCATTGACTCAATGGACATGAGTTTGAGTAAGTTCCAGGAGTTGGTGATGGACAGGGAAGCCTGGCATGCTGCAGTCCATGGGGTAAAACAAAGTGTTGGCCACAACTGAGCAACTGAACTGAACTGAACTGGACTAATTCCCAGGCCACACATAGAGATAGAAGTTGTTCAAATTTTACCCAGAGAGAGTAAAGAAACCTTGTTTAACTCTTGTACAATCAATAGAAACCTCAAAGAGACAACTGAGTAGTAAGTCTCTATTAACACTTGAGAGAAGAGTATTCCATTCCTACCTTAACAAAAAACAATTTTTAAAGCCTCACAATATAACTTAACTGCATCCCAGAGCAAACATCAATACTCTTTAAAGAAAGTTAACAAAATATGAACACTCGAAAACATGGCATATGCAATGTCTTGGATCTTACAAAACAATCACTAAACATGCAGAGAAGTAGAATTGTGAACCACATAAGAAAAATCTTGACTATTCAAGATTTTAGAGGAAAGCATAATACAAAAAAGTAGAAGATATATAGGTAAGAACCACATGGAACTTCTAGAGATTAAAAAATGCATCTAAATTAATATATATATATATATTATCCACTGGGTGAAGTTAGCAGCTGATATGGTACTGAAGGTCACAATAGTAGTAAATGCCAAGAAATAACTATTGAGAATATCTGTGTTAGTCAGTTCAAGCTTCCATAACAGTATACTCTAGACTGGGTGGCTTAGACAACTAAAATTTATTTTCCTATGGTTATGGAGGCCAGAAATCAGAGATCAGGATGCCAGCGCAGGCAGGTTCTGGGGAGAGCTCTCTTTCTGGCTTACAGGCAGCTACTTCTTGCTATGTCCTCAGATTGTTTTTCTTCTGTGCTTACATGGAGAGAGGGTTAAGGAACTCTCTGGTGTTTCTTCTTAAAAGGACAGTGATTCTAATCAGGGCCCCACCCTTATGGCCTCGTTTAACCTTAATTATCTCTATATAGGCCCAGTCTCAAAATTTAGTCACACTGAAGGTTAGAGCTTCAACAGATGAGTTTTGAGGAGACACAGTTCAGTCTATAGCAATGCCTGAACTGAAGCACATAAATAATTAAACTGAAAAAAAGATAGAAAAATGAATCAACAAACTTTCAGTTACCTAGGACAATAGCAAGGTGCTAATATGCATGTGTGTGTGCTCAGTAACTCAGTCGTTTCTGACTCTTAGTGACCCAATGGACTGCTGCTTGTCAGGGTCTCCTGTCCATGGAATTTTCCAGGCAAGAATACTAGAGTGGGTTGCCATTTCAGATTCCAAGGGATCTTCCCCCACTCAGGGATCAAACTTGTGACTCTTGTGTCTTTTGCATTGGCAGGTGGATTATTTACACTGTGCAACCTGGGAAGTTTTAAGGTTCTAATGCAAGTGTATATACATTTGGGAAAAAAAATCTAAATTTGTACCTCACAACAAAGTCAGAAATTAATTTAAAATTGAATATAAGCCTGAACATATAAGCTAAAAGTGTAACACATAGAAGAAAATATATAAGAAAATGATACTTTAGAACAGTTTCTAAGAGTCCATAGATTTCTTAGAACACAAAAAGCATATAACATGAAAAAAATTCATAAATTGAACTTCATCGAATTTCTAGTTTCTGAAAGACAGCAGTTAGCATTAGGCACATAAAAAACAAACCATAAACTGGGGGAAAACATTAGCAATATGCATATATGTATTTGGTAAGAAACTTATATCTAGAAATTATAAAGGAACAGCCCAGTTAAGAAAATGGACAAGCTATTTGAACAGATATATCCCCAAACAACACCTTAAATGATTAATAAATAAGTGAAGGGATCATTAACATCTTTAATCACTGTGGATTACCACTATAAACCCAATAGAATAGCTAACATTATAAAGGCTGACCATATCAAGAGATGCCAGGGATATGGAACAACTAGAATAATACATGACTCTTTGTTTTATAAAATGGTTCAACCACTTTAGAGAACAGATTCCACTTTGAAAAATGCAACATGTTCCAGAAATACCATGGCAATATATTTTCCCAAAAGAAATAAAAGTGTACATCCACAAAAAGGACTAGTACAAGAACGTCTTTAGTAGGTTTATTCATAATAGCCTAAGCCTGGATACAACACACATGTTCAATAGCAGGTAAACAAATTGTGATGTTTTCATACACTGAAAGATTATTCAGCATTATAATGTTACTACATGTAATTTAGAGGGAATCTCATAAAGCATTAGGCTGAGAAAAGTAAGCTAGAAAGAAAGAATATATAATACATAATTTCATGTATCTATAACTCTGCATCAGGCATATTAATCTTTAGTGACAGAAGACATATAGGTGGTTGTCTGGACTCAGGGAGGAAGGTAACTGGAAGGATACACAAAAGAAGTTTTTAGGGTGATAAAAAATTTTTATATTCATTGTGGTTTGGGTTACCTGCCTTTAAATGTTGGTTAAATATCATAAAACTGTACTCTTTGCATGATGCATTTTCTAAGTATACATTTATTTATAAGTATAAATACATTTATATTTTATAGTGTATTTATAGTAATATAAATATAGTGAAGTATATAACTTTCAACTTATCAAAACAAATACATGTGATTGTGAGAGAAGTTGTGAAATTAAATAAAATAGATAACTTCATGAAGTAGAGCTTGGCTGCCCAATTGGGTAGTCACTAGCCATAACTGGCTCTGAAAACCTTGATATCCATTTTGATGTGCTTTAGGTATAAAAATACCAGATATCTAAGACCTAGTATGAAAAAAAATTGTAAATATGTCATTAAAATTACATTATATTGATTTCACATTTAAATGATAATATTTGGGTATAGTAGGTAAATTATATCATTCAATCATTATTCAGTATCATTCATATTCAATATGTTAAAGATATTATATGTTTTATAAATTATTTCATCTTTTTCTTTTGGATTTTATTTGGAGTACCATTTGACTTGTATTTTTAACCAAGCAACTAGCTATACATTTAGAGAAAGTAAATAATTCCTCTAAAACTATAGCTGTGCTATTCTCAAATATACTTTCTACAAGAAGGGCCTGAAATATTTGCAGAAATTATATTGTATTTTAAGTTGCATTTCCTAAAGTGTTTGTTACAGATTAAGGCATGAGGAAATTTTTAGAAAATTTTTATAAAATGAGGTTGGGAGATGTTGGATTAAATAACATTTAAAGATTTCTAAACAACATGTCTTATAAGGACTTTATCATGCTAGTGTGTTCTGTGAATGTTCAGAGAAGGCTCCTTAATATATTCCTTTCTTTTTCCTTGACACAAGTTAGAAGAGTCCTGTTTAAGATTTTCAACAATAAGCATGATTCCCCTACAACAAACTGTATATCCGAGTTATTTCAGAATAAGTGCCTCATACAAATTATGGGAATTCGCATTCTGATGGTCTAGAATTACTTCTGTAATGGCTTGGATGAATATTAATCACTGATTTGATTGAATACTTATGCTTTTATTTTACTAATCATTGACTTGATTGAATTCCTGTGCTTTTACTTTCTGCTTAGATTATTTTCCAAATGTCAAAACAATTTTGTAAGAAAAAGAATAGAGAATGACTTCAAGTTCATTGTATGTCTTTGGATCCCAGATGTTTATGTCTAACCAGAAGCAGTTTTTAATTTCTGAAAGAGATTAAATATCATCTCTGATTGAAAATTTAAAAATTATTTTTATATTTACTCAAATTATAAAATATACAAGGAAATTAACTTTCTCTAAATAGCAATGTTTTCATTTATGTCATATATTTCTATAAACTATCAATGAGAGATTAACTTCAAGAGAAATTCATAATTAAAGTATACTCTTAGAAGACAGTTTCAAAATATATTTTTGTTATAATAGTAATGATGTAGTACTAGTAAAATTGCACTCATTGAACACTGTGAGTAAAATGATAAGCAATAAAATATGTGACAAATATTTTATGACTTGAAGATAATCATGTTTAACATACATCTAGTTAAAACTGTTCACATATAACAATTTCTATATTTACTATGAATTATTTTAATTCTAAATAGCCATACAACTGATTAATTCATAAGGTCCCATAGGGACCTATCTGGGTGTTTTTAAAAACAGAACAAACCCAAAATAATCTAGAAGGGAATGAAACTGAGAATAGATTACTGATATTGCTACCATATTACTAGCCAGTTGGGAGACAGGAAAATCCTTGTAACTTCTTTACAATTGACAGCTTTTATATATCTTTCTGTGGACATAGTTTGGAATCATTATATCTTGAAAGAATAAGTAAAAAGGCAGTAGTGCAGATTTTAAGCCTAGACTGATGAGATTGAATCCCAGGTATACATCTTACTAGCTTTATAAGTTTAAGAAATTTGTCTCAATACTTCTGTGCCTCAGTTTCTTTATCTATAAAAGAAGAATGATAATAGAGCCCTTCTTGGAGAATTAAATAACTTTAAAAATAACACTTAACACATTGCCTGTTTTTTTCCCATTATCCTAAAATAATAGCAATTACTATTTCATAATTATTAAAGGCAATATGATTAATTATCAACATCTTCAAGAAATTGTATCATATATTTTCTAGTGTGCAGGGCCTCACTTTCAGGACTATATATGTAATTTTATTGCTAAATTATAATAGAAACTATGATACATATTCATTGTTTTCCCTAAGCCAAATATTGCAGTACATAGAAATGAGACTTAAGAAGTTGAATAATGTAAGCCATCAATGTCTTTGGCAATGTTGCTGTGGAATAATAACAATGGTAAAGGATTTTTTCTCCTACTTCCCATAGAGGAGTGAATCTCTTCCCCTTCTTTTGAATTTGGACTGATCTGGAATTTCTTTGATTAATATGGCAGAAGTAGCATCATGGCAGTGTCAGCATTAGTCTCAAAGAACCACCATATATAAATAGTCACCCATGTGGAGGAATCATGAGAGAGGCCCTAAGATGTATGGAGAAGGGAAGAATGCTAGTTAAGCTCAGTTTCTAGTCTTTCTACCAGGGCACGAGGCATGAGCGTGAAGCTCTGTTGGATCTTTCAGACCAGTGCACATGTCAGCTGAATACCACTGACTCTAGGCAATGTAATTTTGAGCAGAAGAATCATGAGACTGAAATCTGTTCAAATTCTCAACCCTCCAAAATGTGAAATATAATATAACGGTAGCTGTTTTAAAGCACTAAGCTTTGGCACACTTTGTTCAGTTCAGTTCAGTCGCTCAGTCGTGTCGGACTCTTTGCGACCCCATGAATCGCAGGACACCAGGCCTCCCTGTCCATCACCAACTCCCAGAGTTCACTCAGACTCATATCCAATGAGTCAGTGATGCCATCCAGCCATCTCATCCTCTGTCGTCCCCTTCTCCTCCTGCCCCCAATCCCTCCCAGCATCAGAGTCTTTTCCAATGAGTCAGCTCTTCAGATGAGGTGGCCAAAGTACTAGTGTTTCGGCTTTAGCATCATTCCTTCCAAAGAAATCCCAGGGCTGATCTCCTTCAGAATGGACTGGTTGGATATCCTTGAAGTCTAAGGGACTCTCAAGAGTCTTCTCCAACACCACAGTTCAAAAGCATCAATTCTTCAGCGCTCGGCCTTCTTCACAGTCCAACTCTCACATCCATACATGACCACAGGAAAAACCATAGCCTTGACTAGATGGACCTTTGTTGGCAAAGTAATGTCTCTGCTTTTGAATATGCTATCTAGGTTGGTCATAACTTTCCTTCCAAGGAGAAAGTGTCTTTTAATTTCATGGCTGCAGTCACGATCTGCAGTGATTTTGGAGCCCAAAAAATACAGTCTGACACTGTTTCCACTGTTTCCCCATCTATTTCCCATGAAGTGATGGGACCAGATGCCATGATCTTCGTTTTCTGAATGTTGAGCTTTAAGCTAACTTTTTCACTCTCCACTTTCACTTTTATCAAGAGGCTTTTTAGTTCCTCTTCACTTTCTGCCTTAAGGGTGGTGTCATCTGCATATCTGAGGTGATTGATATTTCTCCCAGCAATCTTGATTCCAGCTTGTGTTTCTTCCAGTCCAGCATTTTTCATGATGTACTCTGCATATAAGTTAAATAAACGGGGTGACAATATACAGCCTTGATGTACTCCTTTTCGTATTTGGAACCAGTCTGTTGTTCCATGTCCAGTTCTAACTGTTGCTTCCTGACCTGCGTACAGGTTTCTCAAGAGGCAGGTGAGGTGGTCTGATATTCCCATCTCTTTCAGAATTTTCCACAGTTTTTTGTGATCCACACAGTCAAAGGCTTTGTCATAGTCAGTAAAGCAGAAATAGATGTTTTTCTGGAACTCTCTTGCTTTTTCAATGATCCATTGGATGTTGGCAATTTGATCTCTGGTTCCTCTGCCTTTTCTAAAACCAGCTTGAACATCAGGAAGTTCATGGTTCACGTATTGCTGAAGCACGGCTTGGAGAATTTTGAGCATTACTTTACTAGCACGTGAGATGAGTGCAATTGTGTGGTAGTTTGAGCATTCTTTGGCATTGCCTTTCTTTGGGATTGGAATGAAAACTGACCTTTCCAATCCTATGGCCACTGCTGAGTTTTCCAAATTTGCTGGCGTATTGAGTGCAGCACTTTCACAGCATCATCTTTGAGGATTTGAAATAGGTCAACTGGAATTCCATCACCTCCACTAGCTTTGTTTGTAGTGATGCTTTCTAAGGCCAACTTGACTTCACATTCCAGGATGTCTGGCTCTAGGTGAGTGATTACACCATCATGATTATCGGGGTCATGAAGATCGTTTTTGTACAGTTCTTCTGTGTATTCTTGCCACCTCTTCTTAATATCTTCTGCTTCTGTTAGGCCCATACCATTTCTGTCCTTTATCGAGCCCATCTTTGCATGAAATATTCCCTTGGTATCTCTAATTTTCTTGAAGAGATCTCTAATCTTTCCCATTCTGTTGTTTTCTGTTGTTACACAATAACAAACAGTTAAAGTAAGTTTTGTATTGTCCAGTTTTAATAGTCTAACTGATCCAGGTAGTAGGATCCAGATATATATTAGACCCATTAAAAAAAAAAAAGAACATATTAGGGCAAAAATTTATAGTAGAAGGAAAGATGAACCCAGTTGGACTATATGCTATGAAAGGTAGTAAAAATCAATATAATAAAGAATATTATCTTGAGACAACCTTAAAATTTTAGTACTTTAAAAGTATCACAGAACATATACTAATAACAATGAAAAGTAAATTTCTTTTTAAGTTACCTCTAAAATATCATTAAAAATGCTGTGTATTATCTCATAAGCAATGTAACATGTTCAGGTAATCTTGATAAAACTTAAATCAATTGAGACATGAAATGAAAATATGAACAAATGACTTTATTATCTAAATATTATTTAAATATAAGTGTGTCGTACATGCTATATAATACACAACATATATCTCATATAGTGACATATATTAAAAAGTCTGTCTCTTGGCCTTGGAATAATCATAAAAATGGATAACATTTTAAAAACAATATAAATATGTATTTTAAAATGTGCAAAATATTTTATAATTATTAAAATCACATTATTATGACTTAAAAAACTTTTTAAAGATTTTTTGTTGTATAAAGGAAATGATCAATACATTTCAAAGGACTATAGTTAATTCTGTTACATCTTTTGGGTGATTATTAGCATAAAATATCCAAAAGAAGTTTTGTCTTTAACAATATACGTCTGCTTGCTTCAATATTAATCAATAAAACTTTAGCGCCAGTTTTCATACCTTTAATCAATAAAATGAGGAATAAATGAAAAGAGATTAACACTATTAGTTTTTAACTTTTTTACTTGAATCAAAAAGAAAAAAAAACTGCTTGATTCATTTATTTCTTCTCATTTACTCATTAATTTTTTAACAATGTATTTTGGGAAATGTGTGATAGCAAACATCTAAGCCTTAATTTAAGCCCAAACTTTTTACATACAAATACTGATCCCTCAACTATAGAACAAAGTCTGGTTATTTAAGTTAGATTTAGATAAGGTAATCGCCATTTAGATATCCTAATGTTAGAGTAAAATGTTATTATAGGCCAACACAGAAAGAGACAAGAAAGAAGACTATTCATATCTATTTACAGAAATGCATACTTGCACAAACATATAGACACACAAGTGTCAAATCCATGTCTGTAGATTAATGTGTAGTTGTGCACCTATGTGTATCTATTATTAATAAGAGCCCCAAAAGCACAATTTTTACTTTGCCAGAAAAATAAATCATTAAATTTCAAAATAGAGGCAATTCCATTTTTGTTTAAAACAAATAAAATGCTGATTTAACCATATTTTTACTTATTCATAAATGTTGACAATAAAAATGGTATTTTGACAAATAATTCTGAAGAATTCTAAGAGGAATGTCTTGTAATTTCAGTATAGACTGTCTGGAAGCTTTAGAAAACAGGAAGTAAAGATTGAAAGTTCAGCAACACAACAAATTAACTGTAAATACCAGTTAATATTTCATTAGTATATCTTGAGGTAATGTCAGATCATTCTGGTTAAGATTTTCTGGGGCAAAGGAGTTACTTTGCTTGTCTCTTTGCCTTGCATTTCTTTCCAGAAATTATTAAATTATCTTGCAGTTGTTATTGCCAATACATTTTTTTTTTTTTTTGCCATGGACATTTCTAAGAAGTATGTAAATATACTTGCATGTGAAGTATACTTTACTCTCAGACCATTAAGCTATGTATGGACACCAGAGGTTCTCAACTTTGTCTTCTCAATAATACTGAGGACTGTCAATATTATGTGGAGAAAAACCATCTCTCAGTCATGCCAATGAATGCCCTGAAGACTGCACAGTTTACAAGTTAGATATAACTTCAGTCATTTCTCTTCAGATTAAGATATTAAGATATAGAAATGAAAACAAGAGGAAAACCTAAAATCTGCTTTACCTGTGTTTAATGTAAATTATTCACAGCCTTTTTTTTTTAAAGCACCAACAGTGGAAGACTTCCTGCAACTTTATAATTGTACTGACTTAGGACTCAGTGAGAAAGACGTCAGAGAAATCTGCTTAAAAAATACAGTTGGGTATACATGTGGATACCTATGGTTGATTCATGTTGATGTATGACAACACAATACTGTAAAGCAATTATCCTTCAATTAAAAATAAATTAAAAAATACAATTGGGATAGGTAAGTGTTAGAGTAGGTTGTTTTGAAGGCAGATTAATTTGAAAAATATTTTGTTGAACACTGGTTTCTAAGTGTCTAACACGCTCTTCTGAACAAATTTTTGGTTTTAGCATTCTAATATGCTTTGTAAATTGCCAAGAGATACTATTTGCAGTTTCCAACACTACTTTTGCCTGGAAAATTCCATGGATGGATGAGCCCAGTAGGCTACAGCCCATGGGATTGCAAGGAGTCGGACACGACTGAGCAGCTTCACTTTTTTCACTTTTCAAAACATATTCAACCATATAACTCCCCTAGCCATGACCATCATTATTTTTCTATAGAGTATTTTGCAGAACAGATACTCTGAGATGTGTTTTTGGAAATGATACAAGGTTTCCTAAAGACTTCTGAGTCAAAAATATTCAGCATTGCTAATGGCTTCTATAAGAATGTGATGAAGGTTTTATAATTGTTTATTGATCAGAAAAAAACAAATTCTGCCTTAAGACAAAATGCATCTATTGTTTGTTTTCAGAATGGCCATGTGATAAAGCTAGTTTCATCATATACAGAGTGTGGAAGTAATTTCAAATTCTGAAAAAGTGTGCTTGGTAAACCCCAAAAGGAAGTATTTAACTCAAGAGTTCTAGGTTTCCAGTCAAGTGAATAGTTTTGAACTAATGGTTTGTTCTATTTTCTGTTGCCCTACTTTCTTCTTAAAACATGCCTTTAACTTTAAAATTTCAGTTGTATGTGATAATAAGAGGTTACATGTATTCTCTATGAGAATTTTCCCTAATACTAAAAAGTGAAATTTTAATCTATTTTTAAAGTGCATTTATTAAAATAGGAAAGATCTTCAACTTCTCTTTCTGATGATTTCATCTTATATGATGACAAAGGAATGCCCACACTAACCTAGGCACAGATACATTCCAACAGATCAATGTTTATTATTATTTCAGCTTGGAAATTTAAAACATACTAAATATATTAATATTGAGATGCCAGTATGTTTTGGTAGTGAGTTGTTAGAATTAATTTCATAACAGGTAGAGTTTTCTGGTTATAAAAACATTTTTAAATTTTAGAATTACTTAACATCTTTAAGGATTTTGAACATTTTGGATAGAAATCTTAGTTTACACACACATAAAAGACACATGCAAGCATCCATACAGTCTGGTTCTCTGAATAAATAAGCCAAAGAGAAGTTGGTTTGGTCTCCTGTGTAGGTAATAGCACCTAGGAATATGAACCAGTGAGGTCAGTGCCTGAGTCTGACAGACAGGAGAACAACTCTATAAGAGGGCTGAGCTCTGGCCAGGAAATAGAGAAGCTATGGGGTGCAGTATGTAAACTTTGATGGCAAAAGTCAATCTAACTCAGTCACTGCACAGCCAACTCATGAAAAATGGGATTCCAGAAGCAAAACATATACTTCAAGATATGACATTAACCTAACATTGTTAATATCTCATTGTTTTCCACAGATCTTGGTTCTGAGGAACACTGCAGTCAAGTCTGGGGCTCTCTTGCCTTTGGATCAAGAAATCAAGAATAAAAGATGTAGGTAAATGTTTAAACTTTTACCTTTTCTGTATTCAAGTGTAGGCTAGAGTTTATTTGTTAAGGTCTAGCATTGAGTATTCAATTTGACCTGTGTAGATGGGATAAGAAAAGTGGGATAAACTGCATCACATATTCTGAATTCCTTTAGCCAATGAATGATCATTGTAGGATTATTTATTTGTTGAGTTAAAGAATCTGTCATTTCTGCCAAATAAGTTCATGCATTTTGTTTACTGTCAGTATTTCATAACTATTTAGTTGTTTGCTTGATATTTATGTTGGTATGATGGCTTTGTTTGAGCAACAAATTCCATGAAACTTTTCTAGTTAACTCTCTGGGTCTGGTATTTCAATAGATTATATTTTATTCTATTCTCCTGGGAGCTGATATTTACAGGATCTAAGGCCTAGACAGAAATGATTTTTGTGGAATAACCCTGGGTCCCCTTTTAACACCTGTGAAGTGAAATGAAGTGAAAGTCACTCAGTCGTGTCTGACTCTTTGCTACCCCATGGACTATACAGTCAGTGGAATTCTCCAGGCCAGAGTACTGGAGTGGGGGTAGCTGTTCCCTTCTCCAGGGGATCTTTAACAACTGTGGGAGGACTTAAATTTATAAAGACTCATTTGTTTCTTGTTTAGAAGTTAGTAGCTGTAAATGTTTTTCAAAGTAGTAAACATTTAAAATATACTTTTAAATGATTGTATTTAAAATATAAATATGTAGAAATATTATGAATAATATATAAATATATAATCTGTTTTACATTAATGTAGCAAAGCTACATATTCAAAAAATATTTTCAAAGTTGCTAATTTTATTTCAATGTTATATGATCTATTTTGTATATAATATTCAAAGTAACCATCCTTTTGTCATGCTCCTTGTTTATATTTCTCTCTTCTCACACATATCCATACTTTAAACAGAGATGTAACTCTTAAATATAGATTCTTTTTCATTACCTTTTTTTAAAGATAAAAATACAAAAATTAAATAAGCTTGCTTTCAAACATTACTTCTTTAGAGTGCACCTTGCTGATTATATTGCTTAAGATAAATCATTGCATTGAAAGGATTCTGAAAAGTTTTCCAAATTGTGAGTTGAATTAGTCAAAATTACACATACAGAGAAGATTCTCTGGAAAGTCAATTATATAATGATGGGATGAGACTAACGGCTGAAACTATAGTTAATGACATTTACCCCAGGGTGTAATGTAACATAAAAGCAATGTAGGGAAAATTGTTGCTAGTCTAAATAGGAACCAACATATGGAGAGATTTGATCTGGGTTAAAAGGAAAAAGAAAATAAATTGAAAGAGAAAACTGAGGTAGAGAAGTTAGTGCACTCAGCATTTGATTTAATCCCAAATTCAGTTCCATATGTTCACTTGAGAGGATCTCAAGAGCCAAGAATACAAAATGCCATTTTTCCCTCTAATCACTTAGGCATGGTGTTCAAAGCAGAAGGTATTTTCCCACCAATTTGAATCAGAATATTGGCATTTATTTCTTTAGAAATCTCCACCATCCTCTAATAACTGAATAGTTAGAAAATAACTTTGTTCTAAGCAGTGTAGCATTAGAAGTATTTTATTAAATTCTTCAATTTCAAAGAACTTACAGTTTCACTAAAAATTGGACTTGTTTTAAGTATTTAAAACAATTGTTGGGAGAAATATCAATCACCTCAGATATGCAGATGACACCACCCTTATGGCAGAAAGTGAAGAAGAACTAAAGAGCTTCTTGAGGACAGTGAAAGAGGAGAGTGAAAAGGTTGGCTTAAAACTCAACATTCAGAAAACTAAGGTCTTGGCATATGGTCCCATCACTTCATGGCAAATAGATGGGGAAACCATGGAAACAGTGAGAGATTTTATTTTGGGGGGCTCCAAAATCACTGCAGATGTTAACTGCAGTCATGAAATTAAAAGGCGCTTGCTCCTTAGAAGAAAAGCTATGACCAACCTAGACAGCATACTGAAAAGCAGAGATATTACTTTGTCAACAAAGGTCTGTCTGGTCAAAGTTTGGTTTTCCAGTAGTCATGTATGGATGTGAGAGTTGAACTATAAAGAAAGCTGAGCACTTTTGAACTGTGGTGTTGGAGAAGGGCTCTCAAGAGCCCCTTGAACCATAAGGAGTTCAAACCAGTCAACCCTAAAGGAAATCAGTCCTGAATATTCATTGGAGGGACAGATTCTGAAAATGAAGCTCCAATACTTTGGCCACCTGATGCAAAGAACTGACTCATTAGAAAAGACCTTGATGCTGGAAAGATTGAAGGCAGGAGGAGAAGGGGACAACAGAGGATGAGATGGTTGGATTATGTCACTGACTCAATAGACATGAGTTTGAGCAGGTTCCAGGAGTTGGTGATGGACAGGGAAGCCTGGCATGCTGCAGTCCATGGGGTGCAAAGAATCAGACACGACTGAATGACTGAACTGAAAAAAATATATAAAGTGATTTAAGTCAATATTTTTAATGTTTATTGGGTATTACATATGGTTAAACATTTTAGCTATGGCCATTCTGACCTGTGTGAGGCAGTACTTCATTGTAGTTTTGATTCGCATTTCTCTAATAATTAGCAATGATGAATGTTTCTGGATGTGCCTATCTTTATTTCCACTTTGGAGAAATGTCTATTTAGGTCTTCTGCCCATTTTTCAATTGGGTTGCTTTTTACTTTTGTTATTGAATTGTAAGAGCTGTTTATATATTTTGGAAATTAAGCCTTTGTCGGTCACATTATTTGCAAACATTTTCTCCCAGTCCATAGGATATCTTTTTGTTTTGTTTATGGTTTCCTTTGCTGTGAAAAAGTTTTGAGTTTGATTAGGTCCCATTTGTTTATTTTTACTTTTCTATCTATTGCCTTGGGAGACTGACCTAAGAAAACATTGGTATAGTTTGTGTCAGAGAATATTTTGGCTATGTCCTCTTCTAGGAGTTTTAGGTGTCTTGTTTTAAGTCTTTAAACCATTTTGAGTTTAGTTTTGTGTGGATTGTGGAGAAAAGTCAGCCCTCCTACACTGTTAGTGGGAATGTGAATTGGTGTAGTCACTATTGAGAACAGTACGAAGGTTCATAAAAAAAACTAAAAATAGTGTTGCAAAAAGCAATCCCACTCCTGGGCATATACCCAGAAAAACCATAATTCAAAGAGTTCCATGCACCCTTATGTTCATAACAGCACTATTTACAATAGCCAAGACATGGAAACAAACTAAATGTCCTTTAACAGATGAATGCATAAAGAAGATATGGCATACAGATTCAATATTTTTCAACCTTAAAAAATAATGAAATATTGCCATTTACAGTAACATGGATAGACCTAGAGTTTATTACACAAAATTAAGGTAGTCAGAGAAATATCATATGATATCTTTTATATATGGAATCTAAAACATGACACAGATGAACATATTTATGAAACAAAAACATACTTACAGATATAGAGAGAAGTCCTGTGATTACCAAGGGGGAGGCCATAGGGGAGAGAAGTACTGAGAGTTTGGAATTAGCAGATGTGATATATTACATATAGGATGGATAAATAGCAAGGTCCTGCTGTATAGCACAGAGAAATACATTCAGTGTCCTGTGCAAAAACCACAGTCAGAAAAAATAAGAATATATATATATACATTAAACTCAGTCATGTTTCTCTGCAACAGAAATTAAATACAACATTGAAGACCAACTGTATTTCTATAAGATTTAAAAAATAAAAAATAAGTAAAATACTAAACAGATCCTAATATAGGTGAGTAGGCATGCATTACCTTTTTGCTGAACATGATTATTTTAATTAAATATTTTTTTATTATAAAAGATCAACAAATCATTACTTATATGCTGAGGTTCTTAAAAGAAACAAGGGTACATTATATATGAGGATCAACTAGGAGGGTCTAAGGAAAGCTTTGATATCCTTGACTTAGTTTATTGCTTTATAGAAATAACTCTGGGTGTGTCATTTACAGAAAGACGTGTCTATATGCTAATAAGGCATAAAGAGGAATACTCAATTTTCCCAATAATATATATATCACAATATATATGTATATAACAGTATCACAATTATGTATATTTATATGGGAACATTTCATGCAAAGATGGGCTCAATAAAGGACAGAAATGGTATGGACTTAACAGAAGCAAAAGATATTAAGAAGAGGTGGAAAGAATACACAGAAGAACTGTACAAAAAAGATCTTCATGACCAAGATAATCAGGATGGTGTAATCACTCACCTAGAGCAAGACATACTGGAATGTGAAGTCAAGTGAGCCTTAGAAAACATCACTACAAACAAAGCTAGTGGAGGTGATGGAATTCCAGTTGAGCTATTTCAAATCCTGTAAGATGATGCTGTTAAAGTGCTACATTCAATATGCCAGCAAATTTGGAAAACTCAACAGTGGCCACAGGACTGGAAAAGGTCAGTTTTCATTCCAAGCCCAAAGAAAGGCAATGCCAAAGAATGCTCAAACTATCACACAATTGTACTCATCTCACACGCTAGTAAAGTAATGCTCAAAATTCTCCAAGCCAGGCTTCAGCATACGTGAACTGTGAACTTCCAGATGTTCAAGCTGATTTTAGACAAGGCAGAAGAACCAGAGATCAAATTGCCAACATCCGCTGGATCATGGAAAAAGCAATAGAAAGGAGTACGTCAAGGCTGTATATTGTCACCCTACACATGAGTCTGGATGAACTGAGCTAAACTGATATATAATAAGTAATAAATATCAGTCAGTCAGTCAGTTCAGTTGCTCAGTCATGTCTGACTCTTTGCGACCCCATGAATCGCAGGACACCAGGCTTCCCTGTCCATCACAAACTCCCGGAGTTCTCCCAAACTCATGTGCATCGAGTCGGTGATGCCATCCAGCCATCTCATCCTCTGTCGTCCCCTTCTCCTCCTGCCCCCAATCCCTCCCAGCATCAGGGTCTTTTCCAATGAGTCAACTCTTCGCATGAGGTGGCCAAGTATTGGAGTTTCCTCTTCAGCATCAGTCCTTCAAATGAACACCCAGGACTGGTCTCCTTTAGAATGGACTGGTTGAATCTCCTTGCAGTCCAAGGGACTCTCAAGAGTCTTCTCCAACACCACAGTTCAAAAGCATCAATTCTTCGGCCCTCAGCTTTCTTTACAGTCCAACTCCCACATCCATACATGACCACTGGAAAAACCATAGCCTTGATGAGACAGACCTTTGTTGACAAAGTAATGTCTCTGCTTTTGAATATGCTATCTAGGTTGGTCATAACTTTCATTCCAAGGAGTAAGCATCTTTTAATTTCATGGCTGCAGTCACCATCTGCAGTGATTTTGGAGCCCCCCAAAATAAAGTCTGACATTGTTTCCACTGTTTCCCCATCTATTTCCCATGAAGTGATGGGACAAGATGCCATGATCTTCGTTTTCTGAATGTTGAGCTTTAAGCCAACTTTTCACTCTCCTCTTTCACTTTCATCAAGAGGCTTTTTAGTTCCTCTTCACTTTCTGCCATAACCCTGGTGTCATCTGCATATCTGAGGTTATCAATATTTCTCCCAGCAATCTTGATTCCAGCTTGTGCTTCTTCCAGCCCAGCGTTTCTCATGATGTACTCTGCATAGAAGTTAAATAAGCAGGGTGACAACATACAACCATGACATATTCCTTTTCCTATTTGGAACCAGTCTGTTGTTCCATGTCCAGTTCTAACTGTTGCTTCCTGACCTGCATATAGGTTTCTCAAGAGGTAAGTCAGGTGGTCTGGTATTCCCATCTCTTTCAGAATTTTCCACAGTTTATTGTGACCCACACAGTCAAAGGCTTTGGCATAGTCAATAAAGCAGAAGTAGATATTTTTCTGAAACTCTCTTGTTTTTTTGAGGACCCAGTGGATGTTGGCAATTTGATCTCTGATTCCTCTGCCTTTTCTAAAACCAGCTTGAACAACTGGAAGTTCATGGTTCACATATTGCTGAAGCCTGGCTTGGAGAATTTTGAGCATTACTTTACTAGAGTGTGAGATGAGTGCAATTGTGCAGTAGTTTGAGCATTCTTTGGCATTGCCTTTTTTTGGGATTGGAATGAAAACTGACCTTTTCCAGTCCTGTGGCCACTGCTGAGTTTTCCAAATTTGCTGGCATATTGACTGCAGCACTTTCACAGCATCATCTTTCAGAATTTGAAATAGCTCAACTATATATATAATATCAAATTTGGACAGAAGCACTATTTTTTTTCAAACTGGCATGATATTCCTATTTTTACTGTATCTATTACTGCTGAATATACTCAATTCTTCTGACCATGTTGATATTATCATACACTCTGTTAATTTACAACTTGCCAGAAAATATCCAGTGTACATATGTATTGATGACTGTACTGGACACTATATGAAGTCCAGACAGAAAGATTTCCTATGGTCATGAAATTGATAAATCAAGGTAAAGAGAGAAAGCTAAAAAAAATGATTGAAAGAACACAGACTAAAGTTAGAAAAAAAAAACAAAACTATTCTTCTAACTCAGAGTTCCCATAAGATTATTTTGGCTTTCCTTTTTTTTTCCTTTCATTTATAAAATAATTGACTCAAACCATACAGCTTTAAGGTAATTTCTGATGCTAGAATAAAATGATGATATATATTATAAAATAAATAAATGATAAAATCATATTCCCTGGATGTACATAGTAGTTTATCTTGAAAATAAAACTAATATTGAGTGCTTTCTATGTGTCAAGCATAAGTTATATCATGAGCTTATATCATGAGCTATCCAAAAGAACCCTAGGAGGTAGTACTTTAAAACCTTGTGGAAAAAAAATAATTTCATTCCTTTTTCTGAGTTACATCCAAATGGGTTACATTTTTTTTTAAAGAATGAGATAAAAGTTTCTTGTTATGAAGAGACCTTTGAAGATGTTATTCTGACATCCCTTTTATTTTCTACCTGAGACAGTGTTAAACAATTCCAAATATTACCTGCAGCCTCCTGCTTATGAAGTTTTATTTTCATTCCAAATGTCCCAAATGTCTAACTACTTAGGACCCATGAGTGCTTTTCACAGCCAAACACCATGACAGCTGTTCTGGAATACTTAAAAGCAAGGAGGGTGATCTGACTTCTTTTATTACCTTCACTGAGGGAGAAAGGTCTGGTCACAGTGATAAGTATTAAGCACTTTTTCACTTCATTCAAGGCACTAAGGATCCTTATTTTCCCATCTTCTCTATTTATTAAAAATAATAAAATTGCAAGCTAGCATACGTATTGCACAAAGTTCTCATGAGTATTTCAGTAGTGATGACATTTTGAAAAGGAATGGGAAAGATCTTAGTATACATGGCTTTAGAAAGAGTAATTAAAATTTACTAGTTCCGCATTTTCAAAAACATGATTGATTGTATAATGGCAAATATTTTACAAATCCTAATATAATAGGAGTATTTTGTTTTTTTATAAAGACAGACATTAATTTTCCTACACACCAAGTAACGTAGTTAAGCTTAGTCAACATCATGCTATTATGTCTGAGGTGGACAAATTGAAATCAAGTGGAGACATAACAATCTCACTTTCCTCATTTGCTATAAAACAGATGCCTAAGAGTAAGATTTTCATAAATGAAGAAGAAAAAATAAGAAAGGAAAGGAATATATGAATAGGCTTTTATAAAGTGTTTTTAAATATAAAATATTTGCATGCAGAGAACTGGACTAACCTGCATTTTGTCGCATTAAAAAAAAATGAAAGCTAATTTTATATAATTTTAAAAACTCAAAATGCACTCTTGTTTTATTTCATAGATTAAAAAAGGGGGTTAATAAAGTTCCACAGTCTATAAGTAAAATATACATGCTAATTTCTGTTGCTTTGATGTTAGAACCCATCTAACCCACCTCAGTAAGCCACAGAGATGTTAGAGACACAGTGCTCCCCTCTCCTAGGGCAGTTTGCTGACTGCTGCTTCTCTTTAGAACAGTAGCATCATTCAAATGAGAGAACTTTGCCAATATTTGATGAAAACTGAAATGACTATTTCATACACTTATAATTGAACTTTCAAAGTCTAATTTCTAGAAAACATGTCCACTTAAATTTGATAGTATATAATTAGATTGCTTTAGCTCCAGTTATAAACTATAGGGGAGTGTGTGTGTGTGAATACATGATTTAAGTGTCAAAATTCAAACTGTACAATAGAGGTAATAGAAAACACTAATGGAGAGATTAGGCATTAAGTTTCTACCATTGGGTTTGTTTGTGTTTGTCATAAATTTACAAGAAAGATTGTGCTCATAAAAATTAGAATAAGTTTAAAAAAGTCTGTAAAGTTATTTCCCTGATAACTTAATCTTCCAAAGGCAGAACAATTTTTTAAATGCATACTTTTTTGAGTAATAGCAAAAGTTCATTCAAAGAAGATAGTTGAGTCTGAACATTTATTTAATTTAATAATTACATATTTAAAATATTAAATAATATATTGGCATTAGGCATTGAATTAAAAATTTTGATATGAAATATGAATATTTTTGTTAAAAGTAAATATTTTGGCAGGGAAGGATGAATGAAATATATTCTTTGAAATGAAACAAAGAAATGAAATATATTTGTGTATATTTGGTAATAAAGGTAAGATAGCAATTTATAGGAATTATTTATCATAATTAAAAAAATGCTTTAATGAAGATGTCAATTCCTCCACTTCAGCCTAACAACTTCAGGAGCATATCAGTTTCAAAGCCTAGTTGGAAGCCTTTAAAATCTAGTACTGAGAAGAATGGGTAATTTAAGCAACAAATATTCCAAAGATGAAAGACTTTTTAAATGCTCCCTTTATGTTCATTCTTTTCTCCCCAAAGACAGGCTCTTTATTTACTTCAAAGTAAGACTTAGTGGTTCTACTAACTCAGCTGGAAACTGATTAATATTTTGTTCTGCCCCTTCATCCTTGAAATTTTATTTTTAATTTTCTAGTCTCCTTCCATTTACAACAATTGAAAAGGAGAAGTTACACATGGCTCTTTTGTGGACAACCACTTTGATAAATACTGTTGTAATTATTACCTTTGGCACAGCAATATGGCCTGGACATTCCACAAACATGTGGTCTCTATTTGGAAGGAGGCCTGCACTTAATCTATGGAAATACAATGTAATATTAAGGAATCAATGCACGATGAATAAAGACCAGCATTCACCTAAGTTAAATTCAGAGTTCTCTTTTCTATATAAAACTGCTGTTTGACTCAGTATAGAACTGAATGAAGAAAGAATGATTGTTGTAATAACATATATTTTTAAAGCACATTATAAAACATAAATTTAACATTTCATGTATTCCTATTTTTCTGGCATATATACCCATGAAATCTGAGATTTCTCTCTTTAGAGATCTTTATGTCAGTGACTAAGTTAATACCAACCTAGATAGCATATTCAAAGGTCCATCTCATCAAGGCTATGGTATTTCCAGTGGTCATATATGGATGTGAAAACTGGACTGTGAAGAAGGCTGAGCACTGAAGAATTGATGCTTTTGAAGTGTGGTGTTGGAGAAGACTCTTGAGAATCCCTTGGACTACAAAGAGATCCAACCAGTCCATTCTGAAGGAGATCAGCCCTGGGAGTTCTCTGGAAGGAATGATGCTAAAGCTGAAACTCCAGTACCTTGGCCACCTCATGCAAAGAGTTGACTCATTGGAAAAGACTCTAATGCTGGGAGGGATTGGGGGCAGGAGGAGAAGGGGACGACAGAGGCTCATGAGATGGCTGGATGGCATCACCGACTTGATGGACATGAGTTTGGGTGAACTCCGCAAGTTGGTGATGGACAGGGAGGCCTGGCATGCTGTGATTCATGGGGTTGCAAAGGGCCGGATATGACTGAGCAACTGAACTGAACTGAACTGAACTGAACATGCTTTTGCCTGAATATAATAAATTGTTTCTTATTTCAATTTTTAAACTTAATGTTCAGTTGTATTTAGAGCTTTACACAAAGGTTTTACATAAAAACTTTATATACTTTTTTTATTGCTTTGTTTTTTATACCTATTATTATTATTTTTTTTTTACGTATTTCTTCCATTGTACCGACTGATGGGTAGTGGTAGCTCAATGGTTAAAAAATGTGTCTGCAGTGCAGGAAACAAGGATTTGATCTCTGGCAACCCATTCAAGTATTCTTACCTTGAGAATCAAATGAATAGAGAAGCTTGTCAGATTACAGAGCATGGGGTCTCAAAGAGTTGGACACAACTTAGTGACTGAGCATACATGCACATAAATCATTACATGTGGAAATAACACTTTTCAAAAACATATCAGAAAAAATGGTGGATAACTTTGGTAGAAATTAATTAAATGAGACCATCATGAACATTTCTGTTTAGCTGTCATTTTATATGGCAATTGTCAAATCTTACAGTAGAAAATTTTTAAGTAACATTGGATAGTGGGAAAATCAGAAAGTCCTTTCACAAAAATTCACTTGTGTTTGTATATGTGTATACATGCATGTGATTTTCTTTCTAATATGTGCCCTGTAAGGCCTAGAAAACAAAATAAAATGGCTAGAGGCTATCATGAAAATTGTTGGGGTAGATGAAGCACAAGCTGGAATCAAGATTGCCAAGAGAAATATCAATAATCTCATATATGCAGATGATGAAGGAGCCTTGCGGGCTACAGTCCATGGGGTCACAAAAAGTCAGACACGACTGAGCAACTGACACACGCAGTTGACACTACCCTTATGGCATAAAGCAAAGAGAAACTATGGAGCCTCTTGATGAAGCTGAAAGGGGAGAGTGAAAAAACTGGCTTAAATTTCAACATTCAGATAACTAAGATCATGACATCCGGTACCATTGCTGCTAAGTCACTTCAGTCATGTCTGACTGTGTGTGACCCCACAGACGACAGCCACCAGGCTCCCCCGTCCCTGGGATTCTCCAGGCAAGAACACTGGAGTGGGTTGCCATTTCCTTCTCCAATGCATGAAAGTGAAAAGTGAAAGTGAAGTCGCTCAGTCGTGTCCGACCCCCAGCGAGCCCATGGACTGCAGCCCACCAGGCTTCTCCATCCATGGGATTTTCCAGGCAAAGTACTGGAGTGGGTGCCATTGCCTTCTGCGATACCTTCTCCGATACATTGCCTTCTCTGGTATCATTACTTCATGGCAAATAGATGGGGAAACAATGGAAACAGTGACACACTTTATATTCTTAGGCTCCAATATCACTGCAGATGGTGACTGCAGCCATGAAATTAAAAGATGCTCCTTGGAAGGAAAGTTATGACCAATCTAGACAGCATATTAAAAAGCAGAGACATTACTTTTGCCGACAAAAGTCTGTATAGTCAAAACTATGGTTTTTCCAGTAGTCATGTGTAGATGTGAGAGTTGGACCACGATGAGAGCTGAATGCATAAGAATTTATCTTTTTGAACTGTGGTGTTGGAGAAGACTCTTGAGAGTCACTTCAACAGCAAGGAAATCAAACTAGTCAATCCTAAAATAAAGCAATCCTGAATATTCATTGGAAGGACTGATGTTGAAGCTGAAGCTATGATACTTTGGCCACCTGATGGGAAAAGCCAACCCATGGGAAAAGATCTTGATGCTGAGAAAAACTGAAGGCAGGAGGAGAAGGGGATGACAGAGGACAAGATGGTTGGATAGCATCACTGACTTGATGGACACGAGTTTGAGTAAGGTCCAGGAGATGGGGAAGTAGGAAATAGCAAGATATAAAGTCAGAAAATTAGTAGATGAAGGGCATTTTGAGAAGCAGGAAAAGTCTACAGCATTGCAGGGTGTGTAGGGAAAGAAAGGCTGAGATAACATATACATACACACAGGCAAAATATTAGAGGCTTTTTATAGAGAGAGGTCTGTAATTTTCCAAATTAAGAGGGCAGGGATTCAGAGCAAAGGAGACCAAGAAGGAGCAACTAATGAGGTAAAAAGAGAAACTAAGTGAAGAAAATACTTTAAGGAGAGGAATCTTATCACCTGTATCAAATGCACTTAATAAGTCCAGGAAGATAGGGACAAAACATGAATACCTAAAAAAGTGGATATCACTGGTGCCCTTGGCATGAACAGAAACTGTGAAATGGAAGGTAAGAACAAAGTCTGAATACACAAAATTCAAGCCAAAATAACAAAAAAGGAATTAGAGACACATTTCAGCAATCCTTTTCTAAGAGTTTTGTTGTAGAAAGGATTAAGAAAATATTAAAGCAGGTATGAAGTCAATGGAAATGATCTAGTAGAGAGGAGAAAAATGATACAAGAAATATAAAACAGATGAGACAATTATTCAAGTGATGTTCTTCGTAAGTAGAAGGAGTAACCATAGTCATGGGCACAAGTGGAGGGTTTGGTGTTAGATTGGAACATAAATGGTTAATCCAAAATAATCAGTAAATTAATTAATTCACCATATTTGCCAGGTACTATTGTTTGTGATATTATTTTGTAAGACAATACAGATATAAAAATGAATAAAATAGAGATTTCATCATGGGGATTAAAGTCCCATCATGGAGCTAGTAGTGAGCAAAATCCATTTTACTAAATTTTAGTTTAAAAAGATTCAATTTTAGTGTTAAAAGTTTCAAAGTACAGTGCTATCATGATGGAGAAAATGACTGAATAAGAGAATGAGTGCATAATGATGAAGGAGGGTTCAGAAAAAGACATTGTAGTAAAGTCCAGGTTTTAATGATGACTCAGAATGAAAGATGGAGAAAGACTGTTTTAGACACAAGACATAGTAAGTTCCATAAAAATATGGATTTTTACAGGTTTAATGTTCTACAGGTTTAGTAGTTCTGTAAATAATGTTAATGGATTATGGTGCATGTATGGTAGGTGAGCAGAACAGGCCAGTGGTGGTCACATTCAAGATTTTGTTTACCACGCTTAAAATGAATTTCATTCTGTGTTTTGGGGGCTGAAATATGCAGGAGATTAAGGATGCCTGTCACGTTCATACTTGGATGGCTAGCCGAGTGAAAATTAGGTTACTAATATAGGGATTAACAGTGAAGAATGTTAGAATATAGGTATAAATTTAGATGTATATATACTGTTTGGTATGAAAATTATTTTCTGTTGGAAAGCATATGTAAGTGGACATAGCTAAAGGAAATCACAGATGCATCTGGGTCTCAGATCAGGTGTATACAGTCAAGAGCAGGGAGTTATGCTAGTTTTACATGCAGGAAACTGGTACAATTTTTGGAGATCTTTTAAAATGTATAAATTATGTAATACAGTGTTTGGTACAGTGTCTTTAAATACAGCCATGAGAAATGATTTCTAAAGCTTAAACTTTATTAATTCAATAGTAAATTTATTGATGTGGAGGAGTTTGGGAGGTAAAAAACAAAGCTATGGGCTTAGATACAAATACTGAGATTCTAGAAAGATGGGAGAGGGAAAGGACACAAACATCTCAGGAGTATAAAGGAGCTGAAGAAAAATACCGGGAAAAACAGTTAAAGAAGAAATAAAACAACTAATTCAATTAAGGAGAGAATTTCATAGGCGTGAAATGATGAGTGTTCATAATGTATTAAATATTATAGAGCTTGAAAGCTATGGAAGTAGTTTCTTTAGTGGAAATTAATTTCTTAAATATGTTTTGCTTGTATATAAGTAAGTTGTTGCAAGAAGATGAGGTAACGATTAGTTATTTTAAAATAAAAATAAAAATCTCTCTGACAGATTAACTTTATTCTGGGGAAAGACAGGAGAATTTCCTAGACAAAGAATCACAAAAAGTCTTTAAATTTTTTGTTTAAATGTCTTTAAATACATTGTCACTATACCCTAACTTTATAGCTAAAATTTTGAGAATTTTAATAGACTTGGACAGTAGCAACTTTAGTAATATTCCTTTCTCTTTTTAAACCTTAACACAGATTAATATAAATAGGCTTCATGGTAATTGATTGTTTTCAGTTGAGTGCAGTGAAAATACTAGTGCTACTGAGATGAGGTTTTTAAAATACTACATTCATAGCATTTATATAAAAAAATCATGTCTTTGGATGTCGCAAAAACAGTGTCAAATGCTAAAATTATGTAATTAGATAAAGATATTTTTAATTCAAAAATGTTATTTCTATTCTGTCAGTTTACCTATCATCAATTAATACATCAAAATGCTTTAGTAGATAGAATGTGAAACAGGATAAAAATTATTCTAACCTCTTGAAATTTGTGGCAGTGTGTGTGTATATGCACTCACAAATATATAAATATGTGTGTGATTCTGCAAACGATGAAAGGTTTTCTTGAAAGTATTGGGGCAGCTGTGCTCTTTTCATCCTGCTTCCTTTTTCATGAATACAAAAGTAGCATTTAACTTACCATTGTTCTCAAGGGTTGATTTTACAAGCAGTAGAAAAGCAGCTAGGAAAATGATTTTGTTACTTTAGCATAGCTGGGTAATTAAAATTTTCTGGATTAGAGATATTTGAGTGTTTTCCATGTTGCTGATGATAGTTCTTACTAATGATATTAGCGCAGTAATTTTCTAATTCCAAATGTTAAGTATTTTTGTGTGGTTAAGTGATTTTGTTGAGTCATATAGATAAATTAAGTATGAAATTGAAGCTGTGAACATTTGCAGAAATTGTGTTCTTGTTTCCAGCTGCTCAACACTTCTATAGTATTGCCCCAACCCCTTCAGCTTTTATTTTTCTTCAGAAGTAGTATATGGGAAGGTATAAGGACTCCACGTTGTATCTTTCTCCTCTTACGATAGAAAGAAGAAAGGGACATAATACCAAAAAGAATAAAGCTATCAAGGTAATAGGTGAGAAATACAGTTGGATCATAGAGACTGATGTTATGGCTGAAAGGAACACTGAAAAGTAAAATATCTCATTTCTTCTTGGTCAGGAAATATTTCATTTAAGTCTCCCATAAAAACAAAAAAAAATGCTACTTTTATCTTTGATGATTTCCAGAACTTCCACATTGCTCCCCGCAGCCATTTATTCAAGTGTATGATTACTATATTTGTGCAGATTATTAAAACTTATTACTGTGAAAGTTAACTTGAATTCTTTGTAGTGTTCTTTAATATGTCTTTGATGTAACAGTTGTTTTGAAAATCCCCATTTTTCTCAACAAAGAAAGAGTTATTTCTTTCCATTTATACATAGTTGTTTCTTTTTGCTTGTTACTATTCTTTTGAATTCTTTAGATTCGTAGACTATAAGTTCCAAGTTTTGTTTATTTAAAATTGGATATGATCTTTAATAAGCCACAGTAATGTCCTCCCAGTCTTTCAACAAATTTTTTATCTATATCAATATTTATTGGTAGGAGGAAGGACTAACAATACTACATTGAGAGGCAGTTTTAACTATCCTGGTGATTATGGAAATCGACAAATTTCTCTACATGTCCTTAACCAAAAACAAAAAAAAAAAAAAAAAAAAAAATGCCCACATATAAGTCCAAACAGAAAACAAATACAATCAAACCACCCATAGCCTATACTCCTATAGCCTATACTCCTATAGCCTATACTTATCAGCAAAGCATACAACAAACTGTAGCTTCTGTGTATATCGGGAAATACAGATATCTGACGAGCAGAGTTTTCTGTTAAGTCTAAGAAAGAGTGTAGAACTAGGTAGGGATTGGGCAGGAGAGAGAGGAGTAGAATCCTCATGGTGGAGAATAGAAAGCAATAACAAGGGTTATCCTAAGAGAAGGCTTCCCAGACTGTGCTAGTGGTAAAGAATCTTCCTGCCAATGCAAGAGATGCAAGAGACAGGAGTTCTATTCCTCATCAGGAAGAACTCCTGGAGTAGGAAATGGCACCCCACTCTTGTATTCTTGCCTGGAAAATTCCATTGGCAGAGGAGCCTGATGGATTATTGTTGTTATATAGCTGCAAAGTGACTATAGCTGCAAAGTGTCAGACACAACTGAGCTACGGAGCACATACACACACACACACACATCCCAGGAGAGAGTTTTTACATTGATTCAGTTCAGTTCAGTCACTCAGTCATGTCCAGCTCTTTGCGACCGCATGGACTGCAGCTCTCCAGGCTTCCCTGTCTGTCCATCACCAGCTCCCAGAGTTTGCTCAAACTCATGTCCATTAAGTCAGTGATGCAATTTACATTGATTATAAAATAGCCAAAATAGTTCTGAGATCCAGTGGATCAAAGAATAAACTATTGTCATTCTTGGATAGACATTACTTCTGGGAAAGGAAAAAGGAACACAGAGGGGAAGGTGTTCCTCATAAGTATGGTAGCAGTAAAGTATGAATGCTACTAAAGAATGATGATATCAGAGATTCAGAGGAAATGTACATAGCACACAATATACTACCAAAGTGAAGGTGTATTTTCATTAAATATACCTAGGGGTGAAAGCAGAATAAGACATACACAAACTGAATCCAAATTAATTACCCCAAACATCTATACTTAGCCCATTTTGAATTGTCTACTGTTTTAAGACATTTCAATGTAAATAATAATACAGCTCTCATTTAAAAATAGTGTAAAAAGAGAAAAATAATTAAAACATTTTACTAAGTTAACATTAGTATATCCCTGCTCCAGCATACATAGATTCATACAGAAAGACATGAAAGAAAGTAAAGTGGGATCTTCACCCCAGCTTGAATTCAAAGGAATTTAACCAATACCAAAGATAGGAAATAACACTGAAATCAGAAGTTCATAATTTCAAAATAAATATGATAATATCTATGAGAGATAGCTGATGGGTCACACAAAAGGAATGGATGAAAAAGACAGAATTGTCTCCAAAAAGGAATATGAATTATATGGTATCCACTAGAGAAGAGTTTAATGAGTGAAATTACAGTGAAGAATATATGATATAGAACTGAAGGACAGGTCCCTTCCTGGCACTTTGTTAAAACTTCTCCAGTAAGCCTGTGCCCCTCCTCTTTTCAACAAAACAGGTCTTTTGAAGAGCACCATTAAACTTGTTCCTTGCTGTTCAGTGATGAAGTCATGTCTGACTCTTTGAGACCCCAAGGACTGCAGCACATCAGGCTCCTCTGTCCTTCAGTATCTCCTGGAGTTTTCCCAAATTTATGTCCATTGCACATTGGTAAATCCACTGGATAGTGTTCATCCCTTGTAGGAAATCAATATTTCATACAAAAGGTCTCTCACTTCTCCTTGAGACTCTTTTCATTTTTAACTTGGCTTTAAGTGTACTACACTTTGTCCTAATTCTGTTGTTTGTTCTACTTCTGTTACTGCTGCTTCTCCATCTCACTGCTGAGTTTTCTCATTTCCCCAACATATAAAATCTTGGTTGCTGCAGAATTCTGTTCTCAGATATCATATTCTATATGTACTTGATCTATTTGCCTATTTCTTATAGTCTGTGGTTTTCAATAACATTTACTCTTTGACAAATATCAAATGTTTAAATCCAATCTCAACTGTCCCTTAAACTATACTCATAAAAAACTTCTTTAAACAACACTTACATTTTTTATATCTCCTCCTACTCCTGGAACTTTATGTCCACTGTTACGGTTTTATCTTTCTCTATAAAACTGATCACTTTTACATATTATATGTTTAATTATGTATTTTTTTATTGTCTGTATTTTCTATAGTGTAAGCTCTACATCTCCAGTACCTAGAGTTGTGTCTAGTGCATAATATGTGTTTTAAAAACGTTTCTTCAATATAAAATGAATGAGTGATCAATAAATCATTCAACTGTGGGCCCCAAACTCATATTTGTTAAGTAGGTATCCCTTGGACTGCAAGGAGATCCAACCAGTCCATTCTGAAGGAAATCAGCCCTGGGATTTCTTTGGAAGGAATGATGCTAAAGCTGAAACTCCAGTACTTTGGCCACCTCATGTGAAGAGTTGACTCATTGGAAAAGACTCTGATGCTGGGAGGGATTGGAGAAGGGGACGACAGAGGATGAGATGGCTGGATGGCATCACTGACTCGATGGACGTAAGTCTGAGTGAACTCCGGGAGTTGGTGATAGACAGGGAGGCCTGGCGTGCTGCGATTCATGAGGTCGCAAAGAGTCGGACACGACTGAGAGACTGAAATGAACTGAACAGAATTTACTGCAGCATAAAGACCAATTTAATATTTAAAATATTATTTGTGTGAAGTTGGTAACTTAATTTCTTTCTGTGAGGCACTTTTTGAGAAGGTTAATATTAAAGCAATCTGATTTTAGGTTCATGTTTTGATAAGGTGTACATGATGATATGTTTGGCCAATCTTTGAATGTTTAAATTTCAGATAGATTATTCAGTTTTACTAAGGATAATACTTCACTTTTCCCTTTAGATTGCTAATTTCAAAAAGAATTATTTGGCTTACTTTAGTGCATCATATTTCAAAGATGTGTGTAAGCAACACTAAAACAAATAAGCAGTTCTTAATTTCATTGCGTTTTTTAGTTCACTCACCATGAGTAAACACGGATTTGAAACCTCTGTAGATGCTATCAGTGTCCTGTTTACATCCTCTTAATTGTGCTTCCATGCACAACAGGTAGACTTCCAGGCATCAGCACTGCAGTGCTTTGCCCATGGGTTCTCTCTGGCCGCTAGATTCTGCTTTATTGGCCCACATTGCAGTCCAGAAGTGACAGGAAACTAATACTTTCAGAATTAGCCCTAAAAAGATGACTGATGGAAATTTGTATATAAAATCCCCAGATTTTTCATATTTTGGTGAGGAGTAGAGAATTTCAGAGGTATCTATATATTCCACACCATTCTCAAATTTATCCAAAAGACTATATATGTATATATATATTTAATTGATGATGATACTGATTTTTCCTCTTTTCCTATCTCAATTCCCCACTCACTGTTCTAAGATCACCTGCCTATATTAGTTTCTTATTGCTACTATAACAAATTAAAACACATTTAGTAGCTTAAAACAATAAAAATTTATTATCTTTATAGTTTAGGAAGTCAGAAATCCAAAATCAATTTTACTTGACTAAACTCAAGGTGTTAGATGGTCTGTTCCATCTGGAGGCTTTAGGGGGAGATGTGTTTCCTTGCCTTTGTTGGTGTTTAGAAGTCATCTTCAGTCCTTGACTGGTGATATTCTAGTTAGCATCACTCTATCCCTTTGATTCCACTGTCATATTTTATTCTACTGACCCCGACTTGTAAGGATATTTGTGACTGAGTTTGACCCACTCAGATAGTTTAGGATAATCTCTTTAACCTGTGATATTTAATTTATTCAAAGCTGCCAGTCTCTTTTACCACTTAAGGTAACATAGTCACCTACGAGTAAGTCCTAGACATTTTTGAGGAATTATTCAGCTTACCATATAACACAAATAAGTTACATAACCTGAGACTTTGCTGCAGATTCATCTCGATAGTTGCCCTTGGTCTAGAACAGTTTATAACATAGTGTTCATAAATGTATCTGAATTTGCCAAGTTAGGAACAGAAAGTACCTTCACTTTTTACTACACTTTATGCTGAAACATCTTTTATTTTGTATGACAAGAGTAATTCTGTAATTTTAATAGTACTTCTGATAACTTTGAGTAGAAAATGTACATGCATAAACAGTTTTTCTTATATTCTAATATTTAGGGAATGGTGTTCAAGATTGCTGTCTTAACACTTGTTCCAACAAAATTTCAAAGGTTGTTTTATCTCACTAAGCTTCATTAGCTATCAGAATCCAAAGAAGATGCAATCATTATAAGAAAAATTTTAAGAAGAAATAATAATGATATTAAATGGAATAAAAATTTTAACATAAAATCCAATATTTATGGAGTAATTACTGTATGCAACATAAAGTATTGGTGATGTGTATGAATTATATCATTCAATATTCTTAACAAAACTTTGATTTAGATTTTATTACCTCCATTCTTCAGATGAGAAAAATAATGTTGAGGAAATTTGATAAAATCATATGGCTTAGAAAAGAATATATACTTAAATGTCTAAACCCTCCTGGGCAGGCTCTCTGCTAGCATATGTCTAGTGATGACTGCTAGTGATGACTTTGTTTAAAAAAAGAAAAAATAGAAAATAATTAGAATTAGGAAAAAAAAAAAACACCCAATCTGGCAGACTAATTGGAAAATGTACCCCTGCTTGCTGGAAAAATTAATTAGTTAAAATGTCATTTCTTCCTCCAAAATGACAGTACATTCTGGGCTGGATTTTAGCCCCGTTGGCCAGAGGCCCTTGTTGTGGACACAATTTGTACAACTGTTCACAGAAAAAGCCTCTTCAAGTTATTAAGGGGCCTCTTCAACTTAGTGTAACCAATGTCTCATTTTTGTCAATTGTGTCTGCTCTTCAGATTAAGACACATACTGGCATATGGATTACCAGAATATGTTTGCTTGAGAGACTGAGTAACTTTCTGGAGAAAACAAAAATCATCCAAAGAAAACACAGACTGAATTGTAAAACGTATACCCCAGTTACTGGTAACAAATACCTGGTGATCTGGGGAAAGGAAAATTCACGCACTTATTCCCCCAAGTTATTCATATTTTCATTGATTGAGTAATAATTTCATGGCAATAATATTTAACCTTTATTTTTGTTGTTCAGTCTGTAAGTTATATCTGACCCTTTGTGACCCCCTGGACTGCAGCACTGTAGACTTCCCTGGCCTTCACTATCTCCCAGAGTTTGTTCAAATTCATGTCCACTGAGTCATGCCATCTCATCCTCTGCCACACTCTTCTCCTTTTGCCTTCAATCTTTCCCAGCATCAGAGTCTTTTCCAATGAGGCAGCTTTTCATATCAGGTGGCCAAAGTATTGGAGCTTCAGCATCAGTCCTTCCAATGAATATTCAGGGTTGATTTCCTTTAGGAGTGACTGGTTTGATATCCTTGCTGTCCAAGGGACTCTCAAGTCTTCTCCAATACCACAGTTCAAAAGCATCAATTCTTAGCTTTACCAGTTTATAACTGTTTGATCTTTCGTAGTTTCTTAACTTTTCTCAGCTTCAGTTTTCTCATCCATGAAATTACAATAATAATGCCACCTAAATCATAGTATTTTTATGAAGATTAATTTATTATACCTGAAGCATAAAAATCACCATACTAACTTTTTAAGTTAACAAAAAGCGAATGTGCCAGGTAATGTACGAGAACTATACATATGTACATTTTCCACTTGCTTTGTCAGTTTAGAGAAAGAACACATTTCATATAGTGATTATAATTAATGTGAAAAGTGATGTCAACAATAAACACAGTGTGATACAGTAGTATAAAGAAGAAAAACTCACTTAGAATTCACAATTAATACAAAGTCTAATCTAAGACGTGAAGGTAAATGTGTAAATTCAATGAAAATATGGGTGGAGAGTACCAGGGGAGATTTTATATGTTGAGGAAAATATATCACATAAGAGGCAAGATTATGTGCTAAGGACCAGAGTTAAGAGTGAAGAAATCTGTTATATCCAGGAATCTGCAAGTAGTTCAGAGAAGGCAATGGCACCCCACTCCAGTACTCTTGCCTGGAAAATCCCATGTATGAAACAGCCTGGAAGGCTGCAGTCCATGGGGTCGCTGAGGGTCAGACACAACTGAGCGACTTCACTTTCACTTTTCACTTTCCTGCATTGGAGAAGGAAATGGCAACCCACTCCAGTGTTCTTGCCTGGAGAATCCCAGGGGTGGTGGAGCCTGGTGGGCTGCCGTCTCTGTGGTCGCACAGAGTCGGACATGACTGAAGTGACTTAGTAGCAGCAGCAGCAGCAAATAGTTCAGAATGAGAGAAACACTGTAAGGAGGAGTATAGGTAATTAAGAAAAATGAGACTTGAAACTGAAGCAGAGAACCGATTCTAATCTAAATGATCCTTTACATTACACCAACTGGGGAATATGGAGTCACTAAAAGAAAGGCAATGCCAAAGAATGCTCAAACTACTGCACAATTGCACTCATCTCGCGTGCTAGTAAAGTAATGCTCAAAATTCTCCAAGCCAGGCTTCAGCAATATGTGAACCGTGAACTTCCAGATGTTCAAGCTGGTTTTAGAAAAGGCAGAGGAACCAGAGATCAAATTGCCAACATCCGCTGGATCATGGAAAAAGCAAGAGAGTTCCATAAAAACATCTATTTCTGCTTTATTGACTATGACAAAGCCTTTGACTGTGTGGATCACAATAAACTGTGGAAAATTCTGAAAGAGATGGGAATACCAGAGCACCTGACCTGCCTCTTGAGAAACCTATATGCAGGTCAGGAAGCAACAGTTAGAACTGGACATGGAACAACAGACTGGTGCCAAATAGGAAAAGGAGTACGTCAAGGCTGTATATTGTCACCCTGCTTATTTAACTTCTATGCAGAGTACATCATGAGAAACGCTGAGCTGGAAGAAGCACAAGCTGGAATCAAGATTGCTGGGAGAAATATCAATAACCTCAGATATGCAGATGACACCACCCTTATGGCAGAAAGTAAAGAGGAACTAAAAAGCCTCTTGATGAAAGTGAAAGTGGAGAGTGAAAAAGTTGGCTTAAAGCTCAACATTCAGAAAACTAAGATCATAGCATCTGGTCTCAGTTCAGTTCAGTTCAGTCGCTCAGTCGTGTCTGACTCTTTGAAATCCCATGAATCGCGGCATGCCAGGCCTCCCTGTCCATCACCAACTCCCAGAGTTCACTCAAACTCACATCCATCGAGTCAGTGATGCCATCCAGCCATCTCATCCTCTGTCGTCCCCTTCTCCTCCTGCCCCCAATCCCTCCCAGCATCAGAGTCTTTTCCAATGAGTCAACTCTTCGCATGAGGTGGCCAAAGTACTGAGTTTCAGCTTTAGCATCATTCCTTCCAAAGAAATCCCAGGGCTGATCTCCTTCAGAATGGACTGGTTGGATCTCCTTGCAGTCCAAGGGACTCTCAAGAGTCTTCTCCAACACCGCAATTCAAAGGCATCAATTCTTCGGTGCTCAGCCTTCTTCACAATCCAACTCTCACATCCATACATACCACTGGAAAAACCATAGCCTTGACTAGACGGACCTTTGTTGACAAAGTAATGTATCTGCTTTTCAATATGCTATCTAGGTTGGTCATAACTTTTCTTCCAAGGAGTAAGCGTCTTTTAAGTTTATGGCTGCAGTCACCATCTGCAGTGATTTTGGAGCCCCCCAAAATAAAGTCTGACACTGTTTCCACTCTTCCCCCATCTATTTCCCATGGAGTGATTGGACCAGATGCCATGATCTTCATTTTCTGAATGTTGAGTTTTAAGCCAACTTTTTCACTCTCCTCTTTCACCTTCATCAAGAGGCTTTTTAGTTCCTCTTCACTTTTTGCCATAAGGGTGGTGTCAGTCCCATCACTTCATGGGAAATAGATGGGGAAACAGTGGAAACAGTGTCAGACTTTATCTTTTTTGGCTCCAAAATCTCTGCAGATTGTGACTGCAGCCATGAACTTAAAAGACGCTTACTCCTTGGAAGAAAAGTTATGACCAATCTAGATAGCATATTGAAAAGCAGAGACATTACTTGGCCAACAAAGGTCCATTTAGTCAAGGCTATGGTCTTTCCAGTGGTCATGTATGGATGCGAGAGTTGGACTGTGAAGAAAGCTGAGCACCAAAGAATTGATGCTTGCGAACTGTGGTGTTGGAGAAGACTCTTGAGAGTCCCTTGGGCTGCAAGGAGATCCAGCCAGTCCATTCTAAAGGAGATCAGCCCTGGGTGTTCTTTGGAAGGAATGATGCTAAAGGTGAAACTTCAGTACTTTGGCCACCTCATGTGAAGAGTTAACTCATCGGAAAAGACTCTGATGCTGAGGGGGATTGTGGGCAGGGGGAAAAGGGGACGACAGAGGATGAGATGGGTGGATGACATCACCGACTCAATGGACGTGAGTTTGAGTGAACTCCGGGAGTTGGTGATGGACAGGGAAGCCTGCTGCAATCCATGGGGTTTCAAAGAGTTGGACACGACTGAGCAACTGAACTGAAAATAATTTAATTGGAGAATATAGTGATAAGTTTTGATTGTTTAAGACAACTCTTTATAGAATTGTATCATGACTTATAGTGAGAAAAAAAAATTATCCAATAAGGAAATGATAGTCCAGAGAAAGATAGTGGTAATGGTCACAAGGTAATTAAAGATGTAGAGTTGACAGTTCTCACTGATTTAACATTAGAGCTCATGATTGGTTATATGGTATATTATGATAGGAAATATAGAGGAAAGAGCAGAGGTTTGTAGAGAAGATGAATATTTAGTTTTAACATGTTTTAGACAGCTTTGGTGCATTTATGTGGAAAATGTGGTCCCCAGACTTCAGGATAGAGGGAGATATGAATTCAGAAGGTGTTAGTATCTGGTACAGTTGAAGATATGGGGTGGACAGGATATCTAGGGAGAAAGTGAAGGGTGATTATGTGCAAGGGTCTAGGGCAGATTTCTGGAAGGCTCAAATACTAATAGTGTAGTGTAGAAAGCTTCCCCTGAAATGGATGGGAGTGTGATAGGAAACTCAAGAACTTTTGGTTTAGAAATCATGGTAAAAAGTGTTCCAGATAAATATGAAGAGGCTCAATTCAAGTAGTGGGAATAGAGGTTTAAGTATGAGGAAATGGAGTTAACAGTTATTGATATTTCTCTAAAGAATTTTGATATCATAGTATAGGATAATGCTAATACTGAAGATAAAGTTGGCTTAAGGTAAAAGCTGAGTTATTTTTAAGCTTATGAACACTTGAGCTGTAAATGGCTATGAGAATGAACACAAAGGGAGAAGTAGAAGATACAGAATGGAACAGATACAAAATTTAGTACAAAATTTAACACAATCAGTGGGTGATAAGATACATGAGATTGTGAGCAAATGTAGAGGGATAGATTTTACTAATTAATTCATTATGTCATCAGCTATTTAAGTATTATTTTATCAGGGTCTGTTCTAGGCTTTTCAGATATAAAAGTTAAAAACAGAAGTTTTATTATATTGGTTAAGTGGAAAAGAGAAAAATAAAATTGATAGTAGCATAATAAACTAGTAATAGCATAATAAACCAGTGTGTTATAAATAACACAATAATATGGAAAAATAAAACATATAAGGGGGATCAAGAAAACTGAACATGGGTTTGTACTTAAAAATTAGGTCATTGGGCAACAAATAAAATAGAGAGGAGAAATCAAGATGGCAGAGTAGGAATACCCTGAGCCCATCAGCTCTCATGGACACACAAAAACTACAACAACATAGAGAATGACCCTCTCTGAGAATGACTTGAAGGCTAGCTGAACAGCTCTACCACAATTAAGGATATAAAACAGTATCATGTTATCCAGACCCACATCCTGGATGGATGACCTAAAAGAAGGGAATAACATAGGCTTGGAGGTTCTCCCTAAGGAACATGGGCCCAAGCCCCACATTGAACAACCCAGCTCTGGGTCCTGGCATTAATATCACTCATCATCACAGAGTGCATATCAAAACCATAGTGAGATACTACCTCACACCTGTTATATTGGCTGTCATTGCAAAGACAAGAATTGACAACAAGAGTTGTCAAGGATGAGGAGAAAGGTGTACCCCTGTGTACTGTTAGTGGGAATGTAAATTAGTACAACTACTATGGCAAACAACATGGAAGTTCCTCTAAAAATTAAAATTAAAAATAGAATTACCTTATAATATAGTATTGGTTTTACCATATATACAATATTGTAAAGTTAAAAAAATATAATTACCATATTATCCAGCAGCAGCCATTAATTCTACTTCTAGGTATTTTTCTGAAGAAAACACAGTCACTTATTTGAAGAGATATATGAATCCCAGTGTTCATTGTAATTTACAGTAGCCAAGATATGGAAGCAATCTAAGTACTCACTGACAAGTGAATGTATAAAGAAGTGATGTGTATATATGTGTGTGTATATGTATATATGTGTGTGTATATATATATATATATATATATATATATATAGTATTTTGTTTTCATTTAAGGAGTAACTAAAAAAAATAACATGATGGAGCAAAATATCATAATATTGATTGCCTTATTTTAAACCAATTGAGCACATAGAGAAAAGAGTTTCAGGGAGCTTTGCCTTAACAGCAGAGGCATAAAAAGAGTGCTTTCACATATATATGGTGGTATGTATGTGTGTGTGTGTGCATAAAATGAAGTATTACCCAGCGATAAAAATAATGAAATCTTTCCATTTGCAAGTACATTGATAGAACCAAAGAGTATTAGGCTAAATGAAATAAGTCAGACAGGGAAGGACAAATACTGTGTTCTTACCTATATGTGAAATCTAACAAAACAAAACAAAAAAATATTAAAAAAATGAGACAGATTCATAAGTACCGTGAACAAACTAGTTGTTGCCAGTAGGAAGGTGAGTGGGGAGATGGGTAAAATAGGTGAAGATTATTAAGACATATGAACTACCAGCTATAAAATAAGTCACAGAAATGTACAGCACAGGAAATAGAGTAAACAATATAATAACTTAGTATGGTACAAAATGTATAAAGATATAGAATCACTTTGCTGTACACCTGAAACTAATATAATATTGTAAGTCTACTCCAAATTAAAAAGAAATTGTTACTGTATAGCCTTTCATGAAAAGATAAGGTGAGAAATTTAGCCACTAAAATACCTGAAGGAAGATAATCTCAAGTATAGAAAGTAACTATGGCAGAGATCCTTCGAAAGGGACCTAGTATGGCTGGAACAGAGAGAACAAAACTCAGAGTAGAGAGAGGCCAAAAAATAAAGATTCATCCAATTATATAGAGTCTTGTAGACTGTCAAAAGACTTTGGAATTTACCCCATTTAGTAGAGAAACATTAAATGGATTAATAGGAATAAGATTTATATTTATTATTTATATTTTTATGTTATAGTAATATCTTCTGGGTTGAAAAAAGATATTTGGGAGAGAAATTGATGTCTTAGTGTGCTTAGGTTTCTATAACAAAATATCATAGACAGGGTAGCTTATACATAACAGAAACATTGCTCACAGTTCTGAGGCTGGAAGCCCACAATCACATTCCAGCATGATTGATAGCAGAGCCCTTTTCGTAGTGGTAGACTTCCAACTTCTCATTATATCCTTACATGCCAGAAGGATCAAGGGAGCTCTCTTAGGCATCTTTTATGAGGGAACTAATGACCTAATTCCCTCCCAAAGGGCCCACCTCCTCCTCTTAATGACTTCACAATGGGTGTGAAGTTTCACCATATGAACTTTAGGGAACACAAACATTCAGAGCATAGCAGTTGGAAAGAAGTATGAGGTTACAACAGTATCCAGATGAGAGATGGTGTGTCCTAGACCAAAGTGATAGAAGTCAAAGTGAGAAGAATTTATATTCTGAATAAATTTAGAAAGGGGATTTGAGAAAGGAGGAAAATAGCAAAATACTTATTGGGAGCAAATAATTATCAAGAATGGGAGAGTGACTAGATTAAATAAATTTGGTATGATTTGTCGGGGGAGTTGATAATTTCCTCAGTTCTGTCTCATTGCAACAAAAATTTGAAGTGATGGATGGACCAGTGTTACAGCCCTTGCACAGACTTGTGTTACAGCTCTGTATTACAGCTCAGTTTTATTTAGAAAGCAAAGGAAAATACATCCTTGAGGCATGAAGGCATGCCGGCCCAAAAGACCTTGAAATGAAGAGAAGCCCTGCCCCAATTTTGGCTCCTCTTTTTATATGTTTTTTCTCTTCCCCCTGAGCCTGCCCTATGTAAACTGGGCTAGCCAGGAGGGCTGTTTGTTTTCCCTGAGGTTCTCACTCCAGTCCTCGGATCTTTCTTTGTTCTATTTTTGCGGGGTTTTCCCTTCTTTGTGTTTTAGCCCCTGCCATTCAGGACTCCCTTTCCCTATTCTAACTATCTAACATTCCCCCCTCAAGAGATGGGAGGCTCAATTCTTTGGGAGTAGGGGCTTTGAGGTCCCTCTGGCTACTTCCTGCTGACCTGGGACTGTGAGAGGCATTGGGCCTCCCCCTCTTGCTAGTCTCAAGCCTCTCAGTCCTTATAGCGGTGTCCATCTAAGGGTGAGTGATATTTTCTGTGGTTGGCTGTAGTTTTATATATCGTTGTTGAACTGGCACATGTTGTAGCTTGTTGACCTCGGCAGAGACAAAATGGGTTAGACTATTGATAATACATAGAGCAATCATAAGCAGCATTAATATGGTAATGACAGAAACTAGTAGGGCATTAAAGCAAAGCAAAGTCGCTCAGTCGTGTCCGACTCTATGTGACCCCATGGACTGTAGACCACCAGGCTCCTCCATCCATGGAATTTTCTAGGCAAGAGTACTGGAGTGGGTTGCCATTTCCTTCTCCAGGGGATCTTCCTGACTCGGGGATCGAACCCGGGTCTCCCACATTGCAGGCAGACGTTTTACAGTCTGAGCATTAGCCAACTACAAATTTCCCATCACCAGGAGGATGCCCAAAGAGAGATTGTAGCCACCCCAAGAACACTCCAGCTCATTCTTTGAGATCCTGTAGTATCTGAATGTTTTTCTTGAGGACTGTGAGACTTTCTTTAACTTAACTGGAGGTAGTTACCCAGAAACAGCACGTCTCATCCAAGTGGCTCAAATCCCTCCTTGTTCTGGAATCAGAAAATCTAGCTCTTGTCTGTTTTGGAGTACAACCCCTGCCAAGCTGTGCTAGCTCTTTTGAGCTATCCTGAGAAATCTTATCCAGTGAAATTTAATTTTGAGGGTGTTTATTAGAATGACATTTTTTTGTAGTTCTGAATAGGTGTCTGAGATCTCCCAGGGGCTCATAGGTGTATTGAGTGTCTTCTTCTGTTTACTTCCACGTCTTGACTTGTGAGTAGTAAATCCAGGAGTTGTTTTCTGGTATTTTGACTGCTGTGGGGTTGGGGTGGGGGCGGGGGGTAGAAAGTATTACAGAGTGGGGCCCTTCCATGTTGGCTGAAGTTGAGCCTTTGGGGATCCATCTTTCCAGACTTTAATTAGGACTTGAGTTCCTGAAGCATATAGCAGTAACTCTTTAGAATCTTTTGGGTCTAGGTTGACACACCAAAAGCCTATATCCTGTTGGAATTGTCCTATGGTCATGATATAAGACCAGAGGATCTGAGCCCCTGGATCTAGGAAAAGGTCATTGGCATAAACAAAATGTCTCCCATATACCATCTCATAAGGACTAAGACCAACCTGTCCCTTAGGGGCAATGCGGGTGCAGAGGATAGCTATTGGTAAAGCCACCATCTATCCCAGGGAGCTCTCCTGGATTATCTTTTTTATCCCTGATTTTAAGAATTGGTTGGCTCTTTCTACTTCTCTTGAAGACTGAGGCTCCCAGGCACAATGGAGATAATAAGTATGCTCAATGCTTTAGAGACCCCTTGGGTAACCTTATAAGTAAATGATGTCCCATTGTCACTTTGTAATGACCTGGGCAGATGAAATCTTGAAATGATTTCATGGAGCAGGTTTTTTTGTTGTTGTTGTTCTTGTTGTTGTTTTTTACCACCTCCTCGGACTTCTCAGTCTGGATGGGAAAGCCTTCAATCCATCCTGTGAATGTATCTGTCATGACTAATAGGTATTTATGCCCTTGAGAAACTGGCATCTGGGTGAAGTCCATCTGCCAGTCCTCTCCTGGGTAGGTCCCACGTCATTGGACACGTTGGGCCAGCTGGGGTCTTCGAGCTCCTTGGGGGTTATTTAATTGGCAAGTGGGACAAGAGGAGAACACTTGGCTTATAGTCCTTTGGAGGCCTGTTCTTCTGAAGGACCTTTATAGTAATCTTTGGAGGGCCTTTTCACCTAAATGAGTGATGGCATGTAAAGAGCGAACCGACTTTATTGGAGGTTCCCAGGCAGAAAAAGGAGTCCCTCCTTGTGGAACCATCCCATATGATCTTATTGAAAGCCTGCACTCTTAGCTTTTAAGAATCTCACCTTCAGTATATGAAAAAGTTTCTGTCAAATTAGTCTGTGGAACTAAGATGGCAACCCCTATTAGGTAAATGTTCTGTAATGCTGCTCTCTTAGCTGCCCTCGGCTGCTTGGTTCCCTCATGCCACTTCTGTGCTCCCTTTTTGGTGTCCTTTACAGTGGGAGACTGAAACCTCAGTGGGCAAATGGACTGCCTCCACAAGCCTAAGGATTTTGTCACCATATTTGATTGGGGAACCTCGGGTGCTCAAGTGGCCTCTTTCTTTCCAAATAGCAGCTTGTGCATGTGGCACCAGAAAGGCATACTTGGAGTCAGTGTCAATGGCTACTCTTTTTCCTTTTCCCAGTTCTAAAGCTCAAATTAGGGCTATGAGCTCAGCTAATTGGGCTGAAGTACCTGGTGGCAAAAGTGTAACCTCTATGATCTCAAAATTGGAGACTACTGCATATCCAGCTCTTCTTTTTCCATCCAAGACAAAGCTGCTTCCATCCGTGTACCAGATTTCCTCAGAATTGGTCAGAGGATCTTCTGACAATCCCTTCCGGGTTTTTGCCCAGTGGTCCAAGGTTTCTAGGCAAGACTGAAAGGGGAGAGAGCCCTCGGGGGTAGGCAAGAGGGTGGCTAGATTAAAAACCTCACAAGGGGATATAGTCAGTCTTGGATTTTCCATCAGCACTACTTGATATCTGAGGATTCTTTGATCAGAAATCCATAAATGGCCTCTCCCATTTAGAAGTTGTTTCACTTGGTGGCTGATAAAAAGTAGCTTTCCCCCAAAAGAGAGTTTTAAAGCATCTTCTATCAGGATTGCAATAGCTGCAAGTTTTCAAAGGCAGGGAGGCCAGCCTAGGGTGGTTGGCTTGAGCCTCTTGGATAAGTAAGCTACAGGCTGGGGCTCAGATCCCAACCTTTGAATTAACACTCCCAAAGCTATTGCTTCTTTTTCATCAACATAAATTTGGAATGCCTTTTCTGGGTCTCGCAACCTCTCCAGAGAGGGCTTCTGAGTTGGGCGTGAAATTTCATCAATGAGAAGAAAAGGATAGAGGAAAAGATCCCCTAAGAAAAAGGATGAAGATTTAATGCAGATTACTAATGTGGGCACAAGATTTCTAAGAGAGTAGAGAATAGTGGATGGAGAAAGCAATGGCAACCCACTCCAGTACTCTTGCCTGGAAAATCCCATGGATGGAGGAGCCTGGTAGGCTGCAGTCCATGGGGTCGCTAAGAGTCGGACACGACTGAGCGACTTCACTTTCACTTTTCACTTTCATGCATTGGAGAAGGAAATGGAAACCCACTCCAGTGTTCTTGCCTGGAGAATCCCAGGGACGGGGGAGCCTAGTGGGCTTCCGTCTATGGGGTCGCACGGAGTCGGACACGACTGACCTGGCTTAGCAGCAGCAGCAGCAGCAGCAGAGAATAGTGGGAGGTTAATTCAGAGAGGACTGCACTTAGTCAGATAGCTCCATTCAGGAAAAAGATCCAGACATTTACTACATGAAGCTACATTGGTACCCTTTTCTCCTTTGTTTACATGTGTGATTGAACACAATACAAGCTTCCTGGCTGAGCATGCAGGGGTAGAGTGTATAATGGAAATTAGTATGCAAAGAGTCTGTGTGATTCCTTGGGCTCTGTGTGTGTGTGTGGAGTGGGGAGGGGCAGTGTGTGTGTAGTCAGGGAGGGAATGGCCACTTCTTTTATATATTGCCTGACTAGCAAGCAAGAATTCTAATTTTGACTTGTCCTTTTCAGTGAATAAGAACTGGGCAACAATGCAAGTACATGTACTCAGGTAGTTTCATGAGCTCTTATATACTGCAGAAAGAAATGGAAAACCACTCAGTCTACTTGCCTGGGAAATCTCATGGACAGAGGATCTTACAAACTACCACAGATTTTTTTCATTTATCTATCAAATATTTATTGAGCACCTACTCTGCTCTTAAATAGAGTTAGGCACCTAGGAGATAGGTATGTTAAGTTCAATCATATGGCATTGTCATTTTTAGTAGGTAAAAAATAGTTGAAAATTGGCTGAGTCATATAATTCACCATGATAAAAAGCATAATCCCTTACATCAGGAATCTTTTAATTTAGTGCAGAAAAGAAAAGAAACTCAGAAAAGAAAACAAATATTAACATGTGATAAATGTTATATTTATTAAATGTTTTTAGGGAATTTTTACATTGCAAAATGTAAACTGCATTGACTCCCTGGAACTTAAGTTCACAGATATAAATTATGGGATATTTTTAAAATTCATATTTTAAATGTGTGAGTTCTCATGATATGCTAATAGAAAAAAAATGTAGCAAAAACCTTGGGGATCTATATAAAAACTGTAGTGAATTATTACTTATTAGACACCTGAATCATATTACAATATGCTAATACATCTAATTAACATCTACACCTTAGTTGGTATGTGATATGTCAAATATATTTCAGTTGAAAAAAGTTTGGCATAATTGACCTAACTATGCTTTAAAAGAGATAAATGTAAACAATATTAATATAATAAATATAGATAAATCTGTGTTTTGGGGGGATTTAAAGGGAAAAATATGAGATAAAATTTGTACATAATGTATTTTACAAAGAAGGGCTCTGTGTTTGGCCACTGGACATTTAGAAGTCAGACCTATGCGTATAGGTGCCTCCTTTCCCAATAATGTATACAGTGCTGGTTTTTCTTTGTGTATTTATGTATCTTCTTTTATTTCATAACTTGTACTATTTCTTCCTTTTATTAATAGCAAATGAACTAGTGCGGATTTGTATGTGCTCAGAAAGGAAGAATTGGAATTGGAATTGTAAAACAAGCATAGGAGAACTGCTATTTTCATTATATATAAAAATTCTTATCCTTAAAGTATAAAATAGAGTAAAAGGAAGAGGCTAATAAATGAGAGGTAGAAGTTAGAAACTAACAAGAACAGAACTGGAATCAAGAATATATATCCTTTGTGTTATTTGGTATTCTCGAATGTATATCTATAAGGCTTGTTAAATGTTACAGGTAGGAAACACTTTTCTACTGTGTTTATTTTTAAAGTTGTATTCTAGAATGTATCTTCACTCCCCACGGAGCTGTCTCCTGGATTGTTTATGCCTCTTCTCTTTTTCGATAAAGGGAGCAATTTTACAGATGAGTAAAGAAACTTCATCTTATGAAATTATGATTTTGAATGTATTTCCTCTTCAAATTAATTGCTTCTTTCCACCTGAGGATAAATTCTACAAATAGAAGTTACGGAGGAATAACTGATGTAGCAAAACTCAGAACAAAATTATACATAAATGAAAGCTTAAAAAAAAATCTACATTACTTTCTTAAAACAATTTCCTGCTCTTGGAAGTGAAATAATAGGGATGGATTTTTTTTCTCTTTCAAATCATTAGTTCAAGATGGATTTCCTATGACAAATTTATTGATGATATTTGCAGAGAAACAAGAAATATTGTAGTTTATAAATATTAATTTCTAATCTCATCCTCCTCTGTAATTAATTATGCATATACTAAATTATTTCAATATAGACGTTCAGATATTATTAAGTTAATATTCAAACATGAATAAATCATAATTCTATAGTGAGATTTAAATACTGAGCATCTTACTGTGCTTGATTTCACAGTGTCCTAATATTTGAGAACATCATTACAAACAATTCAGTGAACATGTACTAAAATTCACATGGTTCACATTACCAAAATCAATTCACAGATTTTCCTTTTTTTGCAAGTTGTTTTCTTGCTGCAGAATGAATTAATCATGGGTCGGATGTGCTGTGAGATCAAAGCTCTTTGCAGTTTTCTGTAACATATAAATGTAATTTATTTGTGTAGCAATTACTCGAAATTCTTTTATGCATAAGGTGTGCATTGATAATGATACAAATACTGTGGAAATTATGGTTTGATGATGTATAAAACAAATAGGCCTGGATAACTCAAGTCAGGATAGAGAGAGAGAAAAGTGTTACAGAGGCTATTTAGGGCAAAGAATATCATGGAAAATTTTGTAGCAGAGTTTTTTTTTTTCTTTTTTTTTTAAAGACTTTGAAGATAGGATACAACATAGGAGAAAGGCAATGTAACAAGAGTAATAATCAGCAAAGATACAAGAAAGTGTTGTCAATACATAGAAAATGATAGATTATTTATATTGGACATATGAAGGAGAAAATTCTAAATAAAAGAATCTGAGAACTAGAACTTGGAAGTATTTAAGGTTAAACTAAGTTTGAAGGAGTAAGTACTTCAGTTAAATATAGAAACAGTTATATTTTTAAAATAAAATATTTTTATATGTTAGGCTCAATCATTTTACTTGTGTCATACTTAAAAATGAAATTTTTCAAAAAGCTATCAAAAATAAAAGAATTTTCATCAAAGTATTACTTATAATAGTAAAATTTGTAAGCAGTGTAACTCGAAGTAGGAAGACTCATAGTCCTCATTTCAAAAGTTATTACCAAAAAATGATAATCAAGTCAGGATGGTATTGGCACAAGGACAGAGATAAAGATTAACAGATTAGAATTAGGAATTAAAAAATAACATATATCTGCAGTCAATTGATTTTTTAAGAATTTATTAATTTTAATTGGAAGATAATCACTTTACAATATTGTGATGGGTTTTGCCATACATCAATATGAATCAGCCAAGGTATACATGTGTCTCCTCCATCCTGATCCCTCTGCCCACCTCCCTCCACACCTTATCCCTCCATGTTGTCACAGAGCACTGGCTTTGGGTTCCCCGCATCATACATCAAACTCGCACGGGTTATCAACTTTACATATGGTAATGTATGTTTCAATGCTATTCTCTCAAATCATCCACACTTTCCTTCTCCCACTGAGTCAAAAAGTCTATTCTTTACATCTGTGTCTCCTTTGTTGCCCTGCATGTAGGATCATCCATACCATCTTTCTAGATTCCATATATATATATTAATATACATTATTTGTCTTTCTCTTTCTAACTTGCTTTACTCTATATAGTAGTCTATATCTAGGCTCTCGGTTCATCCACCTCATTAGAACTGACTCAAATGTGTTCCTTATTATAGCTGAGCAATATTCCATTGTGTATATGTACCACAACTTCCTTGTCCATTCATCTGTCGATGGACATCTAGGTTGCTTCCATGTCCTAGCTATTGTAAATATTGACAAGAACACCAAGACTATCCAATGAAGAAAAATAGTATTTTCAATTAATGTTGCTGAGACACTGGGTTGATGCGTGAAGGAATGACATTGGTCCTTTTACCCCACATATAAAGAAAAAGGGCTCAAAAGGAATCAAATGCCTAATATAATAGCAGAGAGTATAAGGTTTTTAGAAATAAACAGGGATTATACTTATGACATTGATTTTGGCAAAAATATCCTTACTATGGGCCTTCCCTGCTGGCTCAGATGGTAAAGAATCTGCCCATAATGCAAGAAACCCGGGTTTAATCCCTGGGTGGGGAAGATCCCCTAGTGAAGGGGATGGCTACTCACTCCAATATTCTTGCCTGGAGAATTCCATAGACAGAGGGATCTGGTGGGTTATAGCCCATGGGGTTGCAAAGAGTTGAACAGAACTGAGGGACTAACACTTTCACTTTTCACATCCTATCTATGACACCAAAAGAACTGGCAACAAATGGAAAGATAGATACATTGAATTTAGTCTTAAAAAAAATTAAGTTTTGTGCTTCAGAGGACACCATCAAGAAAGTAAAAAGACAGCCCACATAATATGAGTGAATATTTTTCAATTGTATATATTATAAAGTATTTGCATCTAGGATATATAAAGAACTCTTAACAGCACAATAACACAAAGATAAATAACCCAATTAAAAAATAGGCAGCAGGATCTGAGTAAGCATCTTTCCATGGAAAATAGACAAATGGTCAGTGTGCTTGGAAAGGGATAGTCATAATAATTGGTCATCAAGAAGGGCAAGAAAAATCACAGCGAAATGTCACTTCACATCCTGTAGGATGCTAGAATCAGGAAGTCACATAACAATAGCATTGGCAAAAATGTGGCAAAATCAGAACCCTTGTGTTCTGCTAGTGGGAATGTAAGATAGTACAACTGTTTTGGAATACAGTCTGTCAGATTCTCAAAGTATTAAACATAGATATAACTGTATGACTCAGTAATTCTACTGCTAGGCACATGCTCAGGAAAAATGAAACCATGTTTCAAAACAGAAACGTGTGTGAATGTTTATGGTTGCAATATTCATGATAGCCAAGAGTGAAGACAACCAAAGTGTCCGTTGACAGAAGACTGGATACACAATGCCGTGTGTCCCTATGATGGAGTATTGTTTGTGCATAAAATGGAACAGAATACTGGTCATACTATGGCATGAATAAACCTTGAAAGCACTATGCACAGTGAAAGCCAGTCAGAAAAGACCACGTAATATAGGATTCAGTTCATCTGAAATCTACATTAGAGAAATTCACCAATTAGAGATAAAATGTCTGGGCATAAAACTTGAAACTGTAATCTAATCAGTTCTGTGATTTTAAAGTTCCCAGTTGGTGGTGAGGGGGTTCACCTTTCATGTTAATTCCTCTCTACAGATTTCTGAGCTTGTAAGGAACATTTTTTGTTTATCTGTTTCATTAACCCTTGCTATAAAGTTGGACTTCCCTGGTGGCTCGAGAGTTGGACACAACTGAGTGACTAACATACATACATACACATAAAGTTGTGGCTGTCTCTGGCATCTTTCTCCATCTGCTTTCAAATGATCTCTGACAACTTTCTCTTGAACACACTTTATTAATTCATCAGCCTTTCAAATTCCTGTCACAAAAGCTAAACACCAGTAACCTGGCTAGAATTACGTTAACTTCTGCTCTTATAGCAATACATGATTCAAAATTTTTTCTTTGTTAAAAAATATGAAATTTTTAAAATGTAGTGATTATACTGTAAAAGTGAATAATTAAAATATATTTAAATAAAATATGTTAAAACTACTTGATTATTTTTACTTTGAAAACTTCTGGTTTCTTTAAGAAAGTATTCCCACACACACTGTAGAAACATATATTAAAGTCTCCCTTCACAGTTTTATCTTTTTATTCCTTTACTTGGCTAAATGAATTGTTTTCCTTAGTAGATGAGTTTATCATTAAGAATGTGGATGGTTACCAGAAACAAGATGGAAAAGAATAAAGGGATGGATAATAGAACTTGCTGAAAGAATAGCTTCTAGCTACCATCTATAATGTATTGATGTAGATCTAGATTTATCTATACCAATAGCAAAACCATGTATGAGAGAGTAGACCATTAGGCATATGGTGGTCTATATCTTAAAAGAATGTATATATTGCTTTGAATAGCTAATATCCTCTAAATATAAAGTTTTGATTTTGTAAAATGTAAATATTTTATGCACAGATGTTTTCCTTTGTAAGTTGGAAAATAGTTTAATTTCTGTTGTCATAATTTGTCTTTTGTTTATAGTGATGTATGTTAAATTATTGACTTCCTTGTATAATACAGATATGTTGTTCACAGCTAGAATTTATTTGAAATCTGTGTTATTTTACCCTATTTATGGGACCAGTTAAGTCTATTATAGTTCTAGCTGATGAGGTTGACTGTTCCTTCTCAGCATCCCAGATAGCTCTATCTCTTCCTCTACTTATATCCTCAATACTTGTGTTTTCCAATTCTCTTTTCACATTATGAATTTTTTTCCTTTGTATTTAAAACATTTAAACAGCCTGATGATTCAAAGTATTTATATCTGTAGCCAAACCTACTAAAATTAGAGTTCTGGAAGCTTGTATTGTGTTCAAGCAAGAAGAAATTGACATTTCTGGGGACAAAATGATAGAATCAACATTTTCGTATAGTTCACCCTAAAGATATCCATGCCCTTCCAAAGACCCTTGGAGACAATCCTTATTTGCTTCTTCTGCCTTCTGTGACTCCAGACCTTCTTTAGTTTATCACAGCATAGTTCCCATTTCTGCCTCCTCCTTGGTCTTCCCTTCCTCCTCTATCTGGGTCTTCTCTTCCCTTACAAAGACAAGTGTTATCCAATGTAGGACCCACTCTGGTAATCTAGAATAATCTTATTTTGAGATTCTTAATGATATCTGCAAAGACAGTTTTTCCAAAAAAAAGTTGCATTTACAGATGCCATGTCCCTGAAACTTGTTGTTGTCCAGTCGCCATTGCCCTAAAACCTAGATAGAGCCAATAACAAAATAAGCACTGAATAAACCTGTATAGACTATATGAATGATACATGAGACTCAGAATAGAGGGGAAGTTATCAACAGCAAAAATCCTGATGAGATCTATAGCATAGATGGTGGAGGCTGCTTTGGAATGAAGTTTTACCTATTTATCTAATGTGGAACAGGGGAAAAAGAATAACCATGGAGTGTAGGCAGGTATTTATAGGTATGACACTGGAAAAACAGAAAGCTGAGGAAATAAGTACTTTAAAATTAAAAGTATTACCAAATGAAAAGTTTTCCCTAATATATATTAACAGTTCTAAGCTCAGAGACTAATATAACCTTTTTGTTTGTATTATTCCTTTTTGAGAACTGGAAGTGAGTGTTCGTGCATCATGACTTTTAAGAAGTGAAATACATATGCTTTCCAATTGTAACCATTCAACAGAGGTAATTATTTTTAGGTCACTTACTTTCTTTAGTTATGCCTCCTTTAAATGTGAAAAAGAAAAAGGAAAAAAAAAAAAGATCCTTATTTTGCCTGATGTTGCACTGATACATTAATCGTTGTAGAAACCACCAACTCTGGCTCTAGTATCCAACCAAAAACCTGCCTTTCGTAGAGGCCTTTCCAATGTCTTATGTTTTGCTAAGTCCTGCTTTCTGTGATTTTGATTCAGCATTTATCTATTTGGTATCCATTCATCACATGGTCAATTACATTAACAACAAAATTTTCTCATTTTCTGTATTCTTGGTGCTTTGGCATTTGGGGACTCTACAGACCTGAGGAAGGAGTCCCCTCCTAAGGCTACCTAATTCCTAAAGATAATAACAACATGTCTATGAGCAAGTCTTTTGCATGCAAACCAATCAATCCTGAATCTATAGCCCCAAGAAACTTCTTACTGCTAAGTCGCTTCAGTCGTGTCCAACTCTGTATGACCCCATAGACGGCAGCCCATCAGGCTCCACCATCCCTGGGATTTTCCAGGCAAGAACACTGGAGTGGGTTGCCATTTCCTTCTCCAATGCATGAACGTGAAAAGTGAAAGTGAAGTCGCTCAGTCGTGTCCGACTCTTAGTGACCCCATGGACTGCAGCCTACCAGGCTCCTCCATCCATGAGATTTTCCAGGCAAGAGTACTGGAGTGGGGTGCCATTGCCTTCTCCGAAGAAACTTCTTACCTAACTTTAACACACAAATCAGTGTTCTATACCCAGCCCTGAATCATTCAAAGACAAGGCACCAGTCAACAAGAGCCCAGAGTTGAAAGGAATTATTGAAACTAGCCAACCCTAAACTGTATGCTCTGACTTGCATTTCCACAGAAACCCCAGTACTAGAAGTTCTGACCTCAGTTTCCTCCTTGCTCCTGTGTCTGCCTCCTGACTAGACTCAGTGGCTCTCTATATGACCCTGCATGGGGTAGCATGCTGTCTTTTCTCAGGAAATACAAGTGATAAATGAAAATCTGTCAATGGCATTGGCATCTCCCAGTCATCACTCAGTCATCTCCATAAATTAAAATCATAAGGGTACAGTCTGCAGCTTATTTCTTCCTAAAATGAAGTGATAATATCTGTAATTTCAAATAATAATAGGCAGGATTATATAAGATATTGGAAGAAGCGATAATCTGAGGTTACATGGAGGAATAAAAATTAGACTAAGGTTGGCTAGAATTGGATATTTTAGCCAAAACATGTATTGTTTTGATCTATGATATATTTTAAGCTATGAGAAGTGTGTTCAAGCTATTATTTAAATCTAACTCTTACCTTTCTCTCCCTCCCCTGTTCCACCACCTTCTCTGTCACTTGAATTGGTGACTGGCTTGGCTTGCTGTCAGGAGAGAAAATCAAGCAGCACTGTGAGGCTCTACTGGAACTGTCAGAAAGAGACATAGTGATGAGGATGTCAGAAACTTTTTTTTTTTTCTCTTTCTTAGAATAAGGCAGTAAAGGGCTTATCACCTAGAAGATATATAATACAATCATAAGGAGCTATATTACATGAAATATTCTCAAACTTGTTTAGTAAGAACTGGGACAGCACTACATTTCAGAGTTTTTGAAAAACAATGTTTTGAAGGAAACAAAGTCTGTAAGAAATGATTTGAGAGGCCAATATTTCATGAGTATTGCCTCCACCTTCCTTATGTCCTATAGTAATGACAAGAAATGTAAATGCAGTTTTATTTTTTAGCTGCTAAGTTGTGTCCAACTCTTTCATGATCCCATGGACTCACCAGGGATCCTCTGTCCCACCAGGCTTCTCTGTCATAGGATTTCCCAGGCAAGAATACTGGAGTTCTGGTTGTCATTTTCTTCTCCAGGGGACCTTCCCATCCAGGTGGATTCTTTACCACTGCACCCATTACCTCAGTATATAAATAAATGTACTACATTTAAACCTTTGTTTCTCTTCAACTGTTTTGATTTGTCCTCTCTAAATTTCCTCTTTAATCCTTTATATTGCTCTTGGTAAACATTCTGATCATTAAAATACATGTTAGTTTCTTTTGTTATAGAAGTTGACTTAAACTGTAGTCGTTATAGGAAGCTTTCAAAATTCTCTCATAGGGTATTTATGTTGATCTTGAAAATGAAGAGTCTCTCTTACTCTTCTATTGAAGATAAGAAATGAAATCATTCTGTATCAATTTTAAACATAAATGTCAAAGTAGCAATCTAAAAAAAAACAAAGTAGAAAACTGGATAATCATGAATAATTAAATAAATAACAACAGTAATAGAATAAGGTATTGATTAATGTTATTTCCACAGGTGTGTCACTTAGATGATTAGATGGAGTTGTCGCAGCTCAAGTAAAAATATGCCCAAAGCAACTGTTTTCTGTAAGTGATGTTTCAGTGTCAACTAGAGCTGAATGTCTGATGTTGTGACACCACTTCAGGCAATCTTTCATGAAAACTATAATAACATGGCAGCCTTGTGCAATCTTGAATCCCCTTAGGAAAAGCAGGTGTCAGGATGATATGCATACAAGTAGGAAGTCAGATTATTCTCATGTCCAAGCTCACCAATACTAGAAAAGTTTGTGCTAAAAATTCACCACAAAAATTGTAAAATCAATAAGAGGTATCTTAGGAGAATGTAATTTGACAGTCTCTTTCCTTAGTGAATGATCCCTAATCATGTCATGTGTAACTGTTATATTGTGAGAGTCAGACAATGTGTTAAGAACTATCTAATTCTGCAAGGTAGCTATTAAATGACCTAAAGAAAAAGAAAATGTTCATCATCTCTGGCAGTATGCTTTGGGATAAAATCATCTGTGCATCACAGGACATATAAATGTGAATGTCTAAAGATTGACCCTAGGAGAATTCACTCACTTAAATAAAAATAATTAAGCAACAACTGTGCTCAGTAGTAGAGAATAAATAACAGATACTGACCAATATCCTAAGGAAAGGAAGCAAACACAAAACAAACGCACATTGTTAAAGAACGTAGCCAGGCATTTAAATTTGCTTAGCCAAGCCACTTGAGACTTAATTCTTTCTGTCATTTTATTTTTCTCATTTATTCTACATTCCCTTGGGCTTTTTTTCCTCCCATGTATTCTACAAAAAATAAAAAGAAATAAGAGAGTTCTTTCCCCAGATGTAAAGGAAAATCTGCATGTTCACAGTTACTGCTATTTTCTAATCTTCTGCCTTTTCCTCATAATGCAGAAATACTGTGTGATCAGAATGCATTCTTTTATTTCCCTCCATTACTTGCACTCCCATCTCTACTGATAACTATTTTCAGCTTATGATATACAAATGCTGCAGTGTTGCCCTAACAATGCAGGCTATTGGTGTAATATCCTATCTCCATAATTCACTACACATGACTGTGCAGAGCATTCAAACTCTTAGGCTCTAGCTCATGATTGTCTGTATCTGTCATTCAGGAAATTGATCTATGATATCACCACCACCCCGATGATGACAATAACCTATATGTGTTTGAGGATATCAAACTAAACCACAACTTCCTTTGCCCTCGAGTCTGCTTCTCCTTTGTGTTAGAGCAGCACACAGTATTTGTCTTAGTATCTATTTCCTTTTACATATTATCACCATGATTATAGGTAATATTTACTTTGTTGGTGTTAGTAATTAGAGTCAGCTGCTTTTGAAAGCTTTTTAAAGCAGCAGTGTCTATGTGTGTTTAAATAATGTGTCATGCTGCCTAAAATTATTTTAGAATGCTCCCCAATGAGAGAGCTTTCTGAAGACAGTAGTAAGCTCAGAAGCCTAGGTGGTATTTTGTACTATAGGATTTAGTGCTCTTAAGGCCCGCAGGCAAAAATCTTCCCAAACTTCTCTTGAATGAAAGCACCTGAGAATTTGAAATTACTCAAGGAGCACTTTCTGTATGCGAGTAGGGGATTTGGAGGTTTCTAAAAGCTAAGAAAGAACTAAAATATGTTCTGAAATGTTTATATCTTCTCTCTCAGATAAATTATCCTCTAAGCTCTCAGTGATTTTTATTGCTTAGATCTTTTTTTTACTTTTATAGGTAAAAGTTGAGGTATTGTATGTATCTATATTAATTAACTCCACCATTAGAAATTTGTAAAGCTTACAATCTGTGTAGAATAGCTAATTGACCATATTCATTGAGTAATTGTCCTATGAATTTCCTAGTGGCAGTTCTTCACAAGATAACAAGAAATCAATGTTCACTTAATTTTTAATCTGTAAAATAGGCTATAGCCTAACAGCAAAAAAAAAAAAAGGGGGGGGGGGGAGAAAACAGACTGAAATTATGAATTTTTCATTGCAACTAGGATACCTTGATATACACGTCCCCACGAACACACACATGTGGCTGAATAATGACCCCCAAAACTCCATGTCTTAATCTCCATAACCTGTGAATATATATTACATGGCAAAAGGATGTTGCATATATAACTAAATTAAGGATTTTGATTATCCTGGATTATTTGTATGAGCATACTGTGATCCAGAGTCTTTATGAAAGGAGGCACGAGTGTCAATTAAAGAAGGAGGTATGATAATGGAAGCAGAGTTAGAGGTTGAATATGCTATTCTGCTGGCTTCAAATATGGTAGAGGGAAGCACAAGCCAAGGAATTTAAGCAACCCCAGAAGCTAGAAATATGAGAAAATAGATTCTCTCCTAGGGCCTTCAGAGTGAATGGGTCCTTGCAGATTTACTTAGATTTCTGTCCTCAAGATAATAAATTTGTATTGTTTTAAGCCACTAAGTCTACAGTAGTTTGTTAAAGAAACTGCATCACAAACACACACACACATACATCTGTGTGTCTGTACATGTGTGTATTTATCAGCAGATTAAAGGTTCAAAAACAAAGAAGACAAAATAGTCCTTGAAGAGATTAGCATCCTGGTTTCTTGTCATTTGGGCTTTAAAGTATCTGGGTGGCCCAAGCAATCTCAAGATTTGGTTTAAGGGTGCAAAGACTGGTAGCGACATAATGCACAAAAATAATTTATTGAAATTTCTATAGAAGGAAGATATGACAAAAATAAGCATTTAATTAAGAATGAAAAATATGAGTTAAAGCTCAATACTTAAAAAACAAACAAAAAACTAAGGTCATGGTATCAGGTCTCATTACTTTATGGCAAATAGAAAGGAAACCTGGAATCAGTGACAGATTTTATATACTTAGGCTCTTGTGCACACTAGGACCCAGAAGAAAGGAGCAGTGACCCCACAAGAGACTGACCCAGACATGCCCATGAGTGTCCAGGAGTCTCCCGCAAAGGCGTGGGTCAGCGGTGGCCTGCTGCAGGGGCAGGGGCGCTGAGTGCAGCAGTGCATGCCTGGGACCTTTTGAAGGAGTCTCCATTATCTTCATTAACTCCACCATAGTTTCCCCTCAGGTCAAGCAACAGGGGGGAACACAGCCCCGCCTATCAACAGAAACTGGATTAAAGATTTGCTGGACATGGCCCCGCCCATGAGAACAAGACCCAGTTTCCCCCTCAGTCAGTCTCCCCATCAGGAAACTTCCACAAGCCTCTTATCATTATCCATCAGAGGGCAGACAGAATGAAAACCACAATCACAGAAAACTAACCAAAGTGATCACGTGCACCACAGCCTTGTATAACTCAATGAAACTATGAATCATGCCCGGGAGGGCCACACAAGACAGATGAGTCATGTCAGACAGTTCTGACAAAACGTGGCCCACTGGAGACGGGAATGGCAAACCACTTCAGTATTCTTGGCTTGAGAACCCCATGAACAGTATGAAAAGACAAAAAAGTAGGACACTGAAAAATGAACTCCCCCAGGTTGATAGGTGCCAAATATGACACTGGAGAAGAGTGGAGAAATAACTCCAGAAAGAATGAAGAGATGGAGGCAAAGCAAAAAAAAAAAAAAAAAAACAGTTGTGGATGTGACTGGTGAAGGAAATAAAGTCTGATGCTGTAAAGAATGATATTGCATAGGAACCTGGAATGTTAGGTCCATGAATCAAGGCACACTGGAAGTGGTCAGACAGGAGATGGCAAGAGTGAACATAGATATTTTAGGAATCAGTGAACTAAAATGGACTGCAATGGGTGAATTTAACTCAGATGACCATTATATCTACTACTGGGGGCAAGAATCCCTTAGAAGAAATGGAGTAGCCATCATAAGCAACAAAAGGGTCCAAAATGCACTATTGGATGCAGTCTCAAAAGACCCAAAATGGTCTCTGTTCATTTCAAAGGCAAGCCATTCAATATCACAGTAATCCAAGGCTATGCCCTGACAAGTAATGCTGAGGAAGCTGAGTTGAACATTTCTATGAAGATCTACAAGGGCTTCTAGAACTAAAACCCAAAAAAGATGTCTTCTTCATTATAGGGGACTGGAAAGCAAAAGTAGGAGGTCAAGAGCTACCTGGAGTAACAGGCAAATTTGGCCTTGGAGTACAAAACGAAGCAGGTCAAAGGCTAACAGAGTTTTGCCAAGAGAATGCACTGGTGGTAGCAAATACCCTCTTCCAACAACACAAGAGACTGTACACATGGACATAACCAGATGGTCAACACAGAAACCAGATTGATTATATTCTTTGCAGCCAAAGATGGAGAAGCTCTATTCAGTCAACAAAAACAAGACCAGGAGCTGACTGTGGCTCAGATCATGAACTCCGTATTGCCAAATTCAGACTTAAGTTGAAGAAAGTAGGGAAAACCACTATACCATTCAGGAATAACCTAAATCAAATCCCTTATGATTATACAGTGGAAGTGACAAATAGATTCGGGGGATTAGATCTGATAGAGTGCCTAAAGAACTATGGATGGAGGTTCGTGACATTGTACAGGAGGCAGTGATCAAGACCATCCCCAAGAAAAAGAAATGCAAAAAGGAAAAATGGTTGCTGAGGAGGCCTTACAAATAGCTGTGAAAAGAAGAGAAATAAAAATCAAAGGAGAAAAAGAAAGATATACCCATTTGAATGCAGAGTTCCAGAGAATAGCAAAGAGAGACAAGAACGCCTTCCTCAGTGACCAATGTGAAGAAATAGAGGAAAACAATAGAACTGGAAGACTAAAGTTCTTTTCAAGACAATTAGAAATACCAAGGGAATATTTCTTGGAAAGATGAACATAATAAAGGACAGAAATGTTATGGTCTTAACAGAAACATAGGATATTAAGAAGAGGTGGCAAGAATACACAGAAGAACTGTATGAAAAAGATCTTCATGACCCAGATAACCACGATAGTGTGACCCCTCACCCAGAGCCAGACATCCTGGAATGGGAAGTCAAGTGGACCTTAGGAAGCCTCACTACAAACAAAGCTAGTGGAAGTGATGGAATTCCAGTTGAGCTAGTTCAAATTCTAAAGATGATGCTGTGAAAGTGCTCCACTCAATATGCCAGCAAATCTGGAAATCTCAGCAGTGGCCACAGGACTAGAAAAGGTCAGTTTTCATTCTGATCCCAAAGAAAGACAATGCCAAATAATGTTCAAACTACCACACAATCGCACTCATCTCACACACTAGCAAAGAAATGGTCAAAATTCTCCAAGTCAGGCTTCAACATGTGAACTGTGAACTTCCAGATGTTCAAGATGGGTTTAGAAAAGGCAGAGGAACCACAGATCATCTGCTGGATCATCAAAAAAGCAAGAGAATTGAAGAAAAAACATCTTTCTTCTTTATTGATTTGGCCAAAACCTTTGACTGTGTGGATCACATCAAACTGTGGAAAATTCTTAAAAAGATGGAAATACCAGACCACCTGACCTGCCTCCTGAGAAATCCATATGCAGGTCAAGAAGCAACAGTTAGATCTGGACATGGAACAACAGATTGGTTCCCAGTTGGGAAATGAGTATGTCAAGGCTGTATATTGTCACCCTGCTTATTTAACTTGTATGCAGAGTACATCATGAGAAACGCTGGGCTGGAAGAAGCACAAGCTGGAATCAAGATTGCCAAGAGAAATATCAATAACCTCAGATTCGCCGATGATACCACCCTTATGGCAGAAAGTGACGAAGCACTAAAGAGCCTCTTGATGAAAATGAAAGAGGAGAATGAAAATGTTGGCTTAAAGCTCAACATTCAGAGAACTAAGACCATGGCATCCAGTCCCATCACTTCATGGCAAATAAATGGGGAAACAATAGAAACATAGAGAGACTTTATTTTGGGGGGCTCCAAAATCACTGCAGATAATGACTGCAGCCATGAAATTAAAAGATACTTACTCCTTGGGAAAAAAGCTAAGACCAACCTAGGCAGAGTATTAAAAAGCAAAGACATTGATTTACCAACAAAGGTCCTGCTGGGGTCCAGCCCCAGCAGGATCCAGGGTTACCCTCAGGATGATGACCTAGGCGAAAGGATAGCAAAACAGAGAGCAAGGCTTGATCTTCCTTGATAAACACAGAAAGCCAATAAAGCTCCTGGCACAGAACTTGCTCTGTTCATGGAGGCCACAGGCACCCTCTCGGTGGGGTGAGGACGCAGGACGTCCCCTCCCTACTGAAGATGCAGGGCGCCTTCCCGATCGGGTCTTAGAAACCCAGGCAAAAAAGTGAACTCAGAGAGCCCCTGTGCCCCAAGGAGTCATCCTGAAGGAAGAACAGGGAGAGAAAAGGAGAGAAAAGGGAAAAAAAGAACGACACGGGGAGACCAAGCTTCGGTGAGTGAGGCCCATAACTTTATTTTCAAAAGGAACTTTTATACCTTGACTTGTACATAGAGGGAAATGAAAGATGCAAAGTCATACAGAGTCAGCCCAAACATTACATCTGTTTTGTCTTTATCAAAACCAGGATTTTTTCTGCATACCTTTCCCATAAACAATGTTGTGTACATTATCTTCTGGCCTTGGAGGCCTGTGGACATTTTATGACCCTTTTTTGATAAAGGCTGCTCAACCAGAAAACTTGTTTTCTCTTAAAGTGTTTTGTCTTTATTTCTCCCAGCCTCAGAAAGTACTAGAGAGAGTTACATTCTCATGGAGCGAAGGTGCAGTGGGTCACAACAAAGAAAGAACCAATTAGCTCAAAGGTCTGATGTGGTTAATTCCAAGGCTGCTACTTGTTTTTCTTACATTCCAACTATGTTAACCAATGCACTCCCAGGTTCACAATGGATAAGGGATATGGGAACTTGGCAGCAAGCATTGGCCCAATAATGAAGCCCTTTACCAGTACTATCTATTCTAATAATTTTTCATCCCTTAAAGGACTCTATGCTCATTAGGACTTTTAGAATGCTTTGGCTTCCCGTGCCTTTCAAGTTTGGGGAGTTGTGAACAATCATGTGTGTTAATTGCAAGAGTATGGATAAACCTGTCAAGCAAGCTATGATTACCAACTATGATTGCCAAGCTATGATCAAGAAAGCCAACAGAGGGGTTAAAATAGAAATATTCCTTTCATGCCCAGGAGACTTATTAACTAAAGCCCTAAGTTGACATTTTCCAGAGAAATGTGGTCGGGGATAGCCCCCTGTTAATGTCAGAAAAGTTGGTAAAAGGCACAAAATAGTAAGACAGACAGATTCTGGTTTGGGGGTGGATGCTTGAGCACATTCAGGGGGTCCCTCGAGGCCTGATCTGCCTTTGCCTGTCCGGTCTTTTCCGCATGACCTTTGTCATGGGTGGGATCTCCCATGGTGGCTCCTGGCAAGGTCCATCTAGTCAAGGCTATGGTTTTTCCAGTAGTCACATATGGATGTCAGAGTTGTACTATAAAGAAAGCTGAGCACTGAATAATTGATGCTTTTGAACGTGGTGTTGGAGAATCTTGAGTCCCTTTCACTACAAGGAGATCTAGCCAGTCAATCCTAAAGGAAATCATTCCTGAATTTTCAATGGAAGGACCTATCCTGAAGCTGAAACTGCAATATTTTGGCCACCTGATGTGAAGAACCAACTCATTGGAAAAGACCCTGATGCTGGGAAAGATTGAAGGTGGGAGGAGAAGGGGATGGCAGGGGATGAGATACTTGGATGGCAATGCCAATGTGGTGCACATGAGTGTGAGTAGGCTTCAGGAGTTGGTGATGGACAGGGAAGCCTGGCGCGCTGCAGTCCATGCGGTCTCAAAGAGTCAGACATGACTGAGCGACTGAACTGTCTGACTGATGCTCCAAAATCACCGCAGATAGTGACTGCAGGCATGAAATTAAAGGACACTTGTTCCTTGGAAGAAAAGCTATAAGAAACATAGACAGCATATTAAAAAGCAGAGACATAAGTTTGCTGACGAAGGTCCATATAGTTAAAACCATAGTTTTTCCAGTAATATATAGATGTGAGAGTTGGAGTATAAAGAAGGCTGAGCAATGTAAAGCTTATGCTTTCAAATTGTGGTGTTTAAGAAAACTCTTGAGTGTCCCTTGGACAGCAAGGAGATCAAGCCAGTCAATGCTAAAGGAAATCAACCTTGAATATTCATTGGAAGGATTGATGCTGAAGCTGAATCTCCTATACTTTGGCCACCTGATGCCAAGAGCTTACTTGGAAAAGACCCTGATGCTGTGAAAGATTGAAGACAAAAGGAGAAGGGGATGACCGAGGATGAAATGGTTAATTAGCATAACCTGATTCAGGAGACAGTGGAGGACAGAAGAGCCTGGGGTGCTGCAGTCCATAAGGTTACAAAAAGTTGGAGAGGACTTAATGAGTGAACAACGACAATATTTTTTTTTCTTCAAGTAAAAAAATCAAAGAAAGACAGTTATAATCAGGAACTTAAGGAAATATTCCTCATAAATAAGTGCCACCAGAGAACCAAGTGGTGACAGAAATAAACGTTTTCACTTTAAAAATAATTTGACCTTACATTGTTGTATTATATATTCACAGTAATTATTTAGTAAAAATTGAAAGATTGTTTCACCTTCCGCACTAGTTTTTCCCCAAACCATAAGTTTTTCATTCTTCAGATCTCTAATTAGATTACACTTGCACTCTATTTCTTCAATACGTAATTTTTATTCTTTAGGTAATTTTAGATATTTGGTAATTTTTTAACATTTTTAATAAGACAATTCCTGAACTCAAGCATGAGCAAAAATGACTTTCAGATTTGTAAAAAATGAAAGACAGTTTTGGATCATTTAGAGTTTTGTACACAAAATTTTCTTCTTCTAGACGTCATAAAAATTTTTCTATAGTGTTCTGTTACCAGTACTTGAGAAGGAAAGTATGATATTTTGAATTACCCTTTGTTGGGAATTTTGCTTTTCTGCCTGGCTTTTTTATTTTTATAACTTTTGTTGACATTAAAAACTTTAAGATGGAAGTATATTTTGAAATAGAGCAAACAGGTTATGTTTCTACATGGAATACTTTTCCTTAGATATTAAACTGCCCCTCCATCACATTTTTCAGTTGTAGCCCCGGTATTGCGTTTGTAAGGAGATCCTTCTCAACCATATTATTTAAAAGTAGAAACCAACCTTTCCCCTCTAACATTTTCTGTATTTGCTGTTCTCCTGAGCATTTATTATCTTCTAATATGTAGCTTACCTAATACATTATGTTTGCCATTACTAGAATTTCATCTTCCCTGATTGCATGTTTGTAAAGAATCACCTGCAATGCAGGAGACTCTGGTTCAATTCCTGGGTCTGGAAGATCTGCTGGAGGAAGGATAGACTACCCACCCCTTTATTCTTGGGTTTCCCTGGTGGCTCAGCTGGTAAAGTCCTCCTGCAATGCCGGAGGCCTAGCCTGGAAAATTCCATGGACTGTATAGTCCATGGGGTTGCAAAAAGTCAGACACTACTGAGTAACTTTCACTTACTAGAATTTAAGCTCCATGAAGGTAGGAAATTTGATCTGTTTGTTTACTGACATTTCCAACAAATAAAGTATTTATTTGTAGAATAAATGAGTACTTGATGGATTATTTTGTGACTCTTAATTATATATTTTTTTGCATTGCTTGAATACTGTTGGTCTGAAGATTTAAGTGTTTCTTTATGTAATGGAGACTTCCCAGGTAGCTCACACAGTAAAGTGTCTGCCTACAATGTGGGAGACCCGGGTTCAATCCCTGGGTTGGGAAGATCCCCTGGAGAAGGAAATGGCACCCCACTCCAGTACTCTTGCCTGGAAAATCCTATGGATGGAGGAGCCTGGTAGGCTACCATCCATAGGGTCCCAAAGAGTCAGACACGACTGAGTGACTTCATTTTCACTTTCTTCACTTTATGTAATGGAAACTTTCTTCTATTATTTTACTGTTGTTGTATACATTTAGAGACTTCAGAGTAGCCTTTTCATCTGAAATATACCTTTTTCCATAGAGTTGGTATAAATTTCTGTTTGTCTGTAAGTAGTTCAGTATTAGGCTCTGGAATGCAGTGTAAGATTTTTAGATTTTCTTCCAGGACTCCACTTCAATCAAAGAGACCAAACTAGATTTAAATTTACTTGGGTTATACTTTGTTACTCCAGGTACCCAGTAACCTGCATAATGCATCAGAGCTGAAGTCAGTCAGTGCCTGATTTTTAACATCTTTGTTATTCGTTTACATGAATCCAACCACTTAGGTGAAACAGTGATCCAGTTCTTTGCCTGGCTCAGTTTTCCAAGTTCAAAATGAGCTATCGCAATGTTCCAGTTCTATTCTTGTAAAACTGTCCAAGTGAACTATTAATATAAACTCAGAATAAACTTCCCATGGCTTCATCACTCTGTTTAGTTTTTGAGGTCTCATGAGGTTCTTAAACATCATATTCGAATCCATGTATGCTCTAATCCTACTATGACCTGTTTACTTGGTTCTATAAAGGGCTCTTTCTCATATTCTGGATCAATCTTTGTCTCAAGTATGACTTTTGGGATTGAGTTTTCAGTATAGTTTTTTAAATGGTAAATATCTCAAATTTTGTGGCATATGGTTTTTCAACATTTCCTAGTTAGTATGGAAATTTTCCTTGTTTATTTTTGAAATTCTAGTCATAATTACAATAGACATCCTGTAGCTGCATGTGCTCATGTTGGAGCTAATGAGAAGCAAATGGGAATTTCATTTCATCAAGTATGCCAAGTGTAGGATTTTATATTTTGGCATAAGTGTTTTAAAGACAATACCAGCCTGGAAATTATATCAAACAATGTCTAGATAGAATAGCCTTGAGAATAGTAGGCCTTAATAATAGTTTTTGTGGAATTAACTTTACAATAGATCTTCAGACTTGTTTTTGTTGACTTTTAAAACCCATCCTGTTTTCTTTCTCTCTTTTTTGTTTTTGTTTTTTTTTCTTTTTCAATCAGGTATACTTAACTGCTTTCCCCATTTCATAAATATTTCAAATTTCTTCCCAAATTCTTGAACATGACAACCTAATAATTGCTATATTTATTTTCATTTGTAGATGTAAGGTCGATTTATATAGGTTTTCTCAAGTTTGTAAAACATGATTTTCTAAATTCTAAATATGGCTAGTATTTCTTTTGATCCCTATTAACGACTGAATCATAACAATTTTTCACCAGAAATATTAAATGTTAAGTCAAATAGCTGATCATCAGTCCATATGCTATCTATGATTTGATCCAAGTATCTCTAAACTTCAGTTTTCTTAAGTACAACATGTTCAGATTCAACTAGATAATATCACAGCTTCATTCAGACACTAAAACCTCTTATGACTTTCCTGTCACTCACCAGTTCCTCTCTTGTTGGATGGAATTAAGTTAAAAATAAAAGTCTTTTTACACTGTGACTCATGGGAATGTGAGTTTTTTTTTAATTAATCTTGACAACTTTAATTCAAATGAGAAGGAAAGAAAGGTTTCTTAGGTGACCATGGATTTATTTTAATCAGACTTACAAAAGGGAAGATTCATAAACTTGGAAAAATTAAAAAAATGAATCCAAAGCTTTATATGAACTCTGGATAATGTAAAAAGGAGACATAGAATGGACTGGGGTTTGTAACAAATGCCAACAAAAACAGTCATTTTGTTCTGTTTCCTATTATTTGATAATTAGAGAAAGAATGTTCTCTCTCTAGATATTGTTTTGTTAAGTGATGGCTGACAAAGCAGACTTTTAGGATCTTTCCTCTCCATAATAAAAATGACCTTTAAGCTGGAAACAAGTCTTAAAGGAAATTAAGCATCAAAATATTCAGCTACACACACATGGATACCCATAAACATGCACACAAAGCTGAAACAATCATTAAAAACAATTTGGAACTGTAATACACTGGCTACCACTATGCACTAATAAACTTTTGGTTTTGCAGGTGAAATAAAAATAACAGTAAACAAGGCAAAACAAAAAACTACCAGCTGCTAACTCAGCTAACTTGGCCCAAGCTCCGAAATCAGCCCATTTACTAGGTTTTTATCTGCCCTGTGGTACCAACTTGGTGGTTCAGTACGAGGACACCCTTATGATTGGTTTCATTCTGATCTTGAACCTTGATGCTCAAAACCATATGTTGTGAATAGGCTGTTGTGCTATAACTTTTTGTCAAGTGGGCGAGCACCTACCTGATACGAATAAAAACCAAGAAACAAAACATCATATTTGCTTGCCTTAAAAAAAAAAAAAACTAAACTAAACTATCTCACTATCTCAACTCTAGAAACTTCTACTCTTTCTTCACTGGTAATTTATAAGAAAGGAGTAGATAAGAAGGAATATCAAAATAATACTTGGAGTGGCATTTGGCATTCTTGAAGTATCTTTCTGGAGTTGGAAAAGAGTAATGTATAGTCGGTCTCACTGCAACTTTAAGTAGAGTGTTCTGTCAAGCTCAAAAACTGGGCTCATGATAGTAGTCACTTGTGTGTGTGTATGTGTGTGTGTGCGTGTGTGTCTATCTACTCAGTTGCTCAGTCATGTCAACTCTTTGCAACCCCATGGATTATAACCTGTCAGGCTCCTCTCTTCATGGAATTTTCCAGGCAAGAATACCAGAGTGGATTGCCATTTGCTCCTCCAGGGGATCTTCCTCAACTAGGGGTTGAACCTGCTTCTCCAGTGTTTCCTGCATTGGCAGACAGATTCTTTATCACTGTGCCACCTGCACCTCCTTTAATCATTATTTATTAGGCTCTGTCCTCAATGATGAATTTAATTAAGCATAGGTAAATTCCAGTTTAGATTTTTCTCTGTTTATGAAAAATATTCTCAATCATTAATAGTAAAACATAATTTAATTCCTTTCCAGTCACTCTCAGTTGATATTATTTGTATCCATCTACCTGTGGTCACTTGGAAAAGTATATAGGTCACTTTTTCTTTTTTCTTTACTTTTTTTTTCTTTTTTGTATTTAGTGACATGTATTAGATGAGATCCAACTAAATATTTTATTAAATGCACAAAAATATAAGGAAGACTTACCTTCTGAATTTTTTTTAATTTCCCAATTTCTCTTAATTTCCTTAATTCAGATGGAAACCTCATAAGACTAAAATCCACCTAAGATATATTAACAGTTGCATTATATGCTAAATTAAAGAATATTGTACCCTCAGTAACATCCACCAAATCTTTGAAATTTAGTGGATAACTGTATTTTGATACAGAAATTGTGAATGAATCGTGATCATGTTCTTTTTAAACTGTCTTTTTAGAGATGTTATAATGTGTTAAAAAGCTCTTGAATCTAACTAGGTTTGACAAACCTTTTGTTCTTAGAAAAGTTTTCTTTAAAGAACTTAAAAGCTGGAAAAAGTTTCAGTCATGCCCTCTAAATTGAGGGGGTTGGACCTGCAGGATCTATAGTCTCTGCTGACTCTAAGATCTTATACTCTTAACATAGCTGTGGCCAGAAGTAGACTTATAAAAGGCGTTCAGTTCAGTTCAGTCACTCAGTCATGTCCGACTCTTTGCGACCCCATGAATTGCAGCACACCAGGCCTCCCTGTCCATCACCAACTCCCAGAGTTCACTCAAACTCATGTCCATCAAGTCAGTAATGCCATCTAGCCATCTCATCCTCTGTTGTCCCCTTCTCCTCTTGCCTTCAATCCCTCCCAGCATCAGAGTCTTTTCCAATGAGTCAACTCTTCGCAAGAGGTGGCCAGCGTATTGGAGTTTCAGCTTTAGCATCAGTCCTTCCAATGAACACCCAGGACTGCTCTCCTTTAAAATGGGCTGGTTGGATAAAAGAGATGTGCGGGGTGAAAGGATGATACAGGCACTTCTAATGAAGGAAAGGGAAGGCTTAGGAAAATTTTAAAAAGTCATAAAATGAATATTTTATCTTTTGTTTGGTATTAAGGCCCTAATGGCTTTTTGTTTGATTTCCTTTGTGACTATTTAAGTTCATTGAGAGTTATGTCTCTAAATGTTAGTGTTTTCTTTACTTCACTACAGTCAAGGTATTTAATAAATGTCAAAATAGACTGAACTCTGTTTATAAAAGTTAATTTATAAAGTTTTTACTTTGAGAGGAAGATCTTTAGAAAAATGTCTTAAAATAGCATTAAACACTTGACATTCTTTCTTTACAAATAAAATATTTTCCTAGTATTTTAACAAGTTTTATTTTTCAATTGAGATGGCATACCTTTTTCTCAGAAATGTTTTTTTTTTTTAAGTTGAACTGATAGTAGACTTACTATATATATTATTTAGCAACAGCTACTTTCACTCCCATGTACTCTAGTGTTACAAAAAATATTTTAGCTGTTTGGACATAAGCTTCAATGCTCATTCAAAAAATTATTTTAGCATTGTATGAGTTAGAGAAAAAAGCTAAAGAGTACCTAGTGTGGTAGGCAAAAGGGTCCCCTCAAAATGTCCATGCTTTAATTCATAGACCCTGTTAATATATTACATTACATGGCAAAAGGAACTTTGTAGTTGTGATTTCGGTTGCATTCATGCTGTCGCTTCAGTCGTGTCCGAGTCTTTGGGACCTGATGTACCTTAGCCTGCCAGGCTCCTCTGTCCATGGGATTCTCCATGCAAGATTCCTGGAGTGGGTTGCGGTGCCCTCCTCCAGGGGATCTTCCCCACCCAGGGATCAAACTCTTAAATCTCCTGCATTGATGGGTGGGTTCTTTACTGCTAGTGCCACCTGGGAAGGTAGTTTAGGCTATCGACCTTAAAGTAAGGAGAGTAGCTTGAATTATCCAAGGGTTCCAATCTAATTACATGAGCCTTTAAAAAAATCAGAGAATTTTTCGTAACTGAAGGAAAAAGTAACAGAGGAGGGAAAATCAGAGCGATTTTAAGTTTAAGAAAGTTAAGACCTGCCTTTTTTGGTTCCGAGATGTGGGGTCCTATTTGCAAGGATGATACTGAGGCTTCTGAGGATGAAGCATGGATGCATGCTAAGTTACTTCACTTGTGTCTGACTCTTTGTGACCCCAGGGACTGCAGCCCACCAAGTTCCTCTGTCCATGGGATTCTCCAGGCAGGAATACTGAGGGGGTTGCCATGCCCTCCTCCAGGGGATCTTCCAAACCCAGGGATCAAACCCCAGTCTCTTATGTCTCCTGCATTGGCAGGTGAGTTCTTTATCACCAGTGCCACCTGGGAAGTCCCTAGGGATTATGAGTAGACCCTAATTGAGAGCCAGGAAGAAAATAGTGACTACTATCCTATAACCAGCTGGGTTCAGCTGACAACCTGATTGAGCTTGGGGATAGGAAGGGATATATTCTAAAATCAGACTATATTCACTTGTATTGTCTTTGCTGCTGCTGCTAAGTCACATCAGTCGTGTCCAACTCTGTGCGACCCCATAGACGGCAGCCCACCAGGCTCCTGACTCTGGGATTCTCCAGGCAAGAACACTGGAGTGGGTTGCCATTTCCCTCTCCAGTTGATGAAAATAAAAAGTGAAAGTGAAGTCACTCAGTTGTGTCCGACTTCGCAACCCCATGGATTGTAGCCTACTAGGCTCCTCCGTCCATGGGACTTTCCAGGCAAGAGTCTTTAAGTATACCTAAATAGATGTTTCCTGATATCCTCCAAAATACTGCAGATAGTAGATATTAACTACATCTGCTGAATAGAACCAAATGATCATGTTAACCATTGAAATAGCACTGATTATAATATCTGACACTTGATATATAGTAGAAATGTTATATTAGCATCTTCCTTCTATATAAATATCCCAAGTGCAATTAATGCCATTCATTGGTATACTGGTGCTGTTTTTTTAGGAATGTAGTTCCAGAAACTCACTGCTCAGTTTGCCCTTTAATGTCAGGTAAATCACAGTATTACAGAGAAAATAGCTTAGATCAAAGAAAGCCAAAACATTCAAGTCAATTAATTCATGAACTTCAATAGCCAGTGGATGGTGAGTCTCTAATTTATTTTAAAATGTGACAGTTGAAGCAAAAGGACGCTGGTTTAGAAAGTTGTACATGTGAAGCATTAGCTGAAAGAAGCACAGAGTTTGACTGAAGCATCAATTTTAGAATACTTTAAAACTCCATTCAAGAGTATTAGAAAGATAAATGAACAAAGAAAAATAAATGAAGGGGAAATATAAATTAAGAAAATATCTGATAAAGTATAAGAATTAAACTTCACTGTTGTAGTATTTTCAGATTCTGTTTTATGTGTATTAGAGTAGACAAGAAGCTGTATTATTCATCAAAAGTGAAAGGGATTGAATTAAAATTAATAAGCCATAATGCTCCATATTGGGTTCATGCTTTAGAAGTTTAATGCAATAGCAATTGAATGAGCATTTTCTATAAATAAAGGAAGGGAGTTATTATTCAAGCCCATATGTTAAGGGCCACTTCAGTGCTACCAATTCTCAACTCCATATTAAATAAAGTTTAAGACAACATTCCAAAAACTAAGATCATGGTATGTAGTCCCATCACTTCATGGCAAATAAATGGGGAAACAGTGGAAACAGTGACAGACTTTATTTTTGGGGACTCACTGCAGATGGTGACTGCAGCCATAAAATTAAAAGATGCTTACTCCTTGGAAGGAAAGTTATGACCAACCTAGACAGCATATTAAAAAGCAGAGACATTACTTTGCCAACAAAGGTCAGTCTAGTCAAAGCTATGGTTTTTCCAGTAGTCATATATGGATGTTAAAGTTGGACCATAAACAAAGCTGCTGCTGCTAAGTCACTTCAGTCGTGTCTGACTCTATGTGACCCCATAGATGTCAGCCCATCAGGCTCTCCTGCCCCTGGGATTCTCCAGGCAAGAACACTGGAGTGGGTTGCCATTTCCTTCTCCAATGCATGAAAGTGAAAAAGTGAAAGTGAAGTCGCTCAGTCGTGTCTGACTCTTAGCGACCCCATGGTCTGCAGCCCACCAGGCTCCTCCATCCATGGGATTTTCCAGGCAAGAATGCTGGAGTGGGGTACCATTGCCTTCTCCAAAACAAAGCTGAGCACTGAAGAATTGATGCTTTTGAACTGTTGGTGTTGAAGAAGACTCTTGAGAGTCCCTTGGACTGTAAGAAGATCCAACCAGTCCATCCTAAAGGAGATCAGTCCTGAGTTTTCCTTGGAAGAACTGATGCTGATGACGAAACTCCAGTACTTTGGCGACCTGATGCAAAGAACTGACTCATTTGAAAAGACCCTGATGCTGGGAAAGATTGAAGGCAGGAGGAGAAGGGGAAAACAGAGGATGAGATGGTTGGATGGCATCACTGACTCAATGGACATGAGTTTGGGTAAACTCCAGGAGTTGGCAATGGACAGGGATGCCTGGCATGCTGCAGTCCATGGGGTTGCAAAGAGTCAGAGACGATTGAGCAACTGAAGTAAACTGAACTGAAGTTTAAGACAAAGCTTACTTTACCTTACCAATTGCTCATGTAATAACGATATGGTTTTCTTATCTGAAATAAAAATACCTTCACTGCATAGATCGTATCTAAAAGTTACATTTTTAAAATAAGGATAAGTAATGTCATTTGCATGTTTCCTTCTAGAAATAAGCTGTAAAATCAAAATAACTTTAGTATTTGTAGTGATAGGTATTCTCTGTTTTATTGCAGATAAGCTAAAAATATCAAATCTAGAGGATCCGAAGGGAAGGTTTATATAACTCAAGATATCTGTCCATGTTAGTAGAATAAGAGACTTTTATTATATTATTTACATATGACTGATACATCACTTCCCAGGTGGTGCTAGAGGTAAAGAATCCTGCGGGGAGCTGCCCGTGAGAACGGGGTCCTTTAAAGGACACAGCTCTGGGAGCTGCCTCAGTCCTTGAGGGTTTGCTTGCAAACATAGCTCTCTGTCCTGCCACCCCAGAGATTAGGCGATTATTTACTGCAGACACCTGGAGTTCTGGACAAACTTCTCACGCACAAGGAAATGTTATCTGGTGTAAGAAATAATAACAGGGTGCCATTCCCATGCTCTCAAGATTTCTTGTGACTTTTTGTAAGATGTATAGGTCAACCAAGAAAAATGTTAACTGTCTTGTTTTTCTCTTGCTCTCCTGTATAAATATAAGATGCTGAATAAAGTCGTGGTCAGACCGCTTCCCTTTGTGGAGACGTGTCTGATCCTCTCGACCCCATCTTTGCTGTAGTATTCTTTTGCTGTAGTATTCTTTCTCAGCCGCGTCGGGCACGTTCTCGGGACCTGATTGAGTTTGTCAGCTGGCTCCGGCAGGTGGCGCCCGAACAGGGACTCGAGAATCAGAGCGCAACGACGGCCGGTGCCCGTCAGGATTGAGGTAAATAACGAGGAATTCCTAATTATTTGAAGTAAAGGGCAGGGAGTGTTATTGTCGAGAGTAATAAATCATGGGACAAGGCAATAGCCGCCAGTTATTTGTACATATGTTGAAAACTATGTTAAAAGGCAGGGGAATTCATGTAAATAAGTTACACTAGAGAAGTTTTTACTTTTTATAGAAGAAGTTTGTCCTTGGTTTCCAGAGGAAGGAACAGTTAGTCTGGAAACTTGGAAGAAAGTAGGAAAACAATTGCAGACATATTATTCCTTACATGGTCCCAATCGTGTCCCTGTGGATGCTTTTTCTTTGTGGACTCTCATAAGAGACTGTCTGGATCCTGAACATGAGGGACATAAGATTCAAACAGCCCTCCGGGATTCCACAGAACCCAAAGTTGCAGAGCTTTCCGCCCCTCCGCCTGAGCCACTTTATGCCATGCCTGAGAGAACAGCTTGTAAGGCTGGAAGGAATGATGATGTGTTAAGCTCTGATGAACAGGAAGAGTTAAATGAACAAGTGGCTCAATACCATAGAGAGGATATGCCTTGGGAGATGATGGTTAGCATGCAACCGCCCTCAGGAAAAGGGGAATTAAAGCATTCAGGGCTTTCCGTAGAACAGCTGGATAATTTAATTCAGAAAATTGTTATAGCAGTAAAAAAGGATGCACAGGGAGACTCCCGCTCCAGCCAGCCTGTGCCTCCAGCATATCCTTCCTTGGTTCTTGCTGGGCTCGACCCACCTCCGCCTTTCGTAGAACCACGAGAGTTTATACCTATCCCTGCTTCTTTGCCCGGTGAAAACATAAAAATTAGAAGTGAGATATTATTATCTCCTCTTCAACAAGCGATTAAGCGAGCTAATGAAGAAGGAGAACATATTCCCGGGTTTTCAGGAATCTATCCAGTATTTGAAAATGCTCAACAGCAGAGGTATTATGAACCGCTACCCTTTAAGCAACTAAAAGAGTTAAAAATGGCTTGTGCACAATACGGCCCGACTGTGCCATTTACTCAGGCTATTATAGAGGCTTTAGGAAATCAAAATCTGCCACCTAATGATTGGAAACAGGTTGCTTGGGCTTGTCTATCTGGAGGAGATTATTTACTATGGAAATTTGAGTTTGCTAAAAAGGGGAAATTGTATCTCAATACCCCCTCCAACTCTCTAAACCATGCTTTATTTGTTCTAAATTTTTTACAATTGGATATATGTGGCCATTCAGCAGCACAGCGATTTTGGAACTTTGATGTGCAAACAATAAGACCTAAAGTCTTTTGGAAAGACCCACTTGTGGGAAGATGGTATGGACCAGATCCAGTAATAATTTGGGGACGAGGGCATGTTTGTGTTTTCCCACAGGATGCCGAAGCGCCGCTCTGGCTGCCGGAAAGGTTGGTATGCATGGCGGAGACGATCTCTAGTAAACCAGATGAGGAGATTGACGATTCAAGAGCATGATGAATTACCATCTCGGCAACAACTCTACGCATTGATGCGAGAGGCACAGAATTGTGTTGCTCTGCAGGGCGATCTGATATCACCTTTAAGCTTCCTGATAACCTTATTAATTATCTTAAATCAGATTAATACTGCACACTCTGAAGAATATTCAAATGCTTACTGGGCTTATTTTCCCGACCCTCCCCTTCTCCAACCGGTGGGCTGGGAGGGTCGGTCCATTCCCATATACACTAATGATACTGTGGCTTTGGGTGGTTTTTCAGATAAACATGTTATTCCTAGTCAAGTTATTTTCTCTTATCATGGAATGTTTGATCGTTTACCTATTTGTCTGTCTAGATATTTTAATTCAACAGGATGTCTTTTTGTTGGGGAGTCAGGATATGCTGATTATGACAATGGTTGGAGCCTATATATTCCTGGAGTAACAAAAGAATCTGGAAGTCCTCAACATCGTAATGGAACTGGTCCTTTAGATATCACTTTCTGCGACTTTGGAACAAGGGGAAGAGTCACTGCTGCACCATGGAAACTGTATCGAGATGGAACTACTACGGTTTATAACATATTTGGGACAAATGAGTCATTGTGGGACTGGTCTCCAGACTCGGCCCGAAACCCTGGAGCTCAGGATAATAGAAACTTTGCATCCTGTATTTGGAACTTGGGCAGCTCTAAAGTGTTCCAAACAGAAATCTGGAAACTAGCTGCCGCCCTTGGATGTGAGGGTTCCTACCTTCAGGTGGGATCAAAAGTGAGACACGGTTATTTATGGAATCTCACCATGAGGTACCCTCGTGCATGTGTGCCTCACCCTTATGCTTTACTAGTAGGATCTGTAAATATACAACCTGGGTTACAAAATTATAATATAACTTGTAACAATTGTACCTTAACTAACTGCACCAGGGGAATTACTAATCAAACTAGGGTTCTAGTCTTAAGACAGCCTGCTTTTGTTATGATTCCTGTAAAGATTAATGGGTCTTGGTATGATGAAAAAGGACTTGAGCTTTGGAGAGAAGTAGAGGGTGCTTTAATGTGTTATCACGGGGGAACAGGGTTAATAATTCTGGGATTTGTAGCTTTGTTAACCCTTATTGCCTCCTCGATTACTGCAGCCCTGTCCCTGGCACAATCAGTGCAAACTGCAACTTTTGTTAATAATCTGGCACAAAATGTATCCGTTACCCTGGGGACTCAAGAAGATATTGACAAAAAGCTAGAGGACTGATTAAATGCCCTTTATGATGTTGTAAAATTTTTAGGTGAAGAGGTTCAAAGTATAAAGTTGAGATTATAGGTACAATGTCATGCCAATTTTCGATGGACCTGTGTTATCCCCCCAAAAAATATAATGGTAGTATAACTGCTTGGGATAAGGTGAAAGCTCATTTAGAAGGTATTTGGCATAATGAAAATATTTCCTTAGATTTACTGCATCTACATCAAGAAATAATGAATATTGAGAATGCGCCTAGACCTGATTTGGATGTTGCAAAAAGAGCTGAGTCTTTTGTTAAAGAACTTTTTCAACATGTACCTACCGTCAATAGTATTTGGTACCTGGGAGCAGCCATAGGAGGACTATTCTTAATAATTTTAACTGTTTTATTTCTTGCACCTTGCTTAATTAAAAAACTGATTGATGATCTATGGATGATAAAGGCTTCCATCTATGGAAATTGTCTGCGGTTAAAAAGCCTGCGCCTGCGCCTATATAAAAAGAAAGGGGGAGATGGGGGAGCTGCCCATGAGAACGGGGTCCTTTATCTAAAGGACACAGCTCTGGGAGCTGCCTCAGTCCTTGAGGGTTTGCTTGCAAACATAGCTCTCTGTCCCACCACCCCAGAGATTAGGCGATTATTTACTGCAGACACCTGGAGTTCTGGACAAACTTCTCACGCACAAGGAAATGTTATCTGGTGTAAGAAATAATAACAGGGTGCCATTCCCATGCTCTCAAGATTTCTTGTGACTTTTTGTAAGATGTATAGGTCAACCAAGAAAAATGTTAACTGTCTTGTTTTTCTCTTGCTCTCCTGTATAAATATAAGATGCTGAATAAAGTCGTGGTCAGACCGCTTCCCTTTGTGGAGACGTGTCTGATCCTCTCGACCCCATCTTTGCTGTAGTATTCTTTTGCTGTAGTATTCTTTTGCTGTAGTATTCTTTCTCAGACGCGTTGTGCACGTTCTCAGGATCTGATAGACTTTGCCGGCTGACTCCGGCAGAACCCAATTGCTAGTGCAGAAAAATTAAGAGACTCAGGGTTCAATCCCTAGCTGGGGAAGATCCCCTGGAGGATGGCAGGGCAACCCACTCCAGTATCTTGCCTGAAAAATCCCATGAACAGAGGAACCTGGAGGGCTACAGTCCATGGGCTTGCAAAGAGTCAGGTATTACTGGAGTGACTTATCATGCAGTACCATAATGAGGAGAAAAGCAAGGGTAACGAGTCTGGTAGGCTGCAGTCCATGGGGTCACTGGAGTCGGACACGACTCAGTGACTTCACTTTCACTTTTCACTTTCATGCATTGGAGAAGGAAATGGGAACTCACTCCAGTGTTCTTGCATGGAGAATCCCAGGGACAGGGGAGCCTGGTGGGCTGCTGTCTATGGGGTCACACAGAGTTGGACACGACTGAAGTGACTTAACAGCAACAGCAATAGCAACAGGGTCACAGTTTTTCAGCAGGTCAATCTGGACTTCGCTAAAGGTCTAGATTGAGAATTCTGTGGTTGACAATATTAAAAACACATTAGAAAAGTGTGTCAGGGCTAGCTAACTTAGGGAAGCATGACAACTTCCTTGTGTCTCAGTTTCCTTATTTCTAGAATGATGGTAGTAGAACTTATGTCTGTGAAGTTTCTATGAAGCTCCAGTTACATAATCTGTAAAGTCCTAGTCCATAATCACACAATAAATATCAGCTTTTATATTATTATTATCATTAATGTTGTTATCATCATCAAAATGCCTTGCCATAGATTTGGTCTTGACAAAACTTTTTCCCAGAGTGAAGATCTTTATGTTGGCATCATCTCAAATGGAGTAGAAATCTTCAAGGTAGGAACAAACTATGGTATCAACAATTAAAAATGTAAATTTTCATACTGAACCTAACTATTCATATTTTCCACACCCTTTCCAATTATCTCTACAAATTTTGGGAAGGAATTTTGGTTTCATGTGCTGGACAATTCAAGAGAAAAAGATAATATAAGGATATTAAAATAGACATCTGTGCAGATGACACATAATGGCTTTTTTTTCTCTCTAAAATATGAAACAGAATGCTTTCCATGTCATTGGAATTCATGAGTGAATGGAATTGAATATATGTAGCTAGCAAAAGCAAAAAAAAAGAAAAAAAAGAAAATTGACTTATTCTAACTCTTATTGTACTCTTCCAGATTCAAGGCTTAAAATTAAAACAACAACAACAGCAGCAACAACAGCAATCTGTATTTTTCAATGTCTTCTTGGCTTCACAAACATAACAAGTACCTACATGGATCTTGAATAGAAGCAATGATGTATTTCGGGAAAGCTTCATGTATTAGATGATTTAATTTTTTAAGCCTTTAAACAGTCTGAAAGTGAAAGTCGCTCAGTCGTGTCTGACTCTTTGCAACCCCGTGGACTTTACAGTCCATGGAATTCTCTAGGCCAGAATACTGGAGTGGGTAGCCTTCTCCTTCTCTAGGGGCATCTTCCTAACCCAGGGATCAAACCCAGGCCTCCCGCATTGTGGGTGGATACTTTACCAGCTGAGCCACAAGGGAATCCCAAGAATACTAGAGTGGGTAGCCTATCCCTTCTCCAGTGGATCTACCAGATGGAGGAATAGAACCAGGGTCTCCTGCATTTCAGGCAAATTCTTTACCAACTGAGCTATCAGTGAAGCCAGTCTGTATACAATTAATTGAGGGAAAGCATTAAGTTGCATTTAGATCATCCTTAATTTAAACTTGAAAATCAACTCTCCAGTCCTGTATTTTTTTCTTTTTTTCCTTTGTCTAAAGGAAAAACTGACTTTTAGAAACAAGCTGGGGCAGAGATATTTTTCCCAGGCATGATTGTGTGTTACTGGCAAATCTCCCTTTTGATGGCCCTTTTAATAGGAAAGACTCCTCTAAGTCTAATTGCTCACACACAAAATAAAGGGCCTCTTAGCTCTCTTCAGATAGCTTGTTAATATAACTTGCAGTTATTTAATAATGGCTTCAAGGCACTTAGCCTTTTCCTTTCCTCTGTTTTATTAGCCAAATCAATAAAGTGACTTTTTAAAGTAAGTCATTCACTAGTTTTTTGTTTTTTTTTTTTCCCTAGAACATAAAAAGGTTTTACACTGGTTATATAGGGAATTCTTTAGTTCCCCTACCCCACTGTCCTTCGTCCCCCACTTCCATCAGGTTATTTTTTAGGTTCTTTCCATTTCTTCTGTTCTTTCTACTCTATGATGTAATATTAATGAATGTGAAAATAGTGGATTGAACCATTCTTCCATAATACCTAATGAAACACACACACACCAATAAAGGTTAAAAAAAAATAAAGAAAAACAGAAAACCAAAAATTTAGAGTTACAAATACAGAAAGAGGGACATCTTTATACCATATACTTTGAAAAATTTTACCAATATAAAACACAGAGGTCCTCCTTCCTGTTCATGTATTCACACAAACACACAACACACATACACAGAGAAACATGCATGCATGATAAGGAAGAATAGATCAAATCTTGAGTATTAGCATTAATAACTCAGAATTCTATAAAAACAGTGGAATATCTTGGGATTTGAACTTCCACATTATATGTCATAAAGTAGATAACATTATTAGACCTTTAAAGGGCAAGTCATTTCTGACCTTGCTGTACTTGTTTCTGACCAGGAGCAGTACTTGTTAAGGGGGAAAAGTCGAATGTGTCAAGAATTGGATGTACATAAGATTACATGGAGTGGGCCCTGGTCAGAGCATTGAATAGCATGTCCAAAAGCAACCAAGCTTAAAATCACTGCCACCCATGCCTCGAAAGAAGTGTAATATAATCTAAGTATATGTAAGCCTTCTCCCACCTAATCCTCTGATCTATGGAAATGTGAATTTTAATCAAATGTGATTGTAAAACTGTAGCTTGAAAAAAATAAATTGTCAGAAATATTTTCCTGGAAAATTATCTCATTCTGCATTGAGATTTTAAACCCCTTGAACTTTAGTTTCTTTATTTTAAAATGGAATAACACTTATTGTATTGTATTGTTGTGGTAAGTACCCATCAGAATACTTAAGGCAAAATGATACTTGGAAATATTAATTCCACTATATGATAGAGGATGTTTGGTTTTTATCTCAAATTTTCAGGTAGTGTCATCAAGATTAAAAAGCTACATGAACATCACATGTCAGAAAAGAAAATAAATTGATTAAAACCCAATACCAATATAAAAAATAATGTTCAGCTAATATTTCCTTTGATATTTATTTTCAGTGAACACTTTTTTGCATTAAATCATGATTCATTAAATATATTTTGGATATTTATATTTAACTATATCTTTATGATTGTGTACAGTTAATACATTTAACACTTGTAATGTGGCAGATAGTTCAGTTCAGTCGCTCAGTTGTGTCTGACTCTTTGCGACCCCATGAATTGCAGCACACCAGGCCTCCCTGTCCATCACCAACTTCCGGAGTTCACTCAAACTCATGTCCATCGAGTCAGTGATGCCATCCAACCATCTCATCCTCTGTCGTCCCATTCTCCTGCCCCCAATACCTCCCAGCATCAGAGTCTTTTCCAATGAGTCAACTTTTTGCATGAGGTGGCCAAAGTATTGGTTTCAGCTTTAGCATCATTCCTTCCAAAGAACACCCAGGACTGATCTCCTTTAGAATGGACTGGTTGGATCTCCTTGCAGTCCAAGGGACTCTCAAGAGTCTTCTCCAACACCACAGTTCAAAAGCATCAATTCTTCAGTGTTCAGCTTTCTTCACAGTCCAACTCTCACATCCATACATGACCACTGGAAAAACCATAGCCTTGACTAGACGGACCTTTGTTGGCAAAGTAATGTCTCTGCTTTTGAATATGCTGTCTAGGTTGGTCATAACTTTCCTTCCAAGGAGTAAGCGTCTTTTAATTTCATGGCTGCAATCACCATCTGCAGTGATTTTGGAGTCTCCAAAAATAAAGTCTGATACTGTTTCCTCATCTATTTTCCATGAAATGATGGGACCAGATGCCATGATCTTAGTTTTCTGAATGTTGAGTTTTAAGCCAACTTTTTCACTCTCCTCTTTCACTTTCATCAAGAGGCTTTTTAGTTCCTCTTCACTTTCTGCCTTAAGGGTGGTGTCATCTGCATATCTGAGGTTATTGATATTTCTCCCAGCAATCTTGATTCCAGGTTGTGCTTCTTCCAGCCCAGCATTTCTCATGATGTATACAACTGAGTAAAACTAAGATTCAGATGTGTCCTGGTTTGTTTGGTGAGTTATCACAATAAGCAGCTTGAGAAGATATCTATTCATATATAGGGCTCGAGAAGAAGTGGCCTTTTAGTAGATTTTATATTTGGCAAACAGGACCAATACAGAGAACAAGAGGGGCATTGTGATGTTATTATCTAAATCATATACATATTATACATTTGTAGAATATATATATGCAAAAGTATGTATGCTAATATATATTTGCTGCCCAAATAATGTATATCCATCTATATCTGTCCCTTTAGAAAAAGTGTCTTAAGGCCAAAGATAAAGGGACAAGTTCTACTTTTTCCCATGAAGGGGATAGTCCTCTGTAGCTGTATGAGCTCTGTTCTGAAATGGCCTCATGGATAAATAGATATCAATCAGGAGGACTGAAGAAGTAAAATAATGTATAGGGACTATTCATGAACAACCACAACTTGGAGACTTGAGAGAATAAATCCACAAATCTCTCTTATGCATATGTGTCCAAGCATCGAGGAAATTTTTAATTATTTCCTTTAATGCAGTCTCTCTTAATGTGGTATTTTTACCCAAGAGGTAGTATGACTTGGATATTTTCTAATTATGAATCCTTTAAAACAAGAAGAGTGCGACTGCCTATGTATACCTTCATTTTGAAAAGATAAGTGACACTTTGTATTAAGAAATAATGGTGATCTTCCTTCTACAAGGTTGCTTAAATGAACATTCACTGGACAACTTCTTATTTGTGAGCCACAGATGGTAATGTTTGATTGTTTTGCTTTGTTTTCTATCTCAACTTATGTGGTAGAAGTTGAGATAGAAAACAAAGACAGCCTAAGTTAAGTAGTACCATTCAAATGTCCACAGTTAATAAATTTGTCAAATAGGAGATTAATTAAATGCTTACTATCTACTAGAAACTGCTAGGCAGTGGGAATTTATAGTAAAGAAGGCTGACATTATTTCTTTGCTTCACTTTTTGATTGGGAAGAAAGACATTGTAGTAATTTTAAATGTGATGAATTTTACAAATAGGGATGTACTTCATTCTATAGGGGAACTTAAAATGAGAAACTAAACTAGCCTGGAGTTTCAGGGAAGTTCTTCTTTTCTTGTGCAAGTGCAAATAAGGAAAGACTTTTAAATTGGAGAAATGTAGACTGGATAAAAAGTAGTATTTTAAGCAAAAGGAAATGTATGTGTGATAGCCTCAGGCAAGAGGACAAGGCATATTCAAGACACTGTTAGAAACCAATAAAGTTAGAACACACAGGCAAGTAGGAGATATAGAAATGTGAAGCTTATGAAAAAGCCTGGGACAAATTGTGGAGGGGTTTTTAAGAAAAAAGAACCTTAGGTATTTATCATAACTTCAGTAGAAAACCATTGAAGGTTTTTAAGCAAGCGGATGAATCACACGGATTTGCTTTTTTGAGGAAGAACTAACAGATATAAATTAATTAATTTCAATTCAGTGATGCCGTAGTAGTTAAACCAGTAAGGGAGAACAACATTAATCTTTGAAGCTTCATTGACTGTGTAGCAGATACAAGGGAACTTAAATGTGCCAACCAAAGGAATCAGTACTTAACGAAAAATATAGTTATATCCAGGAATTTTTTCAGACTTTATAACGCTCTCATTAAATTTCTTGCCTATGTCATATTGACCTCTTCTCCAGAAGAGGTCATTTATTGTTAGCTTCAGTAAGTTACCAAAAGGGCAGAGGTGGTGAGTGTGGTCAGACTTTGTTCTCTCTTGATTCTCTCCCCATTTTTTCTTTGCCTGTGTCTCCTATTTGCAGAAGCAGGGAATGGAGAGTGAAAGGCAAAGAAAATACTTGCCCAGATAAGAAAAGCACACATTAGCTGCAAATTTAGGGGCCCATGATTTGTTTGGTATAGGTACATTTTTCTTCAAACTGCTTTGCCATTGGCTTTCGGAGAACTGTTTGTATCCAATGCTCTTTCTCCCAAGTGATGCACTTGCTGGTTTTTTTTTTTTTTTTAAAGACTGGCCCCAAATACTGCCTCTCCTGCCATAGAGTTCTCTAATTTTGGTGAGCCTATCAAGGTTGAGATGCTTTTTTAAAACACCTTCTTAGAACGTTTCCTCTGTTTTATACCCCCCTACTGCAGGTGCTCATTGCTTCTTCATTCCCTCTTCCCCTAAGAGAAAAGCATGTACCCTCGCACACCAAGAAGTGGGAATCATGGCTGCTGTATTCTCAGCCTTACTATGATTCTTCTTCCTTTTGCATGCTTGTACTGTAAGATACCCATCAGCAGTGTGAAGGCTTATCAAAATTCAGTGGTGTTTTCTCAACTTAGGTGTCAAAGAGATTCTGAAGGTAATGGGAACATTTGGTTCAACTTTTCTTCCTCTTTTCCTTATAGAAAAAGAGGATGAAGAGTATTAATGCTTCATAAAATATTCTTCTCAAGATGCCAATTCCCTTCTTTTACTTCTTGCAAAAACCAAAAAAAAATCGGTTTAGTAGGGAGGTTGATGTGGATTATATGGGTCTGGCACCAAAAACAGGACCATAAGGAGCAGGGTGCCTTTCTCTGCAGCTATGAATTATTTTTACTATGTAGCTATACTTTCTGCTTGTTCCTCTGACAGGAATAGCAGGGGTGTCTCAGTCACATTCCCACACATATCCTTCTGGCTAGAGTGAGAAGAATGGGTGAAAAGGTGGGAAGAGAAAATGTAATGAAAACATGGGAGGGAAATGCAAAACTATGGCAGTAATCAGGGGAGAAACATGAATGGCTTTAAAGAGAATGGAACATTGAAATTAGAGAAAAGTAGAAGGATTCAGTATGAGAATGAGAGAGAGAGAGAGCATGCTGATTAATTTCATCTAACAAGGGAGAGAAGGACTGAAACTCTCAAAGAGTATTATTTGGTCAGTTGGGTGAGTGAATGAATAGATGCTTAGATTGTGAAATATTTAAAAATATGAAGTTATCACAACTTGAGGTTTGATTGGAAGTGGATGTTAATAGAATAAAATATGGACTAACCCATTTAGAAGTTTACATAAAGAGAGAAGTTTATAGTGAATGAACTGTGATTTTAGATTTGGAGATTGTCTATGATGAAAAGAACAAGACAGTAAAGAATAGCCAATGATCAGTATATGGGAAGGGGAAGGAATGGATCTTGAACAGGTTTTGGTTTTAATGCTGCTGCTGCTAAGTCGCTTCAGTTGTGTCCGACTCTGTGTGACCCCATAAACGGCAGCCCACGAGGCTCCCCCGTCCCTGGGATTCTCCCGGCAAAAACACTGGAGTGGGTTGCCATTTCCTTCACTTTCACTTTTCACTTTACCCTAACCCTAACCCTAACGCTAACCCCTAATTTTTAAAAGTGAAAGTGAAGATGCTCAGTCATGTCTGACTCATAGCTAATAGGTGTGTATTTCATAGGCCTAGAGATGAAAAAGAAGCAAGCATATGAAAGGTGCTAATCTTGACCTATTTATAACTATGCAGTAGGAAGCAGTAATTTAGAAGCACTTACTCATCTTTTTGGAGAAGACAATGGCACCCCACTCCAGTACTTTTGCCTGGAAAATCCCATGGATGGAGGAGCCTGGTAGGCTGCAGTCCATGGGGTGGCTAAGAGTTGAAAACGACTGAGCAACTTCACTTTCACTTTTCACTTTTATGCATTGGAGAAGGAAATGGCAACCCATTCCAGTGTTCTTGCCTGGAGAATCCCAGGGACGGTGGAGCCTGGTGGGCTGCCATCTATGGGGTTGCACAGAGTTGGACACAACTGAAGCGACTTGGCGGCAGCAGCAACTCATCTTTTAGATCAGTAATGAACATGTGTTTGTTCACTTATTCATCTATTTATTGTACAGTGTCTATGGCAACATGTTAGGGACTGTGTTAAGAAGAAGGATAAGGTTAATAGGATAGAACAGGCCTCTCATCTCAAGCAACCTATAATCCATTGCAATATTTGCAAAGTCATGCTCTGTGAGTAGCCCTAGTCCAGCGTTTAGCAACACAAGGTTTGGAAGAGAACACCAGGCTTTGAACTCTACCTGTATTAATTATAAAATTTGTTGCCTTGAGAATTTACATGCTTTCTGCCTTAGAATTTTTTGGTTTTTTAATCTAAAAAATGATATCTTTCAGGGAACTCTTCCCAGTATTATTTGGCAGCTTGGATGGAAGGGAATCTGGGGGATAATGGATGGATACATGTATATGTATGGCTGAGTCCCTTTGCTGTCCACCTGAAACTATCACAACATTGTTAATTCATTATCCAATATAAAATTGAGTTTTTTTTTTAAATCAATATAAAAATGGTGTCTTTAAAAATGTTTAAAACTGAGTTTTACTGATTGATATTATTCATATTAAGAAGACCCCTTTTTTCATTATTATCACTCTAAGGATGAGAATAATATTTTTTAAAGATTCCTATGTTTCTCTTCCCTAGAATACTGCATAGCACAAAATAATTGTTAAAAATATTAGTTAAATAATAAATATTATTTATTTATAAATTAATAAAGTCAGCACTTACTAAAATACGGTTACAAAACTTTGAGGTGAACAAGAGTCAATTGACATCATAATTGACATTATTCACAGAGCCTCTAAAATGCCAAAGTGCATTATATAATTTGAAGGTATTTCTCACTCTTACTTGGTCACAAAGCCTGTGTCTTATGGTACATTTCTTGACACTATTATTATGATAAAGAAAGACTTGGAATTACTCATCAACTGTATGATAAATAAAATGTTTAGTGAAAAAATACATTGCTATTTTTTGTTGAGGACTACAAAAGAAATCCAGAAAAGAAAAGTAAGTAAAGATGTATTTTAAAATAATCATTATACTTAATAAGTATATATGTACTATAGAAGCACATATATAAAATTTCCTATAAAATTTCATAATATGTTTGGTATTGATTATATACTAAAGAAATATGTTTTTTGAGGATGACTTACTTAAGCAAAAATATATTTATTAAACTGCTGCTGCTGCTGCATCGCTTCAGTCGTGTCCGACTCTGTGTGACCACATAGACGGCAGCCCACCAGGCTCCCCCATCCCTGGGATTCTCCAGGCAAGAACACTGGAGTGGGTTGCCATTTCCTTCTCCAATGCATGAAAGTGAAAAGGGAAAGTGAAGTCGCTTAGTCGTGTCCGACTCTAGCGATCCCATGGACTGCACCCTACCAGGCTCCTCCCATGGGATTTTCCAGGCAAAAGTACTGGAGTGGGGTGCCATTGCCTTCTCCAATTTATTAAACTAGCAGGATAGAATTCAGAATACTCTAAAATGTTTATATTAATATGAGGAAAAGGGCTTTCCTTGTGGTTGTTGGTAAAGAATCTGCCTGCAGTCAGGAGACCCGGGTTTGATCCGTGGGTCAGGAAGATCCCCTAGAGAAGAGAATGGCAACCTGCTCCAGTATTATTGCTTGGAGAATCCCAGGGACAGAGGAGCCTGGCAGGCTCAGTCCATGGGGTAGCACAGAGTCAGGCATAACTGAGTGACTAACACACACACAATGAGGAAAAGCATCTTTAATATTTTACTTTAATCAAAAAAAATCTAAATATGTTCTTCAGTGATTTATTTTACAATGTGAAGTAAATGTGAGCTAAATAAGTTTAATATTTTAAAGATCTAAACCTTTGGCTCCAGGCTACTGAGAAGAATAAAAGTCTAATAAATGTCCTAAGAGCTAAATACATTTTAAATAAGAATGGAGAGGGAGGTTAGGTTGGGGTAAAAGGCAGACAGAGAAAGAAAGAGACGACTTAAATGTTGACAGGCTTTATATACCCTGAATATAGGAACTATATTAGGCTCTCAGAGCTATTAGAAAAATTGGACAAGGCACAGACTTTGGAAAATTATATCTTAACATGTGTATATAATTGCAGCAGTTTTCCCCTTCTAATTCTACAAAGAAGAAAAATGGTTGGGGGAAAGGCGTGGCAGGGATTATAGTTTAATTTAGAAAGCATTTGTGGGAGGAATTTTTAGGAGACTTAAAACCAGTTATCTTATTTTCTGAGGAAGAAACTTCAATATTAGACATTAAGTATTCGAGCTTGGTAAGAAAAGCTTTAGGTGTTCAGTAATTAGCTTTCTCTTCTAAGACAAAGTCTTATTCTATAACTTGTTAATTTGACTTAATAATGAATGATTATTGAAGGCTATCAGACTTATTCTTTTGGGAAGACATATTTTTCCTTACAAAAATAGTTTTATGAATTTGAAACATCTCTTAGACAGCATTTTATCATCCACTCAGTTAGTACTTTCAATAGAGAACAAGCTTACTTAAACCACATACTCATTAAAAGAAAAAAAAAGAAAGAAAAGAAAAAACTCAGGAAAGGACCAGATCATGGACACACCACCTCTTCTGTTTTCCATATGAACACTCATGACATCTGGGCAGATCCACTGCAGATAGCCATAGTATCTTTCCTCTTATGGATAATTCTCTCCTGCTGCAGGGAGAAAATGCTACAAAAGAAGGGAAATAAGTATCTTACATCTATTTAAAAGAAATGAGAATTTGCTGGAAAAATCAGAAATGATTGGAAATGCTCCATTTTAACCAAATTTGGAATAAATTCAAGTATAGCTGGAAATCATAAGCTGTTTTAATTAATAAATCAATAAACCCAATAAATATGCTAATAATTACTTCATTAATGATAACAGAAGTGAATCAATGACTAAAAATTTACTAGAGAGTAACTGGGTTATTTACATCTCTTAAATTACCTCATTTAATTCTCACAACATTCATAAAACAGATGTTGTATCAGTACTCACTATGCAATAAGAAAACAGATTTAAAGAGTGAAGTAGCATTCACAATCATGCAGAACATACTCAAGGTCACACAGCTGGTAAGAACAGCTTGGAGAAGTCAGACTGACCTAAAGATGGTGTTCTTAAACTTGATACTATAAAAAGCACATAATCCCACTTTAACCAGACCGGGGTGGGGCGGGGGTGGGGGGATGCATTGTAGTTCATAGAAAACAAATGTTTTAACTCTTAATCTTTTAGCCTGCTCAAGATTTAATCTTCACTTCTCACTTTTAAAACCTGAGGCCAGAGATGTGAATCATTTTCAATGTCTTGCTTTCACTCTGTCAGCAGCTCAAGTGGCTTTGATATCTTTGAGAACTCTCACCCACAGTTGCAAGCTGTCTTCTATACTTCAAAATTTTACCAGTTCTACAAAGAGGGGATCAGCTGATATGTGAGACCCATGAGCTGAGGGGGTTTAAAAAAAAAAAAAAGACCCTTTTAAATAAACATATGCTCGGGTCATCAGGAAATGTACCATGTAGCCTCATTTGCATGGACAAATCTTAAGAGATCTGAAACAAAGTTAACAGTTCATATCCTGGCTTGAGGTATATGAGATTCTTACGTGTTATAGTTCCAACAGAGCAAATAATCATGGTTGCTGGCTGAGACACACAACAATGGAGAGGGTTAGAAGCTCTGAGAATTGCGCTCAGCCAAAGGTGTTGCTTCACCTTAAGTCATGCCCCTTCTTGAGGCAAGTATCATCCACAGTCTTTGTGGGCCAAAGCCCCATGCTTCATTTGGGGATAACTTTGAGGAGTAATACCAACCACAATGCATCCACTTAGTTACTCCCTCTGGCCATCCTGCTTCCTTCCTTTTCTTACAGTTGTACCCAAGGGCATTACCACCTGTCTTTCTTGCATACGTATTCCATCTTTACACCTTACTGTGGAACCCAATCTGCTAAATCAAAGTCTGGAGACAGTGACCTGAGAACACACATTTTCATAAAATGCTGTGCTGACTTTAAAGTATCCACTTCCCTAAACAGTCATGCATTTGACCTGAAGATTTTTGTTGTTATGGTTGTTAAGTCCTTCCCAACTCTTGGTGACTCCAAGAACTCCTCCAGAAGTCCTTGGGGCTCCTCTGTCCATAGGGTTTCCCAAGCAAAAATACTGGAAGGGGTTGCCATTTCCTTCCCCAAGGGATCTTCCTAACCGAAGTATCAAACCTGTGTCTCCTGTATTGGCATTCGGATTCCTGACTGCTGAGCCACCAGGGAAGCTCCCAACATGAAGATTACCAGCTAAAAAAAGAAGTGATAAAAAGGTGTCCAAGTAGTATACATGGCAAGAGGGATGAAATTTTAAGATAAACTATGCTAAAAGTAAATCTATATAATAAAGAGTAGGAAAAAATCAGGAATTGCTATCAACTTTATTTTCCGGTTTTTCACAGGCTTGCTTTAAATAGAAGCTATAGTTTTAAGTTGGTTATTTCTCAGTCAGTTCGGTCGCTCAGTTGTGTCTAACTCTTTGTGACCCCCTGGACTATAGAATGCCAGGCTTCCCTGTCCATCACCAGCTCCCAGAGCCTGCTCAAACTCATTTCTATCAAGTTGGTGATGCCATCCAACCATCTCATCCTCTGTCATCCCTTTCTCCTCCTTCCTTCAACCTTTGCCAACATCAGGGTCTTTTCAAATGAGTCAGTTCTTTGCATCAGGTGGCCAAAGTATTGGAGTTTCAGCTTTAGCATCAGTCCTTTTAATGAATATTCAGGACTGATTTCCTTTAGGATTGACTGCTTGGAACTCTTTGCAGTCTAGGGAACTCTCAAGAGTCTTCTGCAACACCACAGTTCAAAAGCATCAATTCTTTGGTGCTCAGCTTTATTTACATCCAACTCTCACATCCATACATGACTACTGGAAAAAACATATCTTTGACTAGATGGACCTTTGTTGGCAAATTCTACCATGCACAATAAAGATAGAAAATGGGTTTTAAATACTACCATGCACAATAAAGATATAAAATGGGTTTTAAACCATGTCCTAATTACGATCAGTTGGTAGAAACCACATTAGAAGAAAGCCTGGTTCTAATTCTGTGGTTAATGGGGAAAAGTACATGGCTCAGAGTGAATTCCTCCTTGAGTGGAAGGAAAAAGCAGATATTGGAGAATAGCAGAGTTTTTCATTTAGAAAGAAATGATAAAATTACTAATGAATTTCCTTTATCCTTTTGGTTTTCGTTAATAAATCCAAACTTTATACTGTGCTATAAACCTTTAACTTCAGCAGAATATATTCATTATGTAGATTATTGGGTGCTTATTATGGCAGAGTGGACATTCCTTCACTCATTGCTCTGTATCTTCCTGGCATCTGAACACATGCATGACCAGGGCAGCAGTAAAGCTATCATTTAAGATGAAGAGACATAAGTTTCATATCAGAAGCTCTAAAATGAACTAAAGAAGACTAAAATCACTTAATGACATCAGGCTTAGTGACATCATAATGAAGAAATCTCTTGTTTACCAATTATAACTTCTAAAAGCTGTGTTTTATACCTGGAGTCCTTACTTTCAAAACTAGTTCTAAAAGTCCAAACTGCAGAACCAAAAAGCATTGCACACCAAATAGAGATGTGCATCTCATTTATTTTTCACAGTTGAAACTCAGTGAGTCTGTCTCTAAGACTAGCATAAATACTCAGGTAAGGAAAACTTAGATTACACAGTAGAAAAATATGCTCCTTTTTACTGGAGTTTTAATTTTGAATGTATAATATGAATATAGACATGCAGGTGTTTGTTCCCTTAGCTGGCATGAAAGCCAGATATATTAAAGAGTTCAGGTTATACACCCTGAAGATAGCTGCTTAAGATTCTTTATCTTAGTAGTTGTATTTGGTTTATGTTGTTTTTCCTTTTTGATCATATGTCATGTGCCTTAATAGATGAAGTAGGTTATAGCTGTAGTCTCCAGCAACTTGTATAAATTGCTGAGCACATGTGTAGTTAGAGAGTCCCAGTTCATAATTAGCAGTCTGCACCACATGCTGAAACATGAGTAAAATCTTTCTCTTGTTTCAAAAGTTCAGATAAGCAGAGGAGGAAAATGGTGACAGAACTATTCAAAAAACAGAGATCAAAAGGTAACACATTTTATAAGCATCCTCTCAGCTTTGCTTTGATGATGCCAAAACCTTTCCAGAGCTTTTACGTGATTGCAGAATGGCAGACGGCATGTTTTGCAGAAAGGGCAATAGTGATATAAATATTGCCAAACCTCAGACTAGAAAGTATTTCGGTTTATATGTGTTTCTGGAAAATTGCCTGTAACACCATACCAACCAACTCTATAGCCTACAATACCACGGAAAATATTCATTAGATCAACAGATCTTTAAACTTTAGCCTCAACTTAGTTCAGCAGTTTCTGTTCACATATTTAGATTAAGATGTAAATTAGGCCATTGACTTACAGTCTTATCACTAGATTATGCGTTGAAGGAATTTGTAAGAATCAACTTGTCAGAAAATAATTAAATAAGTATTTTTATAAAGAACCTACTCTTTTCTGTCTCTTTCAGTTCAGTTCAGTCTCTCAGTCATGTCTAACTCTTTTCAACCCCAAGGACTGCAGCACGCCAGGCTTCCCTGTCCATCACCCAGAGCTTGCTCAAATTCAGGTTCATCAAGTTGGTGATGCCATCTAACCATCTCATACTCTGTTGTCCCCTTCTCCTCCCACCTTCAATCTTTCCCAACATCAGGGTCTTTTCCAATGAGTCAGCTCTTCACATCAGGTAGCCAAAGTATTGGAGTTTCAGCTTTAGCATCAGTCCTTCCAATGAACATTCAGGACTGATTTCCTTTAGGATTGACTGGTTGGATCTCTTTGCAGTCCAAGGGACTCTCAAGAGTATTCTCCAACACCACAGTTCAAAAGCATCAATTCTTCGACACTTAGCTTTCTTTATGGTCCAACTCTTAACATCCATACATGACTACTAAAAAAACCATAGCCTTACCTAGACCTTTGTTGGTAAAGTAATGTCTCTGCTTTTTAATGTGTTGTCTAGGTTGGTCATAGCTTTTCTTCCAAGGAGCAAGTGTCTTTTAATTTCATGGCTGCAGTCACCATCTGTCTCTTTAACCATCTTTAAAATGTTAGTCTTAATGTAAATAACTGCTTTTTTTCTGTTTTTCATTTGGAAATTTTCTATATGTATCTCAAAGTGTTTATTAATGCTAACTACTTATTTTATCCTTTGTGGCCCTGTGCCATTTGTGAACCTGATTCCTCTCTTTTCTTTCAGTGATTTTTCCTTTTTTTTTTTTTTTTAATTGTCCAGGTCTTTGTTTTCTTTACACCCACCATGCTATGAATTCATTGGAGAGGACCTCCGATAGTTCAGGCTCCTTTCATTGATTCTCATGAAGTGTGCTTGCTCGGTGGAGCAGGCTGGTGCTTCAGATGAGCCCAAGTCCCTTTGTCTTTGGCTTCCTTCTTTTTCTTATCATTTTTCCTTCACACGTTTCAGGATGGTATCTTAGCTCTTATAGTGCTTAATATGCTCGATACCCACATTAATTCTGTTGGCAAGAATCTCATCCTTGTTTGTTTACAAAGATGGCAAGAGTGTGCTGGGTAACACTGTAGACTCCCAGTTTTGCCATGGTAACATTTGTGGACCATTCCTATCAAACAGTACAGCTTCCCAGTTGATACTAGTGGAAAAGAACTTGTCTGCCAATGCAGGATACACAAGAGATGTATGTTCAGTCGCTAAATCTAGAAAATTCCCTAGAGGAGGGTATGGCAACCCATTCCAGTATTCTTACCTGGACAATCCCATGGACAGAGGAGCCTGGCGGGTTTCAGTCTATAGGGTCCCAAAGATTCAAGATTTGAGCCATCTGTGTCCTGTCACATTTCTATAATCTGACATGAACTTTCCCCTTATTCACACTATCTGGGTACATTTGGTGTGTTTGTATTCATCCTTCAAGTCTCAGGGTAGGAGTGATTTCCTCAAATAAGTCTACCTTGGTCCTGCAAGAAACCGAGACAATTCCTCCTCTGTCTTCCATAGCATATTTTATATGTTTGTCTCAATACTAACAACATTCACTTGTATGTTTTCAGTTTTGGCATACTCCCTTTACTAGAAGTTTCTTCAGAGAAATAGTTCAGTTATTAATTATGTCTACATTATTACAACCTACAAGTTCCCAAGATAGAAAAGTACTTAATGAAATGCTTACTGGCATTTCCAAAGGTCATAAATTCACTCATTTAAAATGAGTGAACTTAGTAGAACTCTCTGTTTTTAGTTAAATTTGCTAACACTGCCTGAAATAGAGTTTACAAAATAGACTCCCTGTCCTCAGGTAGTTTATTGCTATGAATTAAAAATAAGAAAAACAGGGAATTCCCTGGCAGTCCAGTGGTTAGAGTGCCGTGCTCTCACTGCCTAAAGGATGGATTCAATTCCTGCTTGGGATTCCATAAGCCTTGGGTCAGTGGGAAAAAAAAAAAAAAGTATACCAAACTCTACAAAGATAAACAATTACAAAGTAACTCAAAGAAAAATAATACTTTGTAACAGGCTCAAGTATTGGTGAAAGAAAGTGAAAGTGAAGTCGCTCAGTTGTGTCCAACTTTTTGCGACCCCATGGACTGTAGCCTACTAGGCTCCTCTGTCCATGGGACTTTACAGGCAATAGTACTGGAGTGGATTGCCATTTCCTTCTCCAGGGGATCTTCCCAACCCAGGGATTGAACCTGGGTCTCCCACATTGTAGACAGATACTTTACTGTCTGAGCCACCAGGGAAGTATTGGTAACACTGGACAAAGTTCATATTGCTCAACAAAATTCTTAACTTTGCACAGAAAAGTTAAGATTGCAAGAGCAAAGTGCCTAATGGTCATGTGGAAGTGTGAAATGAAAGCGTTAGTCTCTCAGTCGAGTCCGACTCTTTGGGAACCCATGGACTGTACGTAGCCCACCAGGCACCATGGAATTCCCCAACCAAGAATACTGGCGTGAGCTGCCATTCTCTTCTCCAGGGGATCTTCCCGACCCTGGGATAGAATCTAGGTCTCCTGCCTTGCAAGCAGACTCTACCTTCTCAGCCACCAGGGAAGCCCAGAATGTCATATTAATTCCAAAGAATAAACAGAAGGAAGATTAGCCTTGATATTTAATGATTATATACTTGGTAAAATATGACTTCCGACTAACTAAATAGTTGTCTTCAGTATTTGCTTTTATTAATTTTATAAACACTCTGAGGAATAAAACATCTGATTTATGGTAGCTAATTGTGTTATTTGTGTTTATTATCAAACGATCTTCAGTTTGGGCTTAGCAGATGATGCTTTTGTTAAACATGTACTACCTGAAATAGTATTTTATTAATATAATCATCTTTATAAGCATTCCATGCACATGTGAAGGCAAAATCTCAGATACTCCAGATAATTCAAGACAAATCTTTATATTTGATTAAAGATTTATATTTTTCTATGTTTTTCTACATTTTACCTAATGTGTAAGCATATGTTAAAACATGCTGATATTAATCCATAGTTTACATAAAAATACAATCTAGATTCTTAACTATTTCATCTTAAATATTCTTTGTTTTTCTGTCATTCATTGATCAATTCAATGGCTTTGAAAGTTCTATATTAATGATTATTAACATTTTATGTGCTGTATCATCGAGGTTCAATTCAAGGACATTTTTTTTTACTCAGTATGTTGAAATATGATTCTGATGATTATATCAAGACTATAGAATAGTTTTTGTTTAGCTTATCAACAAGCTTTTTATTTCTTGCTATTAGTTTAAATCTAAAAAGTTGATACTTTGAAATTAGTTTTGCTAAATTGCTGAAGTTATAGACGATAGTGTACTATAATAAAGTGCAAAGACATGAAAAGTCCTGTATAATTTTTATTTATTTTCTGAAGCTGCACACACACACACACACACACACACAAAGCATACTGGCATTATATTTTGGATAGTTGCCAGACTCTGTCAGGGGTCCATCTGTTGTGTCAGACTGGCATGGCATATATTATTTGGGTACTTTTGAACACACAGACTTTTTTTTCCAAATCTTTGGAACAGTTGTCAAAATCTAGAGGAAAACAATGAAAAAAAAAAGGAAAGAAAGATGACGTAATTATTGATATTTTACTAGAAAATGTGTACTTAAAATATATTTTATTGCTTTGATGTTCCATCATTATGAATAATTGCAATATATTTCTTGCACCTTCTTAAATATAAGATATCCAGTTTTTCATTATAAGGCAGATGTCTTTATAATGTTTTACTTCACTGAGGTTTATCTTCTCGTCAAGAGACAAACTCATAACTTGGATCTGTACAAAGGCAAGTGTGTCCAAGCATCCGGTGTTATGTGTCTCAAGATATCTACTCCACACTTCATTTTGATGTTGTACACAATAAGCATTAAAAAGAAGAAAAACAACATGTAGTAATCAAATCCTGATCCATTCAGGAATGTCCCAGCAGATGTCAGTTATAGACCAGTTAGGAAGTTTAATATGAGAACGTATTGAAGACAGAAAAGATGGAAGGAAATAGTGATAGAGCAAACATATGCATTTCAGCTGGAAATGGAATTTGAAAAGAGCTAAAGGATCCCAAGCCAACCTGATGTTAATTTGGTGAAGTTGCCCTCAGGACCCTTGTCTGCCTTCTTAAATGGCTGTCTACTTTCTTTTAGGATTCAGTCAGTCTTATGAAATAAGACAGTCTTAGATTTCTGTTTCTTTTTTCTCTCAGCCCCTGCTATTAATCTGTCTTTAATTACAATGTAGAAGCATATGAGAGGTGGAATAACATCTGCAACAAAACATGTCAAAAAGAAGGAGATTATCTCTGGAATTCTTTTTCTTTTGTTTATATGATACACATTATTTCAGTTTCTGTCTATTCAAATATATTTTTCTTCACAGATTCATATTTACCTCATTTTCCCTGCCTCCATTAGATAAACTTATTCTGTTCAAAGCTTTTCCTTCTAATTGTGTTATCACTTAGAAATCCTTGCCTTATCAATTATCACTTTTTTTTTCAACTTCTTCCTTTCCAGCTGTTCCTTCATTTTACTTATACACACATGTCCAGGACCTTTTGGGAAATTTTGTGGCTATCTTATCTATTCCTTTCTCTTTAAAAACAAGCTTCTTCAACAAGTAGTATGCTTTACTATTGTTTTTCCTCATAACATTTCAGCCTCTGTACATCCATTGCAGTTTGGCTTCTGTCCTCATCACTCTGCTAAAACTATTCTTGCTAAAGCTTCCAGAAAACTTGGAAAACTGTCCATACCTCTGAGCACCTTTTGACTTTTATTTTATTGATCTCTCTGTGATATTTTACAGCGTTTATTATTCCATTCCTTCTGATAATTTCCCTTCCTTTGTCTCCTGTAATATTTCAAAATTTAAGTCAACTTGTTCCATGTCTTGCTGGTTTATCTTTTTTTTTTTAATATATATAGTGAGATCTTTGTCTACCATTTAAATGGATTTCTGTTCATAGTCCTTCTTCATATATACTCCTCTTACCCAAGGAAATTTCAAATGTATATGGCTTCAGATATCTCTGCATTTTGATGATAAAATAGCTATCTTTAGAAAAGATTTACTTTTTGTGATTAGACACAAACCTCTATGTATCTTTGTATATTTGTGTGTGTGTGTTCATCATCTTCCTCTCATACCTGAACTTTCCTAAGTTAGAAATGGAATCATCCTAACTTCCTATACTTTCCTTCTTCCTAAGTTCAGTTGGTCACTACCTCTTGGATATTTTATAATACACATACTTTTCATCTTCTGTATAGTTTATAAAAAATCTGGCAGACTCTGCCTATATTCTAAGTATTAAGGTACTAAGTAGATTTTCTCTTTGCCTTTTTTACTGCTCTTATCTGAATCCAGGTCCCCATAATCTGCCATACTAAGCTATTAGAATATTATCTTGAGAAACTCCATAATCTTTTAAAATTTTTGTTTATTTTATGACTGTTATTGACTATTTATAACATAAAGAGCAAAGTTGTATAGGCATCTGTCCCTTAAAAACTTGAAAATCAAAAGAGAGAGAACCAGGGTTCCATCTAAATTTGTCACCTGTAATGTCACCACAAATCAAATATTTCATCTGAGTGTATTAGGATTCTAGAGAGAAACATAATCAATAAAAGATAAAGGGATGGGGAGGGAGGAAGAGAGAAGGAGGGGGGGAATATGAATCAGAATGAGTGAAAGACATAAAGAAAGATTTATTTTTAGGAACTGGTCCATGTGATTGTGGAGGCTGCTGAGTCCCTTCACTATCTGCAGGGTAGGCTGGCAGACTGGTGACCCAGGGAAGGGTTGATATTGAGCTTGAGTCCAACATCAGTCTGGAGGCAGAATTTTCCTATCTTCTGGGGACCTCGGTCTTTTTCTTTTAAGGCCTTCAATCGAGCAGATGAGACCCAAACACATTATAGAAGTAATCTGCTTTACTCAGTCTACTGATCTGAATGTGAATCTCTTCTAAAAAGTACTTTCACAGCAACAACCTGACTGGTGTTTGACAAAATATCTGGGTGCTGTTGCCTAGCCAAGTTGATCCTTAAATTTAACCTTCACACTATCTTATAGTAAATACCTAGTCAATACAACTTTTTTTGTGTGAATTTCTGTATTTTTCCATTTATATTATATGTTTTATATTTTATATTGATTAACAATGTTGTGTTAGTTTCAGGTGTACAGCAAAGTGATTCAGTTATTCATATACATGTACATATTCTTTTTCATGTTCTCTTCCATTTAAGTTGTTAAATAATATTGAGCAGAGCTCCCTGTCCTATACAGTAGGTCCTCATTGTTTATCAATTTTAAATATAGCAGTGTGTACATGTCAATCGCAAACTCCCTAACTATCCCTCCCACACACCCTTCCTCCTGGTAAGCATAAGTCCATTCTCTAAGACTGTGAGCCTGTTTCTATCTTGTAAATAATTTCATTTGTATTACATTTTTAGATTCCACATACAAGTAATATCATATGATATTTCTCTTTCTCTTTATGATTTACTTTACTCAGTATGACAGTTTCTATGTCCATCCATGTTGCTGCAAATGGCCATATTTCATTGTTAATGAATAATAATCAGTAATATTCCACAGTATATATAAACCCCATCTTTATTCATTCATCTGTCAATGAATATTTATGTTTCTTTCATATCTTGGCTGTTGTGAACAGTGCTGCAATGAACATTGGGATGCATGCATTTTTTTAAAGTTGCAGTTGTTTTTTTTCTCTGGATATAAATATATATATAATCCCAGGAGTGGGATTGGAGGATTATATGGTTGCCCTCTTTTTAGTTTTTAAAGAGCTTCCATATTGTTCTTCACATCTTGAGATATTTAATGATATCTTATATATTTTAAGACTGGTTTTATGGATAGTTTCAATACAGTGTTTTACCATAATGCTGCCCTTTGTAACAGTAGGAATATGATTCTAAATACAAAGAATTTGTTGTAGCTTTAATTAGTGCTGAATATATAACAAGCTGTTCTTTTCCTTCAAATTATGCTTCATAAACATAAAATGATTCTTCTTTTGTGTTCTGGTAATACAATGCAAAGGAACAGTATATTAACAAAAGACAAATGATAGGTATGGTCATGGTACACTCTTTGGCAAAGAGTTGCAATTATCATTTGTTTCAGAAAATGATGACACTGTCAACTGCAATAAAAAAAAGAATATTAGAAATCTAAGTATCATAGAATAACAACAACATACTCTAATAAAATAATGCAGTGTCTAATGGCTCACTAACAAGTGAAAAATGACCAGAACTGTTTGTAATACATTTGTTTTTTCAGCTGAGTGATGTTATTTTACCATGTTAGAGAAAAGAAAATGTTATACTTTGATATCCAAATATCTCATCCACAATTTTGGATTCCCTAAAAGATAACTACTTTATCTCCATAAGGTTAAAAGTAAAAGAAACTAAAGAAAACCTATTTATTTTAATTCTTAGTATATGTATTTTTAAAAGCATATATTTTTAAGGGCTTGGATATGAAATATTTGTCTTTTACACTTAGTTGATTATATATAGGTTAGGTTAGGTTTAGTCACTCAGTCATGTCTGACTCTTGTGACTCTATAGGCTTCTCTGTCCATGGGACTCTCCAAGGCAAAAATACTGGAGTGGTTTGCCATTTCCTTCTCCATGATTATATATAACCAGTAAATTAAATGGAGAAGGCAATGGCACCCCACTCCAGTACTCTTGCCTGGAAACTCCCATGGATGGAGGAGCCTGGTAGGCTGCAGTCCCTGGGGTCGCAAAGAGTCAGACAGGACTGAGTGACTTCACTTTCACTTTTCACTTTCATGCATTGAGGAAGGAAATGGCAACCCACTCCAGTGTTCTTGGCTGGAGAATCCCAGGATTGGGGGAGCCTAGTACACTGCTATCTATGGGGTCTCGCAGAGTCAGACATGACTGAAGTGACTTAGCAGCAGTAATAAATTAAAATATAATGCATGGCCATTTAAATTCTGTTAATATAAAGTACTTATTATAAATAATAGTGCTGTATAATAATTATGATTATCTTGAAATACATTTTTATAATCTTTAGTAAAATGTTTTAAAATTCTTCTTTCCAGAATCAATAAAAGCAATTTTATAAATTGAGTACATTTAAAAAATTCAATATGGAAAACATAATTACAGTATATCTAAAGAATAAATTGGGGAAATAAGATACAAATATGAAAAAAAAAATTCATGCTGAACATTAAGGAAAAGAAAAGGAATCCTTTAAAAAAGGGAGAAATATGGACTTTCCTGTGTTCCAGTGGTTAGGAATTCCCCTTCCAGTGCAGGGGACATGGGTTCAATCACTGGTTGGGAAACTAATATCCCATATGCCATGGGATAAATAAACATGAGTCACAGCTAGAGAGCCCATGCCACAGCTAGAGAAGCCCACATGCCACAACTAAGACCTAATGCAGCCAAAAATAAATAAATATATGTTTTTTTTTTAAGTGAGAAATGGATAAATAGGGTAATTTTTGTTATGTAAATGTAGACAGACTTCCCTCGTGGCTCAGACAGTAAAGAATCCACCTTCAGTGCGGGAGACTTGGGTTCAATCCCTGGGTTGGGAAGGTCCCCTGGAAAAGGGAATGGCTACCTGCCCCAGTATTCTGGCCTAGAGAATTCATGGATTTGGAGGCTGGTGGGCTACAGTCCATGAGGTTGGAAAGAGTTGGGCACAACTGACCAACTTTGACTTTTCATAACTAGTCAACAAACTTCTGAAAAGTCCCTCAACCACACTCATAAATAAATCAATAAAATTTAAAGTAAGAATTCATTTTTTTACCTAAAAATTAATTCAGACGAAAATGTTAATAATGCTTCTCATATAAGGTGACATACTTTCAGGAGTATCATTTTACAATGTTAAAATTAGAAATGCTACATCCTTGATAAATGTCCATTGTTTGTAGTATTAACACCTTAGAAATAAGAAAACACTCCTCAATACTTATTTATAATCTTTATATAGATTTTTACTTACATCAGACACTGTATGCTTTTGAAATATTCATTCAACACTCATAACAACATCGTGAGGTACTTGCTGTTCAGTTCAGTTTAGTTCAGTCTCTCAGTCGTGTCCGACTCTTTTCGACCCCATGAATTGGAGCATGCCAGGCCTCCCTGTCCATCACCAACTCCCGGAGTTCACCCAAATTCATGTCCATTGAGTCAGTGATGCCATCCAGCCATATCATCCTCTGTCGTCCCCTTCTCCTGCCCCTGTTTTACATCATGGTCATTGAACTATTGAGTGTGGTAACGACTTACAGAATACAGTCTTTAGATTCAAACCCCAGGAGTCTGACTCTAGAGGCTGTGTGCTAAACTACTACTATGCTGCTTCTCTAAAGAGGTGGTCAATAATGATTCATCCATTTAACAGTGGTATAATATTAGGTAGATGTAAGGAGATCTGAATATGTGGATAAATAGTTCTGAAACTCATTACCATGCATAAAAGCAAGGTAAAGGTATGTATGTATAATATGAACAAGATGATTAATGTTAAATTGGAGAGAGGGAAAGAGAGATGTAAGTGACCAGGAGGGTGGATAGAGGAAAGAAAGAGGGAGCACTTTACTGCTATCCTTATGGCAGAAAGTGAAGAGGAACTAAAAGGCCTCTTGATGAAGGTGAAAGAGGAGAGTGAAAAAGTTGGCTTAAAGCTCAACATCCAGAAAACTAAGATCATGGCATCTGGTCCCATCACTTCATGGCGAAAAATAGGGAAACAGTGGAAACAATGTCAGACTTTATTTTGGGGGGCTCCAAAATCACTGCAGATGGTGATAGCAGCCATGAAATTAAAAGACGCTTACTCCTTGGAAGGAAAGTTATGACCAAACTAGATATCATATTAAAAAGCAGAGACATTACATTGCCAACAAAGGTCCGTCTAGTCAAGGCTATGGTTTTTCCAGTGGTCATGTATGGATGTGAGAGTTGGACTGTGAAGAAGGCTGAGCGCCAAAGAATTGATGCATTTGAGCTGTGGTGTTGGAGAAGACGCTTGAGAGTCACTTGGATTGAAAGGAGATCAATCAGTCCATTCTAAAGGACATCAGCCCTGGATGTTCTTTGGAAGGACTGATGCTAAAGCTGAAACTCCAGTACTTTGGCCACCTCATGTGAAGAGTTGACTCATTGGAAAAGACTCTGATGCTGGGAGGGATTGGGGACAGGAGGAGAAGGGGACGACAGAGGATGAGATGTTTGGATGGCATCACCGACTCGATGGACGTGAGTTTGGGTGAACTCTGGGAGTTGGTGATGGACAGGGAGGCCTGGCGTGCTGCAATGCATGCGGTTGCAAAGAGTCGGACACGACTGAGCAACTGAACTGGACTGAACTGAGTCTTGGGCAAATCATTTGTCTTACTTGGGCCTTACTTTTCTCATACATGGATTGGAGATAACAATAAAACCAATCACTTTGGGTTCTTATAGGATTAAATTACATAATGTGTCTCAAATACTTTGGTCAGCACAGACAATTGTTAACATTTTTTGTTTGTTTTCAATAGCACAGGGATTATCCTGCTGTGAATTTTGTTTTTTGCTCTCTCATTAAAAGAAATCTACTTTTAAACTTATTTTTAACCAAAGATTAAATATTGACTTTCTTATTCAAGAAAAATGACAATATATCACAATATTGATCTATGCTAGAATATGTATATAGTGTTATTCTATTTAGCTCGTGTTAATAGATTTACTGTAAATTAGAGTTTTTAAAGTGTGGTTTAGTCCTGGTAGTGTAATTAAAACTGTATTACGATCAGTCTAATACAGCATCATACTCATAAGAGAAGTTCAGATAGCTTATCCCACAGTGGATAGCCTGAATCTGGATTCTTCCCACAGTTGACAAGTCCTGAGTATAATTATCCTCTTCAGATGGGACACTCTCTTCTTCAGTGGTTCCCACCGTTTCCAGTTGTTTGCTGTCACTGATCTTAACATGCAGATCTTATCCGTCATTATAAACCAGGCCTCTTCATTACCAATATCAGGCCTGTTGTGAAATATTGCATTTATAAAAATTTAACAAGGATTTAATCAGATGATTTTTTTAAAGTCCTTTATCCTACTTTTTGTGTGTGTGTGCTTAGTTGTTTGATCATGTACAACTCTCTGTGACCCTATGGACTGCAGCCTTCAAGGCTCCTCTGCCCATAGGATTTTCCAGGCAAAAATATTGGAATGGGTTGCTATTTCCTCCTGCAGGGGATCTTCCTGACACAGGGATCAAACCTCAGTCTCCCACATTGCAGGTGGATTCTTTACTGCTGCTGCTGCTGCTAAATCGCTTCAGTCATATCTGACTCTGTGTGACCCCATAGACGGCAGCCCACCAGGCTCCTCTGTCCCTGTGATTCTCTGGGCAAGAACACTGGAGTGGGTTGCCATTTCCTTCTCCAATGCATGAAAGTGAAAAGTGAAAGTGAAGTCACTCAGTCATGTCTGATTCTTTGCGACCCCATGGACTGCAGCCTACCAGGCTCCTCCATCCATGGGATTTTCCAGGCAAGAGTACTGGAGTGGGGTGCCATTGCCTTCTCCGGGATTCTTTACTACTGAGAGCCACAAATGATACAGACTTCAGCTGATGTACCTCACAGTTATAAAGAAAGGAATTGTTCATAGGACTTAAGTGGAGGAAGATTTAATTTAATTATTCTAGAATAAAAAATTCAAAAACATATCACAAAAGGCTTTAATTTAATCATTTATTATGAAACTACATTGAATTTTGGAGTATTCCCAACTTTATGATTCTAATTGGGCATATTGTTTTATCTGAAATATAAACCTCTTAATGTGAAGAATGTGCATACCCCTACTTTCCATCTTGAAAATACCTCCCAGTATTATCTTTACTTTGCTTTCAAAATAGGCATACAAACCATGTATATAAGGCATTTGGAAAAGGCAAGAAGAAAATTGGTTCTTTATAGTTGAAATTGTATTCTGTGTTTTATCTTTTGTTAGACAATGTTAGCTGGAGAAGGCAATGGCACCCCACTCCAGTACTCTTGCCTGGAAAATCCCAGGGGCGGGGGAGCCTGGTAGGCTGTAGTCCATGGGTTTCGAAGAGTCAGACAGGACTGAGCGACTTCACTTTCACTATTCACTTTCATGCATTGGAGAAGGAAATGGCAACCTACTCCAGTGTTCTTGCCTGGAGAGTCCCAGGGACGGGGGAACCTGGTGGGCTGCCGTCTGTGGGGTTGCACAGAGTTGGACACGACTGAAGTGACTTAGCAGTAGCAGTAGCAGATGATGTTAGCAAATACGCAGATCAGCTTTGGTCACATTTACTTGTTCCCGTTCTCTTCACATCAGTGCAACATGCAAATACTTTGCTAACTATTTTGAGAACTTCATTAGTATAAAATGATCAGGGAAGCAAAAGGGCATAATTTAGTTCTTGGTAAAAAATATGAAGGTATTTTTTATATCAAGAGGAAGTTTTTATCAAACATACTTAAAAATATTCTGCAGAAGTTATCAGAAAACATACTCAAGAATCCAACTGTGGAAAATAAAAAAAACTGGGAAACTAATTCTGCTGAAATATTTGAATTTCATGAACTTCCTCCAAGGATAGTTGTGGCACCAACCATTTAGCCTGAACCACAAAGCTCTGATAAATGTTGATGGGAATGATTATCCTCTTTATTTCAAGTTAATCAGTGAGCAACACAATTCACTTAGTCAGCACTATGGTTTGACATGCCAATGACGGAGTATAGTTCTCTATGCAAATACTCATCTATTACTCAATCATAGTTTGTAGAAGGTGACAGTAAAGATCGATGGGCATCCATTGTTCACCTTTTTAGTTTAATAGCAGGCTTGGTGCTAAGGACAGATCCTGCTATTTATATAAATTAAATTTACAACTTTCTTTTCTCTCTTTTTCTTGTATCTCTTTACTTTTCTCCACCCCATCCATAAGGGAAACTCATGAACAGGGTCAAAAAGAGCCAGCAGAGTATTTTGATTATTTAAAATAAAATTGCTATTCATCCCATTCTGAAGGCTGTCTTTTCACCTTGCTAATAGTTTCCTTTGATGTACAGAAGCTTTTAAGGTTAATTAGGTCCCATTTGTTTATTTTTGCTTTTATTTCCAATATTCTGGGAGGTGGGTTATAGAGGATCCTGCTGTGATGTATGTCGGAGAGTGTTTTGCCTATGTTCTCCTCTAGGAGTTTTATAGTTTCTGGTCTTACGTTTAGATCTTTAATCCATTTTGAGTTTATTTTTGTGTATGGTGTTAGAAAGTGGTCTAGTTTCATTCTTTTACAAGGTGAAAAGACAGCCTTCAGAATGGGAGAAAATAATAGCAAATGAAGCAACCGACAAACAACTAATCTCAAAAATATACAAGCAACTCCTACAGCTCAACTCCAGAAAAATAAACGACCCAATCAAAAAATGGGCCAAAGAACTAAATAGACATTTCTCCAAAGAAGACATACAGATGGCTAACAAACACATGAAAAGATGCTCAACATCACTCATTATCAGAGAAATGCAAATCAAAACCACTATGAGATACCATTTCACACCAGTCAGAATGGCTGCCATCCAAAAGTCTACAAATAATAAATGCTGGAGAGGGTGTGGAGAAAAGGGAACCCTCTTACACTGTTGGTGGGAATGCAAACTAGTACAGCCACTATGGAGAACAGTGTGGAGATTCCTTAAAAACTGGAAATAGAACTGCCTTATGATCCAGCAATCCCACTGCTGGGCATACACACTGAGGAAACCAGAAGGGAAAGAGACACGTGTACCCCAATGTTCATCGCAGCACTGTTTATAATAGCCAGGACATGGAAGCAACCTAGATGTCCATCAGCAGATGAATGGATGAGAAAGCTGTGGTACATATACACAATGGAGTATTACTCAGCCATTAAAAGGAATACATTTGAATCAGTTCTAATGAGGTGGATGAAACTGGAGCCTATTATACAGAGTGAAGTAAGCCAGAAGGAAAAACATAAATACAGTATACTAACGCATATATATGGAATTTAGAAAGATGGTAACAATAACCCGGTGTATGAGACAGCAAAAGAGACACTGATGTATAGAACAGTCTTATGGACTCTGTGGGAGAGGGAGAGGGTGGGAAGATTTGGGAGAGTGGCATTGAAACATGTAAAATATCATGTAGGAAACGAGTTGCCAGTCCAGGTTCGATGCAAGATGCTGGATGCTTGGGGCTGGTGCACTGGGACGGCCCAGGGGGGAGGGTGTGGGGAGGGAGGAGGGAGGAGGGTTCAGGATGGGGAACACATGTATACCTGTGGTGGATTCATTTTGATATTTGGCAGAACTAATACAATTATGTAAAGTTTAAAAATAAAATTAGAAAAAAAATTGCTATTCATCCTTACAGCATAAAACCTTTAGAAACATGAATGATTTAAGTTATTAATTTCATACTAAGCACAATGCCAGCTTTTTACATCCCTTTAATTTGCTAGCAGATATTATGAGGTAGGTGACGGGATTAAGAGCCTGAGGTTAAGAATCAGATTTCTAAGTTCAGTCTCTTCTAAGGTACTTGTTTGCTCTGTGACTTTCAGTAAGGAATTTAGCTCCTCTGCCTCCCGGATTTTTCTTCTGCTACAAATGGCATAATAGAACCTGGATCACTTACTGTCTAAAAAGAAAAATTATTTTTCATAACTCAAAAAACATACTCATAACATGTAGTAATTCATTTTATTATTGTCCATATTCTACAGTTAAGGAAATGGAACTTCAGAGATGTCAGGCAATTTGCCAAAGTAATAAAGCAAATACTTTAGACTGAATTTCAAGCTAGTATGTTTTTTCACAAAGTCTACATATTTTCTCTCCAGAATTTTCTTGATAATTTCTTTAGAAAGAGATAATAAAGACAAAACTATTATATACTGAGGTAAAGGTAATCAATGATATAGAATTCCAAGGAAATATACTTCTGTCTCCTTATTTTTTTCTCATTTCATTCACAAAAGTCTGAACTTTTTAGACACTATTTGTTAAAAATATGATGCAGTGCAGCAGGTTTTCCCCAAGGGTTTGCATCATTAAACACCCTTTTGGAGATGTCTGTATCTCTATATTACATGTTTGCTCTCAGCTAAAAAATGGCCTACAAGTTTTCAGCTCAGTAATTATTTGATTTTCTTTTATAACATTTTTTTTCCTTGAATGAAAACATTTATTGTAGTTAATATGTAGAAAATTCTATAGTGTAGTCTTTTCTCCATTTTTAATACCATCTCCTTCAGGTACTGCTGGTGTTGCAGGATATTTTTCTAGAATTGTATTTCTTTTAGTAATATCTTTAAGGAAAACTTACTGTAAAGTAATAATGTACATGTATGAGCACTTAGTTGAAACTCTTATAAAATGAAATTGTGTTTCTTCATTTGTTGTCTGTGTTGTGCCACCTTGGGGCTTAACATTTGTACTGTAGCATAAGAAACAGACATTAACAATCATTTGCAAAAAAAAAAAAAAGTTCATAATTTAAGCAAGCTTGCTTGACAGAGGCTGATGTGGAAGAATAGCGGGAATATTTTCACCATGGAAATTGGCAAACACTATAAATCAGGGCTTATCTTTCAGAGAATCAAATGTTAAAACAATTGCTAGCACACACATTTCTATAAATAAACCAGATTTGTGCTTGCCCTGGGCAGCATGGAAAAAGTGAAAGTCGCTCAGTCCTGTCTGACTCTTTGTGACCCCATGGACTGTACAGTCCGTGGAATTCTCTAGGCCAGAATACTGGAGTGGGTAGGTTTTCCCTTTGCCAGGGGAATCTTCTCAACCCAGAGATTGAGCCCACGTCTCCTGCACTGGGAAGGAGTGGACAATTTCTTTAAAGATCCTTTAGCAGCAATGGTACCCACTCCTCCCGATACAACTGAGCTGTCTACGCATGTCCCAGTTCCTCAACATGCTAACGGACAGGCAGTGAAAGAATATATGCTATTCCTTGAGAGCATTATAGTAATTAACCTAGGCAAAAATTCAGTTTTTCAAAAAGAATGCTAACAATAATGCCATTAGAAAGAATTCGGAGGGGTACCCTTCAGAGCATGTGGGATATTGGTATCCTTCATCAGTTTCTGATCAAATTCACTTGTCATTTCACTAGAAATTGTAAAATATGCATATATATTTTGTTTACTTAATAAAACTTACTATTTGGAAATAAGTAAATATGTTAGCTTAAACATCTTATTCAAATGACTTTTCTAAATGTACTTTCAAATATCAATGGCATTTAAAATGTCAATATTTTTAATAGAATGAACAATAAATACATGAGGTTGTTAAACATATAAATAAATACATAAATTTATACCTCCTCCTTTATCTCGTTAACTTTCAAGGAAACGATGTCAAAATATTTTGTGAAAGAAACACTTAATATTAAATTTTATAATGCCAATAAAATAACTAATAATTATATTACTCTGTCTTAGAAGAGACTAGACTAGAAGTTAAATCTCAAAAATGTAGAACAAATATATGTACTTTTTTCCTTAGCTCACATTGAATAGACATGGAACCATATATTTTAGTACTTAAGCAATATACAGTTTCACTTATTCAATAAATATTTGTTAAGAATATACTACTCATCTCACATGCTAGTAAAGAAATGCTTAAAATTCTCCAAGCCAGGCTTCAGCAATTCGTGAATCGTGAACTTCCAGATGTTCAAGCTGGTTTTAGAAAAGGCAGAGGAACCAGAGATCAAATTGCCAACATCTGCTGGGTCATCGAAAAAGCAAGAGAGTTCCAGAAAAACATCTATTTCTGCTTTATTGACTATGCCAAAGCCTTTGACTGTGTGGATCACAATAAACTGTGGACAATTCTGAAGGAGATGGGAATACCAGACCACCTGACCTGCCTCTTGAGAAACCTGTATGCAGGTCAGGAAGCAACAGTTAGAACTGGACATGGAACAACAGACTGGTTCCAAATAGGAAAGGAGTATGTCAAGGCTGTATATTGCCACCCTGCTTATTTAACTTATATGCAGAGTACATCATGAGAAATGCTGGGCTGGAGGAAGCACAAGCTGGAATCACGATTTCCGGGAGAAATATCAATAACCTCAAATATGCGGATGACACCACCCTTATGTTAGAAAGTGAAGAAGAACTAAAAAGCATCTTGATGAAAGTGAAAGAGGAGAGTGAAAAAGTTTGCTTAACTCAACATTCAGAAAACTAAGATCATGGCATCCAGTCCCATCACTTCATGGCAAATAGTTGGGGAAACAGTGGACACAGTGGCTGACTTTATTTTTCTGGGCTCCAAAATCACTGCAGATGGTGATTGCAGCCATGAAATTAAAAAAACAAAAACAAAAAAAAACGCTTGCTCCTTGGAAGGAAAGTTATGACCAACCTAGACAGCATATTAAAAAGCAGAGACATTACTTTGCCAACAAAGGTCCATCTGGTCAAGGCTATGGTTTTTCCAGTGGTCATGTATGGATGTGAGAGTTGAACTATGAAGAAGGCTGAGCACCAACAAATTGATGCTTTTGAACTGTGGTGTTGGATAAGTCTCTTGAGAGTCCCTTAAACTGCAAGGAGATCCAACCAGTCCATCTTAAAAGAGATCAGTCCTGGGTGTTCATTGGATGGACTGATGCTGAAGCTGAAACTCCAATACTTTGGCCACCTGATGTGAAGAGCTGACTCATTTGAAAAGACCGTGATGCTGGGAAAGATTGAGGGTAGGAAGAGAAGGGGACAAAAGAGCATGAGATGGTTGGATGGCATCACCGACTCAATGGACATGGGTTTTGGTGGACTCCAGGCGTTGGTGATGGACAGGGAGGCCTGGCATGCTGCAGTTCATTGCAGGGTCGCAAAGAGTCAGACACAATTGAGCCACTGAACTGACTGAACTGAACTGATGTGTTATACATATACTAGGCTCTGATACTACAAAAGTGAAAAACAGACTCCTACCCTCAATCATTAATGTTCTATTGATTGCCTATTTCAATTATCTCACTAAGTGAAGAAAAATTAAGACTCAGAATAAAGGCTTAGGTTCTCATCGCCGCCCCTCCACCACCACCATTTGAAGACCATTTACATTTTCCTTCGGTTTCTTTCTTTAAAAAATTGAATAAAGGATAATTTTTGTCTCTCTTGATTTTTATTAAGCAAGGAGGAGGAGAAGGAGATGACAGAGGATGAGATGGCTGGATGGCATCACCGACTCGATGGACATGAGTTTGAGTAAGCTCCAGGAGTTGGTGATGGACAGGGAAGCCTGGGATGCTGCATTCCATGGGGTCGCAAAGAGTTGAACATGACTGAGTGATTTAACTAAACTGAACTGATTTTCATATTTCAAAATGTGGATCATCTTCGAGATCCCCGCTTATATTTTCTAACTTTGTCAGAGTCTAAGTGTTGATGATTATGGTCTAATCTCACAAAATTTGAGGGTAATAATTATTCATAGTAATGTTTTTTACTCATCTAGACTTACCTTTGAATGACACAAATTTGTATCACTCTTCCTACGATAAGAACTTTCTTTAGAAACAAAAACAAAGCAAAAACTAATGAAACAAAAGCTTCATATCTATTCATATTAAAGAAAATTCATTAATATCCAGAATCTCTGAGATATTTTTACTGTATGATCAGCTAATACATTTATGATTTCTAGATGTAAATCACCCAAAGTATCAGAATTCCCTAGGTCTTAAGAACCACATAAAATCTGCTGAGTCAGATTATGTGTGATTGGTGGCCATGAAGTGCATTTTAAACATATCACACCATCAAGAAAGCATCTATCTAGAATTTAACTGTTAATCCACAGATTAAAAAACATTAAATCATCCACAGCCTTCCTGAAATTATTATTAATTAGTTCAATGATTTCCTGTTTCATGACCAGAATTTTAAATCAAAAGGGAGTAGTTTAGTTTGGTGGTCTCATTATCTGTGTATTAATTGTGATTTTTATAAGCCACTATGTATAGTACCAAATGTTCAAAACTGCCTTTATTTTTTCTTTGGTTACCTTAGACAAAAAACAAGTTCATTTAGAAAAAATAAAATAATGCTAGCTAAGACATTTCTCTGATATTTTTTAACCTGTTAGTTTTTTTTTGTTTTTTTTTTTTGGTCAATTCACAGTAATACCTAAAGAAACAACTCACTTTGGAGAATAAATTAAATTTTTAATTTTCAGGCTTTACATAGGGGTTTGTCCATATTACCTATTTTTGTGTATTCAACTAGGGATAGTTGCAAGAATTCATATCGTCATTGCACTTTCCATGTGTTTTGCAACTGATGCTCCAGACTGATCCTCATTGCTACAAACATGAGTAACTACATGTGATCTCTTCTTTTTTATCTGAAAGTACTAGTTGTATATTTATCCCTTTCCTTTCTACTGTTCATCTCATACAGAAATCATAACCACTTAGTTGTCTACTACTCTATCCTTTTTTTTTTTTTGGTTGTTGTTCTAAATTCCTTGCTTTCTTTCTCATCATGAGTTTCTTCATCCTAAAATTATGAATTATACTATGGAATTTCATGAACTATATTTAGTTAGGAATCTGTCATAAATTTATAAGATACACTTTAATTTATTATAAGTAGGATATTTCTCACAGTAGGATATTTCTCACAGTGAGTAGACCTAATGTCTATTAGTTTTCAAAAGTGTATTTATTGTAGTGATATATTTGGTAGCAGGAAAATTAGCTAAAGCTCAGATAAAGATGTTTATCCAATAGTTTTATTTTTTTCTTTCTCTACAGTTAGATGGTACATAGGCTACAGTTTAGGCCACAAACTGTTGGAAATGCCACACTGCTTTGGGTATGGTAAAAGGGTTCAATTACAGCACCTAGCATTTATTGGATAAAAGTTTAGTTTAGATCAGTCTGTGTGTGTGTGTGTATGTATAAAGATCTTAAGCATGGTAAAGGAAACAGGAAATCTTATGTCAGCATTTTATGTTGTTATTTCCAGGCTGTATCAGCATAAATGAACAAAGGTGGTATTTTATTTGTCAGAATAAATAGCTGGTTTTAAAAAGCTATAGGTAAGGAAACTGAGTCAAGGAGATGTCAAAAGTAATTTGCTTAAGTGACACAGGGCCAAGGGGCAAAGTTTTGATTGGAAATTCAAATGTATATTCTTTCTTGTGTGGAATATATCATTTAACAAATACTAAGTACTGACTCAAATTTGTGTAAGTGTAAAAGTAATACTTAATATACTCTACCCTTGACTAATTTTAAAGAAAAATTATATATAGTTATTGGCTGAACAAAACAAAATCGGAAAGTATACAGTTCAAAATATACATACAGTTTGATGTCTGAATCTTGAACAAAAGTTCTGTTTTCAATTACTTTTGACATCAAGATTTCATATGTATTAAATAATATTTTTTAATTTAGTTATTTTCTAAATTTGATTTCTAGGTCTAGTGTTTAAAAGTCAACATTTTAATGTCATTCAGTGAGGAACACTGAGAAACAATTAAGAAATAAATACTTTCTTAGGACTCAGAATGTTTGATTTTATGAGAGTTCATTCTGAATGAGCAGTTACTCAGTTATAAAAATTACTGTACGGTTATAATTTTACATGCAGCCTTTGATCATTCATTTTTCCAGAACTTACACAGAGGAACAGCAAAAGATTCTTTATCAGAAATGTTTAAAGTAAATTTAGTTATAAATTTTCTTTTTTTCAGTAATATCTAAAACATAATGAAGATGGAAGGATGACACATGATCATGTAATTCTAATGAGTATTTTTGCTATTGCTTCTCATATATATGAAAAAACTGCTCACATCAAATAAACCAGGGCAAATATAACTTGTCATAACTATTGCCAAACAAATGTTAAAAAAGAAATTCTTGAAATCAGGGATCTTTTTCTCAGTGCTGGCAGCTGAATAACACACAAAATAAGGTGCACATTATGGTGTCAGCTAGAGAACTGGGAACAATCTTCATTGGAAAGTTGTCCTAAATGCTTAGAAGAAGCAGAATTTAAAGGCTTCAAAGAGTTTGAGAGCATATGTAAAGCTTTGTGAGTTTTTAGATATTGTGTGTGTGCACGCACGCGCCAGCAGTAAACTGGTGGCTGTGTTTTGATAAATGTTGCATGATTAGTAGAATTACTGAGTAAGTGGATGACAGGATATATTTTGCTTGACACAAAGATTTTATTTAGCACATGCCATGTTGAGCTAAAAACAACATAACTGAATGATTCTTTGAAAGATTTTCTTTGCAGTTATTCACATTCAGTTTCTTGTTGAATTTGGGCAAGTTATCGAAGCATAGCACCAATTGATGTATCATTCAGTTTTCAACTTGAAGTGTTAACCAAAGGCACTTCAAACTTTATTTCCCTTGGTAAGCCATCCAGAACTGTCAACTTAAGAACTTTCAATTCTGAATGAAAGCCAGAATTTGATAGATATATTTTAGAAAACTCTAACACTAGTGTTCTTAGGTAAATTTTTTATTTCTATCATATGTAGATCACAATTAAGTACAGATCTATCGCACATTTAGTTCAACACATTTCTGAAATAATTAATAACTGAACTGCACTAAAATATTTTGTATAAATAACATAAACCAAAATGATTTTAATTGTAAAATCATCATCAATCATAAGTGGACATAGGTTAATTTGGATTACTTGAGTTAATATTAGCTCATTAAAATAATGGTAAAAGTAGTCAAAAAATACAAACTTCCAGTTATAATATAAAGTAATACTAGGGATGTAATGTACAATGTGCTTAATATAATCAATACTACTGTATGTTATATATGAAAGTTAGACTAATGCTAAATTTTCTTATCACAAAGCAAAATATATTTTTTCTTTAATTTTGTGTCTCTATGAAGTTATGGATGTCAATTAAACTGACCATGGTAATCATTTCTTGATGCATGTAAGTCAAATCATTATACTGCATTCCCTAAAATTACACAATGCTATGTATCAGTAATATCTCAATAAAACTGGAAGGCCTAAATTAAAAATTTTTTTAATTAAATAAGAGCTTTTAAATTATTTAGATGAAATAAGATTTAATATGTAACTTACCAAATATAAATTAATTTCCTTAAAATAGCATCCAAAATTATTTTTAAAAACTCAATTTGAGAAGGCAATGGCACCCCACTCCAGTACTCCTGCTGGAAAATCCCATGGACAGAGGAGCCTGGTAGGCTGCAGTCCATGAGGTCTCTAAGGTTCGGACACGACTGAGCGATTTCACTTTGGCTTTTCACTTTCATGCATTGGAGAAGGAAATGGCAACCCACTCCAGTGTTCTTGCCTGGAGAATCCCAGGGGCGGGGGAGCCTGGTGGGCTGCCGTCTATGGGGTCACACAGTAGCAGTTAGCAGCACAACTAAGACTTGTGTTTATAGTAGAAAGGAAGAAATTTATAATATTATCTTTAGCAGTATTATATATACAAGCCTGCTGCTGCTAAGTCACTTCAGTCGTGTCTGACTCTGTGTGACCCCATAGACGGCAGCCCACCAGGCTCCCCTGTCCCTGGAATTCTCCAGGCAAGAACACTGGAGTGGGTTGCCATTTCCTTCTCCAATGCAGGAAAGTGAAAAGTCAAAGTGAAGTCGTTCAGTCCTGTCCGACTCTTCGCGACCCCATGGACTACAGCCTACCAGGCTCCTCCGTCCATGGGATTTTCCAGGCAAGAGTACTGGAGTAGGTTGCCATTGCCTTCTCCATATACAAGCCTAGCTTATACAAAATCAAGGAAAGATTAGCAATTACAAAGGTTTTACCTGGCAAGACTTTACAAAGAGAATTAGAAAACTCTCCATTCACTTTTTTTGGAAAGTTTTTTTTGTTTGTTTGTTTTGTTTTTTATTTTGCTAAGTACCAGCTATTGTTTGGACCTGGGAAATAAAATTAACTATCATAGAAAGATACTGTCAAGACAGAGCTAAGCTGGAGACAGTTGGAATAGCTGATTAAACAACAAGTCAAAATGGAATGAACAGTCAAGCTCTTAATCACTGTGGTAGTATAAGAGGCTTAACTGGAAAAAGCGCCTCCTCCATCATTTCATTTTCCTCAAAGAAATAGTGCAAGGCTATTGCTAAAGGTCTGGGCACACTGGAGAACATTGCCCTGATGAAGCAACCCTGGGGGGGAAAAGAAAAAGCTTCCTCTCATTTTATGGATTTCAGCTCAGAGAGCAGGAGGGAGAGGAAGAGCTCAGAGGGGAAATTTACCCAGTGCTGAGTTAGAGTGGAAAATAGTGTCTTTTAGATTCCCCACCTTTCCCACATGAGAAGGTAGCAGAAGAGACTCCTGAGAAAGACTTTGGCCAAGTGCCTTCAATAAGGAGAATTCCAAATAGAGGCAAATGGGGTTGGAATACAGATACGTATGAGAAGATTATGGGCCAGGAGAACCTTAGTTCTTGTTTGCTACTGACTTCTTAAGAGTTCGCTTCACTGGTTGTGTACAAAACCTGATGTAGGAAGGCAAAAGTTTTTCCCCATTAGACTTGTCAGGTAAAACCTTTGTAATTGCCCACAGTGGAGTCTGAAAAAAATCACACGTAGGCATTTGACCTGGAACCAACTCTTTCTTAGTCACAAGAATCTAAAAATAATTTCTGAGATAAAAATAGAGAAATAAATTAATTCCTCATATTGATTTCACTTATTTTAAAAAATAATAAATGGCATTTTATCAAGACACATTGTCACAGATAAATGTGTTTTTGCAGTTAAAGTACAGAAAAATGAATGTGAAGTAGTATAACTTAGAAATGTTTTGTAAATATCTATAAGTTGAGCTTAACAAAAGGAAATTATATAAAACTATATTTGAATGTCAATGTATTAATGAAATCAAGAGACTATGACTGACTTTAAATTATTCAACCAAAAAATATTGTTTCCTTCAATGAAATTTCAGAGTCAAAAATAACATGTAAAAATTAAACTAAATTCCACTTAGTGTTCAGGAGTTTCAATTGTTGCTATCTGATACATTTAATAAATAAAAATGGACATAGAAGTTCCTAATGCTTTGATAATTGTAAATATCATAAAAAATCAGTAAGGTTTGGTTCAGTTCAGTCGCTCAGTTTTGTCTGACTCTTTGAGACCCCGTGGACTGCAGCACGCCAGGCTTACCTGTCCTTCACCAAATCCCGGAGCTTGCTCAAACTCATGTCACGAGTCAGTGATGCCATCCAACCATCTCATTCATCCTCTGTCGTCCCTTTCTCCTCCTGCTTTCAATCTTTCCCAGCAACAGAGTCTTTTCCAATGAGTCATTTGGACACGCCTCAGGTGGCCAAAGTATTGGAGTTTCACCTTCAGCATCAGTACTTCCAGTGAATATTCAGGGCTGATTTCCTTTAGGGTTGATTGGTTTGATCTTCTTGCAGTCCAAGGGACTCTCAAGAGTCTCCTCCAACACCACAGTTCAAAAGCATCAATTCTTAGGCACTTAGCTTTCTTTATAGTCCAACTTTCCCATCTGTACATGACTACAGGAAAAACCATAGCTTTGACTAGACCTTCGTTGGCAAAGTAATGACTTTGCTTTTTAATATGCTAAGTTGGTCATAACTTTTCTTCTGAAGAGCAAGCATCTTTTAATTTCATGGCTGCAGTCACCCAAAAAATAAAGTCTCTCACTGTTTCCATTTTATCCCCATCTATTTGCCATGAAGTGATGGGACCAGATGCCATGATCTTAGTTTTCTGAATGTTGAGTTTTAAACCAACTTTTTCACTCTCCTCTTTCACTTTCATCAAGAGGCTCTTTAGTTCTTCTTCGCTTTCTGCTATACGGGTGGTGTTATCTGTGTATCTGAGTTTATTGATATTTCTCTTGGCAATCTTAATTCAGTTTGTGCTTCACCAAGCCTGGCATTTTGCATGATGTACTCTGCATATAAGTTAAGTAAGCAGGGTGACAGTATACAGCCTTGACATACTCCTTTCCCAATTTGGAACCAGTCTGTTGTTCCATGTCCAGTTCTAACTGTTGCCTCTTGACCTGCATACAGATTTCTCAGAAGACAGGTGAGGTAGTCTGGTATTCCCTTCTCTTTAAGAATTTTCTACAGTTTGTTGTAATCCACACAGTCAAAGGGTTTGGTGTAGTCAATAAAGCAGGAGATGTTTTTCTGGGGCTCTCTTGCTTTTTCAATGATCCAGCAGATGTTTGCAATTTGATCTCTGGTTCCTCTGCCTTTTCTAAATCCAGCTTGAACATCTGGAAAAGGTTTGGTAGGGAGACCAGAAAGGGTGTGGGAAATAGCATCTGATTCTTATAAGATAATAAGAAAGGTCATAATGGACAGTAGAGAAATGTGCACTCGGAGGTTACATCAAATTTGTGGAGAAGAGCATTTAAAGACAAAATGAAAAATCTGAATCCTATCTGAAAAGGCAAAGTTCTGATAAATATCATGCTTAAGGAAACAAAGTAATGAAGTGGAGATATGTATATTTGTATATGTATATATATATATGTGTGTGTGTGTGTGTCAAATAAAATTACTCTGCCAAAAATTCACACTTTTAAGTGTGAAATTCATGAATTTTAGTATATTCAGAGTTTGCAACCATCATCAGTGTTTGATTTTAGAAAATCATCACCATGAAGGAGATATTTTAGGGATATTAATCAGTCAGCAGAATACTTGGATAGAAAAAGTTATAGTAGGTATACTAAAAGTGACAGAAACCTAATTCAAATGAGCCTAGACATAAATGCCTATGAATTGCCAGGAAAGTTTGCACATTTATGGAAAGGTCAGGAATTCATCTTGGTTTCAGCAATCGTTGGTCTCTAGGACTTCTACGACACCAAGAATTTTAGTTTCTCAGCCCTACTTCTCTGTTGACTTAATCAAACCCCTGCTGTCTCAGTGTTTCTTTCTTTTAATTTATCTATTTTTAATTGGAGGATGATTGCTTGGCAATGTTGTGTTGGTTTCCATACCTCAACATAATTCATTCATAAGTATATATATGTTCCCTCCCTCTTGAACCTCCTCCCACCTCCCACCCCATCCCACCCCTCTAGGTTGTCACAGAGCAGCAGGTTGAGCTTCCTGTATTATACAGCAACTTCTCATTAGTTATCTACTTTACATGTGATAATGTATATATATTTATTGCTACTTTCTTCTGCCACTGCTGTGTCCATAGTGAGTTCTGTACATCAGTATCTCTATTCCTGCCCTGTAAATGGGTTCATCAATACCATTTTTCTACAATCCATACATATATATGTATGTATATGTGTGTGTGTGTTAATATACAATATTTGTCTTTCTCTATCTGACTTCACTCTGTATAACAGGTTCTAGGTTCATCCACTTCATTAGAATTGACTCAAATTCATTCATTTTATGGCTTCCATGTCCTGGCTGTTGTAAATAACGCTGCAGTGAACATTGGGGTACCTGTTTCTTTTTCAGTTATGGTTTTCTCAATGTATATGCCCAGTGGTGGATTTGTTGGATCATATGGTAGTTTTAGTCCTAGTTTTTAAAAGAAATCTCCATACTGCTCTCCAAGTGGCTGTATCAGTTTACATTCCCACCAATGTGCAAGAGGGTCCCTTTTATTCCACATCCTCTCCAGCATTTATTGTTTGTAAATTTTTTTGCTGATGGCCATTTTGACCGGTGTGAGGCAATACCTCATTGTAGTTTTGATTTGCATTTGTCTAATAATCAATATTGAGCATTATTTCATGTGTTTATTAGCCATCTGTAAGTTTTCTTCAGAGAAATGTCTGTTTATTTCTTCTATCCATTTTGTGATTGGGCTGTTAGTTTTTCTGATATTGAGCTGCATGAACTGCTTATATATTTTGTAGATTAAACCTTTGTCAGTTGCTTTATTTGAAATTATTTTCTCCCATTCTGAGGGCTATCTTTTCATCTTGTTCATGTGTTCCTTTGCTGTGAAAAAACGTTTAAGTTTAACTGTGTCCTTTTTGTTTGTATTTCCATTACTCTAGGAGGTGGATCCTCCAGTATTTTTGCCTGGAGAATCCCAGGGATGGGGGAGCCTGGTGGGCTGCCGTCTATGGGGTCGCACAGAGTCGGACACAACTGAAGCGACTTAGCAGCAGCAGTAGCAGCAGGAGGTGGGTCACAGAGGATCTTGTTGTGACTTGTATCAAGGAATTTCTGGTCCCTAAGGAGACAAAAGAGCTATATGCTGAAAACTGTTAGATACTGATAAAAGAAATCAAATATAACATAAAAAGATGGAGAATCAATAAGAAATCAAATAAAAAAGAATCAATATTGTGAAAATGACTGTACTACCCAAAGCAATCTGTAGATTCAATATGTGTGTGCTTAGTCACTTAGTCATGTCTGACTCTTTGTGAGCCTGTGGACTGTAGTTCACCAGATTTCTCTGTCCATGGGGATTCTCCAGGCAAGAATACTGGAGTAGGTTCCATGCCTTCGCACAGGGGCTCTTCCCAACCTAGGGATTGAACCCAGGTCTCCCACATTGCAGGCGGATTCTTTACCATCTGAGCCACCAGCGAAGCCCAAAGATTCAATGTAATCCCTATAAAACTATCAATGCCATTTTTCACAGAACTTCAACAACAACAACAAATTAACAATTTTTATGGAAACACAAAAGACCCCAAAGAGCCAAAGCAATCTTGAGAAAGAAGAATGGAGCTGGAGGAATCAAACTTCCTGACTTCAAAGTATACTACAAAGGTACAGTCATGAAGACAGTATGGTACTGGTACAAAACAGAAAAATAGACCAATGGAACAAGATAGAAAGCCCAGCGATAACCCCACATATCTATGAGTACCCTATCTTTGATAAAGGAGGCAAGGCTATATAATGGAGAAAAAAATAATCTCTTCAATAAGTAGTTCTGGGAAAACTAGAATCATGTAAAAGATTGAAATTAGAACACTTCCTAACACCTATCCTAGTTTATCCTAAGAAGGATAAACTCAAAATGGATTAAAAACTCTCAATGTTTTTCTGTAGCTTCCCTATCTTGGATGGTTTAGGGCCTCAGATTGGACACGTTTTGTATACCTTAAATTCCAGTAGAGAGACAGAGACAGTGGCCTATCTTTTACTTTGTTTCATTAAAAAACAAAAAGTGAGAAGATGAACTTTGGATAATGTTCTAGCAGTGGTAAGACTTATCCATGGTAGATGAAAGTAATGGGTGTATAGGGAGCAGCATCATGTAAGAAAATGAGAGAACTCACAAAAGCCTCATGATAAAGTGAGAGAAGGAGCAGCTTTGAGATCAAACAGTAGGTAATAAATTGCTCAGTTGAATTAATAAGTTATGTGCGTGTCATGAACTGATGACATGGTGAAATGTATACATGAATACACAAAATACAGTAGTTACTGTTATCTGTTAAAACATTGTTTTTAGCTTTTCTTGTGGAGGAAATGTGTTAGCAAGTAAATTTCTACATCATTAAAAGAAGCACTGATCACTGAGTTGGTTGGTTTGTCAAATTCCTAAAAATCGAGGGAAAAAATGTTGAATAGTTTAGAAAACGTGAAGGTAGAATTTGAGTTTAAAAAGAATGAATTTAGGATATAGTTACCAATGACCACTAACTATAATAATGATAAGGAAAAAATAAACAAAATTACAATCATAAAGTTGTGTAATTAATAAATATATTCAATTAAATAGCATTAAACAGGTATATCAAATAATGTCAAAGTGATCAATTTAAGTAATGAGTTATTGTATTGGGGGCTTTTGTCTCGACATTTAGAAATTATTATGAACAACTAGTAGCATCTAATTTGCTAGTCATAAATAATTAAGAAATTGACTAAAGTCTTCCCATAAATATTTTGAAAATATATTATTCCATGATGTTCAATACATTTTTTAAAACTTAAATTTACTTTTAACATATAAAATGTGGTCACAATACAAATATTACTTTTTTTAATTCTAAGTAATTTTATAACCTATGGAGGCTTCAGGGAGAATGAGATATGTTGTTATTTGCACACAAAAATGTGGACTCACAAGTATGTTTGACATTAATTGCAACTGCTACCTAATTTTGTAACAGAAATGAGAAAATAGGAAAACTATTTTGGTAGTGCATTTTCTGAACATTATATCTTATACATAAAGTAACAACTCAGAAAATATTACTAAATTGAGCTTAATATAATGAATTGATATGAAACTACATATGAATGTCAATGCACTGAAGGAAACAAAGGAATTTGACTGCTTTTTAAAATTACTCTGCAAAAACATACTGTCTCTCTGAATGAAATTTCAAAGCCAAAAGTAACATGTGGTGATTAGCATATATACTAAACTCCACTTAGTGTTTAACAGTTTTACATCATTGCCATTTGATTCATTTAATAAATAAAAATGAAAATAGATGCCCGCTACTTTGATCATTCTTAATATTTAGCTTATTTTTTCAAGTCCTCACTTTACTTTGAGCATTTGTAAAAAAATGATTTCTACATTCAATTGCTTTGGAAAATATGCTATTATAATTTTGTTTTGTTAAATCTGTATTTACAAGTGTTGCTATTTATGTCAAATTTGCTTGTTTCCTTAGCACTCCTTTATTTAAATAAAAAACAAACAGCTTCTTTTATCCACTTATTTAAATTTTCATCTATGTAGTGCCAAAGCATAAAAATTTAACACTTTTGAATTGATGCAGGCTGCTTCCAAGTGGAAAATATGCACATAAAGGGCAAAGCAATTTATTCTTCATTGAGAAAGTTCAAGTGGAAGAGAGGTGGGAAATACTACTATTTTGTTCAGATCTGAATAAGCAATCTGACCACATGACAACAAGCATCCATCACTGCTCTACACAATCAGGCCAGCTCTTGTTCAGGATGTACACTTTGGAAATCTTTAAAATAGGAATAGGGAAGGAATGAAAACTCAGATATAGAAAATGGACTTGTGGACACAGTGCAGAAGGAAGAGAGTGGTACAAATGGAGAAAGTACCATCAACATATTTACACTCCCTTGTGTAAAACAGATAGCTGGGGATAAGTTGCTGTATAACACAGGGAGCCCAGCCAGGTACTCTCTGAGGACCCAGAGGGATAGGCTTGGGGGAGGGGAAGGAGACTCAAGAGTGAGGTGATAAATGTATAATTATGGCTGATTTCCACTGTTGTACGACAGAAACTAATACAACATTGTGGAGCAATTTTCCCCCAATTAAAAATAAATATGAAAAAATGGGGATATCTTAATGAGTGTATGTGTACTCAGTCATGTCTGACTCTTTGCAGGCCTCACGGACTGTAGCCTGCTAAGCTCCTCAGCCCAGGGAATTTTCCAGGCAAGAATACTGGAGTGGGTTGCCATTTCCTACTCCAGCGAATATTCCTAACCCAGGGGTCAAACCCGTATCTCTCGCATCTCTTGCACTGGCAAGGGGATTTTTTACCACTGGCACCACTTGAAGTTCCCACTGTTGAAAAACTGTTCTTGCTTCAGGAACACTTCAGAATTGTGGAAATGTGACTTTTTAAATTTTCTATTGTTGATTTTATTTTGAGGTGAAGCATGGCTAAAGGGAATAAAAGATATGCCAGGAAGCAAGCTACTTATCATACAATCAGATCAGATCAGATCAGATCAGTTGCTCAGTCGTGTCCGACTCTTTGCGACCCCATGAATCGCAGCACGCCAGGCCTCCCTGTCCATCACCAACTCCCGGAGTTCACCCAGACTCATGTCCATCAAGTCGGTGATGCCAATCAGCCATCTCATCCTCTGTCGTCCCCTTCTCCTCCTGCCCCCAATCCCTCCCAGCATCAGAGTCTTTTCCAATGAGTCAACTCTTCGCATGAGGTGCCCAAAGTACTGGAGTTTCAGCTTCAGCATCATTCCTTCCAAAGAAATCCCAGGGCTGATCTCCTTCAGAATGGACTGGTTGGATCTCCTTGCAGTCCAAGGGATTCTCAAGAGTCTTCCCAACACCACAGTTCAAAAGCATCAATTCTTCGGCGCTCAGCCTTCTTCACAGTCCAACTCTCACATCCATACATGACCACAGGAAAAACCATAGCCTTGACTAGACGAACCTTTTTTGGCAAAGTTGTCTCTGCTTTTGAATATGCTATCTAGGTTGGTCATAACTTTCCTTCCAAGGAGTGAGCGTCTTTTAATTTCATGGCTGCAGTCACCATCTGCAATGATTTTGGAGCCCAGAAAAATAAAGTCTGGCACTGTTTCCACTGTTTCCCCATCTATTTGCCATGAAGTGATGAGACCGGATGCCATGATCTTCATTTTCTGAATGCTGAGCTTTAAGCTAACTTTTTCACTCTCCACTTTCACTTTCATCAAGAGGCTTTTCAGTTCCTCTTCACTTTCTGCCATAAGGGTGGTGTCCTCTGCATATCTGAGGTTATTGATATTTCTCCCAGCAATCTTGATTCCAGCTTGTGTTTCTTCCAGTCCAGCATTTCTCATGATGTACTCTGCATATAAGTTAAATAAGCAGGGTGACAATATACAGCCTTGACGTACTCCTTTTCCTATTTGGAACCAGTCTGTTGTTCCATGCCCAGTTCTAACTGTTGCTTCCTGACCTGCATACAAATTTCTCAAGAGGCAGTTCAGGTGGTCTGGTATTCCCATCTCTTTCAGAATTTTCCAGTTTATTGTGATCCACACAGTTAAAGGCTTTGGCATAGTCAAAAAAGCAGAAATAGATGTTTTTCTGGAACTCTCTTGCTTTTTCCATGATCCAGCGGATGTTGGCAGTTTGATCTCTGGTTCCTCTGCCTTTTCTAAAACCAGCTTGAACATCTGGAAGTTCATGGTTCACATATTGCTGAAGCCTGGCTTGGAGAATTTTGAGCATTACTTTATTAGTGTGTGAGATGAGTGCAATTGGGCGGTAGTTTGAACAGTGTCATACAATAGGATAATCCTTTTACAAGTATCTTGATCTATTAGTTCCTGTGAGGTGTTAGGACATGGAGTGGAGAAATACATTCCCCACTAATTCAAATATGACTTAAGGAGTCTCCAGTATGTATGTAAAATGGCAATTTTCTGTGATTCTCTCAATTCACAAGAAAACAATAAATAATACCATGAATTAGGAATGATGACACTTATCATCACATAAAGTGATTAGGCTAGATCATCTCCAGGTTTATTTGTTTTGATATTTTACTTTTTTGATTTAGTTACATTCAGTCAATAAAAGGCAGTTCCATAGTCAATTCAGGATTATGCAATTATATATATGGTATTTCCAAAGTTATTCCAGAGTTATAAACCAGAATTACATGTTCTATATGCACCAAAATGTCTTCAGAGGTTCCAACTGAAAAAAGACTTTAATCAGCTTAGTTGACTTCAATGTTTTTAAAAAAGGCAAAAGGCCGAGAGAGTCTTATGAAACTGTTATGTATCCATATCAAAATATTTCAGAAATGCACTGCTCTTACATATAAAAAAGGCACTTTGGTTACACTTTGGAGTCAAGACGTTAAAATGTACAGCTTGTAAGATTTTAGTTTAATGGGCTGTCAACTGCCCAGGCAGCTGCAGTACAAAGCTATGTGAGTCTTTAATCTTCAGTGAAAAAAAAAAAAAAAAAAGAGAATAAATTCAGCTATTAGCTTGAAGGTAAAAACAAATGAAAAGAGAAGGTGAAAGAAAACAGTATTAGAATGACTTAATTTTTTTATTATAAATAGGGAATTATGTTGTCAATATATGATATATGGTAAGTTATATGTGTGTATATATGAATGCATAGTACCATTTTCTAAGAATGAATTCCATAATAAAGTAAGTTATTATTAGCCACAGAGCTAGTTTATAATTCTCAACATTTTACTAAAGTATTTCTTCTGAGCATGGTTAGATTGAATCATGGTTGATTATTTGATTTTTTACTTGTAAAGAGAAATAGTTTTTTACTTTTATAATCAGCAAATCTCTTGCATAGTTTTGATATAGATATAAACTATCAATGAAGAGGAAATGGCAACCCACTCCGGTATTCTTGCCTGGGAAATCTCATGGACAGATGAGCCAAGCGAGCTACACTCCATGGGGTTGCAAAGAGTCAGGCATGACTGAGTGACTGAGCACAGGTGCATAAACTACCAGTAATTATATTAAAGATTAATTTTGAAATCCTTGTAATAGAGATTCCTGGCTTCTTTTAAAAGATCTTTAAAAAGGTCTTCAGGTCTTTATTCCACATGAGATTATCCTGCTTTTTAAAATGTACTTGTTGTTGTTCAGTTGCTCTCTCATGTCTGACTTTTTGCAACGCCATGGACTGCAGCATGACCAGCCTTCCAGTCCCTCACCATCTCCTGAATTTTGCCCAAATTCATGTCCATTGCATCTGTGATGCCATCCAGTCATCTCTTCCTCTGATGCCCTCTTTTCCTTCTACCCTTATCTTTCCCAGCATCAGGGACTCTCAGTGAGCCAGCTGTTTGCATCAGATGAACAAAATACTGAAGCTTCAGCATCAGTCCTTCCAATGAGTATTCAGAGTTGTTTTCCCTTAAGATTAATTGATTTGATCTCCTTGCTGTCCAAGGGACTTTCAGGAGTCTTCTCTAGTACCACAGTTTAAAGGCATCAATGTTTGGTGCTCTGCCTTCTTTACAGTCCAGCTCTCAGAACCGTATGTGACCACTGGAAAAACCATAGCCTTGACTATACAGACCTTTGTCAGCAGAGTAATTTCTCTGCTTTTCAACACACTGTCTAGGTTTGTCATAGCTTTCCTGCCAAGATGCTATTGTCTTCTGATTTCATGGCTGCAGTCACCATCTGCAATGATTTTAGAGCCCAAGAAGAGGAAATCTGTCACTTCTTCCACCTTTTCCCCTTCTATTTGTCATGAAATAACGGGGCTGGATGCCATGATCTTAGTTTTTTAATATTTAGTTTTAAGCCAGCTCTTTCACTGTCCTCCTTCAGCCTCATCAAGAGGCTCTTAAGTTCCTCTTCTCTTTCTGCCATTAGAGTGGTATCATCTGCATTTCCCCTGAGGTTGTTGATGTTTCTCCTGCCTATCTTGATTCCAGCTTGTAACTCATCCAAACCTGTATTTCTCATGATGTACCTAGTATATAGGTTAAATAAACAGGGTGACAGCAGACAGCCCTGTTGTACTCCTTTCTCAATCTTGAACCAGTCAGTTGTTCCTGGGTTCTAACTATTGCTTCTTGACCTACATACAGATTTCTCAGGAGACAGGTAAGATGGTCTGATATTCCCATCTCTAAGAGCTTTCCACAGTTTACTATGATCCACACAGTAAAAGGCTTTGGCATAGTCGATGAAATAGAGGTAGATATTTTTATGGAATTCCCTGGTTTTTCTCTATGATCCAGCAAATGTTGGGAATTTGATCTCTGGTTTCTCTTCCTTTTCTAAACCCAGCTTGGACATCTGGAAGTTCTTGTTTTGCATAATGCTGATACCTAGCATGCAAGATTTTAAGCACAGCCTTACTGCATGGGAGATGAGTACAATTGTCTGATGGTTAGCACATTCTTTAGCCCTACCCTTCTTGGGAATTAGAATGAGAATTGACATTTTCCAGTCCTGTGGCCACTGCTGGGTCTTCCAGATTTGCTGACATATTGAATGCAACACCTAGACTCCATCATCCTTTAGGATTTTGAATAGTTTTACTGGAATTCCATAGCATCCATTAGCTTTATTAACAGCAGTGCTTCCTAAGGCCCACTTGACTTTGCTGTCCAGAATGTCTGGCTCTGGTTGACTGACCACACCATCCTACTCCAGTTCATTAAGGTCTTTTTTTGTACAATTCTTCCATGTATTCTCTCCATCTCTTCTTGATCTCTTCAGTGTCTACTAGGTCTCTACTGTTTCTGTCCTTTATTGTGCCCATCTTTGGGCAACTTGTTCCCTTAATATCTCCAATTCTCCTGAAGAGATCTCTAGTCTCTCCCCTTGTGTTATTTTCTTCTAGTTTTATACACTGTTCATTGAAGAAGGCCTTCTTGTCTGTCGTGCTCTTCTTTGGAACTCTGTTTTTATTTGGATGCACCTTTCCCTTTCTTCCTTGCTTTTTGCTTCTCTTTCTTTCTTTAGCTATTTGTAAAGCCTCCTCAGATAACCACTTTGCCTTCTTGCTTGTCTTTATCTTTGGGATGGTTTTGTTCACTGCCTCCTGTGCAGGGTTATGGACCTCTGTCCATAGTTCTTCAGGCATACTGTTTACTAGAGCTAATCCCTTGAATCTATTTGTCACGTCTACTGCATATTCATAGGGGATTTGATTTAAATCATATCTGGTTGGCCTAGTGGTTTTCCCTGCTTTCTTCAGTTTAAGGCTTAACTTTGCTATCATAAGCTGATGATCTGAGCCACATTCAGCTCCAGGTCTTGTTTTTGCTGACCATATACAGCTTCTCCATCTTTGGCTGCAAACAATGTAATCATTTTGATTTCGGTATTGGCCATTTAACTATGTCCATGGGTAAGGTCATCTCTTGTGTTTTTGTAAAAAGGTGTTTGCTGTGACCAGTGCATTCTCTTGACAGAATTCATTTAGCCTGTGCCCTGTGTCATTTTGTTCTCTAAGGCCAAACTTGCCTATTTCTCCAGATATCTCTTGACTTCCTACTTTTGCATTCCAATTCCCAATGACAAATAGAACATCTTTTTTTTTTTTTTTTGGTGTTAGTTTTAGGAGGTCTTCTATGTCTTCACAGAACTGATCCACTTCTTCGGCATCAGTGGTAGTGGCATAGACTTGAATTATGGAGATGTTGAATGGCTTGCCTTGAAAACAAACTGAGATCATTCTGTCATTTTTGAGGTTGCACCCAAGTACTGTATTTTGTACTCTTGTTGATTATGAGGGCTACTCCATTCCTTCTACGGGGTTATTGTCCAGAGTAGTACATATAATGATCATCAGAATTAAACCTGCCCATTCTAATTCATCTTAGCTCACTGATTCCTGAGATGTGTATGTTTATTCTTACCGTCTCCTGCTTGGCCACATTCAGTTTACCTTGATTCATAGACCCTAACATTACAGGTTCCTGTGCAATATTGTTTTCTGAAGCATTGGACTTTACTTTCATCACAGGACACATCCACAACTGAGTGTCGTTTCTGCTTTGGCCCAGTTGCTTCATTCTTTCTGGGACTCTTAGTAGTTCTCCTCCACTCTTCCCCAGTAGTATATTGGACACCTTCAGACCTGGAGGACTCATCTTTTGGTGTCATAATTTGGTTCTTCTACACAGTTCATGAAGTTCTCATGGCAAATATACTGGGGGTGGTTTACCATTCCCTTCTCCAGTAGATCACATTTTGCCAGAACTCTCTGCTATGACCTGTCCGTCTTGGGTAGCCCTACATGGCATGGCTCATAGCTTCACTGAGTTATACTGGCACCTTCCCCACATCAAGGCAGTGGTCTGTGAAGGGGATTTACTTACTTATTTCTAACTAATTCTTTCTTTAGATTCTAAGTCCATGCTTTAGATTGGCTTAGTAATTTAAGAATTATTATTAATTTTCTTTTGTTGGTGCTATTCAGTGGGTCCTTGTTGCTACTAAGAACACACAGTGTATAGCACAGGGAACTCTACTCAATATTTTGTATTAATCTGTTATAAAATATTGGAAAATAATCTTAAAAGGAATGAATATATTTGCATGTATAACTGAATCACTTTACTATACATTTGAAATTAATGTAACATCGTTACTAAACTATGATCCCAATATAAATAAAAATTACATTTATAAAGCTTTCTAGGTACATATTCCAAGATAAGCTGATTTTTTTCAAAATAATGTCTATATTCTGTTGGTAATCATTTTTCCCAGTTTATTTTTCAAATGTAATACTCCTTCATTTTATCATAATGTTTAAATACCTTTGTAGTTTTAATTTAAATTTGATTTTTAAAGACATGCATAGATTTTGAGCATTAATTTCACAAGGTAACTTCATCCCCTATACAAATTTTTGCTCCTAGACACAATTCCAACATGTTTGATAACTTGTTTACTGTTCATTGCAGTTAGATGGATGGATAGATGAATGAATGGATAGGTGGATGAATAAAGAAAGAGAAAGAGAGAGAGACTGATTTTTGATCAAAGTAAAGTTAAGTTCTCTTAATTTTATAACCAGAAGGCTCAAATGTGCACTCAAACTTTTTTTTCTTCTGTATATCTTTTAGAATATTTGACACACACACACACATATATATATTTTTGCAACTCTACCTTCTCAACAACAGAAAAGCTGTTGATATATTTCTAGGTCAGTGCTACCATCAGCCTTGTTCTGTTTAATGGCTCCATAGTGTCTTCTAGCATGACCAGAGCATGCTGTAGTTAATAATCTCTATTCATGAATATTTATTGTTATTACCATCAAGCAGTGTTGGGAATTTTTTCTTAAGAACTTACTGCTAAAAGTTCCGTGGTCAAATTCTTAACCATTTCCCAAATACTTGTGCTTATTTCCCTAATTCTCATTTGTGTTTCTAATGCCTCTTCTGAATTTCAGTATTAAAATATCTCTCACTTCAGTTCAGTTACATATTTATATACAATTCTAGTGGTGAGTTCTTTGTCAGCAACTGCATTTCTAAAATACTATAGACTACTAAGGAATGTATGTTGACATCAAATATAAATGAATAAATAAATTTCTCATTACCAAGTTACCTTTGTTTAATTGTCAGATAAAATGTTTTATTCATTTCCTCCTAGTTGATGCTGTCAGTATTAACTACTGCTTTATTATTTTTATTTTTACATTTATGCATGGCCTCCTTCATTTTCCTATGATTTGTGGATTCATTCAGAACCAGCCAGGCTAGATGCCAGACAAAGTAGGCTGAGTTAGACTGAATTGTCTGCCCACAAAGTCATAAGAGTGTTAGATGAGACAGTCACACAGCTATGTATGTATAACTTTTCACATATTGTATTAAGGAAATCCAGAACATTGTAGTAATATATAGTGAGGAGACCTAATTTAACACATTACATAGTTACCATATCATGCAGAACCTTGCAAGTTAAAATTTTTGGTCTTTCTCTTTATATTAATAGCATTGAGATCTAGTTAAAGTTTTCACAATGGGGTGACATACTCTGATTTTCATTTTGAAAAATAACTCTAGCTGTAATATATATAATGAAAAGGATAAGAGTGAAGGTAAGGATGGAGGATGATGTAGTATCAGTACAGGAAAAATGGTATGGTAAGTGGATCACAAATAATGAAGGTGGAAATGGAGAGTTCATACATTTGGGATAAAACTGGCAATACAATCTAGGATTAAATATTAGTCTATAAAGGAAAGTGAACTGGCAAGGATTAGCACCATATTTTGCATTTTGGCTTCAACTTCTGAACAGAAGAGAGCAAACACTGGTTGTATGGAAAAGATAATGAGCCCAGATTTATAGGTGAGTTTCAGTTTTCAGACATTCAAGTTTGTAAATGCTTAACAAGCCAGTTAGATGTGCTGGTCTGGAATTTAACAGGCTCTCATACACTTGAGGGAGAAGGCAATGGCACCCCACTCCAGTTCTCTTGCCTGGAAAATCCCATGGACAGAGGAGCCTGGTAGGCTGCAGTCCATGAGGTTGCTAAGAGTCGGACACGACTGAGTGACTTCTCTTTGACTTTTCACTTTCATGCATTGGGGAAGGAAATGGCAACCCACTCCAGTGTTCTTACCTGGAGAATCCCAGGGATGGGGAGCCTGGTGGGCTGCCGTCTATGGGGTCACACAGAGTTGGACACAACTGAAGTGACTTAGCAGCAGCAGCAGCAGCAGCAGCATACACTTGAGAGATGTTGATGACTAGAAAACTCCAACTTCAACAAGTAACAAAAATCAAAGTAATGAAAAATGGTTAATGGAGCATAATTTAGTATGTGGGCAAAGTGAGTTATATAATTTTAAAGCTATATTATTTTTCTAACACCACAGATAAATAATTATCAAATAAATCGACATAGCACATACAGAAAAAGTTAAAATGCTGTTTTAAGTGTCTGAATTTTTGACAAAGATAATTCACATTTAAAACTTTGAAGTTTATTGTTATTTAATTAGTTTTCAAAATAAGTTTTAATCCATCTTATATATTCCCTTCCTTATTACTTTGCATTCTGTGAACATAACTATTTGTGAATACAAGATGGTTTTAATTCATTTAAAAGTGAGAGAATTATATGACAGAACTTGATTTAGAAATTTGTGGATGATTCTATTTCTATGTTAACTTTTCTTTGAGAACTAAATCCATTTAAGGTCAGTCTCTTTTTACTTCATGTAGACTAGCATTTCAAAGATACATTTCTCAAGGCAGAGCTTTGATGCCTACTCTGAACCAGCTGGGCTGGATGAAGCACAAGCTGGAATCAAGATTGCCGGGAGAAATATCAATAATCTCAGATATGCAGATGACACCACTCTTATGGCAGAAAGTGAAGAAGAACTAAAGAGCCTCTTGATGAAAGTCAAAGAAGAGTGAAAAAGTTGGCTTAAAGTTCAAAATTCAGAAAACTAAGATCATGGCATCTGGTCCCATCACTTCATGGCAAATAATGGGAAACAATGGAAACAGTGACAGACTTTATTTTGGGGGCTCAAAAATCACTGCAGATGGTGACTGCAGACATGAAATTAAAAAATGCTTGCTCCTTGGAAGGAAAGTTATAACCAACCTGCTGCTGCTAAGTCGCTTCAGTCGTGTCCGACTCTGTGCGACCCCATAGACAGCAGCCCACCAGGCTCCCCCATCCCTGGGATTCTCCAGGCAAGAACACTGGAGTGGGTTGCCATTTCCTTCCCCAATGCATGAAAGTGAAAAATGAAAGTGAAGTCACCCAGTAGTGTCCGACTCTTAGCAACCCCATGGACTGCAGCCTACCAGGCTCCTCCGTCCATGGGATTTTCCAGGCAAGAGTACTAGAGTGGGGTGCCATTGCCTTCTCCATATAACCAACCTAGACAGCATATTAAAAAGCAGAGATATTACTTTCCCAACAAATTTCCATCTAGTCAAAGCTATTGTTTTTCCAGTAGTCATGTACAAATGTGAAAGTTGGACTATAAAGAAAGCTGAGCGCCGAAGAAGTGATGCTTTTAAACTGTGGCCTTGGAGAAGACTCTTGAGAGTCCCTTGGACTGCAAGGAGATCCAACCAGTCCATCCTAAAGGATATCAGTCCTGGGTATTCTTTGGAAGAAATGATGCTGAAGCTGAAACTCCAATACTTTGGCCACCTGATGTGAAGAACTGACTCATTTGAAAAGACCCTGACCCTGGAGAAGGAAATGGCAACCCACCCCAATATTCTTGCCTGGAGAATCCAATGGACAGAGGAGCTTGGTGGGCTACAGTCCACGGATCACAAAGAATCAGACACGACTGAGCGATTTCACTTCACTTTCACTTAATGCTGGGAAAGATTGAAGGCAGGAGGAGAAGGGGATGACAGAGGATAAGATGGTTGGATGGCATCACCGAATCAATGGACATTGGTTTGAGTAAATTCTGGGAGTTGGTGATGGACGGAGGCCTGTCGTGCTGCAGTCCATGGGGACGCAAAGAGTCGGATGCGACTGAGTGACTGAGCTGAACTAGCAGAAAGGAATTTTATTCAGAAGCCTGAAGTACCCTTTCACTCATGTTATTTCTAACTGCTGTTTCATGCTAGCATCCCCCTGCAGGAAGCATCATAACACTCTTAATTGTCCTGCTGCTGCTAAGTCGCTTCAGTCGTGTCCGACTCTGTGCGACCCCATAGACGGCAGCCAACCAGGTTTCCATGTCCCTGGGATTCTCCAGGCAAGAACACTGGAGTGGGTTGCCATTTCCTTCTCCAATGCATGAAAGTGAAAAGTGAAAGTGAAGTTGCTCAGTCATGTCCAACTCTAGCGACCCCATGGACTGCAGCCTACCAGGCTCCTCCATCCACGGGATTTTCCAGGCAAGAGTACTGGAGTGGGGTGCCATTGCCTTCTCCTTAATTGTCCAGTTGATAATAATGCAAAAAATTTAAATTATAAAAACTGCCAAATAGATAGATGTCTAAAATGTCAAAAAATAGAATAACCTTTTGCATTGTACAGTTTTCCACACACATACAGCTTCCATTCAAATTGTTTATCAAGCTAAGTTAATTTGTTCTAATTTAATCTCAATGCTCCACATGATGTATATATAATATTTGATATCAGAAGGAGGTAATTTTTTCCTTTAAGGTTTTATTCACTTATATTTCAAGTTCATTTTAATGTTAGTTGTATTTCATTTCTAGGAATAATTTTTCCCATCTTAATAGGTGATTCCATTTTAAATTTCAAATAGGAAAAAATACAATTAACCCTTATTCAGAGTAATAGGATTTGTATATAAAAAACATGTCCCTTTAGATAAGAATGCTTTGTTCTTTTTCTTAAATTATATATATGAAGTCTCCAAGAGAAGAGACATCAGCTAACATCTTAATGTTCTGGTGTACAAGTTGTAGATTTGATCAAAGTTTCAGTCATTTGAATTTAAAAATACACACAGTGAGATTTATAACAGAAAATCTAGAGCTGAATATGTTCAGAATAATAGGCAATAATAATAAAAATGAGAGTGCATTCTTGGAATAAAAGGGATAAAGAGTCAATCATTTTTGTTTTAAGTCTCTCTGGCTGTCTAAAAATGACAGAGAATTCACTTTTCTTGAAGAGGACTGTGAACATGAAGGGTTAGAATTATGAGAAAATGAAAGGCAAGAAAGGCAAGAGCAGGCACTGAGCAAGCTTTACTGATTTGCATTCTACTTAGAGTGTTCAGAGCTCATTCTACTTAGAATTATTCACTGCTATCTTTTCAGTCTCCTTCCTTTTCTTACTAAGTTCTCAATACCTGTCCATCTCCTCTTTTAATGCCTAAAAATGTACCCTCACTAGATGTTTTAAACTGATCCCTGTTGTGTTTGTGACAGAAAATATAGACATAGATGATTTGGACATCCTGAGAAGAAAATAAGCTCTAACACTTTGCAGTATTAATGAAAATAGCCAGAATTCAGTTCATAATAGATTCATTCAATTAATATTGTAACCATTTACATGCCAGGCTCCGTTCTAGATTCATGGGATATATTGATGAGTCAAACAACGATGTACACAGTGGGCTTTAAATTGTAGTATGACATAGAAAGCACTGTTTAAGATATTTCCAAGATATATAATAGACAAATATCATAATAATCCCTATAGTGACTCATGTAGCTTGGCTTTAGTAGGCAAACTTGAGTAGCAGCATATTCAGACACCACTGTGAGGAGTTCAATGTCAGGTGACTGCTGTCACACAAAAGGGGGAAATATACACATTTGCAGGCATATGTAGCGAATATGTGTATGTTGCCTCAAATAGCAAATATGAGTATGTTGCCTCAAAATCCATGCAGAAGTTACCAGATAACATCCAGTCATGATTGTTTGAAATAGTATTTTCAACCATTTTATAAATCCTTGCTTTAAATACATTTGGGCTTACAAAAAATTAAGGCTGTCATCTCTTTTCATAGTCTAAAACAGAGTGTTTTGTATGAGAATATTGAGGACAGATTGCATGGTTCAGGGGGTGGGAGGAAGAATATTTGGCTGTATATATTCTTAGGTTGTTCTTGAGGCTTGTGAAAAGCAACAGGAAGGAGAGAGGAAATGATGGGGACAAAAATCTTAAAAAATATTTACAGTGTCAGTAAAATACAGCATGGGGCTCTGTGCTTTTGTTATGTGGTAGAGAAAAATGTTTAAGAAGACATAAATTTATGTGAACTGCTGAGTTTTTCTAACAATTTTTATTTCTTTTACAAGTATAAACAAAATAAAATAAATATTATGCTTATTATTACTGTAGCATTGGCAGGGATGGATCTTATGAACATTATTATATCTCAAGTTCTGGTGTTTGGTCAGTGGAAGAAACCTGGTCAAGTTCAACTCTTAAGATTATGCAAGCCAAAGAAGAATTACTTTCCCATCACATCATCCTTCTTAGTTGTAAATGCACTAAAGTAACCTCATTTCTCTAATGATGATAAGCAAATTAACTCACACAATAAATGCTCTACTGAATGCCCATCAAGTGGCTGATTCACTTGAATAATATGAGGACTGAAATTCAGTAGACAGTAGACAGTTATTTGAGTAAGATATTATACTAGAAGGTGTTGGTACTCCACCGAGATCCCCATCCTCCATTTAATGCAAGTGCTGGCTGTTAATGCTCATAGAGGCTCCCCTTCCCTAGATAATTGCTTCTGCCAACAGAAGCCACATTTTTGCTGGTAAATTACACACTCACCCACCTGCTCTGAAGGCAGTCTTCATCCAATGAATGGATGGTATAAGGGTATCTTTGCTTCAAAAGGGCAAAACTCTGCAGTACAATTTGTATTTTGGGAGTCCCTTCCTTCTTCATAGTCCAAACTAAGGCTAGCTTTTTTGAGTTAAATCCTTGGTGGACCCCTAACCTTTATCCTTTACCCGCTTCAGGTTTTTTTGTTTGTTTGTTTTTTCTTTTTTAGGAAAAACACTCCATTACTATATCACTGTGATTTGGGTTTTGCTCCTAGGGAAATGAACTAAGGCAGGCTTAGTTAGGCAGAATATTAGCTAAAATATTATGAGCTTTTGAAGTATTCTTACTTTTACCTTCTTTGTACCTTCAAATTATTACATAAGCAGTGGGTATGGAACACTTTCTTAAGTCTTCTTTTATCTTCTCTCTTGGTATGATGACGTGAAGATTTCTCAGGAATCACCACCTATCTGACTTACTCATAAAGCAAATGTTCTATGTTGAGGTGGGCAATTTTTTTCTATAAAGAACCAGATAGTAGATGCTTTTGGCCTTACTTATCATAACACTTTAATTATATAGCTATGATTTTGTAGTATGAAAAGAGCCATTGATGATACATAAGCAAATGGACTGTCTCTATTCAAATAAAACCCTACAAGCAAAACAAGATGGCTGGATTTGACCACAGCTTGCTGACCCATGTTCTATGATATCAACCCAGTGTACTCAGTCAGAATCACCAAGGGTTATTATGCTTTGGGTACATTTTATGAAGCACCAAGATTAATTCTGTTAAAATCCACAATTTGATGTTACGTTTTATCTCCTTTCATTAACTATATTTTGAGCACATTTTTTCTCTTTTGTATTCTTAAATTGTAGCTCCACTATTATACTGGTTTGGATATTTTTGCTACTGTATTTCTTTAATTATTCTGTTTGTGTGTGTGTGTGTATGTGTGCTCTGTCTTTGATCTCTGCTCTTTGCTGAAGTTTTCATTGTTCTCAGTTCTTGGTTGTTCTGGCATTGAGAAAAAGATTAAATCCCTCAGGAAGTACAGTGGTGTAGGTAGATTAAGAACAAGCTGAAGGATTATTTTCCCAGGAAAAAGAAAAAACTCCACTATTTTGTGTTTATAGTATACGCTATTCCACTTGCTCGCCCCCTCCTATTTTTTATGGATCAAAATTATTAATTCCTTAAAGTTGTTGCTAGGATTACAGTACAGTAACTATTTATTGTCATATATTAATATAGTATTTTGGTACTCTGTGTGTGTGTGTATGTGTGTTAGTTGCTCAGTAGTATCTGGCTTTTTGGGACCCCATGGACTATAGCCTCCCTAGACTCCTCTGTTCATGGAATTCTCCAGGCAAAAATATTGGAGTAGGTTGCCAGTCCCTTCTCTAGGGGATCTTCATGACCCAGGGATTGAACCCTAGTCTCCTTTATTGTAGGCAGATTATTTGCCATCTGAGCCATCAGGGAAGCCCCTCATAAATAACAGCTATCAATAAATGTTGGATGAACAAATTAATCATTAAATCGCTCGAACTATATAGTTTCCTATTCAGGGGCAGTTAATTTATTGGGACAAGTCTCCCAGACTATTCTGTCAATAGGATACAAAGTTACTATTTAAGAAAATAATAGTTTTACTCTTCATTTGTATTCAGAAGTCAGTAATCAAAATCCTTAACAAAATATATTATATAAGTGTATTTTATTCCAGCTTCCAAGAGCTGTTAATTGGATGGACCACTATTTCTATTATTGCTACACAGGCTTTTTTTGGCAGGTTGATTTGTGAATAAACAGGTTCTACTGAGTTTTCATCAGAGAAGGCAATGGCACCTCACTCCAGTACTCTTGCCTGGAAAATCCCATGGACGGAGGAGCCTAGTAGGCTGCAGTCCATGGGGTCCCTGAGAGTCGGAGACGACTGAGCAACTTCCCTTTCACTTTTCACTTTCATGCACTGGAGAAGGAAATGGCAACCCACTCCAGTGTTCTTGTCTGGAGAAGCCCAGGGACGGGGGAGCCTGGTGGGCGCTATGGGGTCGCAGAGAGTCGGACACGACTGAAGCGACTTAGCAGCAGCAGCAGCAGCACTGAGTTTTCATTGTTATTTATTTCACAGATACTATTTGGCCTTTTATTGGTAGTGATGTTGCACTATACAGAAATGTAAACAAAGATTAGTTGTTTGGAATTCTGACATTATGAGAAAGCTGAAGGTTAGTTTTTTTCTCCTCCTCTTCCTCATTGTCCTTCTCCTTCGTTTTGCGAGACTAAAGTTGTGGAAGATATCCAAGATGATGATATAAAACTAAGGAAGTAGTTTATTGGAAAAAAATGAAAATTCTAATTCAACTTTGAAAGTATATCTGTAATTATCACTTGAAAATATTTAGCATATTTGCCTCATTTGACATCCTACATATCTTCTTTCCAACAAATCGTTTTTAAGCTTCTTGATGGATGTTAAATTATTAAATAAAATTTTCCCTCATGTTTTTATCCTGATTCATATATTTTAAATATATGAAATATGTCTAAGCTAATATAAGAATCAAAGAAATCTGAAATAAAATGGTATTATAAAACCTTGCAAGTCACAGTTTGATAACTGCATACTTTTATAATATAGTATTTCATATAATGAGCTACTTTCATGCTGTTCACTGACTAATTTATTTCCATAATGAAGTATGTATTGACAACGCTTTAGATGTTACTTGTTTCAGATGCCAACATTTCTAAAAGAAGGTAGAAAATACAAAGATAAATAAAACATAAGTTCTTCTCTAGAGGAATTTAACATCAGAGGGAGAAAGAGATATGAAAAAAAACAACTCCAAACTAAGGCATAAATGAGTGACTGGACATATTTACGAATAGAAAGTTATGAAGATAAGATATTGAAGAGAATACATCAAACTAAGAAATCGGGTTAGTGATATATTTAGCTCTAAAACATCCCCCAATAAATATTCTTCTGTATTCTGGGGAAAAAAAAAGAAAGAAATCTAAAGAAAATACTGTTTAAATTTCATCTAGAAAATGAGGAAATTTCTTCAAGTAGTGATATTTGAGAGGGTATACGAGGTAAAATGGTGACCATAAATTAAATCACAGAAGCACTTCAACTTGAAACCTATTAAGAAGCAGTATTAACATAGTTTAGTATTGAAATGTATGTTTGCAGGATTAGAAGTTCAAGAATGGTGGCATAAGGAATTCCACATATTCTCCCCAGAGCAACAACCCTAATTGGTGAAAATATGGGGAAAAAAGTATTTACAATCTCTTAAAATTTTTCTGAAGACTTACAACAAGTAGAGAAACATTTATTTAAGAAAAGCTACTAAGTCTCAGTGAGATTGTTTCATTTGAACCATGACCTCCCGTGGTCTCCCCAGCAGTCTGGCAGAAGGTTTGTTCCAGCCATGTGTAGTCAAGAAGAGTAATTACCTCTCTTCACAGCTCCTAATCTAGGGCTTGGTTTCTCCCTGGGAAGGGTAGGACACCACCATTGCCCATCCTATCCACCACCCCCAATCCAGCTCCATGTACCAGAAGTCCAGTTCCAGACAAGAGCAGCTGAGACATCCAGGGCTTTCTTCCATCCACCCCTCACTTAAAAGATGAAATCTCAGGCCTTCCTTGGTAGTCCAGTGGTTAAGAATCTGCCTTCCAATGCAGGGATCAAAGAGGTTGAGGAAGGAGGATCCCACATGCCACAGAGCAGCTAAGCCCACGCTCTGCAACTACTGATCTCACACACCAGAAAGCCCACGTGCCACAAATACAGAGTCCACACACTCTGGAAGCTGTGTGCTGCAACTGCAGAACTCACACACTCTGCAACCCACACATCATTTACTACAGAAGCCTGCACATGACAATGAAGAGCCCGCATGTCTCCATTAAGACCTGACACAGTCAAACGTAATTAAAAGAAAGATGGAATTTCTACTCTAGGGATGGTAGGCCAGGAGCCCTGGACCTTGATCATACTCATCCCAACTCATCTGTACGGAAACAGTTCCACTCTGGGACAGCCAAGCTGGGAATAGAAGCTACCGTCCCTCCAAATAATAAAAACTCCAACAATCCAATTAAGAAAATTAGCAAAGGATCTGAGTACACATTTCTCCAAAGGTGATTTGCAAATGCTCAATAGATGCAATAACAGATGCTCAGTATCGTTAGCAATTAAGTTGCTGCTGCTGCTGCTGCTGCTAAGTCGCTTCAGTCGTGTCCGACTCTTAGCGAACCCATGGACTGCAGCCCACCAGGCTTCTCCATCCATGGGATTTTCCAGGCAAGAGTGCTGGAGTAGGGTGCCATCATACAAACTGTAGGCTTGCCATGTAAATCCTTGGTACTACAAAGTTTGAAAATTATAATTTGATTAGAATGCAAAAGGGCATAAATATCATCTGAAACTATCAAGAAAGATTAATAACAAAATATATTTATTTATTTTATATATATTTATTTATCTGTCTTACCTTGAGAATTTAAGTAGTAAGAAAATACTGATTAAAGACAAATTTTTCATTAGGGAAAACTTTAATTATGTTTATTGGATATTTCTGAAGAAGGGCATGGCAACCCATTTCAGTATTCTTACCTCGAGAATCCCATGAACAGAGTAAGCTGGCAGGCTACTACAATCCACAGGGTCACATAGAATCAGGCACGACTAATACTTTATACTTTATTGGAGATTTAAGGGGTGACCAAGAACTAGACATATATAGGGAGGGTCCTAGTATATTTAAAGCCTGGAAAGTGGGCTTAGAAAATTGTGAAAAAATATGATGTAGAAACCCCAAATGAATACTAGTGAGACTCAAGATTCATTTGTGCTGTGTGTGTGAAGTTGCTTCAGTCGTGTCCAACTCTGTGCGACCCTATGGACTGTAGCCTGCCAGGATCCTCTGTCCTTGGGATTCTCCAGGCAAGAATACTTGAGTGGGTTGCCATGCCCTTTTCCAGGGGATCTTCCTGACCCAGGGATTAAGCCCAAATCTCTTAGTATCCTGCATTGACAGGCAAGTTCTTTACCATGAGTGCCACCTGGGAAGTCCCACAAATTAATATGTAGTCATGAGTAGTGACAAAGCTTACCACTCATTAGATAGAAGATAGATAGCCAGATCATGAATGTCCTATAATATCCATACTGCTTTGTCACTTTGTGGACTTCCTTAATACATGTAATTATTCAGTAACTGTGTAACTACTTATTGCATCTTACATATGGTTTGTTGGTTTATGTCTACTGCACAACTGTAGTGTCTCACGCATAATGAGCACTTGGTAGCCATTTGTTGAATTAATGAAATAGTGGTTCTAGATACATTTTACCTGTATATAGGACCTACATAATTTATATTTTTGGAGGAAGTCACAAAATAGAGATGTTAAAGACTAAGGTTAAAGCTTTATATCATGTCTCTCAAGGCTTTGCTGAGAGTATCTTTAGCTCCATGATTACACAACTCTGTGTTATGACTCATTCTAAATCAGATGGATCAAATTATCCCATAACTAGGACACATATAAATACATAATAGTATATAATATGAATATTATAGAATGTATATAAAGAAGTATGTTCTTTAATTCAGTGACTAAGTGAATGCAAGTGTTAAATATTTATTTTATTTATATCTAAGTCAGAATTATAAAGGTCACAGCAGCATTCATCTATGGGCTTGAAGAATAAGTTTATTTTCCAGATTTTTTTAATAGTTCAAAATATTTTGTGTGGTTACACTTTATTATCCTGTAAAATCATATTTTTAAAATCCTGGATTGTATCAGCCAAGAATGAAATTTAAATGTGCTATCTAGCTAGATGTAGCTGTCCCCTGGCCCATGTTCCATATACAATGGTTTGTCTGATCTGAATCAATAGCATCTGCTTAAGATAAATTGGATTGGGTGGTCATACAATGTTGAGGACCCTGGAGGGCAAATGCAAAACAGCAGTTGTTTCACCTGCATAGACTAGGAAGCCTGTAAAGCCTCTTCAAGCAACTGTGAAGACTAATTTGGGCAATCTATCTATCCTTCTCTGTATGTTTCTATGTCACCTGTTAGCATAATTTTTATGTGTTTCCATGACATTTATTAATACTGTGTGGAGATGCACAAGCAAAATCTTTTTAGAATAGGAGAAAAGTCTCTCTGTTTCCATTGGTAATGTGTTAGTTGAAAGAAAATGTTGATCAAGGTGGATATGAGGAAGGGAAATTGGATGAAGCTGGTCAAAATGTACAAACTTCCAGTTATAAGATAACTGAGTACTAGAGATACAATGTACAACATGATTAATGTAATTAACAATGCTCTATGAGATGGTCAGATGGCATCACCAACTCGATGGACATCAGTTTGAGCAAGCTCTGGGAGTTGGTGATGGACAGGGAAACCTGGCATGCTACAGTCCATGGGATCGCCATAGTTGTACATGACTGAGCAACTGAAATGAACTGAACTGAAAGTCTATATATAAAAATTGAGAGTATATCCATCAGCAGATGAATGGATAAGAAAGCTGTGGTACATATACACAATGGAGTATTACTCAGCCATTAAAAAGAATACATTTGAATCAGTTCTAATGAGGTGGATGAAACTGGAGCCTATTATACAGAGTGAAGTAAGCCAGAAAGAAAAACACCAATACAGTATACTAACGCATATATATGGAATTTAGAAAGATGATAACAATAACCCTGTGTACGAGACAGCAAAAGTGACGCTGATGTATGGAACAGTCTTATGGACTCTGTGGGAGAGGGAGAGGGTGGGAAGATTTGGGAGAATGGCATTGAAACATGTAAAATATCATGTATGAAACGAGATGCCAGTCCAGGTTCAATGCATGATACTGGATGCTTGGGGCTAGTGCACTGGGACGACCCAGAGGGATGGTATGGGGAGGGAGGAGGGAGGAGGGTTCAGGATGGGGAGCACATGTATACCTGTGATGGATTCATTTTGATATTTGGCAAAACTAATACAATTATGTAAAGTTAAAAATAAAATAAAATAAAAAAAAATTGAGAGTATATCCCAAGAGTTCTTATCATGAGGAAATTATTTTTTTCTTTTTCTTTGATTTTGTATCTATATAAGATTATGGATGTTGACTACATTTATTGTAGTAATTATTTCATGATGTATATGTCAGATCATTATGCTGTGTGTCTTAAGTTTATATAGTGTTCTGTGTCAATTATATCTCAATAAAACTGAAAGAAAAACATATTGATCAGTGTTTAGTATATGTTATGTGATTCAACTGTTTATGAAAAAATCCTTAGTAGGCCTAAACATTTGATAATGAAATTAAGTAAATTAAGTTGGATTTTGTAAGAGAGCTTTTTAAGCTTGGCTAACCATTTCAAAAGTACCTCATACCATACTTTTATAATAACTATAGGGTAATAGAATTATATGTTCCCTAGTTAGAGTATATGATTATCTTGAAGGAAATTGTTTGATAGATTTTCAAAGTAATTGACAACAAACTCTTTTCTATTTATCAAATATTTGTCACACATTTTAGTGTTTTTGAACTTTTATGTTCTTCAGATATTTAGGATTGTTCCAAGAGTAATCTTAATATCCATCAACATAATTAAAAAAAAATTTCAACTGAGAAAAGAATGTGCATTTTCATTTTGATTCTGCTGCTGATCAGCTTGATTACATAGAATAAGTCAACCTATCTTCTGAGACAACATTAAAAAAAGAACTTAAATGCTCTTGATATAATTTTGGATGATGGTATAAGATATCATGATTTCATGATTATGATATATCAAGATGATATGAAAGATAAAGTATCTCATATTTTGTCTCCATCTTTTGTTGTAAATTACCTCTTGGGAATCAAATGGTGTAAACCATAGTCTTATCAGTTCCAATTTCTCACTGATGAAGGAAATATTTTCATGTGTCAAATTAACAAGGAAGTCCTTCAGCTTAACTGAACAGATTGTGCAAGGCCTCCTGGTGTAGACATGTAGGAATAAGAAAAAAAAAACAAAAAACACTGACCTCAGTGTGTTCACAGAAAAATTTATGGAGGTAGAACTAGCATACATTGAACAATCAGCAGAATAATCTATAATAAGATCAAGTGCTGAGTTTAGATACAAACTCCAGATATTTCTGATCTTAGAAAACGACTTCAATTTAAGTTTTATTCACATCCTTATACTTAGTGTGATATTTATATCATTTAAGTCTTTCCTGTCCGTCGCCAAGAGTCGGACACGACTGAGCGACTTCACTTTCACTTTTCACTTTCATGCATTGAAGAAGGAAATGGCAACCCACTCCAGTGTTCTTGGCTGGAGAATCCCAGGGACCGGGGAGGCTAGTGGGCTGCCGTCTATGGGGTCGCACAGAGTCGGACACGACTGAAGGGACTTAGCAGCATCAGCAGCAGCCACATTATTGCTGTCTAGTCACTCAGTCATGTCCAACTTTTTGTGTCCCCATGGACTGTAGCCTGTCATGTTCCTCTGTCCATGGAATTCTTAGGCAAGAATACTGGAGTAGGGACCCATGCCCTACTCCAGGGGAACTGCCTGACTCAGGTATTGAACGTGCATCTCCTCTGTCTCCTGCATTGTAGGCAGATTCTTTACCTGCTGAACCAGTTGCTATTTAATTTTAAATAAGATTAAGCTTTAAAAAACTCCTCGGTCACAGTAGCTACATTTTATTTGACACATGTGACTGATGTTTACCATATCAGATAATGCCCCTCCCCAAAAAATAACCCCCAAATTTCCATTATTGCAGAAAATTCTTTGGTCTTGCTTAAATAATTAAAAATAATTTGAGAGACAAAGATAATGATGATGAAATAATTGAGTATTAAATGAGATAATGTATGTAAATTGCTTAGCCCAGTGCTTATCATAAAGTATAAATATAACATATTGTTACTGTCTTATTTATGTACTGGGTTTCCCTGGTGGCTTAAATAGTATAAAATCCACCTGCAATGCAGGAGACTCAGGTTCAATCCTTGTGTCAGGAAGATCCCCTGGAGAAGTGAATGGCTACCCACTCCAGTATTTTTGCCTGGAGAATTCCATGGACAGAGGAGCCTAGCTGCTGCTGCTGCTGCTAAGTCGGTTCAGTCGTGTCCGACTCTGTGGGACCCCATGGACTGCAGCCTACCAGGCTCCCCCGTCCATGGAATTTTTCAGGCAAGAGTACAGGAGTGGGGGAGGAGCCTAGCAGGGGGTCGAAAAGAGTCGGACATGACTGAGTGACTAACATTTCCACTTTTAATATATAGATAAATGATATATGTTAATCTTATTAGTAATCATTGTATTATTGTGTATTAAGAAATTTGAAATACAGTTTTTACATATAGAAATTAGCCTCCAAAAGACCACTTAGCTTAAATCCTAGATGTGCAATGGGATTGGAACCTAGATTTTCCTAAAGTAGAAATTCTTGTCCCTTTCCCTGGATGATACAGTCTCCCTAGACTAAAAAGAACGAGCAAACGCCATGCATCTGTTTTGAAGTGATAGAGGAAGAACATACTATTGAGCATCTCCTATCTGCCAGACCTTTCTTATAAATTTAATCATTACTAGAATCAAATGAGGTAAATTTGATTTTCTCTAAAGATTATTGTTTAGACTCCAGAGACTGTCACTTCATTAACTAACACAACTAATTTTAACAGCTGTCTCCACTAGCACAGTTTGTTCTTTTTTCTCAACTTTATTCTGTATTTATGTCTAATTTATTTTTCTTTAAGGTCCAAAATTTTCTCATTGTGTCCAAATATTCCATGTTGCTGTTGTGGTACTACTATGGAAAATAGTGTAAACTAAATACTCATTGTATACTCAATGGAAATGAATTAAAGTATATACATCTGTGTGTTTATATATGCATATATACATTTATATATAAATTTTGTGTATTTGAATGAAATATCAACTACAGAGATACATATGACAATCATTTGTTAAATGGAATGTAGGGCCCGATAGTTTATGCAAGCATTGTTTAGTGTTCCATAAATAAAGACAGGCTATTTGCATTGATGAATATAAAATGTGCTAAGATGAACAAACACCAGACATAATTATTAAATGGGAGTGACAGGAAATAGATAAAAAGCTCCATAGTGTTCCTTGAATGCAAGTTAAAAAGAAAACAGACATATTCAGCTAAACAAAATGCAGATGGATATCTGTTACATTTTTAATTTTAGTAAGTTTATGTCAACATATTTCAACACTAGATGTCAATATTTTAAATTCACAGACCAATGTTTGCTAAAAGATACTTTAATGGTATTTTTATAACACTCACATCTTTTGCTAAAAAATACAATGAGACATGTAAATAGTATTAGTGAAAAATAGTTATAAAAATGTTACTTGTTTTATATTAAGTAATTAAATGTTTGGAATGCTTCCAAAGATGGACAGTTAACCACTAAGATTGACCATGATGATCATACCAGAAAGTTGATGTTTGAGGGGTGACAGTTTTACCTATATCCTTGCCCAGTCCTATATTTTTGTCCTGTTATCAACCACAAGCTGCTGCTGCTAAGTCACTTCAGTCGTGTCCAACTCTGTGCGACCCAATAGACAGCAGCCCACCAGGCCCCACCATCCCTGGGATTCTCCAGGCAAGAACACTGGAGTGGGTTGCCATTTCCTTCTCCAATGCATGCAAGTGAAAAGTGAAAGTGAAGTCGCTCAGTCGCGTCTGACCCCCAGCAACCCCATGGACTGCAGCCCACCAGGCTCCTCTGTCCGTGGGAGTCTCCAGGCAAGAGTACTGGAGTGGGGTGCCATTGCCTTCTCCAATCAACCACAAGGGCAAGTCTCAAAGAAGAATCTTCGGGTAGGCAAGTTCCACTCATTGCTCTCCTATCAGTGACCAGATTGGACAAAGAAGCATGTGCTTTTAGTTGTTCTGTTCGTCCCACCTTTGCACCAATTGTGTGGGAAGGTCCTAACCTTCACACCTTGCTCTGCTTTTAGCCAGCTCAACAATTCCTTCCCCAGTCATAAAACCTATGGACAAATTTTTCCTTGCTTGGCATTTTTGCTTCACATCTGCTATAGAGTTTCTAGCCTTGTGAATTATGCATATGAATAATTGGAAGAAAAGTGTAAGTTTATTTATTGTGTTCAAGTTCCTGTGTCTAGCAGATAAATTTCACATTAAGGTGATTTTCTAGTAATAAAAAAGATATCTCTAGGAACATATTTCAAATAGACCTTTCTTACAGCCTTCAACATTATGAACAGGAATAGAAAACTAATGAAATTAATTAGCAAACTAACAACTTAAATCCTGATGTATGTAAACAAAGCTACTGTTAAAACTGGAAAGGAACAGTTTGTTCTTCATTGCAATTCCTAGTTGAAGACAAAATTTCCATTTTATCTTAGTAATTACTGACACAAAATTCTTTCATTGTGCCTGTAAATATTTGCTATTTATAGTTATTTCTCAGTTAAAAAATCTTAATAGTTTTATAAGTACTCTGTTCATTGACCAAAGTTTTATATCAAGACTAGAGAAAGTGTTATATCCAGATCCTTATTTCTCATTCTCACATATCTTTAAAATAGATGGGAAAGCTAGCCCTGGCTTCTGTCAAGTCCTTTGCTGCATTAAAGAAACAAACAAAACATTAAATGGCATTTATTAAGCATTTTAAACAACTGATTTTATACAGAGTCAGTTTAATGCTTTGAAATAGTTTAGTAAAATAGTTTCAACAAATTCACAAGTATTTCTAATGGGAAGGAGAGGAAATAAGAGATAAATGGAAACACTAGAGGAAGAAGAGCCCACTGTATCTTTCAAATACACTGATGCAGGCTGTAGATATTGTTGAATAGCTTTGCTCTCTTAAAGTTTCAGTCCTAACATTTTGCCCTCAGGGAAATTTTACTCCCTCTAATACCTTTCTTACATTTCCTAAAGTATCTAGATTTGTGAAAGTTTACAAATATGAGAATAAATACTTAGAAATACCACATACAGATACTCATACTAAATGAAAATAAAAGGAATTGTTATAATTAGAGCAGATACAATAAAACAAAGTAGAATGAAATGTTCCATGCACCTCCCCCGCCCACCTTTAGAGCAGTATACTATTATATAAAATCTTAGGCCTCTTTAGTCTCGTTTCATTTTATTGTTAATTTTTCAATAAAATATTTTAGCTACATGGTCACCATAAGTTTTGTGTATTCTTTTCCCAAATTCAATTTTTCTTAGTCAACCATCTGAATATCTTCAAAAACCTCGTTAAAAGTTTGAGTTATGTTTGGCAGTCTTTAATTGAGCATTTGCTTTGCCAGACATGCTCTAAATACAGATGACACAAGGATAATTAACTGATTATGTTCTTGTTTTTTATGGTCTTGCAAGGAAGGAGTCACAAATCATTCCAGTTAAGTGTGATAAGCATAAAGACAAGGGGTAGACAGATATTTCTGGTCTAGTTTCAGATGACTATACAGAACAGAACTCAGGCTTGACTATGTGATATCAACTGATCACAAAACTGGTCTCTGACAATTTCTCCCATCCCTGTGGATATGCCTCTCCTTCCCTCCAGACAGTGAGTGAGTTTCACATTGTTTTTGAATGTGGGCTGCTGATGAGATTTGCTTTAACCCATACAAAGTGGTAGAAGTGATACAGTGTTACTTTTAGGCCTAGGCCTTAAGAGGCCTTGCAGCTTCTGTTACCTTCTCTTGGGAAGCAGTCATCATAAAGAAGTCTAGATACCTCTGAGAAGAGAGAGTCCTTGGAAACAGAAAGGTCCCAGATGACAACTGACTTGGAAATGGAGAAAGCCATCCTCAACCATTGTAGCAATAGCTGGTGAAGCAACAGCAATGTCAGGGATGCCATTTAGATGCTATACTCCAGGTGACTTGTCCCAGACACCACATAAGTGCCTGTCTGCCCAAGGTACAGAATAATCATGAGCAAATTCATTTTTGTCATTTTAAGCAAGTAATTATGGTTGGTTGCATACCAGTAAGCTTCCAAGTTAGCACAGTGGTAAAGAATTTGCCTACCAATGCAGGAGAAATCCCCAGGAGTAGGAAATGGCAACCCACTCCAGTATTTTTGCCTGAAGAATCCCATGGACAGAGAAGCCTGGCAGGCTATAGTCCATGGGGTTGCAAAGACTCGGACACAACTGAGTGACTGAGCATGAGCACATAAGATAAGGGAAAATATGATTAATACAAAACTGAGAATAGACATGGAGGTGGGCAGTTAGAATACAAGATTCAAAGATTCAAGGGTGTTCCAAACTCTAAAATTTAAAATTCATATGAGTAACATATGATGATATGCCTAACAATAGAACCAATTATTTGTCCTTAATTACAGTTTTAACTTCATAAGTACATAAAACTGTGTATTTTCAGTAAATCTGGCTGTGTTTTTCTCTTATATTCTTTTTTTCTATGCATTATAGATGATTTCCCTCCAAGACCCATATGTCCTGAGACTTTCCAGGTGCTCAGGTGAGGTGGGCTAGAGGAAATAAAGTAACATGGATTTGCATTCTAAAATGTTATCTTGATAACTAATAAATCTAACCTTTCCAGGCGGATGTATGGAGGTAAAGGTACCAATTGATCATGTTGGCACTTAGGTGTTGCTCATTCTGCAAAGGCCACGTTAATTCAAATTGATGTGATTCAAATTAACCTTAATCAGCTTCTACACAGACTGTGATTCCATTACGGGATACATTGCAATTAGATTTCTCCTGTCTCTTTATCTGCCCCATGCCCTTATGAAAGTGTTTACATTTTTTCTTTTGGCTTCTTGGATGTTAAGATTTTTAATAATAATCATCCATTTACACATATCCTATCATCATTACTGGCTTCAAGATTGACTTTTCACATATTTACTCTTTGGTTTTGTTTACTCTAAAATGTATAAATACCTGGATTAGTGTGACCTATATTAATCTTAGGCATTTTCACTTGGCTTGAATGTTAGGGAGCTTTAAGAGAAGATGAGCCAGATACAATATGTATGCACTATTTTTTGTTAATAAACCAAATGTACCATGTTTAGGGATCTAAGTAATTAAGATATTTATAAACTTGAACTTATACCATAAAGGGTGATAAATACACCTTTGAAAACATAAGTATGAATGAATTTAGAGGAATATGGTCTTTGCAAAGTATCACTATTTCTATTTTAATTATGTAGACAATTTTTTAATTTTCTTTCTATTTCATCCTTATGCTCTTGGGATAATTTTGGAAGTCAATGCTTCCCTATAAGGATGCTAAAGTATTCTTTCATATGATATATTTTAGAAACTTTGCCTTCAGTTTTATTCTAAAACGAAAAGAGTAAACTTTGGTTTTATCACCTTCTATATCAGAGCTCTGATCATATGTTCAGTGAATACTGCTGAGAGATGTGAGGCCATAAAAGGAGACTGGCTTCATTTGAATATGTGAAGTGAAGTGAATGAAAATTGCTCAGTCATGTCTGAGTCTTTGTAACCCCATGGACTGTAGCCTGCCAGACTCCTCTGTCCATTGAATTATCCAGGCCAGAATACTGGAGTGGGTTCTCTTCTCCTAGGAATCTTCCCAACCCAGGGATGGAACCCAGGTCTCCTGCATTGCTGCTGCTGCTGCTAAGTCACTTCAGTCGTGTCCAACTCTGTGTGACCCCAGAGATGGAATCCCCGTCCCTGGGATTCTCCAGGCAAGAACACTGGAGTGGGTTGCCATTTCCTTCTCCAATGCATGAAAGTGAAAAGTGAAAAGTGAAAGGGAAATCGCTCAGTCATGTCCCAATCTTAGCGACCCCATGGACTGCAGCCTACCAGACTCCTCCGTCCATGGGATTTGCCAGGCAAGAGTACTGGAGTAGGGTGCCATCGCCTGCATTGCAGGAGGATTCTTTACCAGCTGAGCTACTAGGGAAGCCCTATTTGAATATAGTTCCACCCTAAGCAGTGTTACCCTCTATAAGTTACTGAGCCTCTCTGTTCTCCATCTACAAATAGGTATGATGCTACCCACATCTTAGGATAGTTGTGAGAATGGAATAAGTACATGCATGTATATTTATATTTCCTACATAAGCAATGGCTTGCCACAAATTATAAAGTAACAAATAACTAACTTAATTAGAACCCAGTACTTCATTCAGATAATTGTGTATCTGATATCCTTCAGATTAAAACTGAAAACCATGTTAAGCATCAAGGACAATTTCATGGGTGTGAATTTTTTCTAAAAAACTCTGACAAGATACGTAATTTAAGACACATTTACCTATAATATGACAAATGCCCTTCATTGTATAGAATGTAGTTTCATAAAACAAAGGCCATTTGGAACCTATTGAATTGCTGTTAAGTAGTGCAGTGATATGATTAGACGTGTGAAATTTAGAGAGATCCATCTCTTCTAGCATGGAGAAGGCAAGGGAGGTATCATGGGGGTTGGGTGGGCAAAACAGGGGACAGAGAGGTCATTTGTGGCTCCAGCATTCATTCAGTATAAAGATGCTTTTCCTCTATAGATGGTAGTGGCAGAACAGAAGCACATAAGTGGTAGCTTTGTCCATGAGAAACCAATATAAATATTATAAATTAAAGCAACCTAGTTTGCACAGCCTTAGAAAAACAAGGGTCATCAGTTATTGCAAAATTCTATAAAAGACCATTATGTGAATTTCTGAACACACCAAGTATTACATTTGCTTATGCTTAATATGCTTTTCCCCATGGGTGAAATGCTTGAAAGATGAACAGTGGAATTTCAATGAATTTATTTTTTCTAAAGATATAGTTTTTTAAAAATATATCATAAGTATGCCCTTTCATATTTTTAGGTTCATGGAATAATAGTCTAATCTTGATATTTTCTTTCTAAATTTGTTCAGTGAATACTGCTGAGAGAGATAGAAGGGAGCTTATAGGTATAATTTGTAACTTTAAAAATAGAATAATTTCAGTGGTCAAAGTTCTTGGGATTTTGTAGCTGAAGAGATGAAATATTTGGAGTCATGAAGTTCAATGAATGAGGGAAAAATATCACCAGATATCTTCCCTTGTGGCCGGTACAGTTTGCCAAAATGAGAGGAGGACTTGTTATGAAAGGAAATACTGTATACTGTCTCACTAGTGAAGTTAGGAAAAGTGCCTGAGATGGCCATAGGGTCTCTGGTCAGCTGGTCTAAGCATCCTTCACTTTGAGAGATATAGGAGAATCTCTTTGTTCAGGGGAGAATCAGATTTAAGTTAAGAGCCCGATCATGATAGTAACAAACAGAAGAATGAGAACGTAGGGGCACAAGTTAACCAGGAAATCAGGGCCCAGAGATATAGCAGAAAGAATTAAATGGGATAATATCTGTATATTTTCTGGCAGCATAATAAGTATTTGTGTTCCGTAGATGTTTATAGGGCTTCCCTGATGTCTCAAACGGTAAAGCGACTGCCTGCAATACAGGAGACCTGGGTTCGATCCCTGGATTATGAAGTTCCCCTGGAGAAAGAAATGGCAACCCACTCCAGTACTCTTGCCTGGAAAATCCCATGGACTGAAGAGCCTGGTAGGCTACAGTCCGTGGTGTTACAAAAAGTCGGACATGACTGAGCAACTTCACTCACTTAGATGTTTATGGGCTTCCTTAGTGGCTCAGACGGTAAAGAATCTGCCTGCAATGCAGGAGACCTGAGATTGATGCCTAGGTCAGGAAGATCCCCTGGAGAAGGAATGGCTACCCAATTTAGTATTCTTGCCCGAAGAATTTCATGGACAGAGGACCCTGGCCAGCTACAGTCCATAGGGTCACAAAGAGTCATAGGGTCACAAAGACACAACTGAGTGACTTTCACTTTTACTTAAGATGTTTATACAATTCCCCATTTCCACAATACTCACCTCCTTGCTCACATTAGCCACATTCAGCTCTGAGCAGGTAACAAGGTTCTCAAAGTGCAGCAGGAAAAAAATGGAAAGCAGTGCATAGTCACTGATCATGCTTTCAAAAATTTGCCTCTATTTAATTCTATCTTCATTCAGCAAAACTTAATCTACTTGAAAACATTCTGAAGCAGGTCTTCTTCTAACGACTTTGTGGTACTCAAATTTTTCCCATTTTTTCACAATTTTCTAGCTTAGCATTCATCTAAAATGGTAACTTTTATACAGTAGGTGCTAAATAAATGATTAAAGGGCTTGAATGAATAATATGCCAGGATAATTTCCATAGGCTGGAGCACAAGATAAATGTTAGATGACATTAATCTTTTCTCACTTCATTCCACAGTATGTGCAGTTCCTTGAAGCTAGGTAATTTACACTCTTTTTTAGAGTATTTGCCTTTTCCACTGTGCCAATCTTCATCATAGCAGAGTTGAAGTTTTAATTAAAGGAAAAATAGCATATCAGGTCAAATCTTCTACAATTAATTGCATGTGGCAAACTGCTCAAAAGTGTACATAATACATTCAACAAACAAACATGAACATTAATTACAAAAACAACCATAGTCAAATCCAATTATATTATAGTCTACTTAAGTTTTGGAGTCAAAACTGCAATAAGTATTTATAAAGTGATAAAAATATTGATATAGTAATTTCATGAAAGTAATTTATACATCAGATAAGGAAAAAAATGAATATACTTGACATCAACCAAGGGAGATATTACCCATCGCATGTGTATAAACAAAAAGAGGAATCCCTTTGGATTCCAGTTTTACTTTTTAAACCCCTAAAAGCATATTTTATTAAATAGTTTGCAGTTTATAGTCAAAATTTTAATGGTATATTGGGGTGATGAGATGTGTTTAAAAATGAGCAAATAAATAAATACAAGCAGCACAATGATGATTGAGATAAATTCTTTAATGAAACTTTAAAAAATACCTTTAAGAGAATTAGATTTTTTTTAATTTTATTTTTAAACTTTACAATATTGTATTGGTTTTGCCAAATATCGAAATGAATCCGCCACAGGTATACACGTGTTCCCCATCCTGAACCCTCCTCCCTCCTCCCTCCCCATACCATCCCTCTGGGTCGTCACAGTGCACCAGCCCCAAGCATCCAGTATCGTGCATCAAACCTGGACTGGCGACTCATTTCATATATGATATTATATGTATTTCAATGCCATTCTCCCAAATCATCCCACCCTCTCCCTCTCCCACAGAGTCCAAAAGACTGTTCTATACATCAGTGTCTCTTTTGCTGTCTCACATACAGGGTTATCGTTACCATCTTTCTAAATTCCACATATATGTGTTAGTATACTGTATTGGTGTTTTTCTTTCTGGCTTACTTCACTCTGCATAATAGGCTCCAGTTTCATCCACCTCATTAGAACTGATTCAAATGTATTCTTTTTAATGGCTGAGTAATACTCCATTGTGTATATGCACCACAGCTTTCTTATCCATTCATCTGCTGATGGGCATCTAGGTTGCTTCCATGTCCTGGCTATTATAAACAGTGCTGCGATGAACATTGGGGTACACGTGTCTCTTTCAATTCTGGTTTCCTCAGTGTGTATGCCCAGCAGTGGGATTGCTGGATCATAAGGCAGTTCTATTTCCAGTTAAACTAGAACTCCTTGTGATTACTTATTGTCTACTCAAGTTGATTAGCAAGTAGAAGCATCTACCTTAAAATATGTTTAAAACATAAATTTAAAAACATTTAAAACATAAATATATTTGTGATTACATATACGTAGATATGTCTCTATAGTAGACAGCAGCACTCTCTAGTAGAACTTTCTGCAGTGACAGAAATAGTCTGTATGTGCACTGTTCAAAAGAGTAGTCGCTAATCACATGTGAGTACTGAGCACTTAAAATGTGGTTGTTGTGTCTGAGGAGCTTAATTTTAACTTTTTTAATCATATTTAACTGAAATTTAAGTTTAAATAATAAAACGTACTGAGTGGAAAGCACAGACTGTATGTGTGTGCTCTTAGTCTTAACTGAAGGCTAAGTACTGGCTCTTTCGGTACAGATGCAATAGGAGGAAATTTTGAGACTCATGCAGTAAGTCTCACAAACCTACAACTGAAAAATTAAATTATTTAAACTCTCTACTATCAAATTTGTTTAGCTCAGTCTCTCTGGGATTAAGTTTGTCTCTTAAGCAAACAAAAAGAAGGTTGAGTCAAACAATTTCTGGTGTTGCTTTTTGTGTAGAATTCTGAAGCTAAAAACAAGAAACACATTAACAACCATTAATTTTGAAATTACCTATTCCTGTCTAAGCCAAACATGGACACATATGAGTAAGAATTTCTACATCAAAATTAATTTTCACTTTTTAATTCAGTAAGAAAAATAAAACCTTTATTGTTAATGACATTGGTAGAATTACCAAAACATTTATACTTCTACTTTAGAGTTAACAAGTAAAAGAAATTTTTGAAGTATTTCCACGATGGAACTCTAATTGTGAAAGAGATGTTATCATCTGTATTATTCAAATAATTAATTTATAAATCTTGCCTCAATTTATGAAAATAAGTTGCAAACATACATATTTAACATTAAGGATAATATTTTAAGGTCATCTGACAGACGAATAAATCTGCTTGTACAACAAATGTGTAACATTTATTCAGATGTTCATTGAATTTTTCTCCTAGTACACTCATATTTCTTGATTTAAATTAGCCAACAACAGTGTTTCAAATGTAAAACAAAAGCATGTCATAATCTACAGCATTAAAGTATGGTGTGACTTTCATTTTTGTAGTCTCCCAAAGCCATATATCCAAACTCAAATTTAAGAATGAGACATATGAAAATAAAGTGCTTATTTTTCCTGCAAAGAGATGATATTTAAGAAGCACAACACAACACGATGTGAATTATGATGTAATAATTCATACCCTTTGCATTGTTAGCTATGACTGTACTGAGTGCCATTTAATGCAAAAGGTGTGAATTATTACCCCATAATTCACACCATGAAATGGTTTATTGTGCTTATAAAGAAGTCCCTATACAAAAAAATTTTTATTAAAAAGAGTAAAATGTTCCAATTTAATATGTTTTTAAAAGGAAATGTGAGAGAACAGTAAGAATGGGGATTAAAATAACATCAAACATTATCCTGAGTTTTAAGCACATTTTCTTTAATCAAAATCAAAATGTATTTTTTTTTGCTTTTCTTAACTGATGTTCAGATCCAGGAGGTATTTTAGCAGCCAAGTCAGTTTAACCACCCTATAGTTACCAGAGATCCCTTTGGAATCATCCATTTTTTGCAATTCACCTCCCCTGCTAGGATTTTTACTATTACTTCAGAGCAACATAGCCCTCTGAAGTTTTACTTGTACTCTAAAGCATGCTAGTTTAGTTCTTGTGCACACACAAAAAAAATGATGAAAGTCTCTCAGCTTGCTTATGTAGAGTTCTAGGTGGTATAAAGGCACAGAGCTGAGGTACGTGTTTACCTTTGAACTTGGGATTCCTGTAAATGTCTTCATTGTGGGTGGCTAACTCCACTGGAAAAAAAAATAAGAAAAAAAACATCTCCAAACTACCACCTCCCTTCCTCCATTTACACTTCTCAAGCTAGCTGTCAAGAAGTTTGGCCTATAGTGGGATTTTCTGAGTTCCTTTAAATATGAGGCTGTATAAAAATGAAATAGGTAAGTACTCACCGACTTTTACCTATGAAGGGCATATGTAGGGCTACTGTGGGATAATAAGCACAGGTTAAAGAAAAATCTTTTACCTGAGCAAGGATTAGAGTAATTGCTCAGGGAATTTTAGAAAATTGTCCAAAATTTTCAAGGGAGAGAGCCCAATTACAGCTTAAGCTATACATATATATATATATATATACACACACACACACATACATACATACATATATATGCTGCTGCTGCTAAGTCGCTTCAGTCCTGTTTACTCTGTGCTGTCCACTCTGTATGACCCCATAGACGGCAGCCCACCAGGCTCCCCCGTCCCTGGGATTCTCCAGCCAAGAACACTGGAGTGGGTTGCCATTTCCTTCTCCAATGCATGAAAGTGAAAAGTGAAAGTGAAGTCGCTCAGTCATGTTCCACTCTTAGCGACCCCATGGATTGCAGCCTACCAGGCTCCGCCGTCCATGGGATTTTCCAGGCAAGAGTGCTGGAGTGGGGTGCCATTGCCTTCTCCGATACATATAGACAGAGAAGGCTGATCATCGAAAAAGCAAGAGAGTTCCAGAAAAACATCTATTTCTCCTTTATTGACTATGCCAAAGCCCAAAGCCTTTGACTGTGTGGATCACAATAATCTGTAGAAAATTCTAAAAGAGATGGGAATACCAGACCACCTGACTTGCCTCTTGAGCAACCTATATGCAGGTCAGGAAGCAACAGTTAGAACTGGACATGTAACAACAGACTGGTTCCAAATAGGAAAAGGAGTACGTCAAGGCCGTATATTGTCACCCTGCTTATTTAACTTATATGCAGAGTACAATCATGAGAAACGCTGGACTGGAAGAAGCACAGCTGGAATCAAGATTGCCTGGAGAAATATCAATGACCTCAGATATGCAGATGACACCACCCTTATAGCAGAAAGTGAAGAGGAACTAAAAAGCCTCTTGATGAAGGTGAAAGTGGAGAGTGGAAAAGTAGGCTTAAAGCTCAACATTCAGAAAACTAAGGTCATGGCATCCGGTCCCACCACTTCATGGGAAATAGATGGGGAAACAGTGGAAACAGTCTCAGACTTTATTTTTCTGGGCTCCAAACTCACTACAGATGGTGATTTTAGCCATGAAATTAAAAGACGCTTACTCCTTGGAGGGAAAGTTATGACCAACCTAGATACCATATTCAAAAGCAGAGACATTACTTTGCCAACAAAGGTCCATCTAGTCAAGGCTATAGTTTTTCCAGTAGTCATGTATGGATGTGCGAGTTGGACTGTGAAGAAAGCTGAGGGCCGAAGAATTGATGCTTTTGAACTGTGGTGTTGGAGAAGACTCTTGAGAGTCCCTTGGACTGCAAGGAGATCCGACCAGTCCATTCTAAAGGAGATCAGTCCTGGGTGTTCTTTGGAAGGACTGATGCTAAAGCTGAAACTCCAATACTTTGGCCACCTCATGCGAAGAGTTGACTCATTGGAAAAGACTCTGATGCTGGGAGGGATTGTGGGCAGGAAGAGAAGTGGACGACAGAGGATGAAATGGCTGGATGGCATCACTGACTCGATGGACGTGAGTTTGAGTGAACTCTGGGAGTTGGTGATGGACAGGGAGACCTGGCGTGCTGCAATTCATGGGGTCGCAAAGAGTCAGACACAACTGAGTGACTGAACTGAACTGAACTGATACATATATACACATACACACACATACACATCCCCACATGTATAGAAATAGAAGGCCAAATGTCATAGCTTTCTTTTTTCCCTTAAGCCCTCCTCTGCTGCTGCTGCTAAGTCGCTTCAGTCGTGTCCGACTCTGTGCGACCCCTTAGATGGCAGCCCACCAGGTTCCCCCATCTCTGGGATTCTCCAGGCAAGAACACTGGAGTGGGTTGCCATTTCCTTCTCCAATGCATGAAAGTGAAAAGTGAAAGTGAAGTTGCTCAGTGGTGTCCAACTCTTAGCGACCCCATGGACTGCAGCCTACCAGGCTCCTCCGTCCATAGGATTCTCCAGGCAAGAGTACTGGAGTGGGGTGCCATTGCCTTCTCCGAAGCCCTCCTCTAGGTCATTGATATTAAAGAGAGGTGACAAGCAAAGATATAAGCAATGATTGGGAAAATAAATGATTAAGTTAAATGATATCCCCAACACATTTGAGTACCAAGATAAGTCAGATGGTAAGACTATTATTTGAAGTTAACAGGAAAATAAGTGAGTGGCAGTAAGTTTTATCGGTTTTGCTAACTAGAGGATGTTGCTTGCCACCTGGCTCTATGAAGATTAGGTCTTTAGCTACTGCAGTTGCTGACCTTTAACACATTCTGAAAGGAACTCAGGGTGGAGATCAGATGTGAGTGCTCTGTGTTCTGAGTGAAACTGGCAGAACAGGACTTCAGATAAATATTTTCAGGAGAAAATGTTATGAACCCAACTTCTTGCATTTTGTCATACCTAGAAAAGTGCTGCAATCATTAACAGAGGCATCTGCTCCTTGTGACTATAGCAGCTATCAAGATATGTGCATGTACCCCCTTTAAAAAATCATATATATATATATATATATATATCCTATATATATTTCCTATATATATTTCCCTGCACCCCACCTCTTTAACCTGTTACTGAGTCGAGTCCCACTGTTTGCTGCTTACAAAGTCAGTGCTCACCAATGTTGCTAGGAAGAAAAGGTAAAGACATTAAAGACATTCTGCCTTTCATCAGAATGTCAGCAAGCTGGGGAGGGGTGGACTCATTGTCTCCTAAAAGCCGCCTCCAAAGAATCTGCTCAGCCATGAAAGCCTTTAAAGGGAAACAGGGAAGAAAGGTCAGTTAATCATTGAGATAAGTGGTCAGAGTCATTGCCACCCTCCACGCACACAGGCTTGTCAACTTCTTATGATCTTTCTTTAGATACTATCTTGTTCACAGTTTGTTCATGAGATAAAGGGAAAGCTAGGGAAGAGTTCTGGTCATCTGTTAATTATTCTTCATTTCTACTGCTTTGATGTATGGCAAGAACCAAAAATTTAGGCAGAAATGTTCTGTGATCAAAAGAGGAAAAGTATGCTAGGGCCAGAGATGACTAGAGCATGGAGGTGCTTGGTTTAGGTTAGTGACAAAACAAAGAGGTGCCTCCTGCAGACAGCTCTTTCCTGCAAGAGCTTTTTCCTGCCAAAAGCTGCTTTCAAATTCCTGTTTGTCAAAACACCATTCCATTTCTATGGAATCATGGGTGAAGGTCCACCTTCTGCAACATCTTAGGCACTGTGTTCTTAGAGTTGAAGACGTCTGTGGCATCTCTTTCAGACCGTTGTAATTGCCCACTTATATACACCAGCAGAACAATCTACTATTATTTTGATGCCCATTATGAGCAATAGTGTTAATCCTATTCTCTTAGGGCCAGTTCTTAGAACTGTGCTAGCCATAGACAGAGTATTTCTAGAGTTGGAGCAGTTTATGTTACAGATACAGTCTAGTCATCATCATGTACTTAGCTTTTTCCCTCTGGTGTTACTTTTAACATCTGTGAAACAACTCAGAAATTTGCATCAGACAACTGAGTTTGTGACTTTCTTGTCCTAATCATTAGCTACTTGAGCCTGCTCACTCTTTTTTGAGAGACTTCAGCTTTTCCTCAGGAAAAATGGTGGGGCCTTTGTACTTGGGGTAGGTTGGGACACTGGAGGATTCTACTCACTTAATTCCAGGAGAAATTCCATAGAGCTATCTGAGGCTGTCTTCCAGGCCATGGCTCTCAGTAGCTTCCCAAATAAAACTGAACGCACAGCTCTCTTTGTGTTCTTGTGTGTGTGTGTGTGTGTGTGTGTGTGTGTGTGTGTGTGTGTGTTTCAGTCAGCAATTTGTGGGACACTTCAGAGACAAATCTAATAATATTCCTTTTGTTTGTATTTTTTTTTCATTTAGGAGAGTAAAATAAATATAATATAAAAGTTGCCAGCTTAGCTATTTTTAATTAAAATTCAGTGGGATTAAGTACATTGATAATATTGTAAAACCATCAACATTATCCGTTTTCAGAAGTTTTTCATCATCTCAAACAGAAATTCTGTACCTAGGAAATAATAACTCCCTTTATCCCTTCTCCAAGCCCTTGGAACCTTCTATTTTACTTTCTGTCTCAATGAATTATTTTGGTTTTCAATTGAATTGTGAGACTATATATTTTACTGTTGGCACTGCAGAAAACTGTAGTTTTCTTTCATTGTTGATGGCTAAGTCCCAAAATTTTCTTTAAAGAGCATGACTTAATTTCTTAAAAGTGAGATACATTTATAAAACATAAACTTAGTAAGATAGTAATAGCTTCAAGAAATTTGTACTTTGATTTTTTACATGAATATTTTTGTATTCTTGATGAGCTATGTCATAAAAAAGATAGCATGGAGAACACACTATTCATTTCAAATATCTGAGGTTTTGCTATTTAGATTTTTTCCCCCACTGGAACATGGTCCTATATTAAGAGGAATATGATTTGAATAAGAAAGAATTTGTATAAATGTTAACTCTCCTTTGTTTGCTGAAGTCATTATGACTCTTGTCAGAGTATTTTGCTAATATCCTTGAAATTTTTAAAAGGAAATGCCCAATTTTTTTCCAGTAGCCATATCACTTATAAGAATTTATTTTTAATGCATTTAAGTTGAACTGTTCTTATCATTATATTAGCCGTGCCCTCCTAACAATTTAAAATAAGATATGTAGTCACCATTATATATTGAAGAATGATCTCAGAATATGAGAAAATAGAGTTAACCAGTTTTTATCAGGTTTTAATATTCTACTGTTACTTTAGTTAATTAAAACCCTCTTGGTTTGATTTTAAGTTTGTTCATATAAGATATATACCATAGTGTTGAAACAATTACCTGGTACGTTATTTCAAACAAAGATTAAGTTTCAGAGATATTAGCCAAAAGCCCAGAATTACTGTGTATTTTGTGGATAGGAAAGAAAATGAATAAAATTAATAATTACATATTTAAACATAAGATTTCATGGATGTGAGTTTGAATCCCACTCCTGACAAGCCAGCCTTTGGGGGTTTCCCATGATGCGCTGGTGAAAAGAACATTCCGCCAATACAGGAGAAATAAGAGACGAGGGTTCAATCCCTGGGTCGGGAAGATTCCCTGGAGGAGGGCCTGGCAATCCATTCCATTATTCTTGCCTGAAGAATCCCATGGACAGAGGATCCTGGTGGGCTACAGTCCATAGGATCGAAAAGAGTCAGACACGACTGAAGCAGCGTAACGCAACACATACCTTGATTGATTGTACTAATTGGGTTGGAATCTGGCTCAAATCATTTAAAACATTTTGAGCCTAAATGTCTCCTTAGTAAGATGAAAATTCGTAAACATACTCTGAGGAATGTATGAGTCATTTTATGTAAAGGACATGAAATAACACATGGCTTTGAATAATTCCTGGTACATAGGCAGTATGTAAATGTTAACTATTATCATCATCATCATTATCATTTTAGGCTATGTAATGTTTTTTACTATTACTTATTATTACATGTAATTCATTCTCTTTGTACTTTTCTTTAGATACTAAAAAACATTTGAGACAATAATATTTAAACCAAATTCTGAATATTTTTCTTGAGAAACTTGTACTTTACACTAATATTTAGATTTATTATATATAATCAAATTTAGATCTAAAGCATATTCCTATAGAAAATGAGTATTTGCCGACTTAAAGGACAATTTTACTAGCTTCTATAATAGCTTTTCAGAGAAGGCAATGGCACCCCACTCCAGTACTCTTGCCTGGAAAATCCCATGGATGGAGGAGCATGGTAGGCTGCAGTCCATGGGGTCACTAAGAGTCAAACACAACTGAGCAATTTCCCTTTAACTTTTCACTTTCATGCATTGGAGAAGGAAATGGCAACCCACTCCAGTGTTCTTGCCTGGAGAATGCCAGGAACAGGGGAGCCTGGTGGGCTGCCGTCTATGGGATCACACAGAGTTGACAGCACAGAGTCCACAGGACTGAAGCAACTTAGCAGGAGCAGCATAATAGCTTTTAAAATAAGGAGGTTATTCCATGTATCATTATGTTTCTCTGTGTATCTAGATCTTTCTGAAAATAGCTCATAGATGTCCTACAAATAACTGAACCTCATCAGCTACAAAAATACTACTGTGTATCATCCTTTTCTCCTGCACCAATAAAAACCTGCCTTTTTTCTTTTTTTCTCATTTGGACTAGGAGTAAATTTCAGTCAGTTCAGTTCAGTTCAGTCTCTCAGTCGTGTCCGACTCTCTGCGACCCCATGAATCTCAGCACGCCAGGCCTCCCTGTCCATCACCAATTCCCGGAGTTCACTCAGACTCACTTCCATCGAGTCAGTGATGCCATCCAGCCATCTCATCCTCTGTCATCCCCTTCTCCTCCTGCCCCCAATCCCTCCCAGCATCAGAGTCTTTTCCAATTAGTCAACTCTTCATATGAGGTAGCCAAAGTATTGGAGTTTCAGCTTTAGCATCAGTCCTTCCAAAGAACACCCAGGCCTGATCTCCTTCAGAATGGACTGGTTGGTTCTCCTTGCAGTCCAAGGGACTCTCAAGAGTCTTCTCCAACACCACAGTTCAAAAGCATCAATTCTTCGGCCCTCAGCTTTCTTCACAGTACAACTCTCACATCCATACATGACTACTGGAAAAACCATAGCCTTGTCTAGATGGATCTTTGTTGGCAAAGTAATGTCTCTGTTTTTGAATATGCTATCTAGGTTGGTCATAACTTTCCTTCCAAGGAGTAAGCGTCTTTTAATTTCATGGCTAAAATCACCATCTGCAGTGATTTTGGAGCCCCCAAAAATAGAGTCTGACACTGTTTCCACTGTTTCCCCATCTATTTCCCATGAAGTGATGGGACCAGATGCCATGATCTTCGTTTTCTGAATGTTGAACTTTAAGCCACCTTTTTCACTCTCCTCTTTCACTTTCATCAAGAGGCTTTTGAGTTCCTCTTCACTTTCTGCCATAAGGGTGGTGTCATCTGCATATCTGAGGTTATTGATGTTTCTCCTGCTAATCTTGATTCCAGTTTGTGCTACTTCCAGCCCAGCGTTTCTCATGATTGTACTCTGCATATAAGTTAAATAAACAGGGTGACAATATACAGCCTTGACTAACTCCTTTTCCTATTTGGAACCAATCTGTTGTTCCATGTCCAGTTCTAACTGTTGCTTCCTAACCTGCATATAGGTTTCTCACGAGGCAGGTAGGGTGCTCTGGTATTCCCATGTCTTTCAGAATTTTCCACAGTTTATTGTGATCCACACAGTCAAAGGCTTTGGCATAGTCAGTGAAGCCGAAATAGATGTTTTTCTGGAACTCTCTTGCTTTTTTGATGATCCAGCAGATGTGGCAATTTGATCTCTGGTTCCTCTGCCTTTTCTAAAACCAGCTTAAACATCTGGAAGTTCATGGTTCACGTATTGCTGAAGCCTGGCTTGGAGATTTTTGAGCATTACTTTACTAGCATGTGAGATGCAATTGTGAGGTAGTTTGAGCATTCTTTGGCATTGCCTTTCTTTGGGATTGGAATGAAAACTGACCTTTTCCAGTCCTATGACCACTGCTGAGTTTTCCAAATTTGCTGGCATATTGAGTGCAGCACTTTCACAGCATCATCTTTCAGGATTTGAAATAGCTCAACTGAAGTAGATTTACTTCATATCATATTACCAATTTCAGAAATTCATCACTCATTTTTATCCACTTAGTTATGTTGTTTATCTGTTTGTACCTCTGAACTGTCTCCCAAACTCATTCCCATGTTGACATTCTTGGATATGATATCATTTTGCCGTCAATAATTCTTCACTGGTTCATGCTTGTTTAACTGTAGCCCTTTCTTCCACAGTATCTACGGTTACCAGCCATCAAACTGCATCCATGATGCTTTATTCATCTTTTATGCATAGACTGTACAGCTTGATCTATTTGGAATTGTGCTAAGTGCAAACTAAATGATTATTAATTACATTGATTTATTATCCTTATATTTATTCTTTAAAATGAGAGTGTAATTTTTAATGATTTTATCTTCTAATAAAAGCAATAGTCAAATCTAGATTAAATTAATTCTTGATTTAATTCAAGTAAATAGAATTCAAGTAAATAAAATGATAGAATTCAAGTAAATTAATCAAATCCATTTACTCAAGCTGGAATCAAGATTGCCGGGAGAAATATCAATAACCTCAGATATGCAGATGACACCACCCTTATGGCAGAAAGTGAAGAGGAACTCAAAAGCCTCTTGATGAAAGTGAAAGTGGAGAGTGAAAAAGTTGGCTTAAAGCTCAACATTCAGAAAATGAAGATCATGGCATCTGGTCCCATCACTTCATAGGAAATAGATGGGGAAACAGTGGGAACAGTGTCAGACTTTATTTTTCTGGGCTCCAAAATCACTACAGATGGTGACTGCAGCCATGAAAATAAAAGATGCTTACTCCTTGGAAGGAAAGTTATGACCAACCTAGATAGCATATTCAAAAGCAGAGACATAACTTTGCCAACCAACGTTCGTCTAGTCAAGGCTATGGTTTTTCCTGTGGTCATGTATGGATGTGGTCATGTATGGATGTGAAGAAGGCTGAGGGCAGAAGAATTGATGCTTTTGAACTGTGGTGTTGGAGAAGACTCTTGAGAGTCCCTTGTACTGCAAGGAGATCCAACCAGTCCATTCTGAAGGAGATCAGCCCTGGAATTTCTTTGGAAGGAATGATGCTACAGCTGAAACTCCAGTTCTTTGGCCACCTCATGCGAAGAGTTGACTCATTGGAAAAGACTCTATGCTGGGAGGGATTGGGGGCAGGAGGAAGAGGGAATGAAGAGGATGAGATGGCTGGATGGCATCACTGACTCGATGGAAGTGAGTCTGGGTTTACTCCGGGAATTGGTGATGGACAGGGAGGCCTGGCATGCTGCGATTCATGGGGTCGCAAAGAGTCGGACACAACTGAGAGACTGAACTGATCTGATCTGACTGTTAATATTTAAACTACTTTTTAGGAGAAAAATACTTGATAAATATTTAATCTATTCATGAAATGAATAGTACTCCAAATCCACTTTCTAAACTTCTCTACCTGGTTTAGACTTAAGGAGGCTGTATTGTATAGACTCCATGCCTGAATACTTTGAAGGAGGTTTAGCCAGAGGGACTCATCAGAAGGATTTAAGAGTGGGAGAACAGTAGCTTTCCATGGGCTGGCTGTATCTAAGGCCATAGTGCATCTTGAACATCCCTCTTGCTTTCACCTTCTATCTCTGGTTTCCAGTAATTGCTTCCTCATCTTGCTTCTTTGGGCCCAGTGTTAGTTATAGCTCTCAAACCATCTTTTTCTAGCCCAGTGGTACTATAACCCTCTTGATTGTTTGCCTACATGTTTACCTAATTTCAATATGTCAAATTCATTATTTTATTAAAGTGCTCTCAACTCTACAGTTGCTTATTCAATGATTAACTTCTTAGGCTTTTAATTGATATAAATATATTAAAATATAATTGCTTTTATTATGTTGCACTATCTTTGCTATTTTAATATATGGAATAGATTTATTATCCTTGGGTACATCACCATATGATGTTTCCTGTACATAGATAATATGTATCATACTACGTATTTTATGCAATGAGTTTTATTTCTTCCTTGGTAAGTGGCAAAAGTGGTGTGAACTTTTTTCATGGCCAAATAAATTTAGTACTGTGTTTATAGGACTTCTCTGTAGCTCAGATGGTAAAGAATCTGCCTTCAATGCAGGAGACCTGTGTTTGATCCCTAGGCCCCTGGAGAGGGGAATGGCAACCAACTCCAATATTCTTGCCTGGAGAATTCCAAGGACAGAGGAGCCTGGTGGGCCATAGTCTGTGGGGTTGAAAAGAGTCAGACACGACTGGGTGACTAACACTGCAACTACTACTACTGTGTTTATGTAGTTTCAAAAATTGTGTAATTCTGTGCAGGTAGAAAATGCTATGTATTTGTAATCACTCATACAATAAATAGCATTTCTATAAGAAATATGTAAGAAAGCTGAAGCCCAAGAAGTTTAGGGCTGAAACTTCTGAAATCACAGAGCTAAAATGGATATAAATCTATATAATAATGTCCTTCTCATGTACGTGTTTTCTGTTTTCTTTGAAGTCCTGTGCAATCCTTGATGTTTTCAGAATCTCCTATAATATTGTTTAATTAATTTCTTTCAAAATATTCTTGCAAGTTTGTTTTCATAATTTCTGGAATCATTCACTACCTATGACTTGAATGCTTATTCTTGCACTGCTGACTTGCCAGAAGAGTGCTTAACTAAGACTTCCCCTTTTATTCCTTTCTCTGTTAAAAAATGTGCTACAGAATTAATGTGATCAAGTCTATGCATACAATCCTTCATTGAATTGACACTTTCATTTTCCTCTGACTACCTCTTATTTTATATTCATGTGCTAAAATGATGCTTATCTTTGATTTCAATATTCAAAGATCTGATCTCCTGAAAATGATGCTGTCACTTGTTACTGAGGCACCTCTGATATTGACTTTTTGAAACCTTTTAGTGCAAAATCAATCAGCTCAAAAATACTGCTACTCAGGAAATACAGACTTTTATTTTAATGTTAAAATTTTAAAGTGTGGTGGAAACAACTTAAGTTGTAGAAATAGTTACTTATTTTAAACCATCAAATTTAGTCAGAATTATAATTATTCTATTTCACATAGTTGAAAAAGTAATCCACTTATAAATTTACTATCACATATATCTTTTAATATTTTAATATATATAAATAAATGGATAAAAATGCTATATTCCTCTAATAAGTATTCATATTTGAAAATATTAGTTTATCATTGATAATAGTACAAAAATTATTAATTCATAATTATAAACCACAATAATAAAAGCAAAATAACACTGATTTATTTTAACTTTTAAAAATATTTGCTATCTAGTCCAAGGAGTCTGCTTCACATGGTTTTGAAGGAAAATCAGTGCAGCCCACACACCCCATGTTAGCAGTATTTTGGGACAGTTATTAGAAGAGAACACATGTAGACAATAAAGAACAAATTCACAGCCAGGTCTCTATGTAGGAGCTGATTTTCCTGAATCTCTCCTGAGACAAAGGACAGAATTAGTTGGCCTTTTAAGCATTTCAAAGTCCTTTGGTTTGTGCTTGTGTTGGAGCAGGTGAAGGAGCAGTCCTGTTACCTTTGAAGGCATATTCTCAAGATTAAAAAAAATAATAATAATTTTTGTCTACTATTTGCTTTAACACAATGTAGTGGTCTGTAGTAACATTTTCTTTAAGTCAGTTTATCTTCATCAAAGAAAGTTTTACCTGTGTTCAGTAGTTAACTCACATAGCTAATACATTAGTTGTTGTCTAGTTGAAAAGTCGTGTCCGATTCTTTGCATCCCCATGGACTGTAGTCCATCAGGCCCTTTAGTCCATGAGATTCTCTAGGCAAGAATACTGGAGCAGGTGGCCATTTCCTTCTCCAGGGGATCTTCCTGACCAGGGATCAATCCCATGACTGCTGCATTGGCAGAAGATTCTTTACCCCTGAGCCAGCAGGGAAGCTCCAGTGCATTAGTATTTCTGATAAAATTGTGATCATTATAACTTCTTGAACAGAATTCAGAATGGATGTGACTAAAGAAAGACATTTCAGAGAACTTTGGTTTATGTCTTCAACAAAGTGCACATTTGAGATGAGTCATCTTGTTTTTGAAATAAAACATGTCTTAAACTCATCAAGTGTAAAATTTTGAGATAAAATTATTTGATTATAGTTTCTACTTTTATTTCTAATGTAAGAATAAAACAAAATTGGGAAAGAAGTAAAAAAAGAGTTTCTAATTGTGCTAGTGTTTAATGATATTTAAGAATGATTTGACTTCCATTATAAAAAAATATATAAGGCTTTTTATTATTGTATGTTTATCTGTTCTCAGTGTGTGTCTGTGGGTGGAATGGGTGATACCATAATGAGATACAAATACTTAATTTATTAACTTAATTCAGATAACAATATCTAAAATACACCCCAACTATAATGGGGACATGCTTAGATTAATATATGTATAGTAACCAAAAAACTCCATGTTCTTTCATCTCTCTGGATGCTTTTATCTGCACTGAAATGCTAATTCTGAAGTTTTAGGAAAAACAGAAAATATGGAAACTCTCAAATTCTCATGAATTTTCACATGAGAAAAATCATTATTTTTACTAAAGATGTCTTTTTTTTCTGTTAAGGGCTGGGCTCCAGTGGAACTTACAATCTAAACTGAAAATAAAATGCATTAGACATTCAGAATATTATTACAATTTCTTTATAACCTCCTTTGTTCATTTTTTGCTTACACAAGTGTTATTTTGAGCATCATTTGTATCTCATGTGCTATGCTAGATGCCAGGAAAATAAAGAAAAAGATATTTTTTGTTTTGCTCCAATGGCAGGAAATGGTTATATACCACCTATTAGAATATCTTGTGATATATTTCACAGTAGAAAATAATGAAGTAAATGAAACAGATAAGAACAAGAAAAGGCTTTCTAAATGAGAAGTCATGCCTGGTGGTGAGAAATTGGATGATCCTTTTCTAAGAACTCAGAGGGCTTATCATTTTTAGAAGGCAAACCTCAAGAGAAGTTATGTGAGAAGAGGCAGAAAAGAAAGGTAGAGGCCTGAAAAATCTCATGGTCTTGAATGACAAGCTGAGTCGTGTTCTTTGTCCTGCGGAAAAAGAGGGCTCTATGAAGGATCTGTGGAGAAGGAACTGGCAACCCACTCCAGTGTTCTTGCCTGGAGAATCCCAGGGATGGGGAAGCCTGGTGGGCTGCCGTCTATGGAGTCGCACAGAGTCGAACACGACTGAAGCGATTTAGCAGCAGCAGCAGCATGAAGGATCTGAAACACAGAAGAAGCATCATCAGGTTACTGTTTTGGAAAGACTAATCAGAAGGCAGCATAAGGAATAAAACTGGCGTTGAAGTCATAGTAGATATAGACAACATAGAAGGTATAACAAAAATTGAAGCTGGTGATAATGAGAAAGGAATGAACTAGAGTAGAGAACAGACATAAGCATTGACTGTTTGAGCTCTGGGTTAAAAAATAATAATTCAGGATGTTGGCCAGATTTCATTTCTGGGTAACGATGCATTCAAAAGGAGAATGAGTATAAAAAGGATCTTATTTTGGGGATTTTTGGGATCCTGAGAAATGAATCTAATTTTGTGTACACTGCAGTGCCTGTAAGCAATTGAATGCCAAGTAAAGATCATGAGAAAGTTTTCTCAAGGATAATCTACTTTTTCAGAGTGAGGGAAAAGGACTAGACCATGAAAACTCAGATTTATTGTGGCTGACATAAGAAGGTATTTAAATAGGTATTAAAAGTCTGTAAAGCTGTCATGTCTATTCCCAGGGACCACATAGGAGAATAATGCTTAGTAAGAGGCTCTTCTTCATTTGACTTTAACTCCAATATGTTGCAAGATAAATTTTTCTGATGCAAGCTCTGCTCGTGTTGCACTTTGGTTAAGAGAAACTTTTAATTTTTTTTATGCCATGTGAAATACAGAGTTTTGACACTCCAGGCTATATCATGGCTTTCAAACCTTATCTCCTTCTAGTTTTTTCCACATACCATATGCTACTGCACAAATGAAAAATAAGCTATTCCCCGAATAATCAGTTAATCTTCTCTCCCTGATCTTTTGCCTTTGATTTAAAATTCAGTCTTTATAAATCAACCATTTAAATCTTCCTTGAATGTGATTTCCTTCTTGGAAATGCCTTAGTTTTTCCCAGTTGCACTTGTTCACTCCTTGCTTTAACACCACTTGGGTGTTGTTTCTCCCTGATTACTTATATGTCATAAGATGTGTGCTATGGTTATTTTTGTGCATTTACTCTGTGTCTTTACCATTATATCAAAGTCTCTTTTGGAGAAGAATGCGTGTTTTTATCCATTTTGGCTTTCCCTTCAACACTTTTATCATACTATATCCTCAATAAATATTTGAAGTATTGAATTAAATATAACATAGCTTATATTTAATTGAAAAAATAAACTTTGAATGCATATTCAATATCACCTAATTTAAATAATGTAATATCTTGAGCTGGAAATATTCACTTTATACATAAAGATGTGAGAACCATTTTTACACAATTATTTTGCCATCTCTGTATCATATTTATCTGTTTAAGTAAGATCCTTTAGTGATAAGAGTTATTGGCATTTGAAAATTGAGAATGAAGTTTTTCATAGTGAGAAGTGAAAATACTTATTCTATTCATACATTGCACATCACATTATAGGTATCAATATGTACATAGAATATATGTTTTATTAAGTAGTGAAGTTAAACTGGAAACTATTTATTTTGGAGAATAGATCACCAAAACTTGATGCAATTAGAAAAACACATACACCATAATCAAACAGAACAACTTTAGATTCCTTGAGTTAGGAGAATGAGTGTAAGATTTTTACTTCTTTGAGTGATAGCATCCTCATGAATAAATGCATCATATCTTGCAAAAAAACTGTGAGGGGGGAAAACACTATAATGTGGCAATAAATAAGTAACATTGGTATGTTAATAATATCATTATTATTATTAATTCCACTATTATTTCATTACTATTACTAATTCCATTATTAATTACTACCACTGTTGCTACCACAGTTGTACTGACATTGACATTGAAGTCGCTTAGTCGTGTCTGACTCTTTGTGACCCCATGGATTGTAGCCTACCAGGCTCCTCCGTCCATGGAATTTTCCAGGCAAGAGTACTGGAGTGGGTTGCCATTTCCTTCTCCAGGACATCTTCCCGACCCAGGGATCGAACCCATGTCTCCCACATGGTAGGCAGACGCTTTACTGTCTGAGCCACCAGGCATATATTAATACATTTGTACATATATATTCAAATTTAAGGGTCACAAGAAAAATGCTTATCTTTGAAAATAGGATGATAAATGAAAAGTGACTAGCAAACTGATCAATATATGTCAAATATGTATTTAGAACATAATCATGGCCTGTTTTTTTGGTTTTTTTTTTTGCATTTCAAGGTATTCCTTAACTATATTAATGCATAATTATCAGAAATTAGTAAAATTATTGCAGAAGAGCACTTGGCTTTTAAAAAGTATATATTTTAAGAAAATGCGTCATTTTAAATGAAAAGGATAATACTATAGCATCACAAATTGAAAGGAAATTAAGCAATCCAAAACACAGTGAAATCATCTTATAAAATTTAAACATTATTCATTATAAGACAGTTCCTATTAGCTAGGGTGATGTTTGGTTTGAAATTTCTAAGTGGAAAACCTAAGATAACACATCCTTAGGAAATCCAAAGTACCATCTATGCCTCTGTAAATTATACATTGTGTATCCAGCTCCAAGAAACTGCAGTTCTGTCTCAAAAGATTCCTCCCATAAGGAATGTTTGAAGCCCGAAAGCAGAGTTACGCTGAGATAATGTCAGTTTAAGTCCAAACATTTTAAAATGATTCTTAAAGAATTAATTTTTTTATAGTGCTTTACTTTCATTCTGGTCTTCAAGAATTTTAGAAAAGATCAAATTGCTTTACTTAAAATATTACAAAGTTTTACTTTGTCTTGCCATTTTACCTTTATTTATTTATTTATTTGCCCTTTCTAATCCACAGAGTAAAACCTGTTCTATCTTGTTAATTCAACAATACAGGAAAGATCCCCTCAAAGCCCTCTTCTCTTCACTCTTAGTTATATTGTTTATCTTTGAGAAAGCTCATAGGTGTTATTGTTCAACTGAAGAAAATTTATCAGCTAACATTTATAAAACACTTTAATAGTACTAAAGTATTAAATATAGACAAATGCTAGGTAACTTTAGGTATTATTATTTCTTGATTTTTCTTCAAAATTAAATAAAGAATGAATATATATATGTAACAAATCGTCACCATATGTCACTATATGAAGTCTAGATAAAACCAAAATTTTAAGGAAAATTAAATTTTAAAATATCTTTGTGTCTCTATATAGCTCACATTTTCTTCTGAATTTTGCTATAGTAAAATAAAGTAGAGATGTTGTTGTTGTTGTTTTCTGAATTAAGTTTAATGTTTATTTTGAGTTATAAAAATATATAAGATTATTATATGCTCAACTACTTTAACACCAATTAAATGCCTGTTAAAGTTTGTAGATATATGATTATATTTTGTAGGTGTTTATTATTTTAGGATTTGTAACTTCTTTGAGCATCACAACAATCTTGTCATATAAGCAGGGCAGATGCATGATGGTTTTCTAAATGAGCAAAATGTGTCCTGTCAAGGTAAAATTTGAAGGAGACAACATGTATGACAAAGCAGAAAGCTCAGAGCCTATGTGTAGCAAAATTTCAGGACATCTTAGAATTAATTTCACCTATGGTCTCAGTGTAGCATTTGGCCTTTAAGTTTCCTATATCTTTATTTTTTTTTTTTTCTATCATATAATGTACCCCACTCCAGTACTCTTGCCTGGAAAAGCCCATGGACGGAGGAGCCTGGTGGGCTGCTGTCTATGGGGTCACACAGAGTCGGACACGACTGAGTAACTTCACTTTCACATTTTACTTTCATGCATTGGAGAAGGAAATGGCAACCCACTCCAGTGTTCTTGCCTGGAGAATTCCAGGGACGGGGGAGCCTGGTGGGCTGCCGTCTATAGGGTCACACAGAGTTGGACATGACTAAAGTGACTTAGCAGCAGCAGCATAATGTAGTTTTGGAAACTGTCAGGAGGAATAAAGATGGATGTAGATAAGTAATCAGATTTGCAAGTAAATTGAAAATGTGGCCTACACTAATGAATTTATGGAAAAATATATATTTATTTCCTTATGAAGAGGTTTTAAAACATTGAAATTACATATCAGAAATGACAGACATTCTTTACCTCTTAAACTGTTGTTGACATAGTCAGGAGATTGACATGAAATAAGTAGGTTAACAGCCAACATTGTTACAGTCATTACTGTAGAATGTAAATAAAATACCTCAGTTGATCTCATTCCTCGGTTCCTATGGAGATTCTGAAAGGATAGACTTCTAGTTGCTACAGCTTCTTCCCAGTTATGCAGTTGGCATATTTTAAGGATGATGTAAGTTACAGATGTACACATTCCTTTTCATTTTAATTTCTTACTCAAGCTGATTTTTTGTTTAAAAAAAAATAATGAAAGTCATAAGTGTGTTTTTTAGCACCTTTATTTTTTTCTATTTTCTATATTTGTTCAAGTCATGTAGTCGGGGCCTCTCAACTTTCTCAAATCAGAGCACACATGGAAAATGATGGCCGCACCTTGTGCTGGAGGAAACTGAGAAGGTTTTTGGAGGCTGGAGGAAACTGAACTGGGGCATAGCCCTCCCAGGGTTCCAGCGGCTCTCCCCAGGCTGATTAAGAGAAAATATCTCAGGATATTTCAAACCCATTAAAAAGCACCAGTTCAGAGTTGTGAATTGATCTAAAGATGTAGGATTTGGAAATTTCAAAACAGAGGTTTATATCTAGGCATAGTCACTTACCATGTGTATCAGTCAGTTCAGTCAATCAGTCGTGTCCGATTCTTTGCGACCCCATAGACTGGACCATGCCAGGCCTCCCTGTCCATCACCAACTCCTGGGGTTTACTCAAACTCATGTCCATTGAGTCAGTGGTGCCATCCAACCGTCTCTTCCTCTGTCGTCCCCTTCTCCTCCTGCCTTCAATCTTTCCCAGCATCAGGATCTTTTCAAATGAGTCAGTTCTTCCCATTAGGTGGCCAAGTATTGGAGTTTCACCTTCAGCATCAGTCCTTCCAATGAATATTCAGGACTGATTTCCTTTAGGATTGACTGGTTTGGTCTCCTTTTGCAGTCCAAGGGACTCTCAAGAGTCTTCTCCAGCACCTAGTTCAAAAGCATCAATTCTTCTGCCCTCAGCTTTCTTTATAGTCCACCTCTCACATCCATACATGACTACTGGAAAAACCATAGCTTTGATTAGATGGACCTTTGTTGGCAAAGTAATGTCTCTTCTTTTTAATATGCTGTCTGCTGCTGCTGCTGCTGCATCGCTTCAGTCGTGTACGACTCTGTGCGACCCCAGAGACAGCAGCCCACCAGGCTCCCCCGTCCCTGGGATTCTCCAGGTAAGAACACTGGAGTGGGTTGCCATTTCCTTCTCCAATGCATGAAAGTGAAAAGTGAAAGTGAAGTCGCTCAGTCATATCCGACTCTTCGCAACCCCCTGGACTGCAGCCTACCAGGCTCTTCAGTCTATGTCGGTCATAACTTTTCTTCCAAGAAGCAAGCGTCTTTTAATTTCATAGCTGTAGTCACCATCTTTGGTGATTTTGGAGCCGCAAAAAATAAAATCTGACACTGTTTCCAGTGTTTCCCCATCTATTTCCCATGAAGTGATGGACCCAGATGCCATGACCTTAATTTTCTGAATGTTGAGTTTTAAGCCAAATTTTTCACTCTCCTCTTTCAACTTCCATCAAGAGGCTCTTTAGTTCTTCTTCACTTTCTGCCATAAGGGTGGTGTCATCTGCATATCAGGTTATTGATCTCTCTCCCGGCAATCTTGATTCCAGCTTGTGCTTCATCCAGCCCATTGTTTCTCATGATATACTCCAAATATAAGTTAAATAAGCCTGATGACAATATACAGCCTTGATGTACTCCTTTTCCTATTTGGAACCAGTCTGTTGTTCCATGTCTGGTTCTAACTGTTGCTTCCTGACCTGCATACAGATTTCTCAAGAGGCAGGTCAGGTGGTCTGGTATTCCCATCCCTTTAAGAATTTTCCACAGTTTGTGGTGATCCACAGTCAAAGGCTTTGACATAGTCAATAAAACAGTGGTAGATATTTTTCTGGAACTCTCTTGCTTTTTTGATGATTCTACGAACCCCTCCCCAATCCATTTCTGGGCCCCAAAGTGGAGGATGGGCCTGTGAGATCTCGGCTGCTAAGAGAAAATGAGACATGGGAAAAAATGCAACCAGAGTCAAAGCTCAAACATCATTTTCTTCAACGCTTGACTCTGGTGTAATTTTTAATGTGGCTCTGGTTACACAGTGTGAGTGTGGCGACTATGCAGCGTGGGAGTGACTGTGAGAAGATACCCCACGTCCAAGGGCAGAGAAGCCCCAGCAAGACAGTAGGAGGGGTGAATATGCATTTAGAGTCACATGCCATACCCGCCAGAAATGCTCAGAGGCCTCAAACAAACCTTGTCTGCACCAGGACCCAGAGACCCCACAGAGACTGAGACAGAACTGTGCTTGAGTGTCTCCCATGGAGATATGGGTCAGCAGTGGACTGCCACAGGGGCAGGGGCTCTGGGTGCAACAGACTTGAGTATGGTATAAGCCCTCTTGGAGGAGGTCCCCATTAACCCCACCATAGAGCCACCAGAACTTACACAGGACTGGGCAACAAACTATTGGTGGGCACAAAAAGAACCTTGTGCACACCAAGACGCAGGAGAAAAGACCAATGACCCCACAAGAGACTGACGCAGACTTGCCTGAGTGTCCAGAAGTCTCTAGCGGAGGTGTGGGTTGGCAGTGGCCTGCTGCAGGGCTGGGGGCACTGAGTGTAGCAGTGCATGCATGGGACTTTTTGAAGGAGGTCACCATTATCTTCATTACCTGCACCATAGTTTGGCCCCAGATAAATAACAGGGAAGGAACACAGCCCCACCCATCAAAAGAAGATTGAATTTAAGATTTACTGAACATGGCCCCACACATCAGAACAAGACCCAGTTTCCACCTCAGTCAGTCTCTCCCATCAGGAAGCTTCCATAAGCCTCTTACCCTTCTTCATCAGAGGGCAGACAGACTGAAAACCAGAATCACAGGAAACTAACTAGTCTGATCACATGGACCACAGCCTTGTCAAAGTCAACGAAACTATGAGCCATGCTGTGTAGGGCCACCCAAGACAGAAGGGTCATGGTGGAGAGTTGTGACAAGGCCTGGTCCACTGAAGAAGGGAATGGCAAACCATTTCAGTATTCTTGCCTTGAGAACCCCATGAACAGTATGAACAGTACTATCTGTATGACCTTAAACAAATAACTAACTTCTCTGACTCCCAGTTCTTACATCTATAAAATGGAAGTGATGTGGATAACTGTTTGCAAGGGTGGCAGTTCTGATGGTTTGATCAGAATGTGCATTCCTTAGCAAATTACTTGACAAGTCTGAAGCCCATGATTCGTTTGGCTTTACCTTGGGGCTTCCCTGGTGGCTCAGCAGGTAAAGCATCTGCCTGCAGTGTGGGAGACCCGGGTTTGATTCTTGGGTCAAGAAGATCCCCTAGAGAAGGAAATGGCAACCCAATCCAATACTTTTGCCTGGAAAATCCCATGGATGGAGGAGCCTGCTAGGCTATGTCCATGGGGTCCGCAAATATTTGGACACGACTGAGCAACTTCACTTTCACTTTCTTTAACCGCCCTACCCCATGTAGATCTGTTTGGAACAGATTGAGAAAACAATGCTATGCATCTATGGAGAACTCTAGGCCAGGAATGAGCTAAGTCATGAAAACAGTAGATGAAGCACAAAAGGGAAGCAAGTATGTTTCATCAAGGCCCAAATGAAATCTGTTTCTTCAATAAGAACAAGTTATTCCTCTGCTTTTCATTCAGGCTGATCCCAATTTGATGCTCCTGCATTTGGTTCTAAAGTTTCTGCTCTAGGCTTCTGTCAGCTCTTAACTTTATTTGGCAACTGAAAATCAAATCTCTTTCCTCTGGCAATAGAGCTTCCCCACTGATCTGTCTTTGATACTTTGATAATGTTGCCTTTGATAATTTTAAATAAGGAAAGTATTATTTTCTATAATTTATTCAGTCATCTATACCCTCAGTTTATAATCAACAATGGCCTTGAATGTTTGTAAAGATTTGCTCGGTGAGCTCTATGATATTTGTAAAGTGAAGGGCAAATGCACAGGAAATGGAGAAGAGGAGAATTATAGAGCTCAAGGAAGTTATCTAATTTTATCAGTTCATTCACAAACAAGATACTGTGTCTTATAGGGTAATTATTTACTAAGATCATGTGACTATTGAATGGCAGAACAAGGCCTGAAAACCAGATCTCTCATCTCAGTGAGCAGTGCCTTTTCTCCTGTTCTGTGCTTGTCTCCCTATTGGTAAGTTTTGTCCCAAAGGAAGTTTAGAAAATCAAGTTGGCTTTACAAGGTCTGTCATCAAAGGGCCACATACCTCTGGACTATAGAACAATCATAGAATGGAGGATAGTATCCTTACAGCATATTCTCTGAATTTGCAAAGTAGAACAGAGGAAAACACACATTCTCTTTGCAATTGTAACATCACAAGTTCATAACATTTTTATTGAGATATAATTGACATTGTTTACATCTATTTCTGCTTCATTGACTATGCCAAAGCCTTTGACTGTGTGGATCACAATAAACTGTGGAAAATTCTGAAAGAGATGGGAATACCAGACCACCTGATCTGCCTCTTGAGAAATTTGTATGCAGGTCAGGAAGCAACAGTTAGAACTGGACATGGAACAACAGACTGGTTCCAAATAGGAAAAGGAGTACGTCAAGGCTGTATATTGTCACCCTGCTTATTTAACTTATATGCAGAGTACATCATGAGAAACGCTGGACTGGAAGAAGCACAAGCTGAAATCAAGATTGCTGGGGAAATATCAATAACCTCAGATATGCAGATGACACCACCCTTATGGCAGAAAGTGAAGAGGACTAAAAATCCTCTTGATGAAAGTGAAAATGGAGAGTGAAAAATTTGGCTTAAAACTCAACATTCAGAAAACAAAGATAATGGCATCTGGTCCCATCACTTCATGGGAAATAGATGGGGAAACAGTGGAAACAGTGTTAGATTTTATATTTTGGGGCTCTAAAATCACTGCAGCCATGAAATTAGAATACATTTATTCCTTGGAAGGAAAGTTATGACCAACTTAGATAGCATATTCAAAAGCAGAGACATTATTTTGCCAACAAAAGTCCGTCTAGTCAAGGCTATGATTTTTCCAGTGGTCATGTATGGATGTGAGAGTTGGATTGTAAAGAAAGCTGAGCGCTGAAGAATTGATGCTTTTGAACTATGGTTTTGGAGAAGACTCTTGAGAGTCCTGTGGACTGCAAGGAGGTCCAACCAGTCCATTCTGAAGGAAATCAGCCCTGGGATTTCTTTGGAAGGAATGATGCTGAAGCTGAAACTCCAGTACTTTGGCCACCTCATGCGAAGAGTTGACTTATTGGAAAAGACTCTGATGCTGGGAGGGATTGTGGGCGGGAGAAGAAGGGGACGACAGAGGATGAGATGGCTGGATGGCATCACTGACTCGATGGACGTGAGTCTGGGTGAACTCAGGGATTCTGTGATGGACAGGGAGGCCTGGCGTGCTGAGATTCATGGGGTTGCAAAGAGTTGGACACGACTGAGCGACTGAACTGAACTGAACTGAACTGATGTTTTGGGTGTAAAACATGTTGATTTGAAATATATATTGCAGTATATAAATGAGTACTACTTTCCGTTCAGTTCAGTCACTTAGTCATGTCCAATTCTTTGTGACCCCATGAACCACAGCATGCCAGGCCTTCCTGTCCATCACCAACTCCTGGAGTTTACCCAAACTCGTGTCCACCGAGTCGGTGATACCATCCAGCCATCTCATCCTCTGTCGTCCCCTTCTCCTCCCACCCCCAAACCCTCCCAGCATCAGAGGCTTTTCCAATGAGTCAACTCTTTGCATGAGGTGGCCAAAGTATTGGAGTTTCAGCTTCAGCATCAGTCCTTTAGATGAACACCCAGGACTGATGTCCATAGGATGGGCTGGTTGGATCTCCTTGCAGTCCAAGGGACTCTCAGGAGTCTTCTCCAACACCACAGTTCAAAAGCATCAATTCTTCAGCACTCAGCTTTCTTTACAGTCCAACTCTCACATCCATACATGACCACTGAAAAAATCATAGCCTTGACTAGACGGACCTTTGTTGGCAAAGTAATGTCTCTGCTTTTGAATATGCTATCTAAGTTGGTCATAACTTTCCTTCCAAGGAATAAATGTATTCTAATTTCATGGCTGCAGTGATTTTAGAGCCCCAAAATATAAAATCTAACACTGTTTCCACTGTTTCCCCATCTATTTCCCATGAAGTGATGGGACCAGATGCCATGATCTTCGTTATCTGAATGTTGAGCTTTAAGCCAACTTTTTCACTCTCCTCTTTCACTTTCATCAAGAGGCTTTTTAGTTCCTCTTCACTTTCTGCCATAAGGGTGGTGTCATCTGCATATCTGAGGTTATTGAAATTTCTCCTGGCAACCTTTATTAACACCTGTATTATGCCATACAATTATTTCTTTTTTTATGCTAAGAACAATTAAGACCTGTTTTCTTAGCAACTTGAAGTTTATAATAGATAATTGTTGAGTATAACCTCTATGCTGTGCATTAGGTAACCAGGACTAATTTATCTCTTAGTTGCAAGCTTGTACCCTAAAATAACATTTCCCCCAATATTTCATATAGTATCAGCAATGTGAATGGAATACATGGTACCTGTTTTTAAGGGTTATATCATAATTCAAGTAGGAAAAGGAAAGAATGGTGTAAGAAATACCTTAGGTAGGTCTACCATTAATTTGTGTCATTCATTTGTTATTTACTATGTCACTCACTGTATTAAACTGTTTGCACAAACCTCATCCAATAATCACAACATTCCAAACAGGAGATTTTAATGTTGATCTCATTTTAATAATGAATAAACTGAGTCAAGATGGAGAGGTGAGAAGAGAGACTCCATTTTATACAGATGTAAGCAGTTAAAGTCAGACTTTGGACCCATGACTGTCTGACTCCAAGTATAAAGCTCCTATTCCTCTGTATACTGTGTCACCAACGTTGAAATATTTTAAAAAAGCCTCAGAGAAGAATCAATTTGAAGGTTGCATTTTATTCTTTTCTAAAAAATATATCATGTATTTTTCCACAGTCATTTTTATACATTGATGTATATTTCTTTTGTCCCTTGAGTGAGCCATAACATTCTGAATCCTTGTTGAATAACCTTCACAGTTATTTCAGACAAGTAGTAACACTACTCAGCCACTCAGTCTAGACATAAGATCTATATGTGCCACACTTTCCTCAGTCTCCCTATCTATTGGGTCATCTTTATCCTCTCAGTTCCTAAAGTGGGTCTGTATAATTCATTTATCAATGCACTGAGTTACAAATTACTTATCAGTGATCAAGACTGACACTTTATGATGCAAATTTATCAGAAACGTATAAACAATAACATTTTCTACACTAGCAGAACCTGTGCTTGAAAGTAATTTGTAATAATTTTTATTTCTTTAAGTTATAATTTACTTTCAACAGAAAAAAAGATTTTAAAAAATCAGTTGAATCTCATATTAAAATAAAATACACTAATATGGAAACCATGTTTATTTCTTGTTAGTAGATTACCAGAGATATTACTTTATGCTGTGTTAATCTTTGTATTTTCTAATCATATATTATTAATTTTATATTACATTTATCACCAGAAAAAAACGCTTTAATATTTTTAACTTTCAGTACACTTCCCTTCAAAATTGAACTTTTACTCTCTTATCCTCTTCATCCTTCCTCTCTTCCTTTTCTTTTTCCTTTTCTTCTGTTTTTCTGTGAAAAACTTTGTCTTGATCTTGGCTAATGAATAGAGGGAGCCATAAAAAAATACATGATAGACTCATGTGACCATAAGAATATGAAAAAAAGTACAACCCTAAAATCAAAGTAGTAATTCTGTACTGCCATATTGGTATAGCATCAATTAAGCCTTTTCAAATATCCATGTTGAAATGATAGTCAAGCACATAAATTACCAAGTGAAGAACATCTTTTTTTTTCTAAAAGAATCACCATGGTAGAATTATAACATGTATTACACTATTTAAAATGTCTCCAAGTTCTTAAGTAGACATTTTATTTGGAAATACACTCTAAGGAACAGAAATGCATGAAATGGGATCACTAGATAAAGTAATTATGGAGCAAAATATCAAAGGAAAGGAGCTGCTTGTGAAGTGGCATGAAACTGATGAAATCGCAAGCACCCTAAGATTATAAGTGACCAAGCGACGATAGTTTTAAAGTCTTAACAATGAGTGACAAATAGACTTTCTTTGCTGAGACACTTCTATTCAGATGGGAAACAAAAAGGGGTTCCAATCCAACCAAACAATAAGAATGACTAAAATATAATATGAGAGAATATATTAAGATAAAGGACAATAACATTGAGAACAAATCTGTAAAATGAAGTGAATTGTAAGATTTCCAATCTATATAGTAAATTAACCCTGTAGAGTCAGGTCATTTTGCAGTATATTTCAAAGGTAATACATATTTTACTTGAGTGACCAGATTTTACAAATTACATAGGGTAAATTAACCAGATAATTGTGAGTAATAGATTTTAATACCTCTAAGAAATAAAATGATTGTTAAAAGGTTTTAAATGCATTTAGTCATCTTGCTTCTCTTTTGATACTTCAGTTGGCTACGACTGCCAGAGAAAAAGAAGCAAAAAAAAAAAAAAAGAAGAAGATAATATGCTTATTCTGTAGGGTTGGTATCTTGAGTGGCAGTAACAATCTGAAAAAAAAATCATAAAGTTTATTTTTCCTTTATGAATAGCTCCATGGGGTCGCTAGGAATCGGACACGATTGAGCGACTTCACTTTCACTTTTCGCTTTCATGCATTGGAGAAGGAAATGGCAACCCACTCCAGTGTTCTTGCCTGGAGAATCCCAGGGATGGGGGAGCCTGGTGGGCTGCCGTCTATGGGGTCGCACAGAGTCGGACACGACTGAAGCGACTTAGCAGCAGCAAAGACAAAGACTTGGTTTACTGATAGCAATATGGATTTTCATATCTAATGGATGATTCAAATTTTAAATTTCCAAAAAGTGTTTTTCCACATTGATAAATGGTGTGACTGTGCATCTGGTTCTTAAAAATAGAAACCTGGAAGTGATTCCTGACACTTTTTTCTCCCTTACTTCTTCCTCTAATGCAATTAGATTCTTCACAAATTTTCTATGGCTAAATCATAAATTCCACCTTTCTTATACAAGAAAGTAATAATGCTTGGAGACCTGTGGTGATAGCCTTCTAATGTGTCTCATTATATATATATTCCTATTTTTCACATGAAAAAAAATTAAACTATAGGATGTTCCTGGTCAGTCACATCCAGCTGTTTGCGACCTGATGGACTGTAGACAGCCAGGCTCCTCTGATCATGGGATTTCCCAGGCAAGAATACTGGAGTGGGTTGCTGTGCTCCCCTCCAGGAGATGTTCCCGACCCAGGGATTGAACCCACATCTCTTGCATCTCCTACATTGGCAGGCAGATTTTTTACCACTGTGCTATCGAGGACTTAAAATACTTCAATGTGTTTCCTTTGTGCACAGAAAATGTGAACGCACTGCAGTGGCAGACATGTCCTTGTCTGAACTGACCCCTTCCTAGGCCTGCATCTCATCTTGAACCCAACTCCTTTTCTCTCTCTGTGGACAGCCATACTGTCCTCTTCTCAGTGTTGAAAACTGGCCAGTCTCTTTCTGGCCTTGGGCCTCTGTGCCACACTGTTTCCTCTGTTTCAGAATTTCTCTTTCTTCCACTCCCTCCACACCTACTTACTCCCCACATACTATCTGACTCCTCAAATGACTTTCCCTTTGCCCACTTTGTGTTGCTGAAAATAGCAACGGTGGATAACAGTGTAAATAGAATGTTATTGTCTTGAAAAGAAATGATTTTTTGATACATATTACCACATGGTGAACTTTGGAAACATTATGCTAAGTAAATTAAGCCAGACTGAAAAGGACAAATGTCATATGACTCCACTTAGATGAGATACATAGAAACTGAATATAGTAAGAGTTACCAAGGGCTGGGGAGGAGAGGAAGGAGAGGTAATTTTTCATGGATACAGTCTCAGTTTGGACTATGGAAAAGTTCTTGGTGATGGTTGCATAACTGTGAATATATTTAATGCCATTGAATTGTACACTTGCTAAACATACATTTATGTATGTTTGATTGTTGTTTATTAAGTTGTGTCTGACTCTTCTGTGACCCTATAGGCTGCAGCCCACCACGAACCTCCGTCCACGGAATTTTCCCAACCACAATACTGGAGTGGGTTGCCATTTCCTTCTCTAGGGGATTTTCCCGACCCAGGGATCCAACTCACTTCTCCTGCATTGGCAGGTGGACCAAGCCACCATGTTTTACCACAATTTAAAAACTCTATAAAATCACAAACACTTGTAATTTTCTCTCTCAGTAATCTTTACCCTTATTAAATCTATCATGGGGAGGGAGGAGGAAGGAGGGTTCAGGATGGGGAACAGATGTATACCTGTGGCGGATTCATTTCGATATATGGCAAAACCAATACAATATTGTAAAGTTAAAAAATAAAATTAAAATAAAATAAATAAATAAAATAAAATATTTGGTTTATCATTATGGTGGTGGTTTAGTTGATAGGTCATGTATGACTCTTGCAACCCCCTGGACTGTAGCCTCTCAGGCTCCTCTGTCCATGATGACTCTTCAGGCAAGAATACTGGAGTGGGTTCCCATTTCCCTCTCCAGGGCATCTTCCTGACCCAGGAATCAAACCCTGGTCTCTTGCATTGCAGGCAGATTTTTTACTGAATGATCTATGAGGGATCTTCATTTATTCATTCAGTCAGTAAATTTTTCCTAAATAAACCTGTAAGTCACATGAGAACAGTATTTTCTGAGTTGTCACCTGTTTTAAATTTCCCACTGTCTACTTTGTGCTAAGCTCAATGACTAGCATCAGTACTTACTGAATGAGTATCTGATAAACAAATGGATAAAATGTACATCTGTGATATAACATAAGGTATTTTTAAATAAACATTTTACTTTAGGGTACTTTTAGACTTGTAAAATATCCCCACGTAGTCCTCACACACTTTTCCCTACTGTTAATGGGAAATATATCACCATGGTATATTTTTCAAACTAAGAAAAGCAACTTTGGTATATTTATATTAAACTCCAGACTTTATTAGAATTTCATTTTTCACTTTTTCACTAACATCTTGCTCCGTTCCAGGGTCAAACTAGGAAGATGGTACTTTTAATGATACTGATGCAGAGTGATAATTTTCGGGGTTACCATAGTAGTTGTCCTGAATAATGTTATAACATCATGAGGGAAAGAAATACAACTATACATCATATCATAACATGAATATATCTTCCTTCACTACTCTATTATGGAATTTTTGTTAAATTAACTAGACAATTAATTTTGTTAATTGTATAAATTATATAATATTATATTCTTCTTTACTTCTGAATTGGTATTTGATTGTTTATTTATAGAAAGAAAAAAACTTTCTTTTAACAATTTCCCCCGAAAAAATTCCACCTGTGGAATTATAATTTAGCATATAACACTAACTTTTTTCTATAATTTTTTTAATGTATTTCTTTTGTGCTCACAAATTTTAAGAATCCCCTAAACTCTGGACATATGTAAAACAAGGATATACTCTATTTCACAGTACTTTTATCCTCTTCTCCATTGTGTACAATTTAAATATTTGCATTTTGATATCCAGGCACCACATGCTCTGATTCTCTCAGATTGGCAAATGCTCATTCGAGCAAACAGGTGCAGGAGGATCAAGCAGCAGTAAGATGTCACACAAAACCAAGAACAGTTTCCAACAGCTGGACACGAGTTCAAAGACATCTGAGGGATCAAATGGACTTGATATATGTTAGAGACAAATGTCAATGTCAGGTTTCTTCTAAGAAAAAAACAAAGCGTTCTCTCAAACATTTTCATCTTTAAACAAAAAGCCAGTACCAGTTGGATATTTTATATGTTTGTTCAAACATTTTTTTTTCTTTTTAATTTATTTTTTTATTGAAGGATAATTGCTTTACAGAATTTTGCCATTTTCTGTCAAACCTCAACATGAATTAGCCATAGGTACACGTATATCCCTCCCCCCCTTTTGAACCTCTCTTCCATCTCCCACCCCATCCCACCCCTCTAGACTGATATAGAGCTCCTGTTTTACTTTCCTGAGCCATACAGCAAATTACCATTGGCCATCTATTTTACATATGGTAATGTAAGTTTCCATGTTACTCTTTCCACACATCTCACCCTGTCTTCCCCTCTCCGCATGTCCATAACTCTATGTCTGTTTCTCCACTGCTGCCCTGTAAATAGATTCTTCAGTACTATTTTTCTAGAATCCATATATATACGTTAGAACACAATATTTTTCTTTCTCTTTCTGATTCACTTCACTCTGTGTAATAGGTTCTAAGTTCATCCACCTCATCAGAACTGACTAAAATGTGTTCCCTTTTATGGCTGAGTAATAGTCTATTGTGTTTATGTACCACAACTTCTTTATCCATTCATCTGTTGATGGACATCTGGGTTGATTCCATATTCTAGCTATTGTAAATAGTGCTGTAATGAACAACGGGATACATGTGTCTTATTTAATTTTTGTTTCCTCAGCGTATATGGCAAGGAGTGGGATTGTTGGGTCATATGGTGGTTTTATTCTTAGTTTTTTAAGGAATCTCCATACCATTTTCCATAGTGTCTTTATCAGTTTACATTCCAAACAGTGCAAGAGCTTTCCCTTTTCTCCATACCCTCTCCAGCATGTATTGTTTGTAGACATTTTGATGATGTCCATTCTGACTGGTGTGAGGTGATATCTCATTGTAGTTTTGATTTGCATTTCTCTAATAATGAGCTATGTTGAGCATCTTTTCATTTGTTTGTTAGCCATCTGTATATCTTTTCTGGAGAAATGTCTGTTTAGGTCTTTTTCCGACTTTTTGATTGGGTTGTTTGTTTTTCTGGTATTAAGTTGTATGAGCTGCTTGTATATGTTGGAAATTAATCCTTTTTCAGTTATTTCATTTACTATTATTTTCTCCCATTCTGAAGGTTGTCTTTTCACCTTGCTTATAGCTTCCTTTTCTACCCAAAATCTTTTCTTTAATCAGGTCCTACTTGTTTACTTTTTATTTCCATTACTCTAAGAGGTGGATCATAGAGGATCTTGCTTTGATTTATGTCATCAAGTGTTCTGCCTGTGTTTTCCTCTAAGAGTTCTATAGTTTCTAGTCTTACATTTAGGTCTTTAACCCATGTTGAGTTTATCTTTGTGTATGCTGTTAGGAAGTGTTCTAATTTCATTCTTTTACATGTAGCTGTCCAGTTTTCCCAGAACCATTTATTGCAACCATTTATTATCTTTGCCCCATTGTATATTCTTGCCTCCTTTGTCAATAATATGGTACCCATAGGTGGTTGGGTTTATTTCTGGGCTTTCTATCTTGTTCCATTGGTCTATATTTCTATTTTTGTACCAGTACCATACTGTCTTGATGACTATAGCTTTGTAGTATAATCTGAAGACAGGAAGGTTGATTCCTCAGGCTCCATTCTTTCTCAAAACTGCTTTGGCTGTTTGGGATCTTTTGTGTTTCCATATGTATTGTGAAATTTTTTGTTCTAGTTCTGTGAAAAATGCCATTGGTAATTTGATAGGGATCACATTGAATCTGTAGATTGCATTTGGTAGTAGAGTCATTTTTACAATATTGATTCTTCCTACCCAGGAACATGTATTATCTCTCCATCTGTTTATGTCATTTTCATTCATTAGTGTCTTATAATTTTCTGTGTACAGGTCTATTGTCTCCTTCAGTTCAGTTCAGTTCAGTCGCTATTGTCTCCTTAGGTAAGTGTACTACTAGATATTTAATTATTTTTGTTGCAATGGTGAATGGGATTGATTCCTTAATTTTTCTTTCAGATTTTTCATTGTTAGTATATAGAAATGCAAGTGATTTTGTATCCTGCAGTTTTGCTAAATTCACTGATTAGTTCTAGTAATTTTCCATACTAAATACTATATTTAGGGTTTTCTATGTACAGTATCATGTCATTTGCAAACAGGGAGAGCTTTAATTCTTCTTTTCCAATCTGGATTCTTTTTAATTCTTTTTCTTCTCTGATTGCTGTAGCTAGAACTATGAACTATGTTGACTATGTTCCAGAACTATGTTGAATATGTTCCAGAAATATGTTGACTAATAGTGGCGAAGTGGATACACTTTTCTTGTTCCTGATCATAGGGGGAAAGTTTTCAGTTTTTCACCATTGAGAATCATATATGGTCTTTTAAGGTAGGTTCCTTCTATGCCTATTTTTTGAAGAGTTTTAATCATAAATGGGTGTTGAATTTTGTCAAAGGATTTTTTCTGCATCTATTTAGTTGATCATATGGTTTTTATCTTTCAGTTTGTTAATATGGTGTATCACATTGATTGATTTTCATATATTGAAGAATCCTTGCATTCCTGGAATAAACCCAACTTGATCATGGTGTATGAGCACTTTGATGTGTTGCTGAATTCTATTTGCTAAAATTTTGTTGAGGATTTTTGAATCTATGTTCATATTGACCAGTAGTTTTCTTTTTTTGTGTTGTCTTTGTCTGATTTTGGTATCAGGGTGATGGTGGCCTCATACAATGAATTAAAAAGTGTGCCTTCCTCTGCAATTTTTTGAGAGTTTTAGAAGGATAGGCATTAGTTCTTCTCTAAATGTTTGATAGCATGCTCCTGTGAAGCCATCTGGTCCTGAGCTTTTGTTTTGGGGGGAGATTTTTTATCACAGCTTCAATTTCAGTGCTTGTAATTGGGTTGTTCATAATTTCTAATCCTTCGTGGTTCAGTCTTGGAAGATTGAACTTTTCTAAGAAGCTGTCTGTTTCTTCCAGGTTTCCATTTTATTGCCATATAGTTGTTCATAATAGTCTTATATAAACCCTTGTATTTCTGCATCATCTATTGCAACCTCTCCGTTTTCATTCTAATGTTGTTGATGTGATTCTTCTACCTTTTTCTCTTGAGGAGTCTGGCTAAAGGCTTGTCAATTTTGCGTATCTTCTCAAAGAACCAGCTTTTAGTTTTATTAATCTTTGCTACTGTTTCTTTCTTTCTTTTTTTTTTTTTCCATTTATTTCTACTCGGATCTTTATGATTTGCTTCCTTCTACTAATTCTGTGTTTTTGTTTTTTTCTTCTTCCAGTTATTTTAGGTGTAAAATTAGGTTGTCTATTCGATGTTTTGAGCTTTCTTCAGCATTGCCTTTCTTTGAGATTGGAGGAAAACTGACCTTTTCCAGTCCTGTGGCCACTGCTGAGTTTTCCAAATTTGCTGGCATATCGAGTGCAGCACTTTCACAGATCATCTTTCAGGATTTGAAATAGCTCAACTGGAATTCCATCACCTCCACTAGCTTTGTTCCTAGTGATGCTTTCTAAGGCCCACTTGACTTCACATTCCAGGATGTCTGGCTTTAGGTGAATGATCATACCATCATGATTATCTGGGTCATGAAGCTCTTTTTTGTACAGTTATGTGTATTCTTGCCACCTCTTCTTAATATCTTCTGTTTCTGTTAGGTCCTTGCCGTCTCTGTCCTTTATTGACCCAATCTTTGCATGAAATGTTCCCTTGGCATCTCGAATTTTCTTGAAGAGATCTCTAGTTTTTCCCATTCTGTTGTTTTCCTCTATTTCTTTGCATTGATCACTGAGGAAGGCTTTCTTATCTCTCCTTGCTATACTTTGAACTCTGCATTTAAATGGGAATATCTTTCCTTTTCTCTTTTGCTTTTCACTTCTCTTCTTTTCACAGCTATTTGTAAGGCTTCCTCAGACAGCCATTTTGCTTTTTTGCATTTCTTTTCCATGGGGATGGTCTTGATCCCTGTCTCCTGTACAATGTCACGAACCCCATCCATAGTTCATCAGGCACTCTAGCAGATCTAGTCCCTTAAATCTATTTCTCACTGCCACTGTAGAATCATAAGGGATTTGATTTAGATCATACCTGAATGGTCTAGTGGTTTTCCCTACTTTCTTCAATTTTAGTCTGAATTTGGCTCATGATCTGAGCCACAGTCAGCTCCTGGTCTTGTTTTGCTGACTGTATAGAGCTTCTCCATCTTTGGCTGCAAAGAATATAATCAACCTGATTTTGGTGTTGACCGTCTGTTGATGTCCATGTGTAGAATCTTCTCTTGTGTTTTTGGAAGAGGGTGTTTTCTATGACCAGTTCATTCTCTTGGCAAAACTGTCTTAGCCTTTGCCCTGCTTCATTCCATACTCCAAGGCCAAATTTGCCTGTTACTCCAGGTGTTTCTTGACTTCCTACTTTTGCATTCCAGTCCCCTATAATGAAAAGGACATCTTTTTGGGGTGTTAGTTCTAAAAAGTCTTGTAGGTCTTCATAGAACCATTCAACTTCAGCTTCTTCAGTATTACTGGTTGGGGCATAGGCTTGGATTACTGTGATATTGAATGGTTTGCCTTAGAAACGAACGGAGATCATTCTGTCATTTTTGAGATTGCATCCAAGTACTGCATTTTGGACTCTTTTGTTGACCATGATGGCTGTTCCATTTCTTCTAAGGGATTCCTGCCCACAGTAGTAGATATAACGGTCATCTGAGTTAAATTCACCCATTCCAGTCCATTTTAGTTTGCTGATTCCTAGAATGTCGACGTTCACTTTTGCCATCTCCTGTTTGACCACTTCCAATTTGCCTTGATTCATGGACCTGACATTCCAGGTTCCTATGCAATATTGCTCTTTACAGCATCGGACCTTGCTTCTATCACCAGTCACATCCACAGCTGGATATTGTTTTTGCTTTGGCTCCATCCCTTCATTCTTTTTGGAGTTATTTCTCCACTGATCTCCTGTAGTATATTGGGCACCTACTGACCTGGGGCGTTCCTCTTTCAGTATCCTGTCATTTTGCCTTTTCATACTGTTCATGGGGTTCTGAAGGCAAGAATACTGAAGTGGTTTGCTGTTCCCTTCTCCAGTGGACCACGTTCTGTCAGACCTCTCCACCATGACCCATCCATCTTGGGTGGCCCCACACGGTATGGCTTAGTTTCATTGAGTTAGACAAGGCTGTGGTCCGTGTGGTCAGATTGGCTAGCTTTCTGTGATTTTGATTTCAGTGTGTCTGCCCTCTGCCAAAGAATGCTCAAACTACCACACAATTGCACTCATCTCGCACGCTAGTAAAGTAATGCTCAAAATTCTTCAAGCCAGGCTTAAGCAATACGTGAACCATGAACTTCCAGAAGTTCAAGCTGGTTTTATACAAGGCAGAGGAACCAGAGATCAAATTGCCAATATCTTCTGGATCATCAAAAAAGCAAGAGAGTTCCAGAAAAGCATCTATTTCTGTTTTATTGACTATGCCAAAGTCTTTGACTGTGTGAATCACAATCAACTGTGGAAAATTCTGAAAGAGATGGGAATACCAGACCACCTGACCTGCCTCTTGAGAAACCTATGTGCAAGTCAGGAAGCAACAGTTAGAACTGGACATGGAACAACAGACCAGTTCCAAATAGGAAAAGGAGTACGTCAAGGCCGTATATTGTCACCCTGCTTATTTAACCTATGTGCAGAGTACATCATGAGAAATTCTGGGCTGGAAGAAACACAAGCTGCAATCAAGCTTTCTGGAAGAAATATCAATAACCTCAGGTTCTAACATTTAATCTATTTACATTTAAACTAATTATTGATATATATGGTCCTATTGCCATTTTCTTAATTGTTTGGGGTTGATTTCATAGATCTTTTTTCTTCTCTTGTATTTCTTGACTGTGTAAGTCCCTTTAACATTTGTTGTAAACCTGTTTGGTGGTACTGAATTCTCTTAACTTTTGCTTGTCTGAAAAGCTTATTTCTCCATCAATTTTGAATGAGATCCTTGCTGGGGACAGTAATCTTGGTTATAGATTTTTGCCTTTCAGTGCTTTAAATATATCCTGTCATTCCCTTCTGACCTGCAGTTTCTGCTGAAAGATCATCTGTTGAGCATATGGAGTTTCCCTTGTATGTTACTTGTTGTTTATCCCTTGCTGCTTTTAACATTCTTTCTTTGTGTTTTGTCTTTGTTAGTTTGATTAGTGTGTGTCTTGGCGCGTTTCCCCTTGGGTTTATTCTGTATGGGACTCTTTGTGCCTCTTGGACTTGGTCGACTATTTCCTTTTCCATGTTGTGGAAATTTTCAACTATAATCTCTTCAAAAATTTTCTCATACCCTTTATCTTTCTCTTCTTCTCTGGGACCCCTATAATTCAAATGTCCATGCATTTGATATTGCCCCAGAGGTCTCTGAGACTACCCTCAGCTCTTTTCATTCTTTTTACTTTATTCTGATCTTCAGAAGTTATTTCCACCATTTTATCTTCCAGCTCACTGATTCATTCTTCTGCTTCAGATATTCCGCTTTTGATTCCTTCTAGAGTATTTTTAATTTCAGTAATCGTGTTGTTTGTTTCTGTATGTTTACTATTTTACTCTTCTAGGTCTTTGTTAGTTGATTCTTGCATTTTCTCTATTTTGTTCTCAAAGTTTTTGATCATCTTTACTATCATTATTCTGAATTCTTTTTCAGGTAGTTTGCACACTTCCTCTTCATTTATTTGGACCTCTGTGTTTCTCTTTTATTCCTTCATTTGTGTAGTATTTCTCTGCCTTTTCATTATTATTTTTTTAAACATATTGTGTTTGAAGTCTCCTCTTCCCAGGCTTCAAGGTTAAATTCTTTCTTTCTTTTGGTTTCTGCCCTCCTAAGGTTGGGCCAACGGCTTGTGTAAGCTTGTATAGGGTGAGATTTGTGCAGAGTTTTTGTTTGTTTTTCCTCCGATGGGCAAGGCTGAGTGAGGTTGTAATCCTGTCTGCTGATGATTTAGTTTGTATTTTTGTTTTGTTTTTTGTTTAGATGAGACATCTTGCACAGGGTGCTACTGCTGGTCGGGTGATGCTGGGTCTTGTATTCAAGTGGTTTCCTTTGTTTGAGTTCTCACTATTTGATACTCCCTAGGGTTATTTCTCTGGTAACCTAGGGTCTTAGAGTCAGTGTTCCCACTCCAAAAGCTCAGGGCTTGATATCTGGTCAGGAACGAAAATTCCACAAGTGGTTTGTTATGGCATTAAGTGAGATTAAAGCAAATATCCAAAACTAAGAAACCAAAAATGAACCCCAGAAAAATGGCAGTTACAAAATCAGGCAAATAATAATTAAAATAATGAAATATACATATATACATATACACCCATGAGCAAAGTCAAAACAATCCAACAAAAATAAAGTACAATAGATTGACCCAGTGAACAAAAGAAACCAAAAATTATATCTACCAGAGCAAAACTAACTAAAGTACAAACTCAAAAGCAAAACTAAAGCAAGGTAACAGTTGGGAAATATGGCAATGAAAATAAAACTAACAAATATGTTGAGAGGAAAGGAAAGAAAGAAAAGAAAAAATAGATATGCAAAGTTAAATGGAGGTAAATAAAGAAGGTTTATATACATTAAATATTAACCGCAAGGGAAAAGAACAGTAAGAAAAACAAGTAAAGGAATAAATGTGGGAAAAAATAATAGTAGGTTTAAAATATTAAAAAATTTTAAAAAGAGAGAGGAAAACACACACACACACACACACACGCACACACACACACACACACACACACTCCACAGAACTGCAAAAGCCCAACATAGATGCAGAGGTTTATAACAACAATAAAAAATGTGACTGAGAAAAAGAAAAAAAAATCTCAAAAGCTTAATTAGATTTCATAGTGCCATAAAATCAACAACTACAACAGAGAGGTGGGTAAGGGGGAAAAAATCCAAAAGAATCTACAGAATAAGTCAAAACATAAGAATAAATGTTTTTCTTGAGTCACTGCTGTCAGAGTCCTCTCCCTCTCTGGGAGTCACAGTCCACCTCACCTGCCTGTGATGCCCTCCAACACTGTGCTGATCTCTGGACCTGCTGTGAGGGCAGCTCAGATTCTAGTCTGGTGCTACTCATGTATATTCTTGCCTCCAATGTCCACAGCTATCAGAACTAGTCTGTTTTCTTTTGTGGGATCTCTCAATGACATTTTAAGTATTCCATAGACACAGAGTCCACCTAGGTGATCATGTGGATTTAATCTGAAGCTTGTACAGCTGGTGGGAAGATTTTGAGTCTTCTTCCTTTGCCATACTGCCCTGGGTTTCAATTGTGGTTTTAGTTCCACTTCTGCATGTGGGTCGTGCACTGGGGTTTGCTCCTGAGGCTGCCCTGGAGGACTTGGGTTTGGTCTTGTGAGGGCCAGGTGTGGAGGTGGTGCAGCTACTTGGGTCACAGGGGTTCTGGCAGCACCAGGTACTCAGGGGAGTTGGCAGCTAGGGCAGCAGGAACTATAGTGCTCTAGAAGGGTATGGCAAACAGTATTGGCCAATATGCTCCAGTATTCTTGCCTGGAGAACCCCTCCCTGACAGAGAAGCCACAGTCCACATGGTCGCAAAGAGCTGGACACTATCGAAGTGACCCTGCTCAAGACTTTTTTGCCTGAGGCAGCCCTGCCCCAGTGAGAGTTGAGTGTGAAGGTGGCACAGCTACTTGGCTTGCAGGGATCCTGGCAGCACCAAGTATGCAGGGACACAGACTGCCTCTGCCACAGGAGTTAGGCCCTTTCAGTTTTGTTTTGTTTTTCCCCCAAGCCTCCTATAGCTGGAAATCAGGCCTCTTTGGCCAGGCTTTCTTTGTAGCTCCCCCCATTCAGGCACTTAGAGGGCTCTCTTGCCTGGGGTCCTACTCTGTTGTTTAGCGCATCAGGCATGTAGAGGGGTCCCCCTGGATGGGGTCCTACTCTGTAGATCTGTGCATCAGTCACTTAAAGGGGCATCCTGGATGGGATCCTGCTGTGTTGTTCAGTGCGTCAGGTGTTTGATGGGCCAGCCTCTCTATTGTTCACCTGCCGATGCTGGTGTATGGGGAGAGAGAGGCTATAGTGATGGTTCCACCCCCTATGCATGACTCAGCAGTATCGCCTTACTTCCATGGCTGCCCGGCTTTCCTCCACAGGCATTCTCCACCACAATCTCCTCCCTCACATCCCTTCGATCTGTCTCTCCACAGTCAATCCCTTGCCCTGGGATGGCTCCACAATCCTTAAACTCCAGTTCCTAGCCACTGTGCCTTCCAGAGGACTTGCGTCCCTGTCCAGGGTATGTGTGACTGTGGCAAGGGCTGTCTGATTCTCATTCCATTTAGGCTGCCACAGATCAGCTGTTCCACTCTCAGCCTTAAATGTTCCTCCTCTGACTCAGACCATTGCCCCAATGTGGGGATTGTACCCTGCTTCTGTTCCCCCACCCATCGAGGGCAGGTCCAGTCCTACTAACACTATCTGTTTTTCCCCCTTGTTCCTTTATCCTACCAAGTTTTGCGTGGTGCTGTATATTCTTTCAGAGAAGGTGATGACACCCCACTCCAGTACTCTTGCCTGGAAAATCCCAAGGACGGAGGAGCCTGGTAGGCTGCACTCCATGGGGTCACGAAGAGTCAGACACCACTGAGTGACTTCACTTTCACTTTCATGCATTGGAGAAGGAAATGGCAACCCACTCCAGTGTTCTTGCCTGGAGAATCCCAGGGACGGGTAAGCCTGGTGGGCTGCCGTCTATGGGTTTGCACAGAGTCGGACACGACTGAAGCGACTTAGCAGCAGCAGCAGCAGTATATTATTTTCCTCTGCTCAGGTACTCCTGTCTATTCTCAGCTGGTGTTCTGCATTCACTTGTGTCTGAAGGTGTATTCCTGATGTATCCATGGAGAGAGACGTACTCCATGTCCACCTACTCCTCCACCATCTTGTTCTCTCCAGTCAAACTTTTTAATACAAAAGTGATTTTTAAAACATTTCAGGGGTTTTGCCTAGAGAGAACAAGTCAACACCAGCAATGCAGAACTTACGTTTAAGTTCCATTTTACTTATATATTTGTTGATACACTAAGATTTTATTTACTTAAAAGAAGCAAAACTTTCTAGTTTGAAAAGAAGAAATGTTATTGTAATGGGAATAGGAAGGACTTACTGCTTTATTAGCTTTTATGGATTTAAAGCAAAATTTGTTGTTTTCTGGTTGCTAAGCCCTGTGCAACTCTTTTGTGACTGCATAAACTGTAGCCCTCCAGGCTCCTCTCTCCATGGGATTTCTTAGGCAAGAATACTGGACTGGGTTGCCATTTCCTTCTCCAGGGGATCTTCCTTACTGAGGGATAGAAACCATGTTTCCTGCATTGGCAGGCAGATTCCTTACTGCTGAGCCACCAGGGAAGCCCTTTAAACAAAACAACAATGTTTAATCTAAACTTTATTCAATTTTTATTTCCCATTTCTCTTTAGATTCTCTAGATTCTTGGCTTGATATATTTAAAAGTATAATTTTTTCTTTAAAGAAATTATCAATGCATCCTAAGTGAAATACAGAATGACTAAAAATAACTCATTATACTGTACAAATTGTATTGTAGGGCATACTTTAAAAATTATTTCCTGCTTAATTTGAAAATTAAAGAAATACTTCTCTAGGTAACAAAAATTATAGTAAAAAGAAGATATTTGGAGTTTTAAAGTGTTTGCAAATGGAGAAGAATTAAGTGCATTTAAATAAAATAATTCTTATGCATGTTTTAAAATACAACTGTTTAAAATATATATTTATTCTGCAAAAATTGTTGCAATGTATTCTGAAAACATATCACAATATCAAAGTAAATATACAAAAAAAAAAAGGTTGGAAAAAATAAAAGTATTTACATAAAAAATTTTAATATTAACATCTAATAATTCCATTTGTTCCACATGTTATTTGAAATTATTATACTGAATTTTAGTTTTGAAAGCACTGGGAAACATCAACATAATATTTAAGAATGTATATGTTGGAGAAGAGATTGGCAAACCACTTCAGTATTCTTGCCTTGAGAACCCCATGAACAGTATGAAAAGGCAAAATGATAGGATACTGAAAGAGGAACTCCCCAGGTTGGTACATGCCCAATATGCTACAGGAGATCAGTGGAGAAATAACCCCAGAAAGAATGAAGAAATGGAGCCAAAGCAAAAACAATACCCGGTTGTGGATGTGACTGGTGATAGAAGCAAGGTCCTATGCTATAAAGGCAAAATGGAACTGGTCAAACAGGAGATGGCAAGAGTGAACATCAACATTCTAGGAATCAGCGAACTAAATAGGACGGGAATGGGTGAATTTAACTCAGATGACCATTATATCTACTAAGGTGGGCACGAATCCCTTAGAAGAAATGTAGTAGCTATCATGGTCAACAAAAGAGTCCAAAATGGAGTACTTGGATGGAATCTCAAAAACGATAGAATGACCTCTGTTCATTTCCAAGGCAAACCATTCAATATAACGGTGATCCAAGCCTATGGCCCAACCAGTAATGCTGAAGAAGCTGAAATTGAATGGTTCTATAAAGAACTACAAGACCTTTTAGAACTAACACCCCCCAAAAATGTCCTTTTCATTATAGGGGACTGGAATGCAAAAGTAGGAAGTAAAGAAACACCTGAGGTAACAGGCAAATTTGGCCTTGGAGTATGGAATGAAGCAGGGCAAAGGCTAATAGGGTTTTGCCAAGAAAATTTACTGGTCATAGCAAACACCCTCTTCCAAAAACACAAGAGAAAACTCTACACAAGGACATCAACAGGCGGTCAACACCAAAATCAGGTTGATTATATACTTTGCAGCCAAAGATGCAGAAGGTCTATCTGTTCAGTTCAGTTCAGTTCAGTCGCTCGGTCTTGGCCGACTCTTTGCGACCCCAAGAATCGCAGCACGCCAGGCTTCCCTGTCCATCACCAACACCCAGAGTTCACTCAAACTCACATCCATTGAGTCGGTGATGCCATCCAACCATCTCATCCTCTGTCGTCCCCTTCTTCTCCTGCCACCAATCCCTCCCAGCATCAGGGTCTTTTCCAATGAGTCAACTCTTCGCATGAGGTGGCCAAAGCACTAGAGTTTCAGCTTTAGCATCATTCCTTCCAAAGAACACCCAGGACTGATCTCCTTTAGAATGGACTGATGGATCTCCTTGCAGTCCAAGGGACTCTCAAGAGTCTTCTCCAACACCACAGTTCAAAAGCATCAATTCTTGGGTGCTCTGCCTTCTTCCCCGTCCAACTCTCACATCCATACATGACCACTGGAAAAACCATAGCCTTGATTGATGGACCTTTGTTGGCAAGGTAATGTCTCTGTTTTTGAATATGCTATCTAGGTTGGTCTTAACTTTCCTTCCAAGGAGTAAGCGTCTTTTAATTTCATGGCTGCAGTCACCATCTGCAGTGATTTTGGAGCCCCCCAAAATAAAGTCTGACATTGTTTCCACTGTTTCCCCATCTATTTCCCATGAAGTGATGGGTCCAGATGCCATGATCTTCATTTTCTGAATGTTGAGCTTTAAGCTAACTTTTTCACTTTCCTCTTTCACTTTCATCAAGAGGCTTTTGAGTTCCTCTTCACTTTCTGCCATAAGGGTGGTGTCCTCTGCATATCTGAGGTTATTGATATTTCTCCCAGCAATCTTGATTCCAGCTTGTGTTTCTTCCAACCCAGCGTTTCTCCTGATGCACGCTGCATATAAGTTAAATAAGCAGGGTGACAATATACAGTCTTGACGTACTCCTTTTCCTATTTGGAACTACAGTCAGCAAACACAAGACCGGGAGCTGACTGTGGCTCAGATCATGAACACCTTATTGCCAAATTCAGACTTAAATTGAAGAAAGTAGGGAAAACCACTAGACCATTCAGGTATGACCTAAATCAAATCCCTTATGATTATACAATGGAAATGAGAAATAGATTTAAGGGACTAGATCTGATAGATAGTATGCCTGATGAACTATGGTCAGAGATTTGTGACATTGCACAGGAGACAGGGATCAAGACCATCCCCATGGAAAAGAAATGCAAAAAAGCAAAATGGTTGTCTGAGGAGGCCTTACAAATATCTGTGAAAAGAAGAGAAGTGAAAAGCACAGGAGAAAAGGACAGATATTCCCATTGAAGGCAGAGTTCCTAAGAATAGCAAGGACAGATAAAGCCTTCCTCAGCAATCAATGCAAAGAAATGGAGGAAAACAACAGAATGGGAAAGACTAGAGATATCTTCCAGAGAGGGCAATGGCACCCCACTCCAGTACTCTTACTTGGAAAATCCCATGGATGGAGGAGCCTGGTAGGCTGCAGTCCATGGGGTCGCTAAGAGTAAAACATGACTGAGTGACTTCACTTTCACTTTTCACTTTCATGCATTGGAGAAGGAAATGGCAACCCACTCCAGTGTTCTTGCCTGGAGAATCCCAGGGACTGGGAAGCCTGGTGGGCTGCCATCTATGGGGTCGCACAGAGTAGGACATGACTGAAGTGACTTAGCATAGCATAGAGATCTCTTCAAGAAAATTAGGTACCAAGGGAATATTTCATGCAAAGATGGGCTCGATAAAGGACAGAAACGGTGTGGACTTAACAGAAGTAGAAGATATTAAGAAGAGGTGGCAAGAATACACAGAAGAACTGTACAAAAAAGATCTTCATGACCCAAATAATCGCCATGGTGTGATCACTCACCTAGAGCCAGACATCCTTGAATGTGAAGTCAAGTGCACTTTAGAAAGCAACACTACGAACAAAGCTAGTGGAGGTGATGGAATTCCAGTGGAGCTATTTCAAATCCTGAAAGATGATGCTGTGAAAGTGCTGCACTCAATATGCCAGCAAATTTGGAAAACTCAGCAGTGGCCACAGGACTGGAAAAGGTCAGTTTTCATTCCAATCCCAAAGAAAGGCAATGACAAAGAATACTCAAACTGCCACACAATTGCAGTCATCTCACACGCTAGTAAATTAATGGTCAAAATTTCCAAGCCAGGCTTCAGCAATATGTGAACCATGAACTTACTGATGCTCAAGCTGGTTTTAGAAAAGGCAGAGGAACCAGAGATCAAATTGCCAAAATCTGCTGGATCATTGGAAAAGCAAGAGAGTTCCAGAAAAACATCTATTTCTCCTCTATTGACTATGCCCATGCCTTTGACTGTGTGGATCACAATAAACTGTGGAAAATTCTGAAAAAGATGGGAATACCAGACCATCTGACCTGCCTCTTGAGAAGCCTATATGCAGATCAGGAAGCAACAATTAGAATTGGACATGGAACAACAGACTGGTGCCAAATAGGAAAAGGAGTACGTCAAGGCTGTATATTATCACCCTGATTATTTAACATCTATGCAGAGTACATCATGTGAAACTCTGGGCTGGAAGTAGCACAAGCTGTAATCAAGATTGCTGGGAGAAATATCAATAACCTCAGATATGCAGATGACACCACCCTTATGGCAGAAAGTGAAGAGGAACTAAAAAGCCTCTTGATGAAAGTGAAAGAGGAGAGTGAAAAAGTTGGCTTAAAGCTCAACATTCAGAAAACTAAGGTCATGGCATCCGGTCCCATCACTTCATGGGAAATAGATGGGGAAATAGTGGAAACGGTGTCAGACTTTATTTTTTGGGGGCTCCAAAATCACTGCAGATGGTGACTGCAGCCATGAAATTAAAAGACGCTTACACCTTGGAAGGAAATTTAGGATGAGCCTTTATTGCATATTCAAAAGCAGAGATATTACTTTGGTAACAAAGATCCATCCAGTCACGGCTATGGTTTTTCCACTGGTCATGTATGGATTTGAAAGTTGGACTGTGAAGAAAGCTGAGGGCCAAAGAATTGATGCTTTTGAACTGTGGTGTTGGAGAAGACTCTTGAGAGTTCCTTGGACTGCAAGGAGATCCAACCAGTCCATCCTAAAGGAGATGTGTCCTGGGCATTCATTGAGAGGACTGATGTTGAAGCTGAATCTCCAATACTTTGGGCACCTGATGGGAAGAGCTGACTCATTTGAAAAGACCCAGATGGTGGGAGGAATTGGGAGCAGGAGGTGAAGGGGACAATAGAGGATGAGATGGCTGGATGGCATCACTGACTCAATGGACATGAGTTTGAGTGAACTCTGGGAGTTGGTGATGGACAGGGAGGCCTGTTGTGTTGCATTTCACGGGTCGGACACGACTGAGTGACTGAACTGAACTGACCTGAACTGATATCGGGCAAGAATATGGATTCAAATATTACTCTTACACATAATACCTACTTGAATTTTGGTAACTTTCTGAATTTTTCTGATCCTCTCTTCTACAATATGGACATAGTAAAATACCCATATGATTACTCTACGATTTATACAAATAAGTATCTTGCATAGTCTGGCCAATAGTAAACCTTAAATATATTTTAGGAATTTTACAGTGATATTTTCTTTACTCTATATTTGATATTTGATCTTTACTCTAACAAAGCTACCAAACAAAGTTGTTATTCCTCAACTGTGTGTATCCAAGTAAACTTACATGTAAATTTCTAAAATGTATCATTAGGAATTTTAAATAGTTTTAATATTTAATTTTATGTCCAAAGTAAGATAATATAAAGAGGTACACTAAGATAGGGCTTCTATCATAGCTCAGATGGTAAAGAATCCTCCTGCAATGCAGGAGACCCCAGTTCAATTCCTGGGTGAGGAAGATCACCTGCAGAAGCGATAGGCTACCCACTCCAGTATTCTTGGGTTTCCCTGGTAACTCAGTTGGTAAAGAATCTGCCTGCAATGGGGGAGACCTGGGTTTGATCCCTGAGTTGGGAAGTTCCCCTGTAGGAGGGCATGGCAACCCACTCCAGTATTCTTCCCTGAGAATCCCTATGGACAGAGGACCTGGCAGGCTACAGTCCTCGGGGTTGCAGAGAGTCAGACATGGCTGATCCACTAGGCACAGCACAGTAATCTAGAGAGGAACCTTTTGTCTATATGAGTGACTCAATCAACTATTATCACCAAAGATTCAATTGCAAAAACTGCATAAATCCTGCCCCCAATTGCCTTCAGCCTGTTCTAAATGCTAAGAGATTATTCCTTTTCTTAAAGTACATCACTGCTATTGTTAGCTATATTCAGCTCAGTCCTCCCTTTTCTAATAGGCCAAATGCATTAATTTCTGGAGCTACTTAAAGGAAGGAATAATTATTCTCTACTTCTTTTGTGATAAGTGTCAATTTTTTCCAGCGCTTACAGGATAAATAAGTCCTGCTGCATCAACAGGTTTTTCTACTCAGGGTCTCTTCCTCTGACCTCAGGAAGAATCTGGGAAATCATGCTCTAGTTTCCTCTGTGTTTTTCTTGGATACAAATGTCCTCATCTAATATTCTGTTAAAATTGCTATGATTTTATAGCTTGGAGGCATATAAAGAAAATATACACTGTAAATTTAAGTAATGAAGAATAACTGAAGATTCTTTTATTTTCAGTATTGACTGTAAAATAGTTTTATTCTGTGTAGTTTTTCACTGTCATTAGCTAAATTTATGTAACCAGCTCTTGTACTGATATAGTTCTATTCTCTCTTTGCAATCTATAATATCCTAGGATGGATATCATTTTTTTCAAGTCCTCAAGTAGTTCTAATAATATCTATAGGTACAATACATGAAGCTATCTAATAACAATCTAGGCATATATTTGCTTATTACATAAGACATAATGACCTATTTATTTTTTTATTAAATGTTATGTTAGTAACAAAATCAACATCCTTCATAACTGTATGAAATACTATTTCTAAAATCATTTTTAAAGATTTCCTTCTAAGTGTATCATAAAGTACATTTGTTTTACGGGTATGATAGTATTAATCCTTTAGCTATGGTTCCAAAACTTTAGCTGAACTTTTTTTAACATAGCTAAAATAAGCTATATTTTATTGCTACTGTTAAACTGATTTATTGTTTTAAATGTTATTTTTCATTAACCAGAGCTACAATATTCAGCGGGTTAGTCAACAAAACATATATTATTTACTCTGTGAATGTGGAAATAATATAAGCTAATATGAAGAAGTATATATTAAAAAGACAAATGTGACTGTTTTATATTGAAATAATTCTAGATACTACTCAATGCTTCAGTGTTTCTATGTAAATAATTAAGAGAAATGGCCTTTATAACAACAATGCAAGTCAGTGACTGATATTAAATTATCAAACAAAAGTAAAATTTGATTCCACATACTTTATTTCCTAAGAATGCAAATATACTTTGCACAAACTTTAAAAGGAAGTTTATATTTTAAAAATTCTGAATTAAAGAAAATATTCTTTTGTATAAATGTACTCTTTAATTCCATTTCTTATTTTCTTTTGCTTTGATCTCAGAGGTGACAGAATATTTTTTTATTCTGTTGGTGATATCATTTTATGTGAGTGATTCTAATTTGACTTCAAAATTTCATGTTTGCATTTATCAAGAAAGTGTCATTTAATGCTAGACAGAATAATAGATGTGATCCTCTTATATTTTTGTGGAAAGAGTTATACAGACCATTACTTGCCATAGTGACTGCATTTTATTCTGTTTAGAACATGTGAGAGAAAATGTATACTTCTTAGTATTTATAAAATAAAAGGTAAAGACTATAGGACAGAGACTTTTATTTAATTTCATGTTTTGAAGATTTTATTGTAAAACAATTTGGCTCATAGATCCAGAATATTTGTAGATTGCCATTTAGATTTCTAGCTTTCCCATGATAAAATACATATGATTTTGAAATATAAGAAAAGTTATCCGAGTGATTTTCCATATTTTTTTGTGATTCGCTCTACAAACCAAAGACTCCATGATTGCAATCCCATTATTCTGTTCTTTTGTTATAAAATGGCTATTTATAGCATAATTTTTAAGAATTTAGGCTACTGGGTCTTGAAGTTCTGGATTGAGCTTTACTTAATATTTTGATCATGTCAGACTACACTGGGCAATAGTCAAGTTAGCTCTCATAATAGCCAGAAGAAATGCCTCTAATCTAATTGGTCACAGGGCAGCTATCAGCAAAACCAATTTCTTTATAATTAAAAGGTGCTCCCGGGCACTGTAAAACCTTGGAAGTAGCCCAGGATTTGGGGGAAGAAGGAGGTTTTTTTTTTTTTTTTAGACAGCAACCACATGGAAGCAATTTCTGAAACACACTGATAAGTTTTGCTTTTGAATTTACATTAAAGCGCTCAATGGTTGGTACCTGTGAGAGCAGCTCACACTTCTAAACTGACTCATGTCCTGTAGAGATTAAGGACAGAGGCCTCTAGAAGATTAGCATGTCACTTGGCTTAAGTGGCATACAATCCATTTTATTGACATGGACTCCATCCTGCAAAACAAGCGCTTTTTGACTGAAACATAATGAAAATTTGGTGTGCCTTTATAGGCCAGCATATGATACGTTTTTCCACATTAGTGCTAGCTAATGTACGCAGTGTCTGTAAATGAAACCAGCAGTCCTCATTATGGATGGTGTGGAGGCATTTGCCTTAGAATACTAATTCAGTGGAATATACCCAAGGAGCTTTACATTACCTTTTAATTTTGCCCAAGTCTTGCTATGGTCCAAAGTTATTAAGCTATATTCATTGAATTCGGCAGGCTATTACTTTGCATTGTTACGATTCCTATTGCATCTTGGCATTCAATTGTGAGGCCAAACAAGCTTTGATTTGATTTCTAATTGTTTGTTTTCAGCAACCTGAACCTGGATTTGTCACTTCTGTGGGGAGCAAAAAGAACATCAGTGGATAAATAAAGAGTTTTCTCTTTTTATACTTTTAATGCCATTCTGACACAAACTATGGTTTGGATTCCACTTCTGTTAAGATAGGGCTGCATACGAGATGTGAAACATTACTGAATTTAAAATGTGCAACTACATTGGAGAGCTGACATTTTATAATGTTTTTGCCAGCTATCTGGACTCCATTATTATGAGGAAATAAGCCTGTGATCACACCTTGGAAAATAATTCCACCATGCTTTCTCTTTTGTTTTTGATCTACTACATAAAAATACTGCATATTCTGAGGTTGAAACAGACAAAATGGTGGCCTACCATGGCATTATGTGAAGATTTCATTAGAGAAAACATATGACACAGCATGAAAACCATCATTTCCACAAACTACATCCTCTATTTTTAAAAATTTGGAAATACATCATTAGAGACAGAGGGTAAGGAAAAAATAACATGTTGTACCACATTTATGTTAATCACTTTGTCACTGTAAGTTAAAACTTACATTACAATAACATGTTATTAAAACTGGGTCAAACATTTGCTAGAAAGGTTCTTTTTCAAGGATGTATTATTTTTTGCAATTCAATAATAATTTTCTGGTAATTTCTCATAATGAAACATATACTTTGTGTTTTGTTTTGTTTGTTTTCTCCTTCACTTCATTTGTTACATCAAACATGGAAGTTTATCCTCAAGGCTATTGAACATCTGAATACTTACAAGCAATTGCCACTGATTTAGTTGCTTCTGGTTTAGTTTCATCTATATATTCCCTCGGAGAAGGCAATGGCACCCCACTCCAGTACTCTTGCCTGGAAAATCCCATGGACAGAGGAGCCTGGTAGGCTGCAGTCCATGGGGTTGCGAAGAGTCGGTCACGACTGAGCGACTTCACTTTCACTTTTCATTTTCATGCATTGGAGAAGGAAATGGCAACCCACTCCAGTATTCTTGCCTGGAGAACCCCAGGGACGGGAGAGCCTGGTGGGCTGCCATCTCTGGGGTCACACAGAGTCAGACATGATATATTCCCCAGTGGTTCAGTCAGTAAAGAATCTGCCTGCAATTCAGGAGACCTGGGTTCAAGCCCTGGGTTGAGAAGATCCCCTGGAGGAGAACATGGCAACCCACTCCAGTATTCTAGCCTGGAGAATCCCCATGGACAGAGGATCCTGGCCTGCTGCAGTCCATGGGATCACAGAGTCAGATAGGACTGAATGACTAAGTACAGCACAGCATTAGAACCAAGGGCTTCCCAGGTGGCGCTAGTGGCAAAGAACCTTCCTGCCAATGCAGGACACATAAGATATGCAGGCTCAATCCCTGGGTCGGGAACATCCCCAGAAGGAGGGCATGGCAACCTATTCCTGTATTCTTCTCTGGAGAATCCCATGAACAGAGGAGCCTGGTGGGCTACAGTCCATAGGATCTCAAAGAATCAGACACAACTGAAGTGACTTAACAGACATGCATTAAAACCAAAGCTGGTGAGTGGAACAACTAAATCTGGACAGGGGAGAACAAACTAGCTTACTTGAAATGAACCCTCTGTGTTTGAAGGCCTTTCAATTTACCCCATTTGCAATAAACTCTAGAGAGCATAGGTGGCTACCTTCCTTGATTTTTCTTGGGATTTATCCAGATTTAGCTCATTTCAGAACTTTCATTTGATGCAGCTCATAAGAAATTTATCCTACAAGATTCATGGTCATTTGTGCATGTTTTCATTCAGTTCAGTGAACTAGTATACAGTTCTAGTACAATGTAATCAGAAGGGATATCACTGGACCACAGAGGATTCTGAGTTTTTCTGTAAGCTCTATTACAGGACAAATGCCACTTAACACCTCGACTCAGTTTCCCTCTCCATTCAATTGACTGGCTTTGTTATATAACATTTTCTGATAATAATTTCCCCTCACTTCCTGTCTCAAATGAAATCAGAGATACATTGAGTATAAGGATCAATAAGTATCATTATATGGATCAATTCATTATTTAGGCTAAGTTCATTAAACATCAAATCATTTAGCATCCTTGAAAGTTATCTGAGAAGTTCGCTCCAGTAATTTCATAAACCATAAATTATATAGTTAGAAGAATCTAAGACCACAATGCCTCTATGGCATTTTTAGGTCTAACTTTTAGAGGATACTTTCTTGTCTTTTGGAAGAAAATGATACAATGTTGCAAAAAGGGCACAAAGAAAGAGTTTGGAAGTGATTTAAACTCTTTAAGTCCCAGTTCCCTACCTGCAATGAATTGGATACACATATCACAGGGTGTTGTAAGGGTTGAATAATATGATATGCTAAAAGTTTAGGGCACAGCAGAACTTTTTGTTTCTCATTTTTTAACCTTTCCATACAAATATTTTCTTTCAAATTAAGGAGAAATATGGGAAATACTCTGGAACTCAAAAAGTTTGAGTACTGGTCTTACTTGAGAAGCTTTCAGAGAAATGATTAGGAAATACAGTATTTTCCCTCTCATATCAGTATTCATGTATGCTAGAATGAATCCATAGATCCATGAATCCATGTATCTATGAATCCATAGATTCATGGATACCATTTGTTGTGTTTAAGAAAAAAATTTTGATCCTGTAATATATTCCAAATATCATCATCCCCTGATTACCCCCCACCCAACCACTTCCTTCCAAAAAAGAAAATTCCTCCAGGCATTCACATGATTTTGCCAAATAATGGGAGAGGAAGATGGAGACAGGAGGAATAGGGAATTATCAGATGATGAGAAACTTCTGTCATTGTTCCCTTAAGTGATACAGTATTCTATACCTATTACAAGTTGAGTTGTAAATGCTGGTAAAAATGCATGTCCAAGATGCATATTTGAAGAAAAACCTTGCAAAATGCTTTTTATATGCACTGAAAAATTATGCAACACTCCTACATAGTAGCTTGGTAACAAGAATAAATTCTTGATAGACATAATATCTATCTTCTCAGAGAGAAGCTGAGGAGGGAAGCATTTACTTTTGCCCTTATATTCTTATATGTTAAAATTCTGAGCATTACTTTTCAGTTCAGTTCAGTTGCTCAGTCATGTCCAACTTTTTGCGAACCCATGAACCGCAACACACCAGGCCTCCCTGTCCATCACCAACTCTAGGAGTCCACCCAAACCCATGTCCATCGAGTTGGTGATGCCATCCAACCATCTCATCCTCTGTCATCCCCTTCTCCTCCTTCCCTCAATATTTCCCAGAATCAGGGTCTTTTCAAATGAGTCAGCTCTTCACATCAGGTGGCCAAAGTATTGAAGTTTCAGCTTCAACATCAGTCCTTACAAAGAACACTCAGGACTAACCGCCTTTAAGATGGACTGGTTGGATCTCCTTGCAGTCCAAGGGACTTTCAAGAGTCATCTCCAACACCACAGTTCAAAAGCATCAATACTTTGGCACTCAGCTTTCTTTATATAATTTCACAAAAGTAGAGGAAGCTTTATCACAGGAAAGGATTTTTCTTAACCTTATGGTTGTTTGGGTGGAAAGAAAGAAAGTGAAGTCTCTTAGTCATGTCTGACTCTGTGACCCTATGAACTTTAGCCTGCGAGGCTCCTCCATCAATGGGATTTTGCACTCAAGAAATCTGCGATGAGTTGCCATTTCCTTCTCCAGGGGATCTTCCTGACCCAGAGATCGAACCGCAGTCTTCTGTACTGCAGGCAGACTTTACCGTCTGAGCCACTAGGGAAGCCCTTTGAGTGGAGGGGTGGTCTTAAAGTGGTTGGAGGTACAGGTGTGGACTTGAGCCCTGATAACTTCTCCTTCACCCAAGATCTGGAAGTTGCTATATGAGGCAAGAGGAATAATTTTGTTCTTTATTCTTACAACAGAGTGAAAACTCAGGGAAGAGAAATAGCAGAATCTGTAAAGACCTTCTGCTGCTGCTGCTAAGTTGCTTCAGTCGTGTCGGACTCTGTAAAGACCTAGTAAGACAGAAAAAAGCTATCGGGAATTTAGAGTGATGGTAAAATCTCACAAACCTAGAATAGCCAATCAATACATAGTGAAAAATAAGTTTGAATGGCTACAAGACAAACCCTACTCTGTTATCTCTATTTTTTTTTTAATCTAAGTTTTTCATGGTATGGGGACCATCTCTCATCTATCTCTTTATATGTCTAATTAAGTATACATTGACATCAGTGAAAATAATTGTCTGGGATGACAAGCCACAAAATAAAAACAACATGTAATTAAGAGATCTGAGGTCACTGTGTATATCACAGGAACATGATTCTCTATATCAGAGAAATCCAGGAAAGTCAGTGAAATTCTCCAAGAGATGCAACTTTAGAGGTTTCACAGGGAAGAGAGGACACTTCTGTTTATGAGTTTCATTAAAAAACTAATAAAATTTAAGGTTCCATTTAAAAAAAAAAAAATTGGATACAAGTACCATGAACATGAAAAACAAACTGAACAATGATAAAGTATATAAATCTATTTTAAAAGCAGAAAATCACTCTAGGATCAAGAGGTGAATAAGCCTTTCTTGTAGGTAAAGAAAAAAAATTTAGGACCTAAAGGGTGTGGTTTTACAAAATGGAATAAGAATGCAAAATCATTATGGATTTTGGTACAGGGTAAAAATTTGGACCGTCTGTTGGACTTTAGTTTCCAAAGCTTTAGTAAGTTTATTTTTCCTTAGGAAACAAACTGTGTTTTGTATATTGTTTGAGAAGCAGCATTCATTTTTGAGAATGAGGACAAAGATAGGCCGTTGGCCCACCTGTATAAATTCCAGTCCAAAATCACAGCAGAATGGAAAATGTGCTATAAGTATTCTTAAATGTTTCTTAATTCAAAAAGTGCTTTCTTTAAGAAAGAAATGAGAAAGCTTAGTTAGTTAATATAGAAGGATAAAATGTTGATCTTGGAGAGACCAAATATATAACATCAATCATTTCTGAATTAAAATACAATGGAGATAGACTATTAAGAGTTGAATAGATAAAGACAAAACTGGACCTTTATTGCTAATAAGGTTAAGTGTTTAGATTGTGACTTAATTTGAGCACAAAAGATCTTCTAGACCCAGATAATCACGATGGTGTGATCACTCACCTAGAGACAGACATCTTGGAATGTGAAGTCAAGTTGGCCTTAGGAAGCATCTCTATGAACAAAGCTAGAGGAGGTGATGGAATTCCAGTTGAGCTATCTAAATCCTAAAAGATGATGCTATGAAAGTGATGCACTCAATATGCCAGCAAATTTAGAAAACTCAGTAGTGGCCACAGGACTGGAAAAGGTCACTTTTCATTTCAATCTCAAAGAAAGGCAATGCCAAAGAATGTTCAAACTAACGCACAATTGCACTCATCTCACATGCTAGTAAAGTAATGCTCAAAATTCTCCATGCCAGGCTTCAGTGATACATAAAATGTGAACTTCCAGATGTTCAAGCTGGTTTTAGAAAAGGCAGAGGAACCAGAGATCAAATTGCCAACATCCGCTGGATCAAGGAAAAAGCAAGAGAGTTCCAGAAAAGCATCTATTTCTACTTTATTGACTATGCCAAAGCCTTTGACTGTGTAGATCACAATAAAATGTGGAAAATTATGAAAGAGATGGGAATACCAGGCCACCTGACCCACCTCTTGAGACACCTATGGACAGGTCAGGAAGCAACAGTTAGAACTGGACATGGAACAACAGACTGGTTCCAAATAAGAAAAGGAGTGCATCAAGGCTGTATATTGTCACCCTGCTTATTTAATTTATAAGCAGAGTACATCATGAGTAACGCAGGGCTGGAGGAAGCACAAGCTAGAATCAAGATTGCTGGGAGAAATATCAATAACCTCAAATATGCAGATGACACCACCCTTATGGCAGAAAGTGAAGAAGAACTAAAGAGCCTCTTAATGAAAGTGAAAGAGGGGAGAGTGAAAAAGTAGGCTTAAAGCTCAACATTCAGAAAACGAAGATCATGGCATCTGGTCCCATCAGTTCAGTTCAGTCACTCAGTCGTGTCCGACTTTTTGCGACCCCATGAATCCCAGCACGCCAAGATTCCCCATCCATCACCAACTCCCAGAGTTCACTCAAACTCACGTTCATCGAGTCATTGATGCCATCCAGCCATCTCATCCTCTGTCATCACCTTCTCCTCCTGACCCCAATCCCTCCCAGCATCAGGGTCTTTTCCAATGACTCAACTCTTCGCATGAGGTGGCCAAAGTACTGGAGTTTCAGCTTCAGCACCATTCCTTCCAAAGAAATCCCAGGGCTGATCTCCTTCAGAATGGACTGGTTGGATCTCCTTACAGTCCAGGGGACTCTCAAGAGTCTTCTCCAACACCACAGTTCAAAAGCATCAATTCTTCAGCGCTCAGCTTTCTTCACAGTCCCACTCTCACATCCATACATGACCACTGGAAAAACCATAGCCTTGACTAGATGGAACCTTGTTAGCAAAGTAATGTCTCTGCTTTTCAATATGCCATCTAGGTTGGTCACATCTTTTCTTCCAAGGAGGAAGTGTCTTTTAATTTCATGGCTGCAGTCACCATCTGCACTGATTTTGGAGCCCCCAAAAATGAAGTCTGACACTGTTTCCATTGTTTCCCCATCTATTTCCCATGAAGTGATGGGGCCAGATGCCATGATCTTCATTTACTGAATGTTGAGTTTTAAGCCAACTTTTTCACTCTCCTCTTTCACTTTGATCAAGAGTCTTTTTAGTTCCTCTTCACTTTCTGCCATAAGGGTGGTGTCATCTGCATATCTGAGGTTACTGATATTTCTCCCAGCAATATTGATTACAGCTTGTGCTTCTTCCAGCCCAGCGTTTCTCGTGATGTACTCTGTATATAAGTTAAGTAAGCAAGGTGACAATATACAGCTTTGATGTACTCCTTTTCCTATTTGGCAACAGTCTGTTGTTCCATGTCCAGTTCTAACTGTTGCTTCCTGACCTGCATACAAATTTCTCAAGAGGCAGGTCAGGTGGTCTGGTATTCCCGTCTCTTTCAGAATTTTCCACAGTTTATTGTGATCCACACAGTCAAAGGCTTTGGCATAGTCAGTAAAGCAGAAATAGATGTTTTTCTGGAACTCTCTTGCTTTTTCGATGATCCAGTAGATGTTGGCAATTTGGTCTCTGGTACCTCTGCCATTTCTAAAACCAGCTTGAACATCTGGAAGTTTACAGTTCACATATTGCTGAAGCCTGGCGTGGAGAAGTTTTACCATTACTTTACTAGCATGTGAGATGAGTGCAATTGTGCGGTAGTTTGAGCATTCTTTGGTATTGCCTTTCTTTGAGATTGGAATGAAAACTGACCTTTTCCAGTCCTGTGGCCACTGCTGAGTTTTCCAAATTTGATGGCATACTGAGTGCCACACTTTCACACCATCATCTCTCAGGATTTGAAATAACTCAACTGGAATTCCATCACCTCCACTAGCTTTGTTCGTAGTGATGCTTTCTAAGGCCCACTTGACTTCACATTCCAGGATGTCTGGCTCTAGGTGAATGATCACACCATTGTGATTATCTGTGTCATGAAATCTTTTTTGTACAGTTCTTCTGTGTATTCTTTCCACCTCTTCTTAGTATCTTCTGCTTCTGTTAGGTCCATACCATTTCTGTCCTTTATCAAGCCCATCTTTGCATGAAATGTTCCCTTGGTATCTCTAGTTTTCTTGAAAAGATGTCTAGTCTTTCCCATTCTGTTGTTTTCCTCTATTTCTTTGCATTGATCACTGAGGAAGGCTTTCTTAACTCTCCTTGCTCTTCTCTGGGACTCTGCATTCAGATGCTTATAACTTTCCTTTTCACCTTTGCTTTTCACTTCTCTTCTTTTCACAGATATTTGTAAGGCCTCCCCAGACAGCCATTTTGCTTTTTCAGATTTCTTTTCCATGGGCATGGTCTTGATCCCTGTCTCCTGTACAATGTCACGAACCTCAGTCCATAGTTCATCAGGCACTCTATCTATCAGATCTAGTCCCTTAAATCTATTTCTCACTTCCACTGTATAATCATAAGGGATTTGATTTAGGTCATACCTGAATGGTCTAGTGGTTTTCCCTACTTTCTTCCATTTCAGTCTGAATTTGGCAATAAGGAGTTCATGATCTGAAGCACAGTCAGCTCTTGGTGTGTTTTTGTTGACTGTATAGAGCTTCTCCATCTTTGGCTGCAAAGAATATAATCAATCTGATTTCGGTGTTGACCATCTTCCATGGCAAAAAAATGGGGAAACACTGTCAGACTTTATTTTTTTGTGCTCCTAAATCACTGCAGATGATGGTTGCAGCCATGAAATTAAAAGATGCTTAGTTCTTGGAAGGAAAGTTATGATCAACATAGACAGCATATTAAAAGGCAGAGAAATTACTTTGCCAACAAAGGTCTGTCTAGTCAAGGCTATGGTTTTTCCAGTAGTCAGGTATGGATGTGAGAGTTGGACTGAACTATCTTCATAGAATCGATGCTTTTGAACTGTGGTGTTGGAAAAGACTCTTGAGAGTACCTTGGACAACAAGGAGATCCAACCAGTCCATCCTAAAGGAAATCAGTCCTGAATATTCATTGGAGGGACTGATGCTGGAGCTGAAACTCCGATACTTTGGCCACCTTATGTGAAGAGCTGGCTCATTTGAAAAGACCCTGATGCTGGGAAAGATTGAGGGCAGGAGGAGAAGAGGACGACAGAGGATGAGATGGTTGGATGGCATCCCGACTCAGTGGACATGGTTTGGGTAGACTCCGGCAGTTGGTGCAGACAGGCAGGCCTGGCGTGCTGTGGTTCATGGGGTCAGAAAGAGTCAGATACGCCTGAGGAACTGAACTGAACTGGGCTGGATTCAATATGGAATCCCAGTTCCTATCTTGATATATCTCACAAAGGAGCATGTTTAGTTTTAAGAATTTACATATCTCCTCATGAGCACTGTGTTACCCATTATGGATTATGGGAAAGTCTCTCTTATGGTTAAGGAATTGATTCTACCAGATGAGATATGTGCATCAATAATTGTGACCTAAAGATCAGGTAGCTCACTCCACCTAGATGAGAAGAAAATGAATGCTTAAGAAACCAGAGGGTTAGCCTAAAATATTGGTATTTAAAGAAGAAAATGAATACTGCATGGATAAATGTGAGAATATTCAAGTCATTGCTAAGCACACAATAGTTTTAAGGAAATGTATTTTAATTCCTCACACTCAACTTCCATACCTACTCCATTTTAACACTGATCTACTTGAAAATGCTATTTTTAAAACATACCTTCTTCATTTTACAAAAGAAAAGCATAACAGGCTTTCATCCAAAATTTCACTAAAAAGGCGTTGTTTAGGATCTGAAGTGTCCATGGTACCACCCAAATAACAAAGACACTGAGAAGGCAATATACTGAAGAACATCTAAAGGAATTATACCTAAAGTAGAAATAACAAGCCATGGGGTTTGTGTGTCTCCTGCTTCACAAGACCAATATAAACAATTTTCCAAAGTGCTTGTAGCAACCTGTCCCTTAGCTAGCAGTTTATAAGAGTTTTTGTATTTCAACATCCTTGCCAACAAATGTGGTGCATGTGCAGTGTTAGCTCATTGTGTTTTTAATTTGTATTTTTCCTGATAACTAATATAATTAGACATTTTCCCACCTGAGACATTTGAATTTTTATTTTCAGTAAAATGATTTGTGAGGTCTTTTCTCTACTTTGATACTGGAATATTCAGCTTTTTCTTACTCCTTTAGCATGCTCTTTGTATTTTCTAAATATTTGAATTCGCTAAGTATGTTTCAAATATCTTTATGTTCAGAGATATTGATGTTTATTTTTTATGAGTCTTTTGAAGAAAAGTACTTAATGTATCAGTTTTATCCATTAAGCTATCTGAAATTAATTTTGGTATAAGTAAGGTGTGGTAATTTTAAAAACCCATGTGAACAAATAATCCATCAATATTTAGTGCATAGTCTATCCAATCCACTGATTAGCAGTAACATCTCTGTTTAAACCATCTTCGATAAGTATGTGGGCCTGCTTCTTAGATTTTTATTCTGTTTCCCTGTTTTATTTGCCTTTCTTGTACAATTTTCATGCAATCTCTGACATCTATACCTTTTCAATAAGTTGCTACATTTGGAACTGGAATGGCCTATTCCTTCTTTCTCTTTAGGAAATCTTTCATCATTCTTAATGTTTTCCTCTTCCAAAAGAGCATTGTTTTTCTCTTTTATTGTTTATTGTTTGCTCTTTTATTAATAAACAAATTAATTGTTTATTCCAATTAATTTTGGAATAAAGTCATCAAATGGGAAAAGTATACTGTTGTGATTATAATTAGAATCATATTAAATCCATACCCCAATTTAGAGACAACTGTCTTTTTAATATGATTTTTAACCTATGATACAACTGTTTTTTCAAACCATTGTGTCTTTCAGTAAATAGTCTAATTTTCTGTAAAAGATCTTAGAGTACTTTTGTTCAACTTATTCATAATTTATTTTGTTTTTGATACTACTCTAAATATCTTTTGAGATCATGTATTATAATTGTTTCTTGTTGGTAAATAGAAGTCATTTGATTATAATATATTAACTTTGTGTGTGACAACTAGGTTATTGACATTGATACAATCTACTGGTCTTATTCAGCTTTCCCTTATTTTGCTTGTATTGGTTTGTTTGCATATATGTGTTTCTAGTTCCATGTAATTTTATTACACCTGTAAGCTTTTGTGTCTACCACTACAGTTAAGATGCAGAACAGTTTCATTACCATAATGATCCTTCTTGTTATTTTTTTTTTTATAATTAGATTCATCTCCCTTCATCCCTTACCCCAATTTCTAACCTCTGGAAATCAAAAATACATTCTTTATTTCTATAATTTAACATTCAAAGAAAGTTAAGTAAATTAAGTTTTACAGTACGTAATCTTTTAATACTGACTTTTTTCACACAACATAACTCCCTGGAGGCTCAAGGATTTTACATAATACTTCAATAGTTTGTTCTTTTTTATGTCTGGGTAGTATTCCATGGTATGGATGAACCACATTGTGTCTGGGCTAATTTCAGTGTTTGTCTGAAATAAAGTTACAATATACATCTATAAAAAGGTTTTATGTGAACAGAAATTTCCATTTCTCTGGGTTAAATGCTCAAGAGTACCAGTGCTATATCATATGGTAATCGCACATTTAGTTTAATTTTTTACAAAACAGAAACAGCCAAATTGTTTTTCAAAGTGGCTCTACCATTTTATTTTTCCCACCAATAGTACATGAATGACCCCCACTTTCTGTCCAGGTAGTTTGCAATGCTGCTGCTGCTGCTAAGTCACTTCAGTCATGTCCGACTCTGTGCGACCCCATAGACGGCAGCACATCAGGCTCCCCCGTCCCTGGGATTCTCCAGGCCAAGAACACTGGAGTGGGTTGCCATTTCCTTCTCCAATGCATGAAAGTGAAAAGTGAAGGTGAAGTCGCTCAGTCATGTCCGACCCTCAGCGACCCCATGGACTGCAGCCTATCAGGCTCCTCCACCCATGGGATTTTCCAGGCAGGAGTACTGGAGTGGGGTGCCATTGCCTTCTCCTGTAGTTTGCAATAGTTGCTCTAGAATGTTAGCTCTGGGGAAAGTCAGCCATTCTAAATGACTGCTCTGAAACTGACATGCTACAAAACACTCCAAGCCCATGGAGAAGTCTTGAAAGAGAGACAGCATGTGTAGAGACAGAAAAGTATCAGAGTGCCAGGACTATAAGAGAAGGTGCCATGCCATTTCCTGTGGAACAGATAAGTCAAGCTCTTCTTGAAACCCTGACTCACAAAATTAAGAACATAATAAAATTACAGTATTAAGACATTAAGTTTTTGGAGAAGGATGCAAATGGTAGACAGTTCAGAAAAATTATGTATAATTTTTATAGGCATTATAATTCTAAGGGATAATCTTTGATATTAACATTCTTGTTTTACTAAAGTACTTTTAACCATGAAAAGCAAAGTATTTCAATGTTAAATGTAAAAGTGGAAAAATGATATGAACACACAAGTCAAGAAACATAAAAGACTAATAAACATGAGTATAATGAATTATACAGCTTTGCTATTAATAGAAATTAAAACAAAAAATCCCAAAGACCATCCCCAAGAAAAAGAAATGCAAAAGGCAAAATGATTGTTTGAGGAGGCCTTACAAATAGCTGGGAAAAGAAGACAAGCTAAAGGCAAAGGAGAAAGGAAAGCTATACCCATCTGAATGCAGAGTTCCAAAGAATAGCAAAGAGAGATAAGAAAGCCTTCCTCAGTGATCAATGGAAAGAAATAGAGGAAAACAATAGAATGGGGAAAAAAAAGAGATCTCTTCAAGAAAATTAGAGATGCCATGTGAACATTTCATGCAAAGGTGAGCACAATAAAGGACAAAAATGGTATGGACCTAGCAGACGCAGAATATATTAAGAAAAGGTGGCAAGAATACACAGAAGAACTATATAAAAAAGATCTTCATTACCCAGGTAACCATGATAGTGTGATCACTCACCTAGAGCCAGACATCCTGGAATGCAAAGTCAAGTCAGCCTTAGGAACCATCAGTATAAACAAAGCTAGTGGAGGTGATGGAATTCCAAGTCCTAAAAGATGATGCTGTGAAAGTGCTGTACTCAATATGCTAGCAAATTTGGAAAACTCAGCAGTGGCCACAGGGCTGGAAAAGGTCAGTTTTCATTCCAATCCCAAAGAAATGCAATGCCAAAGAATGTTCAAACTACCCACAACTGCGCTCATCTCACATGCTAGCAAATAATGCTCAAAATTCTCCAAGCCAGGCTTCAACAGTACATGACCTATGAACTCCCTGATGTTAAAGCTGTATTTACAAAAGGCAGAGGAACCAGAGATCCGTCAAATTGCCAACATCCACTGAATCATCGAAAGAGCAAGAGAGTTCCAGAAAAACATCTGCTTCTGCATTATTGACTATGCCAAAGCCTTTGAGTGTGTGGATCACAACAAAATGTGTAAAATTCTTAAAGAGAGGGGGATACCAGACCACCTTACCTGCCTCCTGAGAAATCTGTATGCAGGTCAAGAAGCAACAGTTAAAACCAGACATGGAAAAATGCGCTGGTTCCAGACTGGGAAAGGAGTATGTCCAGGCTATACATTGTCATCCTGCTTATTTAACTTATGTGCAGAGTACATCATGCGAAATTCCAGGCTGGATGAAGCACAAGCTGGAATCAAGATTTCTGGGAGAAATATCAATAACCTCAGATATGCAGATTATACCACCCTCATGGCAGAAAGTAAAGAGGAACTGGAGAGCTGCTTGATGAAAGTGAAAGAGAAGAGTAAAAAAGTTGGCTTAAAGCTCAATATTCAAAAAACTAAGATCATGGCATCTGATCCCATCACCTCATGGCAAATAGATGGGGAAACAATGGAAACAGTGACAAACTTTATTTTCTTGGGCTCACAAATCACTGCAGATGATGACTACAGCCATGACATTAAAAGACAGTTGCTCCTTGGAAGAAAAGCTGTGACCAACCTAGACCTAGCATATTAAACCTAGCATATTAAAAAGCAGAGACATTACTTTGCCAACAAAGATCCGTCTAGTCAAAGCTATGATTTTTCCAGTAGTCATGTGTGGATGTGAGAGCTGGACCACAAACAGAGCTGAGCACTGAATAACTGATGCTTTTGAACTGTGGTGTTGGAGAAAACTCTTGAGAGTCCCTTGGACTGAAAGGAGATCAAACCACTCAATTTTAAAGGAAATCAGTCCTGAATTTTCATTGGAAGGACTGATACTAAAGCTCCCATACTTTGGCCACCTGATGTGAAGAACTGACTCATTGTAAAGATCCTGATGCTGTGAAAGATTGAAGGCATGAGGAGAAGCGGACAACAGAGGATGAGATGGTTTGATGGCATCACCAACTCAAAGGACATGAGTTTGAGCAAGCTCTGGGAGATGGTGATTGACAGGGAAGACTGGAGTGCTGAAGTATATGTAATATTTTGTGAATTCTACATTCTACACTTACAATAAATTATATATTTTGACATCTAAATGCAAATTTTACTACATTGTCTACATGTTAATTTTAAGCCATCAGCAATAATCATTACCAGAATAATAAATTATTAAATGTTTGAGATTCTTAGGCTGATATGAATGGGCTGAATATTTTAAGGAAAAGAAAAGTAAATGCTATGAAAATTTATTAGAATTGTTAAAACATGTAGAATTTCCTCTCATTCTGGCACCATAAGAGAATAAATTATCAGGAGATAAATGTTATAACCCTTTTCTCTGGTAACTTCATCAGGAATTAATTACCTAGAAAATAGTTTTCTGTTTAATACTGAAGAGTCTAAAAAAGTTCATCATCCTCCCCCTCTCCCCAAAGAGAATTCTGTATATTATTCTTCTTAGATTCTTTAATATAGTACTTCTGTTTCTTCCTGTGTATGTAGAAACAGATAAAATACAATACGCTTAACATCAACAGAAATATTGTTGTAACCTTTGCATATTTTCCATTGAGTTTTGAGCAAAAATGTTTTTATAGATATGTATCATTAATACTACCTTTTTATAGGCCTCTGTGACCAATATAGCAGCTGCAGCTTAAAAGAATTAGCACAGAAAAGAGAAAATGTTATCTCTTAAAATTTTGTTTTCCTTACTCGACCATAAATGTTTGTTAATGATTTTTTTATTACCTATTTTTCTTTTCTTTTCCTCTCTCTACTCTTCTCCTCATGGTATTCTGTGTTTACAGCACCTAATGTGTGAAAAAGAAAAGATAAAGGCTTGTATTTATTTACATAGCCCTTATACATTTATTAAGTGTTTCTTATTTTCCCATTATAAAACAGGACATCAACAGCAAAAGAACATTTAGTTCTATTTGGTAACATTGGTGGAATAAGACTTTCCTCCTTAATTCTGTCTTTTATTCTTTCATGTCAGAAATATTTATTACAAAATCTAGCATGGATAAAACACTCAACTAAATGTTGGGTGCATGATTCTGAAGAATAAAAAATTAATTTCATACCCCAATTAGAGATCATATCCTCATAGAGAAAATTGGCTTGAAATAAATATTTTTTTTTACATTCATTAAGAGTAAAAATAAATCTGATCAATGAAAAACTAATCTCTGTCAGTTAAAGGATTCTCAGTGCCTATAAGGTAGAAACAAGCCAGATGCTGAATAGAAAATATCTGTTTTTCAGACTAGACCCTAACACAGTTCTCTATTTCTTTTTTATTCTCAATGAGCATAGAAGTTGATATCCTGTAAAATGTCCTTAATAAGTACCTAAAATAAATTCATTGCTCTCAGGTTAAATTAATCGAGATTTCTTTTTTAGTCATCTAAAGGAAAGTATGGGTTCCTTAATAGTCAACACAATTCTTAGGTAAAAATTTTCTGAGGACATTGGTTGAAAGTATTTAGAGTTTTACTCATTAATTATAACATATGTTATTAATATATTATACAACCAAATAAGGCATATGGTTTAACACCCAACAGCTTGTAGCATATATGTTGTTTGGATTCTTTTAAAGGCAGTATCTTTCTGGTAAGAAAAATCTCCAGTATTATCTACCACACACACAAAAATAAATAAATAAAATAAAATCAGTGTAATCTCAACATATAAGTAGTGAGCTCTTACTGAAGTCATGTGGCAATTAAAACAAAAATAACAGATCAATACTTCAAAATAAATAGTTTCTCCTGTGAAAGTGTATATTCTGGTGCTATATTTGATTCTACTGCTGTTGTGATTGCTGTAACTCTTCAGAAACACTCATTTTAAATTCTCTTAGCTAACATTTATTAGTATTCAAAATGACTAGGCAGTGTCCTAAATTCTGTACTAATGTAAATTCATTCCATTTATAAGAGAAGCCTATGATTTAGGTGCTACTGTTATCCACACTTTAAGAAGAGACCAGATCTCAGAGAGGATACATACCTCGGTCAAGGTCTCTAGCTGGGAGAGCTGGGATTTGCTCCATGACATCTAGCTCCGGATTCTGGATATTTAATTATGAAGCTATGTCTTTCTATACAAACCTAGGGAACATTTTAAGTATGTTATCATTGGTGACAATTTTTTTGAGGATGATTTTGCTACTTGGAAAGAGCCAAATATAATTTAAAATTACATCTGGTAAAAAAACCTGGATATTCATGCTTGGCAACGACAGCCATTTGAAAACTCAATTTTTAAGAATGAGATGAATTTTTACATAGCCTGTAAACAGCTCCTATAACAATTCTAAAATAAGTAAAGTCAAAAAGAGTATTTAAGGAAAATTATTTTATAGTGGCACAGAGAAACTATTGCTAAAGTGAAAACCCACACTTAGACATAGAGTTTAAGTTCACTCTTTGTATACTCCTTTCTGGCACAGTGCCTACATTTTTAGTTTTGAATGTTTAATTGTTTAATAAATTACTTGTGTGTATCTTGCTTAGAACATTTCCTTGGCAAATTGTATTGTGAGGAAATATATAACTTGAAAATTTTATATAATTTCAGTATACAAAAAAGTAATATGAATTAATTTTCCATATTTAAATGTTACCATAAAAAAAGCATTTTTACATATCTAACCAGGTCTTTATAAAAATTATCCCTGAATAATAAGGAATAGTGAGATCATTTCAATTAAGATTCCTCCTGTAATAAAAAGAAAACAGCATGTTCAAACACAGTAATTTAGGATATTTTAATAAAGGGGTTATTTTCAAATGTTTAGGCAGTGTTAAAAGAAAACAAGAAGGTTTGAGACTTATAGTGGAAACCCCTCATCATTTCCAGGCCTCTTAGAGAAGATAAGAACTAACTGAGAGATAGTAGACATAACTATAGGAAGAAGCCATTTAGCAAGAACTGCAGCCTGAAATGTGGCCTTTGCTAACTTAAGCTCTGGATGGAGACAGTAAGCTGAGAAAATAAATAACTTAATGTCTTTCCTTCCTCTCACTCCTATTTCCTGTTGGTGCTTTCCGTTGGCTAAATTCAACTTCTTGCAGTCAGAGTAAAGGAGTTCTGCTGATGGAATGCACAGTGGTTCACATGCTCAGACACAGACCAAGTTGGAAAAGGGTAGAAAGTTGGTACAACAGGTCTCTTAAGTTGGGTTAAAGGTAAACTTCTTCTATGATATGAATGGATTGCCTCAGAGTTGCTTTCAAACTGTGTTTTGTTGTGGGATAATAAGTATGATGTCATATTAATTTCTGTGAAACAGGATTATTTTCATGTTACCCTTATAAAACAACCAGAAAAAGCAGTTTATTTTTTCCCCTCTGATTCATTTCCTTTATTCTATCTTGAATCTACTCAAGTTAGAAATTTCTCCCATTAATCCATTGAAATTGGGCCTGTCCATGTTGACAGCCTCCTCCACATTGCTAAATTCAACATTAGGCTTTCAATATTTGACCCAGTTGACTGGAAAAGGTCAGTTTTCATTCCAATCCCAAAGAAAGGCAATGCCAAAGAATGCTCAAACTACCTCAAAATTGCACTCATCTCACACGCTAGTAAAGTAATGCTCAAAATTCTCCAAGCCAGGCTTCAGCAATACGTGAACCGAGAACTTCCAGATGTTCAAGCTGGTTTTAGAAAAGGCAGAGGAACCAGAGATCAAATTGCCTTCTGGATGATGATCTTCTGGATCATCAAAAAAGCAAAAGAGTTCAAGAAAAACATCTTTTTCTGCTTTATTGACTATACCAAAGCCTTTGACTGTGTGGATCACAATAAACTGTGGAAAATTCTGAAAGAGATGGGAATACCAGACCACCTGACCTGCCTCTTGAGCAACCTATATGCAGGTCAGGAAGCAACAGTTAGAACTGGACATGGAAAAACAGACTGGTTCAAAATAGGAAAAGGAGTACGTCAAGGCTGTATATTGTCCTGCTTATTTAACTTATATGCAGAGTACATCATGAAAAATGCTGGGCTGGAAGAAGCACAAGCTGGAATCAAGATTGCCAGGGGAAATATCAATAACCTCAGATATGCAGATGATACCACTCTTATGGCAGAAAGTGAAGAGGAACTAAAAAGCCTCTTGATGAAAGTGAAAGAGGAGAGTGAAAAAGTTAGCTTAAAGCTCAACATTCAGAAAATGAAGATCATGGCATCAGGTCCCATCACTTCATGGGAAATAGATGACGAAACAGTGGAAACAGTGTCAGACTTTTTTTTTTTTCGGGGGGGGGGGCTCCAAAATCACTGCGGATGGTGTTTGCAGCCATGAAATTAAAAGACACTTACTCCTTAGAAGGAAAGTTATGACCAACCTAGATAGCATATTCAAATGAAGAGATATTACTTTGCCAACAAAAGTCCGTCTAGTCAAGGCTATGGTTTTTCCAGTGGTCATGTGTTGGGGGCCAGAGTGAGGTACTCCGCCCGTGACAAAGGTCATGAGGAAGGAGGCTCGACATACGCAAAGGCGGGATCGAGCCTCAGGAGTCCCCCTGGAAATCCTCGAGCGTCTACCCCCATAACCAGAGCCTGCCTACTTTACTACTTTGTGCTCTCACCTACATCTCTGACTTTACGGGGGGCTGTCCCCCACCACCTCTTTCGGAGAAGGAGTTAACCTAGAGCTCCAGTCAATAAAAACTCTTGGGTGTGACAAGAGTGTTTTAACCTACAAACTCCTCTGAAGGTTCTCTAGCCTGCCTGACAGGCTCGTCCAGCCACATGTGATCGCTCACAGCCTCCCAACCGTGAGAGGCACAAGATGCTTTAAACCTTCTAAAAACAGGTTCCTTAGAAAAGTTAGAAAACTATTAGTATAAGTATAATGGGCTAATTAGAAATTGTGTTGGTGAAGGGTTTTTCATTTGTTGAGCCAATGTTTGTTGCTAAGTCTCCATATCCCCTGCCCTTACACACATTAATGAATATATAGAAGAAATAAGTATTAACCTTTGATATTAATCACGTTAGACCTTAGGCTAAGTAAATTCTTTCCTTAACTAAAACCCACTACACCCTCACCCTGTAGGAAAGTAACTTTACTTGGGTGGCGTCTGTTTTGAGAATAATCAGCCCTGGAGAAATAAGTGTCCTGATTGACTGACCGCTGTCACAAGGAGAGGGTCGTAAATTGTCAGCAGGCCCCCCCTGGCCAGAAGATGATGTAACACCCCTAAGACCTCTGTATACATTTGTATGAAGCACCTGACTTTAATAAAGGTCAGGACTGCTGTCCCCACGTGACTTTTGTATAACATCTCAGTGTATAAAAACAGACTCTGGAAAATAAAGAATGGGGATCAGTTTCTCGAAATACTGGTCTCCCCATGTCGCTCTCTCACTCACTCTGGCTGAGTCTCCATCTGGAGCGCGGAACCCACCATGCTTACTAATTATGCCTGGGCTTCTAAGATCCGACCGGGGAGGCCTCAGTGTCTCCTCTCCTTCAGGAGAACGGAAGGACGCCTGCGGCCTACGTAAGTGGTGCAAATTTCTTGTCTTGAAGTTTTATTGGTCTCCCGCGTAAACCAAGCTACTCAGCCTCTTTTCTCCACTGAATTTTCCTACTGAGCTATCCTTATTCTATTACTCTTTATATCTCTAATTAATATCTAATTGAAACTATCGTATCCTGACCCTCGCCTATGCCGTCTCTCCTTCGAATACCCTGGATCAGCCGGGGCTGGTCCCCGGCAGTCATGTATGGATGTGAGAGTTGGACTGTGAAGAAAGATGAGTGCTGAAGAATTGATGCTTTTGAACTGTGGTGTTGGAGAAGACTCTTGAGAGTCCCTTGGACTGCAAGGAGATCCAACCAGTCCATTCTGAAGGACATCAGCCCTGGGATTTCTTTGGAAGGAATGATGCTAACGCTGAAACTCCAGTACTCTGGCCACCTCATGCGAAGAGTTGACTCATTGGAAAAGACTCTAATGCTGGGAGGGATTGGGGGCAGGAAGAAAAGGGGACGACAGAGGATGAGATGGCTGGATGGCATCACAGACTCCTTGGACATGAGTTTGAGTGAATTCTGGGAATTGGTCATGGCCAAGGAGGCCTGGCATGCTGCAATTCATGGGGTTGCAAAGAGTCTGACATGACTGAGCTACTGAATTGAACTGAACTGATCACTCAGGTAACCAGTCCATGCCACATCCTTTTCATCTCACTTGTGAAAATTATGCACATAAAGTTGACTATTTTATTTGAGTATCATCCTTTGAATGTTGATATAATTTATAAAAATATTCTTTCATTTTTGATACTGATATTTTGTATCTTGTCATTTCATGATCAATCTAACCAGAATTTTATTGTATTTTTAAACTTTTTTCAAAAGAGCAACTTTTGGCTTCATTGATTTATTTTATATTTTTTGTTGCTTTTTATTTTATTGATTTCTGTTCTTATCTGCATTATTTTCTACTTTGCTTTTGCCTAAAAAAAGTCTTTAAGGTGGAAACTTATACCAGATATAACCTAACTATGCCCAAATAGAGACTGCTACCTGTTTTTTGTGAATTAAATATTATTGGACCTTAGAAACATGGTCATTTATTTATGTATTATCTGTATCTGTTTTTATATAGACTGTGTAATTCTTTTAAAATAGTTATTATAATTATTTTACCCTATTAATTAACTTGGTTAGATTCCACCTCTGAACTTTCTCCATGCTATAGGTGACAACAGATTAATTCTTCACACAGTTCTTTCAGCTTCCAGTTGATGGTTTTATTTGGGCTACTGGAGTCTTCTCAATGTATGTGAAGTGGGCATGCCTGTATTGGGAGTAATTTTTAATGTAGATTTATGGGTTTAATCCTTTTGAGTCTCCCTCTCTTAAAGGATTCTCCCTCTATCTTCACATCTGATCTTCCAGATCTGAAATCTGTCTCCTAGCACTTCATATGCCAGTAAGCCTCTTCTTGTGCTGTCTGAACTGTGTGAAGAGTAAGCAGTACCTTCTAATAGACAGCAGCAAGCTCAAAATATTATTTTTGCACTTTCTGCCCTTCAGGAATAAAACCCTTCTAGGTCATCTATCTTGTCATCACTGTCCACCCTTTGGAATACTTTAAAAAAATGATTTGGTGACATATTATAATTATCTGTGGGAGGGTTAGTTCAATCAAGATATCCTGCCAGGACTAGAAGGGAGAATTATCTACCCTACAATTTTTTCTACTTACTTTTGATATTCTCTATGGAGGACAGTATAAATTATGCACATATTATTCCATCTTCAAAGAAAAGTGTGGTACTTAGTCTAAAGCAATATCATCTAACCTTAATCTACTACAGAGTTCCCACCTCCAGAAATCTTATTTGAGAAGATTTTAAAAACAGTTCTGCTAGGCTGATTAATGGACCTAAAATCTGTGTGATTTGTGCAGAATTGCTTGATACTGAAAATAAGAATATAACCTTAAAAAAATGTACTCTTTTCCCGCTCAACAGAGGGAAACGTGAGCAGTTTTCTTGGAAGAAAGATTCCTGATCCCAAACCCATAATGCCTCTAGTTATCTTAGCAATGGGATAAAGGTAAAAGTACAAGAGGATTATTGAAATTCAAATATTGAAGAAATAATATATTCAACTTCTGTAAATACATCCAACTTGTATCTTTATTTGTTTGATAGATAAGAAGTGATGTATTAGAATATAACACTTGTGAGGCTTACAAGTGGGTGGGGTAGAAGGTGCAGTGCCTCAGTTACTTAGGGGTCTACAGTTTTAAAATCAAAAGAAAAGTAGAGAGGGAGAACAGACCACCTTCTTCCATATTCTTGAGTAGATGACACACTTCCACCATCAGCTCCTTCTCCAGGTTGGGCAGAGGAGTTTTCTTGTACATACATGGTAAAGCCAGGACTGTCATGGTATATGGAAAAATTATTTCACATCTTAGTACAATGAAAGTCTTTAAGTTTGAAATGTCACCTTTCCAGTAATTATTGTTTCTTACGTGTGCAGAGAGCATGACCAAGAGGTCATTAACTTACTGAGTTCATTGGGCAAGATGTAGTGAGCCACAACTCTTTTACTGTTTTGGAGCATGTCTCATGCTTCTACTGCCTGGGTTTCATTGGTACGCAAGCCTGCTTAGTTTGATGGTTAAGCAAACTGGTTTCTTGAGTAATGATTAAATTACAGGGGTCTCCTTTACTCCTGTATTTTTATTTACTTACAATTCTATAGTGTAACTCATAACCTACATTGTCCTTTTAATCTGTCCCTAACAGTAGCATGTATCAATACTTCATTACTTTTTAAACTTTTTTTTAATTACTTATTTTAATTGGAGGCTAATTACTTTACAATATTTTGCAAAACATTGACATGAATCAGCCATCGGTGTACATGTGTCCCCCATCCTGAACTCCCGTCCCATCTCCCTCCCCATACCATCCCTCAGGGTTGTCCCAGTACACCAGCTTTGAGTGCCCTGTTTCATGCATCGAACTTGGACTGGTGATCTATTTTGCATATGGTAGTATACATGTTTCAATGCTATTCTCTCAAATCATCCCACCCTCACCTTCTCCCACAGAATCCAAAGTCTATTCTTTATATCTGTGTCTCTTTTGCCATCTCACATATAGGATCATCATTACCATCTTTCTAAATTCCATATATATGCATTAATATACTGTATTGGTGTTTTTCTTTCTGACTTACTTCACTCTCCAGGTTCATCCACCTCATTAGAATTGATTCAAAGGTGTTCTTTTTAATAGCTGAGTAATAGTCCATTGTGTACATGTACTGCAGCTTTCTTAACCATTCGTCTTGCGATGGACATCTAGGTTGCTTCCACATTCTGGCTATTGTAAACAGTGCTGCAATGAACATTGGGATACACGTGTCTCTTTTAATTCTGGTTTCCTTGGTGTGTATGCCCAACAGTGGAATTGCTGGGTCATGTGGCAGTTCTATTTCCAGTTATTTAAGGAATCTTCACAGTGTTCTTCATAGTGGCTGTACTAGTTTGCATTCCCACCAACAGTGTAAGAGGGTTCCTTTTTCTCTGCACCTTCTCCAGCATTTATTGTTTGTAGACTTTTAGATAGCAGCCATTCTGACTGGCGTGAAGTGGTACCTCATTGTGGTTTTGATTTCATTTCTCTGATAATGAGTGATGTTGAGCATCTTTTCATGTGTTTGTTAGCCATCTGTATGTCTTCTTTGGAGAAATGTCTGTTTAATTTTTTGGCCCATCTTTTGATTGGGTCATTTATTTTTCTGGAATTGAACTGCAGGAGCTGCTAGTATGTTTTTGAGATTAATTCTTTGTCAGTTGCTTCATTTGCTATTGTTTTCTCACATTCTGAAGGCTGTCTTTTTCACCTTGCTTATAGTTTCCTTCGTTGTGCAAAAGCTTTTAAGTTTAATTAGGTCTCATTTGCTTATTTTTTATTTTATTTCCATTACTCTGGGAGGTGGATTATAGAGGATCCTGCTGTGATTTATGTCAGAGAGTGTTTTGCCTATGTTTTTCTCTAGGAGTTTTATAGTTTCTAATCTTACATTTAGATCTTTAATCCATTTGAGTTTATTTTTGGGTATGGTGTTAGAAAGTGTTCTAATTTCATTCTTTTACACGTGGTTGACCAGTTTTCCCAGCATCACTTGTTAAAGAGATTGTCTTTTCTGTATTGTATATTCTTGCCTCCTTTGTCAAAGACAAGGTGTCCATAGGTGTGTGGATTTATCTCTGGGCTTTCTATTTTCTTCCTTTGATCTATTTTTCTGTCTTTGTGCCAGTGCCACACTGTCTTGATGACTGTAGCTTTGAAGTATAGTCTGAAGTCAGGCAGGTTGATTCCTCCAGTTCCATTCTTCTTTGTCAAGATTGCTTTCGCTATTCAAGGTTTATTTTATTTCCATACAAATTGTGAAATTTTTTGTTCTAGTTCTGTACAAAATACCATTGGTAGCTTTCTAGGGATTGCATTGAATCTATAGATTGCTTTGATCTCATTTTCACTATATTGATTTCACTGTACTCATTTTCACTATGCTGGTTTTCACTATATTGATTTTTCCAATCCATGAACATGGTATATTTCTCCATCTATTTGTGTCCTCTTTGATTTCTTTCATCACTGTTTTATAGTGTTTTTCTTTCATCAGTGTTTTTCTATATATAGGTCTTTTGTTTCTTTAGGTAGATTTATTTTTAAATATTTTATTCTTTTCATCACAATGGTGAATGAGATTGTTTCCTTAAATTCTCTTTCTGTTTTCTCATTGCTAGTGTATAGAAATGCAAGGGATTTCTGTGTATTAATTTTATATCCTGCAAATTTACTACATCAGTTGATTAGCTCTAGTAATTTTCTGGTGGTGTCTTTAGGGTTTTCTATGTAGAGGATCATGTCAACTGCAAACAGTGAGAGTTTTGCTTCTTCTTTTCCAAACATGATTATTTTTATTTCTTTTTCTTCTCTGATTCCTGTGGCTAAACTTCCAAAACTATGTTGACTAGTAGTCATGAAAGTGGGCAACCTTGTCTCATTCCTGACTTTAGGGGAAATGCTTTCAATTTTTCCCCATTGAGGATGATGTTTGTTGTGGGTTTATTATATATGGCTTTTATTATGTTGAGGTATGTTCCTTCTATGCCTGCTTTATGGAGGGTTTTTTTTTTTATCATAAATGGATTTTGAAGTTTGTGAAAGGCATTCTCAGCATCTATTGAGATAATTGTATGATTATTATCTTTCAGTTTGTTAATATGATGTATTAATTGATGTAAATAGATTGATTTGGGAATATTGAAGAATCCTTGCATCCCTGGGATATACCCACTTGGTCATGATGTATGATTTTTTTAATATGTTGCTGGATTCTGTATCCTAGAATTTTGTTCAGGATTTTTGCATCTATGTTCATCAGTGATATTGGCCTGTAGTTTTCTTTTTTTGTGGCATTTTTGTCTGGTTTTGTTATTAGGGTGATGGTGGCCTCATAGAATGAGTTTGGAGGTTTACCTTCCTCTGCAATTTTCTGGAAGAGTTTGAGTAGGATAGATGTTCAGTAAAGTTCAGTCGCTCAGTCGTGTCCGACTCTTTGTGACCCCATGAATCGCAGCACGCCAGGCCTCCCTGTCCATCACCAACTCCCAGAGTTCACCCAGACTCACATCCATCGAGTCACTGTTGCCATCCAGCCATCTCATCCTCTGTCGCCCCCTTCTCCTCTTGCCCCCAATCCCTCCCAGCATCAGAGTCTTTTCCAATGAGTCAACTCTTCGCATGAGGTGGCAAAAGTATTGGAGTTTCAGCTTCAGCATCAGTCCTTCCAATGAAAACAAAGGACTGATCTCCTTTAGGATGGACTGGTTGGGTCTCCTTACAGTCCAAGGGACTCTCAAGAGTCTTCTCCAACACCACAGTTCAAAAGCATCAATTCTTCAGCGCTCATCTTTCTTCACAGTCCAACTCTCACATCCATACATGACCACTGGAAAAACCATAGCCTTGACTAGATGGACCTTTGTTGGCCAAGTAATGTCTCTGCTTTTGAATATGCTATCTAGGTTGGTCATAACTTTCCTTCCAAGGAGTAAGTGTCTTTTAATTTCATGGCTGCAGTCACCATCTGCAGTGATTTTGGAGCCAAAAGAATAAAGTCTGGCACTGTTTCCACTGTTTTCCCATGTATTTCCCATGAACTGATGGGACCAGATGCCATGATCTTCGTTTTCTGAATGTTGAGCTTTAAGCCAACTTCTCACTCTCCACTTTCACTTTCATCAAGAGGCTTTTTAGTTCCTTCTCATTTTCTGCCATAAGGGTGGTGTCCTCTGCATATCTGAGATTATTGATATTTCTCCCAGCAGTCTTGATTCCAGCTTGTGCTTCTTCCAGCCCAGCGTTTCTCATGATGTACTCTGCATATAAGTTAAATAAGCAGGGTGACAACATACAGCCTGGACGTACTCCTTTTCCTATTTTGAACCAGTCTGTTGTTCCATGTCCAGTTCTAACTGTTGCTTCCTGACCTGCATATAGGTTTCCTAAGAGGAAGGTCACATGGTCTGGTATTCCCATCTCTTTCATATTTTTCTACAGTTTATTGTGATCCACACAGTCAAAGGCTTTGGCATAGTCAATAAAGCAGAAATAGATGTTTTTCTGGAACTCTCTTGCTTTTTCCATGGTAGGTGTTAACTCTTCTCTAAATTTTTGGTAGAATTCAACTGTGAAGCAATCTGGTCCTGGGCTTTTTTTGTTGGGAGATTTTTGATTACAGTTTTGATTACTGTGCTTATGATGGGTCTGTTAATATTTTATATTTCTTCCTGGTTCAGTTTTGGAAGGTTATATTTTCCTAAGAATTTGTCCATTTCTTCCAAGTTGTCCATTTTATTGTCATATAATTGCTGATAGTAGTCTCGTATGATTCTTTGTATTTATGTGTTGTTTGTGTGGTTTCTCCGTTTTCGTTTCTAGTTTTGTTGATTTGATTCTTCTCCCTTTTTTTCTTGATGAGTCTGCCTTATTGTTTGTCTATTTTATTTATCTTCTCAAAGAACCAGCTTTTAGCTTTGTTGATTTTGGTATGGTCTCCTTTGTTTCTTTTTTATTTCAATTCAGTTCAGTCACTTAGTCGTGTCTGACTCTTTCTGACCCCACGAACCACAGTACACCAGGCTTCCCTGTCCATCACCACTCCCAGAGTCCATGCAAACCCATGTCCATTGAGGCGATGATGCCATCCAACCATCTCACCCTCTGTCATCCCCTTCTCCTCCTGCCCTCAATCTTCCCCAGCATCAGGGTCTTTTCCAGTGAGTCAGCTTTTCACATCAGGTGGCCAAAGTATTGGAGTTTCAGCTTTAGCATCAGTCCTTCCAATGAACACCCAGGACTGATTTCCTTTAGAATGGACTTGTTGGATCTCCTTGCAGTCCAAGGGACTCTCAAGAGTCTTCTCCAACAATGCAGTTCAAAAGCATCAATTCTTCAGTGCTCAGCTTTCTTTATAGTCCAACTCTCACATCCATACATGACTACTGGAAAAATCATAACCTTGACTAGACGGAGCTTTATTGGCAAAGTAACGTCTCCACTTTTAAATATGCTTTCTACGTTGGTCATAACTTTCCTTCCAAGGAGTAAGCATCTTTTAATTTCATGGCTGCAATCACCATCTGCATAGTTTTGGAGCCCCCAAAAATAAAGTCAGCCACTGTTTCCACCGTTTCCCCATCTATTTGCCATGAAGTGATGGGACTGGATGCCATGATCTTCATTTTCTGAATGTTGAGCTTTAAGCCAACTTTTTCACTCTCCTCTTTCACTTTCATCAAGAGGCTTTTTAGTTCCTCTTCATTTTCTGCCTTAAGGGTGGTGTCATCTGCATATCTGAGGTTATTGATTTTTCTCCTGGCAACCTTGATTCCAGCTTGTGCTTCCTCCAGCTCAGCGTTTCTCATGATGTACTCTGCATATAAGTTAAGTAAGCAGGGCTTTTTCATTTATTTCTGCCCTAATTTTTATGATCTCTTTCCTACTAACCCTGGGATTCTTCATTTCTTCTTTTTCTAGTTGCTTTAGGTGTAAAGTTATTTATTTGATTTTTGTCATGTTTCTTGAGGTAAGATTCTATCGCTATGAACCCTCCCCTTACCATTGCTTTTACTGAATCCCATAGGTTTTGGGTTGTCATGTTTTTATTTTCATTTGTTTCTATGCAAAAAACTAAGATCATGGCATCTGGTCCCTTCACTTCATGGCAATTTGATGGGGAAACAGTGGAAACAGTGTCAGACTTTTTTTTTTTTTGGCAGCTCCAAAATCACTGCAGATGGTGATTGCTGCCATGAAATTAAAAGATGCTTACTCCTTGAAAGGAAAGTTATGACCAACCTAGATAGCATATTCAAAGCAGAGACATTACTTTGCCAAAAAAGGTCCATCTAGTCAAGGCTATGGTTTTTCCAGTGGTCATGTATGGATGTGAGAGTTGGACTGTGAAGAAAGCTGAGCACCGAAGAATTGGTGCTTTTGAACTGTGGTGTTGGATAAGACTCTTGAGAGTCCCCTGGTCTGCAAGGAGATCCAACCAGTCCATTCTGAAGGAGATCAGCCATGAGTATTCTTTGGAAGGACTGATGCTAAGGCTGAAACCAATACTTTGGCCACCTCATGCGAAGAACTGACTCATTGGGAAAGACTCTGATTCTGGGAGGGATTGAGGGCAGGAGGAGAAGGTGATGACAGAGGATGAGATGGCTGGATGGCATCACAGACTTGATGGACATGAGTTTGGGTGAACTCCGGGAGTCCATGATGGACAGGGAGGCCTGTCGTGCTGCGATTCATGGGGTCACAATGAGTTGGACATGACTGAGCGACTGAACTGAACTGATGCAAATTTTGATTTCTTTTTTGATATCTTATGTGATTTGTTGGTTATTCAGAAGTATGTTGTTTAGCTTCCATATGTTTGTATTTTTAATAGATTTTTTCCTGTAATTGACATCTAATCTCACTGCCATTGTGATCCAAAAAGATGCTTGAAATGATTTTATTTTATTTTTATTTTTTGAATTTACCAAGGCTAGATTTATGGCCCAGGATGTGCTCTATCCTGGAGAATGTTCCGTGAGCACTTAAGAAAAAGGTGAAATGCATTGTTTTGGGATGAAATATACTATAGATATAAATTAGATCTAACTGCTCCATTGTATCATTTAAAGTTTGTGTTTCCTTGCTAATTTTCTGTTTAGTTGATCGATCCATAGGTGTGAGTGGAGTATTAAAGTCTCCAACCATTATTGTGTTACTGTTAAATTCCCTTTCATACTTGTTAGCATTTTCCTTACATATTGCGTTGCTCCTATGTTGGGTGCATATATATTTATAATTGTTATCTCTTTCTTGGATTGATCCTTTGATTATTATGTAGTGTCCTTCTTTTTCTCTTTTCATGGACTTTATTTCAAAGTCATTTTATCTGATACAAGTATTGCTACTTCTGCTTTCTTTTGGTCTGCATTTGCATGAAATATCTCTTTCCAGCCCTTTACCTTCAGTCTGTATGTGTCCCTTGGTTTGAGGTGAGTCTCTTGTAGATAGCATATATATGGGTCTTGTTCTTGTATCCATTTAGCCAGTCTTTATCTTTTGGTTGGGGCATTCAACCCATTTACACATAAGGTAATTGTGATAAGTATGATCCCATTGCCATTTACTTTGTTGTTTGGGGTTTGAGTTTATACAGCTTTCCTGTGTTTCATGTCTAGAGAAGACCCTTTGACATTTGTTGAAGAGCTGGATTGGTGGTGCTGAATTCCCTCAGCTTTTGCTTGTCTGTAAAGCTTTTGATTTCTCCTTCGTATTTGAATGAAATCCTTGCTGGGTATAGTAATCTGGTTGTAGGTTTTTCTCTTTCATCACTTTAAGTATGTCCTGCCATTTCCTTCTGGCCTGAAGAGTTTCTGTTGAAAGATCAGCTGTTATCCTTATGGGAATCCTTGTGTGTTATTTGTTGCTTTTCCCTTACTGCTTTTAATATTTGCTCTTTGTTAATTTGATTAATATGTGTATTGGGGTGTTTTACCTTGGGGTTTTCCTGCTTGGGACTCTCTGGGTTTCTTTGACTTGAGTGGCTATTTCCTTCCTCATTTTAGGGAAGTTTTCAACTATTATCTCCTCAAGTATTTTCTCATGGCCTTTATTTTTGTCTTCTTCTTCTAGGACTCCTATGTTTAAAATGTTGGGGCATTTAACATTGTCCCAGAGGTCTCTGAGGTTGTCCTCATTTTTAATTCTTTTTTTCCTCTCTGCTTTATTTCCACCATTCTATCTTCCACCTCACTTATCCTATCTTCTGCCTCAGTTATTCCACTGTTGGTTCCCTCCAGAGTGCTTTTGATCTTAGTTATTGCATTATTTATTATTAACTGACTCTTTTTTACTTCTTCCAGGTCCTTGTTAAACATTATTTGCATCTTCTCAATCCTTGTCTCTAGTCTATTTATCTGTAACTCCATTTTGTTTTCAAGATTTTAGATCATCTTTACTATCATTATTCTGAATTATTTTTCAGGTAGACTCCCTATCTCCTCCTCTTTGGTTTGGTTTGGTGGGCATTTATCATATTCCTTTACCTGCTGAATATTTCTCTGCCTTTTTATCTTGTTTAGATTGCTGTGTTTGGGGTGGCCTTTCTGTAGGCTGGAAGTTTGTGATTCCTCTTTATTATGGAGCTTGCTCCCTGTGGGTGGGTTGGACTAGTGGCTTGTCAAGGTTTCCTGGTTAGGGAACCTTGCATCTGTGTTCTGGTGGGTAGTGCTGGATCTCTTCTCTCTGGAGTTCAATGAACTGTCAAATAGTGATTTTGGGCATGTCTATGGGTTTGTCGTGGCTTTGGGAAGCCTGTATTTTAATGCTCAGGGATGTGTTCCTTTGTTGCTGGAGAATTAGCATGGTATGTCTTGCTCTGAAACTTGTTGGCTCTTGGGTGGAGCTTGGTTTCAGTGTAGGTATGGAGGCTTTGGGATGAGCTTTTGTCTATTAGTGTTCCCTGGAATCAGGAGTTATCTGGTGTTCTCAGGTTTTGGATTTGAGCCTCCTGCCTCTGGCTTCCAGTCTTATTCTTACAGTAACCTCAAGACTTCTCCATCCATACAGCACAGGTGATAAAACATTTAAGTTAATGGTGAAAAGATTCTCCACAGTGAGGGACACCCATAGAGGTTCACAGAATTACATGGAGAAGAGAAGAGGGAGGAGGGAGATGAAGAGGGAGGAGGGAGATAGAGGTGACCAGGAAGAGAAGGGGGGAAGACAAAAGGGAAGAGATCAATCTAGCCAGTAATCAGTTCCCTAAGTGTTCTCCACAGGCTGGAACACACAGAGATTCACAGAGTTAAGTAGAGAAGAAAACGGGGAGGGAGGAGATAGAGGTGAGCTGGGGGAGAAAAGGGAGAGTCAGAAAGGGAGAGAGCAGTCTAGCTTGTAGTCACACCCCTAAGTGAAAATGGATACTGAAGATTAGATTCTTAATGGTACAAAATTGATAACAAATACCAAAAAGCAAAGATTTTAAATCTAGAGTAGAGGTTAGACTCTCAAAAATACAATATTAAAAATACAAAAGAAAATCAATCACAAAATTTATAATATATATATATGAAATTTGCTTTAAAAATAGGGTCTTTATTTTTTGCAAGGTAATAGTAGGTTATAAAAATAAAAATTTAAAGAATAATAAAGAACTTAAAAATTTTTTTAAAATTAAAAATGATAATAGTAAAAATATATCTAGGAATTTCTCCGGAGCTGTTGTGGGCAGTGTGGGGTCCGTTCAGTTTGTTCAGTTTCAGATAGTTCCTTGTTCCAGCTTGTACTTCTTCTCAAAGTTTATAGGCCCCTTCCAATGCTTTGTCAGTGTTAACTACAAGGTTTTAATCTGTTTTACCTGTCTGTCCTAGAGTGGTTCCCCCTTCTTTGTTTATTTTGGCTTTCTCTGTTTGTAACTCTCTTCAGTTTCTAATTTCCACCCTGACACAAGGGGGCGAAAGTGGTCACTTATTTAGGCTCACGTGTTGTGGGGAGGGAGGAAAACTGCAAACAAATATCACTGGCATGTGTGGGGAGGGCTCGCAGTGAATGGACCACACTGGGTTTGCCCCAACTCACAGCAGCATGTGCTTTCCAGTTCTACACTGCTCAGGCTCCAGGTTGCTCTGCAGGGTTACTGTCCAAAGTGAGCCCTGCATTTCGTGTACTACCCAGGTCTACGCTGCACAGGTTCAGGTTCAGGTACTCCATAAGGCCACAGACTAGTTTGGGAGTGCATTTTGTGCCCTTCCCAGGCCCAAGCAGCTCAGGCAACTAAGTACTTGGCGAACACACTGTCCCAGGTGGGTCGTGCATTTAATCACCTCCCCCCGTCCCAGCTGCTCCGTTTCCTGAGTGTGCCACGAGAGCACCATCTCAGGTGTGCTGTGTGTCTCCTCTGGGGAGCCGATCTCAAGCTGCGATGACATCTCCTTCCCTCCTGGCAGATATCAACCATCCAGAATCCCAGGAAGATATGGTTACCAACTGGGAGCCTGCTCACAGTTTGGTGGAGGATGCTGGTCTCTGGGGCCGAGATTGCCCCTTGCCTTCTGGCTCTGGCTTTCGTGTACCTCAGCCTGCAGTGGTGGCGAGGGGCCTATATGCAGCTGGCTAGCTCTCCTTTGGTATTTGCTCAATCCTTTGTTCTGTGAGAGGGCCAGGCTGCACCTTAGGTTGAGAGCCTTTTGTGGGAAAGTTTCTCTCTCTCTCTTTTTTTTTCTCTCTTGCTGTCCCACAGTTTGGGTTGTTATCTCACGTTAACTCCCTCAGATTGTCCCTTGGGCATTCAGGCCCGGTCCTTAGCCTGAGCATGCAGCCGGCGCCTCCCTGTCCAGCCCCCACTCACTGGTGGTGGATGCGAACATCTGGGCTACTTCTCTGCTGGGGTTGTAGTTAGGCGCATATTCTATGGGTGTTTATTTTTTTTTCCCCTCCCAGTTATTTTCCCCTTTGAGATTCCAAAACACCCCACAGATCCATCAGTGAGAGCGTTTGCTGCTGTTTGGAAACTTCTCCTTCATGACTCCCTCCCCAGGACAGGTCTCCATCATTAACTTTTGTCTCTCTTTTTGTCTTTCACATTTTGTCCTACTTCCTTTCGAAGAGAATGGGTTGTCTTTCTGAGTGCCTGGTGTCCTTACCAGTGTTCAGAAGTTGTTTTGTGGAAGTTGCTCAGCATTCAGATATTCTTTTGATGGACTTGTGGGGGAGAAAGTGGTCTCCCCATCCTATTCCTCCACCATCTTGGGACCGCCCCCTGTATCTTCTTTTTAACTAGATAAGTATCATCATTTCTTTAGAGTTAAGATGAATGTACCTTTTTTTTTTTTTTTTTAATACAGAGTGATCTTAAATCATGCCAAGGTATCCAAAGGCACAGAATAGCAAGTCCTAATTAGTAATGTTTCTAATCCTTTAGAATATTTGAATGGTAATTTTCTGTTCAGAGATAATCCTCCTGTTGGGTTCTTTTTTAATTTTATATTGAAGTATAGATGATTTACAATGTTGTGTTAGTTTCAGGTGTATTGTGAAGTGATTCAGTTTTACATACCCCTATATCTATTCTTTGTCAAATTCTTTTCCTGTTTAGTTTATCACAGAGTATTGAGTACAGTCCCTGGTGCTATACAGTAGGCTCTTGTTGATTATTTATTTTATATACAGTAGTAAGTATGTTAAGGATCCCAGCTTCCTACTTTATCCCTCTCCCAGCCCACATTTCCCCTTTAGTAACCATAAGTTTGTTCTCTAAGTCTGAGTCTGTTTTGTAAATGAGTCCATTTGTATCATTGTTTTAGATTCCATATATGACTGATATCAAATGATGATTGTCTTTTTCTGTCTGACTCACTTCATTTGGTATGATCATCTCTAGGTCCATCCATGTTGCTGCAGATGGCATTATTTCAATCTTTTTTGTGGCTGAGTGATTCCATTATGTACATGTACCACCTCTTCTTTATCTCTTTATCATCAATGAACATTTATGGAGATTCCTTAAAAAAAAAACTAAGAATAGAGCTACCATATGATCCAGAAATCCCCTCCTGGGCATGTATCCAGAGAAAACCATAATTCAAAATGACATACACACCAAGGTTCCTTGTAGCACTGTTTACAATAGCCAATACATGAATGGTAATTCTTTTAGCTTCCATGATCTAGATGTTAAAACTGTGGATTAGATCATTTGAGTAATTAATCCAAAATTACACAGATATTCTGGGACAACAGTAGTATTAAATTAATCTTTATACTTTCTAGGCCTTGTTATTTCCACCTACCATAATATTTTTTTTCTATCTTCCTTCCTACATTTGATTTTTGCTCTATTTTTATAGTTTTTATATTTCAGTTCATAAACCTAGGAACAATAATTGAACTCTTCCCTCCTCCCCCTCTCTTTTCCCAATCAATTTTGAAATTCTACATTATTTCCCCCAAAATTTGCCCTGAATCCTATTCATCCCTATCATCTTTCATATGAAGTATCAAAAGAGCCTGTGCTACCTGTATTTCTATCTTACAGTCTTTTTAGCATAATCTCCTTAAAAAAAAAAAAAAAGCAGAATCAACAGAATCATTTTCTCTCTCCTAATTAAATATTTTGACTAATTCCTTATTTATACATGCTAATGTCCAGAGTCATTGAAATGTCATTAAATTTCCTTCAAAATCTGCTTCTTCTTCTACATTAAGTTCTGTTTCTTCTTATGACCCCTTTTTCCCACCCACCATTTTAGAGTTCTGATGATTCTGAAATAACTCCTCTCACTGCTGAATGTGTTAGTTCAAGTTATTCTTTAACACTGTAATGTTTTTTCTCTTTTTCAGCACTCACTTAAACTCCATTTATTTTTGTGATTCTGTGATTCTTTCCCACTGATGTTTTTCAGACATTAATAATGGGAATACCTTTTGAATTGCTACTCAAGTTGCCTGTAATTTTCATGTTAAGTAACCATCTTGAGATTTACATTTCTAGACTCTCTATGTCCATTCATTCACTTCTACCAAAAGGAGATAAGTTACTTTTGTTGTGGTTTAGTCAGTAAGTCCTGTCTGACTCTTTGTGACCCCATGTACAGTAGCCCGCAAGGCTCCTCTGCACGTGGGATATTCCAGGGAAGAAACTGGAATGGGTTGCCATTTCCTCCACCAGAGGATCTTCCCAAGCCAGAATTGAAACTGCATCTCCTGCATTGGCATGGGGATTTTTTACCAGTGAGCCATGTGGGAAGCAACTGTTGTTGTTCCTTTGTTGGGGAACCAACTTTACTAAACAGTTCATTTAATAAGAATAAAGTAGGCGTACTTGGGAATATCTTTCTCCTTTCTTTGTGACCAAACTGTCTATAAGAAGCATGCATGCTGCTCTGTTATTCTGTTACCAGACCTGGACTTGGGTCTACTTATATGATGGACAGCAAAGACAGTCCTCTGACATCAGGTTGTGGTGAAGGAAAGTACAATGTTTATCACAGGGTGCTGAGCTTATACATGTTATAAGAGTATAATATTATCATGCTCAAAAGACCTGAACATCCCAGTAACTTTCAGGGAATGGTTTTAAAGGCAATGTGAGGCAGGGGATTGCAGGATGATGATCAGCTTGTCCTAAATTCTCAAGTTGATTAGCATCAAGGTGAAATTTCAAGCATCGTCAATATTCTGGTTTCAATCCCTCTAATGTCTATGTGCTTGAAATCAGCAGTTTTCATCTGGAGGGGCTCTGCTTCCTATAAAAACAACTTAGGAATGTGTGTCAGACCTTTATCTGTCTCTTTCACAAAACTGAGAGTTTGGTAACTCTGGTTTGTGGCTGATTTATAGTCTGAAGTGTTACTAGTTTCTCGGCCCAACAGTTACTCTTTGTTTCTACATGTTCACATTTCCAAACCATTAACTCTTGAGTCAGTCTTCTGAGACTCGGCAGAGGGCTGGGAGACTTATTTCAAAGGGGAGGGGCACAATGCTAGCATATGGTTTCACTTCCTGCTGTAAATTTTGTAAGAAAACTCCCCAAGTGTGAAGAGCTACAGGTATACAGCCCTGCCTGTGAGAAGTGCAAAAAATTAATGAACAGAAACCTTAGTTCAATAGAGCAAGGAGACCAGAAGGGGAAGTTTTCATGCCCTGTGATGGTAGCAGACCCAAACAGGAAGAAGGAAAACTCCTCTTCTTTCCTTAAAAGAACTAAGCCGATGAGAAACTCTATAGGGCTCTACTGGCTTCCCAATTTCATTTTCCCCTTTAAAAAGTGTTCTCCTTCCCTTGCCATGGAGGGACTTGCACATGGCTAGCCATGGTTGCAGACCTCAAGTAGAAATTCTATGTTCATCCCAACCATCTTTGCTGAGAAAATATAGGGTAGTCTACTTATTGTAGGTCAATACATGATGTTAAAACTACTTCATCTGGAAATCAGTATTAGGGATCCACTGGAACACAACAGAAGCCACATTCTCCAGCATCAGCTTTATCACTAACAGAGCTGTCATTTCTTTTCTATCTGCTTTATTTTCCCTCTTTTAATTGGAGAAGGAGTGTTAAGTCTTAGATTTTTTTAAACCTCTAAAATAGTCCAATATTTACTAGTACCTCCAATGTTTTGGCATCAAGTGGTAGATGGAGAACTGAACTCAGGTCTGACTCTGAGCAATCTTCACTACTACCCAAAATGGTGTTTGACATAAAGAAGAAAGCAGCAGATAAAAGTTAATAACCACTGATACAGGGCAAGTGTGTAGGTATTAATATATGGTTGTTGAGTGTATAGGAGAAAGCAATGGCACCCCACTCCAGTACTCTTGCCTGGAAAATCCCATGGACGGAGGAGCCTGGAAGGCTGCAGTCCATGGGGTCGCTAACAGTCGGACATGACTGAGCGACTTCACTTTCACTTTTCACTGTCATGCATTGGAGAAGGAAATGGCAACCCACTCCAGTGTTCTTGCCTGGAGAATCCCAGGGACAGGGGAGCCTGGTGGGCCGCTGTCTATGGGGTCACACAGAGTTGGACACGACTGAAGTGACTTAGCCATTGAGTGTATAAATGAATTAATGGGATGACCATCTAATGTCAAAAGTGGTTTGTTCACACATTTACTGGGTTTTTGGTGTATATTCTATTGAGAACCTTAATTCATGCAAAGACTTTTGAAAAATGCATTAATTCCAAAGAACTTATAATAAAAAATAAATAAGGACCTCTTCTTTTGTTTTTAGTCTCAAATGATGAACTAAATAAGCAATAAAGTCTTGATACTTGGATATTTTCACAATGTTTCATTACCTCAAATTATATTATCTGGTTTTATGTCATTATCATTCATACTGTAGACAATAAATTAGCATTTAGTATATTGGTACTATTTACAAAATTCAGACACTCAACTGTAACAGTTAGTCAAATGCTAAAGCCTGTAAAGCATTCCTAAAGTGGTTCCTGAAGTGCTACATACACTGGCAGTATTAACATGGACAAAGAAAAGCTTCTCAGATCATATATTAAGGTATAAAATATTTAGGAAGTGTGCAATTCTTAAATGTTTCTGAAAAAACTAATAAAATTTTATTTACTTATGTCTGTGTATGAAGAGCTTCACAAAAATTAATTCAATCTGAAAACATGTATTTTTATAAAAGCTAACGAGAATTTATTTAAATTTACAAAGTTTCTGTTCTTTTTAGACAAACTCTCCTCTCCTTTTGTTGCCTTCCTTTTTGAATTTCATAAAACAAAGATAATTAATCTCAGATTAATACTAAATGTCACTTGTGTCTTACTTCTGTCCCACCAATGCTACAATCTAGTGTAAAATAGACACAGGCTCTGAGAATGACATATCTCCTCTTAATCTAAGTCCCTCTACATTTACCTTTATTAAATATGAATTTTCAATAACCTTTATTTGAAATAAGAAAATGAACATCTTTACATTTAAAAAAGTACTCTGTTTTCCAAACTTTATCTATTAAGCACACACCTCAAAAAAGAAAGAAATGTGAAGGAACTTTGGCATATCATCCTCATACCTGGAAGAAACCTAGAGGAATTGATTTTGGAATATCAGCTCTTTGTAAATGATTTGTACCTTTCCTGGCACTCTTTCAGATCCTGAATACATCGTTGTAATAATCAACAATGGTGTCTTTGCACTGCTGCCATGTAACCCGTGGCATATCAGCTAGAAGGTTTGCAGTAGATAAGACAAACTGAGAGTAACAGTTCTATCCAGGGCAAACATTACTGTGTAATCACAACCTGAGGTCTTCATTTAGCCAATTTTTAGAGCAAGTGTTTAGTGTTTCCTCTTGTTCTCCCTTTAATCACTACCATACTATTATGCCCTCACTATGGGCTAAGTACTGTGCTAAATGCTTAATTTTTAATTATTAAATAATTTTTCTTATGGAAAGGAAATTAGTACATAAATTAAGAGAAAATGAAGAGCTAATTTTCCTGTTCTAACTCTCAATGCATAGTCAAAACCTTAGAGTAAGCATTTTGTATTTTAATAATTTTTTGATTGTCAACATTACAAAGAAAATGCAAGAATAGTACAGAAAGCTCCCAGAAGCCCTTCATCCAGATTCACTAATTCTTACATTAATTTTGTTTTTGTCTTCTATGAATCTATTTGTACATACACATAAGATTATTTCTAAACTATTTGGGATTAAGTTGGGGATATTGTACTCCTTTACTTCTCACTATTTAACATGTATTTTCTAAGAACAAATATATTCTTATATATTAGATACAATACAATTATCAAAGTCCCCAAACTTAAAGTTGTTACACTGTTATTATCTGATCTGCAGTGCATATTCTCATAGTATCCCCTAACCCAGACACATTGCTAGTTAATTACAGTGGGGAAAGAGTAATTTGACGGTGGAGACACCTGACATGCATCACACTAAATGATTAAAATTAACATCATTAATACTGTAACAATTTGTACACAAGTCTGACAGTTTATGCTTTCTGAAGTGATGACATAACACCAAGTCTTGGAAATCCTGCCAAAAATGCAACCTGAATCCAAATAAGAGAATATATCAAACTAATCCAAATTGAGAGGCATTCTGCTAAATAACTTGTTGTATCTGTGAAACATGTCAAAGTTTAGAAGATGAAGAATAGGTGACAAATTGTTCCAAATTAAACACTTCCTTTCAATTAAGTGGTAATTCTTGTAAGTGCAAGTGCAATACTCCAACTGTTCCCTTTATTTATTTACTTATCAGTGTACTGTTGTCTGCCTTCCTCCTCCTATTTTTTTTTTTTATTTTGGCAATTTTGTTTTTCTTGTTTTTTAAATAGTTACCTTTAATTAGTTTAAATACAGTTCTTTTACATCCATGTCTTGATCTACATAAATGTTGCTATATATAGATCTTCAAATATAAAAGAGAACATTTGGATAATTAATAGTCCTTTCTCTGTGTGTGTCAGTTGTATTGTTTTCTTTTTCTTTTAAATTTAGGTCACAACATTTATATTCTATTATCTAGCTAAAATTAAATTTATCAGGGTTTTTCTATATGTTACTTCTAAAAATTAAACATTGATAAACAGCATTACAATATATAGTTCTAAAAAAATTATTCATTATAAAAACTAATTGATGTAATTGGATCAACTGCCATTTGCTTTCTCCTGAGAATTTCTCCAAACTTTTCCTTTTTGTACTTTCTTATTTTTCAATGCTTCATAATTTTATTTATTTACTATTTTTTCTTTATATATTTTCTATGACTCAGTGTAGCTTTTTAAGAGTGTAGTAGTTCTGTGTAATGAATCTGCTGGCTTGAAGGAGAATTTCTCACTTTATATGTATGTTATTCTCAAATACGTATGTATTCTCAAAAACTAAATGATGCTACTGTAAAGAAGTAGAAACTTAGACTGTGGTATTATTTATCTAATGTTTCCTGTTTTTGCTTTATAATTCCAGTATGTTCTTCAATTATAATCTTACCTGATAATAAATAATTAGAAATTTATGCATTCATTTCTTACATATATATATACGTAAATTATCTACAAGATAGCTAAAATGTCAAGGGATTTGTTGTTGAATTCCTACCATTGAGTTTAATGTTTCTAACAAAGTCTGTAGATTTCATAACATTTTTTTGTTGTTATCTGGCACAGTCATGGACTCTGTCTCTTCCCTCAACTTGTTTTTATCAATTCCTAAAGTACTTAAGATTTCCAATAGAAAAGAGAGCCAGAGAGTGAGAAAGTAAAGAGTGAGAGAACAAGGGAGGGCAAGAATAAGATAAACCAGAGTGAAGAGATAGATAAGTGGATAAGTAATTATTAGAAGGTGGGTCTGTGTCTAGTGGTTCACCACAGCTTCACTTTGACGTTAATATGGGTTTAATATGAGATCCAGTGGCATTCTTCCAAGAGTCTTGTAGAAATCTGTTGGGCTTATGACTGAATAAATAATGTGCAGAGGTGAAGACCTTAATGTCTTTTGAAGGTGACAGGGTCTGCATTTGTTAGTGAGCCATTGTGTCTTGTTAGAAGCATGACGTTGTTACTGGATGGAGTTATGAATATACTCACAAGAGTAGGTGTGAACACTGAATAGCAGACGGTGGCCTAGGGCAGTTGTTTAACATTGTCTTTATTTGCTGGGATATGGTGGAGCACTGACTTTCTGTTCTTGTTGCTGTTTAGGTGCTAAGTTAGTCCTTAACTCGTGTCCCACTCTTTGTGACCCCATGGACTGTAGCCCACAAGGCTCCTCTGTCCATGGGATTTTCCAGGCAAGAATACTGGAGTGGGTTGCCATTTCCTACTCTAGAGGATCACCCCAACCCAAGAATTGAACTTGTGTCCCCTGCATTGACAGGCAGATTTTTTACCACTGAACCACCAGGGGAGCCCCTGACTTTCTGTTAGATTTCACCAATATAAGCCTGTCAGAAAGTGGAAGCATGAAGAGAGAGGAAGGGCCTTTCTTCTCCCCACTGCCTCATAATGTGGCCCTTGCAGATGCAGCCCTGATCTTATTTTTTATTCCCAGAATCAGCTCCATCATGTCCTTTCAGTTATGAAAGAGCATCAAAGAATTACATTTAAATTGATAAAGAAAGTGAAGTCGCTCAGTCGTGTCCAAGTCTTTGTGACCCCATGGACTGTGGCCTACCAGGCTCCTCCATACATGGGATTTTCCAGGCAAGAGTACTGGAGTGGGTTGCCATTTCCTTCTCCAGGGGATCTTCCCAACCCAGGGATTGAACCCAGATCTCCCACATTGCAGGCAGATGCTTTACCGTCTGAGCCACCAGGGAAGCTCTTAAACTGATAAAGATATCCATAAAAAGAAACAAGAATAACAAAGTGTGCCAAAATTAAAAAGTATGAAGAAGAGGCAGTAAATAGTGCACTGATAAAGGGAAAAACTGAATTATCATATTTTCATTTATAAGAAATACCACTTAACCAACACTTATATAGCACCATATATATTTTCAGAAGTCTGAGCCTCAATTCCATAGAGTCTGTTCTCTAAAGAATTGTCACTCCATCTCCATAAAAGTATTCAAAGGGTATATTTAGTAATTACATCTTTTTTTCAAAATGTTCATATTATAGAGATTTTTTCCCCAAGACATTAGTGACACAGTAACAGTATTTCCTTGGAAACTCTATAATTTTTAGAGGAGTTTGACTTCAGATAAGGTATTTAACTTAGTTCTAAGACTTTAAACCAGTTACTCAGAGGTGGAAGGTTACATGGAGACAAACACTCCAGTCATGAAAATGAAGGTCATATATCAAATTGACTTGGTATTAAATTTGTAGAAAGAGTGGTTTAAAAGTTGATCATCTTCATTCTGGGGTATCTTGAAAATTCCCATGCTACTGAAGTATTTAAATGGAAGATAAATGAAAAAAATAAGTTCAGAGAACTATCGGAGAAGGCAATGGCACCCCACTCCAGTACTCTTGCCTGGAGAATCCCATGGGTGGAGGAGCCTGGTAGGCTGCAGTCCATGGGGTCGCTAAGAGTCAGACAAGACTGAGTGACTTCACTTTGACTTTTCACTTTCATGCATTGGAGAAGGAAATGGCAACCCACTCCAGTGTTCTTGCCTGGAGAATCCCAGGGACGGGGGAGCCTGGTGGGCTGCCGTCTATGGAGTCGCACAGAGTCGGACACGACTGAAGTGACTTAGCAGCAGAGAGCTATGTTTCTTAAACTCTGGTTTAATATCTTCCAGTAACAAAGGAAATTTATAACAAACTTCTTATAAAACAAAATTACCTGGCTTCTTTTATCTACTGTAATTTTCTATCAACTATGTTACAACCAGAAGTTTTATCTAACGCAAATAAATTAATTTACAAAGAAACTATTCAAGTTAATCTAATTTTACTCTGTTCTTTCTGGGAATATACTGCTAATGAAAATCTTAAGTGAAAAACAGTCACTAAAACCCCTTTAAAAGTTGAAAATATGTACAGTATTACTTGAGTAACGGGTACTATTTGCTTACTAAAATAAAGATTTTCTATATTTCTCCAAAATTCCATCTATACTGCTGAATATATAAAATACAGACATCTATAAAATTATCAATTCTAGAGAAAAATGTTTCAAAAATAAGTACTTAAGCAGTTTTGCAAGGTAAAGTTGACTGAATTTTGAAGTGCTAGGATCATTATATAAAGAATAAAAAAACTCATCCAAAAATAAGATAAACTCTTTAAAATTGGGAAGTTATTTCATCATTCCACAAAAAAATGTGATGTGGTTTACAAAAATGCATAAAATATTTTCAAAAAGTAACATTAAAATATTAAAGAGTTTAAAAGAAGGAAAATACAAAGAGAAAGCCAATAAACCTAAGGATAAAGATAGCACATAGGAATTTATGATGTTTGATCCTAATATGGTTTTTTGGAAATAGGACAGTCATTTTATTAAACATTATGATTCCTTGAGCTTTTCCCTCTTTTTACTATAGTCTGAGGATATTACCTTCAGTTAACCTAGAAGGAAAGTTATGACCAACCTAGATAGCATATTAGAAAGCAGAGATATTACTTTGCCAACAAAGGTCTGCTGGTCAAGGCTATGGTTTTTCCAAAAGTCAGGTATGGATGTGAGATTTGGACTGTGAAGAAAGCTGAGCACCCAGGAATTGATGCTTCTGAACTGTGGTGTTGGAGAAGACTCTTGAGAGTCCCTTGGACTGCAAGGAGATCCAACCAGTCCATCCTAAAGGAGATCAGCCCTGGGATTTCTTCGGAAGGACTGATGCTGAAGCTGAAACTCCAATACTTTGGCTACCTCATGCGAAGAGTTGACTCATTGGAAAAGACCCTGATGCTGGGAGGGATTGGGGGCAGGAGGAGAAGGGGACGACAGAGGATGAGATGGCTGGATGGCATCACTGACTTGATGCACATGAGTTTGGGTGAACACCGGGAACTGGTTTTGGGCAGGGAGGCCTGGTGTTCTGCGATTCATGGGGTCACAAAGAGTTGGATATGAATGAGAGACTGAACTGAACTGAACTGAACCTAAAAAGTGGGCTTCCCTGGTTCAGTGGTAAAGAATCTGCCTGCAAAGAGGGAGACGCAAGTTTGACCCCTGCGTCAGGAAGACACCCTGCAGAAAAAAATGACAACCCACTCCAGTGATCTTGCTTGGTAAATCCCATGGACAGAGGCTCCTGGCAGTCTGCAGTCCACAGAGTCACAAAAGAACTGGACATAACTCAGGGGCTAAACAACAACAGCAAGCTGGAAAGCCTGTCACCTGAAACAGCTGTACACAACTTGATTGCCAACTTCAGCTCTTACATTCTGACAGTTACCTCAGCATAAAAAAAAATCAGTAACTATTTGGTATTTTTAAAGCCTTTCTACATTTTAAGCTAGCATAGAATAATGTTATTAATGGACTATATAAATATTTAAAGTTAAAATTGTAAGCATATCCTATTTTCTCCCTTGGATACCAAAAAAAAAAAAAGTAAAGAAAAGGAATAGTTTTGAGAAAGTCATGCTTGACTCTTACCCAGAAAATGCTGAATAGTACCTGCTTTTTATGTTCTAAAACTTATTTTCTTAGTATTCAGGATAGCGGAAATAAATGAAGGGTGAAAATTCAGAAATGGACAGTCGGTATTATATGACTATTCAAATTGGGTACAGAATTGGTTCCCCTTCTCAATGTAGGTTTCTCACAAACTAAAAGTGAATATTAGGATGGACTGATGAACAAAACACGATGTCAAAGTTATTAACACATCATATAACACATTATAGTATAGCTCAAAGTACAAGAGTTGCCCATTATATGAAAATTGGGGAATGCAATTTGGATTCCACAGAAAAATGAAACTTTCTTCTCTTTTACCCTCTAACTCACATCCACTAAATCCAATGGAGTCTAGATTATAGAATTCTCTTCTACAAAAACTGAATCTGAGTTGCAGACATTTACCTGAATAGCTGCATGGGGGATTGTAACAGCTAACAATTCTTTCTGTAACAGGGAAGAAAGTATAAAAGAGGAAAAAAGGCCTGGCTGGGCCTGTCAGAATCCTGGCAGTTTGCATAGACTTAAATGCAGAGGATTTCTGGTAGACTGGAAGGTAAGAAACAGTCTGCTGTTTCTTTCTGCTTTTTAGATAGATTACAAATTCATTTGCAACAACATAGAACTAAAGAGGATTATGCTTAGTGTAATCAGTCAGAGAGAGATATATACTCTATGTTATAATGCATATGTGGAACCTAAAGAAAAAAACAAAGGAGAAACAAGACTCACAGATACAGAGAACAAACTAGAGGTTACCAGCAGGAAGAAGAAAGCAGGGCCGGTAGTGGGAGGGGTGGGAGGTGAGAGCCCATCAAGATCCTGGTATGGGATTAAGAGATACTAACTACTACAGATAAGATGGCCAAATTCAAACTTAAATTGAAGACAGTGGGGAAAAAGACTAGATCATTCAATATGACCTAAATCAAATCCCTTATGATTGTACAGTGGAAGTGAGAAATAGATTTAAGGGACTAGATCTGATAGACAGAGTGCCTGATGAACTATGGGACAGAGGTTCCTGACACTGTACAGGAGACAGGGATCAAGACCATCCCCATGGAAAAGAAATGCAAAAAAGCAAAATGGCTATCTGGGGAGGCCTTACATATAGCTGTGAAAAGAAGAGAAGTGAAAAGCAAAGGAGAAAAGGAAAGATATAAGCATCTGAATGCAGAGTTCCAAAGAATAGCAAGAAGAGATAAGAAAGCTTTCCTCAGGGATCAATGCAAGGATATAGAGAAAAACAACAGAATGGGAAAGACTAGAGATCTCTTCAAGAAAATTAGATACCAAGGGAATATTTCATGCAAAGATGGGTTCAATAAAAGACAGAAATGGTATGGACCTAACAGAAGCAGAAGATACTAAGAAGAGGTGGCAAGAATACACAGAAGAACTGTACAAAAAATATCTTCACGACCCAGATAATCATTATGGTGTGATCACTGACCTAGAGCCAGACATCCTGGAATGTGAAGTAAAGTGGGCCTTAGAAAGCATCACTACGAATAAAGCTAGTGGAGGTGATGGAATTCCGGTTGAGCTATTTCAAATCCTGAAAGATGATGCTGTCAAAGTGCTGCACTCAATATGCCAGCAAATTTGGAAAATTCAGCAGTGGCCACAGGACTGGAACAGGTCAGTTTTCCCCCAATCCCAAAGAAAAGCAATGCCAAAGAATGCTCAAAATACCGCAAAATTGCACTCATCTCACACACTAGTAAAGTAATATTCAAAATTCTCCAAGCCAGGCTTCAGCAATACGTGAACCGTGAACTTCCAGATGTTCAAGCTGGTTTTAGAAAAGGCAGAGGAACCAGAAATCAAATTGCCGACATCTGCTGGATCATCAAAAAAGCAAAAGAGTTCCAGAAAAACATCTATTTCTGCTTTATCGACTATGCCAAAGCCTTTGACTGTGTGGAACACAATAAACTAGAAAATTCTGAAAGAGATGGGAATACCAGACCACCTTATCTGCCTCTTGAGAAATCTCTATGCAGGTCAGGAAGCAACAGTTAGAACTGGACATGGAACAACAGACTGGTGCCAAATAGGAAAAGGAGTACGTCAAGGCTGTATATTGTCACCCTGCTTATTTAACTTATATGCAGAGTACATCATGAGAAACGCTGGGCTGGAGGAAGCACAAGCGGGAATCAAGATTGCTGGGAGAAGTATCAATAACCTCAGGTATGCAGATGACACAACCTTTATGGCAGAAAGTGAAGAGGAACTAAAAAGCCTCTTGATGAAAGTGAAAGTGGAGAGTGAAAAAGTTGGCTTAAAGCTCAACATCCAGAAAACTAAGATCATGGCATCTGGTCCCATCACTTCATGGCCAATAGATAGGGAAACAGGGGAAACAGTGTCAGACTTTATTTTTGGGGGCTTCAAAATCACTGCAGATGGTGACTGCAGCCATGAAATTAAAAGACGCTTACTCCTTGGAAGGAAAGTTATGACCAACCTAGATAGCATATTCAAAAGCAGAGACATTACTTTGCCAACAAAGGTCCGTCTAGTCAAGGCTATGGTTTTTCCAGTGGCCATGTATGGATGTGAGATTTGGACTATAAAGAAAGTTGAACACTGAAGAATTGATGCTTTTGAACTGTGGTGTTGGAGAAGACTCTTGAGAGTCCCTTGGACTGCAAGAAGATCCAACAAGTCCATCCTAAAGGAGATCAGACCTGGGTATTCAATGGAAGGACTGATGCTGAAGCTGAAACTCCAATATTTTGGCCACCTCATGCGAAGAGTTGACTCATTGGAAAGGACTCTGTTGCTGGGAGGGATTGGGGGCAGGAGGAGAAGGGGGCTAGAAAGGATGAGATGGTTGGATGGCATCACCGACTGGATGGACATGAGTTTGGGTAAACTCTGGGAGTCTGAGTGAACTCCAGGAGTTGGTGATGGACAGGGATGTCTGGCGTGCTGCGATTCATGGGGTTGCAAAGAGTCGGACATGGCTCAGCGACCGAACTGAACTGAACTGAACAGATAAGATAGAGAAGAAGCAAGGATGTATTATACAGCATGGGGAGCTATAGACATTATTTTGTAATAAATGTAAATCGAATCTATGAAAATATTGAATCACTATGTTGTACACCTGAAACTAGTATAATATTGTAAATCAAATATGGTTCAATTAAAAAAATTACGCCCCACAATTATACATACTATATGAGTCAGTTTTCACCAATTTCACAATCAAATCAATCATTTTCCTTCCATTACAAAGGAATGAGGGAGTGTGGGGAAGAGGAATAGAGAATATCCTGACTGATATAGACCCTCCTGAGGAATGTAGTTTAAGCTGTCTGCTCTCTAAAATAATGAAAGATAGAGGCCATATGATTCCCCCACCTTACCCTCATACACAATAGCATGATGTTAGAATCAACTAATATATTATGCTTATTGGAATGGAAACAATTATATTTTAAAATTCCTTCAATGTTATGAACATGTCATATTTTAGATAATTGGGAAAAATACTTTTAAAACACATTTAACCTTTATTTAAAGTAAAACCTAAAAACTTTTAAAAAGTCATTCAACTTCAAAAAAATTAAAGTTTACTTGGTTACTAAGTAGAGGCTCTAAGATATATTGCAACAAAAATTATTGCTTTTAGTTGACCTGTTCTAAATTAGAATGTTTTTGCAGTTAACCATGAAATTAGCTAGGGCTTCCCTGGTAGCTCAGTGGTAAAAATCAGCCTGTCAATGCCAAAGAATACAGTCCACGGGGTTTAAAGAGTTGGAAACACACACACACACACATGAATTTAGATAACATATAGCCGGGACTTGACATGCCACAAGAAAAACATGGCATAACAGGGCCCAAGTTCTTGTCCTGGTTCTGTGAAAAATTGCCTAAACTATGTGATATTAGGCAGTAAATGTGGGTTTAAGTTTCATCATAGTTATTATTTTGTTTTTTTTTTTTTAAATGAAAAAAAGTATTCAATAGAATAAGGTCATTTCCAATTTCAGTTCCAGCTTCAACATTTAGGTAAACATGTGTGTCTTGGTCATTTTTATTATTGAAAAATCATACTTAAAAATAGCTATTAGTCCACATATAATTTTTTCCAAGAATATAAAAAAGGTTTAAAATAATTTTTTTTTAAAATCTGTTTTCCTTCTATACCTCCATCGTCAGAATTACATACATAGACTTATACTACCTCTACCCCTTACCTCCAGGAGTTGGTGATGGACAGGGCGGCCTGGTATGTTGCAACCCATGGGGTCACAGAGTCAGACATGATTGAGCAACTGAACTGAACCGAACTGAACCCCCTACCTAGTATCACAATGGAGATATGGATCTGCAATTGCACTTTTTTTACATAATAATAATGTGTTTTGTTTCCTTATCTATTGTATGGATACAACATGATGCATTCAAACATCATTTTCAGATCAAATCAGATCAGTCGCTCAGTTGTGTCAGACTCTTTGCGACCCCATGAATCGCAGCACGACAGACCTCCCTGTCCATCACCAACTCCCGGAGTTCACTCAGACTCACATCCATCGAGTCAGTGATGCCATCCAGCCATCTCATCCTCTGTCGTCCCCTTCTCCTCCTGCCCCCAATCCCTCCCAGCATCAGAGTCTTTTCCAATGAGTCAACTCTTCGCATGAGGTGGCCAAAGTACTGGAGTTTCAGCTTTAGCATCATTCCTTCCAAAGAAATCCCAGGGCTGATCTCCTTCAGAATGGACCGGTTGGATCTCCTTGCAGTCCAAGGGACTCTCAAGAGTCTTCTCCAACACCACAGTTCAAAAGCATCAATTCTTTGGGGCTCACCTTTCTTTACAGTCCAACTCTCACATCCATACATGACCACAGGAAAAACCATAGCCTTGACTAGACGGACCTTTGTTGGCAAAGTAATGTCTCTGCTTTTGAATATGCTATCTAGGTTGGTCATAACTTTCCTTCCAAGGGGTAAGCATCTTTTAATTTCATGGCTGCATTCACCATCTGCAGTGATTTTGGAGCCCAGAAAAATAAAGTCTGACACTGTTTCCCCATCTATTTCTCATGAAGTGGTGGGACCAGATGCCATGATCTTCGTTTTCTCAATGTTGAGCTTTAACCCAACTTTTTCACTCTCCACTTTCACTTTCATCAAGAGGCTTTTGAGTTCCTCTTCACTTTCTGCCATAAGGGTGGTGTCATATGCATATCTGAGGTTATTGATATTTCTCCCTGCAATCTTGATTCCAGTTTGTGTTTCTTCCAGTCCAGCGTTTCTCATGATGTACTCTGCATATATGTTAAATAAACAGGGTAACAATATACAGCCTTAACGAACTCCTTTTCCTATTTGGAACCAGTCTGTTGTTCCATGTCCAGTTCTAACTGTTGCTTCCTGACCTGCATACAAATTTCTCAAGAGGCAGATCAGGTGGTCTGGTATTCCCATCTCTTTCAGAATTTCCCACAGTTTATTGTGATCCACACAGTCAAAGGCTTTGGCATAGTCAGTAAAGCAGAAATAGATGTTTTTCTGGAACTCTCTTGCTTTTTCTATGATCCAGCGGATGTTGGCAATTTGATTTCTGGTTCCTCTGCCTTTTCTAAAACCAGCTTGAACATCAGGAACTTCACAGTTCACATACTGCTGAAGCCTGGCTTGGATAATTTTGAGCATTACTTTACTAGTGTGTGAGATGAGTGCAATTGTGCGGTAGTTTGAGCATTCTTTGGCATTGCCTTTCTTTGGGATTGGAATGAAAACTGACCCTTTCCAGTCCTGTGGCCACTGCTGAGTTTTCCAAATTTGCTGGCATATTGAACGCAGCACTTTCACAGCATCATCTTTCAGGATTTGGAATAGTTCAACTGGAATTCCATCACCTCCACTAGCTTTGTTAGTAGTGATGCTTTCTAAGGCCCACTTGACTTCACATTCCAGGATTTCTGGCTCTAGGTCAGTGATCACACCATTGTGATTATCTGGGTCATTATTTCCAATTACTTGGTATATTATAAATTAAGCAGAAATTAACATTTTTATAATCTAGTTTTTTCTAGATTTGATAAATTACTCTTCAGTAGAACTTGTGATCTAACCATTAACGGAAAGAACTCTGTGATTGCCATTCTCTTACCACCACTGGGCAAGATCAGATTTCCAAAGCTCTGCAAATATTATGAGGAGAAATTAAATCTCATTGTACTTTGTTCTCTAATTTTTATTGGTAAATAAGTTTAAATATATAAAAAGTAATAAAGTAATGCAATAAAATCCATATACCTACCACTTTAGAGATCTTTTGCCTTAATCTTTAATTTGGAACCACTTAAAAGCTACTTATAAATGTGTAACTTCACTTATAAATACTTCAGTATGTGTCTCATAATAATCAGGACATTTAATTATCTGATCACAATAAATTATGAAAGAAATTAACAATAATCCCATACTATCATTAATATCAAATCTATGTTCAAAATTTCAATTATATTCAAAATAGTGTCTTATAGCTGTTTAATACTAATGAGAATCAAAACAAGATGTACATAATGTAATCAGATATATGTCTCCTTTGTTTCAGTTAATGTAGATAAATCCTCTACTGTTTTTTTTTTTTTTTAAGTGACATTGACTCTTTGAAAATACCAACCAGTGTTCTTACAAAAATACTCAACACTGGATTTATCTAAATATTTCCTTGTGTGTCCTCTAAATCTTGATTATTATAAACTAAAAATTAAATCTCAAAGCTTGACTGGATCAAGCTAAACATGTTGTGCATGAATATTTCATGGTCGATGATCTCTGTTCATTTTGTAGCACAACAGGAGAGTCATGTTGGTTGTCCCCCTATCAGTGTTATGATTAATCACATGAACATCTAGACCTCTCCAACATGAAGAATCAGTGTTTCACTTGGAATTTAATAAGTGATGTGTGAGGTATTACTTTGGTACTGAGCAAATATTGTTTCCCCAGAACTTCACCTAGTCACTTTCATGTTTATTGCTAACTCTTCCCTGAATCTGTTATTTAAAGGCATGTATCTTCTATATTTATTACCAGACATTTTTCTACAAAGGAGATTTCTCTTGGCAAAGAAGATAATTTATAGCTTATCCTAAAAGGCAAACATAGTCTCAGATTTTTTTTAATTGCCAAGTTTCAGAAAAAAATTACTATAATAATCTGTACTGGTTGAAAGTGAATTAAATTGTTTTTGTTTGTTCACTTAGATATCATTGGAGATTTTTATTACCGTTCACCAAAGTTACTATATATCCCTAATGGAGGATTATATATGTATACCCTGGAACTCATATGGAGCTGTATTACTTTCTTTGGTCAATGAAGTATGAACATATGACCTGTGTATGAGCCATATTTTCCCTTTGTTGAAGTAATTGGCAATGCTCATCAGCTTGCCCTGAGAATAAAGACAATATGAGATATGATTTGTAATGGATATTTTGGATAATTAATTATAGGAGAATAACCTATTCTGTCTGATACAAATATATACTCATGGGTTTTAATATTTTTTAGTTTCAATTTTAATTTCACTTAATTCATATTTTCAGGTTGTCTGGTCATATCTCTTAAATTATGAACAAGTGAGTTCATTATTAGAAGTCAGACAAAGAAAAGGCCAGCAAGGATTCTGGGATAGGAGGAATTGTAAATAGTATATGAAATGCTACTGAGAGACAGAGGAAAAGTAAAATTGAAAAGTGATCATGGGATTTATAGAACAGAAATATAAAGACCTTGAGAAAAGCATTTTTATTGTACTGAAAAGGTTTAAAGAGAGAATTGACAGAGTGGAAATGAAGACAGGTGGTACAGATGACTGTTTTTGAGCATTCTTTTCTGTGAAATTGAGAATATAAAGGATACATAGAGGGAGCCTTGTTGATGGAGAAGATTTTAAGTTTGTAAAGTAAAACAGTGTTTCTGACACTATTAGTGAATCCAATTACCAGATATATAAAATTTGTCTTTAAGTTTTGATTTGGATACTTTTTTTGTCTTGATGAATAGCAGACAGAATGTGTGTCAAATTTATTTATGAAGTGAAGTTACCATGGTAGAAAAACAAAACTAAAAACCTCATATAATATAAAAGAACTATAAAAAAATTTTATATGGGGATGGACAGGGAAGCCTGGCATACTGCAGTCCATAAGGTCACAAAGAGTTGGATACCACTGAGTGACTGAACTGACTGATAAGAAATTTTGAATTAATTAATGATTTTTAATTTTATAAAATAGAATCCTTTTGAGGTAACATTTGAGTGCAGAGTTCCAAAGAATAGCAAGGAGAGATAAGAAAGCCTTCCTCAGCGATCAATGCAAGGAAATAGAGGAAAGCAATAGAATGGGAAAGACCTATTCTCTTCAAGAAAATTAGAGATACCAAGGGAACATTTCATGTGAAGATGGGAACAATAAAGAACAGAAATGGTATGGACCTAACAGAAACAGAAGATACTAAGAAGAGGTGGGAAGAATACACAGAAGAACTGTACAAAAAAGATCTTTGTGACCCAAATAACCACAATGGTGTGATCACTCACCTAGAGCTAGACATCCTGGAATTCGAAGTCAGGTGGGCCTTAGGAAGCATCACTACGAATAAAGCTAGTGGAAGTGATGGAATTCCAGTTAAGCTATTTCAAATCCTGAAATATGATGCTGTGAAAGTGTGGCACTCAATATGCCAGCAAATTTGGAAAACTCAGCAGTGGCCACAGGACTGGAAAAGGTCAGTTTTCATTCCAATGCCAAAGAAAGGCAATGCCAAAGAATGTTCAAATTACCACACAACTGCACTCATCTCACATGCTAGTAAAGTAATGCCCATAATTCTGCAAGCCAGGCTTCAACAGTACATGAACCGTGAACTTCCAGATGTTCAAGCTGGTTTTAGAAAAGGCAAAGGAACCAGAGATCAAATTGCCAACATCTGCTGGATCATCAAAAAAGCAAGAGAGTTCCAGAAAAACATCTATTTCCGCTTTACTGACTATGCCAAAGCCTTTGACTGTGTGGATCACAATAAACTGTGGAAAATTCTGAAAGAGATGGGAATCCTAGACCACCTGACCTGCCTTTTGAGAAACCTGTATGCAGATCAGGAAGGAACAGTTAGAACTGGACATGGGACAACAGACTGGTTCCCAATAGGAAAAGGAGTACGTCAAGGCTGTATATTGTCATCCTGCTTATTTAACTTCTATGCAGAGTACATCATGAGAAACGCTGGGCTGGAAGAAGCACAAGCTGGAATCAAAATTGCCGGGAGAAATATCAATAACCTCAGATATGCAGATGACACCACCCTTATGGCAGAAAGTGAAGAAGAATATGCAGATGATACCACACTAACGGCAGAAAGTGAAGAACTAAAGAGCCTCTTGATGAAGTGAAAGAGGAGAGTGAAAAAGTTGGCTTAAAGCTCAACATTCAGAAAACGAAGATCATGGCATCTTGTCCCATCATTTCATGGCAAATAGATGTGGAAACATGGAAACAGTGGCTGACTTTATTTTGGGGGGGCTCCAGAATCACTGTAGATGGTGATTTTGGCCATGAAATTAAAAGACTCTTACTCCTTGGAAGGAAAGTTATGACCAACCTAGATAGCATATTCAAAAGCAGAGACATTACTTTGCCAACAAACATCCATTTAGTCAAGGCTATGTTTTTTCCAGTAGTCATTTTTGGATGTGAGAGTTGGACTATAAAGAAAGCTGATTGCCAAAGAATTGGTGCTTTTGAACTGTGGTGTTGAGTAAGATGTTTAAGAGTCCCTTGGTCTGCAAAGAGATCCAACCAGTCCATCCTAAAGGAGATCAGTCCTGGATGTTCATTGGAAGGACTGATGCTGAAGCTGAAATTCCAATACTCTGGCCACCTGATGTGAAGAACTGACTGATTTGAAAAGACCCTGATGCTGGGAAAGATTAAAGGCAGGAAGAGAATGGGATGACAAAGGATGAGATGGCTGTATGGCATCGCTGACTCAACAGACATGAGTTTGGGTGGACTTCAGGAGTTGGTGATGGACAGGGAGGCCTAGCATAATGCAGTCCATGGAGTTGCAAAGAGTTGGACACGACTGAGCGACTGAACTGAACTAATATTAATTAAAATTCCTGTTTTTTGGAAAACCATAGAAAAAGAAACTGATATGAATCTGACCCCTATTGTCACATCAGGAGAAAAGACAATTGAGTTAACTGAACTGTTAGTGACATAGTGTGACCATCGTGGATGGTGTAAGGCATTTTGTTTTCAGAGATTCTTGTAAATTTAACCCCATTTTTTTCTGATGTTAGATTAGGTCCTGGAGAGTTAGAGGTGATCAATCATAGCCAAATTACTCTGTGCATGAATGCCACCATAAGCAACTTTTCCAAGGCAAATCCACCCTGAGGGTGAATGCCTAAACTCTGGTAATATTCTTCCCTGGAAGCAAGAGAATGGAATGGACTTCACATTATAATTTGACCTTCTTTCTTTCCCCCAAAGTTCCCAGAAAGAGGGAACTATCTTAATATCCTGGTTTGAGTTACAGGTATATTAATGTATTTGTCTTTCTTTGTGTTTGTATTTGGTGGGTTTACCCATAATACTAATTTCTCTACTCAGAGTAAAAATGGTTCTCTTTTTACTGGCTGTATTATTCTAATATACAATATTATGCTCTGCAACTTAAGTTTTCCAAGTATCCTCTGGCCTTTTTCAGGGATTATTAGAACAATCAGTGTTAGATGAACATAGACACAACCCAGTGTCTGTATTTTCTTAACCAATTTCATTGGGGAAGAAGAAAGACTTCTTTCTGTGAGATAGGTATAGAAAAAAAAAATTAGGAATAAAAGGATGAATAATGGTACTTCATTCCTTCCCAACCATCTCAGTCTTTCTCACTCACTTTTACAATCTCCTTGGTCTCTTGACTATGTCCCGATAGTTGTAGCTTCTGTGAGGCTCCATTGATCACCCTGGTCCCTCAAGTTCTTTCCAACTTCAAAGTGTCATTGTTTCTTCACTTTTCTCCCTCTCCTTTCCCCATGAAATCCAAGTCCTCACTCACCAATTAGGATGAACAGTTTTATGTTGATGAAGTTAGCTCAGTGTTAATTCAATAAAGAACCCCTAGTTTCTCTGCTATTCTTACATGGCTAAATGTTCTTTAGGAACATGTTCTTACCCACAGATTTGTGATACATTAACCAATCAAAACTATATCCATATTTATTTTTATTGACTATTGCTGTTTCTCAGACTTGATGAATACAAAGATATAACATTTATAATTTAAGTGTTCATTTAATCAATAATATTTTTTAGACATTTACTTTGTTGAGGTCATTCAGCTAAGTATTGGGTGTGACAATAGATGAAAACAAATGAAAGTATTTACTACCCTTTGGGAATGAATGATTAGTACTAATAATGAAGAAATACACGTTAATGTTATATTGTAATCATTTATTTAGATATTTATATATCTGTTTCCCTCCTTCCTTCCACTAAACTCTATGCACCTCTATCTAGCGTCATTTCTACCCAAGAATTTAATACAATACTTGGCAAATACCAAGCAAATGTTTGTTGAAAATATGTCTGAGTTGATTACTACCACTTTACATATGTATTAAAAATCACCTGAAATAGCACATCCTCAAATAAAGTAGTATTTGACATTCAGATACACTTGTGCACTTCCTTTTTTTACTCTCTTCAGTATAAAAAATGTAAACACAAATATATAGCTAAATATAACACATAAATACGTGTGCATAAAAATATATGCATATACATTTGTAAAGTGATTTACTATTCTAAACCCAGAATCTATACTTGACAGAAGAATTATACTAATTGCCCTTGCAAAAATCAAGAATATTTACTCAAGTAATCTAAAGATATTTAAATACAGATTCTGAGAATTATAAAATTGGTATTCCTCTTGGGTATGCCTGAAAGTGGAGTGGAAATAAATTTTTGCTGCCACATTTAAGCTTAGTGATAGTTATTAATGCTATTGCTCTTATCAATCTTTGAAAGAAAATATTCCCATAAATATGTATCTATATAGTTCATCTTTACTGAAAAGACTATAAACATAGAAAAAAATCATAGAATTAACAAGCAACATACACTGATTATCTAACATCTTTGAAAAATAGTTTCTACTATAACTATTCAAAATATCCAGTAGAAATGAAACATTCTTATATAGAGTTTAAAGTTTTACTTATTTTGAACATTGATGCTAACTTTTCATTTTATGTCCCATAAAATTATAAAATACACTATAAATAATATAGTTGGAGCAAATATAAAATTGTTTATTCCAGTCTGCCAAAAATGAATCCTCCTTATCATACTCCTGCTGTGTTTTATACAGCTTCTGCTTTAATAGTTAAGGTTGTTAACACCAAAAAAAAAAAAACTTTTATTTTTAAATTCCTCTAATTTATGTAATTTTTCAAATTAAGCTAAAATATTCCTCATATAATTGTCACCAGTCCTTCCCATTCACACAGAGATTAAGTTGAAACTCACTTTCTCAAAACAATTAAAAGATTCTGCATGAATCTCCTATTTTCCAAACTGAGATTTTTTTTTTGTTTTTCCAAATATATCTTATGATGTAAGAGCTTATATATCTTATGATTAGCACTACTATTTTTAGTTGCTCTAGTCTCAATAATAAATGTCATGAAAATTATTTAATATTTCTAAGAAGAAAAATAAAAGCAATTCCAACACTATTTACTGCTAAAGAAAGGGCAAATATCAACTACAATAATTAGATTGTTATTTCCAAGATGGTGCTTTTTGTAGTACTTATGAGTTTTGTCGGAGAAGGCAATGGCACCCCACTCCAGTACTCTTGCCTGGAAAATCCCATGGATGGAGGAACCTGGTGGGCTGCAGTCCATGGGGTCGCTAAGAGTCGGACACAACTGAGCGACTTCCCTTTCACTTTTCACTTTCATGCATTGGAGAAGGAAATGGCAACCCAGTCCAGTGTTCTTGCCTGGAGAATCCCAAGGACAGGGGAGCTTAGTGGGCTTCCGTCTATGCGGTCGCACAGAGTTGGACACGATTGAAGCGACTTAGCAGCAGCAGCAGCATGAGTTTTGTAAGAGCTTATAAAATATTATTACATAAAAAAACTAATATCACTTAGATAAGACATATTAATAAAATGTGGTTCACAGAGGAGGAAGGTAATTTAAGATTGTTAGCAAAGAGAAATATGTTAGGAACCACTAGAGAATATTTTTTGGGGGGAGTTAAATTACTGAAACAGTTTTACATCTTCACCACAAGTGGGGCTGCAACATACAGGATGAGACAAGTCTATAATCAAGAAATGCATTTGTGTGTGTGTGTGTGTGTGTGAAATAGAGAAGGCAATGGCACCTCACTCCAATACTCTTGCCTCGAAAATCCCATGCTCGGAGGAGCCTGGTAGGCTGCAGTCCATGGGGTCACTAGGAGTCGGACACGATTGAGTGACTTCCCTTTCACTTTTCACTTTCATGCATTGGAGAAGGAAATGGCAACCCACTCCAGTGTTCTTGCCTGGAGAGTCCCAGGGACGGGGGAGCCTGGTGGGCTGCTGTCTATGGGGTCGCACAGAGTCGGACATGACTGAAGCGACTTAGCAGCAGCGGTGTGTGTGAAGTAGAAATAAACACCACTCACAATAAACACTCTTAATGACTTTAAAAGAATTAAAGTATCAAAACAACAAAATAAATACAAATAATCCATAAAGGAAGAGAAAATAAATTTTGGTTTACTAGGAGAAAACTAAGAGATTATAATGATTTCATAGACAAATTATATCATTGAAAGAATAGATGGAGAGTTGCTGACCAGATTTAAAAATGCACGTGACATGAAAAATTCAATAAAAAACTCTAGTTCAGTAAAAGGTTGTCACAGCTTAGAATGACTGTCAACAGAAATTGCGTATCTAAGTCTTTGAACTACCCAGTCCCCTGTGGTGTAAGAAAGGCTGAATATCCACCCTGGCCTAATTTTCATTTTATATCTGGAGTGGGGATGTAGATAATACTGGCAAGATTAAAACTAAGAAAATAGTGAGCAAAACACACTAGGCTAGAAGAGAATGAGGTAGAGAGGGTGGAGCTGTTGGAGACTACTGCTATCTTCAGGGCATGGGTCAGCCTTCACTGGCTCAGCAGCGTGGAGGAAGACTTGAGTCAAGTAGACTGAGGGCAGAGGATTAAAGGCTACTGAGAGAAGAGTAGGCGAAGAGGTGGGTAAATTAAGTGGGTGTCTGTGTCAAAGCCCATTGACTAATGCTGGCTAAAATCTGAAGGAGAGCTGCCAGAGAGAACCAGGAACACAGTGGAAACTATCACCCCACAACCTGTGCAGAAACAGCCTTCAGAAGGACATTTTGGCAGCATCTGAGTAAAATGTTGACTCACCAATGAAGCCAAGATAAAACTGACTAGAGTCAGGCTGTCAATATTTGTAACCCCATGACCCTAGGCAATTATAATTTAAACTCTCTGTGCCTCATCATTGTTATCTTTAAATGGAGCTAACAATGGTTATCTACCACATGCTGTTTTGTAAAAACTAAATGGGATAATTCATATAACAGGCATGGTAAAACATGACTCATGGTAAGCACCTAGTAGGGGCTTCCCTGGTATATCACATGGTAAAGAATCTGCCTGCAGTGTAGGACACCTGGATTTGATCCCAGAATTGGGAAGATCCCCTGAAGAAGGGAATGGCGACCCACTCCAGTATTCTTGCCTAGAAAATCCCATGACCAGAGGAGCTTTGGGGCTACAGTTCAAGGGATCACAGAGAGTCAGACAGGATTGAGCGACTAACACACATGCTAGCATTCAATAATTGTTGATTTCCATTATTATATCAGATAACTTTGCTTTCATAGTCTGATGATTTTCTTTTCACAAATGGAAAAAGTAAGTCCCAGAAAATTTATAAAGATGATTAGCATTAGCCTTACATGACCAGAGAAACAACCTGTTTTCTCAGATTGACCTAATAGTATTCCAGGTATGATTTTTGTATTTCCAGAATTTAGCCATTCTTCTTCAAAATCATTCTTTCCTTTCATCCTTTTTTCCTTTTGAATCATCTCTGAAATTTTTCTCAGCAGTAGCCTTCTTATGGTTATCTAAAATTAGCCTGCCTCCAAAAATTTCTCATTGCAAAGAAAAAATATAGTAACCATGTATGGTGATGGATGGTAACTAGATTTATTCTGGTGCTCACTCCTCAGTGAATATATACAGATTTCTAATCATTGTATTGTACACTTGAAACTAATACATGTCAATTATATCTCAATAAAAATAAATATAAATAAACAAGCAAACAAATAAGTAAAACCAGCTTGGACTCCAGGTAAAAACAAACTTGTATCTGTTCTGGGAACAGAACAGCTTAAGAGAATTTCAGCTATGTCAGTATGAAAATTCCAGAGGGTCAAGGAGATCCCTGAGGGCTTTATTAGCTCAAAGTCCCTGTCCATCAAAGTGGCACATCTTCCCAGAATCCCTACACACCTCACTCATGGCCTGGTGATGCATTTGTCTCCAGTGTCTCTTTGACATCCCATTAGGAACTTACACAATATAGTCTGGAAGATTGTTTAATTAGTTAGCTGACGAGAAAAGATGTGTTAGCAAAATATAAGGAGAAGGTAAATTAAGAAATAGCAGGAATAAGGACACAGAGAATGCTGACAGGATGTTCTAAATGGCTACAAAAAGTACAAATTATTGTGATGAGGGAATACAGTACATGATAAGGGAAACTGAATATTGCTTGACGCTTTGTTTTTATTGTCTTTGAAATCCTTTTAATGCCTTTTAAGTTAGATTGATTGTTGTTTTAAAAAATTAGAGATGCACAGCATAGAGATTATTTTTAACGATAGTGTTTCACAAATTTCAAAGTTGCTAAGAGAATAGATCTTAACTGCTCTCATCACAAAAAGAAAAGGTAATCATGTGATGTGATAGAGGTATTAGCTAGACTAAGGTGGTGATCATAATGAAGTATACAAATATATCAAATCAACATATTGTATATTGTAAATTCACACAGTGTTATGTATCAGTTAGATCTTGTTACCAAATCCAGGGTTGGTCACTTGCTGCACGACAGGTCAGTAAGTCAAGTGACAAGGTGTTGAGGCAAGGAAAATGACTTTATTAAAGAAAGCCAAGCCAGCTAAATGAGAAGATGGCAGACTAGTGTCTTTAAGAATCACCTTAACATCTTGTTGCAGATAAAGTTTGGCTTTTGAGGGCTGGGGTTTGTTTTAAGGGTATGTGATCAGTGTGTGCATGCACAGTTCTCAGATTAGTTAACATCAAGGTGAAATTTCTAGAATCACAAATCTTATGGTTTCAACTGGTCTGGTGTCTGGGTACTTGAGGTCAGTAGTTTTCACCTGGAGGAGGGTCTGCTTCCTGCAAAAATAACTTAGGAATGTATGTCAGACTTTGATCTATATCTTTCAGGGAACTGGGAGTTTGGTGACTGCTCTGTGGCTGGTTTAGTCTAAATTGTTGCCAACAGCTATTGTATGTTTCTACATCTTCACATTTCTAATTATTAACTCTAGAGTCAGCCTTTTAAGACTCAAGGGAGACCTGGGAGACTATTAATAAAATAAAAGCCTTTGACTTCAACGGACAGGGACTCAGGGGCTTGTATAACGTTTCAATCTCAATTAAAAGAAAAAAAAAAGACACAAGTATGTTTACAGAAACATCAAAAACTACATTTAAAGTTAATATAATTTATACAATGGAAAGAAATGAGTTTGGAAATCAAGAGACATAGATTAAAATCCTCACTTTCTTATATTTCAATTACTTGGACAACTTACTTATAGTTTCTGTATCTGATGTCCAGATCTAAAACAATGGTAAATGTAGCTCCCTTTTAGGACTGTTGTCAGAAATGAATAGGCAAAATATGTAAAACTGATAATAATACAATATTTTTAAAAAATAGGAATTGGTTGACCACCTATTCTATACTCATTTTATGTAGCAATATATAATGTCTAGAATATAGATGATGTACAAGAGACAGTTGTTCTTATTAGTTAAATACTAAACATTTTTATGAGTAATTTTAGGGAAAATCATAATTCAGATTATATACCAGTTCTACCTCTTGCATATGTAACAACTCTAAACTACTTAGTGTCTTAATTCAGGCCCTCATCAGTAATCATTCAGTTGACTATGTGACTGGCTCAGGTCTCTGTCCCTTTAGACTCTTGCTCTTCTCATTCTTTACTTCTGGTGGAGCTGGGCCTTTAAGAATGAAAATATTTTATGTTACTTTAAAAATATTATGATATCAAGACTCAAACATCAGCATGAAAAAAAAAGTGTGGTTTGTAGTATATGCCCTCTTCTTGAAGAATATCAGGATCTAGGGTCAATAGTTTTTCCTGCCCTAGACCACAAGAAATGATGCGGTATAAACCAGGGAATCTGAGGAAATAGAAAGGATGAGATATGGAATGAGAAGGAAATATAAATGAAAAAGGACTTCTGATTTGCCATCTGAGACTGACTCTATGTGTCTGAAGGTGATTATGATTAGCTGTAAACAAGGCTGAGTCCTTCCTAGTTAACGTCCTGGACTAGCACACAGTGGAAGACTGTGTAAGATACAATGGCCAATTTGCAAATGTGGTGTCTCTGCCTTGGGATTGGTGAACCCTGGTATGGTAACTGACTACCCTGAATCAAATTACAGTTGTTAGAAAGTGTTAGAAAAAATGGTGCATAGGATTAGTTGTAGACATAACCTGAGAAGACGTGATTCTATGACCCTCTTTAGGAGAGAGGATTCAAAGGAGACAGATATCTTAGCACTGAGACAGCTGTAGGATGAGTTAGACAGTGATCTTAGCACTAGGACAGCTGTCAAAGTGTAGGTTTTAGAAAGAGATTTTCTATCTAAAAAGTCAGCCAAGACTATGACTTTTTATAAAAGTTTATTAGGATGATGCATGCAGAGAATTTTCTGCATAAAATATTAGGAAAGGAAGCCAATGTGAAGAATGCCAAGATTCCACTAAAGATATTTCAGCATCTCATTCCTATAGAAAGAAACGGCACGTAGACCAAGGTAGACTTAATGAAAGGATCCTAGTCAATTGTGGATTGTGTGCTGCTTAGCAAGGAACCATTCAGGCTTAGAAAGGAAATAGAATAAGTAACCCAGACTCTCCTCAATGTTCTCAGATTGTAGAAGTCCAGGGCACACAGTAGCAGGTGCTTGACTTCAGAGACCAAAATGAAATGTTCCAGAGACTGAATTACAAGAAGATTATGGAGACTTTAAAGACTTTCTTTCAGATTGTCGTATTCAAGTTAAAGTACACACACATATACTTGTACTTAAAGTACAAGTATATGTGTGTGTGTGTGTGTATATATATATATATTAAAATATATTTTTGATGGAGTCAAAAATGCCCCAAATATATTCTAAACCCAAGTTGTTTTCAATATTTTTGTGTCTAAAGCTAATTTGATAAGGACATTGGAAACAAAGGGGGCTAAGGTAACCCACTGAAACTTGCAAGACAGAGAATGGGCAAAAGAAAGAGGGACTAATGGCTGCATACCAGATAGCTTCCAGTCTTACTGATTGCACTTAGGTGCATCACCACTTGGCCAGTGGAGATGGAGAGGTGATACTGAGTGCAGTATGAGGATGCAGAAATATACCAGTGATCTTCCTCCAAAGTCATGAGAATTGTGCTTCATACATGACAGAAACTATGCATAACTCATTCAATTACTTGCTTAATGTCAAGATCTGTGAAGACTTTGATATCTCCCCTGCTTTTTACTGCTAGATTAGTATTCTGTTTTCATGGATGCTGAAACAAGATATGAATCAGGCACAAAGAACTTAATCTCTGAGAGCAACAGCAGCAGCCAGCATATAATCATTTCTCCTATCAGTTCCCTAAGAACAATTCCCAAAGAGTCCTATGAAGAGAGTAAGGTGACCCCTTAATATTAAGTAGGTTGCATTAAAGGAACTTGGACTTAGGGAACAGAGATATTTTATAAGCTGTACCAAGAATGCCTGGTGTTTGCTTGGAGAGACACCAACTCTATCTTCCAAGGCAGTTAGTTCGCTATATAAACATCCTAGAAAGGACAGTCTGGAGAAATGGCAGTAGTGCCTCTTCTTGCAGTTTATGCAGAAACACAAAAGATGTGTGAAGAGTTGCTTCCCATCAAACAGAGTTTGAGTCCCTTGAGTCCCTTTTGGCCATGCTACTTCTTAGAGGATGCATTAACCAATCCAGCCTGGTGATGACATTAGGGGAAAGAAAAGACCATATGGTCAAGTATGGACAGGGTAGAATGCAGCTACTCATAATAAGTCTATGTAACCTAGCTTGGTCCTGATCATTACCTAGGAAGTGACCAAATGAGATCAGCACTTGCTGGGGACGGCCACATGCATTCAGTGATTAAACTCTCTGACTACAAGGTGTGAACCAACAGTGGCAGAGGAAGGTACAGTCAGAATCATTTTGAGTTGATTTTTGAGGATGTTCTAATCCTCCATGATGTCTGCAGATAGTGCAGAGTATGGAACATCAATTGAGTAACTTGATTATCAGTTTCTTGTTGAGTGGATTTTGTAATAAAGGTTTTCCATTATCAGACTGTTTAAGTATTCCTGGTTCAAGAAGCCCAAAATACAGTAGTTTAGCCTCAAAGATCACAGTGGTACAGACTGAACTTGAACAGCAGAACTGTAACCTGAATATGTGTCAGTGGTGGTGAGCCTGTACTGATTGATCCAAGAGGGTAACACGAGTGGAGGCTGGGAGTGGGCAGGACTCAATGTAATGCGACCTTTCTCCACTGCAGAAACACAGTCATGAAACATGGGACACAATGATGGACTCAGGGAGCAGTGACAGTTAAGTGCTGAACATTGATTTATCAGCTTGATTACTGTCAAACTCACGAGTGAATGACCTTTAACATGGGCATTTATATTAGGGACCCAGATGTTTTGATAAGGAGCAGCTATTTATATCCATAATTGTTGTATAGTCGCTAAGTGGTTTCTGACTCTTTGTGACCCCATGTTTTTAGCATGCCAGGTTCCTCAGCTCATGGGATTTCCCAGGCAAGAATACTGGAGTGGGTTGTCATTTCCTTCTCAAGGAGATCTCCCTGACCCAAGGATCAAATCACATCTCCTGCATTGGCAGGTGGATTCTTTGCCACTGAGCCACCATGCCCATAATACAGTACCCGAAAGAGGGTTGTTTGTAATTTACCAATTTGTAAGAATGTATGAACACCTAACACATAAATTCCTAGTATAAACTCAGTTGTAAAATCAATGAACAATTCTTTGCTTTGTCCCAAAGGACTCACCCACCCACAAAGACCATTTATCTTCTCTTGCCCACTGTGAACTGTGCCCAACCCCATTAGTTGGATTTGAGCACCCTCTTCCTTCCAAGAGTCTAGGTAGGATTGTGACTTGAACATCAGTGTCCAAAAAAGCCATTGAATTTTGATTCTTTCCCTTCCCTGAAATAACCCAGCAAGCTTGACACTGGTTTCCCTTCAGGCACCAGGAAACTTTGGCCAATCAATAATTATCTTTCTCATTGAAATGCCTGAGGTGGAAGTAAATATGGAGCAAAGGATTAGGCAATGAACACAAGGAAAACTGCTCCTTACCTTTAAAATTAGACTCACCTTTACCATCAGGTTTAAGTGGTATGATTTTAGCTTTGGATTTAAATAAATTAATTCCAATATTTTCAGTCTGCTCAAAAGTCTTTACCTATCAAGTGTTCTATTCCTAATAACTGGCACAATCTTGTTTAGCCTTGGAGAATACATTCAGTGGCCACAGCCAACGAACTTGCCTTTGGGGCTGTTGGGTTAGTGCACTTTAGCCAAGTTGGGCTTGACTTATAGGGCAGCAACTTTTTAAAAGCAGTTCACCTTAATATGAGGCATTTACTGCTCCATTGTCATAAGATGAAAGTTAGTTTCATCTTGTTTTAATATAGGGGCTGGGGAATTTTTCCCTAATGGTAGGGGTTAGTTATTTTGGGAATTACAAAACTTTCTTTGGATTGGTAATTTATTTCCCCCGTGGGTCACTTTGCTCAAATCCAATCAGGACAGTAAAAGCATAAATACTAGTCACTTACTCATCTGTACATTTCCACAATAGTACTTCTATCTCAGGAAAATCTCCCTAAGTGGACCAAAGCTGTTTACTATCAATAATAGTTAGCACCCACTGAAAAACAAATCAATGAATAACTGGAGATCTTTTGCTTTTGTCTTCAAATGATTCTAAAGTTGACATGATAGACCATAGAAGCCCATAAAAACAGCTAAGCCAGGAGATGACACAGCTACTGCTGGTTTTTTGTTTTTTTGTTTTTTTTTTCCCCACAAGTCTTACATACTCTACCCCAGCATCATCTACCATAAGAAGTAACCAAAGTTGTATTGACTTGTCTTGTTAATGCTTATAGTGGTCATAAATTTCCTGCTTTTCACATTCAGTGAATGTACAAGTGTCTGCAATGATTGTCTGAAAGTGTTAAACCGTCTGCCTGTCCAGGATTAATCTTAGTTGTTTCAATGGGATGGACCTGAGACCAGAATAGTGAGAAAATTGCCTTCCCCTAAGCAGAGTTAAGGGCCATGATGCTGGGAAAGATTGAGAGCAGGAGGCCACAGAGGATGAGATGGTTGGATGGCATCACTGACTCAATGGACATGAGTTTGAGCAAACTCTGGGTGATAGTGAAGGACACGGAAGCTTGGCATGTGGCAGTTCATGGGATCTCAAAGAGTCAGACATAAACCTAATGACTGAACAACAACAACCAGGCTGCCATTTGGGCAGCTGACTTTGTATCTATTCCCCTAGCCTTAGCCTGAGACCACCTGATCCATTTCTCCTGATTAACAGGCAATAAACTGAGGAGCAATTTTTTGGCCACATAGATGATATTAATATTATTTGGTTTATATTTTTGCTACAGATAAATCCCATTTAGCTACCTGTGTGGCCATTAGCCTTCCTTTCCAGAGATCTATGTCTTTGTTAAGATCTCATTATTGCTATCAAAACTGTCAAGATCTATGAAGGTCTGAGATTTTACCCTACTTGTAGTCAAAGAAATTAGCTTACGACAGTTTTATGGATGCTCTGGATTAGAGACAAAGACTTCATTCCTCACAGTGACAGCAGTAGCCAATATTAACATATGCTTGTTAGTTTCCCCAAGCCCAAATTCCCACAGTTTGGTGTGCGAACATCCAGGTGACTCCTGCACCCACAGTGGGTTGTATAACAGGAGAGTAACCCAGTACTTACAAAATCTGAATCATTTGTAATGGGCAGAAAGTATGCCTGCTCTGTGCTCCAAAGAAAGTATCTATATCTTCTAAGTCTTTGCATAAACCTGCACTTTGCTTCAGAGAGAAACACAATATTTTCCAAGGCCATTTGCTATTTAAACATTGTTTAAACTGTAGTTCAAGACAAAGGCACTCAGTGCCTCTACTTATGGCCTTCCCAGGTGTTGCAGTAGAAAGACCCCACCTGGCAATGCAGGAGACGCAAGAGACACAGGTTTGAGCCCTGGGTGGGGAAGATCCCTTGACAAGGAAATGAAAACCACTCTAGTGTTCTTGCCTGGTAAATTCCATGAACAGAGGAGCCTGGCAAGCTATGGTCTATGGCGTCATAAAGAGTTGGACACGACTGAGTGACTGAGCATGCAGGCATACCTCTATAAGCTGTGTAGAAATGTAAATGATTTATAAAGAATTGTCTGTCAACATTCAAAATAGAAGTGTTGAGAACCCCATTGCATGGGAGCCCTTATTTAAGGCATTGAGAATATGGTGGTGACTCATTTAGACACAATTTTTGCTTTTGTGGAATTTTCATTTTAAAGATGTCGGTAGTGGTGGTGGCATAGCTTGTGTGTGAGTGTTGAGGATAGTGACCAATAATAAAAAATAACAAATGAGTCTGTATTTATATATGTGGCAATGGGATTGATAAAGAGGTTTTCACATAGCAAGTAGTTCCTAAGCATGTAATTGACTAGCACCTTCTGCAGTTGGAGATAACAGCAAACATCAGAAGATGCAGTTACACACCAAGATAAGATATCAGGAACTGCTACCAGAAGAAAAGATTTTTTTCTTTAAAGACAGAATTATCAAACTATAGGAAAAAGACTTTATATCTAGAACAACTTTTCAGGTATTTGGAATTTGTCATTTGTAGCCAGAACATGGGACCATGCAGATAATCTGTTGCTTCATAAAACTTTTCTACCTAATTACAGAAATGGTCCTGGCAGGAGAACAGCAGAGATAATTACACACCCTGAACTGGTATCAACCTGTTCACATTCTTTCATAAGGCTCGCCTTCAGAGAAAAGCATGAATGAGGAGAAATCATTAACACCTAAAGGATCAATTCCCAGTGACCCAGTCTTGAACCACTTTCTCTTCTGCATTGACTCCTGTGGATTGTAATGCAGAAACTTTGGAGGGTTAAGCCTGTGAAACCTGGGACACCATTTTCTAGATAGGAATTTGGCTGACTAATGCTAACGGCAGCAGTGTAGACAAGTAGAGACTAAAATGATGAGATGAGCAGAACATATTTCTATCCAAAGTAGACAAGAGATCCCCAGCTGGGTGTCAGGAAATCATCTCTGTATGAATGACCAGTAATGAGATGACATCTTCATGAAAGACATTAGATCTTCCCTGATTACAAGAATAAGGCAGTAGTCCCCAATCCTTCTCTATTCATCAAGGTTAGAGCCAATAAGATTCGCTTACAGTAGTACATAGGTTCACCAAGAAAAGGATAGCTGGCCAAGAAGGGCATCTCAGACTTCTTCACTCCCTTAGTTCTTCCTTGCCTACCCGTGGTAGGGTTGAAGAGATTTGGGCATAATAGTACAATGGATTTGTGTTATGAAAGGTGATAATACATGGTGATAGATGTGTCTGATTGCTAACTGAAAAACTGAAAATACAAGGTGAGCAGCTTTCTTAGCTTTGGCAACAGGATTAAACAGTAAGATGAAGTTGGAGCTCTGGAGCAAGGAGAAAGGGTACAAGTAAAGTAAGTATGACAAAGTGACAAAATGCAGAACCTTTGGGCAGCCATCTGAGGGCAGTCAGATTGGAACTTTAAAACAAATGCTTTTCAACATCAGTTGTATCTTAATCGCCATACCATCAATGCCTAAAACTATGTTACTAACAGTTGACTACACGACTGAGCAACTTTTACTTCACTTGACTACATCAAAGCAACCATTTCAGCAGACTTCAGAAACACTTTGGTCTCATTAGTATGAGAGATTTTATTTTATTCCATTCTATTCTATTTTTATTTTCTTTTGTTTTTTTTGGCCATACAGCTTGCACGATCCCTCATGAAGGACTGAACTTGGGCCACAGCAGTGAAGGTGCCAAATCCTAATCACTGGACCACCAGGGAATTCTCCAAGAGATTTTTATTTTAAAGTCCATTTTAATACTCAGAATGGTTTGTGATTATGCATCTTTACATTATTCCTGCTTCATGTTTCCAGGACTCCATGTCTTTCACATTATCCTCACATTACAATTCTGAGAGGTAATATAAACACGTCATTTCTTAGATCAATTATTCCAATAGCTTTCCTTTAGAACAAATTCTGTAATACAGACTAGCATGTGAGGCAATCTGGTCTATTGCGCTTACTTTGTTCTCATCTCAATTCCTGCCACTTCCTTCTTCACACTTTGTATTCCAGCAACATCAAGTGGATACTGGTTGATGCCAGCATTTTAGTTGTGGTGGTTCTTGTTTAGTCGCTAAGTCATTTCCAACTCCTTGTGACTCTGTGGACTGTATCCTTTCAGGCTCCTCTGTCCTTGCCATTTTCCAGGCAAGAATACTGGAGTCAATTGTCGTTCCCTTCTCCAGGTCTTCCCAACCCAGGGATCAAACCCATGCCTCCTGCATTGGTGGGCAGATTCTTTACTGCTGAGCCACCGGGGAAGTCTGACACCAACATTATTTATACCTAAACTTCCCCGTAGTTCACAAAAAGAGAGCTTGGTTTTCTTTAGTACCATCTTCTCTGCAAAATCTTTTTTTGGTTCTTATAGATAGACTTACTCATATATCTCCTTTGCTAAATTTCTATCTTATACATTCTTAGCTACTGAATTTACATTGTTTTAAAATTGTTGCTTTAGTCTTTTTTTTTTTTTTTTTTTTCTAATAAGAGCCTTGAAACTTTCAGGTAAAGATGTTGTCTCTTATTCAGTTTAATTTCTATAATGCCTGTATTTTTACTGGAAAATATATTTTGGATTGATTTGAACTTTTGATCAAGAACTACTAGTAATCAAATATTATTTTTGTGACATTTCTATATGCCCTGAAAGAAGAAGTATCACTTTGATACATAAACCATATACCTCATTCTAAGGAAATTAACACTATCTTGGTAAAGAAAAAAATGAGAAAACAGTTACAACTGAAGAGAGACCATAATTGTCAAATAAAATTGAAACAATCTAAAACACACTATATTACACTTTGAAGTAAATACTGAACAAAACACTATCTAAATATATGAAAAACAAGCTTCATTTATGTTCTTGCTTTCTATTAAGATTATACGGAACATTTTGAACAAAAATAAGGAAAATTTTATCAATAGTTTGACTACATCAGAGCAATGATTCAAGTAGATGTCAGAAACTGATCTAATTAGTACAAGAGATTTCTATTTTAAAATGCATTTTCATACTTAAAATAGCTGTTTACTCATTTCTTCATAATATGTACTGAGTTAAGCACTGACCTCCGTTAACATCAATATCAGTGAATAGAAACACTGACAAACATTTTTTCCTGCCATTTAAGCAAAACAGCATCTTATGTCCTCTAATTTGAATGCTGTAAGTCACCCACACAAAATATACTGGTACTCTGAATGGTGATTGAGCTAAATAACATAAGATGGGCAAACTTACAACGTATTTCAAAATGAGGCAAAACAGAGATTTCTGTGGTGGTCCAGTGATTAAGGCTCCATGCTTCCACTGCAGAGGGTTCAGGTTCAGTTCCTGGTCTGGTAACTGAGATACTGTATGCCACACTGTGCAGTCAAAAAAAAAAAAAAAAAAGAAGCAAATTGTTGGCACTTAATGGAGATATTTTCAGAATATTTGAGGAATTAAGAAGACATGCAAGTTAGCAATATGCAAACCTGCAACAATTGGGTAAGGAAAGTATAAGGCAATTAACATTGGCAGTATCAATTGTAAGTCAAAGTCTATCAAAACCAATAAATTCATGCCAAAATTAAGTACAAATACATGATGCATATGTTAAATAAATTGTTTCCATAAAGGAAAAGTAATCAGTGTCAGCTGGACTACTGAGAGAAAAAAAGTATTGATGAAAACAGGGCTCAAGGATAATAGAATTTAGATAATCATAGGGGAAGTATGTATTTAGAAGAATTAACTGTATGTACATATAAAAAATGATGAATTAGCCTGACAGAAGATATATGTAGCTAGGATAGAATTGATACTGCACAGTTTTGGTAGTCATTTGTTATTTTTTACTGAAATCTTATGAAAGAATTGTTAGTAAGATTATGCTAGCAGCACAATGCACACTGCACTGCCATATAAATAGTCTGGCATATAAACAAAAGAAGATGAATGGATAAAACTTGTGCAATAATGCACAAGGAAATGAGGCAAGAGCAGTGGTAATGGGAATAGAAACAAAGGGCAAAGGGTAAAAGACATCCCAAATTAAGAAATTATTGAATCAACACAACTGACAAAATGATGAGATTTAGAGAATTAAAGAGAAGAAAGAATCATAGATGCTTAAAAAATGCTTACTTTGTTAAAACATAAAAAATGAAAGCAGTGTAATGAGTACTATAAATAAGAAGCATGATTGGTGATCATTTAACAAATTGAAGTTTGTACCTTTCGCTTGTATGTTGATTAGAGACAAGAAATTGAAGACTAAATTTTAAGACTAAACCGGAAACTCTTCTTCACTTTTCACAAAATGTTTATGAAGATTACACTAAAGTAAAATGGAAAATAAATGAATTTTTGAAATATTCTGATATCTGCTATAGCTAAATTATTTAACGAAGAACTAATGTGATCTTAGGCACTTTTCCTAGAAATAAAAAGTCTTAGCAAATTCTCAGGAAATGTACACTTAGAAACTTTCTTTTTTTAACAGACCTGATAAGACTGAATATGGTGACAACTTTTATTTACTTTGAACAATGCCAAATAGTGTCTGAATTTTTTAAGTATGTGCTGGTATCCACTGTTGGTATCTACCACCTATGTCAGTGGTCTTTTTTTCCTTTTTAATTGCACCTACAAGATATATGGTTGAAGAAAAGATTACTTTATTTGAACAATGATCCTACAAGAGCACACATATCAGAATAAATTTCACAAACAAAAAGCAGTAATCAGGATTAATTTGGGAGTTATCATAGAATCATTATTCAACATTAGATAAGTTAAAAGCAATTTGGATTTTATAGTGAAAATCACCTTCCAATTTAGTTGTGTGTGTGTTTAATATATCACTGAGAATTTTGTCAGTATCATTATCTCTTGAAAGAAAAAAAATTTTTTTTCTAGCCCTTAGAGAAGACACCAGCATGGGGACTCATTCATTTAGCCTTAAAGTCTTGTTATTAAGAGTGTAGCTCAAAGACCAACAGAATCTGCATCACTCAGGGGCTTTTTGGAAGTGTAGAGTTTCTAGTTCATTCCAAATTACTGAATCAGAATCTGCTTTCATTCTTCTGCATTTCTGTGTCCATTAAAGTTTGAAAACCATAGATTAACTTTATATAAACCAATCCACACAATTCAGTTTTGCAGGTAACATTCTTTAAAATGAATGATGATTCTAATTTAATGTTTTACAGAAATGATGTTAAGGAATTTTTTAACTAGAGGAAATAAAACCGATGTTACCCAAAGCCTGTTCTCTGCAAGATATTGTGTTAGACATTTCCAAATCTACTAATTCATTTAATCTTTACATTTAATCTGAGGTAAGGAACACTATTTCCATGTTTCCAGGCATAAAAACCAATGTCAGATTAAATATCTCATCTATTCCACGCAATGGATTCTTTCAGTAAACGCTGAGCACCTCATTTCTCCAAGTTAAGCCAGGAAATAAAACGAGTTTATGGTCCCTACTGCCATGGAATGTACAATATATTTAAATTAGACAAACTCCAGGAAAATATAAGGTAGTGTAACTTTCTAAGAGTGAAAACTGAAGTTTTTCAAAAGTTGTACAGGGGAAACTTTTGTTTGGAAAGAGCATCTACACAGCTTTGTCAAGCTGCCCCTGAACAAAAGAAGGCATGTAGTTTAGTAAGGGATCCAGGGGGCAGTTGAGGCTGAACGTGGAAGGAATCCCGCAGAACTTTGTAGAACAAGGTACGGATGTTGGATCTTATCCAAGAGTCAAAGGAAGCCACTGGACAGTTTGAAGTTAGGAAGTGACAAGCCCAGATCCACACTTGGCAAAGCTCCCGCAGTCAGACTTAGCGCCAGGGCCAGCGGGCGGGTGGGTTTATTAGGGCCACTCCCCTAGGCTGTCTTTTCTCCACCCTGGTCACCGCCTCCTGCTCCTCAGCCAAGCCTTCGGAGGCGGGTGGGAAGTGAGCGAGAGGGGCGGGTGGGAAGAAAAACATTCTCCAAAAATATTAAAAAGAAAACATCCCCCTTGGCAGCGAGTGCGCGGGAAGTTGAGCGCGCGAGTTCCGGGCTTCCCGTCCGCCCCGCGCCGTCCGCATCCCGGGTGAGCCCCCAGCCCCTGCTCGGCCTCTGCAGCCCACCGGGCCGCGGCCGTCAGTCCTTCCGTCCATCCACCCCGTCGATCTGTCCGCCTCCCCATCCCCCACCCGTCCTTCCCAGGGCTCCGCGCGGGGTCTTCAGGGAGGAAAACGGCCGGGATCGGTCAGGGCGCGCGGAGCCCGCGGAGCCCCCGGCCGCGCCCGGGCGGCGCCGCCAGCACGACCCGGTCCCGGGCGGTTCGGGGCTCCGGGGCCCCGCTTTCGCCGCCGCGCGCCGGGTCCCGGGTCGTTGCCTCAGCGGCCACTTGTGGAATTCTTCCCCGGAGGCTGTAACTTTAAACTGGCTTGAGCAAGGCCTATTTTTATTTGGAAACCAGCGACCAGAGGGCTGAACCAGAGTGGAGAACACTCAGATGGAAGGCCAGCCCCGCCACCTGAAGATTGCTCACAAACTGGCCGGGAAGGACAGGCTTGTCCTGAGAGCCTTTCTTTGACATTTCAAAGTTCTGTCACTCCTGTACCAGGATGGGCCGGACTGGCTCCTGAGGGGTTTTGGAATGAGGATGATGCCTGAGCTTGGGGAGCCGTACGTGCACCCCAACACTGAGCCTCAAAGCCGTGACTCAGAGGCCACCACGCATGAGCCCGGGCCACACTCCTGCAGAAATCACTCCAGGAGCTCTTTAGGGACCAGCTTCTGGTGGTGAGGAGCAAGATGAATATAGCAGCCAAGTACCGCCAGGCCTCCCTGTACGTAGGTGACCTCCATGCGGATGTCACCGAGGACCTGCTGTTCAAGAAGTTCAGCGCCGTGGGCCCCGTGTTGTCCATCCGCATCTGCAGGGACCTGGTCACCCGCCGCTCCCTGGGCTACGCCTATGTGAACTTTCTGCAGCTGGCGGATGCCCAAAAGGCCCTGGACACCATGAACTTTGACCTGATAAAGGGCAAATCCATCCGTCTCATGTGGTCTCAACGTGACGCCTACTTAAGGAAATCTGGAATTGGGAACGTGTTCATCAAGAATCTGGACAGATCCATTGATAACAAAACCCTTTATGAACACTTTTCAGCGTTTGGGAAGATCCTGTCCTCCAAGGTGATGAGTGATGATCACGGCTCCCGGGGCTATGCATTCGTGCACTTTCAAAACCAGATTGCTGCAGACAGGGCCATCGAGGAGATGAATGGGGCACTGCTTAAGGACTGCAGGCTGTTTGTTGGCAGATTCAAAAGCCGCAAAGATCGAGAAGCCGAGTTTCAAAACAAAGCCCATGAATTCACCAATGTTTACATCAAAAATTTCGGAGATGAGATGGATGATGAGAGACTAAACGAAGTTTTCAGCAAGTACGGCAAAACCCTGAGTGTTAAGGTTATGACAGATTCCAGTGGAAAATCCAAAGGCTTTGGCTTTGTGAGTTTTGATAGCCACGAGGCTGCCAAAAGGGCTGTTGAAGAAATGAATGGAAAGGACATAAACGGACAGCTGCTTTTTGTAGGCCGGGCACAGAAGAAAGCAGAGCGACAGGCTGAGTTAAAGCAAATGTTTGAGCAGCTGAAACATGAAAGATTTCGGCGGTGCCAGGGTGCGAAGCTCTATATTAAGAACCTGGATGAGACCATTGATGATGAAAAACTGCGGAGGGAATTTTCTTCATTTGGATCAATTAGCAGGGTTAAGGTAATGCAGGAAGAAGGGCGAAGCAAAGGGTTTGGCTTGATCTGCTTCTCCTCTGCGGAGGAGGCCACTAAAGCAATGACGGAGATGAATGGCCGCATCTTAGGCTCCAAGCCACTCAACATCGCCCTGGCCCAGAAACCCTAGGAGAGGAAAACTTTCTGCATCAGCCAGTGTGTGCTGCAGACTAAGAAATGTTAGTGATCTCTGCCTGAATTCTCCTCAGTAAATTTTAAATTCCAGCTGATGGCTGGTTAGTTAGTAAACGTTGTGGTGGAAAGTTTTGTATACAAAGCTATTTATTTTCCTTTGGAGAAAAAATAAGTGAATCTTAGAACCTTGGTTCTTTTTACAGAGGAACACCATGTAATTATAATATGGTATATTTTTCCAATTTTGATACAGTGTTCATAGTAATAAGTATAATTAGATATATTTTTACTACATTTTGAACCAACTGAAGTGTGGTAATTACTTGCGTTTTTTGCATACTTTTTCTTATTTTTATAGTATTGCTAGCTTTAATTTCTTCCATGAAAATATGCTCAAAGTAGTTCTTATACCTAAGCATTGCAAAGTAATTTATTTTTATAAAAAGAAACTTTCTAATCTCTCATCTAATGTTTTTAAAAGAAACCAAAGTTTAAAAATTCCTACTACAAACTCAGTATCTAATTTCATTTTGAATTAATGTTTAAAATAGTAGAAAATCATTGAATTTTCTTTCAGTTTTTATCCTGAAATGATTGTTTTTCTGACGGCTAAAATTAATGATGGAATTACTTTAGTGTTGCCTACAAATCTGCTTTATAGGATATTTTACTGTTCTTTCCATTGATTGACATAATTCAGGTGCTTGCTGGTTATCAGATTTGTGACTTGAGTAGTAAAACCTTAACTTTTACATTCCTTAAGTTATAACCCTGTATCAATTCAGGTCAAAAATTGGCCTTTGTATACAGCATAAAATTATGCCTTAAGTTTTGATTCAGGAACCAATATTATGTAAGTCATATATAGGGAACATAGAAATTTTGTTTAACAACTGTGTTTTCTAATCTCTGTTATATGTTGTTCCATGTAGTGATACTATCTCAGGGTTCAGAAAAGTAAAACTTTCCTATTTTTATGACCTCCATGTCCCTTTTATTGGACTTTAAGAGCTTTGTAACCCATTACAGCTCACTTTTAGCTTTGATTAATCAGAAGCTCACTAACTAATTTTCTGATAAATTGAAGTTACATCACTTAGCTTGTTGTCCAGAATAATTTTGATTTCAGTCCCATTTCCAGACTTTTCTTCTCTCCTGCCTTTCCTTTATATGATGTGGTTCCTCTATACTTTTTAAAAAGGGTTTTATTATACTGACTTTTACTGTGTGCTATTTGAAATCCAGTTTGGAAATAGATGCAAGAGTTATTTACATTTAACTAATTACTTTTAAAATTCTGATTCTCTCATACCAAAGGTGTCTTAGAAAATAGTTTTGTTGTTTTATTTTTTTTCCCTCTGCTTAGTTGCTCCCTGAAACCATATATCCAAGTCTTGTGTTTCATATATTACCAGTACAGTATTACAGAAATATTAAAATGTTTTACTTTGGCAATACTTTAGCTGTGAAAGAATGAGAAAACCTGTTTCTGTTTATTTTTCTATCAAATATATGAACATTCATTGCACATTTTCTAAATTAAAAGTATCTTTTAGACAATGAAAAAATTATAGCAACATGTAATGCTACTGTGGAGACAGATCTTCTGTTAAAATATGTTGCATCTCCTCCCCAATTTTTTTCTATACTTATACACATAATTTAACAAAAATAGAATCATACTTATAAACCTTCTTAAAACTGCTTACCTAATTTGACAGTATGACACAGTCAGCTTCCATTTGTAGTTGGAAGTAAGTATTTGCACTATAATTTTAACAATTTTTTTATCTTCCTTTTAATGTTTGTACCATAATGTGACAATTTTCTCTTGATAAACATATAGGTTCCTAGATTATGTCTTCCATTTTCCTTTTTTTGTTCTATCATAAACAACTTGGAGATAAACACCCTTGCAAACTCATATATGCTGATATATATAATTAATTTATTAAGAAAATATGTGATTCATTGGAATTAATATTTAAAATGACAACAATTTAAAAAGTAATTTTGATAAATATTACCCAAATGCTGTTCAGAAACTTGTGCCACTTAACATTTCCACTGTGAAAAAAAAAAAAAAACCACATTTCCATTGTGAGTAGGACTGCTCATTTCCATATGCTAAGAGGGATTTTGCTTACATTGTTGTCTGATTCAACATGATATGTAAAAACAAAATATTTCATGATTATTTATTTTACTACTATATTACCTCAAAATTTAAACAGCATTTCTTGTAATTACTGAACATTTGTATTTTCATATGTTTGTAAATGATGTTAGTTTATTTTCATGATCTTAATGTGTTTTCCTGTGGGGGTGTTTTTTATTTATATGGAGTTGTTACACTTCTTTGCCCTGATACTTTCATCTTGTTTATAGATTTGAGGGTCATTCCAAAATTAAATTTTTAACCTCAAATTTTTCAAACTCTTACTTTGGTGGCTTTAATGTTATATTTCAAAACACTTTAAACACCTCAAATATACAAACCCCCCATATACACATACAATTCATATGTATTGTCTTCTATGACTTTCAGAGTTTCATATTCTCAATACTTTCTAAGCAAAGCTTTTGTGTATACAGTATCTTATTCACAGCTTATACTCAATATTTTTTAAAGTATGTTGCTTTTCAACTCTATTAACATATTTTGGTAAATCCTGATTTACTATAAAAGTGTATATGAAATCCATATGCCAATTATAATTATTTAGCTCTTTGGATTACTGTGTTGAGAAGTATTTGCCTGCAAAGCAGAGAGCTTTTAAGAAAGGGTACCAGGCAACAGGACTGAAAACTGTAGTACACATATCAAGCCTTGACATCTTTTTCTGGAAAATCCATTTTATAAAAATGTTCACATATTTGAACAAAAGTTCACAGTACTTGTAAATGGATTATCAAGATAATATCAGGGAATTGCATTCTCTTCTCACATGTGTGAGGATTTAATAGGGCATAATGTGAGTTGTTTAGGTGAATTGTGGCTATAGTTTCATGACACAGTAATATGCCATTTTAGTAAAAATTTCTTATTTTTAATATTTACCTTAAGAAATGACTGTCAGTTTACAAAAAATCCTGTAGGTTTTTATTATTTAAATTTTTATTTTTCTAAATTTTGTGTGTGTATGATGCTATCAAGTTCTTGTGACATCAGAGATTCAGGCATTAAAGAAACTTTACTCTTTTTAAGTCCAAGTGCCTTGATAAATGAGAAGAATCTTCACTTTCTCATAAGTATTCCTGTAAAAGCTAATTTCCATAGAGATGCCTTAAGCCACTGCTTCTGCTCTCCCTTCTCTGTCCTCACACACATTGCCAAGTTTGTTATACAGATGTCTGCTTGTACAGCCAATTGAATAAATATGTGCCTTTTGAAATTTTATTTTTAAAAATTTTAAGTTGATTTATAGTTGGTAAAAATAAGCTTTTTAAAGTGGTTTAGAATTGACATTTTCATGTTCTTAACATTTGTATAAATCCATTGAAAAGAGATCAAATAAAGTCTGGATCTTTCAATGGTGTCCAAAATTCTCATGTCCAAAAATTATTTTTACTTGTTTATTTTTAAGTATTTCTGATTTTCTAGCAATCAGTTTCTCATAAGAGTAAATTGAAAACAACTTTCATTTTTAAATGAAGATACTCATTCATATTTTATGTTTTAAAAGACCAATTCTCATATGAACTAGTATTTGTTTTTAAGTGATTCATAATTATGGGACCATGGTTGAAAGGAACCCCTAAGTTTTCATGAGGGACTATTTTAAAGACACTTTTGAATTTAATTGTTAAAGCAAAATTTAGCTAATATTTTGAGAATTTCAAATTAGCTTACTTGTATTATATTTGGGAAATGTACATCATAATGTAATTTTTTAAAATAAATAATAAAATAATACATCAAAAAGATAATTTTTAAAATATAAAGGGTCAAACAAATTAAATAACCTCAGAATATCTTTGGCTTCAAGTAAGAGAAAATCCAACTCATATTAGAAAAGGAAATTTTATTAAAATATTCAGACTTAAGGTATTTTCATGCAAGGTATAAGAAAACATCTATATTGGTTCTAGAGTCTTTTAGCTCTTCACCCTGTGTCTCAGCATCATCATCAGGGAGAGAGTCAGGATGTTTACAAGAATTCCTGTCATCACACTGAGACACAGTAACATTCATACTATAATACCTTTCCTAGAAACCTTTTAACAACTTTCTCTCTCAGTTCTCATTGTCCATTATTGATATGCATATTCTATAAGATCTGCCATTAGGATTAAGAAATAAGTCAACTTTCTGTGCAGAATGGGCTTATGAATGAAAGAAATTCCAGTAGGAATGGAGATATTAATAGGCATATGCGTCCACTAAACCCTGTATTTTTTTTATCATTTATATCTAATTTTAATTTCAGTACTTACTGGATATTTTCTCCTGCTAACATTAACTTACAGTTAGTTCTTAAAATTTCTCCCTGCAAATCATTTTCAACACTTGAGTCAAACTCAACAGTTTCTTCTCCCTCAGGTTGTATAATCATAGGGACTAAATTGTGCAATATATTCTGTATAAAATTGAATTCATTTTTGTTTAATAATGGGAATTGTGTTTTCACATGTCATGCTTTATTAGATCTAAATTAGGCATCTATTGAAAATTTTACTGAAAACTTCAAATTCAATTTAATCACCCCAGTGGGTTTTCAACCTTCCCAGGTGGCACAGTGATAAAGAATCCACCTACTGATGCAGGAGATGTGAGAGACATGGGTTCAATCCCTGGGTCGGTAAGATCCCCTGGAGTAAGACATGGCACCTCACTCTAGTATTGTAGCCTGAAAATGTTATGGACAGAGGAGAATGGTGGGCTATAGTCCATGAGGTCGCAAAGTCAGAGATGACTGGGCATACTACATACAATGGGTTTCCACCAAAAATAATTATCAACAGATTACAAATGATCAAGAATATTTCAAATATAACTTCATTTAATAAGGTATTAGTTTCTTGAGCTCTAATTTAGTCTAAGTCAAGTATATCTTCATGTATGTTAGTTAAAATTTTAGAATCATACCACCGGAGGGAAAGAATTTACTTTGTATCACCGACTAATATGATATTCTGTATAAAGAATGTTTAAAAAAAAATTCCCACTGCCAATGTAATAGAAAAATCTTGAAAAATCATCTACAAAGTTGCTGCTAAGTCGCTTCAGTCGTGTCCAACTCTGTGGGACCCCATAGACAGCAGCCCACCAGGCTCTGCCGTCCCTGGGATTCTCCAGGCAAGAACACTGGAGTGGGTTGCCATTTCCTTCTCCATTGCGTGAAAGTGAAAAGTGAAAGTGAATTCGCTCCGTCGCGTCCGACTCATAGCGACCCCATGGACTGCAGCCTACGAGGCTCCTCCATCCATGGGATTTTCTAGGCAAAAGTACTAGAGTGGGGTGCAATTGCCTTCTCCGATCTACAAAGTTAGGTGCCTACAAAATGGCCCCAATATATAAAATAAATCTAAGTAATACAAACCTAAATGGATGGGCACTCATTTTCTTTACTAAAGAATTTATATTAGATCCTTTAATACATTAAAATTGTCAGAATGAACAAAACTGGACTTATCCAAACTTTGCAGTTTAATTTTTCCTGTATTACACAAATTTGGTATAACCTTTCATTTTAACTATGCACTGTAAGAAAACAAAAAACAGAGGTACTAAATTCCGAATTACACATTTACTTGTATTTGAATCTTTTAAGATCAGATTATTTTGTAAGTTTATTCAGAGGAAGTATTTATAGCTCCTTTTTGTTTTTGTCTAATGGTCAGGTCTAAGAGTTTATAAAATATTTTTAACTATATTGAAGTTCCCCTGAATGACACAATTGAACCCATCCATTAAGAAAAAGAAAAATGATCCCCTTAGTAGCATTCTTTGTCATAGAAGAGGCTTAGCTTCTGAGAGATATTGGCAGTTGAGACAACAATGTCACATCAGAAGTTGTTAACCTGTTCATATTTACATCACCTTAGATGTTAAAATTATCCTGGTTAAGTTCTGCCAAATGCTAACAGCACATTTGAGTTTCAAATGTAGTGTCACTAATATGGAGGATGTTATTAATTTTTTTTGCATACAGTGAATATTGGTTATGATTCACTGTGTTGTATGTGTGTGAATTTTTTTAATTGGTGTTTCAATGGAATATTCTTATCTCAGAAAACCATATCTGACAGTGTGTTTTGAATCACAATTTTGATTTACATTCCATTTCATTTTGTATGTGTGCCAGTGGCATACCAATACACCACAATTATGACATATTGCTAAATCTAGTTCCTTGAAGTTAAAATAAGCCTTTACAATAGTAATTCCAGCAAATCTTTGTTAAGCAAAAAAGTGCCTCAATTTGAATGCAAGTCAGATGTTAGAATTATTTTGACACATCATTATTTTACTGAATTACCAAGGGAATTGTTAGTAATAATAATCTAGTATTATCCACTACTCTATTCACTTATATTTTATGCATAGTACTGAGGTTGCATGGTTATTTCATTTTCATTTTAATTTACTATTTAATTTTTTTAACCAAAATATATTGCAACTCTCATAGCCATGTCACATGTAAATCTTTACCATGCCTAATACATGCAATTTTTTTTTGGTCCTGGTGTCTCTTTTTGTCCTATCCTTATGCTATGATTTCTCTTGGTCAGTTTGCTAGAAAGAAACCATTCTTATTTCAGTTTTTTTAAAATGTCATCCTAAACCCTGACTCAAAGCTTTAACTTTTTCTCAGATAGTATGCTGTCTGTTACATGGAGTAAAAGAGATCTTCTAACTGGTTAATTTAAAAAAAGAGAGCAGGATTTATTGCCAGATCAAAATAAGTAAGAGCTCTTCATTTGAAAAATGAAGTATTCTTTGCTTTGCTTTTCTTTTTTTTTTACAATGGTTAAGAAAGGCTTTCTATAGGCTGTTACACTATAGAGGCAGCAATACCTGTTTTGAAATTAGGCCATATGGCATATTGTTGTAGGAAGAAAAAAAGCATTTACAAAAGGTCAGGGAGGCTCATCTTCAAACATTTAGAATGTTATTTTAAAATATTTTATTATTATTATTTTAATTAACTCATTCTCCTCCCTACCTATTTTTTTTTTCCCCGCATTTTAGGGCATAGATTGGATATATTTCTTAGTGGGATATCTATTATTTTAGCAGAAACATGTGATGGAAACTGTCCTGCCTTTGTAAGAGAAAAAGTAAAGCAAATCATCAGTTCTTAAAAAGAAAATATTGGGTAGAGAAATAACATTTCAGAGCAAATCATTACATCTAAATGAAGTCTATTATTAGGGATGAACTTGGGAAGTTGAATGAATGACGGATGCAGTTTTGAAAATTATCATGTCCTCTTAGACTGAGTTATAAATCACATATCATAAAAGTAACCATTTGCAAATGTATGATTCATTGGTTTGTAGTATATTCAAAGGGTTGTGTGAAATCACCTTTATCCAATTCCAGAATATTTTTTATCATATCAGAAGAAACTTCATATATCCACGAGCAGTTAATCCCATTTTCTCCTCCTCCTAGAACCTAACACAAATTGATATCTCTAGAGTTTTGCGTGTTGTGGACATTTGATGTAAACACTATCATATGTTACCTTTTGTGTTTAGGTTCCTTTGCCTAACTTAATGTTTTAAGATGTTCATATTGCAGCTTATCAGTAGTCAGTTCCTTTTATGCATGAATATTATCTATTTATATGGATATACCACATTCTTCTGGGCTTCCCTCATAGCTCAGCAGTAAAGACTCCACCTGCAATGCAGGAGACATTGTTCAATCCCTGAAGAAAAACATGGCAACCTATTTCATTATTCTTGTCTGGGAAATCCCATGGACAGAGGAATAGGCTACAGTCTATGGAATCACAAGACTTGGAAATGGCTTAGTGACTAAATCACTACCACCACCACGTTCTTTTTATCCATTCATCTTTTATTGTATAGTTAGGCTGAAATATAAACAGATCATGGGTTGGATGGGTGAGAGCCCAGATTACGGCTTTCTTGTTGTTGTTGATATCTAAAAAGCTTAATATTTTCCATTTAGATCTACAATCTACCTGCCAGTGTCATGTAGTCTTTATTACATTGTAATCTTTATATCAGAACAAATCCTTTCATCTTGTTATTCTTACTAAAGATTTACTTGGTTATTTTTAGTTATCTGATTATTCACAGAAAAGAAAAAACACAACTTGTGAAGTTTCATACATCTGTTTGTGCACATGTATGTACCTGCATATAAACACGTATTCCTTTTGGGAATTCATTGTGATCATATTGATTCTGAGTTGAAAGCCTACTGTATTGTCTTCTATCTCATGAAAATGGATATCACTTTAATTGTACTCCTAATTTTTTTCAACAATACTATGTAGTTCTTGTTTAGAAGTCTTGCATATTTTTAGTCTTATTCCTCGCTGTATGATATTTTTGTTATTATAAAATGTTTTGATGTCATTTCTTATTTTTACTGTTATAGTAAAATATTTTAATTATTCTAAAAATAGAAATATATTTGCTTATAACATAATGCCTAGCTACCCAACCTCCTTGCCATACATTAATAATTATTTACTTTTTATTTGAACCACAATATGTTAATTGATTGTAATCAATTATCTATGGGATATTGAGTGTTCTCTCTACTTGGTTTTGTCAATTGAAAAAAATACAAGTTAATGCATTTGCAGTTTCTAATGTTCTAACATTTAACATGTAATATATTTAAGTATACAAAATTTAAAGTTAGTAGTGAAGCATAGTTTAAACAAGCTATATTCTTTTTCTGATTTCCCTCATCAAGTTGTGGCCATGAGATTAACTGAGGATTCTGGGTCACTGTTCATCATGTGTTTCTTTCCAAACTACACAAGAAACAGAAATTTCCCCTTTACTTAAGCAGCTTTGCAAACAGCTTTGTATTCTTTAGGAATCTGAGTTAATTTGGAAAGAGATTGCTGTTAAGACTATTTTACATTTGTAGTTTTCTACTCGATTCTTTTTCTTTTATTTGATGTATGTTCTTAAGTTATTTTCTTTGCATATTACTCTATAGCCTAGAATTACCATCTTCTTCCAAATTGCTCAAAGGAATCCCATTTTGTTAATTCTTTCTCAGAAAACTGTATAGATCATTTGGGTGACATCACAACCAAAAAATCAAAGCAATAACAGCTTGAGTGCCAAGACTGGCATTACACAAACTTAATTAACTTTTTACTTATTGAACCTTATTTCTTTAGTAGGGCCACAAACTCACAAGTACTTGTATCTTATCCTAGAAAGGACATGGAAATGCAGGGATCACTCTAACTTTTAATATGTTCTGAGGATCAGAGAACATCAACATTGTTGGAAATAAGTATTTTATGCTCTCTTAACTCTTCTGAACAAAGCAATGGGCAGGTTCCTGTAGGTGGGACCTACAGGAAAAATAATGATGGGAAACAGATCAAAGACAGCTCTCTGTATGCTGACTGTTGAAAATCAGCAATAGGCAAACAAAAGAGATCTATCCAACTATAACTTTAATTCAGTTGGTAACTGGTTGAACCAATCAAATCTTGGTGCATCAAGTTATGCATACAGAAGGTACAGGTGGTAATGACATACAAATCCTGGGAGGCAAAAAAAAAATCAAAGAGGTGAAGAATTTAAAAATGAATTAAACCAAAAGTAAGCATATTGGTATTTTCACTGAAAAAGAAGTTCACATCACTGAAATACAATGGAGTAATAATCTGATCTTGGGATTCACTGTTTCTAATGTATGTTCCATAATCAGTTAGCCTTTAGTCTTATAGTACCTACTAGGGGTGCAGTCTCAAAAATGGCAGGATGATCTTGGTTCATTTCCAAGGCAAACTGTTCAACATCACAGTAATCCAAGTCTGCAACCACTGATGCCAGAAAAGCTGAGGTTGACCAGTTCTATGAAGACCTTCTAGAACTAACACCAAAAAAGATGTCCTTTTCATCATAGGGGATTGGACCAGATGGTCAATATTGAACTCAGAATGATTTTATTTTTTGCAGCCAAAGATGGAGAAGCTCTACACAGTCAACAAAAATAAGACCTGGAGCTGACTGTGGCTCAGATCATGAGCTCCTTATGGCAAAATTCAGGCTTAAATTGAAGAAAGTAGGGGGAAAGCACTAGGCCATTCAGGTATGACCTAAGTCAAATCCCTTACATTATATGGTGGAGGTGAGGAATAGATTCAAGGGACTAGATCTGATAGATAGAGTACCTGAAAAACTATGGATGGAGATTTGTAACATTGTTCAGGAGGTGCTGATCAAAACCATCCCCAACGAAAAGAAATGCAAGAAAGCAAAATGGTTGTCTGAGGAGGCCTTACAAATAGCTAAGGAAAGAAGAGAAGTAACAGGCAGGGAGAAAGGAAAGATATACCCAACAGAAAGCAGAGTTCAGAGAATGGTAAGGAGAGATAGTTCAGTACAGTTCAGTTCAGTCGCTCACTCGTGTCCGACTCTTTGCGACCCCCATGAATCACAGCACGCCAGGCCTCCCTGTCCATCACCAACTCCCGGAGTTCACTCAGACTCATGTCCATTGAGTCAGTGATGCCATCCAGCCATCTCATCCTCTGTTGTCCCCTTCTCCTCCTGCCCTCAATCCCTCCCAGCATCAGAGTCTTTTCCAATGAGTCAACTCTTCACATGAGGTGGCCAAAGTACTGGAGTTTCAGCTTCAGCATCATTGGAGAGATAAGACCTTCTTAAATGAACAATGCAAAGAAATAGAGGAAAACAATAGAATGGGTAAGGCTAGAGATCTCTTCAAGAAAACTGGAGATAGCAAAGGGAATATTTCATGCAAGGATGGGCAAGATTAAGGACAGAAGCAGTAAAGACCTAACAGAAGCAAAAGAGATTAAGAAGAGTAGCAAGAACACACAGAAAAGCTATGCAAAAAGGTCTTAATGACCTGAATAACTATGATGGTGTGGCCATTCACCTAGAGCCTGACATCCTGGAGTGTGAAGTCAAGTGGGCTTTAGGAAGCATTACTACAAACGAAGCTGTGTAGATGTAGGTGATGGAATTTTAAATGTAGCTATTTCAAATCCTAAAAGATGATGCTGCACTCAATATGCCAGCAAATCTAGAAAACTCAGCAGTGGTCACAGGACTGGAAAAGTTCAGTTTTCATTCCAATCTCAAAGAAATGCAATGCCAAAGAATGTTCAAACTACCATACAATTGTGCTTACTTCATATGCTATCAAGGTTATGCTGAAAAAGTTCTTCAAGCTAGGCTTCAGCAAAACCTAAACCATGAACTCCCACTTGTACAAACTAGGTTTCAAAGAGGCAGAGGTACCAGACTTCAAATTGCCAACATTGGATGGATTATGGGGAAAACAAGGCAGTTGCCAGGAAAACATCTACTTCTGCTCCATTGACTTTGCTAAAGCCTTTGACCATGTGGATCATAACAAACTGGAAAATTCTTAAAGAGATGGGAATACCAGCCTACCTTACCTGTCTCCTGAGAAACCTGTACGTGGGTCAGGAAGTTACCGTTAGAACCTTACATGGAATATGTGACCAGTTCAAAATTGGGAAAGAAGTACATCAAGGCTGTATATTGTCATCCTGTTTATTTAACTTATATGTAAAATACATCATGCAAAATACTGAGCTGGGTGAATCACAAGCTGGAGTCAAGATTGTTGAGAGAAATATCAACAACCTCAGATATGCATATGATACCACTGTGATGGTAGAAAGTGAAGAACTAAAGAGCTTCTTTATGAAAGTGAAAGTGGAGAGTGAAAAGCTGGCTTGAAAGTCAATATTAAAAAAAAAAAAAACTGAGATCAATGCATTCAGTTCTATATTTCATGGCAAATAGATGGGGAAAAAGCAGGAGCAGTGACAGATTTTATTTTCTTGGGCTCCAGAATCACTGTGGACAGTAACTGCAGCCATGAAATTTAAAAGCACTTGCTCCTTAGAAGGACAGCTATGAGAAACCTAGAAATCATATTTAAAAACAGACATCACTTTGCCAAAAAAGGTCCATATATTCAAAGTTATCGTTTATCCAGTAGTCACATGTGAATGTGAGAGCTGGACCATAAAGAAGGCTGAGCACTGAAGAATTGATGCTTTCAAACTGTGGTACTGGAGAAGATTCTTGAGAGTCCCCTGGACAGCAAGGAGATCAAACCTGCCAATCCTAAAGGAAATCAACCCTGAATATAAATTGGAATATCTGCTGCCGAAGCTCCAATACTTTGGCCACCTTCTGTGAAGAGCTGACATTTTCTTTACTAAAGAATTTATATTAGATCCTTTAATACATTAAAATTGTCAGAATGAACAAAACTGGACTTATCCAAACTTTGCAGTTTAATTTTTTCCTGTATTACACAAATTTGGTATAACCTTTCATTTTAACTATGCACTGTAAGAAAACAAAAAACAGAGGTACTAAATTCCGAATTACACATTTACTTGTATTTGAATCTTTTAAGATCAGATTATTTTGTAAGTTTATTCAGAGGAAGTATTTATAGCTCCTTTTTGTTTTTGTCTAATGGTCAGGTCTAAGAGTTTATAAAATATTTTTAACTATATTGAAGTTCCCCTGAATGACACAATTGAACCCATCCATTAAGAAAAGAAAAATGATCCCCTTAGTAGCATTCTTTGTCATAGAAGAGGCTTAGCTTCTGAGAGATATTGGCAGTTGAGACAACAATGTCACATCAGAAGTTGTTAACCTGTTCATATTTACATCACCTTAGATGTTAAAATTATCCCTGGTTAAGTTCTGCCAAATGCTAACAGCACATTTGAGTTTCAAATGTAGTGTCACTAATATGGAGGATGTTATTAATTTTTTTTGCATACAGTGAATATTGGTTATGATTCACTGTGTTGTATGTGTGTGAATTTTTTTAATTGGTGTTTCCAATGGAATATTCTTATCTCAGAAAACCATATCTGACAGTGTGTTTTGAATCACAATTTTGATTTACATTCCATTTCATTTTGTATGTGTGCCAGTGGCATACCAATACACCACAATTATGACATATTGCTAAATCTAGTTCCTTGAAGTTAAAATAAGCCTTTACAATAGTAATTCCAGCAAATCTTTGTTAAGCAAAAAAGTGCCTCAATTTGAATGCAAGTCAGATGTTAGAATTATTTTGACACATCATTATTTTACTGAATTACCAAGGGAATTGTTAGTAATAATAATCTAGTATTATCCACTACTCTATTCACTTATATTTTATGCATAGTACTGAGGTTGCATGGTTATTTCATTTTCATTTTAATTTACTATTTAATTTTTTTAACCAAAATATATTGCAACTCTCATAGCCATGTCACATGTAAATCTTTACCATGCCTAATACATGCAATTTTTTTTTGGTCCTGGTGTCTCTTTTTGTCCTATCCTTATGCTATGATTTCTCTTGGTCAGTTTGCTAGAAAGAAACCATTCTTATTTCAGTTTTTTTAAAATGTCATCCTAAACCCTGACTCAAAGCTTTAACTTTTTCTCAGATAGTATGCTGTCTGTTACATGGAGTAAAAGAGATCTTCTAACTGGTTAATTTAAAAAAAAGAGAGCAGGATTTATTGCCAGATCAAAATAAGTAAGAGCTCTTCATTTGAAAATGAAGTATTCTTTGCTTTGCTTTTCTTTTTTTTTCTTACAATGGTTAAGAAAGGCTTTCTATAGGCTGTTACACTATAGAGGCAGCAATACCTGTTTTGAAATTAGGCCATATGGCATATTGTTGTAGGAAGAAAAAAAGCATTTACAAAAGGTCAGGGAGGCTCATCTTCAAACATTTAGAATGTTATTTTAAAATATTTTATTATTATTATTTTAATTAACTCATTCTCCTCCCTACCTATTTTTTTTTTCCCCGCATTTTAGGGCATAGATTGGATATATTTCTTAGTGGGATATCTATTATTTTAGCAGAAACATGTGATGGAAACTGTCCTGCCTTTGTAAGAGAAAAAGTAAAGCAAATCATCAGTTCTTAAAAAGAAAATATTGGGTAGAGAAATAACATTTTGTAGCAAATCATTACATCTAAATGAAGTCTATTATTAGGGATGAACTTGGGAAGTTGAATGAATGACGGATGCAGTTTTGAAAATTATCATGTCCTCTTAGACTGAGTTATAAATCACATATCATAAAAGTAACCATTTGCAAATGTATGATTCATTGGTTTGTAGTATATTCAAAGGGTTGTGTGAAATCACCTTTATCCAATTCCAGAATATTTTTTATCATATCAGAAGAAACTTCATATATCCACGAGCAGTTAATCCCATTTTCTCCTCCTCCTAGAACCTAACACAAATTGATATCTCTAGAGTTTGCGTGTTGTGGACATTTGATGTAAACACTATCATATGTTACCTTTTGTGTTTAGGTTCCTTTGCCTAGCTTAATGTTTTAAGATGTTCATATTGCAGCTTATCAGTAGTCAGTTCCTTTTTATGCATGAATATTATCTATTTATATGGATATACCACATTCTTCTGGGCTTCCCTCATAGCTCAGCAGTAAAGACTCCACCTGCAATGCAGGAGACATTGGTTCAATCCCCTGAAGAAAAACATGGCAACCTATTTCATTATTCTTGTCTGGGAAATCCCATGGACAGAGGAATAGGCTACAGTCTATGGAATCACAAGACTTGGAAATGGCTTAGTGACTAAATCACTACCACCACCACGTTCTTTTTATCCATTCATCTTTTATTGTATAGTTAGGCTGAAATATAAACAGATCATGGGTTGGATGGGTGAGAGCCCAGATTACGGCTTTCTTGTTGTTGTTGATATCTAAAAGCTTAATATTTTCCATTTAGATCTACAATCTACCTGCCAGTGTCATGTAGTCTTTATTACATTGTAATCTTTATATCAGAACAAATCCTTTCATCTTGTTATTCTTACTAAAGATTTACTTGGTTATTTTTAGTTATCTGATTATTCACAGAAAAGAAAAAACACAACTTGTGAAGTTTCATACATCTGTTTGTGCACATGTATGTACCTGCATATAAACACGTATTCCTTTTGGGAATTCATTGTGATCATATTGATTCTGAGTTGAAAGCCTACTGTATTGTCTTCTATCTCATGAAAATGGATATCACTTTAATTGTACTCCTTAATTTTTTCAACAATACTATGTAGTTCTTGTTTAGAAGTCTTGCATATTTTTAGTCTTATTCCTCGCTGTATGATATTTTTGTTATTATAAAATGTTTTGATGTCATTTCTTATTTTTACTGTTATAGTAAAATATTTTAATTATTCTAAAAAATAGAAATATATTTGCTTATAACATAATGCCTAGCTACCCAACCTCCTTGCCATACATTAATAATTATTTACTTTTTTATTTGAACCACAATATGTTAATTGATTGTAATCAATTATCTATGGGATATTGAGTGTTCTCTCTACTTGGTTTTGTCAATTGAAAAAAATACAAGTTAATGCATTTGCAGTTTCTAATGTTCTAACATTTAACATGTAATATATTTAAGTATACAAAATTTAAAGTTAGTAGTGAAGCATAGTTTAAACAAGCTATATTCTTTTTCTGATTTCCCTCATCAAGTTGTGGCCATGAGATTAACTGAGGATTCTGGGTCACTGTTCATCATGTGTTTCTTTCCAAACTACACAAGAAACAGAAATTTCCCTTTACTTAAGCAGCTTTGCAAACAGCTTTGTATTCTTTAGGAATCTGAGTTAATTTGGAAAAAGAGATTGCTGTTAAGACTATTTTACATTTGTAGTTTTCTACTCGATTCTTTTTCTTTTATTTGATGTATGTTCTTAAGTTATTTTCTTTGCATATTACTCTATAGCCTAGAATTACCATCTTCTTCCAAATTGCTCAAAGGAATCCCATTTTGTTAATTCTTTCTCAGAAAACTGTATAGATCATTTGGGTGACATCACAACCAAAAAATCAAAGCAATAACAGCTTGAGTGCCAAGACTGGCATTACACAAACTTAATTAACTTTTTACTTATTGAACCTTATTTCTTTAGTAGGGCCACAAACTCACAAGTACTTGTATCTTATCCTAGAAAGGACATGGAAATGCAGGGATCACTCTAACTTTTAATATGTTCTGAGGATCAGAGAACATCAACATTGTTGGAAATAAGTATTTTATGCTCTCTTAACTCTTCTGAACAAAGCAATGGGCAGGTTCCTGTAGGTGGGACCTACAGGAAAAATAATGATGGGAAACAGATCAAAGACAGCTCTCTGTATGCTGACTGTTGAAAATCAGCAATAGGCAAACAAAAGAGATCTATCCAACTATAACTTTAATTCAGTTGGTAACTGGTTGAACCAATCAAATCTTGGTGCATCAAGTTATGCATACAGAAGGTACAGGTGGTAATGACATACAAATCCTGGGAGGCAAAAAAAAAATCAAAGAGGTGAAGAATTTAAAAATGAATTAAACCAAAAGTAAGCATATTGGTATTTTCACTGAAAAAGAAGTTCACATCACTGAAATACAATGGAGTAATAATCTGATCTTGGGATTCACTGTTTCTAATGTATGTTCCATAATCAGTTAGCCTTTAGTCTTATAGTACCTACTAGGGGTGCAGTCTCAAAAATGGCAGGATGATCTTGGTTCATTTCCAAGGCAAACTGTTCAACATCACAGTAATCCAAGTCTGCAACCACTGATGCCAGAAAAGCTGAGGTTGACCAGTTCTATGAAGACCTTCTAGAACTAACACCAAAAAAGATGTCCTTTTCATCATAGGGGATTGGACCAGATGGTCAATATTGAACTCAGAATGATTTTATTTTTTGCAGCCAAAGATGGAGAAGCTCTACACAGTCAACAAAAATAAGACCTGGAGCTGACTGTGGCTCAGATCATGAGCTCCTTATGGCAAAATTCAGGCTTAAATTGAAGAAAGTAGGGAAAAGCACTAGGCCATTCAGGTATGACCTAAGTCAAATCCCTTACATTATATGGTGGAGGTGAGGAATAGATTCAAGGGACTAGATCTGATAGATAGAGTACCTGAAAAACTATGGATGGAGATTTGTAACATTGTTCAGGAGGTGCTGATCAAAACCATCCCCAACGAAAAGAAATGCAAGAAAGCAAAATGGTTGTCTGAGGAGGCCTTACAAATAGCTAAGGAAAGAAGAGAAGTAACAGGCAGGGAGAAAGGAAAAGATATACCCAACAGAAAGCAGAGTTCCAGAGAATGGTAAGGAGAGATAGTTCAGTACAGTTCAGTTCAGTCGCTCACTCGTGTCCGACTCTTTGCGACCCCATGAATCACAGCACGCCAGGCCTCCCTGTCCATCACCAACTCCCGGAGTTCACTCAGACTCATGTCCATTGAGTCAGTGATGCCATCCAGCCATCTCATCCTCTGTTGTCCCCTTCTCCTCCTGCCCTCAATCCCTCCCAGCATCAGAGTCTTTTCCAATGAGTCAACTCTTCACATGAGGTGGCCAAAGTACTGGAGTTTCAGCTTCAGCATCATTGGAGAGATAAGACCTTCTTAAATGAACAATGCAAAGAAATAGAGGAAAACAATAGAATGGGTAAGGCTAGAGATCTCTTCAAGAAAACTGGAGATAGCAAAGGGAATATTTCATGCAAGGATGGGCAAGATTAAGGACAGAAGCAGTAAAGACCTAACAGAAGCAAAAGAGATTAAGAAGAGGTAGCAAGAATACACAGAAAAGCTATGCAAAAAAGGTCTTAATGACCTGAATAACTATGATGGTGTGGCCATTCACCTAGAGCCTGACATCCTGGAGTGTGAAGTCAAGTGGGCTTTAGGAAGCATTACTACAAACGAAGCTGTGTAGATGTAGGTGATGGAATTTTAAATGTAGCTATTTCAAATCCTAAAAGATGATGCTGCACTCAATATGCCAGCAAATCTAGAAAACTCAGCAGTGGTCACAGGACTGGAAAAGTTCAGTTTTCATTCCAATCTCAAAGAAATGCAATGCCAAAGAATGTTCAAACTACCATACAATTGTGCTTACTTCATATGCTATCAAGGTTATGCTGAAAAAGTTCTTCAAGCTAGGCTTCAGCAAAACCTAAACCATGAACTCCCACTTGTACAAACTAGGTTTCAAAGAGGCAGAGGTACCAGACTTCAAATTGCCAACATTGGATGGATTATGGGGAAAACAAGGCAGTTGCCAGGAAAACATCTACTTCTGCTCCATTGACTTTGCTAAAGCCTTTGACCATGTGGATCATAACAAACTGGAAAATTCTTAAAGAGATGGGAATACCAGCCTACCTTACCTGTCTCCTGAGAAACCTGTACGTGGGTCAGGAAGTTACCGTTAGAACCTTACATGGAATATGTGACCAGTTCAAAATTGGGAAAGAAGTACATCAAGGCTGTATATTGTCATCCTGTTTATTTAACTTATATGTAAAATACATCATGCAAAATACTGAGCTGGGTGAATCACAAGCTGGAGTCAAGATTGTTGAGAGAAATATCAACAACCTCAGATATGCATATGATACCACTGTGATGGTAGAAAGTGAAGAACTAAAGAGCTTCTTTATGAAAGTGAAAGTGGAGAGTGAAAAGCTGGCTTGAAAGTCAATATTAAAAAAAAACTGAGATCAATGCATTCAGTTCTATATTTCATGGCAAATAGATGGGGAAAAAGCAGGAGCAGTGACAGATTTTATTTTCTTGGGCTCCAGAATCACTGTGGACAGTAACTGCAGCCATGAAATTTAAAAGCACTTGCTCCTTAGAAGGACAGCTATGAGAAACCTAGAAATCATATTTAAAAACAGACATCACTTTGCCAAAAAAGGTCCATATATTCAAAGTTATCGTTTATCCAGTAGTCACATGTGAATGTGAGAGCTGGACCATAAAGAAGGCTGAGCACTGAAGAATTGATGCTTTCAAACTGTGGTACTGGAGAAGATTCTTGAGAGTCCCCTGGACAGCAAGGAGATCAAACCTGCCAATCCTAAAGGAAATCAACCCTGAATATAAATTGGAATATCTGCTGCCGAAGCTCCAATACTTTGGCCACCTTCTGTGAAGAGCTGACTCACTGGGAATGATCCCACTGCTGGGAAAGATGGAAGTCAAAAGCAGAAGGGGGCAGCAGAGGATGAGATGGGTAGATAGCATCACTAACTCAATGGACATGAACTTGAGAAAACTCTAGAAGATAGTGGAGGAGCCTGGTGTGCTACAGTCCATGGCATTGCAAAGAGTCAAACATGACTTAGCAACTGAACAGCAGTAACCTGCTAGGGATGTTCAATTGTGCTAAAAGATGGAATAAGAACAAAAGTGGACCTATAGGGAGATGCATCAATTATGTTTGAATGCAGTAAACTGAAAGAATAGGAAGTAGGAAGTTAGATTATGTCAAAAATTTCTTGTTGTTTCTAAGTTTTGTCCAACTCTTTTGTGACCCCATAGACTACTCACCTGGCTTTACACACCATGGAATTTCCCAGGCAAGAATATTGGAATGGGATGCCATTTCTTTCTCCAGGGTATCTTCCTGATCCAGTTATCATACCCACGTCTTCTGCATTGTAGGCGATTTCTTTATTGCTGATGCACCAGGATATGCTGCTGCTGCTGCTAAGTCGCTTCAGTCATGTCCGACTCTGTGCGACCCCATAGACAGCAGCCCACCAGGCTCCCCCGTCCCTGGGACTCTCCAGGCAAGAACACTGGAGTGGGTTGCCATTTCCTTCTCCAATGCAGGAAAGTGAAAAGTGAAAGTGAAGTCTCTCAGTCTTGTCCGACCCTCAGTGACCCCATGGACTATAGCCTACCAGGCTCTTCCGTCCGTGGGATTTTCCAGGCAAGAGTACTGGAGTGGGGTGCCATTGCCTTCTCCGACCAGGATATGAGGCAAGCAAATTTATTTTCAAGGTATTGATAAGTATAGCCCCTTCCATGATAAACTTACAGATATAATAGAGATCCACTAATGAATCCTTATTCTTCACTGAGTTTGGGAACATTAATTAAAGTAATCAAACAGACATACTTCAGTCTGACGGCAAGATGGTAGTTGCAACATAGTTTTTCAATCTCCTTTAATATCCAGTAGAAATTTAGTTATTAGGCACTTCTGGTTAACTGTTACGCAGGAAAATTTAAAAGACCATAAAGGACATTCTGATACCCTTCAAGTAGGGGAAAATTAAAATATTTATGTCTGCATTTTACATGACATTTTTTCAAGTGAAAAAGATAATTGAGTCTTTTGGACTTCGGGATGGGGAGGTGTTAGCATAGATTTTGATTTATAGTTGAATGGAGAGGACTACTAAAGGAGGCAGTTCTGAGGCAATCTAGACCCTATGACTCCTGAAAGTCAACAATAAAATCTTTTCTGACCAAAGTCATGCACTGAGGATTAAATCTTGTGAGTAGAATCTAAATATAGAGTAGGATACAGACTCTAGAGCAAAGGAAAGAAAAGCAGAAGAAAAACCCATCTCCCATGAAAAATTAATGAAGGCAAAATTTAGTCCCATGCAATGACTTTCTTGGGGAAAAATAGAGAGAGCAGTTGTATTATTTTTGTTATGGCTGCTATAACAAAGTACCACAGACTGGGTAGCTTAAATAGAATTTTATTTCCTCATAATTTTCAGGGCTAGAAGATTGAGATCAACTTGATAGCTGGGTTGACTTTGTCTGAGACCTCTTATCTTTGGTGTGTACATGACCATCTTCTTTCTGTGCTTTTATAACAGTGGCCCTCAACCATTTTGGCACCAGTGACTGGTCCCATGGAGGACAGTTTTTCCACAGACTGAGGTGGGAGGGATGGTTTCAAAATGAATCAAGCACATTATTTATTGTACACTTTATTTCTATTGTTATTACATCATGATATATAATGAAATTATATAACACACCATGATATAGAATCAGTGGGCGCCCTGAGCTTGTTTCCTTGTAACTAAGGACACACCCTAAATCCCTTGCATGCACAGTTTAAATAAGTGTTTGCACTCTTATGAGATTCTATTGCCACCACTGATCTCACAGGAGGCAGAGCTCAGGGAATGATGTGAACAATGGGGAGCAGCTGTGAGTACAGATGTAGCTTTGCTCACTGACCTGCCGCTCACCTGCTACTGTGTGGCCTGGCTTTTAACACACTATGGATGAGTATGGAGCCATAGTCCAGGTGTTGCAGACCTCTGTTTTATAGGATCTTTCCTCTGTGTCTCGGAGAAGGCACCCCACTCCAGCACTCTTGCCTGGAAAATCCCATGGACGGAGGAGCCTGGTGGGCTGCAGTCCCTGGGGTCGCTAAGAGTCGGACAAGACTCAGCGACTTCACTTTCACTTTTCACTTTCATGCGTTGGAGAAGGAAGTGCCAACCCACTCCAGTGTTCTTGCCTGGAGAATCCCAGGGACCGAGGAGCCTCATGGGCTGCCGTCTATGGGGTCTCACAGAGTCGGACATGACTGAAGCGGCTTAGCAGCAGCAGCAGCAGCCTCTGTGTCTATGTCCTAATCTCTTCTTTTTATAAGAATAGGAGTCGTATTGGATAAGGGCCAACCCTGTGCTGTGTTGTGCTGTGCTCAGTGTCTCAGTCCTATCCCACTCTGCGACCCCACCCTAATGTCCTCATTGAACTTTAAAGATCTATCTCCAAGCTTAGTCACATTCTGAAATACTGGAGGTTAGGACTTGAACATATAAATGGAAATGTAGGGGTGGGGATTGAGCCCTTAATGCTAATAAACAGGATAACATTCCTGCAATGAAAGCATGCCCAAGAGACATGCACAAAAAAACATAAAAATTTTACCTTAATCTTGCAAAATTTTTTAAAGTTTCAAAGAAACTATTAGGAATTATGAAAAACAGCATCAATTAACGTTAAAAAAATCGAGACATGATATTGGACACGATGATGTAAAAAGACATCTGATCATGTTAGAAATATGGAAATAAAATTTAAAGTGAAAGGGAAACAAATAAGTATTTAGATAATATCAAAAGAGGAAAATACATTCAACACTCTATATATAAATATATATCTGGCAAAATCAAACTAGAGTGAATAAAACGTAACACTTTGAAATTTTCTAGCAAAATTGTTATGCTGCTAAGTCACTTCAGTCGTGTCCGACTCTGTGCGACCCCATAGACGGCAGCCCACCAGGCTCCCCCGTCCCTGGGATTCTCCAGGCAAGAACACTGGAGTGGGTTGCCATTTCCTTCTCCAACGCATGAAAGTGAAGAGTGAAAGGGAAGTCGCTCAGTCGTGTCCGACTCCTAGCGACCCCATGGACTGCAGCCTTCCAGGCTCCTCCATCCATGGGATTTTCCAAGCAAGAGTACTGGAGTGGGGTGCCATTGCCAAATTGTTATACTTAAGAGCAAAAGGAAAAACATCCTTGAGCTTTCAGACAAAATGTTCATATATGAAGAAAATAAAATTATACTGATATTAGACTTTTGAACAGTAATGTTTTGTACCAGAAAACTGTGTAAGAGTCTAAGGAAAGAAAGTATGATTAAAAGATACCATATCTATCCATGTAAAGGCCATGAACAGATTTTAAGAATATGAAAGAACACAGGAATATTGTTTCCAAAAGTTCTTCCTTAAGAAATCTAGAAAATTATCTTTAGAAAATGAAAGTAACTGAGGATATCAACTTGAAACTGGTGAAAAACCTTGAAAAAATTTATTTCTATAAGAAAAAGGCTAACTGATAAACACAAGGGAGATGATGAAGTATGTGTAACTTAAATGCCCTGCCATTTTAGTTAAAGCAGAAGTGGTTTAGAAAATTGAGAGAAACATGAAAGCAGAGTCAATTCACTGATTTCCTTTAAGTATTAACTGGGAGTAAAAGATTACTTTAAATTGAATTTGGAGGAATGAGCGAGAAGGAAGAAAAAGTTGCTAGTTAAACTTAATATTCTTTGTAAAGGGAAACAATAGACAATATTTTTTAAGTGAGAAGACTAAGAATGTTCTAAAAATTATTAGTATAAAGTAACCATTAATCTAGAATTATAAGCCTTTCTAAATATTAAAATATATGATGCAAGAATAAATGACCACATATTGATACATCTATATGTGAATAAGAATTTAAAATATGAGATTAGATGATACATATATTAATTATAGCAATAAATAAATCAGCTTAAATTATCAAAAGAAAGAAAATATTTTTATTAAAAATTATGCTCTATGCAAGGGACAGACCTAAAGGAAAAAAAAAAAAAAAGCCATCAAAAGTGATAAAAATAAGCCCAAATGAAAAGTAAATAGAGGTTAAAATCTTGATATCTTATAAAGTAAAATTTAGACTAATAGAACAGTATAAAATAATGAAATTACAATTTTTTAAAAGTTAAAAGCAATATTTATTAGTTAAATTATGTCACTAATTTTATGCAAACAACGGAACAGTTCTAATCAGCAACTATAGCCATGACAAGAAGAAATGTTTAAAAAGTACAATTGAATATATCTCTTCTTATCTAAAGCAGATCAAATGAGCAAATTTTATAAAGGCATTGAAGTACTGAACACTTATCATTAATAACTTAGACCTTATATATTGAAATCTTAACCAAGAGATATTGCACTTCTTTAACTGCAAAGAAAATGTTAATGAAAATTGATCATTTTTATGCCACAGAGGAAATCTTAATACATTCCCCAAAACAGAAATAAAATATATAACATTCTCTGAACAATTTTCAATAAAACTAGGAATACATAACAAAATTGAAAAACATAAATTTTTTCTACCCATAAATTAACATACAGCATTAACTCTTTGATGAAACTGAAAATAGACATCAAACTGCAATATGTCTCAAAACTTTAGCAAGCCATATCATAATCTGAGATACAATTGAAGTAATTATCAGAGGAAATTTAATAGAATTAAATTACATCAATGACAACTAGAAAAATAAGACAAATACTATTTTTTAAAAAAATTATTTAAAAGCCTGTAGTAAATTAATGGACTTCCCTGGTGGCTCAGATGGTAAAGAATCTGCCTGAAATGCAGTAGTGAATAAAACCAAAAGAAAACAGAAAGAACTTGAGGGAATTGTCACTTAAATTAAAGTATGCCTTAGATTATTGGTACTAAATCTGTGAAGAAACAGAATTCCTACCCTCATGAAGTTTTTAGACAACTTGAATAAAACAATCAGTTTAGGAAGGTAGATTTTTTTTTTTCCTTCCAAAGTTGCAGTGTTCAGATAACAATTATTAACACAATATGGACGTAAGTTAACCATACATGCAAACCTTTAATATTTTATTATTTGAGATTTATAACAGAGACAGTGCTTATCAATAGAAACAAAGTGAATCCCCAATTTCAACACAGTTTCCTCATATAAATAATTTGCAGTATATTTACTCTTTATTTCAGGAGAGTAAGTGTTTTTCTTTCTAGAATCTATTAAAATATTATTTTCCTATACATTCAATGTTTGTAAGAACAGTTTGATGGATATAATGATTTCTGTTTGATCAATATTAATTTAAAGCTGCTGGATATCCTTGGAGAGCTAATCAAGAAGGTGAAAAATTTTCTACGTTAATGTTGTCAAGTGACAGTAGATTTAAGAGGTAATGAACATTATTTACTTAAAAAGAAAATGTTTTCCCTTATGCAATTACTGTTAGAGGAATCATTAGCTACAACAAAAGCTCTATGAGTCAGTTAAACATATGTCTCATTCCATAATTTATACTTCTTCTTAACAGTCTGTGATCCCTCGGGTCACGATTACTTTAGAAATACAAAGAGAACCCTAAACTAAATAATTTCTGTTATAAAATGAACATGTAAATTATCTGCTAAATTACTTGTACTTAATTAGTAATTTTGCATAATGATATACATTCTCTTTGGGTCTCTTCAGACTCTGACAGATAATACTTAACAAATGCTACTTAAGTTCCAATTATAGCACAAACCTTGTAGAAGTGCACTATTAATCTAAATATGCAAACATGACCAATCCTGGTATTCCTCAGGCAAGCTATCATTCAGCATTCCTAGGAAAGGGTACCTTGGCTCCTTCTGAATGCAGTGTTTCCGTTTTGTGTTTCTTACATAAGAGGCCAGACATGTCAATTTTTTTTTGAAAGTTTGTAAGTGAATAGCATTTTGTACAACTATTAGAATCAGTTCATTTCAGTTTTATTTTGGGAAGTAAAATTTAAAAACTGTTTATCTTCTGATGTAAAAGCTTCTTTGGTAGTTAACATTAAAACAACCATGTAAGACGTGGGTGCTTCATCACAACCGGACAGTGTTCCCCTTGATTTGTTCTAACCTTGTTCAAACTAACCAAACCGTTACTTTGTTCCTTAAGCTGTGTCATGGAATTCACTTAGAAGAGCAATGCATTTAACTCAAATAAAAGGATCAAAATATAAAATATGTGTTTAACTAAGAGATATTAATTGAATGCCTACAATGTGTCAAGCTAAGTTTTGGGGATGGAGCAGTGAAGATGGTAGACAAGTTTTCCCCTCTTTAAGGAAGGGCACATTTAGATTATGTATGTATTTATAGGTGCATGTTATGTGTGTCAAACTGTGTGTGTGTGTGCGGATGAGAGAGAAAAATAGATAATGGATGACTAGAGGAACAAAATAATATATGATGAGAGTTTATAAAGTGAAAATAGAAAGGGTTATTTAATAGAAACTTACTGAAATAAAATATCAGTCAGGGTTAAATAGGGCCTAGAACTGCATTCCCTTTTATACATATATACAAAATAGATTTTATACAGCTCTCATGTACATCAAAGTTAAGTACTGAGGAAATTTAGCAGAGATTGAACTTTGCTTTGTTTTGAGGTTAACCAGGAATTGTTTAGCATTTTGAAAAATCATCTCATCTTTGGTAATATAATTTGTGATATATGAGTCATCAATACACTTCTGCACTGTATTGACACATATCACATATATCACACACACACACACACATATATATATATATATATATATCACATAGACATATGTCAGTCTATGAGTGCATCAGTACAATAATGGTAATTTTAGATCTTATTTTTAAATGTTGGGCTTCCCTGTTGGCTCAGCTGATAAAGAATGCTAAATATAAAGAAAAATATCAATATTATTTGGTTGAATTTTGTTGTTGGCTTTTATCCAACTTCATTCTAAAATGATAATATATTGACATTTTTTTCTAGTTAAGCAACAAAAATATCAAGAGTGAATGCAAATTTTAAAAAGAGACACTGACCACACAATTCTGATATTTAAAGACATTTTTGAAAAGTATTGTACTGTCACTGGGATGTTCAAAAAGTCTTAAATCCAGAATGATCAAGGCTTCTTTTCTTTCTTATATGGAGTACAAATAATATGAAACAGGATAACTATGCAATATTAAGGCTTCTCAGGTGGCTCAGTGAGTAAAGAATCTGCCTACAATGCAGGAGACTCAGGAGATATGGGTTCAATCTCTGGGTCAGGAAGATCCTCCAAAAGGAGTGCATGGCAACCCACTCTAATATTCTTGTATGGAGAATCCCATGGAAGGGATCCTGGGGGCTATAGTCCATAGGACTGCAAAGGGTCAGACGTGACTGAAATGACTGAGCATGCATGCAATACAATATTAGAGAAAAATTTATCTTGCCAACTGTATATTAAGTAATTTGTATTGTGGTAGTAGTCCAAATGTAATACTTTATTTCTTTTCATTGAACAAAATTACTGTTTTTATATAAATCAATGAGAAAGCAAAAGTAAATGAAGTATATAACAAGCTGAGGTTACCATACACACACTTCAAAAAGAATGAAAAAATGATAGAGGAGATGTCATTTAGAATAACAGACTGTGGTACACAGAGTTTGTCAATATTTGAAACCTTTAAAATCAGTTCACAGAAAAAAAAAATTCCCACTTCCAATGACACTGCTTGTACAACAGATGGAACAGTAACTCGGGTTAGTGGGTAACACAGCTCTACAGCCAACTTAAAAAAGAAACACCAGGTGTTTTAGCAGTTTATTGCATTATTCATCAACAGCACTTAGTTGCCAAGAACTTTGAAAAAGACTTCAAAAATCAATGAAGTTACTGAGCTATTAATGCATAATGTATCATAATAATCAATGTAAAATGTATAGTAATCTCTAGAATGATAGATTATTTAGTAACCTTTTATTACCATTTGATCTACAGTGATCTTTCAAAGAAACTTTAAAAAATATTTTCACCATTTTATTGTTGATTTTTTCAGTGAAAAAAAAATTGAAACTAAAATACAGCAAATGGTAAATAAATTTTTTAGATATATTTACAGAGTTAAAATAAATCTGTCTTGGGCTACATGGAAATAAGGTATGTCTCACTAAAGTGTGGGGAATAATCAGGGAATTACTAAAACCTGTATGTAATAAAATAGTCTTACTCATGAGAATTTTTAGTTTCCCATACTGGTTGAAATTTGATGGGGATGTACTTAAAATGATTTGGAAGCATTTGCTATTATTTTTTTGGTTGCTATCAAAAATTATGATTCTAAGTCAGCATAACCTTAAATATTGAATTTATTTGAAGTGAATGAGGAATGTGTTAGCCAAACATTTGGAGGAAGAATTAATTGATGTAGAAAATGACTTTATGGCATAAGAATGACAAAAGGAGTTGAGTTATAAAATCTTTTGGGTCCAATTAAGATTTTCATGCTCATTTCTTTGGGAAAAAATGCATATACCTATAAATTACATGTACATTTGCAGCTACATGTTTATTTGAAAATAATTTTACATTGATAGTGTTTAAAAAGAAACTGCAAATGTTTAACAGGGTATTTGAGAGAGTTATCAACAAAATTATTTCCTAAATAAATTTAAATAATACTAAATTAGCAGTGACTCAAGAAAAGTTGTGGTTATATTGAAATTCATTAATAGAATATGTTTTTATATATTTAATATCACTTTTGTCTATGTGTTTTTTGTTTTTGTCCAAAAATGATAAATCTATATTATGTAAGTTATATACTAAAATTATTATTATTATTTTTATTTTCATTGCTTTCCAAATATAATCTGATACTGACACCAGTGCTTGCCTCACAACTTTCACACAGTCTTTGTTTTGTTGTTTTTAATTTAATTTTTTTGTTCACCTCTCCCTCACTCTGTCCCTCCCTCCCTCCTTTCCTTCCTTCCTCCATCCTTTCTTCTTTCCTACTTTCCTTTCTCTGCTTCTTACATGGAGCAGCACTACTAGTCTTACATTGTTTTATGTATACCCAAGCATTGAACTACTGCATTTTTTTTCTAATGTAGCCTTGCTCAAATTTTATACTTTGAAATACATTTTTAATAATTAAATCACCTTTATTGCTATTATCCTTACATCACAATCTGATTAATAAAATGTATTTTTAAATTAAGTGTTCATAAAATTATTATCAATGAACTTAGTTTCAGAATAAGTGTAAATTATGAAATTTTATTATAAATATGCTCAAGAGTAAGACACGACTGAGCGACTGACCTGAACTGAACTGAATAAAATTAAGAATTATTGACTTGTCTCTACATGTGTTAAAATAAAAATCAGTTTTTCACAAGTCTCAAATATTGCAAGGGATGAAATTTAATAAAATTTTATTTCCTTTCATGTAGAATTTGGGGCCAATATAGCCACTTTACTGGTGTGGCATCTGAACTCCTTTTATATTGTTTGGTTGCCCTTTACAACACGGCTTCCAATGCCATGTTATTCCAGCTGTTATCATCCCATCTCCTTACTAGCTAGAAAGGAGGGGGGAAAAGAAAGAGGACAGAAGGTCAATTTACTTATCTCTTTCTAAAGCACCAGCATGTTTCTTAACATAGGCATGCATGTTCTAAATTAAAATTATTTTTATTAGTAAAAAAAAAAAAGGAATATAACTGTTGCTGACTATTTACAATGGCCAAGACATAGAAGCAGCCTAGATATCCATTGGCAGATGAATATAAACAAGTTGTGATACCTATATACAATGGAACATTACTCGGCCATAAAAAGGAATGAAGTTGAGTTAGTTGTAGTAAAGTGGATGAACCTAGAGCCTGTTATACAGAGCGAAGTTGGTCAGAAAAACAAATATCATATATTAGTACATATATATGGAATTTAGAAAAATGGCACATATAAAGCTATCTTCAGGGAAGGAATGAAGATGCAGACATAGAGAATGGACTTGTGTATACAGCGAGGGAAGGAGAGAGTAGGATGAACTGAGAAAGTAGCATTGACATGCATACACCGTGATGTGTAAAATGGGTAGCTAGTGGAAAGCAGTTATATAACACAGGCAACCCAGCCTGGCACTCTGTGATGACCTGGTAGGGGAGGGAGGAGGGGAGGAAGTGGGGGTGGGATGGAGGCTCACAAGGAAGGGGATAAATATATATAGATATGACTGATTCACAGTGTTGTATGGCAGAAACCAACACAACATTGTAAAGCAATTATCCTTCAATTAAAAATTCTTAAAAGATTTCTTCAAAAAGTGAAAAAAAATAATATTGCAAGACAATATACTTATTGGGGGACACTTAACCGACACTGAAGCACACTAATAAGATAATAAGCAATTTTCAAGTCGGTTTGTGTCTTATTTTTTTAAATGTATCACCTAGGACAATACTTATGCATATATAAGAAATAAATAAACGTGTGAAAAATGAGTGGTGTGAAAAAATAAATGATATAAAGGAAAGGTCACATGGAGTTAATAAGAGGTTAACAAGATAAACACTTGATGATAAACTTATTTTCTTAATATGGAGTAATTCCACTCTTTTTATTTATCAGTGTTGGTTGGTTTTAAATACCACAAATGTGCTTAATTTGAGGACCATCTGTGGGGTTATTAAACTTCCATGTTTCTTACAATTGCATTCAAATGAAAACATCTGAATTTTTATGAACCATCATTTTTTTTTTCTGTTGACTTTTTAGTTATCTGCTCTTTCAACAAGGAAGTGAACTGGTTAAAAGTAAGTTACATAGAAAGTTTTCTAGTTATTTTTCACTTATTCCTGTCTTTTACAAAGGTCTCTATTTGAAATGATTAAAAGGAAGAAGAAGAAATCTCATATTTAAATAAAAAGTCCAGTGTGTTTGTCAAACCAATGTAAAGTAAATATTGAATGCACAACTTATGTTTTTCTAGAATATCCAAGTTCGGCTGTTAAAAGTATATGGTCACAATCGGCATTAACAAAAGAATTTGGTGCACTTCAACTTAATCCACACAATTGCATTAACTCTTGCCCCCAACAAATTCAATGCCCTGATGCCGGAAATTCTCAGTATATGTTTATAAACATGATCTTCTTAAGACTGTCACATGGAACCTGAGTGTTCACATATTAAAAGTTTTATCACAACTGTCTTACCAAAACTGAGGCAAATGTTGCCTTATTTTTTGCTCTGGCTGCAAAATATTGCCTCCTATTCTGCTTAACAAGTGGTGAGCCTGGATTCTATATTCTTGAAACAAGATGACACAACTTGACTATCCATCCTTTTATTACCGAGTCTTATTTTTACAGATAATCACCCCATGATTTTGGGTTTCTCAAGTGACTGCCCTACAGAAAACAATCAGTTTATTTCTGTTCAGTCACTCAGTCATGTCCAATTCTTAGCATTCCCATGGACGGCAGCACACCAGGCTTCTCTGTCCATCACCAACTCCCAGAACTTATCCAAACTGATGTCCATAAAGTCAGTGATTCCATCCAACCATCTCATTCTCTGTCATTCATTCTCTTCCCGCCTTAAATCTTTCCCAGCATCACGGCCTTTTCCAATGAGTCAGGTCTTCACATAAGGTGGCTAAAGTATTGGATCTTCAGCATCAGTTGTTATAATGACTATTCAGGACTGATTTGCTCTAGGAATGTTTGGTTGGATCTCCTTGAAGGCCAAAGGACTCGTAAGAGTCTATTCCAACACGACTGTTCAAAACCATCAATTCTTCAGCACTCAACTTTCTTTATAGTCCAACTCTCACATTCATACATGACTACTGGAAAAACCAGTTTAGTCTATCTGACTAGACAGACCTTGGTTGGCAAAGTAATGTCTCTGCTTTTTAATATGCTGTCTAGGTTGGTCATAGCTTTTCTTCCAAGGAGCAAGTGTCTATTAATTTCATGGCTGCAGTCAACATCTCTAGTGATTTGGGGCCTCCCCAAAATATAGTCATCACTGTTTCCATTGTTTCCCCATCTATTTCCCATGAAGTGATGGGACCGGATGCCATGATCTTCGTTTTCTGAATGTTGAGTTTTAAGCCAACATTTTCACTCTCCTCTTTCACTTTCATCAAGAGGTTCTTTAGTTCTTCACTTTCTGCCATAAGGGTGGTGTCATCTGCATATCTGAGATTATTGATATTTTTCCCAGCAATCTTGATTCTAGCTTGGGCCATCCAGCCTGGCATTTTGCACGATGTACTCTGCATATAAATTAAATAATCAGGGTGATAACATACAGCTTTGAGGTACTCCTTTACTGATTTGGAGCCAGTCTGTTGTTCCATGCCCAGTTCTAACTGCTGCTTCCTGAACTGCATACAGATTCTCAGAAGGCAGGTCAGGTGGACTGGTATTCCCATCTCTTTCAGAATTTTCCACAGTTTGTTGTGATCCACACAGTCAAAGGCTTTGGCATAGTCAATAAAGCAGAGTAGATGTTTTTCTGGAACTCTCTTGCTTTTTCCATGATCCAACAGATGTTGGCAATTTGATCTCTGATTCCTCTGCCTTTTCTAAATCCAGCTTGAACATCAGGAAGTTCACGGTTCACCTACTGTTGAAGCCTGGCTTGGAGAATTTTGAGCATTTGCTAGCGTGTGAAATGAGTGCAATTGTGTGATAGTTAGAACAGTCTTTGGTGTTGCCTTTCTTTGGGATTGGAATGAAAACGGACCTTTTCCATCATTGTGGCCACTGCTGAGTTTTCCAAATTTGCTGCCTTATTAAGTGCAGCACTTTCACAGCATCATCTTTTAGGGTTTGAAATAACTCAACTGGAATTTCATCACCTCCCCTAGGTTTGTTTGTAGTGATGCTTCCTAAGTCCCACTTGACTTCACATTCCAAGATGTCTGACTCTAGGTGAGTGATCACACCATCGTGATTATCTGGGTCATGAAGATATTTTTTGTATAGTTCTTCTGTGTATTCTTGCCACCTCTTCTTAATATCTTCTGCTTCTGTTAGGTCCATACCATTTCTGTCTTTTATTGTGCCCATCTTTGCATGAAATGTTCCCTTGGAATCTCTAATTTTTTAGAGATCTCTAGTCTTTCCCATTCTATCATTTTCCTCTATTTTTTTGCATCAATCACTAAGGAAGGCTTTTTTTTATCTCTCCTTGCTATTCTGTGGAACTCTGCATTCAAATGGGTATATCTTTCCTTTTCTCCTTTGCCTTTCACATCTTTTCTTTTCTCAGCTATTTGTAAGGCCTCCTCAGACATCCATTTTACCTTTTTGAATTTCTTTTTCTTGGGGATGATATTGATCACTGCCTCCTGAACAATGTCATGAACCTCCATTCATAGTTCATCACGCACTCTGTCTATCAGATCTAATCCCTTGAATCTGTTTGTTACTTCCACTATACAATAGTCATAAGAGAGTTGATTTAGGTCATACCTGTATGATCTAGTGGCTTTCCCTACTTTATTCAATTTAAGCCTGAATTTGGCAATAAGTAGTTCATGGTCTGAGCCACAGTCATCTCCTGATCTTGTTTTTGCTGACTGTACAGAGCTTCTCCATCTTCAGCTGCAAAGAATATAATCAATCTGATTTCAGTATTGACCATCTGGTGATGTCCATGCGTAGAGTCTTCTCTTGTGTTGTTGGAATGGGTGTTTGCTATGACCAGTGTGTTCTCTTGGCAAAATTCTGTTAGCCTTTGTCCTGCTTCATTCTGTACTCCAAGGCTAAATATGCCTGTTACTCCAGGTGTCTCTTGACTTCCTACTTTTGCATTCCAGATGCCTATAATGAAAAAAACATCTTTTTATGGTGTTAGTTCTAGAAGGTCTTATAGGTCTTATCAGATCAGATCAGATCAGTCACTCAGTCGCGTCTGACACTTTGCGACCCCATGAATCGCAGCACGCCAGGCCTCCCTGTCCATCACCAACTCCTGGAGTTCACTCAGACTCACATCCATCGAGTCAGTGATACCATCCAGCCATCTCATCCTCTGTTGTCCCTTTCTCCTCTTGCCCCCAATCCCTCCCAGCATCAGAGTCTTTTCCAATGAGTCAGCTCTTCACATGAGGTGGCCAAAGTACTGGAGTTTCAGCTTTAGCATCATTCCTTCCAAAGAAATCCCAGGGCTGATCTCCTTCAGGATGGACTGGTCGGATCTCCTTGCAGTCCAAGGGACTCTCAAGAGTCTTCTCCAACACCACAGTTCAAAAGCATCAATTCTTCAGCTCTCAGCCTTCTTCACAGTCCAACTCTCACATCCATACATGACCACAGGAAAAACCATAGCCTTGACTAGACGAAACTTTGTTAGCAAAGTAACGTCTCTGCTTTTGAATATGCTATCTAGGTTGGTCATAACTTTCCTTCCAAGGAGTAAGTGTCTTTTAATTTCATGGCTGCAGTCACCATCTGTAGTGATTTTGGAGCCCAGAAAAATAAAGTCTGATACTGTTTCCACTGTTTCCCCATCTATTTCCCATGAAGTGGTGGGACCGGATGCCATGATGTTCGTTTTCTGAATGTTGAGCTTTAAGCCAACTTTTTCACTCTCCACTTTCACTTTCATCAAGAGGTTTTTTAGTTCCTCTTCACTTTCTGCCATAAGGGTGGTGTCATCTGCATATTTGAGGTTATTGATATTTCTCCCAGCAATCTTGATTCCAGCTTGTGTTTCTTCCAGTCCAGCATTTCTCATGATGTACTCTACATATTATAAGTTAAATAAACAGGGTGACAATATACAGCCTTGACAAACTCCTTTTCCTATTTGGAACCAGTCTGTTGTTCCATGTCCACTTCTAACTGTTGCTTCCTGACCTGCATACAAATTTCTTGAGAGGCAGTTCAGGTGGTCTGGTTGTCCCATCTCTTTCAGAATTTTCTACAGTTTATTGTGATCCACACAGTCAAAGGCTTTGGCATAGTCAATAAAGAAGAAATAGATGTTTTTCTGGAACTCTCTTGCTTTTTCGATGATCCAGCGGATTTTGGCAATTTGATCTCTGGTTCCTCTGCCTTTTCTAAAACCAGCTTGAACATCAGGAAGTTCACGGTTCACGTATTGCTGAAGCCTGGCTTGGAGAATTTTGAGCATTACTTTACTAGCATGTGAGATGAGTGCAATTGTGCGGTAGTTTGAGCATTCTTTGGCATTGCCTTTCTTTGGGATTGGAATGAAAACTGACCTTTTCCAGTCCTGTGGCCACTGCTGAGTTTTCCAAATTTGCTGGCATATTGAGTGCAGCACTTTCACAGCATCATCTTTCAGGATTTGGAATAGCTCAACTGGAATGCCATCACCTCCACTAGCTTTGTTCATAGTGATGCTTTCTAAGGCCCACTTGACTTCACATTCCAGGATGTCTGGCTCTAGGTCAGTGATCACACCATCATAATTATCTGTGTCATGAAGATCTTTTTTGTACAGTTCTTCTGTGTATTCTTGCCATCTCTTCTGAATATCTTCTGCTTCTGTTAGGTCCATACCATTTCTGTCCTTTATCGAGCCCATCTTTGCATGAAATGTTCCTTTGGTATCTCTGATTTTCTTGAAGAGATCTCTAGTCTTCCCCATTCTGTTGTTTTCCTCTATTTGTTTGCATTGATCGCTGAAGAAGGCTTTCTTATCTCTTTGCTATTCTTCAGAATTCTGCATTCAGATATTTATATTTTCCTCTTCTCCTTTGTTTTTTGCTTCTCTTCTTTTCATAGCTATTTGTAAGGCCTCCCCAAACAGCTATTTTGCTTTTTTGCATAGAACTGTTTAACTCAGCTTCTTCAGCTTACTGGTTGGGGCATAGACTTGGATTACTGTGATATTGAATGGTTTTCCTTGGAAATGAACCAAGATCATTCTGTCATTTTTGAGATTGCACCCATGAACTGCATTTCACACTCTGTTGTTGACTATGAAGGCTACTCCTTTCTTCTAAGAGATTCTTGCTGATGGTAATAGGTGTAATGGTCATTTGAGTTAAATTCACCCATTCCAGTCCATTTTAGTTCACTGATTCCTAAACTGTCGACATTCACTCTTGCCATCTCCTGCTTGACCACTTCCAATTTGCCTTGATTCATGGACCTAACATTCCAGGTTCCTATACAATATCACTCTTTACAGCAGCAGACTTTACTTCCATCTCCAGTCACATACACAACTGGGTGTTGTTTTTGCTTTGGCTCTGTCTCTTCATTCTTTCTGGACTTAGTTCTCCACTGTTCTCCAGTACCATTTTGGGCTCCTACTGGCCTGGGGAGTTCATCTTTCAGTTTTCTATTTTTTTGCCTTTTCATACTGTTCATGGGGTTCTCAAGGCAAGAATACTAAAGTGGTTTGTCACTTGAGAGAAGTGAAAACAGAGATGGATACATTTTGAGAACAGAGATGGATACATTTTATTAATCTCACTCAAGCAGTTGTTTGCGTTTGTGTCAGAAGAGTAATTGAGACACTGCTTGCCAATATCATCCAGATAATTCAGTGAAACATCTATATATATATATATATATATTTTTTTTTTTTTCTTGTTCTTTTCACTTATCATATCATTTTCCTAGATTTCTTACACAAGACCTTTTGGGGAAATGTATAATAGGCAATAAACATACACATTTCAAAATCATGTTTCTTACCTCATGCTATTTTTCTTAAGCAATACTTATTTGCCTTGATTCTCATCTTTCTTTGAATAAGCACACTCAAGGGAGACTTCTAGATTCCTTGTGTAAGCATACCCTTGGTAATCAGTTCCAGTGGCTCATATAACATGGCAAAATGTATCTGATCATGGCTGAATCCCTCTTAGTTTATCCAGCTGAAACACTGGCCTTATGAATAATCAATATATCATCAATATATGCTCATGCCTAATTAAAAGTCTAATTGAACAATCAATAAAATATTAAATACCCTAGATAGATTAGCATGGTTATTATGAAAGATGTACATTCTTAATTTTTTGTGGGTTCATGCTAAGAATTTCCTCCTAAATTAGACCTTTTTCATGACAGCAATATGGTTTCTTAATTTAAAAAGGTCTCTTAGTAATCTCATTATGACTTTGTGTTTGAGTTTTGGGGGGATTGTATGTGGTATCATGGATATTGGAATCTAGATTCCAGTCATAGTTCTGCCATTTTCTGTCTGGGTTTACCATATGAAAGTTTTGTTTAGTTTCAATGCTTTTTATTTTTTCTTTATAATGTGAGACTAATGGTGCCTAGATCTGAGAGCTACTATGGGAAGTAAACAAGGGAAGGTGCAGAAAAAAATACCTGGGACATAAGTATTCCATAAACTGTAGTTATAGTTATTATTTTTAATTTAAGGAGATGTCAGTATTAGTTTATTGGTGAATATATATTATTTTGCTTAGAAAATCTGTTCCAGAACACTGTTATTACTATTATTACCTTAAAACAACAACAGCAAAAAAAAAAAAAACCATGATTATTTTACCAACAAAATGGATTATTTTCAAGAATAGCAGATGAATGAATGGCAGTTTAGGACAAGCAATCCATAGCAAAAGCCAGTGGCAAGTCTATTAAGCAAAGAACAGAAATGCTACTTCATAAAGGAAAAAGGAAATTTGGAGAGGTTGTTTTGAACCAAGGTTCATTTAATAAGAGTTCAGGATGGTGTGGTGTTTCCCATTGGCTGGGCTGGATGCTGAGCAAGGAGAATTCTTTCTACGAGGGCCTATAATTAAGGCTTCCTCTTGAGGTCTGTCACTGACTTGGGATGGTAGTGCCTGAGGGCTTCCCCTTCTGACGTCCTGACTCCATTTTAAGTGAAATTCCCTTTATTCTGTTTTACACATATCTATAGTAAAACATAGTTAACATAAAATTCTACTGAGGAAATTATTTTTTTCATATAATTATATGAGTGAAATTGTAAATATTTGGGATATTAATTTATAATCATGCCTATTAGAATTACACTATACAATATAAAATGGTAATTATGTAAGAGAATGAATGTGTTAAAAGTTTATCGTGGTGATCATTTTGCACTATGTAAGTGAATCATATGCTCACATCATATACCTCAAACTTACATAAGTTATGTGTCAATGATATATCTAATAATGTTGGGGGAAAAATTAGGGAACAGCCCTATGTAATGTTTGTCTCTATAATTTCTAGAAACGTTTTTTTAAAAGAAAGACACAGAGGCAGAGATTTGTGTGATGTGTTTACCCGAGTGCTTGGGGCCATCAGAACAAAGAAAGATCCTCCTTTGGAGACTTCATGGGAAATATAGTCCTTCTGATACCTGATTTTGGACCTCTGGCCTCTAGCAACAAGAATAATTTTTTTATGTTTTAAGCCAAAGAAAAAATAACACTAACATTTCTAAATAGTTAACATTCTGCATTTCTGGAGACACATTTGTCTCTAGAATGTGAGCATATGACTGACGTTTTTACTGATTAGATGCTTCCTTATTGAACTTGGATACAGAAATGAGCAACACATGGTGGCTGGTATACACTTGTTTTAAGAAGCACACAGCTTTCTCATCCATTCATCTGCGGATGGACATCTAGGTTGCTTCCATGTCCTGGCTATTATAAACAGTGCTGCGATGAACATTGGGGTACACGTGTCTCTTTCAATTCTGGTTTCCATGATGTGTATGCCCAGCAGTGGGATTGCTGGGTCATACGGCAGTTCTATCTCCAGTTTTTTAAGGAATCTCCACACTCTTCTCCATAGTGGCTGTACTAGTTTGCATTCCCACCAACAGTGTAAGAGGTTCCCTTTTCTCCACACCCTCTCCAGCACTTATTACTTGTAGACTTTTGGATAGCCGCCATTCTGACTGGCGTGGAATGGTACCTCATTGTGGCCATCAGCAGACAAATGGATAAGAAAGCTGTGGTACATATACACAATGGAGTATTACTCAGCCATTAAAAGAATACATTTGAATCAGTTCTAATGAGGTGGATGAAACTGGAGCCTATTATACAGAGTGAAGTAAGCCAGAAAGAAAAACACCAATGCAGTATACTAATGCATATATATGGAATTTAGAAAGATGGTAACGGTAACCCTGTATGCGAGACAGCAAAAGAGACACTGATGTATATAACAGTCTTTTGGACTCTGTGGGAGAGGGAGAGGGTGGGATGATTTGGGAGCATGGCATTGAAATATGTATAATATCATATGTGAAACGAATCACCAGTCCAGGTTTGATGCATGATACAGGATGCATGGGGCTGGTGCACAGGGATGACCCAGAGGGATGGTATGGGGAGGGAGGTAGGAGGAGGGTTCAGAATGGTGTATACCCGTGGCAGATTCATGTTGATGTATGGCAAAACCAATACAATATTGTAAAATAATTAGCTTCCCATTAAATAAATTTATATTAAAGAACAAAATAAAGCAAACAAAAAAGAACTGAAACAGAAATCTAGGGATTTTCAGGCAAAGACAAACAAGAAAACTTTATATATGAAATACAAAAAACCTTTAAAAAATAAAAATAAAAATTAATTGCAACAGGAAAAAAAAAAAGAAGCACACAGGGTTTTCTGTTATTCAAGGGCAGCTGTGTGACATTTCCAAGGGGCACAAGCCCTGAGAGTCATGTGTGTAGAGCAATGGATGATACAGACATTACTGTCTAAGCTGGAGGAGTCCTATACCGTGGTTAGTTTTCTAGATTCCATGCATCTGATTGCTTTGTGCCAAGCTGTGAAGTATCCAGGATTGACTCTCAAGCACTCTTGAAAATGCTCTGAGATGTCTAAAATTCTTTAGGAAATCCCCCTCTGCTTAAATAAACTGGAATGGAATCTGTAAGACTATTTGTAGATATATAGACTTGTTCCTCCTTTCTTGATTTATCTAATTAGATAGTGACCATTGACACCCTGCTCTGAAAAATGGGGTTTTTAGCACAGTTATAGAATCTCCCAACTTATTTCCACTTTCAAAACTTTTCAGAAACGCATGGTTCTTTTTTGGTTAGTCTTATATTTTTAAACTGTAGAACTTTCCCCTTAACTCATTACTCAGGAGTGGTACATACTTATTCAGTTTCTTTCAATATAACCTTTTACTCTACAAATATCTCATTCACTGACAGTCATATTTTTTCAGTTGTCAAGACTTAAAACATTATATTCTGCTCTAGCCTTAATGTAAGAACAGTGCTATTATTCTGTAAAGATTACAGATTCTAAAAATTAAAATCCAAACAGTCAGCTTTTTAATTTATGATCTGTTGATTATTGGATGTTTTGGAAACAGGTATTGTGAATGGACTTGCAGAAAGAAGAAAACATCTGTATCTCAGACGAAAAGAACAGAGTTTTAGACTCAGTGGGAGAAGGAGAGGGTGGGATGATTTGAGAGAATAATATTGAAACATGTATATTACCATATTTAAAATAGATGACCAGTGTAAGTTTGATGTGTGACGCAGCGCACCCAAAGCCAGTGCTCTGTGACAGCCTAGAGGGATAGGGTGAGGAGGGAGGTGTGTAGGGGTTTCAGGATGGGGGTGACCCATGTATACCTATGGCCAATTCATGTTGATGTATGGCAAAAACAATCATAACACTGGAAAGTAATTATCCCCCAATTAAAACAAATTTTCAAAAAGATATTAAAAAGAGGAGAAAACGTTATTTTATGAAATCAAATTTATAGCATTTAGTAGTAGTCCAAGAAAACAAACAATAGATTTCATTTTCTTTTATCATATCACTTGCTCAAAATATTTCTTTTTCTCAATTTGATTCATATTTAAATTGTACCTTTTCAGTAATGTTTTGTTTTTCACAGAGTCTATGTCATCCCTATTTCTTGGATTAAAAAAATATAATTATTTTCCTTGGAAAGATGCAGAGGAAATAAATACTCTCAAAATGTCATGTCTCAAATCATTTCTCTGCCTCATCTTGTTAATATTTATTTACTTTAAAAATGTGTATACAGATGCATTCCTTAATAATTGTATATGATTTAATCAGAGTTCCTGTGGAGATTCTATACAAAGTCTGTTCTTATTCATTTTAAATAATCAGTCTTCCTTGGTTACTATTTTAGTGAGGTTTTTTTTGATCTTTGGCTTTCTCAAAGCCTATTTATACATAACAACGTATCGTAACCCCTTTCACTCTTCTACTCACTTGTGTCTTTCGATTTGAAGACCACCGATTATTCCTGCCTTTGATAGCCCTTTTCTGAGGCATTTATTTCCCTCTCCCATTATTGCTCTGATAAACTCCTTTCCCATGAAAATTGGAACCCCTATATTCATTGGCCCTGTCACAACTTTTTTTTCTATTTACATATATGTGTATATTTGAACAGTGTTAGTAGCAGTTAGTAACTGTTAGTAACTTTTTCTTCCAGTTTTTTTTCTCTCTAAAAAATGCTTTAATACATCTAAGCATTCCATTTTATTGGCTCACTTTAAAATTATTAACCTGTTTTTGACTAAAAGTTAATTTTTTCAAAAGGTAGCTCCTTAATATGTCAAGGCTATTGATTTAGTTTTTAAAATTCTCTTCTTAAAATATATTCTCTCTCACTAAATTACCTACTTCTTTTTAACAATTTTCTAAATTATTTTTCTTGAAATTTCACTTTAGATAATATTGATTTTCCTTTGAAATCTGTTAATTTCTGGATGACAGTCCTTGTTTATAGATAACTGAAGTGAATTTTGTTTGCCATTAGGCGGTCATGTTTCCCTAGAAGGAGGCTTACCATAGGTTTTTTTTTGTTTGTGTCTGGTGACTGTTGGTTATAATTACAGGTAGTGGGTTGGATGATGGGGTAGCTAGACAGCACATGGTCAAGTTCTACCTCTGATAGCCAACATATCCAATCCAACCTCAAAAACTGTTCTTTCTTCACAACATCCTTTACCATAAACATGCACTGGATAATTATACTTTAAATAGATAGGTATAATTATTTTTCAAAGCCAAGCTAACTAGGAGATAGCACAAGAACAACACACACACACACACACACGTAATGTAATGTGACAGGAATATGTAATGTGACAGGGAAGCCTGGTGTGGTGCAATCCATGGGGTCAGAAGGAGTCGGGCACAACTTAGGGACTCAACAACAACATGTAATGTGATAGCACATTTATATTAACTTCCTAAGCATTTTATTTCATACACCACTAACTTTATCTAGAAATTTATTTCCTAAAAATCTCCAATAAATTAAAAACAAAGTAAATGAAGCTCACAATTGTTGAAATTTTAATTACATACAGGTAGTTTTATACTAACAACCACTTCTTGATATTTATTTATTCATTCATTCATTTACTTTTTCATTTCTTCTACTAAATCAATATTCCTTTTCTCTACTTGGTACTGAAATGAGTTGTAAGGGGTTGAGGATTGATATTCCTTTAAGTGAGGGAGATTCTGTGTAAACATTTTGAAAACACATGAACTAATATAAAATATTACAGATTTTTTTAAGTGATTCTAATGTGAGTGATATAGTGAGGGTTGTTCCTGATTATCAGAAGACACTGGGAAATATTGCTCCAATGGGATCCTTATAAGCATTTTGTAACACTGATGTTATAATGTTAGACATCTTGTCTGATTTATGTTGTGCTTTGTGTGTACTGAGTCGTGTCCAACTTATTGAGACCCATAGACTGTAGCCCACCAGGCTCCTCTCTAAGATCCATGGGATTTTACAGGCAAGAATGTTGTAGTGGGTTATCATTCCCTTCTTCAGGGGACCTTCCTGACCCAGAGATCGAACCCGCATCACCTGTGTCTCCAGTGTTGCAGGCAGATTCTTCACCCTTTGAGCCACAGGGGAAGCCCAATAGCAGGTTCTATTTTAAGCTTTGAATAGCTATTAACATTTAGAATTTACAGATAGATAATAGATAAAATAATCTAGTCTGATTATCCTTGACCCTCATACACAGATCACTTCATATGCAAAGCCTGTGCTTCTTCAGCATTATGGTTATCTCTTGTAAGAGTCATTTTCTTGATCACTGTCCTATAAGATTTAAAGGTAATTAGTGGGGGAACCTGATTTCTTTTATCAAAATTGTTTCTTAGTAAGTTGCTTCTCAATTAGAGATTTGTTTCATTTAGGTGAATGTGTGGCAATTAAGAAACACAAACCAATATTTAGGCTCATATTTCCCTATCAGAAACTATAAAAAATTCAAAGTATATTTCAATAACTCAATTGTATACAAGTCCAGAATATAATTAAGTTACCGTATGTTCTACCACAGAAAGAATTTTTTAAATTGAAGTATAGCTGATTTTTGACATTGCCTTAGTTTCAAATGTACATGGAAGTGATTCAGTTATTTTCTTCAGATTATATTCCATTATAGGTTATTTTTCAAGATATTGAATATAGTTTACTATGCCATATTGTAAATTCTTATTGCTTATCTATATATAGTAGTATATATCTATTAACATCATACTCCTAATTCATTCCTCCCTTCTCCTCTCTCCTCTTTGCTAACCATAAGTTTGTTTTCTATGTCTATGAGTCTGTTTCTGTTTTGTCTATAGATTCATTTGTGTTATTTCTTAGATTCTACATATAAGTAATATCATGGAGTATTTGTCTTTATCTGACTTATTTCACTAAGCGTTATAGTCCAAGTCCATCCATTTTGCTGCAGATAATAATATTTCATTCTTTTTTATGGCTGAGTAATATTCCATTCCACACTTTTAAACCATTTATTTATTGATGGCTACTTGATTATTCCCATTTCTTGGCTATTGTAAATAGTGCTGCACTAAACTCGGGGTGCAAGTATCCTTTTGAATTTGGCTTTTTTTTTTTTTTTTCTGGATATATAACCAGGAATAAGATTGCTGGATCCTATGGTGGCTCCATTTTTAGCTTTTTAAGGAACCTCCAAACTGTTTTCCACACACTCCTGCCAACAGTGTAGAACAGTTCTCTTTTCTCAAGACACTCCCTAGTATTTGTTATTTGTAGACTTTTTGATGATAACCACTCTGAATGGTGTGAAATGATACCTCATTATAGTTTAGATATGCATTTCTGTAATAATTAATGATATTGAGCATCTCATCCTTGTTAGCCATCTACATGTCCTTTTTGGAAAAATGTCTATGTCTTCTGTCCATTTTTTATTAGTTTGGGTTTTTTTTTTTTGATATTTAATTGAATTAGCTGTGTATTATAGATATTAACCCCTTGTCTGTCACATCATTTGCAAATATTTTCTCTTGTGATTTAGTTTGTCAAAAACTATAGATTTTAAGTGTTCTTTATGTAGCTATGTGTTCTTAATCCTTAACCTTTTGAAGTCTGTGGTTGGTACTGATTATCTCATCTATCTTGTAACAAAGATTATATGAGGAAACCTTGTAAATTATAATATTTGCATCATTGATAGTGTTCAGAAACTGGTTTTTTTCCTCATGTTCAATAGCTAAAGAAATGATCTCAATATTATCCAGTTGATGTCAAACATATAAACAAGGAGTATGTTTTTGACAAAGTAAATAAAGCTTTCAAAAATAATATACACCTTCCAATGAAGTTTATTTTATAAGATATCTGGTATTTTAAAAAAATCTGTGGTATTTATGCTGTTTGATTAGCATTGTAGTTCATGTATAAGATGGGAGAATATAATCAATGATTTAATTCAGAACTTTGGGTTAAAATGAGTGGGATTTCTTGAATAGAGTTAGCAATCTGGAGTTCCGTTTCTTTATATTACCTTATTTTGTCTAGCACACTTTTTATCTTATAGTAAAATGAGAAGCCAAGCAAGAATAATAGGGACATTATGTTGAATATAAATAAAGGCAAGTAAAGTGTAAAATAAAATAAATATGGATATGGGTGATACTGAAATAGAGTTCACCATAAAGTTTATGTCATAGTATGTTACGCAATCTATGAGTTTGCTGTTCCTATACAAATAATTTTTACTTTCACATAGATAATTAAAATGGATTCTCTTTGTTGTGTGAGTTTCTTTTTCCTTGATTCCAAATCAGTTCCCTTAGAGGGATGGTTCATTTTTCTGAAACAAAACAGAATTCACCATCTTTCTTTTTCCTCTTGGAGTAGGCTGAAAATTTTAAATTCCCTTTTAGTTTAGCCACTACTAATTTCACCCATGATAACTTGAACATATGCAAAACATTGGAAAGACTCATTAAGAATAAAGAAGTTTGTATTTAAATAAACTAGAATATTGACTCTGGAAATTATATATAAATACATATAATCTTTAATTAAGGTGATTTTTATTCACCTTTAATAAATATTATCATGTGAGCAATTAAGTTTGAACATAAAATCTTCAAATACTTGTTGTACTCAAAATTGTGACTTGTGTTTTACTTATTGGACTAAATACAAATTTGTTGTATTCACTTTATAAAATTCCTTTAGATAATTCTCTTGGCCTCTACTATTGAGGAGTGCTAACTTAATTTGGGGAGGGACACTGGCCATCTGTAAGGCTAGGATTTTGAGAAGGGGTGTCCTGTACCTCCACATTGCTGACATGCTGACAATTTGAAAGTCATCCTGTCAGTTCCAGCTTTCAGTGTGATCAGTGGTAGGTCTCATACTGGAAACAAGTTGGCCACGCAGGAGTTTCTGACCCTCTTCTTTGGTGGAACAAACTTCAGGGAAGCCATGCACATTGGAGCAGAGGTTTACAACAACCTGAAGAATATCATCAAAAAGAAATATGGGAAAGATGCCACCAATGTGGGGGTGAAGGGAAATTTTCTCCTGGGGAATAAAGAAGCCCTAGAATTGCTGAAGAATGAGGTCAGGACAGCTGGTATACCCATAAGGTTGTCATTGGCATGGACTTGACCACCTCTCAGTTCTTCAGGTCAGGGAAATATGACCTGGATGTCAAGTCTCCCAGTGGTCTCAGCAGGTACACCCACCTGACCAAATGTCAGACCCTTATAAGTCCTTCATCAAGAACTACCCAGTGGTGTCTATCAAAGACCTTTTTAACCCAAATGATTGGGAAAATTGGCAGAAGTTCACTGCTAGGACAGGAATCCAGGTGGTGGGGAATGATCTCTCAGTGACCACCCTAAAGCAGATTTCCAAGGCTGTGGTTGAAAACTCATGCAACTACCTCCTGCTCACAGTGTACCAGATCAGCTCATAGCCAGTTCTCTTTGGGTGTGCAAGCCAGACCAGTCCAATAGGTGGGGTGTCATGGTATCTTATAACTCTGGGGAAACTGAAGGTATACGCATTGCCAACCTCATGGTAGAGACCTGCACTGGGCAGCTCAAGACTGATATACCTTGCCTGTCCCAGTGCTTGACCAAGTACAACCAGATCCTCATAACTGCTGAAGAAGTGGGCAGCAAGGTTAAATTTGCTAGCAAGAGCTTCAGATAAGCCAAATTAGCTTGGGGAAAGGGAACACCTAAGTCTTTGAGTCACTAGTTGGCTGGTTAGAATGTTGTTCTTGATGTTTGTATAGATAGTTCAAGGTCTCCCTTGATACTTGCAGGGGCTCCTGATAGTTAACTCCTTCTATTATTCCTCTATTGTTCTCTCACTGCATCCTTAGAACTGCTTCAGAAGCCAAGTTGACCATCTGAAACCCTGTTGGAAACTTTAGTTCTATAATCATGTCATTGACCCAAGTCATTGTTTTTCTCATCTCTCTTCCCACCAACTATTTGGAGTCATGAGTATCTATAGTATAATTTCTGAGGTGTCCACAGGCAATACCATACTTAGTGGTTTTATGTGTAAAATAAAAAGGCCTCAGTTCAGTTCAGTTCAGTCACTCAGTCATGTCCGACTCTTTGCGACCGCATGAATCGCAGCACGCCAGGTCTCCCTGTCCATCACCAGCTCCTGGAGTTCACTCAAACTCATGTCCATCGAGTCAGTGATGCCATCCAGCCATTTCATCCTCTGTCGTCCCCTTCTCCTCCTGCCCCCAATCCCTCCCAGCATCAGAGTCTTTTCCAATGAGTCAACTCTTCGCATGAGGTGGCCAAAGCACTGGAGTTTCAGCTTTAGCATCATTCCTTCCAAAGAAATCCCAGGGCCAATCTCCTTCAGAATGGACTGGTTGCCTCAGTGACCAGTAAAAAGAAATTAGTGTATCAGAAAGAACAATTAATTAATAAAGTTAACATATGAGGAAAAATTTATATCCCTTTATTTTACTCTTATAACATTATAATATATTCTTTTTGGTGAGCAAAGAAACATTCAAATTAAGCAATTTTTACAAAGTACTTAGAAAAGTTTAATTATGTTTTGAGATATTTTTATTTGCATGCACCACTGTGAGATCTTAATTTTTGTTCTTTTTATTTTTTTATTGTGAGTCATAGCATACAGTAATGTATATCAAACAGAAAGAAGTACGACTTAAGGATTTTCTCACAAATGCATCTGTAATCACAAATAGATCAAGAACAGGACTTTTCCAGCTATCAAGAAGTCCCTTGCATGCCTCTTCCAATCCCAACTCCCTATATCTTTCCCTAAAATAAACATTATCCTGAACTCTAACACAATGCAATAGTTTTGGCCACTTTGTACTTTATCTTCCTAGAGTTATATAGCATGGACTCATTTGGATCTGAATTCAGTTACTTGACATAATGTTTGTGTGACCCATCCCCACTTTTGAGTGGTTTTATTTACTTTATTTACTTTAGTTCATTTATTTTCATGGTTATATAATGTCGCATTTATTATATTCCCAAATTTACATATCCCCTGCTTATGGACTTTTAGGTTATTCTGAGTTTAGGCTATTATTAAGAAAGTTGTAAAATGTTAAAAAAAAATCTTTACTGTAAAGCAATGATGGATGTGCATATATTTCTCTTGTGTTAGGATTTAATTAGTTAATTAAGCTCTATTGCTAACTCAGATACAAATCTTAGGATTCCAGGAATGTCAAGAGTAGGGAGGTTCTGTCCATGGAGTTGGAACTTGGAAAATATACTCCCCAGGAATCAAAATGAACAGAGTAAAAACATAACCCTTAAAGGGATTGCCATCCAGCTTTGAAACACCTCCATCCCTATAATTAGCTTAATAATATTAATTGATCAAAATCAATTACAAAATTATTAGCACAAGCATAGCTGACCAAACAACTCGGAAAACAACAAAAATGTTCTGCCCTTAGTCTTTCTTGTGCTTAAAGCTTTGTTATAATGAAAGGAATAACCATAGTAGCAGGCTTGGTAAATATGCCTGGGCCCAACAAGAACTCCCTCTCATTGAATCTATAACAGACACTGTGACTGCTGAATGCTCAACAGAGTAGCAGTAGAGACTTAAGTGAAGCCTTTGGTAAGGCACCATCCTTTGAGCAGCTCATTTAGCCGCCCAGGGCTAGATTGATTACACTGGATCCTTTCCATCCTCAAAGAGTAAATAATTTATTGTCATCCTGGATTGATACATATTCTGGGTGACCAAGGAGACTTTAAATTTCCTCTCAGCTTAACAGATTTAGACAAGTTTCTTCTAATGACAGACCCCTGACCTGCCTTTTCTTAGAGCATTTACTTCAGAAAACTTTCTGGAGTGTAAATTCTTGTTCTGTTCCTTTGAAATGTATGTAAATCTGCTTCTAACTTCTTGTCAGTTTTATAGCTCAGGAAATGTCTTTCTCAAGGACCTGGGAACCATCTCTTTGAAATGTAAACATCAAAGGAGATAACACCCCAATTTCCTAGTCTCTGAGGGAGGGTGGGAGTCTAACTTCATGAGGCAACACTTAACAAACACAAACAGCCTAATTAAAGGGAAAAAGATTTGCAACTCAGGAAGAATTCAATATGCTGGACACATACCTTAGATCAACCCTACGTGCAAAATCTTCCAATACTTTTCCACTAGCTCATCCCAATACTTATAATCTTTCCCATCTTTTATATCAGTGGAGATGAATTCAGTCTTTCTCTTTATTGAAATAGTCTTGAAACAGGTCTTTGGGGGCCTGTTTAACTTTGTCTGGTGCCAGTTTTGCTTTGACAAGGGTGTGGCTTTTCCTTGTTTGTCTGCACTGTCTTGGCCAGGAAATCTACTCCTGGGCTAACAAATTGATTTATTATAATGGGATTATGAAAATACCTTAGAAAGGCCATCAAAACTATGGAGAAGATGGTGCAATAATTAGCAAAATGTCCATGAAAGTCTTTGACCCTAATACTCTCAATATTTGCTATAGATGGAATACCTTTGTCTAAGTACCCTCTCGCTATTGCTCCTAGTGATGCAATTGATTTATTTTTGCCTCATTGAGCAACTTCTGGCCTCTGCATTAGAGGTCCTGATTCTGACGGGAGGGGTATGTTTACACTAGAACATATGAAGGATGTCACTAAACTTAAATTTATTGACTCAGTTAAGTTACATTGGGGCTTCCCCGGTGGCTCAGTGGTAAAGAACTTAGCTGCCAATGCAGGAGACCTGGGTTTGATCCTTGGGTTGAGAAGATCCTCTGGAAATGGATTGGCAACCCACTCCAGCATTCTTGCCTGGGAAATCCCATGGACAGGGGAGCCTGAGGTGTATAGTCCATGGGGTCACAAAAGAGTTGGATACAACTTAGTGACTAAGTGACAGCAACAAGAAGTTTTACATTGAGTCCCTCAGGCCAGCAAAACAAGGAAAAGAAATGGAGTTACTCTGTTGGCAGGGATAACTGATTATAGTTTTCATGAGATCAGGTGGCTGCTCTGTGTTCGGACAGGGAGACTATGTCTGGAGCTAAGGAGATTTCCTACGGTACCTCTTAATGCTTTTATTGAGTTAAAACCTTACATGCCAATTGCAGGAAGTGCAATCTGACAAAGACGTGGTAATCAAAGGATCAAAACGCTCAGGCATGAAGGTATGATTTATTTCATGGGAAAAGCATTCTTGGCCAGCTGAAGTGCTAACTCAGTTGAGGGAAATCTAGTATGCGAAGTAGAAGAGGAATAAAGGGTATGAGCTGTGGGTAGCCTCAGGACCAATTACAGAGGTAGGGCTCCTTATTCACCACTGTCTTGTAATTTGTTGTTGTTGTGTTTTTTTTTTTTTTAATTGTGACCAACCTTTAAGAAGCAGTGACATTAATACAACTGTGCATTTAATGTAGGGCCTGAGGAAGACCTGAACAATATAAAGTGAAGACATTTATTGCCATGCCCTTCCCAATACTGCAAGTAGCTCCCTATATCATGGCTAGCCTCCAAAGTCTCCAAGTGTGAATCTCTCTGCCTCCTGGGTCGATAGAACATTTTCTAGAAGCACAGAAGGCTGTTCTCTGAGCTCTCCTAGTGCTGGGAATGATCAGGGGATTCAGATCACTCTGGGAGTTGATGGCTAAATATATAACTCCCTTCCTCTCAAGTGAGAGAATTTGAAGTTGTGATCTTATACCACTTTTTAGAATTTCCCTAGAGGATTAAATTCCATTAGCCCAGCATGATAGCTGATAGAAATGCACATTTGATGGCTGCCTTTTCTTCCCTATGGTTTTCTCACATTTCCACCAGTGACATTTGTACTCCAAAATAATTATTTGCAGGCAAGTTTTTTAATTTGACTATCTACTTCTAGGAGAGGAACAAAATCATACATACACAATAAGATTTCTGACCATTGACTATGTAAGAAGGGGTTAATTTCTAAATCCCCATGTTAAACACAATGGTAGTCATTGGTATAATTTTTTAAAAATCCTAATAGAATGATATTTCTGGATCAAATTGAATTTTCTTATCTATTTTAATTCATGAATATATATATGTGTATGTGTATATATATATAATGAATGAGTTTAAATTGTACAGATATAATTTCATATATAATAAGCAAAATTTTTAATAGCATACGGTTATCTTGATTACTTCCTGTACTTTAGTTGCTGAGAAATTTCTCAAATTTCATTCCTTAAAAATAAGTATTCACAAAGTAGTTAAGTCTTTGGTCAATTGTATAGCATCTAAAGTATTTCTTTGGATTAAGTTAAAAGAAATTTAAAAATTTAGAATTATAGCTTGTTTTCTAGATGATGCAAGCTAGAATTTGTAGTTCAAATATGAATAAAATAAATAGCACAATTGGTTATGCAATCCACTTTAATGATTAAGAAAGTTCAAAAGAATGCATTGACTATTTTTTCTAGTGTTTGTATTTTATGAATGTAAACTTTGGAACCATCATTATAACTGTTGCTATGTTAAAAATGATACAAAGTCAATACATACCCCAAATTAAAACTATTAATATCATAATTTTGATTGACACTGAATAAAATATGTGTGTATCTCTGCACGTACATTCCATTACTTTTACTATCCAGATAAAAAAGCATTTCCCAATAAAAAATTAATTCACAACTATATTATGTCTTGGGAAGGTTTAGATTTTGACTAGCCCTGATGGCTCAGTGGTGAAGAATCCACCTCCCAATGCAGGAGACTTGGGTTTGATCCCTGGGTCAAGAAGATCCCATGGAGAAGGAAATGACAGTGTTCTTGCCTGGGAAATCCCATGGACAGAGGCACCTGACTGTCTAAAGTCCATGGGGTCACAAAAGAGTTGGACACGACTGAGCAACTAAACAACTACAACAATGCCATTACTGGATATATATTTAACACAGTGAACCAGTTTTTCATCACTCTTACACTAAACATTCCCCAAATTAAATATTTCTAAATGTCTAATAGTGGGGATATGCCTGTTTAATATAATGGATGTAGTGAATATTTATTATAGGTCTAAATAATTATACTATCCATGAAATGCTATCCTAGGGAAAAAAAAAACATGTTATTCGTTTTATAGAAACAGACATATTAAAAAGTATTAGGAATCTAGGTTTCTTAAATATTAGTATAATCTCTGACAAGTCCAAGAGACAAATGGATAACTCTGTCTTGGCCCATAAGTACTTTTTTCCCCATGACCTTCAGAGACCTATTTGATTATTAGCATAACATTTTCTCACCTCGTAGGACTCTGTGTGCTGCAATAGCCTGATTTACATTTGGCTTACTCACTCAGCAGTACTGCAGAACTTGTTTCAAAGAAGGAAACAAGCTATATATGGACAGGAAAATTAATCAATAGCTTATGATTTACATTTTTTTAACATCTTATTTTTCATTCCTGTCAGCATTCGTCTGGAACTTTATTCTTTTATTTATTGTTTATGTTAGCCTACATTTCTCCTCTTATTTTTATTCCTTTTTCTTTTCTAAATAGTGGTAAAACCTGCAATCTCTTTTATCTTGTTTGTGCTGTGCTATGCTCAGTCGCTTCAGTCCTGTTTGACTCTGCAACTCCGTGGACTGTAGCCCGCCAGACTCCTCTGTCCATGGGATTCTCAGGCAGGAACACAGAATTCTCTAGGCAAGAATACAGGAATGGGTTGCCATGCCCTCCTCCAGAGGATCTTCCTGACCCAGAGATGAAACCCACTTCTGCGTCTTCTGCATTGCAGATGGATTCTTTACTGCTGACCCACCAAGGAAGCAGTAAAATAAAATAAATAATAAATAAATAATCATAAAAATATTTATTATTAAAAATAATAAATAAATAATCATAAAAATATTTACCCATCCTAACTATCTACCTATAAACAGCCTATTTCATGCAAATTATTTTTGCTAACATTTTATTTATTTATTTTTTTTAATTATAAAATGTCTTTATTTCAATGACATAGTAACACTTCCGTTTGCCTCAAGTTTTGTTGAGGTTTTTGGTCTTTTTTGCACTCAATTATACCTTGTAACAATAATACGAAGTCATGTGATCTCATAAAGTATCAATAGCATTCACACTGTACATCCCCTTGTAATATTTTACAGTGTACAGTGTGTACACAGTGTACAGTGTGAATGCTATTGATACTTTTGCTAACATTTTAGAATGGCAGTATGTCAGATAGGTTCATCAAGTCCCCAGAGTGTGGTGTAATTGAATACTGATTATACTTGGGAAAGATCACGCAGTTTGTTTACTTGGGTCTGCAAACAGTTGAGGGTGTTGTGGAAAGTTAGAGCACTGATGTTCAAATCATTTTGAATAGCTTCAGACTGCCTCCTGGCAGTCATTTTCTGTTTTGTCCTTCACAGAAGTTTTAATTAGGTGGATCAAAGTTGGTTCTCAAATCATAAACAAGGAAAAAATGAAAAAGTCAGCATGAATTTTTACACAAGCAAGGGCAGAATGATTCAGATTAGAAAGGAAAAAAAGAACTAAAAGATGCAGTCTAGGTTTAAAATAATTTTAATGTAATTGAATTAAGATATGCAAATATACTTTGAAAACTGTCTGATGAAACTGCATCTAAAAGCAGATCCTGAATCACAGCAGGGTCGTTAGTACAATAGAGAAGTCAACGAGAAAAATAATTATAACTGTAAATCCATAGTTTATAATGAGTCTAAAGAAGTATTTCTTTCATGTAAACAAGGCTGATGTGCTTTTTAAGCTGCTGGGCAATGGCTTAGAGAAAGCTCATTAAGCTGTTTCATTTTTTTCTATGTCTCTGCCTCAGTTGGATGACAATTTAATTAAAAATATGATGATTTATGAAATCAATAGATACATATTACAAGTAAATTTGTGTCTTGTAAAGTATAATTTGTATAACCAATTGGATAGATGGTGATAAATACACAGAGAATATTTAATAACCATGTCTACCTATGGAAAATTCAAGTAAAGATTATATTTTGTGTGCTAAAAAACAGGCAAGTATGGGGTGGTAAGACCGTTACTATTCTACCTACTTCAAGTGTTATATGGAACCCCCAACTTTCTGTCACTTTCTTTTGCAAAGTTGTTGCTATATGAAAGGAATTCTGATGATCAAATATTTTTATAAATATTTGCAGAGGAATTTACCGTGATTTTGAATACCACAAAGGAAAAACTAATATGTTTTAACAGTGTGTTGATTTCTAATACAACTAAGTATCCTAATCTTATATTGTTTTGGCCTTGGATTGGGAGGTTGCCTAAGGGATTATGGCAAATAATCTTTTCAAACAAAATAAATTGTCATCAGAAAATCTAGTTTGCATATTTCCTTTTGAACACTTCAGTTTTCATGAGTAAAACATGAAGGTGCAATGTATAAATAATAAAACTAGAGGCATGAAAACCTCCAGCCTTCCTACTTGCCTAGTGGTAGAAAATGTAAATCACTGCTGAAAATAAATTGTTGTCATGTGTGTAAAATTCCAGAAAAACAACTAAAGGAACTTCTGAGGAAAAAAAATGTATTTGTTTAATTATCATGATCTAAAATGTCAAACATTTGAAGTTTCCCTTATATTTAGTTGATCAATACATCTTTATAATTTATTAATGAACTCTAATTGATTCAAGACTGAATCATGGTGCCACCTTTTTCTTTTTGCAGTTTGTTTTCTTTTACCTCACTTGAAATAATAGAAAAATAGTGGAATTAAGCCTGGGGATGTATTTTTTGCAACAAAAACATAATCAGTGCATTTAGATGAGGTAAACTTATTCTCCTGGCTTCAAAATTAAGATCATTTTACAAGTGGACCTAGTCATTACTACCTGAAAAACAATTGGAGCTTAGGCAGGAGAATGAATCACTAAAAAAATTATTTGGTCATTCTTTTAAAAATATTTTTGAAAAATACAACCTAGAGAAATATAGTTGGAAAATAATATATATTTATGTTCTTATGTTTTCTTTTTAAAACAAGAATGCAATAAATAAAAAGATTATAGCCTTGATTACATCTTACCCAAGTAACAAAGGAAAGGGGATTACAGGAATTAAGAAGGGAAGAAAGGAGCACATAGAATGTTTTCCAGTATAAACCATATTAAGCCACAAAATAAATCTTAATAAATTTAAAAAGATTAAGATCACAGCATAATAGAGCTAGAAGATAACATCAGAAGGAAAACTGGGAAATTCACATATACATGGAAAGTAAGCAACACATTCTTAAACAACCAGTGAGTCAAATAAGAAATCACCAGGGAAACTAGAAAATATATTGAAATATATGAAAATGAAAAGACAACATACAAAATTTATGGAATGCAGTGAAAACAGTGTTAAGAGGGAAATTTATACTTATAAATATTTACATTAGGAGAGAAGAAAGATACCAGCAACTTAAAGTTTATACCTTAAAGAAGTACAGAAAGAATAAGCCACGTCAAATCTATCAAAGGAAGGAAATAATAAAGATTAGATCAGAGGTGAATAAGGAAGAGAACAGAAAAACAGTAAAGAAAAATCAATAAAACCAAGGCATTTTTCTTTGAAAAGGCCAACAAAATTGGCAAACCTTTAGCAAGACTGGCTAAGAAAAATAGGGAGAAGACAAAAATAACTAAACTCAGAAATATAAGTGTAAATAGTATTACTGATTTTACAGAAATACAAAGGATTGTAAGAGAGTACTGTGAATAGTTGTTATGCTTGCAAATCGAATAACAGATGAAATGACCAAATTTGAGAGGCAAACTACCAGAGCTAAATCATGAAAGAAATAGCAATACAATCATGATGAAGTAGAAAATCTGAAGAGACCTATGACTAGTCAAGGAGATTGAAACAATGAAAACTTTTCAACAAAGAAAAGCCCAGGGCCAGATGACTTCCCTGGGAAATTCTACCAAACATTTAAAGAATAATTAACACCAATTCTTTAATTATTCTGAAAAAATTGAAGAGGAGGAATCATTCTTCCATTGTATGAAGCAAATTTCACCCTGATACCAAAGTCAGACAAAGACACTATAAGAAAAGAAAACTAAAAATCAATATATGTGATGAATATTAATGTAAAAGCTCTCACCAAAATACTAACAAACCAAATTCAACAGTATATTAAAATCTTTATACACCGTGACCATGTGGGCTTTGTCCTAAGAATGAAAGGATGGTTCAATATAAGAATCAATCAATACAATACATCTCATTACCAGAAAGAAAGGGAAAACAAACACACGGTCATCTCAACTGATGCATAGTAAGCATTTGACAAAATTCAATATCCTTTGTGATTAAAAAAAGAACACTCGACAAAATAAAAATAGAAAGAACTATTAATGCCTCAACATAATAAAGACCATATATGACAAACCCTCAGCTACCATCATGTGTGCATGCATGTTCAGTCGCTCAGTCGTGTCGAACTCTTTGCGACTCCGTGGACTGTAGCCCACAAGGCTTCTCTCCATGGAATTATCCAGGAAGAATACCGGAGTGGGGTGCTATTTCCTACTCCAGGAGATCTTCCCGACCCAGTGATCAAACCCGAGTCTCTTGTGTCTCCTGCATTGTCAGGCAAATTCTTTACCATTGCACCCCCTGGGAAGCCCCACAGCTACCATCATACCCAATAGTAGATACTGAAAGCTTTCCCTCTAAGATAAGGAACAAGAAAAGGATGCCTGATTTTACCATTTCTATTCATCACAGTACTGGACATCCTATCCAGGGCAAATAGTTACAAAGAAAAGTAAAATCATCTAAGTTTCAAATAAAGAAATAAAATATGTCTATTCACAGATGACATAAACATTTATGTAGAAAACCCTAAAGATTACACAACCATTAGAACTAATATAAAAATGACATGACTCCTGTAAAAAACCAAGGGATTCACAGATAACCAATAATTAATATGTCACCTGTACTAATCACTGCCAAACAGATAGTTTACACTTATCTGATGTAAAGTCTTTTGAAGTATACCAACATCCTTCTCTCCTCCAAGCTAACTGGCCTTCAAGTAAAATGCACTCAAATATTTCTATTAAAAATTTCATGTGTAAAATAATCATATTTTCCCCTCAGAGTCTTTCCTCTGTTTCCTGTTTCTATGTGGTGTTTTCTGTGAAAAGAGAACTAAATTATTTCTACAAAATTTTAATGAGAATTATTTTGGGAGAGGTTAATTATTGTCTTACTGAACAAAGGTGATTTAAAACTAATAAGTCAGTATTCTAAAGAGAATGATAGGAGTGTACATGGACAGAATAAAGAAAAGTATTTCTCTTATCAGACTTTGAACATAGCTATCACATCACATTCTGCTTTAAATTATACAATGAAAAATGCTCAGAGCTATAAACTTTTAGCCAATTTTTATCTTTTTCATCATTTGATTTCCATTTTATTTGTGACTTTAAAAATAAACAATAGAAAGCTGTTGCACAGCCATGTGTTGGAAGAAAATTATTTAAAAGATACATGATTATCTTAACTTTGTGTATTAATTTAATATGACTTCTCTGAAATTCCAAATGGATCTTTACTAACCTCAAGCAAATATTCTGAAACCCATTTGAAACAACAAACAAGTGACAATTATAAAACAATTTAGCGGTAGAATAATGAGAGAACTGGCACAATGTTATTCACCAAATAATTGTAAAGCCTTAATAATTAGGACACGCTACATGTACAGAATAGCTAGATCAATGGAAGTAGAGAGTCATCTCAGAAAACACTGTTAGCAATTATATGCAGCAAAGAAAAGATGTTTTGTTATCTTTGATATTTTTTAGAATGAATTTGTCGAGAGAAATTGATGATTTGCTTTTTCTAGTATTGGTCCTATATGTATCTTTTGACAAATAAAAAAGGTTTGCCCATAAACTCTCCTCAGTCAGATGAATGAATGACACTCCGAAAAGAATTATAAGATTGTACATTGAGATTGAACAGCAGAGGATGATGGGGAAAATATCAAAGAAAAATGTAAGCATCTACATTTAAGGGAAACATTTAGGTAATGTGAGAACTAAAGAAATAGAATGTTTAATAAGACTACATGAGAAAAATCTCCTCGAGAAAAGAGGCTGCTTTATGAGGAGCCAAAGGTTTGTTTATACCAAAAGTATTTAAAATTTGTTATTAATCAAAATGATTTTCAAACAATTGCAGAAAATTAAGTATTCTTCAGGTGGTTTAAGAAATAAAGTAAATTTTGATGAAAAAAATTTCAAATTTTTTATGTTGCATCATCATGAAAATAAACTCCAGAGGATTTGAAGAATTGAATGCAAAACCTAGAGATATAAAACTAGAAGAAAAAAGAAGTGAATACTTGAGAATTATTTAAAAATAACTTTTATAAGTACCAAAAAAAGAAAATTTAAGCTGGGGATAGTGGTAGTTGATATACCTGAAGAGCTACAAATTTTAAATTACGATATTGAAAAATGTATAAATGTTAAAATTAAAGACAAATAACAAATTGAGAAACATAGTTCACATTATGTAACTCATAATATTAAATAAATAACAACAATATATCAAATGATGAGCAAAATCATTTATCTCAATATAAGTTTGGCCAGAGAAAGAACAAGCATTTCATTAAAAAAAAAAAAATACAAAGATGTATAGATCAGTATAACAGAACTGAATTTATGGAAATAAACCCACATACATATGTTCAATTAATTTTTAAGCAATGAATCAAGAATATACAATGAGGAAAGGATTGTCTTTTCAATAAATAGTGTTGGGAAAACTGGACAGTCACATGCAAAAGAATAAGCCTAGACCACTATCTTATACCAGATTCAAAAATTAACTCACAGTGTACCAAAGGCTCATTAAAGACTTTAACGGGCTTCTCAAGTGACTCAGTGGTAAGGAATCCATCTACTAAGCAGGAGACTTGGGATTGATCCCTGTGTTGGGAAGATCCCTTGGAGAAGAAAATGGCAACCCAGTGCAGTATTCCTGCCTGGGAAATCCCATAGCCAGAAGAGCCTGGCAGGCTACAGCACGTGGGACCGCAAACAGTCAGATGTGACTCAGTGACTAAGCAACAACAAAACAACAAAGACCTTAATATAAAACCTTAAGCAATAAAATTCCCAGAAGATAACATAGGCAGCAAAATTGGTGATGATTTTTTTTTTCAACTGATACTAAAAACAAAGGCAACAAAAGCAAAATTAGGGATTAGCAGATGTGAACTCTTATATTTAGAATGGATAACCAACTGGGTCCCACTGTATAGCACAGGGAACTATATTAAACCATAATGGAGAAGAATCCAAAAAAGTGTGTGTGTGTGTGTATATAACAATCATTTTGCTATACAGGGGAAATTAACACGTTGTCAATCAACTATACTTCAATAAAATGATTTTTTAAAAAAGCAAAAATAAACAAGTGGGACCATATCAAACTAGAAAGATTTATCACAGCAAAGGAAATCATCACCAAAATGAAAAAGTAACCTACTGGCTGAATGGGGAAAAATATTTGCAAATCATATATCTGATAATGATTTACTGTCAAAGAAAAATAAAGAACCCATATAATCCAATTACAAACAATCCGATTAAAAAAATAGGAAGAGAACTTGAATAGACATTTTTCCAAAGAAGACACACAGAAGGCCAACATGTATGTGAAATGATACTCAAAATGAAGGAAAGCAAATGAAAATTCCTGTAGTATATCACCTTACACCTTTTTGAATTTCTATTATTAAAAATGTAAGAAATAACAAGTGTTGGAGAGGATGCTGAGAACAAGGACCATTGTGCAGTCTTAGGTGGAATGTAAATTGGTACAGACACTACAGAAAGCAGTATCGCAGATTTTAAAAAGTTTAAAAATACAGCTACCATGTGATCCAGCAATTCTACTTCTGGGAATTCATCCAAAGAAAATGAAAAATACTAATTTGAAAAGATACGTGCATTCCCCCATATTCATTGCAACTTAATGCATCTTTAACTGACAGAAAACTTCCATTTGGAGTTCCATCCTGGATTCTTACCTTTGTGTGTTTCCATCACTAATTTTAATGTATCTTTGCCCTGAATGAATATAAATGTGAGTTTATAGTTTTTCAAGAGTTGAATTGTGTAAGACTAATTAGCAAATAAGAACTAATTTGTAGAACTGAGGTTTGGGGAAACTCCAAAACTTGAAGTTGTTATCAGAAATTAGAACGATCTTTTATATGCACTTTCTTTTAACTTTGTAGCTGAACCCTTACTTACAGCTGGTGCTGGCACTCTTAGGCTCACCTTGAAGTCTAGAGGACTGTGTCCTTAACTTCACAGTTTCATTAACTCCAGGGTAGGGCCTTATTGTAATTCAGTCTTGGGTCTCACAAATAGGGAGAAGCCTGGAGTTAAAAAACTGAAGTACAGAAAGGGTTAGGAAGAAGAACTTCAGTTCTCATACTTAAGATGTTCAAGACACTGAATGATGACCACTGGACTGGATGGTGGTGAATATAAAGGAGAGTGGTATGAGAGGCATCAATGCACACCTTTGCTACATCCTAGCTATGCTCCTGTTTAATAAGTTGAATTTTTCTTGCCTCTTGTTTAAAGAAAACTCATGAAAAATCTATGTGCCTCAGAGCACCAAATTGTTTTTACCTCAAGGCATTTGTTTGAAATTCTGTTTTCACTCACTCTCTCAGTACCTTTCAGTATCACCACTGAAGATGATCTTCCCTGATTACTGTATGAAAGACACCTTACTGTCTCTCCCCATTCCTTTATCTCATGGCTGTTTCTTCTTCTGCCATAGCCAGCAGTATGATATATATTTATCAGTTTATTTTCTGCCTTTCTTTCTAGAAAGTAAGCTCCATACTGAAAGCACTGTCCAGCACATAGAAGGAAAAAAATAATCTGTTCTGTAAATCAATAAGCATAAGACCGTGTGTATTGGTCGTTCAGTCATGTCCAAGTCTTCTCAACTGTGTGGACGGTAACCCACCAGGTTCCTCTGTCCATGGGATTCTCGGGGCAAGAATCCTGGAGTGGATTGCCAATTCCTTTTCCAGGGAATCTTCCTGACCCAGGGATCAAACCTGGGTTTCCCATGTTACAGGCAGATTTTTTACCATCTGAGCCACCAGGGAAACGTACTGTACTCAGCAAATTTTACAAATCAGTCAAATAAGGGTTTTGAAACATCAGATCAGATCAGATCAGATCAGTTCCTCAGTCGTGTCCGACTCTTTGCGACCCCATGAATCGCAGCACGCCAGGCCTCCCTGTCCATCACCAACTCCCAGAGTTCACTCAGACTCACGTCCATCGAGTCAGTGATGCCATTCAGCCATCTCAGCCTCTGTCGTCCCCTTCTCCTCTTGCCCCCAATCCCTCCCAGCATCGGAGTCTTTTCCAATGAGTCAACTCTTCGCATGAGGTGGCCAAAGTACTGGAGTTTCAGCTTTAGCATCATTCCTTCCAAAGAAATCCCAAAGCTGATCTCCTTCAGAATGGACTGGTTGGATCTCCTTGCAGTCCAAGGGACTCTCAAGAGTCTTCTCCAACACCACAGTTCAAAAGCATCAATTCTTTGGCGCTCAGCCTTCTTCACAGTCCAACTCTCACATCCATACATGACCACAGGAAAAACCATAGCCTTGACTAGATGGACCTTTGTTGGCAAAGTAATGTCTCTGCTTTTGAATATGCTATCTAGGTTGGTCATAACTTTCCATCCAAGAAGTAAGTGTCTTTTAATTTCATGGCTGCAGTCACCATCTGTAGTGATTTTGGAGCCCAGAAAAATAAAGTCTGACACTGTTTCCACTTTTTCCCCATCTATTCCCCATGATGTGATGGGACCGGATGCCATGATCTTAAACATGCTTATATGTAATTGTATCTGAGGAGCAATATGGACATAACAAATACTCAGTATTATTCTTGGCACATCTTAGATCTTTGGAAAATATTTCCAGATTATTACTTATGTTGAAACTAACCTGCCCATAATTCTTTAAATCTCAGAGAAAACCCAGTTTTTTTTCTAGGTAGTAAGATCCCTTGGGCTTTCCAACCTTTATGACAGATAACAACCAAAATTAGAATATACAAAAATGCCCAAACTAAGGAAATACTGATGGCCTTTCCTTTGTTGTAGATTCAATGCTCCTTTGAGGTTTTTCAGGAAGCATATGAGGAGGAAATGCAACCCACTCCAGTATTCTTGCCTGGAAAGTCCCATGGACAGAGGCACCTGGCAGGGTATAGTCCTTAGGATCACAGAAGTCAGACATGACTGAAGGTGTCTTAACATGCACACATTGTAATAGTATTGCATTTAGGGATAGACAATGAGTGAAAATAGTTTAGAAATACTGTGTGGGGTCCCCAAATTTATGATTTTTGTATAAACTTAAGAATCTGTAAAGATCTTCTTGACATTGTATGTTCATTTATTTTTATTTAATAATTATTTTCAAAGACTACCTATGATAATCAGCTTTTATTGCCATTATTTAAAAAGAGTTATTTCTTTTTTAAATTTTATTTTTCCGAACAGCTTTACTTTTGGAGCAAAATTAGGAAGAAAATACAGAGATTTCTTAAATATCCCTGACCCACACACCCACAAGCATAGCCTCCCCCATTATCAACATCAATCATCAGAAAGGTGCATTTTTTTTTTTAGCTAAGGATAAACCTAAGATGACACATCATAATTACCCAAAGTTCATAGCTTACCTTAGGGGTCACTCTTGGTGTTGTGCATTCTATGGTTTGGAAAATGTATAATGGCATATATCAATCATTGTAATATCTTTTAGAATATTTTCATTGCCCTAAGGATCATCTGTGCTCCACCTATTTATCCCCACTCCTCCAATACAATGGCCACCTGATGCACAGAGCTGACTCATTTGAAAAGACCCTGATGCTGGGGAAGATTGAAGGCAGGAGGAGAAGGGGACAACAGAGGATGAGATGGTTGGATGGCATCACTGACTCAATGGACATGAGTTTGAGTAAACTCTGGAGTCGGTGATGGACAGGGAGGTCTAGTGTGCTGTAGGCCACGGGGTCGCAAAGAGTTGAACATGACTGAGTGACTGAACTGAACCGAACTAAGTCACTACAGTCATGTCTGGCTTTTTGCAAACCTGTGAACTGTTAGTTCCCCAGCCTCCTCTATCCATGAGATTCTCCAGGTAAGAATACTGGAGTGGGTTGCCATGCCTTCCTCCAGGGGATGCCTTCCTGACTTAGGGATGGAATCTGCATCTCTTGTGTTTCCAGCATTGGCAGCCGGGTTCTTTACCACTAGCACCAGCTGGGTAGTCCCCATTTCTTTTTAATGCTCAATAACATTCCATTGTCTGGATCTAGTTATTTACTCATTCCCCTGTTGAAGGATATTCTGATTGTTTTTAAGTTTTGGTAATTATGAATAAAACTGCTATAAATGTCTATGTGTAGGCTTTTGGGTGGAATTACACTTACATCTCCTTTGGGTAAATATCAAGGAGTGTGCTTCCAAGATTGTGTGGTAAGAGTACATTTAGTTTTGTAAGAAACTGACAAACTATTTTCCACTGTGGCCTTACCATAGTGCATTCCCACCAACAGTTACCATGGATGATGCTGATTCACATCCTCACCAGTAGTTGGTATTGCCAGTGTTTTGGAATTGTCTGTTCTAATAGGTATAGAGTGGTATTTCATTGTTATTTTGATTTGAATTTTCCTGATGATATATAAGGCAGAGCATCTTTTCATATACTCACTTGCCATCTGTAGATCTTCTTTGATAGGGTGTCCATTAAAGTTTTTGATTCCTTTTAAAATTAGTTGTTTTTTTTTAAGGTTGAATTTTAAGTGTTTTTGTCCATTTTGGGTAATAGTCCTTTATCAGATGCATCTTTTGCAAATACTTCCCCTCAGTCTGGTGCTTATCTTAATTTCTTAACATTATCTTTCACACAGCAGAAGTTTATAATTTTAGTGACGTCTGTTTCATCAATTATTTCCTTCATGGATCTTATTTTTGATGTTGCATCTAAAACAATCATCACTGTACGTAAGGCTAAGTTGGTATCTTCTAGGGGGTGTAGATGTTCACTTTTATGTAAGTTTATGATCCATTTTGAATTAATTTTTGTTAAGGGTGTTTGTTGGTTAGATCTATGTCCAGAGGTCATTTGCTTTCTTTGCATTTGGGTGTCTATTTCAGTGTCATTGGTTGAAGACTCTGTCAGTGCTCCATTTTATTGCCTTTGTTATTTTTGTCAAAGGCCAGTTGATTATATTTATGTGAGTCCATTTCTAGACTCCCTATTTTATTCTATTGTTCTGTTGGTCTATTTCTTTGCCCATACTATACCACCTTAATTGCTTTATCTTTATAATATGTCTTAAAGTTGAGTAGCATCAGTCCTCCAACTTCATTCTTCTCCTTTAATGTTATGTAGAATATTCTGGGTCTTATGCTTTTCCTATAAACTTTATAATAGTATGTTAATATCCATAAAGTAAATGTTTTATTTTTTACATATGAAAGGGTCAATTATTAATATTTTTCAGTGTCATGTCCCTATGGTAGGTCAGGTCAGTCAGTATTGTTAAAGTAATTTTATATTTATTTATTATTCTTTGAATTTCTATGAGATACATTTTAGTTATTTTCAGTTCATATAAGAGAATTGTAGTCTCAAGGCCATACGTGCTTTAGTAAAACATTGTGTCATATGAATCTAAAATTTTATAGTTTGCCTTTTGGGAGAAATAAACTTCATGAATCTCATTCATTTATTTTTGTAGTTTTGGAAGTACCAGCACATCTGTGGTTTTTTATGGTTAGCTTAACTCCTATTCAATGTGAGGATATCAGTGAGCTACACCAATAAAAATTGCATAGAGTTGCAATACAGAGTCATTGACTAGAATGTACAAAGGCCTATACCCAAGGCTCCACAAGGCTGGGATAAGAGAAGTTGAACCAGCTATAAATAAATATGGTAAGAGAAGAACTATTAAAAAAGCTTTGTGCTAACTTGCCATTTCTTTTCCAATATATTATCGTCTCTTCATTGGTGAGTTTTTCAGGTCTGCATCAAAACTTCCTGCTGGAGGAAGGAAGTATGATGCAGTAAGAGGTATTTTTGAGTGTCCACATCAAGGAGACTAATTTACTTCCTTTTTTAAGTGCCTTGGCAGCTTATGTATTTATTAATCATACCAATAATCACTTACCATCAATGACCTTTCTATATATCAATAATCAGTGATGTCTCTATATACACCTATATCTCTATCTATGTACATCTCTCCATTTATATTTCTTTCTCAATATATATACCATATGCATGTGCAAGAGAGATGTTATTATAAGGAATTGGCTATGTAATTATGGAGGTTCCAATTCAAGACTTGGCAGGTTTGAGACCCAAGAGCTGTTGCTACAGTTTAAGGTAAAAAATAAAACAAAAATCTGGTGTCATAGCTCAAAGCAGTCAGGTACGAGGAGTTTTCTATCACCCATTGGAGCATCAGTCTGTTATTCTATTCAGTCCTTCACCTGATTGGATAAGGCCCACCCACATTTGGGAAATAATGTGCTTTACTTAATTTACCTATGTAAAGATTAGTCTCATCTAAAATACCCTCACTGAATAATGTTTAGCCAGGTATCTGGGCATCCTGTAAAATTAAGTATCAACAAAATAATTGATATTTTATGGATAATTTTTGTACTGTTCACATGGATTATAATGCTTGGACATCTCTTCTCTGGATAAAACATGCCCCTTCCCTTTCATCACATGCTGAATGACAGTCCTTACTTCTTACACTTGGACCCCTACAAATGATTAACCCAAAGAGATATTTTTGAAAGATTAGTTAGTCTGGGTGTTGTGACTGTCATTTAAAAAAAAATTTATAATGTTTTGAAAATAAATGATTTGTTTTTGCTTCTGGATAAGAGCTACACATCTTTGGAACACTTGGCACTCCTTAGTTCACTTGATAGTTCTGGGATTTTCATGTTGCATGTAGGCATTTTTTTACTCATTTACATCACTATATTCATTTTTATAAATTTGCTTTTTTCTTTTGCATAAACATGAAATGTGCCTTTCAATCCATATTATGTATCTCCTACTGTTATGAAGGTAATTGTGATGATGAGGAAAGACAGATAAGCTAGACAGCTATTTAAAAAAAAAAAAAGAAGTGACAGGCTTTTGTTCTAGAATGCCATTTGCATTTATAAGATATTTTCTGATGTGTCTATCAGAGCAAGTTAGCAGTGCAGTGTTCAATTTTTCACTGTGCCTGTATTTCTCATTTCCGATGATCTTCTGACATGGCCTTTACATGATTTAAAGTAAAGGCTCAACTTCTTCATTACCTTAGTGGCTGGTATTTACAAAAATAGGGAAACATGGGAAAAATGAAAGTGAAAATTGAGTATGTGTGCAGTGAATTTAGGAAGAGGAAGATAAATTAAGGTGTAATTGTTTTCAGTCAGAGCCTAAACATTGATTGGAAAACTTGTAAAAATGTAGCAATAATTCATCAGTAATTGTTTGAATCATTCTGATTACCCACCTTCATATTCACCAGATATTTTAGATTCAGCTGCCTATTGGATATATTTATTGAGCGAGATTTAACACCATTGCCTTTTACTTCATTAATGAAATAAATATTTTTCAAATATTTTCTCTTATGGAAGAGTGGCAAGTTGGAAAACTGTACATATATATTTTTTCCTCATCTTGGAAAATTATTGCCAATCAAGATAGAAGAAAATAAAAGCAGAGGAATTTTTTGTTGTCATTTTACTTACTTTTCCTCCCAGTTTAGCCTTTCAATTTTTGGTAATTTTATTACTGAGAGTACATTTTCCTTGTGATCTGTTTTCAAGGGATAACAGTTCAAAAACACCACAAGGAGTAGTTTGTATTCTCTGCCCATAATTTAGGGATACTGCTTTTTTGGGCTGCATGTCTTGGACCATCCACAGTTTGTGTGATTTCATTAGCTCTCATTTTCAAGAAAATTTCATAACTCAAAAGATTACTATGCATTCATGATACAATGTGGTTTCCCCTGGCACATTTCCTGCTTCCATGATGGAAGAAGTTAATGGCTTCATTCTAATTCTCTTCTTAAAGAATGAAATCCATACCTCCTACTTTCTAATCTATGCTTATTTGTTTTACTACATAAAAGTTTTTTAAGTATTTATGAAGGAACCAGTTATATAATAAAGCAGAATGGGCAGAAAGTCATGAATTACATAGAGAAAATCTAGGTCATATCCTGGCTTAACCTAATTCTTTCTAAGGACATATTTTATTCTTAATAATCAATGGCCACAGATGATCCACTCATTAAATACCATTTGGTTAACTGGCAGGTACACTCCATCATCTAAAATGATGCTCAACACAATCAAACTATTCCAAATATGTGCATATTGAATCTGCACATAATTATCTTTGCAAATAAATAGAAGTACAGAGATATTATTAGTGTCTTGACTTTCTAAATTATATATCAACAGTGTATATCAGGGATTGAAAAGATTCAGTTTTATTAAAAATTCCTTCATGTATCTGCTCTTATATAAAGCAATTTATTGATATGTGATTAACATCATCTCTTGCCTTCATCATTATATAGTCCAATTCATAAAAGCAGTAAAATTAAGGTGGCTGAAAGTTATTATAACATGCTTTACATCATCCTGTTTTACCTGTGTAGAGGAACAATGTCACATAAAATTGATTCCTTAATATATGAACATCTCAATTTCACCATGAGCTATAGTTTCCAAAGATATTTTAAATTTCAGGAAAAAAAAACCATTAAAATAACCTATAATTACTTTGGCTACTAAAATTATCTTAACCTCTCTTCACTCTCTTATAAACTAAAGAATAAAATTGACACAAGAACTGAACATGGAAAAACAGACTGGTTCCAAATAGGAAGAGGAGTACGTCCAGGCTGTATATTGTCACCCTGCTTATTTAACTTCTATGCAGAGTACATCATGAGAAACACTGGGCTGAAAGAAGCATAAGCTGGAATCAAGATTTCCGGGAGAAATATCAATAACCTCAGATATGCAGATGACACCACCCTTATGGCAGAAACTGAAGAGGAACTAAAAAGCCTCTTGATGAAAGTGAAAGAGGAGAGTGAAAAAGTTGGCTTAAAGCTCAACATTCAGAAAACGAAGATCATGGCATCCAGTCCCATCACTTCGTGGGAAATAGATGGGGAAACAGTGGAAACAGTGTCAGACTTTATTTTTGGGGGGCTCCAAAATCACTGCAGGTGGTGACTGCAGCCATAAAATTAAGACACTTACTCCTTGGAAGAAAAGTTATGACCAACCTAGATAGCATATTCAAAAGCAGAGACATTACTTTGCCAACAAAGGCCCGTCTAGTCAAGGCTATGGTTTCTCCAGTGGTCATGTATGGATGTGAGAGTTGGGCTGTGAAGAAAGCTGAGCACTGAAGAATTGATGCTTTTGAACTGTGGTGTTGGAGAAGACTCTTGAGAGTCCCTTGGACTGCAAGGAGATCCAACCAGTCCATTCTGAAGGAGATCAGCCCTGGGATTTCTTTGGAAGGAATGATGCTAAAGCTGAAACTCCAGTACTTTGGCCACCTCATGTGAAGAGTTGACTCACTGGAAAAGACTCTGATGCCGGGAGGGATTGGGGCAGGAGGAGAAGGGGACGACAGAGGATGAGATGGCTAGATGGCATCACTGACTCGATGGACTTGAGTCTCAGTGAACTCCGGGAGTTGGTGATAGACAGAGAGGCCTGGCGTGCTGTGATTCATGGGGTCACAAAGAGTCGGACACGACTGAGCGACTGAACTGAACTGAACTGAACTGAAACACATGTTACAGACTTCCTTTCCAAATGCATCACCATATACAGTGCATAAATTTTCTATTACCATGATTGAATTGCTCTGTGCTTTATTAGAAGCATCCTACATTCTTGAAAGACCCAATTTTTTATGCTGCACAAATGTTATATAAAATTGTTTGAATCTTTTCACACCATAACACCCTTGTTCCCCACAAGACATTACTTGTAAGGCATAGCTTTGCACTATGTATATAAATATATATATATTTATATACATATTTATATATATATAAATAAATATATATATCTAAATATATCCATAGTTTTACTTGAATGCTATTTGAACAATAAAAAAGACATTACATGGAAGACTCATTACAGAGTGTGGTTATGACATCCACCCTTTGATTAATGAAAAGACCTAGTGTTTTTCAGTTCAGTTCAGTCATTCAGTCATGTCCCACTCTTTGCAACCCCCATGGACTGCAGCATGCCAAGCTTCCCTGTCTATCCCCAACTCCCAGAGCTTACTCAAACTCATGTCCATTGAGTTGGTGATGCCATCGAACCACCTCATCCTCTGTTTTCCCCTTCTCCTCTTGCCTTCAGTCTTTCCCAGCATCAGGCTCTTTTCAAATGAGTCAGTTCTTCACATCAGGTGGCCAAAGTATTGGAGTTTCAGCTTCAGCATCAGTCCTTCCAGTGAACATTCAGAACTGACTTCCTTTAGGATGGACTGGTTGGATCTCCTTGCTGTCCAACCAACTCTCAAGAGTCTTCTCTGTCTAGGTTTGTCATAACTTTCCTGCCAAGAATCAATCATCTTTTGATTTCATGGCTGCACTCACCATTTGCAGTGATTTTAGATCCCCAGAAGAGGAAATCTATCACTACTTCCATCTTTTCCCCTTCTAGTTGCCATGAAGTAACGGGGCCAGATGCCATGACCTTTAGTTCAGTTTAGTTCAGTCTCTCAGTTGTGTCCCACTCTTTGCAACCCCATGGACTGCAGCATGCCAGGCCTCCTTGTCCATCACCAACTCCCGGAGTTTACTCAAACTCATATGCATTGAGTCGGTAATGCCATCAAACCATCTCAGTCTCTGTTTTCCCCTTCTCCTCCTGCCTTCAATCTTTCCCAGCATCAGGGTCTTTTCAAATAAGCCAGTTCTTCGCATCAGGTGGCCAAAGTATTGGAGTTTCAGCTTCAACATCAGTCCTTCCAATGAATATTCAGGACTGATGTCCTTTAGGATGAACTGGTTGGATCTCCTTGCAGTCCAAGGGACTCTCAAGAATCTTCTCCAACACCACAGTTCAAAAGAATCAATTCTTTGGTGTTTCTAAATCTTGTTACTATTTGTGCCTCTGCCTCTGCCCCTTCGCTTATAAAAGCTGGTTGACACGTTCCCTTGGTTACAGCTACCTTGGTTTTAATTGCTGCTTGTCATATTGATTGATTATTGTCAATTCTTAGCAGTCAGCAGCAATGCCTCATTGCTTCATGTCATAAATCAGTATACATTTATTTGGTTTCTGCTGCTCACCATAAAGCAGCTGCTTGGAAATCCTGTATTCATAAGCCACCCATTGTCTTGCTCAGTATGTCTGAGTATATCTTACTCGGTATATCTGTAATATCAATGGTATTGCAGTGCATAAAATTCCAAGGTTAGGGGACTGGCACTGTCTAAAGTAAGAAACAATTATGCATACATTCAAAGCTAAATTTGACAGAAAACTTTTGTTGAATGAATACTATATTCTTAGAAGAGTATTTTTGTGTCTTTGTGTTATGTTGTGCTTTCTTTGTGTGCTTTTGCTAAACTCTAGAGTGCAGTAAAGTTCTTGTACATCTGTGCGTAATGACGATCTAGTGGGGAGATGATTTGTTTATAGCACATTAATGTGGAAATGAGTAATGGAGATAACATGTACTTTGGAGCCCTTCAGGGATGAGTTACAGTACTTGCTCCCATCTTGTAATAATAGCTGCATTATTTTCTAACATTCTCTGAGAGAGTCTACAGTCAGCCACAGCTTTAAAGCTGGAGTACCGTCTGACTCTGCTGGATTTATTTTTATTTTTTAGGATGAAATGAGATTGTAAAGTAGCTAACATACTGAGTAAAATTTATTTCTTATTTTTCTTTCCCAGCTATCTAACAGTGGTCAGTTTGTACTTCAGTGATAAATATTTGATTTTTAAAAGTTCGTATCTACAGCAAAGTTGGTTTATTATTTAGAAGTTTATCATACTTGCCTTCAAAGAGAGTTATAGCTCTTCAAAAAGTAAGAAGTTTTTTTTGTTTTGTTAAAAAGTAAAAAAAAAATATTTAGGATGCCTAGTAAGTCATGGACCACATTGCTAATACATATGTGATATCCAATTCTGGCTGCCATGCAGCTGTATACTTTCAAAGAAAGAAAATTTAAAGTTAGGATATACAGTAAAATCAAAATCCATTTGATTAGAAAGCTACCATAATCGAAACAGAACGGTACTGGCACAAAAACAGACACATAGATCAGCACAACAGAATGGAAAGCCCAGAAATAAACCCATGTACTTATGGCCAATTAATATGACAAGGGAGGCAAGAATATACAATGGAGAAAAGAGAATCTCTCCAACAAGTGGTGTTGGAAAAGCTGGACAGCCACATGTAAATCAATGAAATTAGAACATTCCCTTATATTATATACAAAAATAAACTCAAAATGATTTAAAAACCTAAATGTAAGACGTGACACCATAAAACTCATAGAAGAGCATATAGGCAAAATAGTCTTTGATATAAAACACAGAAACCTTTACTTAGATCAGTCTCCCAAGGCAAAAGAAGTCAAACCAAAAATAAGCAAATGAGACCTAATAAAATATAAAAGTTTTTGCCAGCAAATGAAATCATGTACAAAATGAAAAGATAACCTACTGAATTGGAGAAAATAATTGCAAATGATGAGACAAAAAGGGGGTTAATATCCAAAATACAAAAAAAATAGATCCTACAATTCAATATCAAGAAAACAAACAAACCAATAAAAAATGAGCAGAAGGTCTAAATATGTCAAAAAAAGACATATAGATAGATAACAAGCATATGAAAATATGCTCAACATCACTAATTATTAGAGAAGTGCAATTCAAAGCCACAATGAGGTACCTCACACCAGTTGGAATGGCTATTATCAAAAACTCTACAAATAATAAATATTGGAAAGGATGTGAAAGAAAAGGAAACCCTCATACATTGTGGGCAGGAATGTAAATTGGTGCAGCCACTATGGAAAATAGTATGGAAATTCTTTTAAAAACTAAAAGTAGAACTACCATATGATCCAGCAACTCCACTCCTGGGTATAGCTGGGAAAAAATAAAATAAAAACCTTAATTTGAAAGATACATGCACCTTAATGTTCATAGCAGCACTATTTATAATAGCCAAGACATGGGAGCAACTTAAGTGCCCATCAACAGACAGTTAGCTTAAGAAGATACGGTGTGTGTATGTATGTATGGGTGTATATATATATATATGCATATACATATATATAATAAAATATTAAAAAGAATGAAATATTGTCATTTGCAACAACATGGATTGACCTAGAGAATATAAAATTTAGTTAAATAAATCAGATAGAGGAAGACAAATACTACATGATATCACTTATATGTGGAGTCTAAAAAAATTAATACAAATGAGTCTACACACAAAACAGAAACAGACTCATAGACATAGAAAACAAACTTCCATTTTACTAATAGGGGAAGGGGGAATAAATAAAGAGTATGGGATTAACAGATAAAAACTACTATACATAAAATAGATAAGCAGCAAAGATTTACTGTATATCATAGAAAATAATACCCAATATCCTATAATGTTGTATAATGCAATGTATTCTTCAAAATAAATAAATAAATAAACAAACCCAAATTACTAGACTTACACTTGAAACTAACACAATACTTTAAGTCAGCCATACTTCAATTAAAAAAATTAGGATTGCAGAAAGTTCAGATTCCATTGTGCCACTGGAAAATATATACAACTCTAAAGCATGGAATTTTAGATCCTTTACTCATGAAAAAGTATTTATGCCAAAATAAAATGCCATTATATGAAAAATCTTGAAATGCTTCATCTTTATTTTAGAAAACAGTAATGGAAATTGCCCAATTTTATTGGATCATAGAATTATTAGTCACTGGAAGGAGTGGAAGAAACAGGTCAGAGGAAGTGTTCCTTGGGTTGTGACACTTTAATGGGAGTATCTAGTTGTAGAAAAAGGAGTGATTTTCATTTCTTTATTTTTATGCCTGATTAATTAGGTTTTCTCCATATTCATGTTTTTCTAACAAATGTTGTTATTCCTTATTCATATTCTAATGCAATTTATTATCAGTAGGTTTTGATAATAATTAGAGTCAGGAAGCACATATAGCAAGATGATTATTTTTTTAATTGAGATTTCATCTAATAGGGAAAGCGGTTTTTTCATTTATAATGAATTGGTTATCTTAACTCTCTGAAAGTGGAAAGCTTATACTACATATATTAGCTTAGAAGTTACATGAAGAAATTGAAAAATATCTTTCGAATGTGCTTCCCTGTTGGCTCAGAAGGCAAAGAATCTTTCTATAATGCAGGAGACCCAGGTTTAATCCTTTGGTCAAGAAGATCCCCTGGAGAAGCATTCTCCAGCATTCTTACTTGGAGAATTCCATGGACAAAGAGCCTGGCAGGCTACAGTCCATGGGGTCACAAAGAGTCAGACAAGACTGGAGATGAACACTTCTCACTTTCAGAATAGATTCTGTCAGATGTGGCTTTCAATCCTGCTTCTGTCCCTGATTAGCTAGCTGTGTCACTTGGGAGATGTTTAGAGCATCATGAAAACCCCCAAATATTTGAGCATAAGAGAGATAAGTAAAATATTTTTTTGCATAGTTGGTATTAGTAAAAACTTATTTCTTTGTTATTTTGAAAGTGTTGGATCTGTTCTTCTCCCTCAGTTCTTGTCTCATGAATGGAAAGACGGACCAGGGCAGCTCAAGCAGGCACGATTTATTAAGCAACCAGCAAGCAGTACACTCCGGAGATGTGAGAGCAGACCAACCCAACAGGAGTGGTCCTAGGTTTTTGGCTTTCCTTATTTAGTCCTTTGTTCCTGCCCCTGGGCAGTCCCTGGAGCCTGATTGGTTGAGGCCTGTGCAAATGAAGCATGAGTCTGAAACCAGTCAGGGGAGGGGCATGTTTTCTCACTGGGATTCCACACTCTGGTCCTGGTTTCCCCTTTTCCATAGGCTTTTTCTTTTCTTTGTTTGCCCTCTGCTTGGTTCTTTTAGTTGCCGTTTCCTCTAACTGCCTTTTTGGACCCCCTTTTCCCTACTCTAACTATCTAACAAAATGTTACGGGGAGAAGTGCCTAAAATTCTAATTAATTGGTTTGCCTAGTAGTCTATTATAGAAGGAATGTTGAATTAAGAACACGCCCTTCAGAGAAAAAAAGGAAAAATGTCATCAAGATATTTTTCAGGAATAGAGTTGATGTACCTGGATGGCTGATCATATTAATACATTAAAAAAAAAATACAGAAAAGGAGTCAAAATGAACTGCAAGTGACTGGAAAGAGCCTTAGATTAGCTATAAAACACAAATTAAAAAAACAACAGGTTTGGAAGAAATAATGATAATGAAAGTTTGGAAATTCAAGCTATTTGGGAAGGTTGTTTCAAAATGTCTTAGAATTTGACTTTCTTAAAAACCAGTGAAAATAAATTAAACATAGGAAGAATCAAAACTAAATATAATGCTCATCTCCTTTTAAGCACCAAATCTCAAAGTAATAGAAGATTCTTCGAGGACAAGCACAGTACTCTACTCCTTGGTACCAAAAAATTGAGTTCACAATACACTAAGAATCCTTATGAATACTCTCAAATCTGGGAAGAAGCAAACAGAATCATTTGTTTTTCTTTTCTGTTTAAGAAGGAAAAACACATGATGGAGATGCCTCTCTCTGAACAAAGGTAGACCATCCAGGACTATTCTTAAACTGAGTAAATACTTGGGATCCCATAAAAATTGTTTTCTCTTCTTTGTTTCTTACACTGATTGAAGTGTAAGGTCACCTTTATCTGAAATCTTTAGTGAAGTGAAATGAAAGTCATTCAGTCATGTCTGACTCTTTGCAACCCCATGGGCTCGTCCATGGCATTCTCTAGGCCAGAATACTGGAGTGGATAACCTTTCCCTTCTCCAGGGGATCTTCCAAGCCAGGGATTGAACCCAGGTCTCCCACATTGCAGGTGGATTCTTTACCAGCTGAGCCACAAGGGAAGCCCAAGAACACTGGAGTGGTTAGCCTATTCCTTCTTCAGAGGATCTTCCTGACCCAGGAATCGAACCAGGGCCTCCTGCATTGCAAGCGGATTCTTTACCTACTGAGCTATCAGGGAAATCTTTAGACTCAACTGCAATTTCTTCCTCATCTCAGCATCTATTCTAGGCCATACTCAGCCCTCACACTAGAGCTCACAGGGGAAAACAATACAATCTGTTCCCACATACAATGGGAAGGATGAGAAGAGTTCTCACGCAGTCATGAAAGCAAACATCAGTGTTGGGTAGAACTGGACAACAAAGTAAGCCTACAAAAATAGTAACCAATAAAGGAAATATTGCATACCAATAAATGAAAAACAGACCAAATACAAAAAAGAAACACAGTATTCCAAAGTCTAAGAAGTCAGTTCAAGGAAGAAAAAAAATTCTTACAATTGCTTCTGTAAATAAATCAGCATAATAAAAATATAACTTAGTAAAATAAGGGCTCACATAGTACATGATTAAACAACAGAATAAGATAAAAAGGATATTTCAGACCTAAGATGATGAGAATCAACACAGCACAAATTTGTACTTCACAGAAAGAACAAGAAAGAGACAATGTACCACTAAAAATCAAATCACTGTCATAGTGGGAAGGCTTAAGTGGATGGCAATTAGTTGTAAAAACTAAAAAAAATTTAAAAAAAATAAAGGGATATCATATTTTTAGAGTATAGAGATATAAAATAAAATGTATTTTAAGAAAACGAAGAAGGAATTGAATATCCAAAATTGTCCCATTTTCTAAGAAAACGAAGAAGGAATTGAATATCCAAAATTGTCCCATTTTCTAAGGAACTTAATAAAGTTTAGATATAATTAAAATATGGGCATCCCAGGTGGCTCAGAGGTGAATAATCTGCCTGCCAATGAAGGAGACACCAGAGATGCTGGTTCAATCTCTGGATCAGGAAGATTCTCTTGGAGGAGGAAATGGCAACCCACTCTGGTATTCTTACCTGGAGAATCCCATGAACAGAGGAGCCATGCAGGCTACAGTCTATAGGGTCACAAATATTCGGACACGACTGAAGAGATTGAGCACACACACATACACACATACTGCAATACAACCAAATTATTTTTCAAAGATGGAAGAAAGAAAAAAGTAATTTGATAATACAGAGAGGAATAGCAAATTATTACAATAAGTGAAATCCTTCGACTGGTCTTGGTTCTCTCTTTTTTTAAAAAAGAAGCAAAGAAACAATGAATGTCAAATGACAATAGAGGAATGTTTACAAAATCTAAGGGCAAGAGTGCCATAAGAAGTTAATCACCAGCACACTGGCCATCCAGGAACAGAATCAACAGACCTCTCAGCAGTGAACAAACTCAATAAATATAGGACCCTTGAGTTCTTGGGGTGAAGTGGGAGATTACCTATTTGACCACTAAATTTAGACAAATAAAATATGAATTTAAATATTGAGGCAGGTAAAAGAGTAGCTGTGTTGAAATCTATGGTAAATTTTGAATCAATAGAAATTCTCTGCAGTGGTACTGCCTGTTTCTAATTTGTGTCATGGCATTTGGTCTGGTCTTTTACTTTCACTCTCTGCTTTTTTTGGTAATGTTTGAAACTTTTATAGTAAGTATACACCAAACAGTTCTTAATACCTTTTATTGGGAAAATAATGCTAAACTACAGGCTTCAACTGTTAAGAATGAGATTTAAACTCATGCTATTTCTTAGATAATTATTATTAGAATCAGATGACTACAAGAAAAAAAATCATCCCTTTTAATATGTGAAAACTCTTATAAATTGACTTCTATATTTAAATTTTTAGTAATTTTTAATTGTTAAAATTATTTATTAAATATGCATAATAATTCAAATAGGCAAAGTAGTTTTATTCTTTCAGAATAGTATTTATGTCAAAAATTGAGAATAGCATTTTATTTTAATTAACACATAGGTTTTTTAAAATTCACTTTGACAGTCTTAATAAAAGTACAAATAATAATTACACTGAGATCTCTGAATTATCAATGACTAGGATTCACCGAACTAAAATGGACTGGAATGGGTGAATTTAACTCAGATGACCATTATATCTACTACTGCGGACAGGAATCCCTCAGAAGAAACGGAGTAACCATCATGGTCAACAAAAGAGTCCAAAATGCAGTACTTGGATGCAATCTCAAAAATGACAGAATGATCTCTGTTCGTTTCCAAGGCAAACCATTCAATATCGCAGTAATCCAAGTCTATGCCCCAACCAGTAATGCTGAAGAAGCTGAAGTTGAACAGTTCTATGAAGACCTACAAGACCTTTTAGAACTAACACCCAAAAAAGATGTCCTTTTCATTATAGGGGACTGGAATGCCAAAGTAGGAAGTCAAGAAACACCTGGAGTAACAGGCAAATTTGGCCTTGGAGTACAGAATGAAGCAGGGCAAAGACTAATAGAGTTTTGGCAAGAAAATGCACTGGTCATAACAAACACCCTCTTCCAACAACACAAGAGAAAACTCTACACATGGACATCACCAGATGGTAAACACTGAAATCAGATTGATTATGTTCTTTGCAGCCAAAGATGGAGAAGCTCTATACAGTCAACAAAAACAAGACCAGGAGCTGACTGTGACTCAGATCATGAACTCATTACCAACTTCAGACTTAAATTGAAGAAAGTAGGGAAAACCACTAGACCATTCAGGTATGACCTAAATCAAATCCCTTATGATTATACAGTGGAAGTGAGAAATAGATTTATGGGCCTAGATCTGATAGATAGAGTGCCTGATGAACTATGGAATGAGGTTTGTGACATGGTACAGGAGACAGGGATCAAGACCATCCCCTTGGAAAAGAAATGCAAAAAAGCAAAATGGCTGTCTGGGGAGGCCTTACAAATACCTGTGAAAAGAAGAGAAGTGAAAAGCAAAGGAGAAAAGGAAAGATATGAGCATCTGAATGCAGAGTTCCAAAGAATAGCAATAAGAGATAAGAAAGCCTTCTTCAGTGATCAATGCAAAGAAATAGAGAAAAACAACAGAATGGGAAAGACTAGAGATCTCTTCAAGAAAATTAGAGATACCAAGGGAACAGTTCATGCAAAGATGGGCTCGATAAAGGAAAGAAATGGTATGGACCTAAGAGAGGCAGAAGATATTAAGAAGAGGTGGCACGAATACACAGAAGAACTGTACAAAAAAGATCTTCACGACTCAGATAATCACGATGATGTGATCACTGACCTAGAGCCAGACATCCTGGAATGTGAAGTCAAGTGGGCCTTAGAAAGCATCACTATGAACAAAGCTAGTGGAGGTGATGGCATTCCAGTTGAGCTATTCCAAATCCTGAAAGACGATGCTGTGAAAGTGCTGCACTCAGTATGCCAGAAAATTTGGAAAACTCAGCAGTGGCCACAGGACTGGAAAAGGTCAGTTTTCATTCCAATCCCAAAGAAAGGCAATGCCAAAGAATGCTCAAACTACCACACAATTGCTCTCATCTCACATGGTAGTAAAGTAATGGTTAAAATTCTCCAAGCCAGGCTTCAGCAATACATGAACCGTGAACTTCCTGATGTTCAAGCTGGTTTTAGAAAAGGCAGAGGAACCAGAGATCAAATTGCCAACATCCGCTGGATCATGGAAAAAGCAAAAGAATTCCAGAAAAACATCTATTTCTGGTTTATTGACTATGCCAAAGCCTTTGACTGTGTGGATCACAAGAAACTGTGGAAAATTCTGAAAAAGATGGTAATACCAGACCACCTGACCTGCCTCTTGAGAAATCTGTATGCAGGTCAGGAAGCAACAGTTAGAACTGGACATGGGACAACAGACTGGTTCCAAATAGGAAAAGGAGTACATCAAAGCTGTATATTGCCACCGTGCTTATTTAACTTATATGCAGAGTACATCATGAAAAACGCTGGACTGGAAGAAGCACAAGCTGAAATCAAGATTGCCAGGAGAAATATCAATAACCTCAGATTGCAGATGACACCACCCTTATGGCAGAAAGTGAAGAGGAACTCAAAAGCCTCTTGATGAAAGTGAAAGTGGAGAGTGAAAAAGTTGGCTTAAAGCTCAACATTTAGAAAACGAAGATCATGGCATCCAGTCCCATCACTTCATGGGAAATAGATGGAGAAACAGTGTCAAACTTTATTTTTTTGTGCTTCAAAATTCACTGCAGATGGTGACTGCAGCCATGAAATTAAAATGACCAACCTAGATAGCATATTCAAAAGCAGAGACATTACTTTGCCAACAAAGGCCTGTCTAGTCAAGGCTATGGTTTTTCCTGTGTTCATGTATGGATGTGAGAGTTGGACTGTGAAGAAGACTGAGCACTGAAGAATTGATGCTTTTGAACTGTGGTGTTGGAGAAGACTCTTGAGAGTCCCTTGGACTGCAAAGAGATCCAACCAATCCATTCTGAAGGAGATCAGCCCTGGGTGTGCTTTGGAAGGAATGATGCTAAAGCTGAAACTCCAGTTCTTTGGCCACCTCATGCAAAGAGTTGACTCTTGGAAAAGACTCTGATGCTGGGAGGGATTGGGGGCAGGAAGAGAAGGGGATGACAGAGGATGAGATGGCTGGATGGCATCACTGACTCGATGGATGTGAGTCTGAGTGAACTCCGGGAGTTGGTGATGGACAGGGAGGCCTGGCATGCTGCGATTCATGGGGTCGCAAAGAGTCGGACACGACTGAGAGACTGAACTGAACTGAACTGAGCTCTCCAAACCCCATCGTCAACCTTGGTAGAGGAGGCCTTCAGGGTCTGTAACTATCAAGACAATGGAGGAGGCCAATAAGAATAAGAGTCTAATAAAATGCAACTCTTGGCTGTTCTGATTCAGCCACCAACTCGAGGGGACCTTGAAGGACTGAGAAAGCTGGACAGACCCCCAAGAAGTCTCCTGGGCACGAACCAATATGCTTTTATCAGAAAGGGAGACAGTGGAAGGGGGAATGTCCTGATTACCCTCCTGGGGGACACCCAAAGGCAACCCTCACCAGCTTCAGTTCTTTGTGAATAAGCTGGATGAGAGAGCCCACACACTGACGGATGGGGCCTGAGTGCCTGCCTATATATAGATCCTACTTGATTCATTTTCATTACCCCATTGGAGCCTTATGTCACCTTTGATGTAGCAGGAAAACTGAATTTCTTGTAGACACTGGAGCTGCCTGCTCTGCTTTGACTTGGCCAGCTGGCCCCCTCTCTATCTGTGGTCTATACTGTGACAGGAGTTGGTGGACAGCCAAATGGAGGGCGATCCAATCTCTCCTTGGCTTCCCAGGTGGCACAGTGGTAAAGAATCTGCCTGCAATGCAGGAGACTTGGGTTCAATCCCTGGGTCAGGAAGATCCCCTGGAGAAAGAAATGGCAACCCACTCCAGTATTCTTGCCTGGAAAACCTTGGACAGAGGAACCTGGTGGACTACAGCCCATTGGGTAGCAAAGAGTCAGCCACAATGGAGCACATCAGCACAATCCCAACAAAAAGAAAGTCTAAACATTTTAAGGGGAAAAACGCACTGCAATTTGGAATTTTCGTATGAAAGTAAACAAAGGTATCATTGGTATGATCAGAAATTCAGTAAAACATCTAAATGTATCTGCCTTGAAATCTGTTTAATCTGACAGAAAAGAGTACTAAATTTTGAGGACAGCAATTTTTAGTTTCATATAGAGATACAGACCATTAATCTGGTAGTAAAGAATCATGACATATTCAAAAGGACTGTGATCCGTGAGACTGTCAACCCTACCAGCTGAGGTGAAGAGCTAAAGTCCATACTTTGCAGAACCTGACATTAGTACTTGGGCTGTGAGACCCATTGGTCATAGGTAGGAAATAGATGTGGAAGCTCAAGTTGGAGTCTCATATGAGGCCTGGGGGCATACCTGAATTCAACCCCCAAACCAACTTCATTTTAGTAAAATTATTTTAGTATTTACTTTAAATAACTTGTTATCCATGAGAAAATGTTGTGTTTGCATGGTATGGGGCTGAAAATTTGTGATTGTCATATTGTTTTGTCTTTTTCTCTCTCTCTATTCTGTCTGTATGTGTGATTTAATGTTATAATTAAACATTTTTTAGATGAATGATTTCATCATTTGTCTGTTAATTTTAAATTCTATGATTTTCTATTTTAGGGAAGCAATATCCAAGATTGACTTATTAAAGTACATTTGAAAAACATATTTTGGACATGACTAGCAGAAGTTCAGAGAAGGCAATGGTACCCCACTCCAGTATTCTTGCCTGGAAAATCCCATGGACGGAGGAACCTGGTAGGCTGCAGTCCATGGGGTCACTGAGTCAAACACGACTGAATGACTTCACTTTCACTTTTCACTTTTATGCATTGGAAAAGGAAATGGCAACCCACTCCAGTGTTCTTGCCTGAAGAAGCCCAGGAACAGGGGAGCCTAGTGGGCTGCTGTCTATGGGGTCGCACAGAGTCGGACACGGCTGAAGTGACTTAGCAGCAGCAGTAGAAGTTAGCAATGATATTATATATATATATATATATATATATATACTAATTTTCAAAATGGCATCTACATTTGAATTTTAATAAAAACATTTTGGTTGCTGATATATCAACATCATTCTTGGATTTTATTTTTCTTTACTTCATATAATAATGGCCTCTTAGTTTTCATTTTTTTTGTTGCATGGCATATGGAATCCCTAACCAGGTATCAAACCTATTTCCCCTGTAGTGGAAGCACAGAATCTTAACCACTAAAATGATAGGGAAATCCCTACTAATGGCCTCTTAAATTGTTCAACCATAGCCACAAAATACAATAGCCATGTATAGTAACTTAAGTCAGGCCACCAATTTATAACAATAATGCACATCCAATACTTTTGGGTATAAATGTCAATAAAAAATACAATTTACACTTCCCTTTATGAGGAGGATATTGTTAATTTTCAAATGAAAAATATGTAGTAGGCAAACAACCACACAAAACCAGAGCAAGTAACCAGGTTTAAATATAAAACTGTATTTTTCTATCAAGGTTTTATTTTTATTAAGTGTTCTCCATTTTTGCAGAGAAAACATGCATTCCGACTTTATCTGTGGATATTTTATGATTGTGCAATATTTCTTTCAAACCCTGGTTTCTATGCTCAGGAATATATTTTAATACTTTAGGGTTAATGGGTCATGTTCTTTCATCTTTATACTACCATTTCCTATATGCACAAAAAAGAAACGACTTATATGGTTTTCAACAACACAAATTAGATTAAAACCAAAGTGATACAATATGCGTTATTTGAAATGTTTTTAATACTTTGTGCCCCTGGGAAAAACAAAAGTAGCCCTTCACCTTCAGCAGCTATTGTAGCACAATCAGTTAGATGTTGGTGTTGTGAGGAGACAGTTAGGTCTCATAGTTAGGTCTTGGTATTCACTTCAGATAAGTGAATTTTGCAAAATAACAGGATTATGTGAGGCCATTCTGTGAATATGTTGGATCAAGGCAAAGTAAGATCACTCCATAACTATTACTGAATTTAGACAAAAGAACATTGTCTAAACTTCAAATATAACCAAAAATCTCTTTATCTTGGATGAGTGACTGCTGCCTCTACATTTATTACAGCCTCAGCTTCACTACAAGCCTTACATTAGATAAAATTTATTAAAATAGGCTACTATAGAATTCCCTTTGCTCCCTGACTGCATGAAATCCAGAGCAAAGCATCACCTCCTTGAAATATCTCCCCAAATCACCTAACGTAAGGTTGAATCATACACCTCTTTTTAAATACTTTCTTACTGAGACATTACATGATTCTCATCTGTGCACTCTCTTCTGCATTGCAACAAGTCAAAAACCTCAACATTTGTCAGTTACAGGTGTGTTTCTGGTAGTGTAGCTGGAGGCCACTGACACCTCTTCTGGAAAGGTTTTTTTTTTTTTTTTTTTAAAAAAGAACTATCAAATATCAAGTGTGCTTACATCTGATATTTTTTCCATGTCTTTCTCTTAAGCTTTCTAGAAAATTGAAATTTTGTATTTCAACTAAATTAAACATTTACATCATTTTGGTCAGGTCTTCTCCATAAATCAAAAGATATCAGTATAAATTCTCTTTCTCTCTGGGCAGTGTGTGGCTTTTTAATACTAACATATATAACAGGAATTTGTATACAGCCTTTCTTCATTACTCATGAATTCCATATTTTTGAATTTGTCTACTATAAAATTTTTTTTCAATTCTCATACTATACTTGTGGCATTCTATGGACATATGTGGACAGTTGCAGAGTCGTAAAACATTTGAGTTGCTTCATAGGCATGTATCCACCTTAGAACAAATTATTATTGTTTCAACTGTACTGTAAACAAATGTCTTTTTGGTGGTCTATTTTGTGCCATATTTTGTGTGTGTGTGTTTTTTTTGTGTGACTTTGCTATTTGTCCTGATATCCAAGCATATCGCTGAGGTACTGTATACTGTTCTTAAGTCAGAGATGACTATGGTGTACGTTATGGAGAAAATCTGTGTGTTGGATAATCTTTGTTCAGGCATGAGTTACAGTGCTGTGAACTATGCAATTTAATGACAGTATATCAACAATCTGAATTAAATAAGATATTTTTACAAAGAAACGTTAACTGGGGAAAATATATGAAAAGGAGTATAAGGCCTATCCTGGAGAATAGGTCCTGAAAGCAACTCAGGCATTTAATTAAAACCCTTGAGAAACTATGTCTGAAGAAAATCGTAACTGTAAATAGACCAGTATTTACACAGTTTTAAACTTAGCTTTGAATGATCTCAGTCTCTGGATCAATATGATCTTCTACTGTAAGTACAGATATGGAAAAAAAAAATTACTATGGAGAAAGGTAAAATGATTCAGTTTCTGAAGTTCGTCATTAAAATGTTCAGCATTCAATAAAAAATTACAAATAATGACAAAAGGTATGAATTGAGGGAAAAAGGAAGTTGAGGGAAAAGTAAAATCAGATAGTACAGTGTCACAGGTGATCCAGGTATTAGTTATCAGACACAGACTGACTAATGATACAGAGTACATATTAATTATGAATAACTTCAAGAAACCAATGACACAAGTGGAATTAATTTAAAAATTGAAGTTTATAAAGAATTGTCATATAGGATGCTAGAAATTATTGAGATAAAATGGTTGGAAGTAGGGCTATAGAAAATATAAAGAATAAAACACAGAGAAAAATAATTGGAATAAAGTACAAAAAAAGAATATGAAACATCAGAATTGATAAAAAAAGAAAAACTTCAAAATAAATGTAAGTGGGGTCTTTGAAGGAGAGAGGAGACAGATATTTTGAAAAAAAATCTCCCCAAAATTAAAATGATGAAATGCATCTATGCCCAGATTCATGAAGCCCTACAGATTATAAAAAGAATAAATACAAAGAGATCACACCTAAGCACATAACTGTAAAACAGTTCAAAAGCAATGTTAAAGAAAAACATTCAGAGCAGCCCAAAGGAAATAAAAAAGACATATGACTTCAAAGATACAAACATTAGACTGATAACTGATTTGACTATAGAAATGATAGAGGAAAGAAAATAATAAAATGACGTTTAAAATTCTGGAAGAAAATAAGTGCAAACATAGAAGTCTATCACTGTAAAAGCATCCTTGAAAAATAAAAAAGATGCTTTCAAATAAACAACAACAACAACAAAAATTTCTCACTAGTAGCCCTAAATTAAATCATTTACTTTGTAAGGCATGAATAAAATGATTTCTGATGAACACACTATAAAAGGAAATAATAAAGACCACTACAAAGAATAAACTATTAAATCCAAATGAATATTAACTGTTTATAATATTAACAGTAACTTAAACATAGTATTAAGATAGATACAAAAAATCATGGATATTGGAGACAAATTCAAATTAAAGCCATAATGAAATACCACCACAGCTCATTATAATGGCTGAAGTGAAAGAAGAAAGAAATAGAGGTGAAGGAAGAAAAGAAAAAAGGAAGGAAAGAAAAAAGCAATAGTAAGTGTCACCAAGGATGTGGTGAATTGCATCTGGCACATAATGTTGCTTGAACATAAACTGACAATTAGTGATCATGCTTGTACTCAGTCACTAAGTCATGTTTTACTCTTTTGCTACCCCGTGGACTGTAGCCCACAAGGCTCCTCTTCCATGGGATTTCTTCAGAAGGAATACTGGAGTGGGTTGTCATTTCCTTCTCCCGGGCATATTCCTGACCCACGGATTGAATCTGCGTTTCCTGTTCTCCTGCATTGGCAGGTAGGTTCTTTACCACTGAGTCACTTTGGAAGCCCCAGTTGGTGATACTACTTTGGAAAAATGTTTGTCAGTATTAATTGATACTGGAGCTTACATATACCCTATGTTGTAGAAATCCTATTCCAAGATATAATAACAAGAGAAATGCACAAACAACAATGAACACTTACTTACATAATACTTCTTTAAAACTAGATTAATGTAGCTCCCCAATATAATGAATATTGAAAGAATTGAACCACAAGAGTGTACTCCATGACATTCTTTAAATGATATTTTAAAGTACATAAAAGGAAATCTAATCTGGTGATATAAATCAGAATAGTGTATATATTTGGGATGCATAATAGGAGGGAGAGAACACATGGGTAGTTTCTAGTATATAGCAATGTCTAATATTTTGATTGGGGTGATGCTTCCTGGGTGTTTTTACAAGATATAAGTACTAATCTATAAATGCAAGATTTGTTTTGTAATGACTTTTCTTCATTATACTTTGACATAAAAATGTTTGATATAATTAAACTAGTGTCATATTTTGAGTAAATCACCTATCCTGTATACCTGTTAAATCTTCTATTAAAAATAAACATTATTATCTTTTCCTTCTTGTAACCTTCCTTCCCATACTCCAAAGGCCGTTATTCTTTTGCTGGGAGAGAAATAATCAGGAATAATTATATAAAGCCACGGTAAAAAAGAATGCAAGGAAAAATAACATATCTTTCTTTTTTTTTTTTAGATTTCTTTTTTTATTTTTTTAAATTTTATTTTATTTTTAAACTTTACATAATTGTATTAGTTTTGCAAATATCAAAATGAATCCACCACCGGTATACATGTGTTCCCCATCCTGAACCCTCCTCCCTCCTCCCTCCCCATACCATCCCTCTGGGTCGTCCCATATCTTTCTATTAATACTAAAAAATCATTTAAAATTATATTACTTTGTATCCAGGAAACTCATGTTTTAAACGTATTCTTCCTTAAACAATAAGGATTTACTGTATAGCACAGGGAACTATATTCACTATCTTAATGACAAACTATAATGGAAAAGAATAAGCAAAGAATATAGATGTATACAATATACATACAACTGAACCACTTTGCTGTATACCTGAAACTATCACAATATTGCAAATCAACTATACTTCAATAAAAAATAAAACAAAATTTAAGTCTTTAATTTGCTGTATAATATTGAGAAAATAATCAGTGTCACTTAAATTTAATTTGTAAAATACACTATGGTATTATAAAATTGAGCTTCCCTGGTGACTCAGCTGGTAAAGAATCTGCCTGCAATGCAGGAGACCCAGGTTCAATTCCTGGATTAGAAAGATCCCCTGGAGAATGAATGGATAGGCTACCCATTCCAGTATTCTTTCTTGGGCTTCCCTGATGGCTCAGACAGTAAAGAATCTGCCTGCAATGTGGGAAACCTGGGTTCAGTCCCTGGGTTGGGAAGATCCCCTGGCGGGGAGGGCATGGCAACCCACTCCAGTATTCTTGCCTGGAGAATCCCATGGCAGAGGAGCCTCGTGGGCTACAGTCCATGGAGTTGCAAAGAGTCAAATATGACTGAACGACTAAGCAGAGCAAAGCATTATAAAATGACTCAGTTCTCCTGTTTTGGAATACATTAATATCTTGCATGTGATTATGTGACAATATTTATTTATGAAAATATGTCAACTGTTGTAACTATATATTTGAAAATCTTAGCATTTACTTCAAAGAAAAAAATTAGTCATCACATAGATTAATAATAGGATTTTCCTGGTGACTCAAGTGGTTAATAATCTGCCTGCAACACAAGAGACCCAGGTTTGATCCTTGGATCAGGAAGATCCCCTGGAGAAGGAAAGTGAAAGTCGCTCAGTCATGTCCAACTTTTTGCAACCCCATGGACTATATAATTCTCCAGGCTAGAATACTGGAGTGAGTTGCCATTTCCTACTCCAGGGGATCTTCCCAACCCAGGGATCAAACCCAGGTCTCCCACATTGCAGGTGGATTCTTTACCAGCTGAGCCACAAGGGAAGCCCAAGAATACTGGAGTGGGTAGCCTATCCTTCTCCAGCAGATCTTCCCAACCCAGGAATCGAACTGGGATCTCCTGCATTGCATGTGGATTCTTTACCAACTGAGCTATGAGGGAATGCAACCCAATTCATTATTCTTAGCTGGAGAATTCCAGGGACAGAGGGGCCTAGTAGGCTACAGTCCATGGGGTCATGAAGAGTCAAACATGACTGAGCAACTAACACTTTCACCCCTCTCAGCCCTTCTTTCACATAGATTAATAATGTTAAGACTCATTATTGATAATGGTAGATGCATTTTTATCTAGTACCTCAATGGGAGGAATTTATAACATTTTAGAAAAAGATGCTGTAAAACAAGTCACTATTTTAATATTATTCTTGAGATACAAGTAGTTTTCTGTTTTTTTTTAATATTTTTTGTTGAAGGATAATTCTTTACAGAATTTTGTTGTTTTTTGTCAAACCTCAACATGAATCAGCCATAGGTATACATATATCCCCTCCCTTTTAAATCTCTCTCCCATCTCCCTTCCCATCTCACCCCTCTGGGTTGATACAGAGCCCCTGTTTGAGTTTCCTGAGCCACACAGCAAATTCCTGTTGGCTATCTATTTACATATGGTAATATAAGTTTCCATGTTGCTCTTTCCATGGAGCAACATGGAAAGAGCAACATGGAAACATTGCTCTTGTCATCTCACCCTCTCCTCCCCTCTCCCCAAGTCCATAAGTCTATTTTCTATGTCTGTTTCTCCATTGCTGCCCTGTAAATAAATTCTTCAGTACCATTTCCCTATGTGCTTTAGAATACAATATTTATCTTTCTGACTCACTTTGCTCTGTAATGATAGGTTCTAGGTTTATCCACCTCATCAGAACTGACTCAAATGCATTTCCTTTTATGGCTGAGAAATATTTCCTTGTGTATATGTATAGAACTGTCTTTAACCATTTTGTCCCAGTCTACATCTAAATTGATGAATTATAGTATGACACACAAAAGACAGTCATTTTTTAAAAAGCAGATGAAATGAAATGAAATCTTCATCTCTCAGTCTTATCTGACTTTGTGTGACCCCTTGGACTGTAGCCCACCAGTATCCTCTGTCCATGGGATTCTCCAGCAAGAATACTGGAGTGGGTTGCCATTTCCTTCTCTGGGGGATCTTCCTGACCCAGGTCTCCACATTGCAGGCGGATTCTTTGCTGTCTAAGCTACCAGATGGTAATTGTCAATTACTAATTGAAAACTTGTCAGTCTGTTGATGCAAACTAGGGAATACACTTTTCAAATGGAAGGTAGAAATGAAGGAAATAAAGACCAAAGAGAAAGCCCTCTGTGAATTCTTAACACCTACAGATGGAATCAAGCTGCAGATAAAACAAAATTTGAAAGTATCAGTAATGAGGGAAAGTTGATTTTTTCACGCTTGTTTGAAACTCTTGTTCAACAAGATAAAGTCAAAATTTTATCTGCCAATCTAAGTTTTGTCCTAGACTCTTTCTAATTCCAGTCATGGTTTTTCAGTCTCATTAAAAATATCATGTAGGGAATTGTATTTTAAGGCTGCTGCTGCTGCTAAGTCGTTTCAGTCGCGTCCGACTCTGTGCGACCCCATAGACGGCAGCCCACCAGGCTCCTCTGTCCCTGGGATTCTCCAGGCAAGAACACTGAAGTGGGTTGCCATTTCCTTCTCCAATGCATGAAACTGAAAAGTGAAAATGAAGTTGCTCAGTCGTGTTTTACTCTTCGCGACCCCATAGACTGCAGCCTACCAGGCTCCTCCGCCCATGGGATTTTCCAGGCAAGAGTACTGGAGTGGGGTGCCATTGCCCCCTCCTTAGTCAAATAGATAGCCTATACAACCATGAAAATAGAGTGTGCTATCCTGCATGGGTCCCAGAAGATATGAAAAGTTCAACTGTGATTACTGACAAATTGTTCTTTAATCTGCTTACAAACTAACGAGCCTGACTGACACTGTTTGATGGGTACTGGCAGAAGACAGGACACTATGACACCACTGATATAGAGACAGGAACTTTATCACTCATGACACAGTAAGCAGCAAACACATCGTGTTGGTGCTGGAACAGGTATTCCTGCTGTACCCTGGCAAGAATGTTCAGAAATGCTCAGAGCCCATAGCCTCCCAACAGTCCTCTGAAATTCCTAAACATAATACATTTAACTCTGTGGTTGTACTATTTGCAACATATTGTTATTTTAAATATTTTCTTTCTACTAGACTGTGAAAACAAGAGAAGAGTGCACTCATTTTGTGACCTTAGCATCTATAGACATCAACATAAACTTGGTGTTTCCTCTGCTTCTCTACTGCTGCAAAATGAATCACCTCAGATAGCTTAAAACAACAATAATTTCATTTACTCCCATGGTTTCTGCTTGTCTTGGGGTTTACTGACTTGGGACCATTCACAAGATTTCAAACAGATGGCTGCTACAGCTGGAGCTCTCGGGGTTGGAAGAAGGTGGGGGTTTATGTGAGTTGTTTTTCATTTCATGGGGCATTGGAGGTTTTTCCCATAGCCCCTCCTCAGGTGCTTTTGAGGTTTTGCAGAGTGTGGTTGCTTCAAGGTAGGCAAACTCAGTGCTTCCAAAGGGGAATTTTCCTGAACGTAATGCAGAGATATCTTTTCCCTCTGTTACAAGTCTTTTCCTCCAAGGTCAGTTGCCTACTCAGACACGTGGTGGAGAACATAGGATCCCCACCAATGGCTGAAGACTACATTTTCAGAAGACAAAATTAGATGGGAGAGTATTGTGGTCATGCTTGACACATACAAATGCCCCTATTGTTTTGCACATAATTGTTGAAGGAAGGAAAAGCAGAAGATAGGAAAGGTGTGATACTGTGATTTATATTTGGTCTTTGTCACTATTTTGGGGACAAGATCCCTAAAACCCTTGGAATTTCTTAAGAGAAAAAAGTGACAAAAGTGGCTAAATATTCATAAAAATCTCTCTCAACTGCACCTGAGTATATGTTAATCAGGTGACTTGGAAAACACCTAAGGATGGCTGGTTGCCAGGGGAATCAGACTTGTGATTAAAAGGTCAGAGCTTTCATTACCACCCCTGGAGGTTGAATTGACCACCAATATCCAATGATTTAATCAATGGTACCTATGTAATAAAGCCTCCTTATAAATCCTAAAGGATAGAGTTTGAAGAGCTTTCAGTTTTTTCAATCAGAATGCTTCCACGTGCTAACATGCTGGGCCAAAATTCCACAGGGACAGAAGTTCCTTTGTTTGGGAACTCACCCTATGGATCTCTTTATATGACTGCAGGTTCGTATCTTTTAATATCCTATACAAATCAGTAATCTAGTGAGAAAATGGCATTCCTGAGTTTTGAGCCACACTAGCAAGTTAATCACCCCACTCCAGTACTCTTGCCTGGAAAATCCCATGGACGGAGGAGCCTGGTAGGCTGCAGTCCATGGGGTCGCTAAGAGTCAGACACGACTGAGCGACTTCACTTTCACTTTTCACTTTCATGCATTGGAGAAGGAAATGGCAACCCACTCTAGTGTTCTTGCCTGGAGAATCTCAGGGAAGGGGGAGCCTGGTGGGCTGCTGTCTCTGGGGTCACAACAGAGTTGGACATGACTGAAGCGACTTAGCAGCAGCAGCAAGTTAATAGAACTCAAGGAGGAGGTTGTGAAAACCTGGGGCTTAAATCCCTTTTGTCAAAAGCACAAGTGACAACTGAACTTGCAACTGCTACGTGGAGGGCAGTCTTATAGGGCTGAGTCCTTAATCTGTGGAATCTGATGCCATGCCCTGGGTTGATAGTGTCAGAACTGAGTTGAATTGTAGGACACCCAGCAGGTGTTGGAAAACTGCTTTGCCCCACCTGCGTATATTGGAATAATCTGGTCTAAACCCATCTAGTAGAATCCTTAGAAAGGAAGGAGAGACAATAGAGAGAGGGAAGAAAACTCCCCTTAGAACAATAGCAGCAATTTAAAGATTACAGAAATATAATTACAGTAACAATGTGAAATTATAAAACAGATTTGTTTTTAGATGCATGTACTTATTCATATTAAAAGTACAATTGTCAGTTAAGTTTATATCAAATGAAGGAACTACTGGATGAATTAAAGATACAAAATAATATTGAAATCTGGATGATTTAAACATAGGAGAAAATGTGAATCTTCTAATTCTAAAATAAGTCCATATGTCTTAACATCATTTTATGTTTTCTTTTAACCATTAGTAGCATAGTATTATTCTGTTCTGATAGAACACTGACATAATCTAGTAGTTTGAATAAATCAAAACAGCTGTTTCATAAAGAGTACAGATATAATGAATGAAAGAAAATGAATACATAAATGAATAATTTAGATGGGTCCACACAATCTTGAATTTTGGTTGGTCAACAGATATTTTTCTCTTTCACTAGAATGGATTTTAGTGATTGCAATCGCCTATTTCTGGAAGAAGCAGTTTGTGAATTTTCTAATATAGTTTTTGAGTCTTTGAAAAACATCAAAGTATTGTAACTTAAAATAGGTACTGTCTATGTCTTATAGCATTGTTGATCAGGAGCTTTTTATTACTTTCCTTTTGACCTTTGCATCGTTTCTTGAAAAGTTGCTACTGTTGCAGGCTGATAGGCAATTTACTTACATGTAATGCAACTCTTCCACTTGGCCTCTAGTCATGAACTTCTTTGAATGCTACCAGGAGCTTCCCCAGTGGGTGTGAGTGACAGGTCTGCTGATAATGGAGGTCATGCCATGTAGAGATGATGTGTTTCTTTCTGCTTTGCAGTCCTTGGTGCAGCTTCTGCTTATCGATTGTTCTTTCTGTCTTTATTACTGAGTGGGGGACCCTCTGCAAATGAGGAGATAATAGTATTTTAGAGTTTTCTATGGCATTAAATTATGCTACAATTATGTCTGTTTTCCAAGTATATTTATTTTCCTGTGCAAGCAATTTCAAACCATTTAATCAGTTTCCCAAAAGGTACATTATATTAAAAAAATCTAATCAGAGGATGGTATGATTTTATAGAAATATTAAATTCTATAAAACATCAGTTTTCTCCTTTATCTTCAAGTCAATTTCACAGTCCCTGTATTCCCTTGTGTGATAATACTTAGAAATATTCTGATTCAGATGTTCTTAGATGGAGTTTTGCTTTAAAGTACATCTTGGTATCACTATGTGATTCTTAAGGCAGCATTCTTCGTGTAGTCACATGATACTCATCTTGACATTCTTGATAGTATTGACTCTTTGACATTTCTCTCTTTACCACCTGTTTTCCAGGCCAACTGAATATCCTTATTTCTGAAAGTTATAGTGTTATCCTCTGCATCAGGGCATTCAAGGAGGTCCTTCCCTTATTCTGGAACCATTCTTTTTCTTTTTTTTTTAAGGGAGTTAATTATTTTTTATTATTTTATTTTTTGGCTGTGGTGGGCCTTTGTTGCTGCATGTGGGTTTTTTCTAGTTGGGTTAGCAGGAGCTACACCTCCGTTGTGGTGGGCGAGATTCTCATTGTACTGGCTTCTCCAGTTACTCGAGCTTCAGTAGTTGCGGCACTGGGCTCAGTAGTTGCGGCTTGTAGGCTCTAGAGCTCAGGCTCGGGAGTCGTAGCACAGGAGCTTAGCTGCTCCGAGACATGTGAGACCTTCCTGAACCAGGATCAAATCTATATCCCCTGTCTTGCAAGGCAGATTCTCAACCACCAGGCCACTAGGGAAACCCTGGAACAATTCTTATTCATACGATGCCCAGCAGTACCCAAATAACCTTTCTTCGCATGCTAGTTCTCCTCCTAAACATTATTTCTCCTGTGAAGACTGATATTTTTAGCTGTATATTAGGTTCCTGCTCTGTAACTGCACAGAACCTCGAAGCCTTTCACTCTTGCTCTCTCTACAGACACCCAGACCCCGCCCCGCCCCATACACACACCTTAACATTTCTTCAACTGACAATCTTACCTGGTAGACTATAAGCTTAGTGAGGACAGTGACCAATTCTTCTTCTTCACCAGTTCCAGGCCCGTAATACATGATATACTTGAACTCAATGTCAATCCCTATTCCTCACTTATATTAATATTTTGAAAAAGTGCTCTCTGTGAAACAAGAGAAAGAAAGGAGTTGAGGAAATACAAAGAGTCAATGGAAAAAGAAAGGAGATGAGACAAGTGGAACGGAGAGTAGGAACGAAAAATGATCTGTAGATGAAAGTTAGGACGAGTATACAATGGTCATTTTCAAATGTAAAAGCCATAAGCTATAACTGGAGGGACCGGAAGGGTTGTTTAGTTTCTAATAATACATCTGAGCATAATAAGACTAATGCCAAAGATATGTATATATATATATTTTTATTTTTTTTAATTTTGCAAGGATTTCTATACCCTGTCTAATTTGTCCTCGCATAGTGTGACTGAGATTCACATTTTTATCTGAGTGATAAGTGAGGAAAGAGCTTCTGACTGTGTCCACAGCCTGTGCTCATGGAAGACCACTCAGTTATTTCCTGGGTCCTTCCTCTCCAACTTTTACCATTTTCCTTTGCCTAACTCAACTACTTACCTTATTTCAAATATAAGTTTTGAATAGTTTCCACATATCTCTTCCCTTACTTTCTTGGCCACTCTATACGTTCCAAAGTTCTTCCAGAGTGTTCTTCTAAAATTGAAAATCTATCATTTCACCGGAGCTTTAAATCTTTCTGTGGCTTCCCATCACACTCAGGAAAAGGTTGAGTGTAATTTGTTGCCTGTCTTATTTATATTCCTTTTCCATTATGCCTCCCTCTTCTCCCTACACTTTTGGTTATTTATAGATGCTTGAAAATGACCTTCTCTCCTACTCCTCTGGGCCTTTATGCAGGTTTCTGCTGTCTAGCATGACTTTCTCCTTATATTTTGCACTTAGTTAAATGCCACTTATGCTCAAACACGCTGTTTAAGTGACAGCTCAGTAGTATTTCATAATCCTTTTAACTGAATGAATTACTTCTCTTCTTTAATTTTCCAAAATATGTCCTCTATATCCTGCATTATAATATTTTTGATTCTTATTATTCCACTCCTACATGCATTTTCTGAGAACAAATACATATCTCTATCTACATATTCTAAGTACTTAAATCTGATGTAGTCTATACATTACAGAATACAATCTGGATACTATGGTTTAAACCTGGGGTCTCTAAGTTGCAAATTATAGAAATTCATTACAACTTTGCTTAAGCAAAACACAACTTTTTAAGAAGTGAATTAAAATATCCAATAGAATCCAAGTAAAGACTGAACAGATAGGAACTAGAATGCCATTTAATTTGTTTTTTTTTTTTTCCTGTTCCTTTCTCCCTTATGCCATTTCTCCCTTTACTTCCGGGGGTTTTAGTACTTCTGAGGGCATACAGCCACTCAGTTTACACACCTTCGTTAGTACTGACAGCAATTTATATCCTTTTCTGAATTCCAATTCCAAATTCCTATAGAAAGAATTACTATGAAAATTTCATAGAGTTTAAACCATGTGTCACATGGCACCCTTTGGTTAATCACTGATGTTCACATTAATCCAAATAGTAATTAGATGGAATCATCCCTGTTTGCAACAACAACAACAACAAAATTATAAGCTGTTATAACTTCACATGGGTGCCTAAATTTCCCTATAGTCCTAAAATCAGAAAAAAACTTAGCAGAAAAAAAAGCATGTGGAGTACAAAAGTGAAAAAAGAGTCAAGTGATCAGCAAGCTATGTTACTCTTCAACAGAAAGCAAAACTATTATGAGAAAAAACTGCAAGCCAGACTTTAACTGCTGCTGCTGCTAAGTCGCTTCAGTCGTGTCCGACTGTGTGTGACCCCAGAGACGGCAGCCCACTCGTCCCTGTGATTCTCCAGGCAAGAACACTGGAGTGGGTTGCCATTTCCTTCTCTAATGCATGAAAGTGAAAAGTGAAAGTGAAGTCACGCAGTCGTGTCCAACTCTTAGCGACCCCATGGACTGCAGCCTACCAGGCTCCTCCGTCCATGGGATTTTCCAGGCAAGAGTACTGGAGTGGGGTGCCATTGCCTTCTCCAAAGACTTTAACTAGTATTTCTCAAAAACAAGACTTTGAATCTGTGAATACTTTGCACATTTATTTCTATACATTCGATTTATTTTTAGTTTTTATATTTCTATATTTTTAGCTTAGTTACCTTTGAATTTCTTTCTAAACTTTATAACTTGTAAAACTACTTTTGTCTTCTTTACCAATGAATATATTTTAATTCTTACATTTTCTTCTAAGTACATGTCTGCTGTATCGCCATTTCATATGAATTGGCAATTTTCACTGCTTCCTGAAGAATTCGATATTTGATTTTCTTTTTGTTCTCCTTTTTCCTAAGTTTCCAAGCTATTAAGATTTTTTGTTTACCTTTTCTGAATTATCTAAAATACTATGGAGATTTCTATCATAAAAGTATTTGATTTAAAATTTTTTTTAAGATTTTTCTTTGTACCAATGTCTAAGTGTTTTCAAGAGAAACAGATTAATAAGATATAAGTACAGAATATATATATATATACATATATACAAATATATATAAAGTAATTAACACACTCAAAATAATATAGATGTAAATAAAGAAAACCTTATATGTCATATATATGCATTATATACATTTATAAATATCAATTGAACATTTGACTGTGATGGTTAATTTTATGTGTCGATTTAACATGGTACCCAGTTTTTGGTCAAATGTAGTCTAGATATTGCTGTAAATGTTGATGTTATTGCCATTTAAATATGTAGGTTTTGAGTAAAATAGATTAACCTCTAGAAGATTTTACCAATCAGTTGAAGGCTTTAAGAAAAAAGACTAAGTTCCACAAGGAAGAAAGAACTCTGACTCCAGACTGCCTTAGGACTGGACATCAACTCTTTCCTAGGTCTCCAGCTTGCCAGCCAGCCCTGGTGATCCTCTCCCTTACCCAACATCCAGTTGTACAAGATAATTCCTTACAATAAATTTCTCTCTCTCAAATTAAATGGCATCTCTCAAATAAAATATTTTTAAATATTTTTATTTAAATAGCCTCTATTGTTTATGACTTTGTACATTTTTTAAAAATAGGCTCTTGTTTACTCTGTTTTGTACTTGTATTCTTAAAGTTTACCTTTCTAATATTTGCATTATGCATATTGTACTCATTACTTTGTTTCCTATTTTTCTTTATCACTGACTGGGCTGTATTTCTTATTCCAGTTAGCAAAGCTGAAATCTGTCTGGATGGGATCAATCAATCAATTGACATGTAGAGTAAAACATGGATACCTACAGTTTTCTTCTGTTTTTATTATTTAAATTTTAGTTTTTCTTCTTACCCTTATTTTATGTTTTGATCAAGTTACTTTACATTGACTTTCTTTATCTTATTAATTTATGAGATTAATTATGCTTTTCCATTTCATTAATGGATACTTTATTTCTCTTTCCTTGCATATATCTATACTATATGTGCATATAATATAAATTGTATATATAGTATATATACATAATATAAATAAATATTTATTTATTCATTTATACTAGGTATGAATACTAGAATACTATGTTCCCTACTGCCTTTCCTTATTAAAGTTATAAGGAATCTTTAGAACAAAAACAAACTTTACCCTTTCAAAGTTTCCTACATTTTCTTTAATTATAATATCATTTAGTTAAAAGCTTTTATTCTTTCTAGAGTAGCAAGAATTTTCTTTTCCAAGAATACTTATTCTGGACTTATAGTTCATACTCTATTAATTTGGACTTAATTTTTTATATGCCAAAGTTTATTGCTCACCACTGTTTTATTTCCTCTGCATTTCCCCCTTTTTTGAGGTTCTATTTCTGCTTCTTTTATTGGTTTATTAGATCCCTTTTCAGTATTTTCTTCAGATAGTAGAGTGAGTGATATTTTCTGTGTATAAAAAAATCAACTTCTTTCACTTTGTCTAATGAATGACATTTATTGATGTATGTAGGAGCAGCCTTTATATTTCACTTGCTATAAATATTATTTGCTGCCTTTCAGTTCTAGTGTTGGTGAAGAGAAATCTAACTTATTAAGTTGCTTGTTTTTCTGAGTGGGAATCTTAATGATAGTCTTTTCGTTTTTTAATTTCTCAAAATTTGTGCCATTTTGTCATCAATTTCACCCAGCAAAATGACATCATGTACACATTCAGATCATTATTCATTTTAGGAATGTTATTTTCCTTTTAATGGAATAATTATTCTCTGACTTTCATTCACTTCGTATTCTCCTCCTGTTATTTGTATATTACATTCCCTAGATTCATTTGTCATTTCTTATTTTTTTCTCTGAATTTCATATCTTTGATTTTTTTCCCTCAGAAAACAAGAGTCTATGAACATCAAAAGTCATACATAGGAAGCAGGATTAAAATCCCAAGCCATTCATAATCAAGATCCCACAAGAGAAAAGGGCAGATTTACTTAATGCCTCAGTTTGTTTCTTGAAAGGAATTACTAGATATGTTTATAGGAGTCATTTGTGGATTTTCCCTTTTTCATTCCTAAAGTGGTGCAATGCCAGCATTGCTAAGACTAGTGCAGTTAATGCTAGACCTTTCGTAAAAATAATTTTGTAGGTTGGAAGATAAATTTACATTTTGGATTGAATTAAATTAATGATATTATACATTCCAGTTTTTGACCACCAAGATTGCATTGATGTATTTGCACACATGATTGCTTTCTGATGTCAGGTGTTTATAATTCTGTGTTTTCATTTAACATAATCTAGTTTTATTAAATCTCAGTTTTCAAGCAGTGGCTGTGACTATAAGTATCATGTCAATAGTTGTGTTTCATAATTGAAAATCACCCAAGGAGAATTATAGGTATTTTTGCTTGTGGATATTGAAGTGACTGAAAATGACGTTCCCTGATAAAAAAGGGAATACCTATGACCCACAGGTCAAATCTTCCTGACTGCCTATTTTCAATATATACTTCTGGCTAAGATTTTTTCTTAAAAAGCAGAGACATTACTTTGCCAACAAAGGTCCGTCTAGTCAAAGCTATGGCTTTTCTAGTAGTCATGTATGGATGTGAGAGTTGGACTATAAAGAAAGCTGAGCACTTAAGAATTGATGCTTTTGAACTGTGTATTGGAGAAGAGAGCCTCTTGGACTGCAAGGGGATTAAGCCAGTCAATCCTATAGGAAATCAGTCCTAAATATTCATTAGGAGGACTGCTGCTAAAGCTGAAACTCCAATACTTTGGCACCTGATGGGCAGAACTGACTCACTGGAAAAGATCCTGATGCTGGGAAAGATTGAAGACAGGAGGACAAGAGGATGACAGAGGATGAGATGGTTGGATGGCATCACCAATTCAATGGAAATAAGTTTGAGCAAGCTCTGGGAGTTGGTGATGGACAGGGAAGCCTGGTGTGCTGCAGTCCATAGGGTTGCAAAGAGTTGACATGACTGAGCAACTGAACAGAAGATATTTTCACAAATGTAAGTGGTTAAAAAAAGTGAAAGGGAGAATATTATTTCATGAAACATGAAAATTTTATAAAATATAAATTTCAGTTTTCAGCAATATGTGAACTGTGAACTTCCAGATGTTCAAGCTGGTTTTCAAAAATGCAGAGGAACCAGAGATCAAATTGCCAACATCTGCTGGATCACTGAAAAAGCAAGACAATTCCAGGAAAACATGTATTTCTGCTTTATTGACTATGCCAAAGCCTTTGACTGTGTGGATCACAATAAACTATGGAAAACTCTGAAAGAGATGGGAATACCAGACCACCTGACCTGCCTCTTGAAAAACCTGTGTGGAGGTCAGGAAGCAACAGTTAGAACTGGACATGGAACAACAGACTGGTTCCAAAGAGGAAAAGGAGTACGTCAAGGCTATATATTGTCACCTTGCTTATTTAACTTATATGCAGAGTACGTCATGAGAAACGCTGGACTGGAAGAAGCACAGCTGGAATCAAGATTGCTGGGAGAAATATCAATAACCTCAGATATGCAGATGACACCACACTAATGGCAGAAAGTGAAGGAGAACTAAAAAGCCTCTTGATGAAGTGAAAGAGGAGAGTGAAAAAAAATGGCTTAAAGCTCAACATTCAGAAAACTAAAATCATGGTATCCAGTCCCATCACTTCATGGCAAATAGATGGGGAAACAATGAAAACAGTGAGAGACTTTATTTTTGGGGGCTGCAAAATCACTGTAGATGGTGACTACAACCATGAAATTAATAAATGCTTGCTCCTTGGAAGAAAAGCTATGACCAACCTAGACAACACATTAAAAAGCAGAGACATCACTTTGCCAACAAAGGTCCATCTAGCCAAAGTTATGGTTTTTCCAATTGTCATGTATGGATGTGTGTTAGACTATAAAGAAAGCTGAGCACTGAAGAATTGATGCTTTTGAACTGTGTGTTGGAAAAGACTTGAGAGCCTCTTGGACTGAAAGGAGATTAAGCCAGTCAGTCCTAAAGGAAATCAGTCCTGAATATTCATTGGAAGGACTCCAATACTTTGCCCACCTGATGTGAAGAAAAGACTCTGATGGTGGGGAAAATTGAAGGTGGGAGGAGAAGGGGATGACCGAGGATGAGATGGTTGGATGGCATCCCTGACTCGATGGACATGAGTTCGAGCAAGCTCCGGGAGTTGGTGATGGACAGGGAAGCCTGCTGTGCTGCAGTCCATGGAGTCTCAAAGAGTCAGACATGACTGAGTGACTGAACTGAACTGAAAGTGATATCAGTCATGAGACTAGGTCTATATACATTTATGTTGATCTGCATGTGTATATGCATGTTTTTTCTGGTGTTTTAAATTTAAGAGATATAAAAAATATGGACAGGGATAACATCATTTGCCTATATTCCTATTTAATATAAATTAATTATTCTTTGCTTTTTTAATGGACTTGAGTAATCTGGAGTATATTTGAAAATATTCTTTATTTTTTGAAATTTCTAATATAGTCTCTTTGCTAAAGCTTTAATGTAATAAATCCCTAAATCACATTTCTTCTGTTATAATGTGTGGCTTGAAAAATTGATTGAATAATATTATATATGTGTTTTGGGTTTATAGAGAATTTAGAAAGCATTCGAGGCTTTATTTGGGCTTCCCAGGTGGCACAGTGGTAAAGAATTCGCCTACCAATGCAGGAAACACAAGAGACCTGCTTTGATATCTGGGTCAGGAAGATTCCTTAGAGGAGGAAATGGCAACCCACTCCAGAATTCTTGCCTGGAGAATTCCATGAACAAAGGATCCTTATGGGCTACAGTCCATGGGGTTGCAAAGAGTCAGACATGCAGAGTGCACACACAGAGGCTATATTTAGACAGAAACCACTTAACATTTAATGTTAAGACTATTTCAACTTTAGGAAGAAGTAGAAAATCCTATTAATTGAATATCTCGAATTAAGAATCCATAATAATGTATCAAAAAAGAAGAAATACTTGAATCCAGACCATGCCATTTATAACCTAAAAACCCTTGAGTAAATTGATTAATTAGATTTTGCTTCCTAATCCCAGAATTTAGGTAGGTACAATCTTCTAAAGAAGGTTGTTGTTAAGATGATAATATAGAAAAATGCTTGACAAGAAGAAGGTGCTAAGTAAAACTAGTAATTTTGTCTCTGTATCCTTTTTCAAATAGTAGCAGTGTCCACACTTTAGTGTACAATGTTCATCCAGCTTTTACCTGGCATTTATAGAAATGTTTCTGTTATTTCCTTTGATTAAAGCAGCTTGAGCCAAATTGAGAATTAATACTTTATTACCTATGAATTAAGATATTTATTAAACAAATTAATATGGTAAATGTAACAAGGTTCTTATATCAGTGAAGAAAATATTAAAATATTAATCATATTACCTAACTTTGGAAAGATCCTTAGAGACCATGTATCTACCCACTTTATTCTACATATGAAGAAATAATGGCAAAATGATCTTCCCAAAATCATTTAATAAATCATCCATATATGTTTATGTATTTTGTATTTACTGTAGGCAGATCTTTTCAACTGTGTGAGATAAAAAGGAAATAAAAAGAAAAAAGTTAACTTGTAAGACTGCAATAGCTCAATAAAGAGGACAATTCTTGCAATGTATGATGGTTTCAAAAAATTTAAGTCACAAAATGAATATATTACTGTCAAGAATGATGTTTCCCTTTTAAGTAATTTCTCTACTTAGTTTAATAAACTAAGCTCCTCTATTAGGCATGAAAAAAGTAATGCTAAATCACTGCTAGTGTTCTATATATACCTGTTATATAAATGGGTTAAAGATGGAAACTGTATATTGGTCTTATATTGTTCATTTTTTTCAAGACAGTCTGGGACCATTAGCTCAACACCCAAACTCAGAGTTTTACACATCCTGTTGCTTTAAATATAGCTGAAGTAAGCCAGTGTTTAGACATTTAAAGCCTTCCTGCTTTGCATACTCCACTAACTACACCCAAGATCTGCTAGCCATAGATAAGATGAACCTTGGGACCTTAGAAGACCCAATGCCACTGTTGCCCTACAGAGTTCTGTAACTCAGACCCTTTCCCTGGTTTCCTTGTGCTGTTAAGCAACCATCTTCAGGACACCATAAGATCCCTCTGTGAATCTGCATTCCTGCCCCCACAGAGTTCCCCTGACATTTTTTTTCCCCTTCCTGTTGGTGGTCCAAACTGTTCCCTCTGGAAGCCCACAGGCTGCCATGGATTTCCTTTCTCATGGAGCCTATCAGAGTACCACCAAAAATATAGCTCTTTATGCGTTCTTGCCACCTCTTGCCTTACCTTTTACCTTGATCAGCCCCCAAATCCCTTGAACTCACTACAAAACCAAACTTAAAAAATGAAGGCCTTGTGATTTATTGGGACTAATAAAATATTTTAAAATATAAATGATACTTCATTTTATTTTTTAACATAGAGACTGATTAAACCCACATAGAGTCTTAGATTACATTCTTCCCTTGTTCTTCTGAATAAAAGCTTTTAAAAAACTACTCAGATTTATGTTTAAATGAAAGCAAAAGTTTAGTTCTGAAGCAACTGGTTCAAGTAACAAAGTAGCAACAATATACTTTTTCACAAACAGAATTTTAAGAATGCAGAGCAACATTCCATAGCTTCATACACAATCACTATTTCTAACCCTGTCTGTTGCTAATTTATTTGGTATTCGAAGACTATGGAATTGAGAAAACCCATGATGATAGTGTAAGGAAAAGGAGGCAATTTTCTCCCCAAACCTCCAAAGAAAGTCTGCATTTTTCACTATTATAAAGAATTAGATAGAAAAAAAAAAAAAGTCACATAAATGCCTTTAGTTGCAAAACTCTCATCATCTATGTTAGGCTTACCCCTTGGCTGAGTGGTAAAGAATCTTCAGTGCAGGAGATGCAGCCTCAATCCTAGGGTTGGAAAGATCCCCTGGAGGAAGTAATGGCAATCCATTCCAGTATTCTTGCCAGGAAAATCCCATGGACAGAGGAGACTGGTGGGCTACAGTCCATAGACTCACAAAGAGTTAGACATGACTGAATGATCTGAGCACATATATATCATATGTAATCTCCCTCAGAAATAATCCTTGATTTGTCACTTTCTCAATCCTTATTCTTAAATGCCTTTCCTATGCTTGCTTTTGATTATAGCAGCTATTAGAATTTTGTAAATTATCTATTTTCTAGTTCTACTCCCTAAATGTTAAATTAAATAAAATCAATGATTATATTTTTATCCTTATGATCTGTTACATTTCCTTTTATTGTTTCTGGTATGAAGTGTGAAGTAACAGTTGTTCAGTTGTGTCCAACTCTTTGGGACCCCATAGACTATACAGTCCATGGAATTCTCCAAGCCAGAATACTGGAGTGGGTAGCCATTCACTTTTCCAGGATTTTCCCAACTCAGAGATCAAACTCAGGTCTCCCACACTGCAGGTGGATTCTTTATCAACTGAGCCACCAGGGAAACCCAAGAATACTGGAGTGGGTAGCCTATTCCTTCTCCAGCAGATCTTCCTGACCCAGGAATTAAACCGAGGTTTCCTGCATTGAAGGTGGATTCTTTACCAACTGAGCTACCAGGGAAGCCCCCGTTTCTAGTATAGAGTACTCTATTTTTCTTTCTTTTCTATCTGGATTAATGAACTGATTTTCTTCATTTTTTTCTTTTTAAAATTAAATTTTAAAAAAAGGAAAAGAAAAAAGACAAAAATAAAAAAGTTAAAAAAATTAAATTGAATTTCATTCATTAGAATAATTCTATACAAATATTCAATTATCAGGCGGTCAGACAAATACAGTGCCCATCACAGTGAGAGTGTGTGAGTAGGAATTATATCAGAACATCCTGATTTTTTAAAGAGAATTAAATTTAAATAGAAATTGCAAGGCTTGACCAATCATAGCTTTTAGTAAAGATTTTGATACTGGGCATGAGTCACTATTCGGAGAAGGCAATGGCACCCCACTCCAGTACTCTTGCTTGGAAAATCCCATGGACGGAGGAGCTTGTTAGGCTGCAATCCATGGGGTCGCTAAGAGTCAGACACGACTGAGCAACTTCACTTTCACTTTTCACTTTCATACATTGGAGAGGGAAATGGCAACCCACTTCAGTGTTCTTGCCTGGAGAATCCCAGGGATGGGGGAGCCTGGTGGGCTGCTGTCTATGGGGTCACACAGAGTCGGACACAACTGAAGTGACTTAGCATAGCATGGCATATGAGTCACTATTAATCATTTCACAGTAGGGACACTGTGTTATTTAAGAAATGTACCTTAAAAAACAACAGGATAGGAATAACATGATTTTGGAGAAGACTCTAATCACTATTAGAAAAATTTATAACCAGGGAATTATAAAGGACAATAAATTTTTCTTCTGGATAATTACAACTCTCTCTTGACAAGTCTTCCTGGGTCTGAAACCTACAAAAATACCATTTTTGTTGTTGTTGTTATTCACAGTTAACTCTCAAAATGTCAGCCACATAATTTCTCTTCTCAGTAGTTTCTTATGACTCATCATTTATTATGGAGTAAAGTTGACTAAAGACTTTCCATAGCCTACCATTCTGGTTCTAACTCTTTACGTACTTTTACCCACTAGACAAATATTCAATATTGTCATTTCTCTACACTTTACTAGTGATGAAGTTGAATCATATTTTAGAAGAAAACAACTCACTTATCCTATTTGGTTTTCAAGATTGTGTGCGTGTGTGTGTGTGTGTGTGTGTGTGTGTGAGACATAGTTATTTAAATATCTTAAGAGTATAAATTCAATTTTTAATATCCAAATCTTTTCAATTTAAAAGTATTAGCATCTGACAAAAAGGAGGCATACTTGGAATCTAGAATAATTGTTGACCTGTTACAATTAATCAATTACATATAGAGAAAAACATAACTGTAAATTTTCATATTAGTATACCTCTTACTTTAAAATTTCATTTTAGGATATTTTCACTTGCTTTACAAAATGGACATATATGTTTCAAATGCTTAAAAAATTAATTTCAGGGTTTCAAAAACTGGACTCTTTTTAAGAAAAATAAAAGCTTTACTTGTCATACAGATGCATTATAAAATTAAAGTGTGTGCATCTCTGTAAATTGGAAATGTCTTTTTTAATGTATAAGGAGAAATGTTCCAGAATCTGATGATATTTGCATTTGGTTTTCATTAATGACTTCATTTTTCACTCCTGCTGGTAAAGTCTAGAGTAAACCCTTCACTGTGATTCATTGATAGAGACCTACTTAATCACATGGCTGTATTAATAATTTTTTGTTACATGTTATACCTTAGTGATTTTAAGAGGTCAACATTCATCATTTTGCATCATGTTGGGCAACCTTCTCAGAGAAAAGCTAAAAATTGAATTGATTTCTCAACCTTATTAAGACATGAGCACACTGATAATGTGTACTTGGTCATGACTGAATCCGATTTGCATTTACCTCTCCGTGTTTTCTTCTGTGCAGTAAGGCAGAAAAGAAACCTGCATTTGCTGTAGATACTGACAGGTTAGAAATCATCTAATAAATGTTCTAAACTACTGAGGTTTGAAGATGTCTGGAAATGCTTATATGAGATAAATGGTTGGAAGAATCAAAGAAGCTTGAACTGAGAAGAGAATAATTAAAGGATAAATGATCATCTTTTCAGATACTTGAGAACCAGGAATTTGGAATGAGTGTAATGTCTTTGGTGTGAGGTTACAGATGTACAGTAACCAAACAGGTACCTACGAGTTAACCAACAGGGTTTAGGGAGATACCTCAAGGGGATATGACCCCTAAAGATGAGAGCCCCCCAAACTTTAAAGTGAGCATCTAAAAAAATTGATTCCACTTTCTTCAATCCCCTCCATACCCCTTTTTGTTTATTAAATTAATTATACTACTACTTGCCTTAATATAGGAACATATCATTAAAGTCATGGAAATAGTAGAATTAGGATTAACCTATTTAAAAAAAATAAGAAAGATGATTCAGCTCACTTGTTAAGGAACTATTTTCTTAAAGCATAATGAGTGTATCTAAAAATAAAACCAACAAAAAATCATAGTGATGGTCTTATACAATGTAATTTTTGAAAATAGTGGAGCCATTCTACCTTTTATTTAAACAGGGATTCCTGTTTTAGATAAAGTAAGTGCATATAAAAATTATTTCCTAAGTTAGTTTTATGATACTAAGATTTTAAGTGAAAATTATGCATTATTCACAGAGCTAACAAGGTTTATATAAAATCTCCTCTAAATTGAGCATACCATCCTCTTATTCTGAAATCTCCAGTAGTTCTCTTTCTAATGCTTGCAAGACATGGGTAGAGGAGGAAAAATAAATTTTTCTCTACCCTCCAGGGGGTTGGCCAAGCTGCATCCCCACTGTAAATCACACATTTAAAGTTAAATTGTAAAACTGATTTATGTATGGGACTCTCACAAAGATATGAGGCTCTAAGTAGTGACCAGAAATGGAGCTTATATACCTTTTACACAAAAATAAATATAAATATGTGAATTATTGACAAGACAAAGGAATTTGGGCTATTGAAAATAAACAGTGAAATACCAATTAGGAAGGTATGGGTTAGTTTAGCTGTTTGTTTATATAGCTGTCTTGGTCCTAAATTCCCTTTCTCTGCCTCCTCCCCTCCAGAGGATATATTTTCTTTCATCTGAGAGGTTTCATCTGCTGTTTTCTGGGAAGAAACGTAAGGCAGGAGGAGGTCAAAGTGATATTTCTGCTTCTGCCATTTTCTCAGACTCCTTCAACTTAATGTATTCAATATACCAAGGTGCCATATTTTGGGCTATCACATCTAGAACCCCATGACATGTCATGCTGCTGCTGTTACTGCTGCTGCTGCTGCTGTTAAGTACTCTGTGCGACCCCATAGATGGCAACAGACCAGGCTCCCCCTTCCCTGGGATTCTCCAGGCAAGAACACTGGAGTGGGTTGCCATTTCCTTCTCCAATGCATGAATGTGAAAAGTGAAAGTGAATTCACTCAGTCGTGTCCGACTCTTAGCGACCCCATGGACTGCAGCCCTCCAGGCTCCTCCATCCATGGGATTTACCAGGCAAGAGTACTGGAGTGGGTTGCCATTGCTTTCTCCGTGTAGTCTACAATTATTTGTACAAAATAACCCCCCTATTTGTAGTATCCCTAAGTGCCATTATTTTATCTCAATCATCCTTTTAAGGTATGCTGCTAAGTCACTTCAGTCGTGTCCGACTCTGTGTGACCCCGTAGATGGCAGCCCACCAGGCTCCCCCTTCCCTGGGATTCTCCAGGCAAGAACACTGGAGTGGGCTGCCATTTCCTTCTCCAATGCATGAAAATGAAAAGTGAAAGTGAAGGCACTCAGTCGTGTCTGACTCTTAGCGACCCCATGGACTGCAGCCTAATGGGCTCCTCCATCCATGGGATTTTCCAGGCAAGAGTACTGGAGTGGGGTGCCATTGCCTTCTCCACAACATTTGAGGAACAGTATTTTACCTTTGAGTTAAATGACATCTACTAATACCCAGATGCCCCAATTTTGGATTCCATAAATACATCAACAAGTAAATAGTAATATTAAAATATAGTTATCAACTTAACTAATCATGATATACAGTATAATACAAAGTTATTTATTTAGGTCTTTCAACTTGTAAATTACAGAGCTTCTACAGCTGATTCATATGTTACTACCATTAGCTTTCTAACGTTTTCCTTCAGACAAATTTTTGATAGGAAACAATACTTCCTTGAGAAGACAAAAAGCAGAAAAAAAGGAAATGTGTCACTCAAAGTTATATTTTATGTTTTCATTATAGTTACAAATAAGCTCCCAACTAAGGCTCTGTGCATGTTTATTCCTTCCTTATGTGAATGCTAGTTAGGATAAAGATAGCCTTCAGAGTAAATCTTTTCCTAAGATGGTAAAAGAATTTCCCTCAGTGAACACTTTGAACTATAATTTACCAATCTGACATTATAATAAGTGTCATATTTGGCTTCTTTTTTTTTTTTTGTAGAAATGGTTCTTAATTGGTCAAGCAAATGAGATGAGATCTTTCAGCAAAGTGCCTAAAACTGTACAATCTGGGATAAAATTTGATAAATTCTTGAAGATATATTTTGAAATAGTAAAAAAAAAACAGGCTTTTTTAGCTCATTTACAAAAACAGACACAATAAGTACATCTGCATTTAGGCTGTATTATCATATTCATGCATTCAGTACATACGTTGAAATATCTTCCAAATATGACACTTCTAGTGGTGGTTACTGACTGAATCATTTTATCTTTTTAATGCAGGGATCCAAACAAAATGCAAGGGATCCAAACAAAATGCAAGGGTTTTAGTTAATCCAATTTCAAATTATATAGAGTATATAAATAACATGCTATTTAGTTTCTGAATTTTAGTGGGTGTGCAGTGGGCACTTAAAAGTTTTTATGTTCATAAAATTACATTTTCAGAGACTGAACTGCTTCCATCTTCATTCAATCAGAATGGATTTGTATTTAAAAGGAAAAGATGGACTATAATTATAAAGTTGTTTGATGCTCTTAAATCAATTCATGTTCTGATGCTTGGAGTTCCAGCTGCATGATCCAAATGTAGTGTCTGGCTCTTGAATTTTCCAAAGCAATAAGAGAGATCTCTGAAGGACAACAAAGGAATGGGAAAGTAGCGGGTATGCTGTGGCAGAAATGAATGCAAATGGCATCGCTGTTCGTTTCATTCACAGCAATCTGTCACCTTTTAGTTTCTCTTTCCAGATAGAAATAGGGGATAATGCTGGAAATAGTAATGCATAAGTGGACAGGGTCTGACCATTAAAATGTTTACCATTTCCAGAATGATGCCTGCAGATGTTACAAAATTGAAACTGGAAAGGTGTTAGAATTGCTGCCGGTTTCTATTCATTTGAATGGCAGCAACCCAGAACTCTGTTTTATGGTTTCGTGTGGAGGGGCAATCCATTATCTTTTTTTCCCCCTTCTGGGATCAAATAGTGTTTTTGTGAGGATTATATCCCTGTCGTAAGCAGCAGTGGAACCAATATGATGAGGTCTGAATGTCAAGCTTATTTCCAAATTCAACTCCTTTACAATTGCAGGGTTGACTCAGAAATTGAAAATCCCAGTTATGTAATTGATTTTTAAAAGTTTTGAATAGGCAATTCTTCCTTCAAAATAAGCATTAAAAAGACTCACAGGAATTAAAAAGTAGCAGGTGAGGGAAAAATAGGTATTTTTGTATCATTTAGAATTCTTAAAGGATTATATGGGTGCCAAATAACCGATATTTACATACTAGTTTTGAGCAACTAATTTTGTCAGCAGGTTTTTGTAAATGAGAAAAATATAGCATAGAAGGGATAAGTATATTTTTCCCTTTCCAAGATTCATGTATTTGGTTAGCCTGAAGTTTTAACAAGGTTTTTTTTTGTTTTTTTTTTTTTTTTTTGAAACGAGAGTCTACCTGGCTTTGACTGCTGTACTTAACATAAATCCCAAATGAAATAGTCATACTTGTTATAGGAAAAAAAAAATTGTATTAAAAGATAATGAGTTCTGTGGTAAAAATGCAGCACATTACTCCTAGAAATATTTTAAAATATTATAGAATATTATGCCTGGGAACCAACTCATTGATTTTTATTTACAGAGAGAAAACATATTGTGTGCAAATGACTAACCTGTTTCTCCCCAAACCCCATAGTGCAACATTCTGCATTTTCTTGTCTAATAATTGCTGGGCTTTTTTTCTTCTTTTTGAACTCACTTGAATCAAGCTTTTATTCATAGACATATATAAATATTCTTGGCGAGGTTATCCAAAAGCTCCACATTTCAAACTCCAGTGATCAGTTCTCAGTTCCCATCTTACTTGATTTAGCAGTATTTGACATAGTGAATCACATTTTCCTTCTTTAAACAGTTCTTCACTTGGTGTTTTAGAATGTCACAACCTCCTGGTTTTCCTCCGATCAGAGTGAGCACTTGTCTCATTCTCCTTCTGCTAGTTTCTCTTCAGTTCCCACCCTCTAAATAGTTGAATGGTCTGACTACCGTTGCTCTCCGTTTCTCTTTGCAGTGATCCTCTTTCGTAACTTTAAATGTCACCTATGTGTTGATGAGACCTTACTTTTTATCTAAATCCTGAGTGTATTCCATTAATTTCAGATTTGTATATGTAAGTACCTGCTTGACAATTCTATTTGGAATTCCAAATAGGTAAGCCAAACTTAATATGGTTAAAATCCAAGTCAAAAAATTTAGTCTCTCGCTCCTCTCCAGTCTTGATGCTGTCTTCCCCAACACAGTTAACAGCAACTCCAGCCTTTTAGACTTCCATCATCTTAACTTAAAATCATCCTCTCCTACCTTTCTCTCAGTAATCCTTCAGCAAATTATGCTAGGTTTATTGTTGTTCATTGACTAAGTCATGTCCAACTCTGCAGCTCCACAGACTGCAGCATTCCTGTCCTCCACAATCTCCTGGAGTTTGCTCAGATTCATGTCCCGGGTCAGTGATGCTATCTAACCATCTCAACCTCTCTTGCCCCCTACACCTCCTGCTGTTACATCTTTCCTAGCATCAGGGTCTTTTCCAATGAGTCAGCTCTTTGTATCAGGTGGCCAAAGTGCTGGAGATTCAGCTTCAACATCAGTCCTTCCAATGAATATTCAGGGTTGATTTCCTTCTGGATTGACTGGTTGATCTCCACGCAGTCCAGGGGATTCCCAAGAGTCTTCTCCAGCACTGCAATTCAAAAGCATCGGTTCTTCGGTGCTCAGCCTTCTTTATGGTCCAACTCTCACATCCATACATGACTGCTGGAAAACTCATAGATTTGATGATATGGATTTTTTGTCAGCAAAGTGATGTCTTTGCTTTTTAATATGTTGTCTAGGTTTGTCGTAGCCTTTCTTCCAAGGAGCAAGAGTCTTTTAATTTCATGGCTGCAGCCACCATCTGCAGTGATTTTAGAGTCCAGGAAAAGGTATCTGTCAATGCTTCCGCTTTTCCCCCATCTATTTGCCATGAAGGAATGGGACTGGATGCCATGATCTTAGTTTTTTAAATGCCGAGTTTTAAGCCAGACTTTTTGTACTCCTCTTTCACCTTTATCAAGAGACTCTTTAGTTCCTCTTCACTTTCTGCATTAGAGTGGTGCTTGCCTATAAATTCTGTAATAAATGTTACATTTATATAAAATAGTTCTAGTACATATATCCATGCACATTTACTTGATAGGAGGCAAATGAAGTTAAAGGCAAATCCCCTAGCCTCCCCTTCCAAATACACTGCTGTTCTTAAAGCTTTATTTTATTTAGTATGGAGAACATAAGACTGCTATAAGTGTTGAGAGCCTCAGAATTTAATGAATTTAAATTCATTATAAATTTTAAAATATATTAAAAATTAAATTCAAAAATTATAATTTTCCAAAGCCAAAAAAAAAATAAGAAAGTAATAACACCGTTTACAATAATCAAATATATTTCTGAACTTTTCCCTATGAAGCAGAAGCTTTATAAAAAGTTGATCTAGTCATAATTTTCATCAAGATTGCTGATGACAAAATAAAGATATTAAGTCCAAAGTGGTTTCTCAGTTAGGAACAATGATGTAAAAAGAAACAACGGGATGAAATAGAAATAAGAAAAATCATAAAGTTGGGAAAATAAGAGGAAAGAGTAAGATGAAGTACCCAAATACTTTAGGATATAAGCTTTGTAAGAGATTTTTGCTGTACCTGCAGGCCTAAGAAGGATGCTAGGCACTAGATAGGCATCCACATAGCTGCTGAATGACTTGAGAATGCGTTTTCACCATCATTCTAGATTCTTTTAGGGGAGCTGAGATAGACAGCAGAATCCAGTGCTGCATTATGAACATATATCCTCAAAAGGGGGCACACTTTCAGAAAGTAAGATTTCTTCTTTCTTTCCTTCCTTCCACCCTCCCTTCCTTCTGTCTTTGCTTTCTTTTTCTTCCTTTCTGACTATACTGATGTATTTGATTGGCCTGCAAAGAATGAAATATTGCAGAAATGATTTCCATTTGGTGTTTGTAGGTTTTTCAAAGATATAGCAGCTTGAGAATAAAAATTCCTTTTTTCCCCTTTCTTTCTCAAGTTTGATGTTCAGCTGTTTAGTGGAGGCAACATGAATTTCTTTTGAGTCTTCTTTCATGTAATCTTTGAATCTTAAAATGTATGTCAACAATCTCCAAGATTCTAAATTTAAATTGTGTCAAACATCATATATAAACTGAATGTAAGCACTTCCTTGACTAATAGACAGCATTTGCCAAGGTTTATTTTTTTTCCTTGATAACCGCCAAAACAGGCTTGAGAAAGTAATCAAATTCTGACAAGCATTTTCTCCTCAACTAAATATAATAAAACAATTAGAGTACACAGTGCATGCCTCCAGATTGCTCCCATTGAACAGGATGAGGTGATTTTTTTCCCACCATCTGATGTTTTAAACATCCATGGATAATTGCTCCATAGTCTTATATTTAAATGATCTTTAGAAGATAACACTTGCTAAATCTCCTTCCCAGAATGTTATGCAAGTAGCATTTTTACATAATCTGCATAAGAATATAGAGCTTCACTAAAATTTCTGGATACCAAATGTGATTTAAAATGTTATTAAAAATGTAAGCTCAATTGGACAAAAATGCATTTCATATATTTTCTATTGACTTGGCATTTATTTCTTTAATTTCTAAAAGCCTTAAGGCCAGCAGGGTCGCTACTTAGAGATTCAATGATGTATATGAGATGTTCGTACTTCCCTGGTGGCTTAGTGGTAAAGAATCCACTTGCAATGCAGGAGACATGTGCAGGAGACGTGGGTTGATCCATGGGTCTGGAAGATCCCCTGGAGTATGAAATGGCAACCCACTCCTGTATTCTTGCCTGGGAAATCCCATGGACAGAAGAGCCTGGCAGGCTACAGTCCATAGGGTCTCAAAGAGTCTGACACAACTTAATGACTAAACAACAACATGAGATGTTTACCAGAAGGAGTCCTAATGATCTTAAGGAAACATTGCAAATATCTTTGTAGAGTTGATAGAAGTACTACTTTAAAAGACAGTGGCTATTTACCCCTCATTCTCTGATTTAATAATAAACCATTTAAAACGTATAATACCAAGAATAAGGTTTATCATCTGAAAGCGATGTTAGGTATGCATTGTGTAGAAGTAATGTGAAGGCTTCCATGCATTTTTGTGAATGATTTGCTGCTATAGTTTAACCCTTGATTTTGCTTATTTTTACTTAATTTAAAGTTGAAAATTTTAAGCCAGAGTTTTCCTTATGGTATAAAAGCTTTACTACTATATACCAAAGTAAACACATTTCATATTAATACTTTTCCACTTCCAAGAAAACCTATATCATCTTCTCAGTCCTCATACATATGTGTTTAATCCTTCAATCCAATTTGATCTTTTTACTTACTCTGACGATACCCAATTTTCTTTCAAACTATTTTATTGTATTTGATACCAAAAAGGTCATTCAAATAAATAAGTAATGAATAACTCAGTTGTTTATTCAGAGAGTATATTGAGTATATTAATGTTTTATGAGGAAAAGTGTTAGACCATGGGGACACGATAATAAAACTGACAAAATCCTTGGCTTCCGAGAGCTTACATTCTCCCAGGGTTGACTACTAATATATACTGGGAACTAATGTCAATTAATAATAAATGCACTGAAGAAAAATAAGTAAATTGAAAGGATAAGGAGCGAGGAGGAGTGGTGTCTTAGGGTGGTCTGAATGGAGGTGTCTGTGAGGAAAGGCAACTTTTAAGCAGAATATTGAGTAAAACTTGGGAACTGGTCAAGAGTTATGCTGGGGAAGAAAATTTCCCCTAGGGGAAGTAGCAAATGCAAACACTTTGATATGGGTTTATACTTGGGTGTTAAAGAAAGAGCAAGTAAACCAGTGTGGCTGAAGGAGGTGATGAAGATGATTTACTGAAAATCTCATATAATGAGGTAAGACAATTAAGAGAAAATTAATATTGAAGGGATGAGTCTTAAAAATTGAAAATTTCCAATATTCTGGGAGGTGGGTCATAGAGGATCCTGCTGTGATGTATGTCAGAGAGTGTTTTGCCTATGCTCTCCTCTAGGAGTTTTATAGTTTCTGGTCTTACGTTGAGATCTTTAATCCATTTTGAGTTTATTTTTGTGTATGGTGTTAGAAAGTATTCTACTTTCATTCTTTTACAAGTGGTTGACCAGTTTTCCCAGCACCACTTGTTAAAGAGATTGTCTTTAATCCATTGTATATTCTTGCCTCCTTTGTCAAAAATAAGGTGTCCATATGTGCGTGGATTTATCTCTGGGCTTTCTATTTTGTTCCATTGATCAATATTTCTGTCTTTGTGCCAGTACCATACTGTCTTGATAACTGTGGCTTTGTAGTAGAGCCTGAAGTCAGGTAGGTTGATTCCTCCAGTTCCATTCTTCTTTCTCAAGATCGCTTTGGCTATTCGAGGTTTTTTGTATTTCCATACAAATTGTGAAATTATTTGTTCTAGCTCTGTGAAGAATACTGTTGGTAGCTTGATAGGGATTGCATTGAATCTATAAATTGCTTTGGGTAGTATACTCATTTTCACTATATTGATTCTTCCATACAGATGGCTAACAAACACATGAAAAGATGCTCAACATCACTCATTATCAGAAAAATGCAAATCAAAACCACTATGAGATACCATTTCACACCAGTCAGAATGGCTGCGATCCAAAAGTCTACAAATAATAAATGCTGGAGAGGGTGTGGAGAAAAGGGAGCCCTCTTACACTGTTGGTGGGAATGCAAACTAGTACAGCCACTATGGAGAACAGTGTGGAGATTCCTTAAAAAACTGGAAATAGAACTGCCTTATGATCCAGCAATCCCACTGCTGGGCATACACACTGAGGAAACCAGAAGGGAAAGAGACACGTGTACCCCAATGTTCATCACAGCACTGTTTGTAATAGCCAGGACATGGAAGCAACCTAGATGTCCATCAGCAGATGAATGGATAAGAAAGCAGTGGCGCATATACACAATGGAGTATTACTCAGCTATTAAAAAGAAAACATTTGAATCAGTTCTAATGAGGTGGATGAAACTGGAGCCTATTATACAGAGTGAAGTAAGCTAGAAGGAAAAACACCAATACAGTATACTAATGCATATATATGGAATTTAGAAAAATGCTAACAATAACCCTGTGTATGAGACAGCAAAAGAGACACTGATGTATAGAACAGTCTTATGGACTCTGTGGGAGAGGGTGGGAAGATTTGGGAGAATGGCATTGAAACATGTAAAATATCATGTATGAAACGAGATGCCAGTCCAGGTTCGATGCACGATACTGGATGCTTGGGGCTAGTGCACTGGGACGACCCAGAAGGATGGTATGGGGAGGGAGGAGGGAGGAAGGTTCAGGATGGGGAACACATGTATACCTGTGGAGGATTCATTTTGATATTTGGCAAAACTAATACAATTATGTAAAGTTTAAAAATAAAATTAAAAATATATATATATAAAAAAATTGAAAATTTCTCAAGATGTTAACAAACTACTGCCATGTTTAGAAGCTGGTGATTTGGACATCAATGTTATAGTCAGTCAAGAATGCAGCATGTGACCATTAGTGGTAGATATAGAGAATCTACAGATTGGAGTTTTTAAACATAAACTGAGGCATATTGAACATTTTAAGAGTTTGAGAAATATCTAATCTAATCAGGTAGCACCATGTTGAAGTGTCTGGGGATCCTCGACTAATAGAAGCTCAGGAGAGACTTTTATGGAGAAAAGACTAAAGCAAAGTAAGTAAGAATTGATTGGTTATAGCTTAAAGCCCAGTTGGCTCTTGTGACTAGTGGTCCTTAGGTTTCAACCTCATAACTTTGAGTCATTAATAGATTTTTATTTGTTCATGGGGCTGTCACAGCATTAGAGCCACCTAACTGCCTCCGTGTTTAATTAACATGTTTATGATCTATTTAATGTTCTATTTGTTATCAGAAGATGATTATTTTACTTTCATGTTGCTCAGAAAAGAGTTTTACATGACCATAGAAACAAATAAATAGGTATAAATATAATCACTTATTTGTTTGCATGTGGATAATATATTATTATGAATACTTTAAGTTCCTTCCAGCCTATGGCTATTGTATAATACCAGAGGGAGTAGTACTTGACTTTATGAAATTGCTCTTTGAGAGGTAACAACTCTGTTAAGTCTGTTATACATTCAGAACAATATCATCAGATGGACGACATCTGGAGTATATTATCAAGTTCTATATTACAGATCTCTCTTAAAATCTGAAGATAATTAGGCGAAGACAATAAAGAAGTAAAAACATGTTTATTGAAATAAGTTTATCAAGAATAAGGGCAAAATTGGAAGAACAATCTGTTCTGGAAACAAAAAAAAAAGTGTTACCTTGAGATAAACTTTAATGGGTTGTGAATTTTAATGGACTTTTCTTAAATAATGATGATATTAATGCAAAATGCTCACTTAGTTTTTATATATATGTTTATCTTCTTTGCTAGACACAAAAATGCTAAACTTTAAAAAATATTACCAGGTAAAAGAATTGGGGGAATTATACATAGCTATTTACAATATTGTTGCTTACTTCACTTACCTTTATTGTACATAGTTATATATAATACCCCAAATTCTTTTACCTAGTAATATTTTTAAGAGGTTAGCATTTTTGTGTCTAGGAAAGATGAGAGCATACAGAAGAAAAATCAAAATGTTCTATTTTCTCATAATCAATTTATATTTCATATTTTTCCTGCTATTGACAGAATTATTTTCCTTCTTGGCTATTACTTCAGGATCTGCTACTTTAATTTTCAGGTGACATTTTAAAAAATACTGCCTTTAATATCATTTAATTGGTAACAATTTATATGTTGAAATATCTTCTATGTATTTTTCAGTGATCGAAACATTTTTTTTTTTTGTAACTGATGCATGATGGAAAAATCTGTTATTACAGGCATAAGGTAGACATATATTTCATCGAAGGAAACTATGATGATATGTTTCTATAGCTGAGTAAAATTTAATCAATATTTTTAAACCAATTTAAAATCACCACTTCAACAGAAGTGTCTTGTACTTCCAACTGATATATTATACTGCTTTGCATTGTAAGTGAATTTATTGCTTAAGAGAATGGTACAGAATGGATGTTTACAGCTATAGTATCCTCACAGATCAAGGTAAAAAGCATAATTTTTATATCAGATGCATAATTTTTATATCAGATCTTGCTTTACACTTTGTGGGTTTGAGTCTACCTATTTTATATTATCAATTATAATAAGTAACAATTGGAAACAGAGAAGGCAATGGCACTCCACTCCAGTATTCTTGCCTGGAGAATCCCATGGACAGAGGAGCCTGGTAGGCTGCAGTCCATGGGGTCGCTAAGAGTCGGACCTGACTAAGCGACTTCACTTTCACTTTTCACTTTCATGCATTGGGAAAGGAAATGGCAACCCTCTCCAGTGTTCTTGCCTGGAGAATCCCAGGGGCGGGAGAGCCTGGTGGGCTGACGTCTATGGGGTCACACAGAGTCGGACACGACTGAAGTGACTTAGCAGGAGCAGCAGCAACAATTGGAAAAAATCAAGTTAAGATGTAAATGGATTATATCAAAAAGTCTTGGATAAGAGAAAAAATACAACTGAAATATAAATTAATAAATTATATGAAAACAATAGAATTGATAGGATTCTAAACAATGAACAGAGGGGTGTTTATACCTCTATATGTTTTTGTTATTAAAAATCAAAGATTAAAATTAGTGAGTTAAATTCTCAGCTCAGAAAACCAGAAATAGAACAGCAAAGTACATTGAAAGAGTGAACACAAGAAAGGAAATAATTAAGCAAAAAGGAGAAGTTAATTTTTGAGAAAGAAAAAAAAAAAAAAAAATCTATGTAACAAAATCCTGGTCTTTTTTTTAAAACAATTTACTATTTAATTTGATCAGGAAAAGAAAGAAAGACAGAGGCAGAGAGATGAATAAAGAGATGGTAAAGGGAAAATGACCATTTAAATAGATAGTATATTTTGAAAATCATAAGAGGCTTATTTGCAGATTTATGTAAGTAGTGTTGAAAACCTAGATGAAATTAATAATTCCTTACAGAAATAGAGTTTATCAAAACTATCCCATAAAAAGATTGTGCAGTCAAATCTGCACAGGAAAAAAATAGAAAAGAGAATAATGAAATTTCCCCACAAAAAAGGATAAGGCCAAAATGTTTTCATAGGGGAAATGGGTAAAACTTCAAAAGCAGACATTTCTATAGGTTCTATGACATATCAGTCACATTGTCTTAAGAAAAACAAATTTAGGTTGGATTTTTATATTTTGAATGTTAATATTAGTTTCAGTAGGATCTTATGTAATAACTTATGAATTCTGTGGATTGATGGAAAATAATATGCTCACACTGGAATGTTGAGACAAAAATACTGCAGGACAGATGAGAAAGATCAACACAATAAAAACAAAAAATAATGGGAAGATGTCCCTTGATTTCAGCAAGGATTATCACTGCACTTGAGACTACCAGTGATGTTTGTTTTGTTTTTAATAAGTTCTGTATTTACAAAATTGTCTATAAAGAACATGTATCAATTATAACTGTGCTGCAACATTTTAAGATTTTCACTTCTTAATTGTGAAAGAATCATAATGTGATATCTTTCAGCCTCGTTGTAGAATCTCAAAACAATTCAGATGTTAGAACAGAGAATACAAATAAATTATCCCTATGGAATAGCTGAACTTTACTAACTTTCTGATTTCTCTGGACCTAAGACTAATACTGGCCACATGTCTGAATACTGTCTCAAAAGTCAAGATCCTATTAAAAAAATACAAATCAGCTATTTTTTTTTTCTACAAAAAAGAAAAGAACCAGACACTTGTACACACAGACTCAAAACTACAGACAAAGCTGACTTCTAAAAGAGATTCGAAATGATCAAGAATTTAGGACAATTAAAACTTGCTTTATAATAACCTCCTTAATATGAAAAGTAACCTAATAAAAATTCCCCATATTCCTTTGTAAATTTTTGTTGGAAAGGTTTTTACTCTGTCTTTATGACTATTTACTGAAGTACGAGTTGTAACAATGTTTTTAGAGTACTTTATTTTTATTTCTTCTTTCAGAAGTGTCATTTCACTTTTCTTGGAGCTGATCAAAGTCCATCGCACATCTCCTTTCAAGTTGAAAATATACAGATAGTTTTGAATTTTGTGAACTCTTCTATTATTAAGTTTTGTCAATTGTCAGCATCCGTATTCCATTCTGATGATGAATAGGGGCATTATATTTCAGCATTAAAATGCAGTTAGGGTTGTAATGAGCATCATTAAGGACTCTAATGGGAATGAGAATTGTATGTCATTTTATTCAGGGTTTTTTTTTGTTTTAGTTTATTTGTGCTTTACAAAATTTTTAAAACATTTCTATCAAGCAGGTGGGAATAGCATTGTGATTTTAGAAGTACACATATAAATACCATTTTAACACGTCTATTTCAAAACACTCTAATCCTGTCTGTTTTCTAAATCTTCGTCTTAGCAATCTGTAAGAGTAGAATAATAGTTCTTCCTAATATCTATTTTTGCTTCCAAGTTTCTTCCTATAAATCTAGTCTAAGCCTTTATGGAATATACATTTTTAAGTGGACATCTGTACACTTAAATCAGAATAAATTAAATGATCTATAATAGAAATGAAAAAGACTTGCTTTAAAGTCTGAGTCACAAAATGAGTGGTTCCTTGATTTTGCCTTAGAAATTAGCATATATGTCTTTTTGCAAAAGTTATGGAGACTGCTGTAGTCTCAATCTCCTGGGTGAGACATTGTGTGTGAAGACCACTGACTCCTCTATGGAAATTTACTGAGCTAGCTTTCATAATATATGTAGTAATATACAGATTAAATATGGACAAATACTCATTGAATCAAGCTCATTTTCAATGTAATATTAGACTTTCTACTAACTCTTACAAATTAAGAAAACTATTTTTAAAAAGAAAAATAAATTTTCAGGACTTAGGCTTTGCCCCTTTATTCTGCATCTTTCTAGTTTTATGTGAATATAATTTGTGAAACTTCTGTGAAGTAAGATGTTGATGTTTCATTAATCAGAAAGATTGGGTGACCGTTTCCCATTCCATAAGCAAAGTTAACTATCACAGTACCTTCTATTTCTAAACGAAAGCATCAAAGATCTTAAACTTACTCTGAAGAATTAACTCTAGTCCTCTGAAAAATAGATTTCAGTGGCAATGAAAGAATAGAACTCCCAAATGAAATATCAAACAACTTAGACATTCCAAGTCTTTCTGCTGTATCGGGAACAGAAGTGAAAATCAATGCCTGATAGAGGGCCAAATGCAAATTACCACTGAAAGAGAGACATTGCTCTGGGTATAATAGCAAAACTGTATAAGGTGACATCTGAGAGGTGACAGACTCTTGAAGGACACCTCTTAGATACTCCTCTGAAGTATGCCATCTGATAAAAGCCGTTAAGGTAAAAAATAAGAGTTCAAATCTTGATTTTTAACTCGCACAGCATAATTCAAAATAAATGCAAATTTAAGGACAAAGAATATTTTCTCATGTATTCTCTAACATCATAGTGAACCACATATATTTTTCCTCATAGTTGGAAGATATTATTTCCAGAAATGTTCTGTTGAAAATAATTTCATTATAATATTTGAAGTGTAACAAGTCTGCAGAATAAAAACAACTTTAATGTAAAAAAATAACTGAAAAAGTAAAACTAATACCAGGTTTTATATTCATTTGATAAATTATATCTTCCTAGTCATTTCACTAATATAAAACCTGTCTGATAGTTTAACTTGTTGAAAACCTGTCACTGGAATGGCTATCACACATACATACTGTTATATAAAACCTGTGTAATATTAAATTTTAGAATTACCGTGGTTTTCCATGAGTCTTAGCTATTTTCACATCTAGTAACTCCATAGGGTGATATTTCATGTCTATCTTTATGAATAAGGATAAAATGGTAACATACACACATATTCAAGCATTGTTACTGTCACTTTTTGAAGATGCAAAATTTTTTTTTAATAAATGCTACAAAGGCAATCTCTATGTAGAAAATTCAGCCTACCTATTTGGGCACTACAACGGATACTTTTCTGTCACTGGAGTCTGTTCTACTAGAATATAACAACTATGAGTAACTCTACTTTCCAGGAGACTGATGGACATTAGTCCATCCACCATGGCATTCTTGGAAATATTTTCTCTTTTCCTTTCTTTTCCTTTTATTTTAGTGCTGAGTGATAGAGCAGGCTCACAAAACATTGGCTACATTCCCTGTATTTTACAATGTATCTTTGAGTCTATCTTACCTATGGTAGTTTGTACATTCCACTCCCCCATCCCTTGTTGCTCCTCCCTGCTGCTGGTAACCACTAGTTTCTTCTCTGTATCTGTCTGCTTCTTTTTATTACATTCACTAATTTGTTATATTTTTTAGATTCTACGTGTAAGTGATATCATACAGTATTTGTCTTTCTCTGACTTATTTCACTTAGCATAATGCCCTTTAGGTACATCCATGTTGCTGCAAATGGAAAGATTTTCATTCTTTTTTATGGCTGAGTAGTACTTCACTGTATATTTTTACCACTTCTTTATTCATCTGTTGATGGACACTTAGGTTGCTTCCATATATGGGAAATTGCAAATAATGCTACCATAAACATTGGGATATTTGTAACCTTTTTAATGGGAAATAGTGGAAACAGTGTCAGACTTTATTTTTGGGGGCTCCAATATCATTGCTGATGGTGATTGTAGCCATGAAATTAAAAGATGCATACTCCTTGGAAGAAAAGTTATGACCAACCTAGATAGCATGTTGAAAAGCAGAGACATTACTTTGCCAACAAAGGTCCGTCTAGTCAAGGCTATGGTTTTTCCTGTGGTCATGTATGGATGTGAGAGTTGGACTGTGAAGAAGGCTGAGCGCTGAAGAATTGATGCTTTTGAACTGTGGTGTTGGAGAAGACTCTTGAGAGTCCCTTGGACTGCCAGGAGATCCAACCAGTCCATTCTGAAGGAGATCAGCCCTGGGATTTCTTTGGAAGGAATGATGCTAAAGCTGAAACTCCAGTACTTTGGCCACCTCATGCGAAGAGTTGACTCATTGGAAAAGACTCTGATGCTGGGAAGGATTGGGGGCAGGAGGAGAAGGGGATGACAGAGGATGAGATGGCTGAATGGCATCACTGACTTGATGAACATGAGTCTGGGTGAACTCCGGGAGTTGGTGATGGACAGGGAGGCCTGCCGTGCTGCGATTCATGGGGTCGCAAAAAGTCGGACATGACCGAGCGACTGAACTGAACTGAACCTTTTTAATGAGTGTTTTTGTGTATTTTTGACTATATACAGAAATACAATTGTTGTGTCTTTTGGTAGTTCTATGCTTAGTTCTTTGAGAAACCTCCATACCATTTTCCACAGTGGCTGCATGTTTACATTGCTACCAATTGTGTATCAGGGCTCCCTTTACCCCACACCCTCTCAAACATTTGTTTTTTGTTTTCTTTTTGATGGTAGCCATTCTGACAGGTATGAGATGATACCTCATTGTGGTTTTAATGTGTATTTCCCTGATCATTAGTGATGTTGAGCATCTTTTTGTGTACCTATTGGACACCTGCATTTTTTTGAGGGGGGAAATGTCTACTTGGTTCTTCTATTCATTTTTTAGTTGGCTTGAGTTGTATGAGTTATTTATATATGTTTACTATTAATCCTTTCTGGTCATGTTATTTGCAAATATTTTCTCCCATTCACTATTTACTTTTATTTCTTTAAGAGTCTGATCCAAAAAATCGGTGTTGCAATTTATGTTAAAGAGTGCCCTGCCTATGTTTTCCTCTAGAGGTTTTATAATATTCAGTATTATATTTAGGTCTTTAATCCAGTTTAAATTTTTGTATATGGTATTAGAGAAGCCTCCAAAATCACTACAGATGGTGACTGCAGCCATGAAATTAAAAGATGCTTACTCCCTAGAAGGAAAGTTATGACCAACCTAGATAGCATATTCAAAAGCAGAGACAGGAGAATGGCATTGAAACATGTATAATATCATGTATGAAACGAGTCGCCAGTCCAGGTTCAATGCATGATACTGGATGCTTGGGGCTGGTGCACTGGGACGACCCAGAGGGAGGGTATGGGGAAGGAGGGGGGAGGAGGGTTCAGGATGGGGAACACAGGTATACATGTGGCGGATTCATTTTGATATTTGGCAAAAATAATACAATATTGTAAAGTTTAAAAATAAAATAAAATTTAAAAAAGAAAAAAAAGGCAGAGACATTACCTTGCCAACAAAGGTTCGTCTAGTCAAGGCTATGGTTTTTCCTGTGGTCATGTATGGATGTGAGAGTTGGACTGTGAAGAAGGCTGAGCGCTGAAGAATTGATGCTTTTGAACTGTGGTGTTAGAGAAGACTCTTGAGAGTCCCTTGGACTGCAAGGAGATCCAACCAGTCCATTCTGAAGGAGATCAGCCCTGGGATTTCTTTGGAAGGAATGATGCTGAAGCTGAAACTCCAGTACTTTGGCCACCTCATGCGAAGAGTTGACTCATTGGAAAAGACTCTGATGCTGGGAGGGATTGGGGGCAGGAGGAGAAGGGGACAACAGAGGATGAGATGGCTGGATGGCATCACCGACTCGATGGACATGAGTCTGGGTGAACTCTGGGAGTTGGTGATGGACAGGGAGGCCAGGCGTGCTGCGATTCATGGGGTCGCAAAGAGTCGGACACGACTGAGCGACTGATCTGGTCTGATCTGATCTGATGTCTTAGTAACAGTAGTTTCATTTCCTTTTCAAATAACCATTTTCTTTTTAAATCCTTTTGAATGCATAGTGTATGACACATCCATAGGTGATGCTAACCAGAAAAGAAAGCAGCCCACATCCTTTACTTTTATGCTCATGCTTTTGGTGCTTATTATTCTATTTATGGAAAAGTTCGGAGAATATGCTGTGCCTTAATTTGGAAAGTAGGCTATATGGACATGGCTGAACTAATTCTAGTAATTCCTGTGCTTGGTATGAGCATAGAGATTTTTGTGTGCTTTTATTTTAGTGTTACTTATTTAAAGTGAGAGGGGTTGTTCTAAATTCCTTATCATCTATGCTAAATCACTGCATTTCTAATGATTTTTAGATCAGTAGCTTCATGGTCACAGTTTGTTATATGTTTTTGGTCTTAAAAATGTGAACCTTTTTTTTATTTTTTTCTCTTTTCACTTCTCTTGTTCTTTTCTTTCATTTTCCCTCATAAACGTATGCCTAGATAATAATATTCTGTGTAATTTAAAGATGAATATTTACTTGATTACAAAGGGATGATCAAATTCTACACGTCACATAGTTACAAACCTGATGAAAGCAAATTGAAGAATACTTGAAAATAGACTATTTTATATTAAAACAGCCTTCCAAGGGAATAAACAGGAATGAGAAAATGAGAGAAATTAATTGAATGATGATGGATGAGGGTGGAAACCAAGGAGATTGAATGTCAATCAAAAACCCAGAAAGATTATAGGACTTTTCTTGGCCTTGGGATAGACCTTTTAGGTAGGAAATGGAAACATGAGCATATTACTCAGAAAGAAACCATTTACAGCTTCTGTTTTATTGCTAATCTCCTTACTCCAAAATATATATCTTGTTTATCTCACTGTACCCTAGGCCTTAGCTCCTCATATCAGAGGCCAGTTATTCTACCTAGGTTTTTTGACTTGCACAATTTAGTTAAGCCTCCTATTCCTCTTCTGTAACTCTAAAACATGAATGGAACAAGGTTTTTTGTTGTTTTGTTTGTTTGTTTTATAGCAGTAAAGATTAAAAATTATTCTTTTTAGGGTTTCACCAAAAATCTTACTATTGGGAAAAAAATAGTGTGTCCAGATTGCCCACATTTATTTATTTATTTATTAAATAAATATTAAATTTATTTTATTAAATAAATATTAAAATATTAAATAAATATTAAAATAAATATTAAAATTATTTATTAATTTATGGATAAATTAATATAAAGAAAGCAATGTTCAACAAATATAGCATAAAAGATGTATAGCAGAAGGGCTGAAGACTAACAGGAAACTTACTTCAATCGTATATAGCATAGCAAACAGACACAAGATTTAAGCAATATATAAGACTTAGCAAAGAATAACACATTCAACTTTCCCCAAAGAAGTCTGTTACCTTGTGAGATAACAAATATGTATACAAGAAACTATACATAAGGTAAACTATTGGGCTTCCCCCGTGACACAGCAGTAAAGAGTCTGCCTGCAATTCAGGAGTCATGGGAGATGCAGGTTTGATCCCTGGGTCAGGAAGATCCCCTGGAAGAGGGCACAGCAACCCACTCCAATATTCTTGCCTGGAGAATCCCATGAAAAGAGGAACCTGACAGGCTACAGTCCATAGGGTTGCAAAGAGTCGGACATGACTGAAACGACCGAGCATGCATGCATATGCATGTATACATATGTGCATTGCTATCTGGTTCTATGTCCTTAGCTATATTTAGATTTATATCCATATTCATATTCCATGTCTATATCTATATCCAGAGTTCCCTCTGAACTCCAGACCCTCAGTTGCTCACATGAGACATTTTCTTGGCTATCTCACAGACATCTCAGATTTAGCAGTTCCAAAGCTGAGCCTTTGATTTATTATGGCTGCAACAATCTTATTTTTCTCACTGACTAGCACTACCAGTTATTTAGCTGCTCAAGTCACAACCTGCATATTTCTGATTGTCTGTTCCTAACCTACTCCACTTAAGACAACAGCAAGCACCACTGATGAGCTCTTCATACTGGGTGGTTGTTCTCTGCACAGTGAAGATTCCCTGTTCTACTGCTGGCATTAAGTCTTCTATATATCTATCAATCCATTTGGCACTCTCTAGGGAAAGTGAGCAGAAGAGTAAAAATTGGATCATGTCGCTTTTAAAACACTTTACATACTTCCTATTTTATTTTCAATAAAATCCAGCTCCCTTATCTTAACCCAGCCTATCTCTGAGTTTACCTCTTGCAGTCAGATCTTCAGAGACTTTTTAGATTCTCCTTCCCATTCAGGGCTTCTTCGGCTTTTCACAACTTGGATTTTCACTCTAAATATCCTTAACTTTATATTTTAGCCGAATCGCCTTTTGTGAGAAGTTGTTCCTAATTTCTACCAAAATTATATTAGGTCACTACCTCAAAAAAAAAAAAAAAAAGTAGAAATAGCATGTGTTATGGTTCTTTTTTTTTTTTTTTTTTACTCAGCAATATTTTTTAATAAATTGCTGGAATAGTGTGTTTAAGTATATTCGTGTGATTACATGGGACCACATAATATTTAGTTGAGATATTTTTGTGGAGATAGGCATTTAAGAGAATGTAAGTTTCCTTTATAAAGGAGGCAAATTCAGTTGCAGTTCTTGAATTTGTGAATTGGGATCTTTTGTCCACGTCTGGGAATTGCTTTAAATTTTACATGCACTCCATTCTTGTTCTTTTCTACTTCTCAGTTCAGGTCAGTTCAGTCGCTCAGTCGTGACCGACTCTTTGTGACCCCATGAATCGCAGCACGCCAGGCCTCCCTGTCCATCACCAACTCCCGGAGTTCACTTATGGTTCTTTAAAAAAAAAGAGAGAAAAACTAGGTCTATCATAGCTAATTTCATGTTCATTTATTTATTTACGTACTTCTTAGGGAATGTTTATCTTGCTAACCAACTTGTATTTATTGTTGAGAACTTGAATGTCACAGACAATCGATATTAATTTTTGAATGAGAGGATGGATGCATGTAGAGGGATGTTCCATGAATACCAGGAGGACAAAAAAAGACAGATGCAGTAAAATACATAAAATATTATGTGGTCCACTGAGAAAAGAGAACAAGTAATGAATGTTTAATAGAGACATGACAGGGAGACTATAATAATGGAAAATCAAAGTGGAACTAGATAGTGAAAGCTATTGTGTTTTATGTTTTGAAAGCAGGAAGTCATCTTGTAAGAAAGCACATAATTGATGCCAGCTTGGGGAATATGTTGGAATGAGGTAGATGTCTGCACTCAACCCATTTAGGAGGCTATTAGAACTGTTTATATAATTAATTATTCTTGTTACTCGGTAAAAAAGTAGAAAACTCCAGTTTAAATTTCAGAATATGTCCATGTTATTCATTCACTTAATGAGGATTTTGGCTTTGATAATTTTCATCTTAAGAAATGCCATCAATCTAGATAGGTTTAAGACAAGGATGACTCATTTAAACCTTGGTTTCTCAGCTTTTTGATTTCCTTATCATCAGTGAACTTTCCTTTTTCAGTATCTGCTATCAACTCCCACATTCACATCCTCTAAGTTGTAACCACTTTAAAATGTACCAGCTCTAACATCATATGTTCCCAGGTCCCAGTAGACTATTTGCTCCAAAACCTCAACAATTCCTGTTATTGATTTCTTGTGAACATCTTCTATTTTCCATGGTGTGTTTTCCTAACTATTAGACAATTTTTGTCCTTAGTTCTGTCAGTGGATACCCTTAAACAAACTCTCACATGGAGTATAATATCACTTGACATAAATATGTTATGTTTTTGTCTATCATTCAAATAAGTTAACTGACTGTGATTATTGTCAATGATTTTTAACAAAGTTAACTAAGGTGTATGAATTTCTTTGCTGAGAAAATCTCTGTGAAATACCTGAGTTCTTTAAATCTCAGTGACTGAATTCTTGCTTTTACAAATTTTTGTGCTTCTTCACTTCTCAAGTTGCTATAAAATATAGGGAAAATACACCTTCGTGTTCAAAGGAAATAAAAACTCCACAACATTTGACAGCATATCACCATGGAGCCACATTTTATACCCTGAGGGAAACTATAAAATGGATGTGAACGCTCAGGTTCCTCTTGGCTCAATCTAATAGCTGACACAGAATTAGCTGAAAGACTTAGGAAGAGAGCTGCTGGGTGACCAAGCAGTGGATGGATTCATGGCAATTCTGGGGCCTAGAAACATTGAAAATGGAGAATCTCATTTTTATAGAAAGTGCTGGAACCAGTGGGAATAATACCTTGGTATCACACAACCATGTGAGCAAAGGAAGACTGAAGACATTTGTATTATTTGTGTAATTCATTGCTCTAATTACTTACTCATTTCAGGCAGAAAGAAGTCAAATGCAATTTTTCCAGAGGGAAACAATGTCTGACTTTTTAGGTCCTATGACAATGTTCTATAGAATTAGGCTTATATTAAGTTGACCATAGAAGAGGTCCCCAAATTTCAGGATCTAATGCCTGATGATCTGGGGTGAAGCTGATGTAATAATAATAGAAGTAAAGTGCACAATAATGTGATGCACTTGAGTCATCCCAAACCATCTCCTCCCTCCTCAGTCCATGGAAAAAAATTGTCTGGCATGAAACTGGTCCCTGGTGCCAAAAAGGTTAGGGACCACTTGTCCATATGTTCATTATTTGGTCAATCTATTTGTCACATCCTTGTATTCATTAGTCCATTTGTCATTCCAGTATGGCTAAGACCTTAATTCTAGAGGACTCCTTAGTTCTACTTTGTCTATACTTGTGTATGTCCTGATGAGGATTATTAAAGATCATCACTTAAACAGGGAACTATAAAATTAGCCTCATTATACTTAACAGGACCCACTAAACTGCTCAGAAATTCCATAAGATTTCTCAAAATGGGCTTCTTCTGTGTTTCTCTATAGTGACTATTTTACAGTATTTACTCTGTTCAAATATCTGACCCAATCACCTGTCCTTATTCTTTTCAAATTATAGTACTTCCTAATTTATACAGAAAATGAAAAGCTACCATTTTAAACTAACTTAATGTCTGCCAAATATGCACAGTAGAGAATGCACCTGCAATGCAGGAGATGCAGGAGACACAGGTTAAATCCGTGGGTTGGGAAGATCCCCTGGAGAAGGAAACGGCAACCCACTCCAACCCACTCCAACCCACTCCAGTATTCCTGGAAAATCCCATGGACAGAGGAACCTGGGGGACTACAGTTGATCAAGTTTCAGAGTCAGACATGACTGAAGTAACAACACACATACACACACGTGTGTGTATGTGTGTGTGTGTGTGTGTGTGTGTAAGTTTCCTGCTGTATTCTCTGAATTAGATGTTTTAAAAAATTCAAACTGCATAAAAGAAAGAACTTGATTATTTCTGGTAGTTGTTATAGTAAAGACTACCCTGATTCAGCAGGTATTTTTTTGCAGTTTACCTTAGAAGTCACTTGCCCGCAAACCTATACATACATATATACAGACTGAGCGCACACGTGTGTGTGTAGATATCTATCCATCCATTCAGTTGCTACAGCCAGAGAGATGAGGTCACATGATAGAATATATGCTTCCTATGTGGTTGTATGAGGAGATTAGGCAGCTGAGTTGTGGAAGTGGATAAGAATATTCCAATGCCATTTTCCACAGTAACTGTGTAATATTGAGCAACTGACCTACTCACTACAAGTTTCAGGTTTTGTAAATTGAGGTTGTAGCCACTACCTCACAGGTTTGTCATGAGGATATTCTTAATTAATGTAAAGTGACTTATAGATGTATGACAGAGTTGGTCCTCTGTTATACATTTCTCTATTATAGAGGTTATCTTAAATATTGTTATCCATGTGCATTTAGACTCCCTACAGCTCAGTTCTAGGCCAAACATTCTCTCCCAGAAAGCACAGGGAGCGGTGAGAGGCACAAGGAGCAATCAGAGAAATCTAGTTAGTAGAATAATTACCAAGACTAAAGGATTTTAATAATAACTGAGATGTGTGTGTGTGAAGAGGGGGTGATCAAAACTGTCAAATTGCTGCATGATCAATTAGCATAACTCATCCAAATAAATATTTCTCCATAATCATGAATGATTGTCGTATCCAATGAGAAAAGTGAGAGAGAGAGCTTGAAGGGTTCACATTTACATGATGTGTATTCTTCTTCCCCAAGCAGGCCTAACCCATTATGTTAGTTACATCTCTATTTAGCAATTCATATCAATGAAGTGGTCATTTTAATTTCTTGCATTCCCTCCTTAATATAATATGTGAATATGTTTAACTACATTTTAGAAATTAAGACTTTAATAATCAAGTATCCTGAGACTCTTTGTAAACACTAATCTCAAATTTCATAAATCCTGTTTTTGGAATTTGACTGCCCTAATTTAATTTTGGCATTCTGCTTGACTGGTTTTCCCCAAGTCTTTGATGGGAAACAAGGCCAACTTCTAATTTGGACAAGCTAATACTCTTTGGATTTGGATAATATCCCTCCCAAAATTTGTATTACAAATTTTAAATATATATAAAATATCTAATTATCATAGAGAATAAGTTTGCTTGCTAATTGTTATTTTTTTTCCTGAGTGTGGTAAGATAAAAAGCAGGAGAATTGGTGCTTCAAATTACTAATTGCTACCATAAATATTTTTAAGGATAATTTTCAGATTTTTCCCTTGATATGGATTTATTATATCCTAATTAATTTCTCCAGCATCAAGAAAATATTACATACTTGTTTATAAACTGACTGAAGCATGAGGAAAATATTATGAGAAACCTTTATTCTATATCTTATACTAAATACAGTAATATTTCTTTATTAGGAATAAAGATAAATTTCCTTCCTTTTTTGTTTTCCATGTTATAATATTTATCTTTACTGACTAGAATGAAATGATTTTATACTCACTTTGTATCTGAAACATTTAATGTAAGGAATTTGAAAATAAGCACACAATTTACTTGATTTAAAAATGTATGAAGTACATTTTTACTGTAATTTGCAAGTTTGGCATTTGTTGAGATTTGGTTTGTGAACCAACATATGGTCACAAGTATTGGCAAGTGTTTTGTTCTATTGTTGGCGGGTACTTTAAATCTTTTTCTTAACATTCATCGTATTGTTATTTCTTTATAGAGTACATATTAATTTAGATGTACCCATGTATTTACTTTTCCCATTTCTCTTAGCACATGGTGTCCTGGCTTGCCCTTTTTGCTGCTCTCTTTTGTGTTGACAGCACTGTATTAAAAAATTAAAAAGAGAACTAGGAGTTCAAGAGGAGATGATTCAAGGGGGTGCTGTTAATAATGGAACTTTTCCTTGTCAGACTCCAGAATCTAAATTTTGTTCCATCAATTCAGGGAGGATATTAAAACTTTGTTTAGCTTCTAAGAGATTCTTGTACAGCTTTCCTTTCACTATGGCAACAGATAAGTGTTTCTGGTTGAAAGTCACCCCTAAAGCTAAGCTTATCTCTCTGGACTTTTCTTCTTCCCTGAAACTCAGAGTCATAAATCCTCACAGCCTTAGTTGCTCTCCAAAGCCTCCAAACTAAGTCTTCAAGAGAATACTTCAGAGTATTTTGTCCCATTTGTCTAGTTGTTAAATAAGAGAAGATTGGTTTGAACCACCTACTGAATCATTACCACAAGTAGAAACATAGTATATAAATTCTAAGTATGAACCAATTAACATTGTGTTGGAATGCTTTTTTTAAAAAAAATTAGGCTACACATCATCTGTGGATATATAATACTTTTGGTAGAGTAATTTGGATTTACCATTAATTTTAGTCTTATCTTTATTTTTTGATGAAAGTTTTAACTATTTTTCACATCAAATTAGGTAGTATTGGTTAGAATTTTATTACAATGATATCATTCAATTATTTTATAACAGAGTTTTATGGTCAAAATAGCATAGCAAAAATTTACCATTTGTCACCTTAATGAAATTTTAACCAATTTTGTAAAAATTTCTTCTTGAATTAGAATTTGTTACCCTGCCTTTAATTTTAACAATTCTAGTATCTTCAGTATTTGTAATACTGTATTTTCACACCTTAGCACAGTGCTCAGTTTAGGATGAATAAGGGGTTTGCTTTTCTTTTAGAAAGAGTGGTAGAAAGACTGAAGCAGGGCAAATGAGAAAGTGCAAGTAGTACTGTAAGCTTTTAGCAAGGTCTATTTAGGAAAGAATAAATACTAAAACTGAGGATCTGGAACTGAATTCCTGAAAAGTATCCATGTCTGATATTCCATGGAAAATGGTCATGCACTCCCCTGAGTAATGGTCAACTGATTTTGAAAAAAGCTGACATAGCTCAGCGTCCTGGACATGATAAGCTCCGATCCATGCTAGGCACTTTGCGCCTAAAGATATAATAAATGGTCTTGTTAGGGCTAAATCTCCTTTGAAGCAGACAGAATTTCTAAGGCTTTCTTTTTTCATTCACTCTCTATTTTAAGCCACACAATTTATAAAGATATTCATATGATATCCCATTAGATACAAGATTACTATTATGGTTTTTGTGGCTTGCATTCAAATCATACTGTTTTTTTTAAATTGGAGGATAATCACTTTACAGTGTTGTATTGGTTTCTGCCAGCCAATGTGAGTCAGCCATAAGTGTATATATCCCCTCCCTCTTGAGTCTCCCTCCTACCCTGACCCCATCCCAACCCTCTAGGTTGCCCCAGAACACCAGGTAGAGATCCCTGTGTTATACAGCAAATTCCCACCTGCTATCTATTTTACATACGGTAACATATTTGTGTCAGTGCTATTCTCTCAATTTGTCCCCACCCGCCATTTGTCCGCAAGTCTGTTCTCTTATGTCTGTGTCTCCACTGTTGTTGTTATTCAATCACCCAGTCGTGTCTGATGCTTTGCGACCCCATGAACTACATCATGCCAGGCCTCCCCGTCACATTTTAGTCACGTTTTGTCAGAACTCTCTGCTATGACCCGTCCGTCTTAGGTGGCCCTGCGCTGCATGGCTCATAGCTTCAGTGAGGTACACAAGCCCCTTCGCAATGACAAGCATTGACCCTTGAAGGGGGGTCTTCATTGCTGCCCTGCACATAGGTTTATCAATAACATTTTTCTAGATTTCATATATACGTGTTAAGATACGATATATGTTTTTCTCTTTCTGACTTACTTCGCCCTGTATTAAAGGCTCTAGGTTCATCCATCTCACTAGAACTGACTCAAATTTGGTCCTTTTTATGACTGAGTAATATGTGCCACAACTTCTTTATCCATTCATATGTTGATGAACACTGGGTTGCTTCCATATCCTAGCTATTGTAAATAGTGCTGCAATGAACAGTGGGGTACATGTGTCATTTTGAATTATGGTTTTTCTGTATATTTAAGTATGTTTTTAAAAAGGTGTACCTTGAGCTTTAAAGATGGTAGAAAGAGGAAATACACACACACATATATATTAGACTGGAAGTTTTTGCCAATGAAATAATGCAAGAAAGAGAAACTAAAAGTCATAAAGATAAGAAAGGAAGGAACAAAAATATCCCTATTGCAGATAACATGATTGTTCAAGTAGGAGACACCAAGAAATCTATTTAAAAACTCCTAGAACTTATAAGCAAGTTCAGAGACTTTGCAAAATATAAGTTCAAAAATCTGCTATATTTCTATTTACTATCAATGAGCACATTGATTTCAAAACTTAAAATGTAACATTTTCATTGTCATTTTTGTTAGGTATAAGTCTAACAAAAATTTGTAAGATTTTTATGCTGAAAATGATAAAACACTGATGAAAAAAATCATCAACATACACACCATGCTCATGGATTGCAAGACTGAACATAGTACAAAATGTCAGCTCTCCTCAATTGATTTGCAAGTGTGATATAAAAAGAAAGAAGTACCTAGTCTCTGTCCCTAGTTCCTGGTACAGAGCTTTTAAATCCCTGGAATCTCCTAAGTGGTAGGGGTTTGAGGAGCATCTTCTGTTATTCATAGTAAGCCCCCTTTCAACCACACCTGCCTTTCTGTTAATGAGGTGACTTTTGGAGGATGGGGCCTGGTTGTCTGAGAAGCCAATCATGTAATTAGAGGGTTGGAAATTTTATCCCTATACTTTAGACCTTGGAAGAGTGGTGGACTAGAAAGTAAGTTTAATCACCAGTGGTCAAAGATTTACTCAATCTTGCCTATGGAATGGAATTTTCATTAAAATCTTTAAAAAAGAGGGGGGGGATGGTGTTTAAGAGGACTTCTGGTTTGGTGACCTTATGGATGGGCTGGGAGGGTGGTGCATTTAGAGAGTACATAGACACTCTGCTTACTTTTCCACATATTTGCTCTATTCATCTTTTTAATGTGGCTGATTCTGAATAATATCCTTCATAATAAACCATTAATAATAGTAAATAAAGTGCTTTCCTAAGTTCTGTGAGTCCTAGCAACTTATCAAAACTAAGAAGAGGATCATGGAAACATCTGATTTATAGTCAGAAGTACCAGAAGCCTGAACTTGTAATTGGCATCTGAAGTGGGATTCAGGCTTGTGAGACTGAACTCTTAACCTGTGGTATTTGTACTAATTCTGTGCAAATGTGTGAAAAATAACTAAAAATGGATCACAGACTTACATATGAAATGCAGAGTTAAAACTTATAGGAAAAATGTGGGGAAAATATTCAGAACTAGGACTTAGGCAAGTACTTAGACATGCTCAATAGGAGGAAAACTTGATAAATTAAATTTAAATTGTAGGACACCAGTCAATTTCCATCAAGAAGACAATTGCTTTGTACAGAAAATCACATTTCTGGTGTCAGAAGTAGGATGACTATTAAATAGACATAGGCTTGACAATTTTCCTACCAAAATCACCAACACATTTTTGTAGACCCAGACAAGATTACTCTATATTTACATAGACTAAGTCACAAGGAGTCAGACGTGACTGAACAACTGAACTGAACTGAACTGAAAGAATCTTCAATAACTAAGACCATTTTTAAAAAAGGATAAAAATAATTGGGGAGCAAAGACTATAATATTGATATAGATGCTGTTTTTAGTATTGGACAGAAAAACACATAGGTCAATGAAACAACAAAGAACCCAGAAAAGGCCCAAAAAATTATGCCCAAGTGATTTGTGACAAAGGGAATTCAGTGGGCATAAGATAGCCTTCTCAACAAATGGTGCTGGAAAAAACTTGGACATCTATAGGTAAAATGAGGAAACTCATCCTGGTCTAATGTGTGAGAAGTTAACTAAAAATGGATCACAGGCTTACACATCAAATGCAAAGTTAAAACTTATAGGATAAACGTGGGGAAAATATTCAGAACTAGGGCTTAGGCAAAGAGCACTTAGAGCACTTAGCACATAGGAGGAAGACTTGATAAATTAGACTACATTAATATTAAACTTTTCTCTGCAAAGCACTCTGTTAAGAGAAAGAAAAGACAAGCTACCAACTGGGTGGTATGTGACAAAGCACCAGTATCTAGATTCTATAAAAACTCTCAAACTTTATATATATGAAATTTAGAAATATGGAACTGATGAACTTATTTGTAGGGCAGGAATAGAGATGCAGACATAGAGAGCAGACTTGTGGACACAGCAGGGGAAGGAGAGGTTGGGAAAAATTGAGAGAGTAGATTTGAAATATATACGTTACCGGGTATAAAATAGATAGCTAAAGGCAAGTTGCTTTGTACATGGAGCTCAGCCTGGTGCTCTGTGATGATCCAGACAGTTTAGTTAAGGGGGTGCGGGGAGCTGGTGTGAAGCTCAAGAAGGAGGGGGGCATATGTATGCTTATGGCTGATTCACATTGTTGTATGGCAGAAAACAACTCAATATTGTAAAGCAATTATCCTCCAATTAAAAAAAAATTAAATACCTTAAAAAATACCCAAAATAGACAGAACACATGAAGAAACTTTTTACTAAGGAATATATATGGATAGGTTATGTATTAACTCCTATAGCTCCCATGACAACAACAACAAAATTTCCTCAGATTTCTGGAGGCTAGAAGTCTAAGATCAAGGTGCTGTCAGGGTTGGTTTCTGGTGAGGACTATCTTGCTGATTTGTAGATAACGACCTGAGCCTTGTGTCTTCATAAGGCTTTTTCTCTGCGCTTACAGAGAGAGAGAGAAAAACTCTCTTATGCTCCTTCTACTTATGTAAGAGCTACAGTTTTATCAGATAAAAGCCCTATTCCTATGACTTTAGATTTGGGGGTAGGGCTTCAATATATAAATTTGGTAGATGGATATAATTCAGTCCATCAGTTCAGTTCAGTTCAGTCGCTCAGTCGTGTCCGACTCTTTGCGACCCCATGAATCACAGCACGCCTGGCTTCCCTGTCCATCGCCAACACCGGAGTTCACCCAGACTCACGTCCATCAAGTCAGTGATGTCATCCAGCCATGTCATCCTCTGTCGTCCCCTTCTCCTCTTGACCCCAGTCCCTCCCAGCATCAGAGTCTTTTCCAATGAGTCAACTCTTTGCATGACATGGCCCAAGTACTGGAGTTTCAGCTTTAGCATCATTTCTTCCAAAGAAATCCCAGGGCTGATCTCCTTCAGAATGGACTGGTTGGATCTCCTTGCAGTCCAAGAGACTCTCAAGAGTCTTCTTCAACACCACAGTTCAAAAGCATCAATTCTTCAGCGCTCAGCTTTCTTCACAGTCCAACTCTCACAACCATACATGACCACGGGAAAAACCATAAGCTTGACTAGATGGACCTTTGTTGGCAAAGTAATGTCTCTGCTTTTGAATATGCTATCTAGGTTGGTCATAACTTTCCTTCCAAGGAGTAAGCGTCTTTTAATTTCATGGCTGTAGTCACCATCTGCAGTGATTTTGGGGCCCAGAAAAATAAAGTCTGACACTGTTTCCACTGTTTCCCCATCTATTTCCCATGAAGTGATGGGACCAGATGCCATTATCTTTGTTTTCTGAATGTTGAGTTTTAAGCCAACTTTTTCACTCTCCATTTTCACTTTCATCAAGAGGATTTTTAGTCCTCTTCACTTTCTGCCATAAGGGTGGTGTCATCTGCATATCTGAGATTATTGATATTTCTCCCAACAATCTTGATTCCGACTTGTGCTTCTTCCAGTCCAGCGTTTCTCATGATGTACTCTGCATATAAGTTAAATAAGCACGGTGACAATATACAGCCTTGACATACTCCTTTTCCTATTTGGAACCAGTCTGTTGTTCCACGTCCAGTTCTAACTGTTGCTTCCTGACCTGCATACAGATTTCTCAAGAGGCAGATCAGGTGGTCTGGTATTCCCATTTCTTGAAGAATTTTCCATAGTTTATTGTGATCCACACAGTCAAAGGCTTTGGCATAGTCAATAAAGCAGAAATAGATGTTTTTCTGGAACTCTCTTGCTTCTTTCATGATCCAGTGGATGTTGGCAATTTGATCTCTGGTTCCTCTGCCTTTTCTAAAACCAGTTTGAACATCTGGAAGTTCACGGTTCACATATTGCTGAAGCCTGGCTTGGAGAATTTTGAGCATTACTTTACTAGCGTGTGAGATGAGTGCAAGTGTGCGGTAGTTTGAGCATTCTTTGGCATTGCCTTTCTTAGGGATTGGAATGAAAACTGACCTTTTCCAGTCCTGTGGCCACTGCTGAGTTTTCCAAATTGGCTGGCATATTGAGTGAAGCACTTTCACAGCATCATATTTCAGGATTTGAAATAGCTCAACTGGAATTCCATCACCTCCACTAGCTTTGTTCATAGTGATGCTTTCTAAGGCCCACTTCACTTCACATTCCAGGATGTCTGGCTCTAGGTCAGTGATCACATCATCATGATTATCTTGGTTGTGAAGATCTTTTTTGTACAGTTCTTCTGTGTATTCTTGCCATCTCTTCTGAATATCTTCTGCTTCTGTTAGGTCCATACCATTTCTGTCCTTTATCGAGCCCATCTTTGCATGAAATGTTCCCTCGGTATCTCTAATTTTCTTGAAGAGATCTCTAGTCTTTCCCATTCTGTTGTTTTTCTCTATTTCTTTGCATTGATCACTGAGGAAGGCTTTCTTATCTCTTCTTGCTGTTCTTTGGGACTCTGCATTCAGATGCTTGTATCTTTCCTTTTCTCCTTTGCTTTTCGCTTCTCTTCTTTTCATAGCTATTTGTAAGGCCTCCCCAGACAGCCATTTTGCTTTTTTGCATTTCTTTTCCAAGGGGATGGTCTTGATCCCTGTCTCCTGTACAATGTCAGGAACCTCATTCCATAGTTCATCAGGCACTCTATCTATCAGATCTAGGCCCTTAAATCTATTTCTCACTTCCACTGTACAATCATAAGGGATTTGATTTAGGTCATACCTGAATGGTCTAGTGGTTTTCCCTACTTTTTTCAACTTCAGTCTGAATTTGGCAATAAGGAGTTCATGATCTGAGCCACAGTCAGCTCCTGGTCTTGTTTTTGCTGACTGTATAGAGCTTCTCCATCTTTGGCTGCAAAAAATATAATCAGTCTGATTTCGGTGTTGACCATCTGGTGATGTCCATGTATAGAGTCTTTTCTTGTGTTGTGGGAAGAGGGTGTTTGCTATGACCAGTGCATTTTCTTGGCAAAACTCTATTAGTCTTTGCCCTGCTTCATTCTGTATTCCAAGGCCCGTAACAGCATATTAAAACCATGCGTGGGGTCACGAAGAGTCGGACATGACCGAGCGACTTGACTTTCACTTTTCACTTTCACGCATTGGGGCAGGAAATGGGAACCCACTCCAGTGTTCTTGCCTGGAGAATCCCAGGGATGCAGGAGCCTGGTTGGCTGCCGTCTATAGGGTTGCACAGAGTCGGACACAACTGAAACGACTTAGCAGCAGCAGCAGCAAGGTGGTCAGCATTACTAGCCAATAGAGCTTTTAACTTTTAGTGAGATAGGAATAGAAATAATTGTATTATATTTAATGTAGACAATTAAGGGTCTCTTTTGTTTAATAAAAAAATCCAAGACTATATTATGCATCAAGGCAATATAGTTGCAAGAAGGCTTCAAGATTACCACTTTTTTTAAACTTGTAAATTTCTTTGGGGCAATATCTCTCTTGCCTTTCTTACAGTATTACTTGTTTGAAGGTAAATCTAGCAGTTAATTTATATGCATAATTAATTTGTATCCATTGCTACTTTGCTTGTCACTGTAGAGATATACTATAGATGGTTAATGGGAATTAATGCACAGTTTTGTTTTTTCTTTATGAAATTCTGGAATTCACTACTGGGATTTTTGTGCTTTGGGTTCTTTGCATGGTTATAATCATTTTACCAAAAATGTAAGAGTGAGATAGCAGCATCAGAGTCTATTTTAAAGATGTATAAACACTGAATGTTTTCACATACTTTTCATATTGATACATTACAGAACAAGAATAAATGAAGTGTTTTGAAATTCAAGTCCTTTATTCTAGTGATTAAGATAAATAATATTGTAAAAAATTAACTAGTCTCTATTTCACCTAAGCTCTTTACCAATTCTCTCTTAAGTTCTTGGAATATATACATAAATCATAATTTGATATAACATTAGGGCAAGGATGGTAGGGTGAGCAGATACAGTTTAATCACAGTTTGGGACAAATGCTGGGAACTAGGTGAATTTATTGTGATTTTTCTATCCCAGTTTTTTCTTATATATTTTGTGTTCCACTGCTTTTTCCAGGTAATTACCTCTGTACTCTACTGCACAGTTACTATGGGTTAGCCCTGTATTTGTTGATTTTACCTACCTTGCTTTGCATGCCTATAAAGAAGGCACTGTGACCACTGAAGCATTAATGGCCCACAGGTAATGATTCTTTTGCGTTACCCAGTGAGAAAACACCACTCTCTACCCGTAAACAAGGTGCCTATCTGGACTCAGCAGCACTTGGCAACTTAGGTAATCAAAGCAATAGCTTGCAGTTGTGCATATAAACCTAATTAATAAATGTACCAAGTTCATTTTTGGAAAACTATTACAGGTTCAAGGCTGATTAAATTTCATGTTGTTGTTGTTTTCCTACAGGCTTTAAGAAAGAATTAGTTGAATTTGAACTAAATGAGAAACACAATTACTTCTATTTAGTGTGGTCAAGCTCTAATTTGCAACTAGGATTTTAAGGAAACATGGCCCTAATTGGTGGGTCCATAATATATATTTATCCACCACAGAGTATGGTTGTAGACTGTTGAGACAACAGAATTTTTTAAATGAAAGGAAAATTATTACTTCCATGATTGCAATGAAAATATGTTGATTACTCTGTGTCTGCATAGTTTTTACACCAGAACACAAAAAAATTGAATTATTGGTGAGTACAACAAATGAGAAGACAGTATAAAAGTTAACTATATGTATGTATGTATATATGTGTATGAAAGTGAAAGTGAAGTCACTCAGTCATGTCCAACTCTTTGCGACCCCATGGACTGTAGCCTACCAGGCTCCACCCTCCATGGGATTTTATATAGGCAAAAATGAAAGATTAGTTTATTAAAACAGATGATATTAACTGAAAGTATTTGATGAAGCCAGATCAATTAATACTATTGAACTTATTTCTAAATATGAGGGAGAAAATATTAAAAATACATCTTTGCTACATATACATACAAACCATATATAGATGTGCTAAAAATAATTAAAAGTTTAAATGATAAATTAAATTTTAATCCAGAATATTCTAAGGGCTACTATTATTATGTGGAGCAGGAAATGGGAACCTACTCCAGTATTTTTGCCTGGAAAACCCCATGGACCAAGGAGCCTGGCAGGCTATAGTCCACGGGATTGCAAGAGGTCAGACACAACTTAGCAACCAAACCACCATCACGGCTATTATGACATTCATATATTTTAATATAAATATTTGTGGCAGTAAAGAGACTACTTTGAAGTTGACCCTAAGAGATGGTATATTCCATAGGTCTCAATGTCTTTAGGTACCTTGTCTCCAGTGGACATATCCAGACACATCTTGCAATCAGCTAGTACCTGTATCCATAGTGCCACATACAGCCAAGCACCTTCTATGTGGTCTGGCAAAAAAGCAGCAATGACTCTTGTTTCTATTTTTTTATAACAAACCTTAATTATTACTTATCTAAAATACTTTACATAAAATGAAAAGCTAAACTAACCCCACTTAATTTATATCTAATCCTGCAACCCATTTTTATTAGCTGAGATTATGGATACATACATTTGAAGACATATATAAACATTAAGCATTTTCCTGGGTTCATTAAAAGTCAGCAAAACAGTTTACATCTGCTAAGAAAATTAAATTATGACTTCACATTAAAAGGTGATATTTCCTTTGTTCCAGAGAGGCCATAAAATTCTATACTATAGTGACAATCAATCTAAACTTCAGACATGGAATTTTGCTGCTTCAGTTCTTTTCAGGCTGTGTCATTAGTTGAAATAACTCCCCAAGGCTTATTTACACTTTAAAGTTTTTTTTTCAGTGCTTAAAAAGAACATTTTCTATTAAAATTCCTTACCCTGAAAGCTAAAGTAATCAGTGTATCTAAATTTGTTTTGACTACATCCATTATTTAAAGCACTTTTACCCAGAATTCCTGACTGGCAGTGGGAACTCTGTGCATTGCAAGCTGATTCTGTCTTGGATTTAAAAGCTCCCGAGAAGGGCATGGAAACCCACTCCAGTATTCTTGTCTGGAGAATCTCATGGACAGAAGAACCTGGTGGACTAAGTCCATGGGGTCACAGAGAGTCAGACACGGCTGAAATGATAGCATGCATGTGGCATCGTTCTTATTGTGGTTACAGTTTTAGCTAAAGGATTCTGAAAGCTGTTAACAATATCCTTTGCCAGAATCTCTTCCTATATAGTGTGATCAAAACAATTATAGCCTAAGTTTAAATGGACAGGAGTAGTCTTAATGGGCAAATATAACATTAGGGCTTTCAATTATTTTCATTTTATTGACATTTTGATGTAATATTTGTCCTTCTTTTCACCTTGTTACTGACTCTTCTTCCTATTTCACTTATAAAAGAGATAACTCCATCTAGAGAATTGGATATAAAATTTTTAATATAAATTTATTTATTTTAATTGGGGATAATTACAATATTGCATTTTTAAATTTGAGTTTTATAATATGTTGATACATCATGCATAATTTATTATTTTATGAAATTTATTTTGAGAGTAGGATTTAGCAAAAACATGAAAGCATGGATTTGTCATACATAATTATTTTTCATAATGCTGCACTGGTAATCTTTAACAATTATATTAGCTTTTATTATATGTTAACCAGAGAAGCAAAATGGTTTTGAATATGAAATAAAACAATTAATCAAAATATATTAAAAAATACAATATCTAAGACTGGACAAAGAGCCAATTTCCTATAAATTGTTTTCCAAATATGAGCACATAGAGGGAAAACTAGGCCAGTAGAGATGTTCTAAGGTAATTAATGGCCCACATATGTAATTTTTCTACAAATAGGTTATAATTCAATGAAACTGTGGTATCTGAGCTTTTTTACAATCTGTTATAAAATTGTTACACTTTGTATGTTCATATACTCTGTCTTCCTCTTTTGTAAACTGCGTAGCATTCTTCAGCACTCTAAATATTGCAGGAAGTCATTGATATCATGATATTATTTCATTTTTATCCATAAAAAAGATATGGGACAATTTCAGATAAAACCTGTGATCATGTCAAGTTGTTCAATATTTAAGAAATATCTGAGCATTCCTGAGATCTCTTAATTAAATGACCTTCCAACTTGTCCCTAACTTTCTCTATTTAGATATCAAACCTATGATGTTAGAAAAAGTTTTAGACCATAATGTGACTTAATTTCTTACCTTTTTCTTAATCTTCTTCTATACTTATTAAGTAATTTTAGCACTAAACTTAATTTAGTCTTAAGAGTGCACATCACTTAATCATAACATATCAAACTCTTCAATTACATTTATCTATAAGACATATGAGCTTGATCTCACTGGTGAGCAGAGATCAAAACTCTGACATCTTACAACTACACTGATTTTTAGACTACTAGGGTGAGTTCTTTGTGTTATGAATTGAGGTTCATTGTATTTTACAGTTTAGTCAGATTGTCATAGGTAGGAACTGAGATTCATATACCAATTTCACTTTGAATAACTGAATATCAGATAATCCTAGTAATGGTATAGTATGTTGGTTAAATACTTTGCAAATTAACAACATCTTTTTAAAATTCAATGTCAAATATTCGTAAGGGAAACACAGTTTTTATCTGTTAACAGTGTGTGCATGCTAAGTCCCTTCAGTCATGTCCCACTCTTTGCAACGTTATGGACTGTAGCCCTCCCAGGCTTTTCTATTGATGGGATGCTCCAGTCAAGAATACTAGAGTGGGTTGCCATGCACTCCTCTAGAGGAACTTCCTGACCCAGAGATTGAACCTGTGTCTCCTGAGTTTCCTGCATTGCAGGCAGATTCTTTACCACTGAGCCCCTGGGGAAGCCTGTCTGACAATAAGATGTAAGGTAAAATGTGACAAATATACAGATAGGAACAAGTAGCAACTCTTGTTATAGGTGGAATTTTGTGTTCCCCCCAAAATTCATATGTTGAAACCTAAACCCCAACATGACAGCGTTAGGAGGAAAAGACTTTAACGGGTAATTGAGTCATAAAAACCCTGTGAATGGCTTAGTACTCTTATGAAAGAGACCTCAGAGAGCTCCCTCCCCTTTTCTGCCAAATGAGAACTCATGAAAAGATGGCCATCTATGAACCAGGAAGTAGGCTTCCACCAGACACCAAAGTGCCCGCACTTTGATCTTGGACTTCCTAGATACCAGAATTTGTTGTTTGAATCTATGGTATTTTTGTTGTGGCAGATGGAATAAACTAAGACAACTCCACTGTAGCTATTTTTAACAGGTACATGTTGAAGTGCCAGTTACTCTGGAGACTGGTCTTCAAGTAAAGACCAGTAAAACTGACAAAGTTGTCTATGAAATCACTGCTTAAATCCTTATTGTATTAGTATACTTTTCACAGTAATAAGATAATTCAGGACAAATAAAATGGGAGATACTCAGTTACTATGTTTGCCCAGACTTTTACTTGGTTGTGTTCTTTACAAGAAAAAAAAAAAAAAGTTTCTTGCTGACATGGTAATATCAATTTAACTGACATTAAAAAAAAGAAAGAAAGAAAAAAGGCATCTGTATTTATGAAACTTGTTATTTTGTCATTCACTGAGTTACTGTGAATGGTGTCACTTTTACAAATGATTTGTAGAAACTCTCATTGTCATTTCCTCTAAATAATGACCTTGGTTCAGTGTAGAGATGATGCTAAATTTTTTGTTTTCATCCAAAAGAATTAGTTTTTCAGATCTTAAAGTATTAATCAGTATCTTGTCAGGTGGGTAACTGGAATTTAGGACCGCATACTAGTGGCTACTTATAATTTCTTCATGTAGACTTGGATTGTGTCTTAAATCTTTGCTATTGCAATGGAAACATTTGATAATGGGATTATGACCTGGAAACCCTAAATGCTATATGTTATACTTGAATCTAGAATTAAACCATATTTTTACATAATTGTTCACACACAAACATTTCAACACTTAGAAATTTGAGAGGTATAGGAAGTATATTTATTTCGTCAAAATACATATTCTCCCTCCCTGGTACAATGGTTAACATTCTTATCCCAGCATCAAATAATTCAGATGGAGTCTCAAATAATTAAAGGGGCCCAATAATAATATTAATATATACATACATTGTTGATTTATTTTATTTAGTCATTTAGTTATTTAGTCATACTGTAAATAATTCCGGATCAAAAGAAAACAAAAAAAGGAAAATATGATTTGAGCCATAGCCCCAGCATTATTATTGTATCTCTAACCAAGAAAGAGAAAGCAAAGTCAGAAAATAAATAGATAAACTAAAGAACCTCATGTATAAAAATTATGCTTTAATAGTGTTGTATAATTGACATCCAGTGTAATTAGGGAAATGTGATATAATGTAATGTTTTTCCACTGTCACCTGTGAAGAATGACCTCAAAGCCACAAGCTCAGTAATTGCTCTAATTACCAGAGATTCTCTAGTTCAGGCAGGTTAAAATGAAAAACATAAATTCATCCCTCATGAAACCACACTGCTCTTAAGCACATTCAAATAGTCTGTGTATATTACTGCATTGCATATTGAAACAAAATTTCAACTAGGACATATTTTTATGATGGTTATGATTTTACTGGGCTTCCCTTGTGACTCAGCTTGTAAAGAATCCGGCTGCAGTGTGGGAGATCTGGTTCGATCCCTGGGTTGGGAAGATCCACTGGGGAAGGGAAAGGGTACTGACTCCCCTGAGAAATGTCTGGACTATGCTTAAACTTTAACCTCAGATTTAGGTTATTGCAAAAAAGTCTTTTCATCATATGCTGCTGCTGCTGCTGCTGCTAAGTCGCTTCAGTCGTGTCCGACTCTGTGCAACCCCATAGACGGAAGCCCACCAGGCTCCCCAGTCCCTGGGATTCTCCAGGCAAGAATACTGGAGTGGGTAGCCATTTCCTTCTCCAATGCATGAAAGTGAAAAGTGAAAGTGAAGTCGCTCAGTTGTGCCTGACTCTTAACAACCTCATGGACTGCAGCCTACTAGGGTTGGCTGGGATTTTCTAGGCAAGAGTACTAGAGTGGGTTGCCATTGTGTTCTCCATTTCATCATATATTCATAGCTGATTTTATATTGAAATATGTACATATATTAAAAGAGAGAATATATATGTATATCTTCAAGTTTACAAAATCTAATGAAATCATTTTAAAGAGAAAAAAATCTTGAAAGGTCATTAATCTTATCTCTTGCCTTCAAAAAGACCTATAAGTACAGCAATTGTTTCTGGTTTTGTTTGTTTTTTTTTTTTAAATAAAAGGAAACTTTTGGGGAAAATACTATTTTATAATGTTTTCTGAAAGCGTATTTCAACATTTAAGCATCTATGCTGTCAGAAAATTTCAAAATTAATGTAGCAATTTCACAGCATAGTGAAGTCTGCAGATCTAATCTCCTCCCTCCACCCTCTTAAAATACAGAAGGAATCATTTTACATGTCCTGGCACATCCTAAGTATCACTGTATCAGAAACAAGCCCAGGTGAAACTGCAGGGAATTGCTTTTAGATTCACTGCCTTCTGCCTACCGCAGGCACCTTGGTTCCTTAAGCTTCAGTCACGACCCTCAGGAGGTCAGCCTTCACCTTGGACTCCTTTGTAGACCTTCCCTGTCCACGCAGCCCCATGTTTGGGATATTTTCAATTTCCTCAAGGAAAGCTGACATTTTTTCTTTTATTTGCAGAACCCTGAGATCATCATTTTTTTTAATTTGATAAACTGTGACAATGTGTTAATTAGGGTTGAACCATTTGTATATTTTAATAGTAATATCCTAGAAATAATTATTTCACCTTGATTCGGAGAAGTGCCTCTAGCGATGGGAATTTCATTCTAGATGTAAACAGAGCAGGGCCCCATGGTAACCCCACGGAACTCTCACTTTTCTGTCATCTCTGTGTTATTTGAACTCTGTGTTTTTAGCTCAGAGTTGGAGACAGTAGGCTTGAGGATTGGAGGGGGATCTGACATTACCCAAAGCACTTCTAACTCTGTGGGGAAGATGCTTACCTTGAATTGGGAACTCCAGCAGTGACTTTTTTTCTTGAGCTACAGTTACAATATAAAAGAAACTCAAATCTGAAACATAATCTCACTTTTCAATCACTTAATAGTCTCCTTTGTCTCTCAAGAGGATGCATAGCCGTGCTATTGGCAGACTTTGATTCCAAACAGCAAATGATGGTAGAACAAAGGAAGACATGCTTCTGGGCAAAGACTGCTTTTAATTCTGTCCCAGATTATCACACAATTAGAAGTTAGTCAATGTTGTTTTTCTAAGAGTTAAAAATAACAGATTTGTGAATGTAGTGAAAATGGTCATGGGGGAGTTTGGATGTTCATTAAGGTCTCCAATACACACGATTTTAGATTTTATTGAGAACATAGCATGAAACGTACATGCCAGGCAGATCTCTCAGAAAAGACTAATATTTTACATAATAGCAATGCCAGCTACACAGTATGCTTGTGTTGAAGAAGAGAAGAATCAGGGAAGGGAGTGGGGTTAAGTTCAAAAGGAGAAAGCAGAATCGTAATTAGCATAGCAGAGGTAACATCACAGGATCATGGACACTTTACAAAAACACAGAGTTTCTGGAAACCTAACTGGCAGACATGGGAGTGGGTTCCTCACTGTAGGCTAGAAGAGCAGCAGAGACTGCTTAATGCTTGTCTGTTCTGTAGCTCTATGACCTTCCCCCCCATGATTTCAAATACTTGTGTTACTTGAACATTTCCAATTTTCACATTTATATTCCACTAAGTCAAAAGAAGGCAATGGCACCCCACTCTAGTACTCTTGCCTGGAAAATCCCATGGATGGAGGAGCCTGGTAGGCTGTAGTCCATGGGGTTTCGAAGAGTCAGACACGACTGAGTGACTTCACTTTCACTTTTCACTTTCATGCATTGGAGAAGGAAATGGTAACCCACTCCAGTGTTCTTGCCTGGAGAATCCCAGGGATGGGGGAGCTTGGTGGGCTGCCGTTTCTGGGGTCACACAGAGTTGGTCAAGACTGAAGTGAGTTAGCAAAGTCAAAAGAAAAGAAAGCATTGGCATTCTAATTTTCCCAGCAAAAGACTGAAAGAGCCTTGAGTTATCCCCTATACAGTCCCAAACCAATCTCCAGAGCCAAGAGACATTGCTAGTCCCACTTTGTAGTAATTGTTCAGTCACCAAGTCATGTCTGACTCTTTGTGACCCCATGGACTGCAGCCACTAGACTTCCCTGTCTCACCATCTCTCAGAGTTTGCCCAAGTTCATGTCCCTTCAATCGGTGATGCCATCCAACCATCTCATCCTCTGTTATCCTCCTCTCCTTCTGCCTAAAGTCCAACTTTACAAATGAGAAAGCTAGTTGTGAAGAAGTATTCGATAAATGATTTATATTTGTAAACAATTATGAGGCTTATTTTGCATGAGGAAGGGAAATGTTCCCTCAGGAATAGTATTCAGAAATGTTTCTCTGATATATTTAAAATCATCCACTTTTATGTAGATTTTCAATTTCAGCTTTAATATTCAGAAGATAACAATAACAAAAATGCATAATTTTGCTAACAAAATGTAAACTTCACATGTGCCATTCCTTTACATCTTTTTTCACTGCAGATTCAGGTTTTAAAAATGATTTGTTTTTTACTGAAGTAAATATACAATATTATGTAACTTAAAGATATATAATATACTGATTAACATATTTAAAGATTATACTCCATTTATAAGTATTATAAACTATTTACTATAATCCCCATGTTGTACAATGTATCTTTGAATCTTATCTTAAATACTTTGTATCTCTTATTTCTTTACCTCTACATTGCCCATCTCCCATTCCTTCTCCCCACTGGTAACCACTAATTTTTTTCTCTGTATCTTTGTTTTTCTCTATATCTTCTCTATATCTTTGTGAGTCAGCTTTGTTTTATTACATTCACTTGTTTTTTGTATGTTTAGATTCCAAATATCAGTGATATCATGCAGGATTTGTGTTTCTCTGTCTGAATAATTTCACTTAGTGTAATGCCCTCTAAGTCCATCCATGTGGCTGCAAATATAAAATTTCATTATTTTTATGGCTGAGTAGTACATATATACACTACATCTTCATCTATCTGTTGATGGATTCTTAGTTGTGTCTACGTTCTGGGCAATTGTAAACTTGAACACTAGGGTGCATATGGCCTTTCAGAACTAGAGTTTTTGTTTTTTATTCATATTTATTCACAGGAGTGAAATTGCTATGTAATATGGTAGTTCTGTTTTAGTTTTTGAGACACCTCCATACTCTTTTCCACAGTGGCTTCACCGATTTACATTCCCACCAACAGTGTACAAGGGTCCCCCTTTCTCCATAATTTCACTGGCATTGGTTATTTGTGTTCTTTTTGATAGCAGCCATTCTGGCAGGTGTGAGGTGATATCTCATTGTGGTTTTTATTTGCATTTCCCTTGTAATTAGCAATATTGAGTATCTTTTTATGTGCCTATTGGCCATCTGCACTTCCTATTTAGAAAAATGTCTATTTAGTTCTGCCCATCTTTTCATCAGTGTGTTTGTTTGTTTGATCCTGAGTTATATTAGCTGTTTATATATGCTGGATATTAACCTCTTATCAGTCATATCATTTGCAAATATTTTCTCCCATTCAGTAAGTTGTCTTTCCATTTTGTCAATGGTCTCATTTGCAGTGCAAAAGCTTTTAAATTTAATTAGGTTCCTTTGTTTATTTTTGCTTTCCTTTCCTTTGTTTTTAGGAGATGGATCCAAAAATATTGCTATGATTTATGTCAAAGAGTGTTCCATTTATGTTTTACTCTAGAAGTTTTATAGTATCTGGTGTTACATTTAGGTCTTTAATCAATTTTGAGTTTATTTTTGTATATGGTGTTATGTATTCCTCTATAATTTCTTTTTGTTTTTATTTTCCTCTTCTGACCAATAAATAAAACCATTTTTGGAAGATAAACAAAGTTATAAATATCAACTTTAAACTCACAATGAAGAAACTAAATATCAATATTAGACAATATTTTATTTGAACCATACATTGTTTTGCTTATGATGGCTTGTGTGAGGAATCATCAATTTAGTTCATTCTGTCAAAATACATTAAGAAATGGCATGATATTATGTGAGAATCATACTGTACAAATAATAAGGTATGAAAAAATGAGAGAATATTATATATTATTAAAAGAAAATTATAATTATAATACTGAGGCATAAATGTACAGTATCAATGTATGTTGAGAATCCCTGCCATCATTCAGTGTTCACATTAATAAGCAGTATACATATCCATGTCCTTTTGCTCTGATTTCCTAGAATTTACTTGTATTTCATATTTAACATATGACATGCATAATTGGAAGACATGCTGTGTGTTTAAAATTAGTGATGGTGAAAGTCATCTCTATATTTCTAAAATATATTAAATGAGACATACATACATACAACATAACATATTTGGGATCTGTTGAAAAATAAAGAAAGCAAGAGAATTCCAAAGAAAATGTATTCCTGCTTCATTGACTGCATTAAAATCTTCGTGTGGATCACAACAAACAGTGAAAAATCTTAAAGAGATGTGGCTACCAGACCACCTGACCTGTCTCCTGAGAAACCTGTAAGCAGGTCAAGAAGCAACAGTTAGAACCAGAAATGGAACCAATGGACTGGTTCAAAATTAAGAAAGGAGTACATCAAAGCTGTATATTGTCACATTGCTTATTTAACTTACATGCAGACTACATCATGTGAAAGGCTAGACTGGATGAATCACAATCTGGAATCAAGATTGCTGGGAGAAATATCAACAGCCTGATATAGAAATATCAACAGATGATATAGATGATACCACCCCAAAGGCAGAAAGTGAAGAGGAACTAAAAAGCCTCTTGATGAGGGTGAAAGAGGAGAGTGAAATGGCTGGCTTAAAACTCAACATTCAAAAAAAATGAAGATCTTGGCATCCAGTCCCATCACTTCATGTCAAATAGATGGGGAAAAAGTAGAAACAGTGATAGATCTTATTTTCCTGGGGTCCAAAATCACCGTGGATGGTGACTATAGCCATGAAATTAAGGGACACTTGCTCCTTGGAAGGAAAGCTATGAGAAACCTAGACAACATACTAAAAAGCAGAGACATCCCTTTCCCAATAAAGGTCCTCATAGTCAAAGCTGTGTTTTTTTCAGTAGTCATGTACGGATGTGAGAGTTGACCCATAAAGAAGGCTGAGCACCAAAGAACTGATGCTTTCAAATTGTGGTGCTGGAGAAAACTCTTGAGAATCCCTTGGACAGGAAGGAGATTGACTTTGAATATTCATTGGAAGGATTGATGCTTAAGCTGAAGCTCCAATCATTTGGCTACTTGATGCAAAGAACTGACTCATTGGGAAAGACCCTGATACTGTGAAAGGTTAAGGGCAGGAGAATGGAATGACAGAATGAGATGGTTGGATGGCATCATGGACACAATAGGCATGACTGTGAGCAAACTCTGGAAGATAGTGAAGGGCATGGAAGACTGGCATACTGTACTCTATGGGGGACATGACTTAGCGACTGAATAAGAATCTATCATTAAACTTTAAACGTAATGTTTCTCATGTATGTAAATTAAGATTTGCATTTAATTTCCTTTGTTCTCATTAAAAAATCAATGTCATATATATGTACTATTTTCAGATTTTCACAAACAGCAAGCATGCTTTATTAAAATTAATAATTACTAAAATTCTCTAATTCCCATGTGTCTGTTTTATTTCTTTTTTTTTTTTTTTCTTTAAAAAGTACATTACTGCCAGTTTTAGTGCTCCCATATTCTCTACCTGTAACACATTTGCTTGGTAAAAGTAATTTTGCCTCCTGCTCCCTATCTATATTCTGGTCAAAATCTTTATTTTACAAAAAATTTAAAACCCAGCTGAGTTGATGAATATTTCCATATTGTTTCATTTTTGAAACAAAGATTTTATTAAACCTACATGTACTGATTGAGCACCTATTATTCCAGGCATTCTTCTAGTTAATAGGGACAAAGTAATGACAGGTAAAATGCTGGCCCTCACAAAGCTTACATCTTAGAGAAACAAAATAGTCAATAAACATAGATTAAATTAAATGAATATTATCAATTAATCTACTGGTTAGTATCGAGGAGAAAACACATTATAACTCCAGAAAATAAAATGGAGATTTTACTGTGATGTGGGATAGGATGTGGAAGAAGCCATTTTATCCTAGGTGAGGAGGAAAAATACAAATATTTTCACTGAATTAATACCAACAAATTTGAACATTTTACAGAAATTCCAGCAGTTAGAGATTTCCAAATAATCTATGTAAAAGAAAAAGGAACAACCTTCATTTTCTGAGGAATTGTTGATGACTTAAAGAGGTCCATGAGTCAGAGAAATCCAAACTTTTGATTTTATAGACAGCAAAAATAAGAAGTGGGCAGGGGCACATGGAATCCTCCAGGAACAGACATGACTGCATTCCTTCAAGGTGCTCTAAAATGGCTTTTACTCTGTGTCTCGCCTCACTTGACTTACTTCAAAAGGAACAGCTACATAATTTTGTCTTTGCTGTTGTTTTTAATATGTCTCTCTGGTTGGCAGAATGTCTTGCATTGGTGAGAATCAGACAAAGCTAATTAAAAAATCCCTACTCCAACTCTGAAAATACTTACCAAAATAAAAGTAGAGATTTGCCTTAGCAGACCTATTCAAGCCTCAGTTCAGTTCAGTTCAGTTCAGTTGATCAGTCATGTCCGACACTTTGCAACGCTATGGAATGCAGCACACCAGGCTTCCCTGTCGATCACCAACTCCCAGAGTTTACTCCAACTCATGTCCATTGAGTCGGTGATGCCATCCAGCCATCTCATCCTCTGTCATCCTCTTCTCCTCCTGCCTTTCTTCGCATCAAGTGGCCAAAATATCGGAGTTTCAGTTTCAACATCAGTCCTTCCAATGAATATTCAGGACTGATTTCCTTTGATGGACTAGTTGGATCTCTTTGGAGTCCAAGGACTCAAGAGTTTCTCCAACATCACAGTTGAAAAGCATCAATTCTTTGGCGCTCAGCTTTCTTGCTGGTCCAACTCTCACATCCATATGTGACCACTGAAAAACCATAGCCTTGACTAGATGGACCTTTGTTGACAAAGTACTGTCTCTGCTTTTTAATATGCTGTCTAGGTTGGTCATAACTTTCCTTCCAAGGACTAAGCATCTTTTAATTTCATGGCTGCAATCACCATCTGCAGTGATTTTGGAGCCCCAAAAAATAAAGTCTGTCACTATTTCCACTGTTTCCCCATCTATTTGCCATGAAGTGATGGGACCGGATGCCATGATCTTAGTTTTCTGAACGTTGAGCTTTAAGTCAACTTTTTCATTCTCCCCTTTCACTTTCATCAAGAGGCTTTTTAGTTACTCTTCACTTTCTGCCATAAGGGAGGTGTCATCTGCATATCTGAGGTTACTGACATTTCTCTCGGCAATCTTGATTCCAGCTTGTGCTTCTTCCAGCCCAGCGTTTCTCATGACGTACACTCATATAAGTTAAATAAGCAGGGTGACAATATACAGTCTTGATGTACTCCTTTTCCTATTTGGAACCAGTCTGTTGTTCCATGTCCAGTTCTAACTGTTGCTTCCTGACCTGCATATAGATTTCTCAAGAAGCAAATCAGGTGGTCTGGTATTCCCGACTCTTTCAGAACTTTCCACAGTTTGTGGTGATCCATACAGTCAAAGCCTTTGGCATAGTCAATAAAGCATAAATAGGTGTTTTTCTGAAACTCTCTTTCTTTTTCAATGATCCAACTGCTGCTGCTAAGTTGCTTCAGTCGTGTCCGACTCTGTGCGACCCCATAGATGGCAGCCCACCAGGCTCCCCCATCCCTGGGATTCTCCAGGCAAGAACATTGGAGTGGGCTGCCATTTCCTTCTCCAGTGCATGCAAGTAAAAAGTGAAAGTGAAGTCGCTCAGTCGTGTCCAACCCTCAGCGACCACATGGACTGCAGCCTACCAGGCTCCTCCATCCATGGAATTTTCCAGGCAAGAGTACTGGAATCGGGTGCCATTGCCTTATCCAACAAATGTCGGCAATTTGATCTCTGGTTTCTCTGCCTTTTCTAAATCTAGCTTGAATATCTGGAAGTTCATGGTTCACATACTGCTGAAGCCTGGCTTGAAGAATTTTGAGCATTACTTTACTAGTGTGTAAGATGAATGCAATTGTGCGGTAGTTTGAGCATTCTTTGGCATTGCCTTTCTTTGGGATTGGAATGAAAACTGACCTTTTCCAGTCCTGTGGACACTGCTGAGTTCTCCAAATTTGCTGGCATATTGAGTGCAGCACTTTCACAGCATCATCTTTTAGAATTTGAAAGAGCTCAACTGCAATTCTATCACATCCACTAGCTTTGTTTGAGTGATGCTTCCTAAGGCCCACTTGACTTTGCATTCCAGGATGTCTGGCTCTAGGAGAGTGATCATACCTTCGTGATTATCTGGGTCATAAAGATCTTTTTTGTACAGTTCTTCTGTGTATTCTTGCCACCTCTTCTTAATATCTTCTGCTTCTGTTAGATCCATACCATTTCTGTCCTTTACTGAGCCCATCTTTGCATGAAATATTCCCTTGGTATCTCTAATTTTCTTGAAGAGATCTCTAGTCTTTCCCATTCTGTTGTTTTCCTCTATTTCTTTGCACTGATCCCTGAGGAAGGCTTTATTATCTCTCCTTGCTATTCTTTGGAATTCTGGATTCAAATGCTTATATCTTTCCTTTTCTCCTTTGCGTCTCTTTTTTTCTCACCTATTTGTGAGGACTCCTCAGACAGCCATTTTGCTTTTTTGCATTTCTTTTCCACAGGGATGGTCTTGATCCCTGTCTCCTTTACAATGTCACTAACATCCATCCAGAGTTAATCAGGCACTCTGTCAGATCTAATCCCTTGAACCTATTTCTCACTTCCACAGTATAATCATTAGGGATTTGATTTAGGTCATACCTGAATGGTCTAGTGGTTTTCCCTACTTTCTTCAATTTCAGTCTGAATTTGGCAATAAGGAGCTCATGATCTAAGCCACAGTTAGCTCCCTGTCTTGTTTTTGTTGACTGTATAGAGCTTCTCCATCTTTGGCTGCAAAGAATATAATCAATCTGATTTCTGTGTTGACCATCTGATGATGTCCATGTGTAGAGTCTTCTCTTGTGTTGTTGGAAGAGGGTGTTTGATATGACCAGTGTGTTCTCTTGGCAAAACTTTATTAGCCTTTGCCTTGCTACAATCTATACACCAAGGCCAAATTTGCCTGTTACTCCAGGTGTTTCTTGACTTCCTACTTTCACATTCCAGTCCCCTATAATGAAAAGGACATCTTTTTGGTGTGTTAATTCTAGAAGGTCTTGTTGGTCTTCAAAGAACCGTTCAATGTCAGCTTCTTCAGCATTACTGGGCAGGGTATAGACTTGGAATACCGTGATATTGAAAGGTTTGCCTTGGGAATGAACAGAGTTCATTCTGTCATTTTTGAGATTGCATCCAAGTACTGCATTTCAGACTCTTTTGTTGACTGTGATGACTACTCCATTTCTTCTAAGGGATTCTTGCCCACAGTAGTAGATATAATGGTCATCTGAGTTAAATTCGCCCATTCTAGTCCATTTTAATTTGCTGATTCCTACAATGTCAACATTCACTCTTACCATCTCCTGTTTGACCACTTCCAATTTGCCTTGATTCCTCAACCTAATATTCCTGGTTGCTATGCAATATTGCTCTTTACAGCATCGGACCTTGCTTCTATCACCAGTCACATCCACAACTGGGTATTGTTTTTGCTTTGGCTCCATCCCTTCATTCTTTCTGGTGTTATTTCTCCACTGATCTCCAGTAGCATATTGGGCACCTACCAGCCTGAGAAGTACATCTTTCAGTGTCCTATCTTTTTGCCTTTTCATACTGTTCATGGGGTTCTCAGTGCAAGAATACTGAAGTGGTTTGCCATTCCCTTCTCCAGTGGACCACATCTTGTCAGACCTCTCCACCATGACCCATTCATGTTGATGGCTCTACACAGTATGGCTCATAGTTTCATTGAGTTAGACAAGGCTGTGGTCCATGTGATCGGATTGGTTAGTTTTCTACAACTGTGGTTTTCAGTCTGTCTGCCCTCTGATGGAGAAGGATAAGAGGCTTATGGAAGCTTCCTGATGGGAGAGACTGACTGAGGTGGAAACTGGGTCTTGTTCTTTGGGGCAGGGCCATGCTCAGTAAATCTTTAATACAATTTTCTGTTGATGGCTCGAGCTGTGTTCCCTCTCTGCTATTTACCTGGGGCCAAACTATGGTGGAGGTAATGAAGATAATGGAAGTCTCCTTCAAAAGATCCCATGGATGTACTGCTACTGTCACTGCCCCCAACCCTGCAGCAGGCCACTGCTGACCCATGCCTCTGCCGGAGACTCCTGGACACTCCTGGGCAAGTCTTGGTCATTCTCTTTGTGGGGTCACTGCTCCTCTCTCTTGGGTCCAGGTGCACACAAGCTTCTATTTGTGCCCTCCAAGAGTCTATTTCCCAGTCCTGTGTAAGTTCTGGCAGATCTATGGTGGGGTTAATGGCTACCTCCTCCAATAGGGCTTATGCCATACCCAAGTCTGCTTCACCCAGAGCCCCTGTCCCTGTGGCAGTCCACTGCTGACCTGTACCTCAACAGGAGATGCTCAAACACAGTTGTGTCTCAGTCTCTGTGGGGTCACTGGGTCCTGGTGTGCACGAGGTTTGTTTGAGCCCTCTGGCAGCTGTGCAGTGCTGGAACAGCCATTAGGAGATACTCCACATCCAAGGTCAGGAGCAGTGGCTGGCTTCACTGGAACGGCCACAAGGAGATATCTCCCATGTTGAAGGAGAGAACCCCCAGGAAGACGGTAAGAGCAGCAGCTGCATGGCACTGGAACAGCTGTGAGGAGATACCCCATGCCCAAGGGCAAAGGGGAATCCCCAACAAGATGGTAGGAGAGGCAAATTCCATTCATGCCTACTTTTCACAAAATTATTGATAGTGTTCTTTTCACTATCAAATATTACTCATTTAAGGGCTTCCCAGGTGGCCCCAGTAGTAAAACACCTGCCTCCCAATGCAGGAGACATAAGAGGTGTGGGTTTGATCCCTTGGTCAGGAAGATCCCCTGGAGGAAGGCTAGGTAACCCTCTCTGGTACTCTTACCTGGAGAATCCCATGGACAGGGGAGCCTGGAGGGCTATGGTCCATTGGATCACACACATGCACACAACAATAAATTCAGTGGTCACCCCAGCTATAGCAGTTTTCTTCATTATTTTGTTGGTATTATTGATACATCATGAATACCCTTCATTTGAATTTATGAAGTTAAGAAAATTAAAAATTTTAAAATAAAGAACAATTAGAAAGAAACATACAAATATTTGCAGTATTAGACTCTTCAAGAATGCAATGATATAAAATTATGATTTCACTGTTTAAAAGTTCCCTAAAGTAACTTTTGTTTTATTTTTATTTATTTATTTATTTATTTTTAAACTTTACAAAATTGTATTAGTTTTGCCAAATATCAAAATGAATCCGCCACAGGTTTTTGTTTTAAATTCGAAGACTATTTTTAGTTATCAGAGCACTTAACATAGTTTTGACAGGTGATTGCAGTCAATAAATCTTGAGTGAATAAATAAATATAGAAGAGGTCATTTCTTGAGGAATTTAAATTAACTTTAAGATATTAGCCTTTGTAAATTGTATATAAATGTATTAGTTTGCAGACTAAACATGTAAAAAATAAAAGAAATAATGACAGAAGACAAAATGCTACAGGGGCAAAGTTTTTCTTGTTCTGTATGATTTTCTTCATCCTAGATAAAGACAAAGAACTTACATTCTGTGAAATAAGCAGTTGTTCTTAGGTACAGTTTTAACTTATTGAATAGACTTTTAGTAGCCAAACTTCATATACACAAGCAAGTTGACTGAGAGATTTTAATGAAGATAATTATAATATTATGTATTATGGAGGGCAGTATAATTCAAACAAGACCACTTTTAGGAAATTAGTAAAAAAAAATCAGCAAAAAACTGGGAAACATATCAGGGAGGAAAAATAAAGTCAAGAAGATGAATGGAAGTACATTAAGAACTTGATATGGATTACACCGATGTCTTTGACTATTTCAACCATAGTATAATAATGAACTCAACTTAGTAATTAGGCTTTTATCCCTGAAGTATCATATCCAGAAAATAACTAAGGACTGATGACTCTTCTTTGTATTCCTTATAACTCTAATAATAACATTCTGGGAAATTATAAATATTTCTAGTTTACTGAGGCCAGTGACTAAGGGCACATTTGATTAAACAGCCTTTCCTGGAACATTGTATACTGTAGATTATCATAGAACTTCAAGCATAAAGCACACCTATTTTGTACCATGAATTTAAAGCAATACAAGATTTTTATGAGTATTATAATTGGATGAAAGTAAATACTTTATTTCAGTTTAATAATCAAAGTACTAAATAATGTGTTTACTAAATATCAAAGATGAACATATCCATTTAGACATAATATTTAATTAGAAATTAATGGAGTTAATTTCATTCTCAGCAGTTATTGTTAGTTCATTTATTTATTTATTAAAGAAAAATTCACAGCTAGTAATGGACAACATCTTACAGCATAGAATCTTATAATAAAAATAACATTACCTTGATCTAAGTATCAAGACTGGTTACTATTTTCTAGCAAAATTATGGGAATTTTTTCTTACAGTTTAATTTTCTTTGTCACATTGAATGTTAGGTAGCTCTTTATTCACTTTGTGACCCATTGTTATAAACTACAGATCACCTTGTATTATGTAACTTATATATCAAATATCCTAGACTTTTTCTTCTTTTCCTAAAATTGTTTTCTTTTGCTTTCTTCTTCTAACTACATTTCACATTGCTATAGTGTGTGCATAATTGTAAGTTACCTTTCATTATTTTAAAACAAGTCTTAAAGCAAAGTTTTTCCAGTAAATAAAAGATATTAAACATATGACTGTAGGAAGTAAAAAAAAAATTGTTAAAGTGTCTTTCTAAATCAGATTCTTCTTCCCCAAATTCTTCCCCAAATGCTTAAACTAAACCTGTTTTAAAGGGAACACACATTATGTGGTTGAGTCTTTTTAAACTATCAAAACATGTGAGCAGAGTGGCTCATCTGAAGAAATTGTGCTTTTACTATAGTACCAAATAGTGATGCTGTGTGTAATAGTGTTATCAACATATACCCATTCCTCCCTTCATCTTCTATGTCTGCATATTTTCTTACGAGGAAGACACTGCTGTCTTATGTTTGTCCATACTGTCAATAGAGACCAAATGGAGTTAAGTAAACTAAAGTGCAGAATTATAAGAAAAAACATGTGATTAAAAGAAATAGGTTAGTATTTTTAAAACTTTCCTTAAAAATGCATTTATTAATATAAAAATTAGTTTCCAAGTAGATAAACATTTCTTACAAGAAAGATTTCTCCCCACAATGTCTGGAATTTCAATATATTTCTTATAATATTGTGTATTCATTCATTAAACAAATATTTCATGAAGATCTATATTGTTAACCAATTTTAGGAATGACTGTTGTATGCCCACATACTGTCTCTATTTTTTCTGGGAGAGGCTGTGCAAGTAAACCCTTCATCATCCAGCTTCCTAAAAAGTGTGTGGCTGATGAATTAACTTTTTTTCATAGCAGGAAATGTGTACTGGTCTTAAGTCCTAAAGTTCACAGAACCAGGCTAAAGGGCTACCAGTAACCAGTGTGAACAAATATTGTCACTGTTCTAAGCTCATCCTTCTGAAGACTCCATTCCAGCAAGTCACTTTGGCTCCTCCCTAGATCACTGCAGACCATCTTGAAGCTGCAACCTGGCAAGGAGAAAGTCCATGCTAATCCTCTTGGACTTAACTGGGGTATGATGACAGGTGTCCATTCAGATTTATTGTTGTCCATAGTATTTTTATTGTTGTTTAGTCAAGGCTATGGTTTTTACATAGTTTTTCCAGTAGTTATGTATGGATGTGAGAGTTGGACTGTGAAGAAGGCTGAGCGCTGAAGAATTGATGCTTTTGAACTGTGGAGTTGGAGAAGACTCTTGAGAGTCCCTTGGACTGCAAGAAGATCCAACCAGTCCATCCTAAGGGACATCAGTCCTGGGTGTTCATTGGAAGGACTGATGTTGAAGCTGAAACTCCAATACTTGGCCACCTCATACGAAGAGTTGACTTATTGGAAAAGACCCTGATGCTGGGAGGTATTGCTGGCAGAAGGAGAAGGGAACAGCAGAGGATGAGATGGCTGGATGACATCACCAACTTGGTGGACATGAGTTTGGGTAAACTCCAGGAGTTGGTGATGGACAGAGAGGCCTGGCGTGCTGTGATTCATGGGGTTGCAAAGAGTCAGAGACGACAGAGCAACTAAACTGACTGACTGAGTTGCTAAATAGTGTCCTACTATTTGTGACCCCATGGAGTATCACCCACCAGGCTCCTCTGTCTCTGAGATTTTCGAGGCAAAAATACTGGAGTGGGCTGCCATTTCCCTCTCGAGGGGATCTTCTCAACCCAGGGATTGAACTCCCCCACCCACATCTTCTATACTGACAGGCAGATTCTTTGCTGAGCCACCAGGGAGGCCTAGTTTATAGTATGTGGGTGTGTGTGCTTAGTCACTCATTTATGTCTGATTCTTTGCAACCCCATGGACTGTAATCCTCAAATGACCATGCCAGGCTCTTTTGTCCATGGCGTTCTCCAGGCAAGAATACTGTAGTGGGTTGCCATGCCCTCCTCTAGGAGATTGTTAAAAAGTTGAAAGCAAACCCTGAAAATAAATATGTGCTTTCATACACATAAATATGTGTATTATTAAATAAAATAAAAATATTATTTTTTATTTATTATTATTAAATAAAAATCCTCAAATATTTTTAATCCATCAATAATAAATTGATTTAATAAATTATGCCATATGGTGTAGTGCAAAGCAGCAACTAAAAAGAATGAGAAGAGATATATCTATATGGGTCAATATGGATAAATCTCTACAATTTTTATTTCCTTGTCTTCCATATACTTACATTAAAATTTTTATTTTATATTGAAATATAGTTGATTTAAAATATTGTGTTAATTTCAGGTGTGCAGCAAAGTTGTGTGTGTATATATGTGTGTGTGTGTGTTCTTTTTCAGATTCTTTTACCATGTAGATTATTACAGATTATTGAGTAGAGTTACCTGTGCTGTACATTAGGTTCTTGTTGATTATCCAATTTATATATAGTTGTGTGCATATGTTAATCCAAACCTCCAAATTTCCACCCCTTCCCCACCTTTTCCTTTGGTAACCATGTTTGTTTTCTAAAATTGTTAATCTGTTTTTAAATAGTTCATTTGTACCATTCTTTAGATTACACAAGAGTTCAGTTCAGTAGCTCAGTCTTGTCCGACTCTTTGTGACTCCATGAATCGCAGCAGGCCAGGCCGCCCTGTCCATCACCAACTCACAACATGCAAACTCATGTCCATTGAGTCGGTGATGCCATCCAACCATCTCATCCCCTGTCTTTCCCTTCTCCTGCCCTCAATGTTTCCTAGCATCAGGGTCTTTTCAAATGAGTCAGCTCTTTGCAACAGGTAGCCAAAGTAATGGAGTTTAAGCTTCAACATCAATCCTACCAATGAACACCCAGGACTGATCTCCTTTAGAAAGGACTGGTTGGATCTCCTTGCAGTCCAAGGGACTCTCAAGAGTCTTCTCCAACACCACACTTCAAAAGCATCAATTCTTCAGTGCCCAGCTTTCTTTATAGTCCAAATCTCACATCCATACATGACCACAGGAAAAACCATAGCCTTGACTAGACTGACCTTTGTTGACAAAGTAATGTCTCTGCTTTTGAATATGCTATCTAGGTTGGTCATAACTTTCCTTCCAAGGACTAAGCATCTTTTAATTTCATGGCTACAATCACCATCTGCAGTGATTTTGGAGCCCCTCAAAATAAAGTCTGACACTGTTTCCACTGTTTCCCCATCTATTTCCCATGAAGTGATGGGACCAGATGCCATGATCTTAGTTTTCTGAACGTTGAGCTTTAAGCCAACTTTTTCATTCTCCTCTTTCACTTTCATCAAGAGGTTCTTTAGTTCTTCTTCACTTTCTGCCATAAGGGTGTTGTCATCTACATATCTGAGGTTATTGATATTTTTCCCGGAAATCTTGATTCCAGCTTGTTTACCTGCAGCCCTGCGTTTCTCATGAGATACTCTGCATATAAGTTAAATAAGCAGGGTGACAATATACAGCCTCGACATACTACTTTTCCTATTTGTAACTAGTCTGTTGTTCCATGTCCAGTTCTAACTGTTGCTTCCTGACCTGCATACAGGTTCCTCAAGAGACAGGTCAGGTGATCTGGTATTCCCATCTTTCAGAATTTTCTATAGTTTATTGTGATCCACAAAGTCAATGGCTTTGGCATAGTCAATAAAGCAGAAATAGATGTTTTTCTGGAACTCTCTTGCTTTTTCCATGATCCAGCAGATGCTGGCCATTTGATCTCTGCTTCCTCTGCCTTTTCTAAAACCAGCTTGAACATCTGGAAGTTCATGGTTCATGTACTGCTGAAGCATGGCTTGGAGAATTTTGAGCATTACTTTACTAGCGTGTGAGATCAGTGCAATTGTGCAGTAATTTGAGCATTCTTTGGCAGTGCCTTTCTTTGGGATTGGAATGAAAACTGACCTTTTCCAGTCCTGTGGCCACTGCTGAGTTTTCCAAATTTGCTGGCGTGTTGCGTGCAGCACTTTCACAGCATCGTCTTTCAGGATTTGAAATAGCTCAACTGGAATTCCATCACCTCCACTACTTTGTTCATAGTGATGCTTTCTAAGGCCCACTTCACTTCACATTCCAGGATGTCTGGCTCTAGGTGAGTGATCAAACTATCATCATTATCTGGGTCATGAAGATCTTTTTTGTACAGTTCTTCTGTGTATTCTTGCCACCTCTTAATATCTTCTGCTTCTCTTAGGTCCCTACCATTTCTGTCCTTTATCGAGCCCATCTTTGCATGAAATGTTCCGTTGGTATCCCTAATTTTCTTGAAGAGATCTCTAGTCTTTCCCATTCTGTTGTTTTTCTCTATTTCTTTGCATTGATCATTGAGGAAGGCTTTTTTATTTCTCATTGCTATTCTTGGAACTCTGCATTCAGATGCTTATATCTTTCCTTTTCTCCTTTGCTTTTTGCTTCTCTTCTTTTCACAGCTATTTGTAAGGCCTCCCCAGACAGCCATTTTGCCTTTTTGCATTTCTTTTCCATGGGGATGGTCTTGATCCCTGTGTCCTGTACAATGTCACAAACCCTTGTCCATAGTTCATCAGGCACTCTATCTATCAGATCTAGTCTCTTAAATCTATTTCTCACTTTCACTGTATAATCATAAAGGATTTGATTTAGGACATACTTGAATGGTCTAGTGGTTTCCCTACTCTCTTCAAGTCTGAATTTGCAATAAGAAGTTCATGATCTGAGCTACAGTTAGCTCCTGGTCCTGTTTTTCCTGACTGTATAGAGCTTCTCCATCTTTGGCTGCAAAGAATATAATCAATCTGATTTTGGTGTTGACCATCTGGTGATGTCCATGTGTAGAGTCTTCTCTTGTGTTGTTAGAAGAGTGTATTTGCTATGACCAGTGCGTTCTCTTGGCAAAACTCTATTAGCCTTTGCCCTGCTCCATTCTGTACTCCAAGGCCAAATTTGCCTGTTACCCCAGGTGTTTCTTGACTTCCTACTTTTCCATTCCAGTCCCCTATAATTAAAAGGATATCTTTTTTGGGTGTTAGTTCTAAAAGGTCTTGGAGGTCTTCATAGAACTGTTCAACTTCAGCTTCTTCAGCGTTACTGGTTGGGGCATAGACTTGGATTACTGTGATATTGAATCGTTTGCCTTGGAAACGAACAGAGATCATCCTTTCATTTTTGAGATTGCATCCAAGTACTGCATTTCGGACTCTTTTGTTGATCATGATGGCTACTCCATTTCTTCTAAGGGATTTCTGTGCACAGTAGTAGACATAATGGTCATCTGAGTTAAATTCACCCATTCCAGTCCATTTTAGTTCACTGATTCCTAGAATGTCAATGTTGACTCTTGCCATTTCCTGTTTGACCACTTCCAATTTGCCTTGACATGGACCTAACATTCCAGGTTCCTATGCAATATTCCTCTTTACAGCATCGGACCTTTCTTCTATCACCAGTCACATTCACAGCTGGGTATTGTTTTTGCTTTGGCTCCATCCCTTCATTCTTTCTGGTGTTATTTCTCCACTGATCTCCAGTAGCATATTGGGCACCTACTGTCCTGGGGAGTTTCTCTTTCAGTATCCTATCATTTTTGCCTTTTTCTACTGTTCATGGGGTTCTCAAGGCAAGAATACTGAAGTGGTTTGCCATTCCCTTCTCAAGTGGACCACATTCTGTCAGACCTCTCCACCATGACCTTCCATCTTGGGTGGCCCCAACCAGCATGGCTTAGTTTCATTGAGTTAGACAAGGCTGTGGTCCGTATGATTAGATTGACTAATTTTCTATGATTATGGTTTGTGCATCTGCCCTCTGATGCCTCTTGCAACACCTACCGTCTTACTTGGGTTTCTCTTACCTTGGACGTGGGGTATCTCTTCATGGCTGCTCCAGCAAAGTGCAGCCACTGCTCCTTACCTTGGATGAGGGGTATCTCCTCACAGCCACCCCTCCTGACCTTGAACGTGGAGTAGCTCCTCTCAGCCCTCCTTCTCCTCGCAGCCACCACTCCTTGGACGTGGGGTCCATTCTTGGATGTGGGGTCCATTCATGGGGTCCATTCTCTTTTATGGCTATGTAATATTCTATTATATATGGGTGCCATTTCTTCATCTGCTTATCTGTCAATGGATATTTAGGTTGCTTCCATGTCATGGCTATTGTAAATAGTGTTGCAGTAAACCTTGGACTACATGTATCTTTTTTATTTATAGTTTACTCTGAATATATGCTCAGGAGTGAGATTGCTGGATTATATGGTAGTCCTATTTTTAGTTTCTTAAGGAAACTCCATACTGTTCTCTATAGTGACTGTATCAACCTACATTCCCACCAAAAGCCTAGACAGATAACCCATTCTCCATACTCTCTCCAGTATTTATTGTTTGCAGACTTTTTGATGACAGCCATTTTGACTGGTATAAGGTGAAAACATTTTGTCAGTAGTTTTGATTTGCATTTGTCTAATAATTAGTTATATTGAGCATATTTTCAAGTGCTTTTTAGCAATCTGTACATCTTCTTTGAAGAAATGTCTATTTAGATCTTATACCCATTTTTTTATTATATTGTTTGTTTTTGATATTGAGCTGTATGAACTATTTGTGTGTTTTAGAGATTAATTCCTCGTCAGTTGCATCACTCACAAATATTTTCTTCCATTCTGAGGGTTGTAAACTGTCTTAGTTTACAGTTTCCTTTGCTGTTCTAAAGATTTTAATTTTAATTAGATCTCATTTGTTTGTTTTCATTTTTATTACTCCAGAAGGTGTATTCAGAGAGATACTGCTATGATTTATGGCAAGCTACAGATTGAATGCAATGCCTATCAAATTGTCAATGGCATTTTTTTGCAGATCTACAACAAAAATCTTAAAATTTGTATGGAAACAGAAAAAGACCCCAAGTAGCCAAATCTGGAGAAAGAACAACAGAGTGGAGGAATCAGGCTCCCTAACTTCAGACTATACTCTAAAGCTACAGTAATCAAAACCATTTGGTATTGGCACAAAGACAGAATTATAGATTAATGGAACAAAATAGAAAGTCCCCCCAAAAAACACACACACACACACACACACACACACACACTTGGGGTTAATTAATCTATGACAAAGAAAACAAGAATATATGATGGAGAAAAGATAGACTCTTCAATATGTGGTTCTGGGAAATCTAGACAGCCACATGTAAAGAATGTGTCTAGAACATTCTCTCGCATCATACACAAAAATAGCCTCAAAATGAATTAATGACCTAAATGTAAGACTAAATACTACAATACTTTTAGAGGAAAACATAGGGAGAAGCTTATTGGAAAAAAAATTTTAAGCACTCTTCTTATAAAATATTATTACGAGGTAATTAGAAAAATTTCACCTTTAAGGTTCAAAAAACATTCCATGTTTGCACAGTGTTCATTGCTTTTAGAAAAAGTGTGGTAAGTATAAAATAAAAACAAAAATAAACTTTACTTTAAAATTTTCAGATTAACTTTATCACTCCAAAACTGTATTAAATGAGATACTTGGCTAAATATATATGCCTGAACAAAGAGTGCTAGCAAGAATTTACACAAATATTGTTGCTATTCTATTGAAAAATCAGTTTCCTGATATTCATTTTGCTCACTATTAGACTAATAACTATATTTACCTTACACTCTATTGTGGGGTGAGACATAATGCTAAATGATTACACAAGAATATGTATAGTTTTAACTGTGATATGTGATTTACGAAACAGGTTCATATTACACTGAAGTCCTATTAACAGTAAGGTTGGTCTAGTCAAGAAACTCAGGGGAGGAAGCGAAATTTAGCTGAGATTTATATGTAACCTTTATAGGTTAACAATAACTGAAAAAAAAAATGAGAAACAATTCAGGGGAGGCCATAGCTTTTGAATGGACCTATGGAGAGCAGAACATGTAGGAAATGGGCTGAAGGAAGCCCAAGCCCAGAGCATTTGGCTAATGGCAAGATTTTGCAGGAGGGGAAGCTGAAAGGCAGACACTGGTTCAGTTCAGTTCAGTTCAGTGGCTCAGTCATGTCTGACTCTCAGCAACCCCATGAATTGCAGCACGCCAGGCCTCCCTGTCCATCACCAACACCTGAAGTTCACTCAGACTCATGTCCATTGAGTTGCTGATGCCATCCAGCTATCTCATCCTCTGTCATCCCCTTCTCCTCCTGCCCCAATCCCTCCCAGCATCAGAGTCTTTTCCAATGAGTCAACTCTTCCCATGAGATGGCCAAAGTACTGGAGTTTCAGCTTTAGCATCATTCCTTCCAAAGAACACCCAGGACTGATCTTTAGAATGGATGGGTTGGATCTCCTTGCAGTCCAAGGGACTCTCAAGAGTCTTCTCCAACACTACACTTCAAAAGCATCAAGTCTTCGGTGCTTAGCTTTCTTCACAGTCCAACTCTCACATCCATGCATGACCACAGGAAAAACCATAGCCTTGACTAAACGAACCTTTGTTGGCAAAGTAATGTCTCTGCTTTTGAATATGCTATCTAGGTTGGTCATAACTTTCCTTCCAAGGGGTAAGCGTCTTTCAATTTCATGGCTGCAGTCACCATCTACAGTGATTTTGGAGCCTCCAAAAATAAAGTCTGACACTGTTTCCACTGTTTCCCCATCTATTTCCCATGAAGTGATGGGACCAGATGCTATGATCTTCGTTTTCTGAATGTTGACCTGTAAGCCAACTTTTTCACTCTCCTCTTTCATTTTCATCAAGAGGCTTTTTAGTTACTCTTCACTTTCTGCCATAAGGGTGGTGTCATCTGCATATCTGAGGTTATTGAGATTTCTCCCAGCAATCTTGATTCCAGCTTGTGCTTCTTCCAGCCCAGCGTTTCTCATGATGTATTCTGCATATAAGATAAATAAGCAGGGTGACAATATACAGCCTTGACGTACTCCTTTTCTATTTATAACCAGTCTGTTTTTCCATGTCCAGTTCTAACTGTTGCTTCCTGACCTGCATATAGGTTTCTCAAGAGGCAAGTCAGATACTGGTTGCTGAGACAAATATTTGCAGGCTTGTTAAAATCTATCTTTTTGCCTGCATTTTGTTTCCATGAAGTTAAAAGTACAGAGGATTTAATGAAAAAGCATTTAAAATGCTTTTCAAATTGGTGTGTGCATCAGAACCACCTTGGATTATTTAAATACCAACTGTAGAATCTTACCCCTGGAGTTTTTGACTCAGAACTGAGAACTTGCATTTTAAAAAATTTCCTGGTGATGTCCATGCTGCTGGTCTGATGAGAATCACCAACACTCAAAATAACTGAAGAACTGTAGTATCCCACTTATCTATTTCTACATAGCTAAACCCTTCAAAAACTTATTGAACTAAAACAATTTTTTAATAAGATCTCATGACTCAGTGGGTTGATTAAGCTGGGGTGGGTTGCCTCCCTTTGATGGCTGTGGGAAGAATCTGTTCTGTGCTTCTGGTGGTTTTTGACAATATTGGAGTCCCTTGGCTTGTATATCTGTTTTCATCTTCACGTGACATTCTCCCTGCTTTTGTCTTCCTTCAAATTTCCCTGTTTTAAAAGGACACTAGTCTTAGGGGATTAGAACTCACCCTAATGACCACATTTTAAGTCAATTATCTCTGTGAATATCTTGTCTCCATATAAAGACACATTCTGAGATACTGGGTGTTAGAATATTAACTTTTGAATTGGAGAGGGGGACATGATTCAACCCCTACATAGAATCAGCCCTGATTTAAAGGGAGAGACTTTAGGGGGATGTGATTCTTAACTCTTTTGGTTCATTGATTGGGCTGGTTTTGTTTATCAACTACCACATTTCCTTATGTTGAAATATCACGTGACAGGAAAGTATGGAAGGAACTGCCTTTTTTTCTTTTAAATACGATAGGTAATGCTTCCACTATTCCCACATTAATCTCACTCATTCATTCATTCTTCTATGTATAGTCAGGTAATATTTACTGCCAACATAGTTAAATGCCAGGATGACTAACACACACACAAAAATACTTGTTTCTACACAGAAAGGAAAAAAAATGTGAACTTTAATCTTTAAAAAATTCACCCACTGGCATTATCAACTATTAAAATTGAAATAAAACAGAGGACAAAATTTATTGCTTTTAATTGTATCTAATTATGGTTAAAGTATCTTCTTCCCAATTGGTTCTCAAATAGCATGTCCTTCTTTAGTTTTACTTCAGATGCAGATGGAAAATAATTGTTAGGATGATAAATTCAGAAAAATGTCCTTTCTTATTCTTTACAAGACTTTAGTGTCACAGTTTCATGATATAATAAAATTCAGGAATATATTACTACATTAAATTTTTATTCTCAATCTCTTCAAAATTTTTAAAAATGAGACATTTCAACTGAAAAGTAAAAACTTTTACTTATACAAATGATGTTTCAAAATATATATTTATTTTGGCTGTGGTACATATGATTCAGTGAGAATTTCATAATCTTCTCAAAGGAAAGTAGAAGCAGAAAAAACATAATCCTCAGCTTCATATTATCAAAAATAATTTAATTTTTGCTCTTATTTATGTTAAAATGATTTAATTCAATGTATTAGAGAAACTATTCTCTGATGACTTACAATATACAATTCTTGGGCTAGAGACTGGTGCTCTAATAGTGAACAAAATAGGCATGTCCTTCTTTCTTGGGATGGATTTTCTATTGGGAAGGCAAACATTGTAAAGCTAGTCTATAACAAATATGAGAATTTATTGAAAATAAATCATCCTGCAATGTGGGAGACCTGGGTTCGATCCCTGGGCTGGGAAGATCCCCTGGAGAAGGGAAAGGCTACCCACCCCAGTATTCTGGCCTATAGAATGGGGTCGCAAAGAATCAGACATGACTGAGCAACTTAAAAAAATAAAATCTAAGTTGCAAAAAACTGATAATTTAATCTGAAAACAAAAATAAAAAGGATATAAACAGGGAAAGATATAGTTATATTGTGGTGTTTAGGGAGGACTTTCTAGAGAGAGTTGATAGTATATGCAAACATTTAGAGATGACATGATTTTTAATATAATATATCTTTATTATGGGTTATAATTGTGTTGAAATCAACAGATTTTTTTCTAATGTATGAGAATTTTTAGATTTATGAATCACTTTTATTTTTTATGAGTTATTTTTAGTATCTCTCAAATCTACATCAAAGTTCCTTCTGCTACTTAATTTTCAAGTGAAATATAAATTTGAAAAAATCTTTATTTATTCATAAGGCACAAAGTTCTTAGTAATATCTATGAATTCTCACTATTTTTCTTAAAAAATATATATATTTTACAACACTTTTTACCTTGGGTAAGGATGAAACAAATCAGTGCATCCTTCAGTATATCAAAAAGCAAAATAAATCAAAATTCTAAACCAAGCTTTCTCTTATATTTTTTTAATTTCCATGGTTTTGTGTGTGTATTTTTAAAAAACGCAGTTAGTAATACTGGCTTTTTAAAAAGCCTAAACAAAATAAGCAGACATGCAATTACAATGGAGAATGGATCAAGAAATATAAAAAATCATAAGTATCTTAGTTTAAGAGGATATATAAAATAACCAGGCTTCCCTGGTGGTTCAGATGGTAAGGAATCTGCCTGTAATGAAGGAAACCCAGGTTTGAATCCTGGATGGGGAAGATCTCCTGGAGAAGGGAATGGCAACCCATTCCAGTTTTCTTGCCTAGAGAATTCCATGGACAGAGGAGCCTGCTGGGCTACAGTCCAAGGAGTCACAAAGAGTCAGACATGACTGAGCAACTAACACATACTAGGAATAACTAGAGGAAATCTACCTTTGAATTACTTAATCTAGAGAAGAGTAAGAGAAAACTTTATGTCCTTCTATAAAAGTAAGTGATACCACCTGCTTAAAATTGGAAACAAAATTGGATTAGAGTATATTGTAAAAATTACAGATGATATGTGAGGCAGAAATTCATTTTTGTGGGAAATATAGACTATTTAATGGCTTCTTTCAATTTAATTGTTTTAGTAACAGTATTGTTCTGTTATTACATTTGCTAAAAAAAATGTTTCCTATTTTTCTGTATGTTCTTCAATCATCTGTTTTAAATAAGCATAATACCATTTAATAAAATGACTTGACTATCTTCTTAACATTAAGACTGGTGTAGAAGGGAATCCTCCTACCAAGTGCAGCATCTAGTTATTGAAGCTGGTATTATTTGCAATATTATATGAAAGCCTCAACACAATAATTTAAGTTCTGTTTTAAGTAAATAATAGAAACCATTATTTTTAGCTTATGTCAAACAAGGGAGAGGACTGGCAAGATATTGTAAGAAATGACGGAGTTTAAGGACCAGATGAGGAGAGCTCCAGACAAGAACCTCAGCAATCGAAATTTTTAGATTTTTTCTATATCAGCTCCAAAGAAATTAAACATCATTTTTTAAAATTAAAATATGAGTTATTCGACTTAGCAGCAACAGCAGCATGAGTTATTCTTACATGTTTATTGTATTTTTCTGAGACTCTTGGAAAATCACAAAACTCTGCTTTGGTTTCCTCTTTTAAAAAAATTACCTCTTCCAGCAATAGGTACATCATGAATGATTTTCCACAGTATAAATACTTAATGTAAAATAAATATTAAAAAAATCTTGACCATATTTCAGGATTAAGAGATATACAGTATATGAAGGAGTTATTCATTACATACTATACATATATATTTATTCAGTTAATATTGTCATTTTATGAATTAATATCATAGGTATGTTTGCTATGCTGTTTTATGCCTATTAGTAGGAAATTCAAGCAATAAAAACAAAGAACATAGCCCACCACTCAGTAAGAGTGTTAAGATTTAGTTAATAAGCTTGCAGACATCTATGCATTGATAAGTAAATATATACACACATATATTTTACATAAATATTCCACATAGCTTTACAAAAATATTATTTAAAGATAATTTTATTTTGTTTTAATTTAACAGAAGGAGAAACATGCCTGTGGAATGGGAAAAAAATTCCTATATTTTCAATGACTATGCCTTCAACATGATATATTAGTGACTAAAAGATCATTTAAGGTATGATAAAATTTATTAAAAATCGTCAAATAGTTGTAGTTGTTATTTTGTAAGTCACGTGTTAGACAATTAGAAATAAGAGATGATTTGCACTTTCCTTCTCCTACCTCTGAATTTTCATTGCTTGTCTTTATTAGGTTAGTATTTTTATGTAGAGTTCTTTAAACCATAAGTCTTCTCATTCTTTTGTCTCTAGTTTTGTAATAAATAGACTCATTGCTCCAAACGGTCCTTTTACCATTCCTTCTGTAACTTAAAATTATTCTTTCAATTAATCTTTTTCAGCCTTAATATATTTTTTTAAGAAATTCTTGTAGAAGATACACTTTTCATTTCCTTTAGAAAATGTTCTCGTCCAACCTGAATTTTTCATCTGCCTTTTACATGCTATTTATCATCTTTTGGTGGTTTTCCTATTGTATTTGTACAATAGAACAATTCTCAGTCCGTTTATTTCATTTTAATTTAACCTAATGTGGACAAATTTGTTTAGATATTGTACTTAACTTTTGGAAGAAGTGGGAAAATTTATTCTGAATTTTTCCTACCCTGTCTGGAATACTTTGTATTTACTTAGGCAATTTGAGTGGGCTTCAGGGGACCAAGTTGGTTTCACTCACACGACAGTGCCTTGACTGAAGAGAGTAGAATGACATGGAACTGGTTTGGCTTCTCATCTCCCCTCTTGTCTCTTATTTTCCAAAGCCTCTCTGTATCCATCTGGCATCTTTTTCCAACAGAAGACTGCTTTGTTTTTGTTTAAATGGCAGGTGATTTCAAGGCGAAAAAAATCATAAGCTTCCACAGTCTGGAACCACCTAGTACCACCTTGATTTTATTCTACTTGGCTCGATAAGTCATAAGGCCAACACAGTCGTGGGTAGTGAATGTAGAGGCCACTTTGTGATGGGGGAGAAACACATTTGTTCAGATATAAAAATAATTTCTTTTCACTGTTACATACTCTGTGGGGTCTAAAACAGTGCTGTCACATTGCAACTGGCACAGATCTATTGGATGGATGAGTGAATATCAACATCACTATTGCATTTGGTTTAAGATATATATTTTAGAACAGAAATGGTTGTCTCCTTCATTCCCTCCTCTTTTTCCTCCTTACCATCTTCTTCCCCTTCCTCTTCTTCTTCTCCTTTTCTTCCTTTACCACAAGCCATCTATTATGACAGAGATCTTATAATTCATTGTGGGAAATGTGACCAATTATCATTTTTCTGAAATATATTGGCTTTCAGATAATGATATATAATGACACCACCCTTATGGCAGAAAGTGAAGAACGAAAAAGCCTCTTTATGAAAGTAAAAGAGGAGAATGAAAAAGTTGGCTTTAAGCTCAACGTTCAGAAAACTAAGATCATGGCATCTGGTCCCATCACTTCATGACAAATAGATGGGGAAATGGTGGAAACAGTGTCAGACTTTATATTTTGGGGCTCCAAAATCGTTGCAGATGGTGACTGCAGCCATGAAATTAAAAGATGCTTACTCCTTGGAAGGAAAGTTATGACCAACCTAGACAGCATATTAAAAAGCAGAGACATTACATTGCCAACAAAGGTCCATCTATTCAGGGCTATGGCTTTTCCAGTAGTCATGTATGGATGTGAGAGTCAGACTATAAAGAAAGGTGAGCACAGAAGAATTGATGATTTTGAACTGTGGTGTTGGAGAAGACTCCTGAGAGTCCCTTGGATTGCAAGGAGATCCAACCCGTTCATCCTAAGGGAGATCAGTCCTGGGTGTTCATTGGAAGGACTGATGTTGAAGCTGACACTCCAGTACTTTGACCACCTGATGCAAAGAGCTGACTCATTTGAAAAGACCCTGACGCTGGGAAAGATTGAGGGCAGAAGGAGAAGGGGATGACAGAGGATGAGATGGTTGGATGGCATCACCAACTCAATGGACATGAGTTTGGGTTGACTCCAAGATTCATGATGAATGGGGAGGCCTGGCATGCTGCGGTTCATCAGGTTGCAAAGAGTCGGACATGACTGAGTGACTGAACTGAACTGAACACAGCATTAAAACTTGAGGTTAGTAGCAGGAAAATAAGAAAATGTCCTGATTTGTGTTTTTGCATGTGGATAAATATTTTATCAACACAAGGCTTGTGGATTCAAAAAATGTTTAAATGGGAACGTTAAGGAGCCTGATTTCCCACCCCCCCACCCCCACTTTGAGAGCCTCTTGAGAATTCTCAGGGTTTCCCTACATTTCTTCAATCCCTTTTCATACTGTTCATGGGGTTCTCAAGGCAAGAATACTGAAGTGGTTTGCCATTCCCTTCTCCAGTGGACCACATTCTATCAGACCTCTCCACCATGACCTGTCCGTCTTGGGCGGCCCCACACGGCATGGCTTAGTTTCATTGAGTTAGCCAAGGCTGTGGTCTGTGTGATCAGATTGGCTAGTTTTCTGTGATTATGGTTTCAATGTGTCTGCCCTCTGATGCCCTCTCACAACACCTACTGTCTTACTTGGGTTTCTCTTACCTTGGACGTGGGGTATCTCTTCATGGCTGCTCCAGCAAAGCACAGCCACTGCTTCTTACCTTGGACGAGGGGTATCTCCTCACAGCCACCCCTCCTGACCTTGAACGTGGAGTAGCTCCTCTCAGCCCTCCTTTGCTGGTGCAGCCACAGCTCCTTGGATGAGGGGAAAGAGATGGGAATACCAGACCACCTGACCTGCCTCTTCAGAAACCTATATGCAGGTCAGGAAGCAACAGTTAGAACTGGACATGGAAAAAAAGACTGGTTCCTAATAGGAAAAGGAGTACATCAAGGCTGTATATGGCCACCCTGCTTATTTACCTTATATGCAGAGTACATCACGAGAAACGCTGGGCTGGAAGAAGCACAAGCTGGAATCAAGATTGCTGGGAGAAATATCAATAACCTCAGATATGCAGATGACACCACCCTTATGGCAGAAAGTGAAGAGTAACTAAAAAGCCTCTTGTTGAAAATGAAAGAGGAGAGTGAAAAAGTTGGCTTTAAGCTTAAAATTCAGGAAATTAAGATCATGGCTTCTGGTCCCATCACTTCATGGAAAATAGATGGGGAAACAGTGTCAGACTTTATTTTTCTGGGCTCCAAAATCACTGCAGATGGTGATTGCAGCCATGGAATTAAAAGACGCTTACTCCTTGGAAGGAAAGTTATGACCAACCTAGATAGCATATTCAAAAGTAGAGACATTATTTTGCCAGCAAAGGTCTCTATAGTCAAGGCTATGGTTTTCTCAGTGGTCATGTATGGATGTGAGAGTTGGACTGTGAAAAAAGCTGAGCACTGAAGAATTGATGCTTTTGAACTGTGGTTTTGGAGAAGACTCTTGAGAGTCCCTAGGACTGCAAGGAGATCCAACCAGTCCATTCTAAAGGAGATCAGTCCTGGGTGTTCATTGGAAGGACGGATGCTGAAGCTGAAACTCCAATACTTTGGCCACCTCATGTGAAGAGTTGACTCATTGGAAAAGACCCTGATGCTGGGAGGGATTGGGGGCAGGAGGAGAAGGGGACGACAGAGAATGAGATGGCTGGATGGCATCACCGACTTGATAGACATGAGTTTGAGTGAACTCTGGGAGTTGGTGATGGACAGGGAGGCCTGGCGTGCTGCAATTCATGGGGTCACAAAGAGTCAGACATGACTGAGCGACTGAACTGTACTGAACTGAACTTCAACCCCTTATTGCACATTTAATCAAGAGCACTGTACCATAGCTTTTGCAACGTGGTCTGATTTTCTCTATGGAATTTGTTTCCTGAGACTTGTTATTTTTTCAAATGAACCTAGATACAGCAGTCAGCTTATTTGTTGCTTCTTTAGAGAAGTTGGCCCCACTGTCTTTCTTTACCTTTTGTCTCCTGTCTTTGAACTATCCTTAATTCATAAAATGAAGAAGTAAGAAACAACTTGGATACCATCTCTTTCTACCGCTGGATATTTCATCCACTATTTCTTTCATTCGCTTTTTACTAACAGTGAAACAGACCTGTGATGCTGCCGTTTGGTTGTTCCCACCCTACACCGGTGGTGTTTCTCTCCTGAAGTCTCCATTCAAACTCTTTTACCTCACAGTTAGTGAAGCAATATATAGACAGATCTGGCACTTCTCATTTCATGCCAAGGCCTTCCTCTGAGAAATTTACTCAAAATATCTTGCTTTGGCATTGTGGAAAATAACATTATTTTGCATAACTTATTTAAGCTTACTACCAAAGTGACAAAATACAAATGCTTAAGTATCAGATGTTCCTTTTGGAGTTCCTGAGAGGGATTATGGATTAAATGAATCTTAACATTAAATGAATCTTAACATTAAATGGGTCTTAACATAGGTCCATTAGTGATGGGTGGAAACATTATTGACTCAAAGTGTTTAAGGGCAATCTTAACTGGCAACTATGCTCTGCAGATGCTGAGGTGACACCTAGGAAGCCAGGATTAAAGTTGAATAAAAGCATTCATGGAAAAAAGGCATTACTATAGAGGCAGAAAGCAAATAAGTAGCCTGGAGTTGTGACAGACATAGGAATTCCTGTTTTTTGTGTTCCCCTAAATTCATACATTGAATTTCTAATGCACAGGAAGTGGTATTAGGAGGTGAGGCCTCTAAGATATGCTTAGATCATGAGGGTAGAGCCCTCCTGAATGAGATTCTTATTCTCATAAAAGAGACCCCACAGGTCTCCCTAGCCCCTTCCACCCTGTGAGATGACAGTGAAAAGGTGACCATTTAAGAAATAAACTCCTAGCAGACATCAAATATGTCTGTACATTGATCTTAGGTTTCCTAGCCTCCAGAATTCTGAGAAATAAATGTCTGTTGTTACTAAGCCACCCAGTATATTATTATCCTAGCAGCCCAAATGGACTAAGACAGGATTGACCACGAAGTTCTAAAACTAGATATTGCTGAAGGTTGCAACTCTGTAAATTTACTAAAAATGCTGAATTTCATTTAAATGGATGGATTTTATTGTATGTAAATTGTAGCTCTGGGGAGGCCTTACAAATAACTGTGAAAAGAAGAGAAGCAAAAAGCAAAGGAGAAAAAGAAAGATATAAGCATCTGAATGCAGAGTTCCAAATAATAGCAAGGAGAGATAAAAAAGCCTTCCTCAGCAAACAATGCAAAGAAATAGAGGAAAACAACAGAATGGGAAAGACTAGAGATCTCTTCAAGAAAATTAGAGATAACGAGGGAACGTTTCATGCAAAGATGGGCACAATAAAGGACAGAAATTGTATGGATCTAACAGAAGCAGAAGATATTAAAAAGAGGTGGCAAGAATACACAGAACTGTACAAAAAAGAGCTTCACGACCCAGATAACCATGATGGTGTGATCACTGACCTAGAGCCAGACATCGTGGAATGCGAAGTGAAGTGGGCCTTAGAAAACCTCACTATGAAGAAAGCTACTGGAGGTGATGGAATTCCAGTTGAGCTATTTCAAATCCTGGGAAATGATGCTGTGAAAGTGCTGCACTCAATATGCCAGCAAATTTGGGAAACTCAGCAGTGGCCACAGACTGGAAAATGTCAGGTTTCATTCCAATCTGAAAGAAAGGTGATGCCAAAGAATGCTCAAACTACTGCACAATTGCACTGATCTCACATGCACCCCACTCCAGTACTCTTGCCTGGAAAATCCCATGGACGGAGGAGCCTGGTAGGCTGCAGTCCATGGGGTCTCGAAGAGTTGGACACGACTGAACGACTTCACTTTCAATTTTCTCTTTCATGCATTGGAGAAGGAAATGGCAACCCACTCCAGTGTTCTTGCCTGGAGAATCTCAGGGATGGCGGAGCCTGGTGGGCTGCCGTCTATGGGGTCGCACAGAGCTGGACACGACTGAAGTGACTTAGCAGCAGCAGAAGCACACGCTAGTAAAGTAATACTCAAAATTCTCCAAGCCAGGCTTCAGCAATATGTGAACCGTGAACTTCCAGATGTTCAAGCTGGTTTTAGAAAAGGCAGAGGAACCAGAGATCAAATTGCCAACATCTGCTGAATCATTGAAAAAGCAAGAGAGTTCCAGACAAACATCTATTTCTGCTTTATTGACTGCCAAAGCCTTTGACTGTGTGGATCACAATAAACTGTGGAAAATTCTGAAAGAGATGAGAATACCAGACCACCTGACCTGCCTCTTGAGAAACCTATATGCAGGTCAGAAAGCAACAGTTAGAACTGGACATGGAAGAAGAGACTGGTTCCAAATAGGAAAAGGAGTACATCAAGGCTGTATATTATCACCCTGCTTCTTTAACTTATATGGCAACCCACTCCACTACTCTTGCCTGGAAAATCCCCATGGACGGAGGCGCCTGGTGGGCTGCAGTCCTTGGGGTCGCTAGGACATGACTAAGTGACTTCACTTTATTTTTTCACTTTCATGCATTGGAGAAGGAAATGGCAACCCACTCCAGTGTTCTTGCCTGGAGAATCCCAGGGATGGGGGAGCTTGGTGGGCTGCTGTCTATGGGGTTGCACAGAGTCAGACACGACTGAAGCAACTTAGCAGCAGCAGCAGAGTACATCATGAGAAACGCTGGGCTGGAAGAAGCACAAGCTGGAATCAAGATTGCCGGGAGAAATATCAATAACCTCAGATATGCAGATGACACCACCCTTATGGCAGAAAGTGAAGAGTAACTAAAAAGCCTCTTGATGAAAGTGAAAGAGGAGAGTCACAAAGTTGGCTTTAAGCTCAACATTCAGAAAACTAAGATCATGGCATCTGGTCCCATGACTTCATGGGAAATAGATGGGGAAACAGTGGAAACAGTGTCAGACTTTATTTTTTGGGTCTCCAAAATCACTGCAGATGCTGATTGCAGCCATGAAATTAAAAGACCCTTACTCCTTGAGAGGAAAGTTATGACCAACCTAGATAGCATATTCAAAAGCAGAGACATTATTTGCCAACAAAGGTCCCTCTAGTCAAGGCTCTGGTTTTTCTGGTAGTCATGTACAGATGTGAGAGTTGCACTGTGAAGAAAGCTGAGTGCTGAAGAATTGATGCTTTTGAACTGTGATGTTGGAGAAAACTCTTGAGAGTCCCTTGGACTGCAAGGAAATCCAACCAGTCCATTCTAAAGGATATCTGTCCTGGGTGTTCTTTGGAAGGAATGATGCTAAAGCTGAAACTCCAGTACTTTGGCCATCTCATGCGAAGAGTTGACTCATTGGAAGACCCTGAGGCTGGGAGGGATTGGGGGCAGGAGTAGAAGGTGACGATGGAGGAAGAGATGGCTGGATGGCATCACCAACTTAATGGACGTGAGTCTGAGTGAATTCCGGGAGTTAGTTATGGACAGCGAGGCCTGGCGTGCTGCAATTCATGGAGTCACAAAGAGTCGGACACGACTGAGGACTGAACTGAACTGAACTGATAGTTTCTTTGGGGCTTCCTAGATGGCGCTATTGGTAAATAACCCATCTGCCAATGCAGGAGACACAGGAGACAGGGGTTGGATCCCTGGGTCAGAAAGATTCCCTGGAGGAGGGCATGGCAACCCACTCCAGTATTCTTGCCCGGAGAATCCCATGGACAGCCTAGTGGGCTACAGTCTATAGGGTTGCAAAGAGACATGACTGAAGTGACTTAGCACACACTCATAGTTTCTTTAAAAAGGTTATGAATGGCCCTCATCTTTAATAGTTATTTGAACTTTAACCCTCCCCCACACATGCACACAATAGGAAAATTTTGCCAGAAGTATAATACTCTGCCAGAACTAAAATAAATATTTTGTCTTTAATATTTAGAATTAATAAAGGGTCAAGGTGTCTGAGATTAGTCCACTTAGAAATCACAGAATGAAATCATTTCAAGTTAGCAAAAAAAAAAAAAAAAAAAAAAGGAAAAATCATCATTTGTATAACTAATCTGTGAGGTGCCAAAGAAATGATATGGATCATCAAGGTGAACAGAGAAAATGAACATTTCGGAGTAAATCATCATAAGAAATAGAAAAGGGAAACAGGAAAGGCAAAGCAAATGCATCAGTTTTGCAATTTTCATAAAATTTTTGAGACCCACAAATCAGCTTGCTTTTTTCTACTTTATGATTCAAAGGTTCATTTCCCTAAGGGAGAGTGATATGTTATTTGCCACATTACAGTTAGTTATGTCACACGCTGGATAACAAATAATGGATCCTTATGCTCAGATAATTTTGAGAGGAAAGAAACTCATTATCATGTAGTTAAAATCCTAAGGGATTTAGAATTATCTATATCTATAGCAAGAGTAGTCTCACAGAGTTCCTAATCCATGTTTTTTTCTACTAAAGTAAAGGGTCATTTGTGCAATCCTAAAAAAAAAAAAAATATTTAAAAAGAATCACAAATAAAACATATCCTTCAAGAGACCCCTCCCTGAACCCTGCTAAGGACCAAGGACATTATGTCAGTAGAATAAATGATGTGGTACACAGCATTTACATGGAGCTTGTTTCAAGGGAAAGGTTTGACCAATAATTCTACAGTAGCTTGATCAACTAAATTCTAGTTTTTTAAAAATATATCCTCTTGATAGCTTACTGTGAGTGATGTTGAATTTGTGATCTCTGAAGATTTAGCTTCAGGCAATGTTGGATTTGTGATCTCTGAAGATTTAGCTTCAGGACCAGACACCAGGCTTGATCACTCAAGAGCTTTTGTGTAGCAGTGTTTTATTAAAGTATGAAAAGGGGCAGAGAAAGCTTCTGACATAGACATCAGAAGGGGGACAGAGAGTGCCCCACTCACTAGTCTTATCAAGGGAACTAAAAACTTTTTAAATTGTTTTTTCAGTTCAGTTCAGTCACTTAGTTGTGTCCAGCTCTTTGCAACTTCATGGACTGCAGCATGCTAACTCCCGGAGTTTACTCAAACCCGTGTCCATCGAGTCGGTGATGCCATCCAGCCATCTCATCCTCTGTCATCCCCTTCTCCTCCTGCCCTCAACCTTTCTCATCATCAGGGTCTTTTCAAATGAGTCAACTCTTCGCATCAGGTGGCTAAAGTATTGGAGTTTCAGCTTCAACATCAGTCCTTCCAATGAATATTCAGGATTGATTTCCTTTAGGATGGACTGGTTGGATCTCCTTGCAGTCCAAGGAACTCTCAAGAGTCTTCTCCAACACCACAGTTCAAAAGAATCAATTCTTCAGCGCTCAGCTTTCTTTATAGTCCAACTCTCACATCCATACATGACTACTGGAAAAACCAGAGCCTTAACTAGAGGGACCTTTGTTGACAAAATAATGTCTCTGCTTTTCAATATGCTGTCTAGGTTGGTCATAACAGTAAATCAAAACAATATTTCAAAGTTGTAAGGGTCTTACCAGATCCACTCCCACAATTTACATTTTAAGATGACAGGATTAATTAGAAGATTCTCAAGAAGAAGAAACATGTGCTCAAGCAGAATACATTGTTGTTATATAATCATTGGTACAGAGTTTAAGGAAAAACATCCTTGAGCAAGATGAGTTGTTTTGTTGTGTAATCATTTGCTCTGGGCTTAAAGAAAAAAGTGTCCTTTTCTCCTCCTTGAGAAACCCAGACGCCTTTCTCTTCCTCAGGGATCCCAGACTTCTTATCAATCTACCTAAGAATTAATTATCTCACTATGTTTCTCTGGTGGATCAAATGGAAAAGAATCCACCTGCAATGTAGGAAACATATGTTCAATCCCTGGGAAGATGTCCTGGAGAAGGAAATGGCTACCCACTCCAGTTTCTTGCCTGGAAAACCCATGGGCAGAGAAGCCTGGTGGGCTACAGTCCACGGGGTCACAAAGAGTTGGACACAACTGAGTGACTAACATGTTTAAAATTATGTGTTCAAATTCATCCAACTCTATGTATTACTATTTCAGTTAAGTAGAAGATTTTTTTGAGTACTAAAATTCCAAACTTTACTATTTTTATGTAGTGTACCAATAATTATAGTAGTGAAAATACTTATTACTAAATATTCATTCAGTGCTTACAAGTGCCAGACAGAAAGAAGAAAACCCTTGTGCTAAGGGAAATTACACTGTAGTGGTAGAAAATAGATGTTTTAAGTCAAGCCGTTGAATGATAATAGTAACAATATATTAGTAATAAGTGGCATGAAGAAAATAATGCTATTGAGGAAGGGGAATAGAGAAGAACAGTTTTAGCTTAGTGTCAAGGGCAGGGCTCCCTGAAGACTAACATTTGAGATAATGAACACTCTTCGAGGGAGAAGACATACAAATATCTAGAGCAAATACTTTGAAGGCAGGAGAGCAAGCAATTTCAAATACCCTGAGGTGACATAAGCCAGAGCTGAAGACTCAGAAAGTTCACTGAATTGGATGAGTGCTGAGTTAGGAGAGCCAGAACCAGATGATGTTGGAAATGTGACCAAGCATTCCAATGGAGGGCATTTTAGTTCCCGTGTTGAGTTTTTATGGATTCTAAATGTAGTAATATATTATTAACAATTAACAATAATATATTCGTTAATAGTTATTAAAGTATTTGACTGAAAACTATGATACAACTAGAAAGAAACTTATTTCCTTTACTTATTTTCGCAGACTAACGACCCTCAGTAAGAATATCAGAAGAATCAATATAGTAAAAATGAGTATACTACCCAAAGCAATCTATAGATTCAATGCAATCCGTATCAAGCTACCAACGGTATTTTTCACAGATCTAGAACAATTAATTTCACAATTTATATGGAAATACAAAAAAACCTCAAATAGCCAAAGCAATCTTGAGAAAGAAGAATGGAACTGGAGGAGTCAACCTGCCTGACTTCAGGCTCTACTACAAAACCACAGTCATCAAGACAGTATGGTACTGGCACAAAGACAGAAATATAGATCAATGGAACCAAATAGAAAGCCCAGAGATAAATCCACGCACCTATGGACACCTTATCTTTGACAAAGGAGGCAAGAATATACAATGGAGAAAAGACAATCTCTTTAACAAGTGGTGCTGGGAAATCTGGTCAACCACTTGTAAAAGAATGAAACTAGAACACTTTCTAACACCATACATAAAAATAAGCTCAAAATGGATTAAAGATCTAAACGTAAGACCAGAAAATATATAACTCCTAGAGGAGAACATAGGCAAAACACTCTCCGACATAAATCACAGCAGGATCCTCTATGACCCACCTCCCATAATATTGAAAATAAAGGCAAAAATAAACAACTGGGACCTAATTAAACTGAAAAGCTTCTGCACAACAAAGGAAACTATAAGCAAGGTGAAAGACAGTCTTCAGAATGGGAGAAAATAATAGCAAATGAAGCAACTGACAAACGACTAATCTCAAAAATATACAAGCAACTCCTACAGCTCAATTCCAGAAAAGTAAACAACCCAATAAAAAAATGGGCCAAAGAACTAAATAGACATTTCTCCAAAGAAGACATACAGATGGCTAACAAACACATGAAAAGATGCTCAACATCACTCATTATGAGAGAATTGCAAATCAAAACCACAATGAGGTACCATTTCATGCCAGTCAGAATGGCTGCGATCCAAAACTCTACAAGCAATAAATGCTGGAGAGGGTGTGGAGAAAAGGGAACCCTCTCATACTGTTGGTGGGAATGCAAACTAGTACAGCCACTATGGAGAACAGTGTGGAGATTCCTTAAAAAACTGGAAATAGAACTGCCTTATGACCCAGCAATCCCACTGGAATTTCAAACCAGATTTGAAAGAGACACATGTACCCTAATGTTCATCACAGCACTGTTTATAATAGCCAGAATATGGAAGCAACCTAGATGTCCATCAGCAGATGAATGGATAAGAAAGCGATGGTACATATACACAATGGAGTATTACTCAGCCATTAAAAAGAATACATTTGAATCAATTCTAATGAGGTGGATGAAACTGGAGCCTATTATACAGAGTGAAGTAAGCCAGAAAGAAAAACACCAATACAGTATACTAACACATATATATGGAATCTAGAAAGATGGTAACAATAACCCTGTATGCGAGACAGCAAAAGAGACACAGATGTATAGAACAGTCTTTTGGACTCTGTGGGAGAGGGAGGGTGGGGGATGATTTGGGATAATGGCATTGAAACATGTAAAATATCATATAAGAAATGAATCGCCAGTCCAGGTTCAATGCAAGATACAGGATGCTTGGGGCTGGTGCACTGGGATGACCCAGAGGGCTGGTATGGGGAGGGAGGTGGGAGGGGGGTTCAGGATGGGGAACATTTGCAGATTCATGTTGATGTATGGCAAAATCAATACAATATTGTAAAGTAATTAGCCTCCAATTAAAATAAATAAATTTAAATTAAAAAAAAAAAGAATTTGCTGAAATGCTTCCTGGAAATAAGATTTATCTTTGTAGAGCTGAGAAGAGGTTATTATATATTACGTACAATGATGATCTTTTAGATCCTTTGGAGCAGACCAACAGGTATATAATTTGAAAACAGGCAATGAAGGAAAGAATAAGCAAAATTAATAATTGAAAAAAGGACTCATCAATAAAAGAAGAACCCTGTAAATTATGAGGCAGGAGGAAAATATTTATCTTCTATGAATTTTGATTATATGTTCCTACGCAAACCTCAATGCTCCTTTTTTGAGTGTGTGCGTGCATGTGCATGCTTCTCCTAGTTAAGGAATCTTCAAGGACCTCAAACTTGGAGATTCATGCTTTCTAAATATATTTTATGTGTCAGTGTCTGTCAGTGAAGGTCTTTGGGATATTATTCAAGGTGAATGAGTAAAATTTAGGGAAATAATGCTAAGTATATTTGTGCACTGAGCATATGAAAATTGTATGTGTTAAGAAATTGGACCATGGGGCAATATCAGTATCTCCTGGGGTAGGTGGAAATTTTAGAAACAGTGATTAGAATGAGTAGAATTTGGAAAAAGAGTCTTAGGTTAAGGAAGCCTGATTAGCACCCTTGGTAAGCTGGCAATGTTGTTTAGTCACTAAGTCATGTTGGACTCTTTTGAGACCCTATGGACTGTAGCCCACCAGGCTCCTCTGTCCTTAGGATTTCCTAGGCAAGAATACTGGAGTGAGTTGCCATGTCCTTCTCCAGGGGATCTTCCTGACCCAGGGATCAAACCCAGGTTTCCTGCTTGGAAGGCAGGTATTTTACCATGAAGCCACCTGGATAGTTGGACCTGTTAAAGTATGTGGAGCTTTTTTCCCCTAGATTTGGAAAGCGGTATACTTAGCACAAGGCTTCCCTGGTAGCTCAGATGGTAAAGCTTCTGCCTGCAATGCAGGAGACCAGGGTTCAAATCCTGGGTTAGGAAGATCCTCTGGAGAAGAAAATGGCAACCCACTCCAGTACTCTTGCCTGGAAAATTTCATGGACAGAAGAGCTTGGTAGGCTACAGTACATGGGATCATAAAGAGTCGGACACGACTGAGCCACTTCACTGCCTTTACTTTACTATACTTAGCACACAGATGTAATATTTCTACTCCTATATAGCTACTGTTTTTCCTTGTCTGTTTGTTTTAATTATCCTCAATCTCTCAGATAAATTTGATGCAATTTTCTCTTAGTATTGTGCAGAATAAAGACAGAGGTAAGGAAAGTCCAGCTTGTTCTACTTCAACCTTCTCAATTGCACTGAAAGAATAGCATCTAAAGGGGAGGTGGTGTCCATGAATTCCAAGAAGAGCATTAATTAAAGCAAAACCTTAAAAAATAATGTCTAGAAAAGGGCACTATAAAAAAGAGAAGCAGCATCTAAATGGACGATTCAAAATAAATGTGATATGGCGCCACATTTTAAACATAGATTGGGCTTCCCAGATGGTGCTACTGGTAAAGAACCTGCCTGCCAATACAGGAGACATAGAGATACATGTTTGATCCGTGAGATGGGAAGATCCCCTGGAGGAGGGCATGACAACCTCCTCCAGTATTTTTGCTTGGAAAGTCCCCATGGACAGAGGAGCCTGGTGCACTACAGTCCATAGGGTCGCAAAGAGTCAGACAGAATTGAAGCGACTTAGCACTCATGCACAGAGGAAATTCATGTTTGAGAAATTGAAGTATCAGTGAAAGAGCTGAATATCTGGCATACAGGAGCTAACACTAATAATGGTCCTTAACTGTAAACATCACACATCCTGCCTCAGATCATTTCAGATCACCTTCTACACAAATCACTTTTGAAAATGCCAGCTTGGAACATGTATAATTTGACTGAAGATAACTTCAAAAATATTGCTTTATGTTTGACCTTCTGACCAGGATTTCTCTGATAGACAGTTTTGGGAACCTGTTTCGACACCCATGGGAGGGTAAACTTGAAAGTGTATGGTGGTAACACATCTAGGGCAACTGTTGACCAATGGAGGATGGGAGGATTATTGGGTTAATTTCCCCTTGACTCATTCCTCAGAAGTTAATTCTGTAACAGATTCTAAAATGGGACATATATGCCATGTGGTTGTTGTTGGATTAGTTGCTCAGCCATGTCTGACTCTTTGTGACCTCATGGGCTGTAGTCCACCGGGCTCCCGTGTCCATGGGATTCTCCAGGCAAGAATACTGGAGTAGATTGCCATTCCGTTCTCCACATATAAGTCATAGACTGCCACAATTGCTGCTTTCCCAGTTCAACTCACCAGGAAGAACAAGCTTATGACTTTTTTTTAGAAAATGTAGATTCTTGTGTATTGAAATAAACTGTTTAAAAAGGACTAGTAAAACTGATATTCTAAGTAGTTCTCAAATATGTATACCTATATTTACTAATGTGTACATTTATCCAAGCCCTTTTCTTTGGTCTGCCTTTATATTCTACTACTAGATTCCCACTCAATATAGTTATTTGACCTCATAGATAATTTTGGGATGCTGAATTACATGTCTACTTTTGTATCACATTATAATATAGGAGTGGGTTCATGTTATACACTACCTAGTTTAGAGTATGTTGTGATGGAAGCTAATACTGATTCAAAAAATATTTCAGCTTTTAAGCTCAAGGACATGGTAGATTTATACATTCTGGCTACTTTTTAGATTGATAGGATAGGAGGAGGACACGAAATTAGTTCCAGTCATTTATTAACATGTGAGTCAAATATTTGCAAGTGTGAGAACTTTCAGCTATGCTTCCCCAGTTTAGTAATTGACAACCACAGTGCCTCTTTCATCAGCCTTGAGTTCTGAGTGATTATGCTAACCAGAAACTACCTTACAATCTAAAAAATCTGTGATAGATATGTAGACTAGTTGAGAAATTACTTGCTGTTTATAATTATGAAGATACTGGTGCTATTACCATAGGATAACCAAGACTGATACACTGATGCAATTGTTCTGATAAACTCTCAGTTTTTTTCTGATAAATCCAGTTTGTATGCTTTCATATGGTCAGTAATTATTAGTAGATTCTTATAATTAAAACTATAAAAATCAGGTTTATTTTCTGTTTTATCTGTTTTGACTTATAAATACCTGATGTCCTTTAAATGATTTTTAGTGACCTTTTTTTTTTTATCCCTATAGTGTTCTGCTATATTGTTGCTAATTCAGTTATCCAATTAAATAGATACTAAATACCTCATTTCTTATTTATGGGAAATCAGTTCACTGCTCTATTCAAACAAACAAGAAGGTAGTCATGGAGAGGCATTCTCACATTTTCTAACATCTGAATGAACCCCTAAAGAGGCACCAAAATATTTTCTGCAATTTAGTTATTCATTTCATGTTTTTATTGTGTGTTGCCACTTTACTGTTATTGTTTTCCAAAATGTAAATCCTTTCAATTCATCTCTGATTATTCAGCAACTCAAGTCCAGGGAATGCTAATGCCCAGTATTAAAATTATGAGTTAGGCTGACAAAGAGATTCCTTCTCTTGTTCTTTATTCAGTTTCATTCATATGGCAATAATTATCCCACAAGTCATATTTCTCTAATTTTTATTTAAATGTTGTTTCAATGAAAGGATACTTGCATTTAAATCATTTATGGCTACTATTCAAATCAAATCATTTTCAGTGATTATATTTCTTTACAAAGACCAGCAACAAATCACACTTGGAAGAGAAATAGCACAAAAAGATGTCAGGATTAATTCAAATATTTTATAAAATACTGAAAGAAAGATTATGCCCTTCATTTAGTCATTTCATCAAAATGCACTAAGAAACAAAACCAGAGGTACTTTAAGAATAAATTTAAAGTCATCTGTTATTTCATTCACAGCTTTCCACTTTGTATTCATAAAAATCAATTGGTAGGTAAATATATTTTAAAATATGTGGAAATATTTTCTGGAAATTGAAAATTATAAAATCACCAATGATAAAGTGTTTTAAAATAAAATTTTGAAATGATAAATTTGTTTTGAATAAATCTAATAGAATTACCTAGCAAAAGTGAAAAAAACTTAAATGTATCTATATGTACAAGTATTTATCAATGTATAAAAATATTTAAAAGAAGAAGGATAGTAAAATATTTGTAGTAATAATAATGGAAAATATGTTAAATATTACCTCTATATTTAGAAACTATCACATATTCTGATTGTTACCCATATATTAAATAAACATGAAACTTAGGAAGATAAAATATTAAGGTCATTTTTCTCTACAAATGATGTGTTATTCTTTTCCTGCATTTAGCTTGAAAATGATTGGTATGTACAAAATGTTCCAGTAATGTATTCCTGGAATTTTTCTGCATAATATAACAATATAACACCAGCATGCTCATTATTTTACTTTCTATGATTTTCAAAATGAAAATTAGAATGCATTGTTTTCTAATTTCCTGATAGTATCCATCAATAAAAATTAGCATTATGTCTCTGGGAGGTTGATGCTACTTATTTTGGGAATCAGTGCAAAGGATTTGGGGAATTTCCAGTATGAATTGTTGGTGTCTTTTATATGCATCTCATTAGAGACATAAAGTGAGTTGAAATTTAAATCAAGGGTAAATAACACATTAGAACAAAATATAGAAAGCTCATTAAAATTTAAAGTTTGAAAACTATTCAAAGGAATACATTATTTTGTATCTGAAAGAATAGATTTTTGTTACAATTTTAAGTTCCAATGAATAGAAAAATAGAAGTTTAATTGGTTTATACAATAAGAAACATTATTTTTCAAGTTTAAAACCACATGATGGATATGTTTTAATTTCCTCATGACTACTAGTATAGGGCTGCAAATCACATATCTGATAAGGGGTTAATATCTGAAGTATATAAAGAACTCATATAACTCAATAGCCAAGAAAACAATTCGATTAAAAAGTGGGCAGTGGAACTGAATAAACATCTTTCCAAAGAAGACATACAAATGGCCAACAGGTACAGGAGAAGGTGCTCATCATCACTAATCATCAGGAAAATACAAATAAAACCCATAATGAGATATCAGCTCACAACTGTTAGGCTGGCTATCATCAAAAATGCAAGAGAGAATAGTTCTTGGTGATGATGTGGAGAAAAGGGCAGCCTCACACACTGTTGGTGAAAATGTAAATTGGTGTAGCCACTGTGGAACATAGGAGTTTCCTCAAAAAAATAAAAAATGGAACTAATTTATGATTCAACAATTCCATTTCTGAATAAATATGCAAAGGAAATGAGAAAAAAATCAGATATCTACACTCCTATGTTCATGGCAGCTTTACTCACAGTAGCCAAGGTATGGAACAACTTAAGTGTCTGTTAATGAATGAATGGATAAAGAAAATGTCACATAAACACACAAATTCATACACGGCCATAATAAAGAAGGGCATCCTGCCATTTTTCTCTTTTTTGGATTCATCTGTTTAATACAGGGATATGACATTTGTCAGTACTAGGCACCATAAAATGTAAACACGATCAATGTCATAAACCTGCATGCACATTCCAGGACTGAGGGGCTTGTTTAGTTACTCTGTTTGCATCTAGTGTGGAGAAAGGTCTCTTGCAAGCATTATGTATACATAGGAAAAAAATCCCAATTCCATGGAAGGCGGGTAAAATCTGACTTCTTCAAACATGTGTTAAACTAAGTTGTGTCGAAACATCCAGGTTTATCTTCCTTTTACTAACCACTTGCCCTGTTAAGCACATCATAACAACAGCACAGTGAGGTAAATGTGACATAAAAGAGTCTGGGTACACTAGAACACAGTTCTCGGTGATACAATGACATTCTATTTATATAATTAAACATTTGATCATACAGTACCTTCCTACAGGATTACTGGCTAATCTGGGGGTGGGATCATAGTGTTAGAGGTTATTACTAACATCCTGCCATTTTTCAATCGCATGAATGGACCTCGATGCATTATGCTAAGTGAAGTCAGACAGAGAGATATAAATGCTGTATGATATCATTTATGTGTGGAATCTAAAAAAGCCAAACCCACAGAAATGGAGAGGAAAATGGTGGTGCCAGTGGCTGGGGGATTGGGGAAAAGGGCAAGTGATGATTAAAGGGTGTGTGTGTGTGTAAGTCTCTCAGTCGTGTATGACTCTTTGCGACCCCATGGATTGTAGCCCACCAGGCTTCTTTCTCCATGGAATTCTCCAGGCAAGAACACTGGAGTGGGTTGCCATGCCCTTCTCCAGGGGATCTTCCCAACCCAGGGATCGAACCCAGGTATCCCTCATTGCATGCAGATTCTTTACTCTCTGAGCCACCAGGGACGTTTTATCAAAAGGTATACTGCTGCTGCTGCTGTAAGTTGCGTCAGTCTTGTCCGACTCTGTGCGACCCCATAGACGGCAGCCCACCAGGCTCCCCCGTCCCTGAGATTCTCCAGGCAAGAACACTGGAGTGGGTTGCCATTTCCTTCTCCAATGCATGAAAGTGAAAAGTGAAAGTGAAGTTGCTCAGTCGTGTTTTACTCTTCGCGACCCCGTGGACTGCAGCCTACCAGGCTCCTCCGTCCATGGGATTTTCCAGGCAAGAGTACTGGAGTGGGTTGCCATTGCCTTCTCCTTCATCAAAGGGTATAAACTTGGAATTATGAACAAGTTCTTATAGTCCATAATATTGTGTTCTATACTTCAAAGTTCCTATGAAAGTACATCTTAAATGTTGTCACAACAAAATGAAATAGTAATTAGGTGAGATGATGCAAGTGTTAGCTAACACTGTTAATAACCACTTTGAAGTATAAAGTGTTTTAAATCCATGTATTGTACACCTTAAACTTCATGCACTGTTGTATATCAGTTATATTAACGAAATGGGAAAAATCCACATATACTGTGAAATTTTAAAATCTTAGAGTTAGAAAGGCCTCTAATACCATAAAAGTATATACATATTTATTTTATATGTAATTATGTAGCCTAAATTTTGGGAAGAGGCTGATAGGATATTCCTCCTCAACTAAGAGATAAAAAATTGGCTTTTCACATGTGCACCATGGGATTACATAGTTTAAAAGTTTAATATGGCCCCCTCCTTGATAGCTGTATAGTGTTATTTATTGTATTATTTAAAAAAAAATTTTAATGAGGCCATTCCATTTCCAAAAAATTAATGTCAATTTAAAAATTATCTGTATTATGATAAGGGCTTCCCAGGTGCTTCTAGTGGTAAAGAATCTGCCTGCCAACATAGGAGACGTGGGTTCAATCCCTGGGTCAGGAAGATCCCCTGGAAGAGGAAATGGCCTGGAAAATCCAATGGACAGAGGAGCCTGGAGGGCTACAGTCCATCGGGTTACAAAGAGTTGGACATGACTGAGCACACACGCATAGTATGATAAACAAGTATTCTTTAAAAATATTATCAGAGCAAAAGAAATAAAAAAAAAAAATCTATGTCAGGTAGAAAGATCATTTATTTTCCTTTGATATCCAAAGCAAAGACTAGCTAACATTATACAACTACGGTATGGTCAAAGACCCTGAAATCCCTTCTCTATGGTCTGCAAGACTCTTAAGCGGTCCATTTTTTCCCTGATTTCTCATCCAGATCTCTCGATTCCCTTATCCTTGCTCCTGATGTTTCTGCCACATTGGCCTGTTTTCAGTAACTTCCCCACATCAAGATCTTCCTGTTTAGAGGTTTCTGTGCTTATGGTTCTCTCTGCTTGGTATGCTTATCCATGGTTTCCTTTCAAAAGCATCAGTTTGTACTTTGTGCTTCTGTTGAAAATATTCTGTTGGAGATTCCTCCATGAGACGACCCAGAGGGATGGTATGGGGAGGGAGGAGGGAGGAGGGTTCAGGATGGGGAACACATGTATACCTGTGGCGGATTCATTTTGATATTTGGCAAAAATAATACAATTATGTAAAGTTTTAAAATAAAATAAAATTTAAAAAATAAAAAAAATTAAAACAAACAAACAAAAATAATAAATTACCCCCTAAAGAATCTTGAAAATATTACCCTACACTACTCATTACCTTCAGAGCACTAAAGTGATTGTAGTTACATAACTTTTAATTTGTTCCATATTTGCTGTCTCTCTCCACTAAAATTTGGGGGCTTCCCTGGTGGCTCAGACAATAAAGAGTCCACGTGCAGTACAGGAAATCTGGGTTTGATCCCTGGGTTGGGAAGATCCCCTGGAGAAGGGCATGGAAGCCCACTTCACTATACTTGCCAGGAGATTTCCCATGGACAGAGGAGCCTGGTGGGCTACAGTCCATGGGGTCACAAAGGTTCAGACACACTGAGCACCTAAGCACAAGAACTCCACTAAAATATAAGTGCCATGAGGGCAACAAGAGACCTTTCTGACATTATTCAGTTGCATCTCCTTAGTACCTAGCACATACTGCTTAGATTGTGTTTTCTTGCCATATTTATGAGATTCTTTGAGTGAATGAATAAGCTTGAATCTAGTTTTTCTGGTTAAAAGGTGAAGAAATTAAAAGAAAGTGAAAGTGTTAGTCACTCAGTGGTGTCTGACTCTTTCAACTCCATGGACTGTAGCCCCCCAGGTGTCTCTGTCCATGGAATTTTCCAGGAAATAATACTGGAGTGGGTATCCATTCCCTTCTCCAGGGCATCTTCCCAACCCAGAAATTGAACCTGGGTCTCCCACATTGTAAGCAGGTTCTTTACTATCTGAGCTGCCAGGGAAGCCCCAGGTGACCTAAACAGTTATGTGTAATGGAGAATAAGCAATTTCTCACTAATTACTTTCTTCATTTTGAGTATGTGAGAGACAATACTGACCATAGTTGCAGTCCTCCTGTGGTTTCTTTCTTGCTTCAATATGCCAGCAAATTTGGAAACCTCAGCAGTGGCCACAGGACTGGAAAAGGTCAATTTTCATTCCAATCTCAAAGAAAGGCAATGCCAAAGAATGCTCAAACTACCGCACAATTGCACTCATCTCACATGCTAGTAAAGTAATGCTCAAAATTCTCCAAGCCAGGCTTCAGCAATACGTGAACTGTGAACTTCCAGATGTTCAAGCCGGTTTTAGAAAATGCAGAGGAACCAGAGATCAAATTGCCAACATCCATTAGATCATCAAAAAAGCAAGAGAGTTCCAGAAAAACATCTATTTCTGCTTTATTGACTATGCCAAAGCCTTTGACTGTGTGGATCACAATAAACTGTGGAAAATTCTGAAAGAGATGGGAATACCAGACCACCTGACCTGCCCCTTGAGAAACCCATATGCAGGTCAAGAAGCAACAGTTAGAACTGGACATGGAACAACAGACTGGTTCCAAATAGGAAAAGGAGTACATCAAGGCTGTATATTGTCACCCTGCTTATTTAGTTTATATGCAGAGTACACCATGAGAAATGCTGGGCTGGAGGAAGCACAAGCTGGAATCAAAATTTCTGGGAAAAATCTCAATAACCTCAGATATGCAGATGACACCACCCTTATGGGAGAAAGTGAAGAAGAACTAAAGAGCCTCTTGATGAAAGTGAAAGAGGAGAATGAAAAAGTTGGCTTAAAGCTCAACATTCAGAAAACGAAGATCATGGCATCCAGTCCCATTACTTCATGGCAACTAGATGGGGAAACAGTGGAAACGGTGCATGACTTTATTTTTTGGGGCTCCAAAATCACTACAGATGGTGATTGCAGCCATGAAATTAAAAAATGCTTACTCCTTGGAAGGAAAGTTATGACCAACCTAGACAGAACATTTAAAAAGCAGAGACATTACTTTGTCAACAAAGGTCCGTCTAGTCAAGGCTATGGTTTTTCCAGTAGTCATGTATGGATGTGAGAGTTGAACCATAAATAAAGCTGAGCACAGAAGAATTGATGCTTTTGAACTGTGGTATTGGAGAAGACTCTTGAGAGTCCCTTGGACTGCAAGGAGATCCAACCAGTCCATCCTAAAGGAGATCAGTCCTGGGTGTTCATTCGCAGGATGGATGTTGAAGCTGAAAGTCCAATACTTTGGCCACCTGATGCGAAGAGCTGACATTTGAAAAGACCCTGATGCTGGGTAGGGTTGAGGACAGGAGGAGAAGGGGATGACAGAGGATGAGATGGTTGGATGCCATCACTGACTCAATGAACATGGGTTTGAGTGGGCTCTGGGAGTTGGTGATGGACAGGAAGGCCTGGCATGCTGCAGTTCATGGGGTCGCAAGGAGTCAGACACGACTGAGTGACTGAACTGAACTGAACTGATGAGGCTTGGTAAAACAACTGTGGATAGAAGTGTTTTACCACATTCACTTGGCCATCATACATGCTTTAGTTTCTATCATAGGCTGCCATTACTCACTGGACAGCTGTACACAGAGGATCCAGTGGAAAATTCTGAGACAGACATAAAGGATGATGGAGCATCCTGGTGCAGGTAGCCTGGATCTCTGGATCCTTCTTGAAGAAAAACAGAACTGTAGACACATCTTAAATGAATTGAACAAAGACATAAATAAGATATACTTTTACCATATTAATTAACTAAGATTTTGTGGCTGTTTTTAAAATAAAGTAGGAATTGTTATCCTGACTAAGATAATATGCAACCATATAGTGAGATTTTTCTGGTTACGAATGTTCATAAATAACAGTGCTCAGGGTTTAATAATAATATTATATTTATTCTACTTTTATTGATCAACTTATAATAAAAGAGGTACTTATATGTTTTGTTTCTTTGATTGCAAATTATTAAGGAAGTTTCTAAAAGCAATAAGAATATAAATTTTAGAGAGTTTTAAAGCTGGTTGCCAATTACATATAATATAAAATAGAAGTATAAAATTTAACAATTATGCTTTTAATATTTTGACTTATATGCCATTGCTTTCTTGGCACCCACTTGCCTGTATAAAATGAGGCTTAATAACACACAAACGGGACCATCATTAATGTAATTCAGAGACCCATGCAGCATGATTAAAGCAACCCAAATCTCCCTTGATCATATTTCTGACCACTTATCAGAAGTGTCTTTACACTGTCATTAGCTGAGCTACTCCTTTATGATTTTCTATGACCTTGTCAAGTAATTACTTCAGAACAAGATCAATGAGAATCTATAAAAAGAATTAAGATCAAACTCTGCTCAAATATTCCTTTCAGTGTGGAACTGTCCTCTTTGACATTAGCATAGAACAATTAATATGCATATATGTTCAGTGTTGCCTCTCTTCCCCCACCCAATCCAGTTCCCTCTACTGGGCAAAAGAATTGCAAAGCATAGGGATTCTTTACAGAATTCAACTTCACCTCCAGATAAGGATAAAACATGCTATTATGGCATCTCAAACTCTACCAGTTCAATGCCTTTCCTCAGAAAGATTATGAGTGTTTTATGGTTGATATGCCTGAAGAAAATGTTCTGCATGATGGGAATAAAGTAATTAAACCGAGTGGCAATTTCTTTCGTGAGCTGCCAAGGTGAAAGACTAGAACTTACAGAACACTAAATAAGTGCTGATCAAATAGCTGTTGATATTCATTCAGAATTAGTAGCCAATATATTCAATTATATTTTTCAATGTAACAATTGCTGAGAATATAGTGTGAGCACGTAGATGGTGGAGGCTATGCTGTCACTGTGCTAAACATATTTATGATCTGGTATATATAGTGTACGAACAAGTAAATTATAAGAACAATGTGTATGTGTTATAAAAGATTTCAGATATGCACTATGACCAACCAAAGAATGTCAGTAACTTATAAAAAAAATTTGTCTGAGTTTTTAAGTTGATTTGCTTCTGGATTTTTCTAGGTAAAAATATATGTGTATTTGTATAGGTTAAAATAATCATTTATTTTCATGTTTTACATTCAGAGTTATTTTATTTTTCTTTATGCACACATCACTACCTGGTACTTTTTGTTCCTTGTTATTTGCTTGGATAGAGTCACCTGATTTTTTTCAGGGTGCCAATAAAATGTCACCTTCTGAGAAGCCAACGCTCACAGAACGCATGAAAGCAGGTCCTTCTGTTCGTAGTCTCTTAACAACCAGTGTTTTCCCTAATAAACTATAAGACCCATGTGGGTGTTGTTTACCTCTGCTCAGTGCTTAGAGTGAATGGAAAAAAAGCAAGTGCTCAAAAGTCAACTTTTTGAATGAATGAATTAATGTGCTCAGTCCTGTGCTGATAACCAACAATATAGCCAAGCCCTCTGAATACTGGGGCTGCTAAAATAGCCTAAAACTTTCTTTGCATCTACCTGTTTTGGTACTACTGCATTTTTCATTTCCATTTCACTACAAAGAAAAATCTTATAAAGTGTAAGTCTGATCATAATGCATTTCTTCCTTAATATTCCCCCATTGTTTTCCATTGTGCTTAATATAAAGCTAATATCTATTTCATTACAATTCCATTTTAACAAATATACCTATCATGACATTCAAGGTTCTACAGGACAGACTGGTCCTCAGTTCAAGACATATGTCTCTGTACTTGTTTCCATGTCAGTAGGCTAGAGTCACACAAAACTTATTATATTCCTGATCACACCTAGCTTATTTCTGCTTTAGGACCTTTGCACAGGTCATGCCTGTGTGAACCACAACTTCAACCTTTAACATTAACAATCCTTTTAACATTTACAATCCTTGAAGTCTTAGCTTAAGTTTTACTTCATCCATGAAGCCTTCTGGAAGCCTCCAGACAAAATAAAATGTGCTATTTCATTATATGGACATTGATATGTTAAAAATACAGTAATTAATTATTTTCCTATAAGATTATAAGCTCCTTGAAGACAGGTCATGGCTCATTACACCCAGCAGGCACATACTAGGTGATCAATACATATTTTTGATGTTAATAAGTTATTAAACAAAAATAAATATCCATGCTATTGGGTGAGACTTTAAAATGTTAATTGATTAAATGATTAATCATTTACTTAATAAATAAGAACAAATGTTTGTGAATAAATATTTATAATATTAACCATAAAATAATAGTTAGAAGTAATATAATAGCATCATAAATAAATATTTAGAAATACTATGTATCAGGCACTGTTCTATGCAACAAGGAAAAAAAACAATAGATGAAAAACTTAGCTCTTAGAGAGCTTATATTTGTATAGGGATAATAAGCAATGAAATGTACAGTATGTTAGAAGATAAGTACTGAATAAAAAAATAAAAGGAAGAGAAGGCAACAAGTGTTGGATTGCATTTTCCATGAGTTGAAAAAAGGCACAGTGATTTCTAACAGGAATAAGAACAGACATAACTGGGAGGTGTTATGTGCATATAATCTGGTCCTTGAGGAAAATAGTTCTTTTTTTCATTCACTGAGGACACTGGGGGCTTTGCTGAGACTCATTAGAAACTATGTGGCATAATCTTTCCAGTATTAATGAGGCTTTATAGTTTCCCTTTGACTTTAACCTTGAGGACTTTACCATAAACAGTGAAACACCAGGGAAGGGTGTCTGAGCCTTCAAGCAACAAATAGCTCAGGCAGGAGTAATAGTTATTTAAGATAACTTTGCTAAACTTCCATAATATCCTTTTCTGGTTTTTATATGATTCTACGTATTTGATAGGGATGCATGAAAAACAATAGACTTCTCTCATTTTCCACAGACGATGTGATTAGTCAAGCTGTTCCTGAAAGAAAATACAATATCTGGAGAAAAAGGTATTAGACTAAGAACTGGAGAATCCATCCCGGCATTTCTGCTCAACTTCTTGCATGTCTCAAACTCTCTGAGCCATGATTTCTCCTTCTGTTTAATTACAGTAAGGATTTGTGCCTGCCTGCATGCAGCTATTGTATCTACAAAAGTTATGTGTTTTAAACTCATTAACCAATTTTAAAGTAATAAATAAATGTAAAGTGACACATCATTCTTATTAAATCCTTTAAAGGCACATAACTGAACTATATTTATGGCAGGTAAGTAATAGAAAATTTCTAGTTCTTAAATCATACCTATACATGTAAATTTTTTTCCTCTGAAGATTTAGCTTATTTGTGTTGTTAGGATTAATAACTTGAATTCTATGTATAGGTACCCAATCCTTTTGATCTTGTATTAGCATTCATTTTTACGTTCCAAATATACACCTAATAGTTTCATTATACTGACATATTTGACAATAAAAACAATCTCGTTTCTCTACCTTTAAACAGTTTCACATTCATATTCTAAAAAGAATAGAATTAATTAATTAACATTTTGTATTAAATTTAATTTACAAATACCTTGACTATTTCCCCAGAAAACAGTGAAAGAATACATCAGTTTGTCGTCTTTGAGTGTGTTTCAGTTTTATAAGATTCAAGTTATTCCTTGGAGCTTTCCAATGATTAGGCAATACATATTTTTTAAAATATCATTATAATCCCTAGAAGTTGCACTTTAGAGAATAGAGCTATTCTTTGAAGATTTACTGGAATACCAATAGTTTATTATCTTGAATCTGAAATTCAGTTTCCAGCCCAGTGCATATACTTAATCAATATCTCATTGCCATTGTATTTTTCAAGAATCTGTGAAATTTCATACCTATTCACTTGATCCTGAAATCATTAGCTTGACTCTAAAACCATGGAAACTACTGAGTTTCTATAATCCCTTCTTTTTGATCTGTTTATATAGAACTCTGTTAAGCATAGATTGTGAAAGCACACTGGTTACTATACATATGATTTGTCATCTTTCGCTTTCTTATTTAAATGTAAGAATTAAGTGGCACAATTTGTTTAAAAAGTATATATGTATACTTTATATGTTATTATACTTTTCTTCACTTATGACAAGTATGCCATTGTTTGCACTTTCTGCCAGGGATTTTCTTTTCCTTTGTTAATAGGAGGTTCATACTGACCTAAACTTATCCTAATCACAAGAGTATCAATCCTAACTCCTCCCATTCTCACCAGAGAGGAAGGTGAAGTATATACTTTTCCAGAGAATGTTATTTCAGTTATTTCAGGCTATTTCTAGTACAGAGATTTTTACAGTAATAAATATAATATTTGCAGATAAACTTAAAAAGAATTCATGTTAAGTGAATAATTTGAAGTTCAACATAAACTTTATTTTATTTGCTTAATTAATGAATACTTAACTTAAGAAACTACCTATCTATTGAAGTGCTGATCAAGACTGATGATAAGAAAATGTTTCTCAAAGCAACTGAGGTTGAGATGAGTACTATCTGACTGATCACAGCAAAATAAAGTGGTTATATCAGTTTATTAAATCTTCCTTTGTGTAAACATGGTGGGAATGTATTAACTACATGACTGCCCTTCCACCCAGTGCTCAGTTCACTAGAGTTACTGAAATAGGTGTCCCTCCCTGTGCTCTAATTGGCTGGTGCCTTTGCTCATGCTGTTCTCATTGGGTGGAATCCTTCCTCCCATTTTTCAAATTGTGAAGCTGTTGACATGCTCAAAGGTGACAATATATACCAAAGGTTAAGCACTTAGACGGCGGTCAGAGACTGTTTGAGCTTGAATCCCTGCTCTGCTATTTATCTGGCATGTGCTGTTAGAAAGTCACCTGACCTCTCGAGGGCTTAGTTTACTCCAGTGTTAAAAGGCCAAAATTAAAACTAACTTTTTAGGTAAAATTATATCTGATTTCCTGTTTTGTGAGAATTAAGCCACTCCACAAATGCAATACTTCTAAAATGTTGTCATGGTGCCATGTTACAGTTTGCTATAAATTTGAAAATCTGGCTCTTGTCACCTTTCCTCCCCTTAGCTTTTCATTTAAGTACCAGTTCAAATAGTGTCTTTTCTATTTATCACTTTATAACACTTTGCAAAAAATTATTACTTTCTCATCTATTTTTCCATAGCACTTATGGTGTGCACTTATGACATTTAATAGGATGGGTCAAAGTCTTACATGTTTATTTTCACTAATCTGTGAACTCATTGAGGGAATTAAGTAATTCATTTCCATTTTCACTGAGTTTAGTACAGAATTTTCTTACAATAACAAATACAATAGTTGTAGATAAACTTAAAATGAATATATATACACATATATATGATTGTTTAAAGAATTCATGTTAAGTGAATAATTTAGTTAAGTTCAATATACACTTTCTTTGCTCAATTAATGAATAATTAACTGTAATGTATACTAAACACTGCATTATCTGAAACTACAAAGAAACTTAATTTTAACTGCTATCTGTTCTCAAAACATATTTCAAATTTGTATCTTTATTCATTTAATTCTTTATAACTTAGGTAATTTACATACATTTCCTCATTCAGTTCAATTCAGTTCAGTCGCTCAGTTGTGTCTGACTCTTTGCGACCCTATGGACTGCAGTATGCCAGGCTTACCTGTTTATCACCAGCTCCCAGAGCTTACTCAAACTCATGTCCATTGAGTAAGTGATGCCATCCAACCATCTCATCCTCTGTCATCCCCTTCTCCTCCCACATGCAATCATTCCCAGCATCAGGGTCTTTTCCAGTGAGTTATTTCTTCGCATCAGGTGGCCAAACTATTGAAGTTTCACCTTCAGCATCAGTCTTTCCGATGAATATTCAGGACTAATTTCCTGTAGGATGGACTGGTTAGATCTCCTTGCAAGAGTCCTCTCCAACACCACAGTTCAAAATCATTAATTCTTCGGCACTCAGCCTTCTTTATAGTCCAACTCTCACATCTGTACATGACTACTGGAAAAACCATAGCTTTGACTAGAATGACCTTTCCTCATTAGAGTCTCATAAACACTGTGTGTTTGTCAAAACAGATATTGTTAGTCCTAATTTATAAAATAAAATGATGATTTAGAGAGGTTAAATGGCACATTTAATTTTTTTAAATGGGTAAGATAACTGTAAGCCCAGAGCTTATGCATTTTTTTTCTTCATTAAAGGCTTTTCTACCAATCGCCCACTATTCCATTTGAGCTCTATTATAAACTAAATTCAAATAATTTAGATACCCCTTTTTATAATTTCAACCTCGATGATTTCATACTTTTCACGATGAATACTGCCTTAAATGTTGACTCCTCTAAATAAAGTTGAAAAAACCAAAGAACTGGGGTATTCAACTCCGAGTTCAAAGTTGTGAGTTTGACACTGACTCTTCTTATGACTTATTTTATTATTTTTAAGGTGCCCTCAAATATTTTCATGTAAATTTCATTAATTCCTCAGGGAAGTGAGAACAATTTTCAGCTTCATCATTGATCTGTGCTTTTATCAAATAACTTTGGCTCTCCTTGAGGTTCCTATTTTAAAACTTTTATATTGCCTGCAAATATTTCCATGTAAAGACACATGAATCTTCATGGAGACAAGCAAAAATATTAGATGCATCATTGATCCGTGCTTCTTTCAGATAACTTTTAAACCAATCTAGGTTTTTCATTGCATTCAAACTTCAAAGTCCATGTATATATATTACCTTATATTAAGGGAAACATTAAAACCAGTTTTTTTTGAAATTCATCCAAACTTTTTTTGCTTTTTTATCCATATAAATTTTTTGCTGTAGGGTATTTGCATTAAAAACATGCTGATAGAAAATAAGGGCTATAAGTAAATTAGCTATATTGGGGGAAAAAGCATAGCCATGTTAACATGGATTTTAAAAGGTGCCTTCTCTTCCTTAGTATAATAATAGACGAGGCATTTGTGAAATCAACTGACAAATTTATCTCTATACAGAAAATATTATAAAGTATCTATATTATGTTATTGATGAGTTTGCAAAATCTAGAAAACCAACAAGGCCAAAATGCAAACAAACAAAAACAGCAATGAAAGTGATTAAATCTAAAGTAAGGGCTGAATTATAGTCAATACAAATACTAGCATTAAGCTTGATGACAGTAGAGTTTGTTTCTGGCATGGCTATGTAAGTTCCTATTGGATAGATTTTCCTATTGATAGCAACTATAAATTCAGGGCAAACAATTGAAAACAATAAAATCCAAATCTCTGAAGATATTAGAAAGCAGCCCAAAGCAGGTACTTATACAAAGGAAATACCTTCGAGTAAATTCTCATAGTTGCTAGCTGTGGTCATCATCATGGGACTGGGGAGATATCTGATAACCTGCTATCTTTGTGACCTAAAGAACCACACTCAGATTGTGTGTTTAATATCCAAAGTTATTCAATAGTGTGGGGGGCCCAGAAGTAAGAATCATAGAAGTGAAATCCCATATTCTGAGAATAAGCTCTAAGCAAATCTCTTACTGACCACCAAATTATATATATACAGATTAGATTCCAAGTAATACAGCTAGAAATTAAATAATTAACTCAGAGTTGACTTGTTGCTCTAAATATAGAGACTACAGTCTAAGACAATCAAATTAATTGCCTCATATAATAAAATGAATGATGTAATAAAAATCCAGTATTCTCTGGAGGAATATAACAGTCTAGATTGTCTATATATAACATCCACCAGCCCCAAATGAAATTAAGATTATTACACATATGAAAAAACTAGAAAATGTGAATGTTTCTCAAGGCCCAAAAATGAAATTTATGAATACTAATCCTGAGATAACCTTGTGATTGGCATTAGTATACAAGAATGTTCAGTTCAGTTCAGTTCAGTCGCTCAGCCGTGTCTGACCCTTTGTGACCCATGAATCGCAGCATGCCAGGCCTCCCTGTCCATCACCAACTCCAAGAGTTCACTCAGACTCATGTCCATCGAGTCAGTGATGCCATCCAGCCATCTCATCCTCTGTCGTCCCCTTCTCCTCTTGCCCCCAATCCCTCCCAGTATCAGAGTCTTTTCCAATGAGTCAACACTTTGCATGAGGTGGCCAAAGTACTGGAGTTTCAACTTTAGCATCATTCCTTCCAAAGAAATCCCAGGGCTGATCTCCTTCAGAATGGACTGGTTGGATCACCTTGCAGTCCAAGGGACTCTCAAAAGTCTTTTCCAACATCACACTTCAAAAGCATCAATTATTCGGCGCTCAGCCTTCTTCACAGTCCAACTCTCACATCCATACATGACCACAGGAAAAACCATAGCCTTGACTAGACGGACCTTTGTTGGCAAAGTAATGTCTCTGCTTTTGAATGTGTTATCTAGGTTGGTCATAACTTTCTTTCCAAGGAGTAAGCGTCCTTTAATTTCATGGCTGCAGTCACCATCTACAGTGATTTTGGAGCCCCCAAAAATAAAGTCTGACACGTTTCCACTGTTTCCCCATCTATTTCCCATGAAGTGATGGGATCGGATGCCATGATCTTAGCTTTCTGAATGTTGAGCTTTAAGCCAACTTTTTCACTCTCTTCTTTCACCTTCATCAAGAGGCTTTTTAGTTCCTCTTCACTTTCTGCCATAAGGGTGGTGTCATCTGCATATCTGAGGTTATTGAGATTTTTCCCGGCAATCTTGATTCCAGCCTGTGCTTCTTCCAGCCCAGCGTTTCTCATGATGTACTCTGCATATAAGTTAAATAAGCAGGGTGACAATATACAGCCTTGACGAACTCCTTTTCCTATTTGGAACCAGTCTGTTGTTCCATGTCCAGTTCTAACTGATGCTTCCTGACCTGCATACAGATATCTCAAGAGGCAGATCAGGTGGTCTGGTATTCCCATCTCTTTCAGAATTTTCCACAGTTGATTGTGATCCACACAGTCAAAGGCTTTGGCATAGTCAATAGAGCAGAAATAGACGTTTTTCTGGAACTCTCTTGCTTTTTCCATAATCCAGCTGATGTTGGCCATTTGATCTCTGGTTCCTCTGCCTTTTTTAAAACCAGCTTGAACATCGGGAAGTTCACAGTTCACGTATTGCTGAAGCCTGGCTTGGAGAATTTTGAGCATTACTTTACTAGCATGTGAGATGAGTGCAATTGTGCAGTAGTTTGAGCATTTTTGGCATTGCCTTTTTTGGGATTGGAATGAAAACTGACCTTTTCCAGTCCTGTGGCCACTGCTGAGTTTCCAAATTTGCTGGCATATTGAGTGCAGCACTTTCACAGCATCATCTTTCAGGAGTTGAAATAGCTCAACTGGAATTCCATCACCTCCACTAGCTTTGTTCATAGTGATGCTTTCTAAGGCCCACTTGACTTCATATTCCAGGATGTCTGGCTCTAGGTGAGTGATCACACCATCATGAATATCTTGGTCGTGAAGATTTTTTTGTACAGTTCTTCTGTGTATTCCTGCCACCTCTTCTTAATATCTTCTTTTCTTAGGTCCATACCCTTTCTGTCCTTTATGGAGTCCATCTTTGCATGAAATGTTCCCTTGGTATCTCTAATTTTCTTTAAGCGATCTCTAGTCTTTCTGATTCTGTTGCTTTCCTCTATTTCTTTGCATTGATCACTGAGGAAGGCTTTTTTATCTCTTGCTATTCTTTGGAACTCTGCATTCAGATGCTTATATCTTCCCTTTTCTCCTTTGCTTTTTGTTTCTATTCTTTTCACAGCTATTTGTAAGGCCTCCCCAGACAGCCATTTTGCTTTTTTGCATTTCTTTTCCATGGGGATGGTCTTGATCCCTGTCTCCTGTACAATGTCATGAACCTCATTCCATAGTTCAGCAAGCACTCTACCTATCAGATCTAGGCCCTTAAATCTATTTCTCACTTCCACTGTATAATCATAAAGGATTTGATTTAGGTCATACCTCAATGGTCTAGTGGTTTTCCCTACTTTCTTCGATTTAAGTCTGAATTTGGTAATAAAGAGTCATGATCTGGGTCACAGTCAGTTCCTGGTCTTGTTTTTGTTGACTGTATAGGCCTTCTCCATCTTTGGCTGCAAAGAATATAATCAATCTGATTTCGGTGTTGACCATCTGGTGATGTCCATGTGTAGAGTCTTCTCTTGTGTTGTTGGAAGAGAGTGTTTGTTATGACCAGTGCGTTCTGTTGGCAAAACTGTTAGTTCTAAAAGGTCTTGTAGGCCTTCATAGAACCGTTCAACTTCAGCTTCTTCTGCATTACTGGTTGGGGCATAGACTTGGATTACTGTGATATTGAATGGTTTGCCTTGGAAACAAACAGAGATCATTCTGTTGTTTTTGAGATTGCATCCAAGTACTGCATTTCAGACTCTTTTGTTGACCATGATGGCTACTCCATTTCTTCTGAGGAATTCCTGCCCACAGTAGTAGACACAATGGTCATCTGAGTTAAATTCACCCATTCCAGTCCATTTTAGTTCACTGATTCCTAGCACGTCGACATTCACTCTTGCCATCTCTTGTTTGACCACTTCCAATTTGCCTTGATTCATGGACCTGCCATTCCAGGTTCCTATGCAATATTGCTCTTTACAGCATCAGACCTTGCTTCTATTACCAGTCACATCCACAGCTGAGTATTCTTTTTGCTTTGGCTCCATCCCTTCATTCTTTCTGGAGTTATTTCTCCACTGATCTCCAGTAGCATATTGGGTACCTACTAACCTGGAGAGTTCCTCTTTCAGTATCCTATCATTTTGCCTTTTCATACTGTTCATGGGGTTCTCAAGGCAAGAATACTGAAGTGGTTTGCCATTCCCTTCTCCAATGGACCACATTCTGTCAGATCTCTCCACCATGACCCACCCGTCTTGGATTGCCCCATGGGTGTGGCTTAACATAAGAATGTTATAAACACAGTTTGCTAGTAATTAATTAATATTTAGACAACATCAACAGAGACATAGTAACTATAAAAATAAAAAGGACTGATGGAGGGAAATCAGAGGGGAATGTTTATGCAAACAATTTTGGGGAGAACAGAACTTGAAACATCTAACTAAACCTAGAATGTCACATGCATCTCATGCTCAGTTATAGAGTGAGCTAAAAAAGAAAATCTAGTTATGGAAACAGTGATCTAAAAACTAAAATGTCCAACTGTATATGAACATTACATAGAAAAATATAACTATAATTGTCTTCCCTGAACATTTGAACTATAGGTAAAAGATTATGTGGGTATGATGTTCAAAATTATAGTACCTGTGTGGTTACAAGAGTACATCATGAGAAACGCTGGGCTGGAAGATGCACAAGCTGGAATCAAGATTGCCGGGAGAAATATCAATAACCTCAGATATGCAGATGACACCACCCTTATGGCAGAAAGTGAAGAGGAACTGAAAAACCTCTTGATGAAAATGAAAGAGGAGAGTAAAAAAATTAGCTTAATTCTCAACATTCAGAAAACGAAGATCATGGCATCTGATCCCATCACTTCATGGGAAATAAACGGGGAAGCAGTGTAAACAGAGTCAGACTTTATTTTTTGGGGCTCCAAAATCACTGCAGATGGTGACTGCAGCCATGAAAGTAAAAGACGCTTACTCCCTGGAAGAAAAGTTATCACCAACCTAGATAGCATATTGAAAAGCATTATCTTGCCAACAAAGGTCCGTCTAGTCAAGGCTATGGTTTTTCCTGTGGTCATGTATGGATGTGAAAGTTGGACTGTGAAGAAAGCTGAGTGCCGAAGAATTGATGCTTTTGAACTGTGGTGTTGGAGAAGACTCTTGAGAGTCCCTTGGACTGCAAGGAGATCCAACCAGTCCATTCTGAAGGAGATCAGCCCTGGGATTTCTTTGGAAGGAAGGATGCTAAAGCTGAAACTCCAGTACTTTGGCCACCTCATGCGAAGAGTTGACTCATTGGAAAAGTCTCTGATGCTAGGAGGGATTGGGGGCAGGAGAAGGGGATGACAGAGGATGAGATGGCTGGATGGCATCACCGACTCAATGGACGTGAGTTTGAGTGAACTCCGGGTGTTGGTGATAGACAGGGAGGCCTGGCGTGCTGCGATTCATGGGGTCGCAAAGAGTCAGACACGACTGAGCGGCTGAACTGAACTAACTGAACTGAACTGTGTGGTTAAAAATTTCAATAATAATTGTCAATAAAAAATAATATTTTGAATGAAACCTTTTTTGTTTCTTGTTCTGAGAATTAGGACACAACACTAGGCCAGTTGACCTAAAATATTCAATAAACCAGGCCATATACAGGTATCCTGTCGGATCGTCTGTCATTTGGGCCTTGTTTCACTAATGGAGCACAAGTAGAGTAGATTTAGTATAGTTCTAAAGAGTCCTAGAATTTTCAAGATGGTAATAAGCATCAGGCTTCCTTTGTGGCTCAGCAGTAAAGAATTTGCCTACCAATGTAGAAGACATGGGTTCAATCCCTGGGTTGGGAAGATCCTTTGGAGAATTTGCCTACCAATGTAGAAGACATGGGTTCAATCCCTGGGTTGGGAAGATCCTTTGGAGAAGGAAATGGTAACCCATTCCAGTATTTTTACCAAGGAAATCCCATGGGCAGAGGCGCCTGGAAGTTCCATGGGGTCACAAAGAGTGGGGCATGACTTAGCAACTAAACAACAACAAATAAGCATTGGCTTCAAAATAGTTATCAGCTGCACTAGCCCTTAACAAAATTCAGCCTATTCTTTGAAGCTTTGAAGCCCACATGAACTTCTATCTAGCTAGACCTCCTAGATAGCATCTTCTTTGAATAGAAGGCTGTTTCATATGCATTGAAAGTCAGTTATTTAGTGTAGCCACCTTCATTTATTATCTTAGCTGGATCTTCTGGATAACTCGCTGCTAATTCTATATCAGCACTGGCTGCTTACCTTGCACTTTCGTGTTGTGAAGATGATTTCTTTCCTTAAACGTCATGCAAAAACCTCTGCAAGCTTCAGACTCTTCTTCTATGGTTTCTTCACCTCTCTTAGCCTTCATAGAACTGAAGAGAGTTAGAGCCTTGCTCTAGATTAGGCTTTGGCTTAAGGTAACGTGACTGTTTTGATCTCTTCAGACCACTGAAACTTTCTCCATATCAGCAACAAGCATGTTTCATCTTCTTATTATTTATGTGTCCACTGGAGCAGCACTTTTAATTTCCTTGAAGAACTTGTCCTTTGCAATTTTACATTGTCTAATTGGTGCAAGAGGCCTAACTTTTTGACTGTAGACTTTGGGAGTGCCTTCCTTACTGATTAACCATTTCTAGCTTTTGACTTGCAACTCTTCCAAATAATTGAACACTTAGAGCCTATTGTGGTATTAATCAGCCCAATTTTAATGTTCTTGTGTCTCAGGGAATAGGCAGACCTGAGGAGAGGGAGAGGAGAGAGAGAGGGAAACTGCCAGTTGCTGAAGCAGTCAGAACATAAACAAGTATTGATATGGTTGCCATGTTGTATTCATGGTTTGTGTCATCCCCCACCGAAAAAAAGCTAGTATATTAACATCATACAGTACATATCACCATAACAAATAGAATAAAGAAAAGAAGAACATTTTTGAAATATTTCAAGAATTACCAAAATGTAACAGAGAGACACAAAGTGAGCAAATGCTGTTCGGAAAATGGTCTTAATAGATTTGCTCAAACCAGTCTTACCACAAACCTTCAGTCTGTAAGAAACTGAAATATCTGCAAATCTCAGTAAAGCAAATAGCTGTAAAAGAATGTATGCCTGTACTATGCATATGTAAGCTCCTTTTCCTCAGTTTTGGTAATGTTTTTTGAATTTGACACTAAAAGGAGCAATGCCCCCCACCCCCACAAAAGAAAAGAAGTGAGACTGTATCAAACTAAAAAGTTTCTTCATGGCAAAGAAATCACCAACAAATGATAAGGTAATTTATGAAATGAGAGAAAAGATTTGCAAATCACATACCTGATATATAAAGAACTCATAGAACTCAATAGCAGAAAAGAAAGAAAGAAAGTAAGAAAAGAAAACAGTTCAATTAAAAATGGGCAGAGGATTTAAAAAGACATTTTTACAGATGGCCAAAGGTACCTGAAAAGATGCTCAATGTAGGAACCGTCAAACCGAGACCACAGTGAGATATCACCTCACACCTGTTAAAATGATACCTGTTCAAAGGATAACAGTGAGTTATCTTGCACTTCCATTTTTATGGCAGCGTTATTCACAATAGCCAAGATTTGCAAACAACCTAAGGGTCTATCACTGGATGAATGGATAAAAAAATGGTATGTATAATGTCATAGAATACTATTCAGCCACAAAAAGAAGGAAATGCCAATGTCTGTGACAACATGGCTGGACCCTAAGGATATTATACTAAGTGAAATAAGACAGAGAAAGATAAATAAGGCCACATGGTATCACTTCTATGTGAAACTGAAGCAGTTAAACTCATATAAACAGAATAGAAAAGTGATTGCCAGGGCCTGAGGGCTGTAGGGAATAAGGTTGGTAAGAGTGTAAAGATTTTTAGCTATAAGATAAATAAGGTCTAAGGAACTAAAGTATAATATGGTGACTATAGTTGACAACACTGTATTGTATAAGTAAATTTGCAGACAGAGTAGAATTTAAACATTCTCATTAAAAAAAAAAAACTAAAAAGGTAAATATGCAAGGTATTGGATGTGTTAAATAACTTTATAGATGAAGGAGTTCTTTCACAGTGTATGTGTGTATCAAATCATCATGATGTACACTTTAAATATCTAAAATTTTTATTTTTTCAGTTATGCTTCAGTAAAGCTGAGAAAAAATTATGAAGGAATATCAAATGAGCAGTCTTGAGAATTTCATTATGCTTTTGGTTTCCCCTAGTTATTTTTCTCTCATTCTCATTGAGCATTTATCGTGGCTAAGAAGGAAAACACCCAAACATATTATTTCTATTTTGAATGTTAAAATAGCTTTCTTTCATAAATTGTAATGTTAAGCCATCAATGGGTTTTATTCTACTTTATATATATATGTTAAAATATTCTTTATATTTTGCTATGTCAATGACAAAGCAACATTTTAAAAGCATTCAGTTAGTTAATTTGAAAGGAAAGATATAAAATAATGTGGCTTAGGTTTTAAATAGGAAAACTGAATGCTGAGAAATAAGCTTTCATTACTAGATAAGCACTATAATGCCTACTACCTTGAGCTGGAAAAATATTGACATCCAAAGTTTTAATTATCAAAACTTAAAGATGTTTGTGCTGGGAAATAGGTGTTTCTTTGCTGCAATACAATAAATGAGATTTTGAGCTGTGACTAATAAACATTTAATAATGACTGTATTAGACTTTATTTTCCTTTGAGTGTTCTCTTCATGTGTACAATATAAAACAGGTGCCAGATTGTTCTACAGATACCAGAGTTTAATAATTCTTACTGAGATTGACATTATTCATCTAGAATCAGGCCACTTGCATTGTTATTGCTTTGGAAAACTTAATTAGGAGTTAGGGAATTTGAAGCAAAAGTAATATAATATAGTTCACTCATGATGAGAAATTATTTTGATGTATTATGTTGAAATATGAGTATTATACATTCAATGTTTTATGGTTTAAAAATAATTTATTAGAACAGAGAAAGGCAAATGTGACCAAACAAAACAACTCTAAAGACTTCTGCCTTTGGCAGTTTCACTAACTTGACTAGTCAGTCTTCTGTTTCTTTTATTAAAATCGTTATGGCAACTATAACTCCCATTATCAAGAAAACCTTAAAACCACAAAAACTGGAGCTCCTGCTGCAATTTCCTCTGCTTTTCCTTTCAGTTCAGTTCAGTTCAGTCGCTCAGTCGTGTCCGACTCTTTGCGACCCCAAGAATCGCAGCACCCCAGGCCTCCCTGTCCATCACCAACTCCCGGAGTTCACTCAGACTCACGTCCATCGAGTCGGTGATGCCATCCAGCCATCTCATCCTCTGTCGTCCCCTTCTCCTCCTGCCTCCAATCCCTCCCAGCATCAGAGTCTTTTCCAATGAATCAACTCTTCGCATGAGGTGGCCAAAGTACTGGAGTTTCAGCTTCAGCATCATTCCTTCCAAAGAAATCCCAGGGCTGATCTCCTGCGGAATGGACTGGTTGGATCTCCTTGCAGTCTTGAATAAAATGTTCTTTCTTTAAAAAATAATTCTTTTATAAATATGGGATATATGTCTATATTTTAATCTTCAAAATTTCCTAAGCACAGGTATGTTTAGAGTTGTAACTGGAGAAATTTCTTTCACTGAAATCATATTTCTACCCATTTGTAGTCCAGCCTCCTTATTACTCCCAAACTAAACCTCTGACCGTGTGAAGCAAGCTTGCTAATCAAATAGGCACTTCCTAAAGAAGCCTGCCTGATCTCTTACCCTGTGATCTGAGTGCTCTGTTACAAACTTGCTATTTCTCTACCCTTGAGGTGCCTGTGGAAGGGATAACCATTGGTGATCTCTGCAAAGCATTTCTCTCAGCCATTTCCGGACTTCTCTCAGATATGAATGAAAAACTTCATCTTCGGATATGCCATGTCCATTAGGATTCGAGTCAGTATATTTAAACTTTTGTTGGTTTGTTCACTTGTTTGGGTTTTTAAACTCATAACTGTAGCAATAAACATTTCCTCTTCTGAAGGTAGTAAAAGTGACCATTATTTTCTTCCCTTTGCCCTTCTTTACTTGTCAGAGCAGCATATTCTGCCCTATTAAGTCCTCTATTCCTTGGTTAGTTCTACTAATCCTTTTAAACAATTTGACTCCTTGAACTCCATTTTTCAATTATGAATGCTTGCAATTGCTGTTGGAAGAAGGAGGAATTCAAGTGTGTGTCTCTAATCTTTCTGTTTTTTTTTTTTACAAACTTTTTAATATCCACAGAGGTATTAAAAAGAAGATCTATGTAAAATGTTAAAATTCTAAAGCCATGCACAAGAATAGATCATTGGCATGATCCTATTCACCTCATAGAAATGAAAGGAAATCTCAAATCATGCCTTCTAGGCCCTCTGAGAAGCTCCTCTGAAAATACTATTTCAATGAATCATTAATATTTTGGCATTCATAAATTGCAGAAAGAATATAAATCTATCTATGCTCTAATTACAATCTATTCTACCTATATAAGTAATAATACACAATTACATTAGATCATAAATAATGCCTAGGTATTAATGAGCATTTATTTGTACTAGAAGTGCAAAATGCTTTTTTAAAAATTAATTTGCATCACTTCTCTAAATCATCACCTCTAACAAGATTTTATTTCATGAAGAGTAGACAATTAAATTTCAGGCTGCATTTAAAAAAAGAATAAGCATCTTATCCCAATCCCAATACTCTCTCTCTTCCATTAAGATCAAAGATAATGCTTTTACCCACCCCATTAGATACTTACCCTGAGCTTATTTTATTAAACAAATCTTTATGTATTATTTTTAAAGTTAGTATTTATTTTTCCTAGGTTGCTTACAAATATACAAATTATTTGTTGTGTATATATATATATTGAGATTATAAGTATATTGGTATAATTAATAATGTGGTGTGTTGAGCCACATTTTTAAAGCAATACCATGTGATATCTCTACTTAATATTTCACTTTCAGCAGGTTAGAGTTTCATAGAATGGTTCATATCAATCATTAGTATTTCAGAAATATTTATATGTCAAAAGATTCCTAAATTCTTCAAAAATTACAAATATGTTAATTTTTGCGAGAATTCATAAAACGCATCATTATTAATATAATCATTTGTCAATGCTTCAGGAATTGTACTTTTTGAGGGAGATTTTGTTGTTGTTTAGAGGGCAAGTAATGTCTGACTCTGGAACCCCGTGAACTGTAGCCCACCAAGGTCTTCTTTCCGTGGCATTTCTCAGACAAGAATACTGGAGTAGGTTGCCATTTCCTCCTCCAGGGGATCTTCCAGAGTCAAGGACTGAACCAGTGTTTCCAGCATTGAAGGTAGATTTTTTTTTTTTTTTTTTTTTTTTTACTGCTGAGTCACCAGAAAAGCCCTTTTGAGGGAGAACAACAATCAATTTCAATAAACCAAGCAAAATTTACAGAATATATTGAATACTATATAATACCCACCTGCAATGTGGCACCTGGGTTGGATCCCTGGGTTGGGATGATTGCCTGGAGAAGGGAACGGCTACCCACTCCAGTATTCTTGCCTAAAGAATTCCATGGACAAAGAGCCTGGAAGACTATAGTCCAAGGGGTCGCAAAGAGTTGGACATGACTGAGCAACTTTCACTTCACTTCAATACCAATAATACTGTATAATACTAATAATGATACTATGCAATAAAAATTATAATACTGTGCTGTGCTTAGTCGCTCAGTCGTGTCCAACTCTTTGTGACTCCATGGACTGTAGCCTGCCAGGCTCCTCTGCCCATGGGGATTCTCCAACCAAAAAAACTGGAGTAGGTTGCCATTTCCTTCTCCAGGGAATCTTCCCAAGCCAGGGATCGAACCCAGGTCTCTTGCATCACAGGCGGATTCTTTACCATCTGAGCCACCAGGGAAGCCCATAATAATACTATATACTACTACTATATATTAGTAATAGTTATATTTAATACTATTAGTTCATTGTTGCTTCCTGCAGTAATATCATTTCTTATGTAATTCTAGGTACATATAAAAATAATTGCAATAAAATAATCTTTAGCTTTCAGAACTTCGCAAGAGCACTATACTTTGTTCAAAAACTTAATTCACATGCAAGCAACACTTTTTTCAAAGTACAAAATACTCGTACACATTGACACAGGTTCATCCTAGAGTTATGGAAGTGGACATTTTAAACTATAACCCACTCAATCTGACATGTAAAAGATTTTTTGTGATGCTCCCTAAGCCAATAGATTCACCGTCTTGTCCCAAGTTCTATGTATTCTAGAAGTGCTTTTCTACATCTAGTCACAAATGTTTTTGCCCAGACACTTATATAACAGGTTTTCCTGGTGGCTCAGACACTAAAGATCTGCTGCAATGTAGGAGACCACGGTTCAATCCCTAGGTAGGAAGATCTCCTGGAGAAGGGAATGGCTATGCAGTCCAATATTTTTGCCTGGAGAATCCCATGGGCAGAGGAGACTGATGGGTTGCAGTCTGTGGGGTTGCAGAGTTAGACATGACTCAGTGACTAACACTTAAACACTTATTACATAAAACAGTGATTATTTTGCAATCCTGTGGATTATTGGGGGGGGCGGGAAATAAACTAAAGTGGATGGGAGCTTATGAATTATGTTTTGTTCTCCAAAATGTTCATCACCAGCCAAATAAATATTTGAAATATCTTATTGTTTTATATTAAACATTGCTATGGACTTGAATGTTTTCGCCTCCTCAAAATGCATATATTGAAATCTTAACCCCAAATATGATGGCAGTAGATGGAGGGACATTTGAGAGATAATTAGGTTTTGAGAGTGGAGGTATAGTGAATGAAATTAATGCCTTTATAAGAGATAGGAGAGGTTCTTCTCTTTCTTCCTGACATGTGAAGATATAGCAGGAAGAGGGTCCACACCGACACTGAATCTGTCACTGCCTTGATCTGGGGCTTCCCAACCTTCAGAATTCTGAGAAATAAATTTTCATTGTTTAAGCCACCCAGTCTTTGGGACTTTGTTATAGCTTCCCAAACTGACTGAGACAAACACTTTCTCTCATATGAACATTATAAAGAGTTTAATAATTATGCATATTTAGCCATTGGTGAATAGTAATTCACCAAAACAGAAGAGGTGGCAAGAATACACAGAAGAACTATACGAAAAATACATAAAACTATACACAAAAGGTCTTCATGACCCAGATAACCACAGTGATGTGACCACTCACCTAGAGCCAGACATCCTTAGGGACATAGGAAGCATCACTACAAACAAAGCTAGTGGAGGTGATGGAATTCCAGTTGAGCTATTTCAAATCCTAAAAGATGATGCTGTTAAAGTGTTGTACTCAATATGCCAGAAAATTTGGAAAACTCAGCAGTGGTCACAGGACTGGAAAAAGTCAGTTTTCATTCCAATGCCAAAAACTGTTCAAACTACGGCACAACTGCACTCATCTCACATGCTAGCAAAGTGATACTCAATATTCTCCACACCAGGCTTCAACAGGATGTGAACTGTGAACTTCCAGATGTTCAAGCTGGATTTAGAAAAGGCAGAGGAACCAGAGACCAAATTGCCAACATCTTCTGGATCATCAAAAAAGCAAGAGAGTTCTAGAGAAGCATCTACTTCAGCTTTATTGACTATGCCAAAGACTTTGAATGTATGGATCACAACAAACTGTGGAAAATTCTTAGAGACAAGGGAATACCAGACCACCTGATCTGTCTCCTGAGAAATCTGTATGCAGATCAAGAGGTAACAGTTAGAACTGGACATGGAACAACAGACTGGTTCCAAATTGAGAAAGGAGTACATCAAGGCTGTGAATTGTCATCCTGCTTGTTAAACATATGCAGAGTACATCATGCAAAATGCCAGGCTGGATGAAGCACAAGCTGGAATCAAGATTTCGGGAAAAATATCAATAACCTCAGATATGCAGATGATACCACCCTTATGGCAGAAAGTGAAGAAGAACTAAAGAGCCTCTTGATGAAAGTGAAAGAGGAGAGTGAAAAAGTTGGCTTAAAACTCAACATTCAAAAAACAAAGATCATGGTATCTAACAATGGAAACAGAAACAGAGGCTGACTATTTTTGCGGGGGCTCCAAAATCACTGCAGATGGTGACTGCAGCCATGAAATTAAAAGACGTTCACTCCTTGGAAGGAAAGTTATGACCAACCTAGACAACATATTAAAAAGCAGACGCATTACTTTGCCAACAAAGGTCCATCTAGTCAAGGCTATGGTTTTTCCAGTGGTCATGTATGGATGTGAGAGTTGGGCCAGAAGCAAAGCTGAGTGCTGAAGAATTGATGCTTTTGAACTGTGGTGTTGGAGAAGACTCTTGAAAGTCCCTTGGACTGCAAGGAGATCAAACCATTCAATTCTAAAGGAAATTAGTCCTGAATATTCATTGAAAAGACTGATGCTGAAGCTGAAAATGCAATACTTATGGCCACCTGATGCAATAACTGACTCATTGGAGAAGACCCTGATGCTGGGAAAGATTGAAGGCAGGAGGAGAAGGGGACGACAGAGGATAAGATGATTGGATGGCATCACTGACTTGATGGACATGAGTTTGAGCAAGCTCTGGGAGCTGGTGATGGACAGGGAAGCCTGTTGTTCTGCAGTCCATGGGGTCGCAAAGAGTCAGACATAACTGAGTGACTGAACTGAACTGAACAGCAATTACAGCTTAAATGCATTAGGGGTTTAATTAGTTTTTGAGTAAGTGATTATTTCTTGTTTTCCTTGGTACAAAAATTTTGTCCTAGACTATGGCAGAATTATTAGAAAGTTTATTTGACGGTATTTGTCACCTGCTTTATACTAATGGCTACATACATCAGAAATAGAGATTTTTGCCTTAACCTGTAATACATATGACATAAGTAAGATAGTCAAACGTATGCTATACTGTGCAAAGGAACTAGGACAATTAACTTCTATTTATCTCCTCAATTTGTTGTAAAAATAGCTTATATTGAAACAGAAATTTTATTTTTGCCTTTCTATTATATTTTTCTTGGAGATAGTTCAGAAATGAATGACTTTCTATTTTATCATGAATTTTTTGATTGCAAGGCAAAATTAATTTTCTCAATAATATTAGTACCTATGTTTTTGAGTAAGCATTAAATTGCTGTTTATGAATTTCATGTCTCTTTTCAGTCTTATATTTAATACATATAAATATGTACATAATACAATGTATATTTATTTGAATTATTATTTATATTTTCCCATATTAGTTAAAGATAATAATTGCATAATAGAAATAATATTTCTTATTTACCTTCTTTGTAATACCCAAAGAGCTAGTGTTATTAATGTTTCAGTAAAATGAAACTCATAAGTAGTCATGTGACATTGATGAAATGCATCAGTTTGAAAGATATGCATTTGAATTTCGTCTTCTCAATCACATCGGATTAGTGTTCTTTTATAATTCTTAAATATCAATATGCATATTATTTCTTTTGCCTCTATAATTATTTTCCAGCCTCAAATTATGCTAAAAATAATTGATTGAGAGCCATTGTAATTTAAAAGAAACAATGAGTCATATGTTCAACAGACCAAGCTATCATAATTAAAAAACTCTGTTTTTTTCTTGTTAGGCTAAACTGCTGATGCTGCTAAATAACTACTTAGAATTAAAATCTGATGCTGAATTTCATTAGCAATGTAATTTTCACTTAGTACTTTCATTTTTTCAATAGAATTATTTTCAATCTAATTATTATTATATGGCTTAGATAAGACTGAAACTAGACATATTGTCAGTCAATATCAGGTGTATTTGTACTGTGTTTTTGAACATATTTTCTTCCTTATTATCCAAAGATAGATTTTACAAAGCTCAGTACTAATTCACATAAGGTTTAATTGAGTTCTGCTTAAGAGTATTTCATTAATAAGCCTGCCAACACATGTTACCTTTAGAGCACAACATGGTGGACCCTGATAACACTGATTACTATTCTTGGTGATTTTTAATGAGGTCAGGGCAGCAGAAGGGCTATGTACAGATTAAGGAAGTATATCAAAATATATTTGGAGGTTAGCTACATTTCTAAGATAATTATATCTTTTAAAATTAATAGGACACCTCATAAAACTAGACAATTTCATGACAAACCCTCCAATTTTGCTATGAAGTACTTGTGATTTGATTAATAAGAAAGGAAGGAATATCCTATTTTCATGATTCTCTCAGGGTATTTCAATTTGTCAGAAAAACTGGGGTAACCAAAATATTGTCAATATAGCTATTAGGCAAGCCAGAAGCTGCAATTAACTGGTTGGAGTCTTTCTGTAGATATATTTCCTATGCCTGATTCAGCTCTTGGCGTATTGATATCTATTGTATTTTCCAAGTTTAACAGACATGTTCATTTTCTTTATCACTAGAGAAAGAAGGAAGATTCCAGAAAAATCTCTGGAAAATAAAATTAAAATTTGTTAATAAAATTACCAAAGAGACTGAATCATAGCTCCTAAATCACATAATCATCCTGCCTTAGGTTTTGAAGGTAACTGGAAATTTGGTTATACATTGCCATTTCAGGTCAAAGAGGACAACTTAAAGGACTGTAGCCTATGCTAAACATAAATAAATAAAAGATAATAAACCCACTCCAATATTTTTCCTGCAATAGTTTTTAATTTCAACCAGTGGTTTGATGCAAAGAAAATTATCCTTTTTAAGTATAATTTTGTTATACAAGTAGAAGCCAATTAGCTCTGTATATAAAGTCTCCTGTTTTTAAAACTAATAATAAGTGGATATTTGTCAATCTGTCTTAAAGTTTAGGATCTGGGATTGATATTTAAAAATTCAGGATTCCAGTTTCTATAGAATAATTGATCAATTATTAAAGAAAACAGTTTTCCTACTAAGATACTTTGATGGGTGGAGCCTAAGAATGGAGAGACAAATTATAAAAGATAAATATTTGCAAAGTAGCTCCCAATTCTCAGAGGGTGTCCCTGGTGACATAGCAGTAAAAAATCCACCTGCACTGAAAAAGGCTGCTTGCAATGCAGAGGACACGGTTTCGCTCCCTGGGTCAGGAAGATCCCCTGGAAAAGGAAATGGCAACCCACTCCAGTATTCTTGCCTGGGAAATCCCAGGACAGAGGAGCCTGTTGGCCTATGGACCTTGGGGTCGCAAGAGTTGGACACAACTTAGTAACTAAACTACCACCGAAATCTCAGGGGTATGGGATGATGAAAAAAACAACAGTAATTTATGTACCTAGGAGATATAATTGTTGTTGTTGTTTATTGTTTAGTTGCTATATTGTGTCTGAATCTTTTGCAACCCCGTGGATTGTAGCCCACCAAGCTCCTCTGTTCATAGGATTTCCCAGGCAAGAATACTGGAGTGGATTGTCATCTCCTTCTCTGGGGGATGTTCCCAACCCAGAAACTGAAACTTCTTCTCCCACATTGACAGGCAGATTCTTTACCACTGAGCCATCATGGAAGCCACAGATAATTATTAATGCAGAAAAAATTCCTGTTTCTAAGCCAAATTAAAGCTAGAAAATGGAGATACAAATAACACTGAAGAACAGTGGTAATCATGGTCATCTGTGATAGACTAGTGATCAGTTAGTGTAAACATCTTATTTTTCAGAAAAAAAAGACTATAGTATTTCAAGTTTAAGTGAGCTGTACACATCACATTAACTTCCATATTTAATAACCAAAATTATTTTAAAACTTCATTTTTTATCAAAATAAGCTATGTATTTTAGCTAGTCATATTTGATTTCATCTTTTCTAAACGATGGATCTCACTACAAAAGCAATATTTTCAATAGCATTATTTTTATCTGGGTAAAGTTGAGAGAATTCCTTTGTGAACTCAATGACTAATTTCCATAAAACATCAGGGGCCTAGAACTATATCCCCTGAAACTAGCAGGAAAAGCTCAGGCCATGGGATACAACCTTACAGGATAGCCAGTCTGGTTTCTATATCTGTTGAAATGTCTCTATTCCAGGACTGGAGTGTTTTAATGGAGAGCATTACAGTGATTTTGTTTATGTGATGTGTCCTTGTTCTTTCTTCCACTCTTCTTCCTCAATGTTTCCTTCTACTCTTTTTTGTTTCAATTTATTGACTATACTTGGTCTTTGATGCTTCCATTTGAAATTTATATTAGCTTATTAAGCTTCTCAGGAGACCATTCCGGCTATAATTTATGTTAGAATTTATTAAGTTTATCAAGTGATGGGGGAAAGTTGGAATTACAGATTTTGATCTGTTTTGCTCACTGAAATATCCCAGTTCCTCAGAAGAGTACCTGACACTTAGTTGGCATTTAATAAACAGCTCTTAGATCAATGGATGTATCTTTATGATATTAATTTTTCCTAATCAGGAATATGGTACATCTCTTTATTTATTTAATAAAATTTGATGTTTTTAATTATATTACAAAGAATATGAGATCATATTCCCAGATTGCTTACTTTTCTCTTGTTCAAATTTATATTTCTGTCTGCCTTAATCTACTCCCTGTGTGACTTGCCGCATACATATCTTTCTGGCAACTATCAGTATATGTTACTCTGAGATGTAGTTCTTTTTTGCCATTAAAATCCCAGTGTTTCTCTGGAGCGATTACCTTTTCACATAGCTTGTTATTGGTATGGTAACCAGGAGGGAGGTGAGGGTATCTTAATCAGGTGAGTGTGTGTAGTCTTGCAAGGCAAAGACCTTTGTAAGATAGTTAGATAATAGGTGGCTGTAATAGGGAAGAATGGGATAACTCTGAATGTCTACAGGCTTTAGGAGAATCTGGGGATTCAATATTTTTTAATATATAGTCCAAATGTTTCTATCCCAATTCTCACAAAGTTACTTCTTTCCAATGAGGGTGCCAACCTTGACAATTACTGGTGAGATCTATAGTTCACCCTTGTCTGAAGCTCTGCTACTCTTATAATTAAGTCCTGGGCCTGGTTGTCATATTTATTTGCCTTCCAGATTCAGCTGATGCAAGTCTATCTGTATGATTCCAAAGAGATCCTTTAGCTCTCACACTTAATATTTTTTTAGTGATTAACCTCCCTCAGTGCTTTTTGTCATTTTCCAAAACATCAAATGCTCTAAGTCAACCATTACACTTCACAGTCTTTATATTTATTCAGTTCAGTTCAGTCGCTTAGTCATATCCAACTCTTTGCGACCCCATGGACTGTAGCACACCAGGCCTCCCTGTCCATCACCAACTCCCAGAGTTTACTCAAACTCCTGTCAATTGTGTCGGTGATGCCATCCAACCATCTCATCCTTTGTCATCCCCTTCTCCTCCCACCTTCAATCTTTCCCAGCATTAGGCTCTTTTCAAATGAGTCAGTTCTTGGCATCAAGTGGCCAAAGTACTGGAGTTTCAGCTTCAGCATCAGTCCTTCCAATGAATATTCAGGACTGATTTCCTTTAGGATGGACTGACTGAATCTCCTTGCAGTCCAAGGGACTCTTAAGAGTCTTCTCCAATACTACATTTCAAAAGCATCAATTCTTCTGAGCTCAGCTTTCTTTATAGTCCAACTCTCACATCCATACATGGCTACTAGAAAAACCATAGCCTTGACTAGATGGACCTTTGTTGGCAGAGTAGTGTCTCTGCTTTTTAATATGCTATCAAGGTTGGTCATAACTTTTCTTCCAAGGAACGAGTGTCTTAATTTCATGGCTTCAGTCACCATCTGCAGTGATTTGGGAGCCCCTCAAAATAAAGTCTGTCACTGTTTCCACTGTTTCCCCATCTATTTGCCATGGAGTGATGGCCCAGAGGCCATGATCTTAATTTTCTGAATGTTGGGTTATACTTATTATTGCCCCATATTTTATAAATTTCTAATATGTTGGACTCACACGTCCACCCGTTTGTGTGCCAACCCAGTTCACCCCTGCTGAAAATTTCACAATTGTGATACTAGCATATGTCAAAGCTACCCGTCTTCAACTACTACCCATCACCTATTATGTGGTGCCTCAAGCCAGTAAGTTAGCAACTGTTCTAGCTCCAAATTCTATTTTATGGTCTGCTGTTCAGGCCACTTGTGCAAAATATTTCAAGTCAGATTCTCCAAAAGTAGAAATTTAGCTTTATCTTTGAGTTCATGAAAGATACTGAGTAGAGCTTGGGAAACTAGCCTCCGTAGGAGACCAAAGGAAAAAGATTCTAGAAAAAATAAAATTTGACCTATGAACCATGGCAACAGATACTTCAGCTGTTCCTATGGGCGCTCTGAAGCTGGGATAGTCATGTGGATTGAGCTGTGTCCCTCCCCAAATCCATACTGCCACCCTAAGGTACAGTACCTCAGAATGTGATCTTATTAGGAAGTAGGTTTGTTTCAGATATACTTAGTTAAGATGAGGTCAGAGTGGAAAAAGGTGGGCCCCTAATCCAATATGACTCGTGTCCTTATAAAAAATGGAAATTTGGACACAGATACACACAGGAAGAGGATAGAATGTAGTGGGAGGATGAAGGCAGAGATTAGCATGATGCAGCAAAAGCTAGGAAGAAAGGTTTCCAGTCAATAACTGGAAGATAGGAGAGATGCCTGGGACAAGTGTTTCACAACCCTCAAAAGTAAGCCACCTTGATCTCAGACTTCTAGCTTACACAACTATGAGACCATGAACTTCTACTGTTTAAGCACCCAGTTTGCAGTACTTTGTTAACAGCAGCTCTGGTAAGTGAATACAGATATTTTTAAAAGAATTGTCCCAAATTGAGACACTGGGGCTAATAATTTGTATCTTTGCATCAACCAGTCTCTTGATATGAGGTGCTCTATTTAAGGGAGGGGAATGTGAGACCTTGGGTGAAGTGGAAGTGGCTTTATTCATCCAAAACAAACCCCAGGCGTGGATTGATCTGAGAGCTCTTGAGAGACAATACTGCCTACACACCTATGTGTAAAAACAAGTGCTTCAGTCTTGGGGTATGGACCAGGTAGATCCACATGCCACATCTACTACATCAGACTAAGGAATTAATTCCATTGAGAAGAGTAAGTTTTGGTTTATACTAATAAGCAGTATATAGTTTTCAGTTCTGAACCAGCAACTGACTTTTTTTGTTTAATGGAATTATTATGCCACCGGTGATACTGAATCCAATAGGTATCAAAATAGGTAGTCCACCATTCAGGCCATTGTTGCTGGATTATAAGGAACTACATCTGTGTCTATGCAATGAGGTTAAACTACCTACAGTCATAATGCTACAATTAGATACAGTAATTGGTAGAGAGCTAGTGAGGTCTACCTTGCAAGGGGATGAGAGTGTTTTATTTGAACGTGGGATTATGATGGTAAAGAAATTGCTTGAATGCTATTAAGTGAAAGTGCACTTTCTGCTTTAGACAGTGTGTTAGATTTTGGTTGGTGAATAATATTACTTCAATTTTACAAAATGTCATTGGTTATATTGGGAAAGAAGAGATTAGAAGACAGAGGCGAAAATGGTATGGAACCTATTAACTGGTGCATGTAGATTCCAGGGGTGAAGTAACAGTAGAGCTGGCTTTTATAATGATCATTAAGATGCAAAGATCTTCAAGAAACACTTAAGGGTTAAGTTTGCAGAAGGTAGAAATACACTAAATATGAGGAGCAAGGGAGAGGAGGCAGCAGGCATGGTGTCGGTAGCTGTCGCATGTTGAGATGGTGCCCCTAGAAGACTGTGTCAGTGCGTGTGTGCCTGCTTGTGGAGGAAGGGGAATGCATGCATGCTGAGTCACTCAATCATGTCTTATTCTTTGCAGTCCTATGGACTGTACCCTGCCGGGTTTCTCTGTCCATGGGATTCCCCAGGCATGAATACCAGAGTGGGTTGCCATTTCCTTCTCCAGGAGATCTTCCCAACCCAGGGATTGAACCCATGTATCTTATGTCTTCTCCATTGACAGGCAGGTTCTTTACCCCTAGTGCCATCTGGGAAGCCCAAAGAGGAAGGCAACATGTTTTTAATTAGGGCATGTTTAATTAAAGGTCCTCCAAAGACCTTCAAGAAAAATTTTAACATATCAGTTTGGTATAAGATCTGTAGCTCAGAAGGAGTTCCTCAGTTGGACATTCAGAGTTTTAGCCATCTCTGTACCACCTATATTTTAAGACATAACCATGAGTGGGATTACTTATGGAGGGAATATAAAGGGAGAAAAGAGAAGTGGGCCAACGGCCAAAAGTTGCAGTACTTCCGTATTTGAGAGCTGGAATAAGGAAGATGAACCTGCAAGGAGCACTGACCATGAATTAGAGATGCTAGGAAATTCAAGGTAGTATATAGAGTCATTTTTTCAAGGCAATAAGCTTCTTCAAGATGTCAAATTCTGCTGAAATGTCATGTTAGGTGAAAACAATAAAGCATTTCTTTGATTTAGCAACAAGAAAGTTATATGTAGCCTTAAAAAGAACTGTTTCAGTAGAATGATCTGAGCTAGAGAAGACAGGAAAGAAAAAGTGGAGGCAGCAATTTTTGGAGCCTTTTTTCAGAAATCTGCATGTGAAAGAGGGATGCGAAGAAGCAGTGGTTAAACTGCTGGAGGATAATATTCAGTCAAGGGAGGAGTTCCTGTGTGTGTAAGTTAAGAGAATTGTGAACTTGTTTAGAATATAATGAAAGGATTTTCTCGGAATGGTGTATGCATTCTAGAAATGCCTGTTGTGTGTAGGTGTATATGTCCGTGTGTCTGTGTGATAGATTAGAGGTGGGAATCAGGGAACATTTGGTGTCTTGGTTTACTCAGCAGGCCTTTTTCCTTTTTGTGGTAAGAACAACCTGGGCTTTTGGCAGAATGCCCACCCTCTTTGTCCCCTGTTTCCAATGGTGCCTGACTAATCCAAGCATCCTCATTCATGACCACATTGATTCTGGCAATTAGAATCTTTTTAAAAAAAAATTTTATGTGTGTGTAATGAGAGGGAGTTTTCTGTTTCTTTGGGTTGTTTGGTGGGGTAATGTAAGCCTGGCCCCAGGGACTCTGGCTAACTGCACTTGTGCACAAACAGATGGGTGATTGGAAGAGCAAATGCAACCCAAATGCTGCTTGCCAAGCCATGTGCTGTGACATGGGACTTCTTTCCCCAGAGAAAGAGGCATGCTTTTCTATGACCTGTCACTCTTTATCTCATAGATCTGGCCTTATTTTGAAGTGTATTTTGATAATTGGTTTACCCACAAGGATACATTTTCAATTTCACACAGAAGTTCCAAATAGGCTGGTCTGGTGACCTGAACCCTGGCTCTCTCTGGCCATTTCCTGGGACTTAGAGCATAGAGAAGCTGCGTAAAGATTTGTAGCAGGTCTATACAGAGTGAGAAGGAAGTATGAGTGAGAATACAGTACAAGAAAAGATTACAGAGAGATCTGAACTGACATGGTGTGTCCCTTTCAGCTATGAGACCCACACGGCACCTGAATTTCCCAGATGCAATAATTAGTTTCCTTTAAAAATTTTATTGTATTAGACAGCTAAGCTGAGTTCGGACTTTGTCATTTTCAAATAAAACACTCTAATATACTGCTTATTTTGTAATTAAAAAAAATTACCATATCCTCCTTGACCGTTCCATGGAAATCATTTCCTAAATAAACAGCTTGTGATAAAACTATATAGGCTAAAAGTCAAAATCACATATGTCTTATTTTACGCCTAGAAATAGAATTCCTCATTTCTCTAGTATCCTAAGTTTTATTTTATGCTATGGAGAATATAGTTTTCCTCTTTTATTCTCTTGTTAGAAGGAAAATCTCCTGTTAGTTATCTGATTGCCATAGTGCCTTCCTATCCATGTGTGTGTGTGCATGTACATGCATGCACTCAGTCGCTCACCATGGCCACAGTCTATTTAAGTTCATGGCCAATATTGTTCCTATTCATAGCTGGAGTCATGCCAAGCCCCCTGTAAATCAAATATTCCTTAATCTCCAGGTTACATCATGGCCCTCACTACTGGTGATGAACTTTTGCTGAATAATATTCAACCTCAAGATGTCCCAAATCATGGATTCTCTCTGACCTCTTCTCCAACACTTTTAACTTCCTTCTTTCTTTATTTCTCAGCCAGGGACTTGGTGTCTATCATGATACCAATAAGGTCTTCCCTGGTGGCTCCCTGGTAAAGAAACTGCCTGCAATGCAGGATACCTGGGTTTGATCTCTGGGTTGGGAAGACACCCTTGGAGAAGGGAATGGCAACCCACTCTAGTATTCTTGCCTGAAGAATCCCATGGACAGAGGAGCCTGGCAAACTACAGTCCATGGGGTCGCAAAGAGTCAGACACAACTGAGCTACTAATACACACACACACACACACACACACACACATATACACACACACTATAAGTATGCTTTCCAGGTGTAGGGAGGATGTTTTTCCCAGGCTCTTGTCTGGCTTCCATGATGTGAGATTTTTCTGAACACTACTAGTCTCTAGCTCCATTGCTGCATGCTCTATTTCACAAGAGCAGTTAGAGTAACTTTTGAGATAGTAAGTTTGGAAGCCTGAAGCCCAGTGAAAGCACTTTTTCTGCTCTACTCCAAAATGCTATAAGTCATTTATGGATCCATCCCCTCTACAGAAAGCCTATGATTTCTCCTGTGGTTAAATGGAAAAGAAACTAATTCTAGTCTGAGTTTCTAACTTTTTGAAAGCCCAATAGCCAATCTAGACTCTATCAGTAATAAAGAAATATTCTTTATTCTTTTGTATCTATTGTGTCAATTTACACTGAATAGAAATAGAGGAAAGGGTACTATATTGTGACCGCTCAAATTCTAAACAGGTTCTCATCATATTCTCTAAGTCATAATCCTTGACTTTGAAGCCTGTATTCCTGCATCGAGTTCTTTTGCACCATAATCCTACATCTTGCCTGAGTCCTAGTGTTGTATTAATATTTAGGAACTCTTCAATACTTTCACATATCCTAGTTCCCTGTACTTCTGCCTACATCTTTTGATCATAGCTTCTGTCCAATTGTAAGAATTTTCATCAATTATTAACTTTTCCTTGAAATATTGCTGCTTCTTTATACTCTTCTCTTGAGATATGTGACTTAACATTTCCTGACATTCTAGCAACTCTTGCTCTGAATCCTTGTCTAGGTCTTCTTCTTCCATCAACATCTAAGTAGTTCAGTTCAGTTCAGTTCAGTTGCTCAGTCATGTCCGACTCTTTGCGACCCCATGAATCGCAGCACACCAGGCCTCCCAGTCCATCACCAACTTCTGGAGTTCACTCAAACTCACGTCCATTGAGTCAGTGATGCCATCTAGCCATCTCATCCTCTGTCGTCCCCTTCTCTTCCTATCCCCAATCCCTCCCAGCATCAGAGTCTTTTCCAATGAGTCAACTCTTTGCATGAGGTGGCCAAAGTACTGGAGTTTCAGCTTTAGCATCATTCCTTCCAAAGAAATCCCAGGGCTGATCTCCTTCAGAAGGGACTGGTTGGATTTTGCAGTCCAAGGGACTCTCGAGAGTCTTCTTCAACATCACAGTTCAAAAGCATCAATTCTTTGGTGCTCAGCTTTCTTCACAGTCCAACTCTTACATCCATACATGACCACTGGAAAAACCATAGCCTTGACTAGATGGACCTTTGTTGGCAAGTAATGTCTCTGTTTTTTAATATGCTATCTAGGTTGGTCATAACTTTTCTTCCAAGAAGTAAGCGTCTTTTAAGTTCATGGCTGCAATCACCATCTGCAGTGATTTTGGAGTCCCCAAAAATAAAGTCTGACACTATTTCCACTGTTTCCCCATCTATTTCCCATGAAGTGATGGAACCAGATGCCATGATCTTCATTTTCTGAATGTTGAGCTTAAGCCAACTTTTTCACTCTCCACTTTCCCTTTCATCAAGAGGCTTTTTAGTTCCTCTTCACTTTCTGCCATAGCATTCCTTAATTCTCTGTTCTGAGCTTTCTGCCCTTATCTAAGCATTCTCTTTGTTGATTATTTAATTTTTTTTATAATAGTGAACTGAATGTGTGTCCCAGAGCTGACCACTTCTTTGAGTTCCATAGTTGTATGTTCACTTTTCCCACGTACTATCTTTCAAGAATATTAATCTTACATCTAAAACAGAACTCTTGATTTCCTTTAATTTTTTTTTGCATACCACGTGTCATGTGGAGTCTTCGTTTCCTGACCAGGGATTGAACCTGTACCCTCCACAGTGGGAAAACAGATTCATTAGGGAAGTCTCTTGATTTCCTTACCATTCAAATTAATTTCTGTCTGCTTTCCTTACCTACTCCAATATTATCACCATTCACTGTAAGGGGAAGTTTTGTAGTCATTCTCAGCCCTGCCTTTTCCTTCATATCTTAATTAGATCTGTCTTTAAATTCCATAATTGTCTCTTGTAATTTCTTCTGATCATTCACTTATTTTCACTGTTACTGCCACTACTTTAGGAACAAAAGTTATTTACTCTCACCAGACCATTGAAATAACATTCAAGCTGGTCTGCATTTCTACTACATTGGTGAAATTGTTTCAATAGCTTCTCATTGCACTTATGGTAGTATCTAAAAGTTTTGTGTGCTCAATCATGTCTGATTCTTTGTGGCCCCATGGACTGTAGCCCACCAGGCTCCCCTGCCCACCGAGTTTTCTAGTCAAGAATACTGGAGTGGGTTGCCGTGCCCTCCTCCAGTGGATCTTCCTGACCCAGGGATCAAATCTGCATTTCTTGCATCTCCTGCACTGGCTGACAGATTCTTAACCACTAGCAACACCTGGAAAGCCACTCTAAAACCTTTTTTCTTTAATTTATCTATTTTTTAACTGAAAGATAATTACTTTACAGAATTGTGTTGGTTTCTGCCAAACATCACCATGAATCAGCCGTAGGTATATGTTTGTCCCCTCCCTGTTGAACCTCCCTCCTATCTCCCTCCCCATCCCACCCCTCTAGAGTGTTACTTTTAAATATGGTAAAGAAGGTACTGCATAATCTTATCACATCTATCCCACTTCACTTTGAAACAGTCTCATTATACACTACTCCAAACAGATTGTTCTTCTTTTAATTCCCCAAATAAGTGAGTTCTTTCCTGAGTCAAGTCTTTAATAAACATAGTTCACTCTCTGGAAATATTTCCCTCAAATATTTGCATTTCTGCCGCCTTCTTATTCTCAGATCTCATCTGCATGCCAGCTTCTCAGAGGCATTTACATAGCATCCATCTAAAAAAAGACACTCCATAGTGTTCTGCATGGGAGCCTCTTCTTTCAGTGTTATTACCCCAATATCTAATGACGTATGTTTATTCTTCACCTGTTAGCTTGTAAACTCTAAAAACTTGGGATTGAGTCTGCCTTGCTGATTACTATATATGCTAGTATAGTACAGTGTTTAGCATAAAGTAGACTCAAAAATATTTGTTAAATGAATTAGCAAATGTATTCAGAAATGAAACCTAATTAACTTTCATGAAAATATTTAAAGTGCTTAAATGAAAAAGAATTATTCTGACAGCTCTCCAAATGATTATATCTAGTAGTCAAATGGCTTGCTAATTTCAGTTGCTTAGCTAGTTAAATGATTATTTTTGTGCATATACACCTCTTAAACATCATTAGTTGGATATTCCACAATGCATAGTACAGGCATACCTCATTTTTTTTGTGTACCTTATTTTTGCATTTTATTGTGGTTTGCAAATATTGCATGTTTTACAAAATGAATGTTCGTGGCCACCCTGTCAAGCAAGTCTATTGGAGCCATTTTTCCAATAGCATTTTTTCACTCATTTCTGTCACATTTTGATAATTCTTGCAAAACTTCAGACATTTTCATTATTGTTCTGTGTATTATGGTGATCTCTGGTTAGTGATCTCTGATGTCACTGATGTAATTGTTGAGGGCTCCACAACCCATGTCCATATAAGAATTTGTTCTGACTGCTCCAGTGACTGGCCATTCTCCTATCTTTCTCCCTCTCTTTAGGCCTTCCTTTTCCCTGAGAAACTACAATGTCGAAATTAAGCCAATTAATAACTTGGCTTTTCCTAGGATGGAAGAGAAGGGAGGCAGAAGGATAGGAAAAAAGAAGCAAAAAGCAACATCAAATGAGGAGGAGAAACACTGGTGGATTTTGGCCTCTCTCTCTTTTCTTTCTTGTCTCAGTGGCCCCCGTGCTTTCTCTTTTATAATGCTTCCATACTTATCCCTTCAAAGCATAACTCTTTTAAGAGAAAATAAATTAATATATGAACTATATTTATTATGATTCCATACTGAAAATAGTTTCCTTCAGTTATGAAAATTTGATCCCAGACAGTATTTGTAAATATGTTTTTATTTCTAATAATAAGATCAGAGAGTTTCTTGACAATATTAATTTAACTTTGTTTTTCAAGCTTTCTGTTAACTTAATGAGAAAGACCCTTGTGATTTGAACAGTAAAATCGCACATGATTTTTTTAAAAAATAAGGCCATTTGATTCAACAGGACTTCAAAGATAAGTGGGTAAAGATGCAAATTAATTTAATGGATAAACCACTAAAGGGCTGATTAGGAGCTTTTTAGTTGATTGCAAGATAAATCCAAAAACTAAGGGTGAAAGGGAAACACAGAGACAGCAGGTCGTTTGTTTTGTTTTGTTTTGTGAAAGATTCTTGAAAATAAAAAGAGAGAGTAAATTATCACATTTATCTTAATATAGTCATTCTGAATAGTTTTAATAATTAAACCTTTGTGTTCTAGAAATACAGTCATAATACTAGTTCTAAGGCATTGTTCATCAAAGATGCCTCCGAAAAACTGACAGCAATTCTTTTGATGATCTATTGCTGGTGTTTCTACAAGGCAAGTCACCCTCTTGATAGTGTTGAATTCAATTACCTTTTACAAAAGATAACTGTTCCCTGTCATGTTGCATGAAATTATGATTTAATTTCATAAATTAAATTCTTACAAAACTGTGTATTATACCTGTATAAAAATAAATGCATGTAAAATATGCATATATTTGTAACTTTTTAAGGCTTATGGTTTCATTTTTATATTTATTTATTTTAATTGAAGGATAAATATTTTTTAATATTGTGATGGTTTTTGCCATATGTCAACATGAATTGGCCACAGGTATACATGTGTACCCCCGTCCTGAACCCCCTCCCAGTTCCTTCTCAACCTATCCCTTTGGGTTGTGCCAGAGGACTGGCTTTGGGTGCCCATAACACATGTAACAGAAATCTCTATTAGTAATTGCAATAAAGTTTTAGAGTCTAAGGGATTTAATCTCAAATACTTACCATCCAAACTGATGAATTACCTATTTGATTAATTCTTTAAAATTTAACACCAATGCATTTTTGAATTATTATGAATTATGATGAGCATCAGGTTAGCATAATACCTGCAGTTAATGTGATTTTTTCTATTCGTTATGCATCAATGTTAAAAAAAATGTCTTTTGAAAGCCTGTCTCTTAAATCTCTCTTTCAATTGTTCCAAAGTATTATTAAATCACTACTTAGCTTTGGGCAATATATCATGAGTAGACAGAAAGAAATTTTTGAATGTGTATATTTAATTTTTCATGATGTTTCATAAGCGTGATTATCTTTCTTTTTTCCTTCACTGACCTGGCCAATCAATTATTCTTTTGTTTCCATGTTGATATCACTTAATTACACTGGTTCTAATCTTTTTAATGTTTATGCTTGTCAATAATACAATAATTATGTCAGTTTGCATTGTTGGGCATAGAAAAAGAATGGACAGGGAAAATTTGAGTCTGACACATTTTGACGCCATTTTTGGTCTTTTTTTTTTATATTCTGTCCTTCTCTGTTCACATTTCCCCCTCTCTCTGGAGAGCAACAAGATTAAATACCTAGCTCACTATGCACTTCCTTGGTTTTCCCATTCTCAAAGTTAAGTAGATTGAAATTTACTTTCTATAATATGAAGATGTGTCATAAAATATATATGTAGTAAATACACAAAAATATGTTTATATAATTTAGAGAAACAGATAAAAGAACAATAATAATAAATAGAATCTTTATACTAATCAACTCTCCCCACCCCCCCAAAAAACAAAACCCTATAAAATTCTGTTATCCTAGAATCCCCTCTGCTTTTTCTCTTATCTTATTCCATCTTTACCACCTTGAGTTAAAAGCTGTCCTAAAGTTGGTGAACTTGATATTCTTTTTAAATAGTTGCAGTCATCTGTGTGTGTTTCCTCAAAATATGCATTGCTTAATTTTCCATGTTTTTAATTTTATTTAAAAGTAAATTTATGGTGTATACACTTCTATGATTCACTTCTTTCATTTACCACTAAAATGTTGTAATGCAACTATATCCATGTATGCAGCCCTGGCTGATTTGCCATTTTCTTTAACTGTCCCAGTGCTTTGCCACTCCCTGCATCCACACCCTTACTAAGGCCTCATCATACTTCCTTGTACATTGAATGTGGGCTTGACTGTGGTGTGTTGACATATTTTGTCCTTGAACCGAACAAAATCTTAAAATATGTGGCACATTGGACTTGTAGAACTAGTAAAGGCCAAAATGATCACAATTTTTTGTTAAGAACTTTTGAAAGAATTATAGTGATAAATTATCATTTCAACTTAAAAACAAACAAACAAAAAACTCCAAGAAAGATCAAGAGAATAGACTTACAGAAGTCTAATATATTCTAAGTATTCCTACTTAACTCTAGAAAGAGAAGCACATCTTAAGAATTCTGATTATGACTCTAGGCACACCAACTTGATAGAACCAAATGTCTGAAAAAATATATACATATATATGTAAAAAGAATTGGCAAAAGAATTGGCAGCCTGAACTAAAAGGGAATGAGATACTAAGTGATACGAGAATACATCTTAGCCTCCAACTTTCTATAAGCAAGGATCAGGGTAAGCAAAAAGTAAGTGTTTCAAAGTCTTGCTTAGAAATGGAAAAGGAGGATAACAGAAAAAAAGGAAGCCTAACTTCCATATAGTAGAGCCAGGAGCAGAGGAGAAAAATAGTTGAGGAAGACACTCCCAGGTTGTAGAATGGGGAATGGACAAGGTATTTTTCCTTTCTTAGTAAGGATATTTAGCCGCATTTTCCAGTGGAAATTCAGAATTTCCATGGACTAAAGATTTTTACATGTTTCTCTGTCATATGCTTCTTCTGTCTTTTTAAAATCAAAGTGTTTATTGTTGTTTTCCTGACAAAAAGTCATGATTGAAGGTTGGTGGTGTGCAGAGAAGATAACAACATTTTAGGTCACAGGTCTTTGAATCAAGAACAACTTCACTCAGACCCAAGGGCCTAATGTATTTAATGAGATCTTGGTGTCAGGATTAGATGCAGTTTACAAGGTCCTAAAATGAGGGTGACAGAGAAGGCGATGGCACCCCACTCCAGTACTCTTGCCTGGAAAATCCCATGGACGGAGGAGCCTGGTAGGCTGCAGTCCATGGGGTCACTAAGAGTCGGCAAGACTGAGCTGAGCAGCTTCTCTTTCACTTTTCACTTTCATGCATTGGAGAATGAAATGGCAACCCCCTCCAGTGTTCTTGCCTGGAGAATGCCAGGGACGGGGGAGCCTGGTAGGCTGACGTCTATGGGGTCACACAGAGTCAGACACGACTGAAGCGACTTAGCAGCAGCAGCAGCAGCAAAACGCGGGTGACTGCATTTTGCATGTGAGATGGTTATGAGTAATTGTAGCCAAGAGGAAAGACTATGGTACATTGAACTATTGGCCACACTCCTCTCACACTTGTAAGCATTGTACTGCCTCAGGATGGAGGGGTTGGTGGGGTGTGTTTCCTGTCCCCTTGCCTTTGGGCTTAGTTATATGATTTGCTTGAGCAAATTAGATGTGGCAGAAGTGAAAGTGCCAGTTCTGAGTCCAAGTCTTAAAAGAGTTTGTCCTTTTTCAGCTTGTCCTCCTATATTCTGTCATCACTAATATTGCTATTGTTCCTGCAGTCAGGGCTCCAAAACAGACCAGAAATTGCTAGACTTGGACCTTGAGAAAGAACCACCTACCCCAGTCAAACCCAACCTAGGTCAGCCAACTCCTAGCCCATCTAAGAAGCAAAGGCTTTTTTTTGTTGTTGTTCCAATGTTGTTTTGTAGAAAGTGGTTGTACAACAGTTAATGGATTCAGAAGTATAGTATATTCTTGTTAACATGCAATGTTAATAATGTTAACATTATTGCATATCATTAATGCAGTGATGGATGATTACATTCTTTCCAGTATAGGCAGTTATTAGATTGTTGATCCTCAACTCCAAACCTGTAACTCTACACCTCACTATGTGGTCTGGGGGCTGGATCTCTGAAAGGAACTTTTCCACATTATCAGCTGACTCTGGATAGGTTCCATTAATGTGGGGTGATCTAGGGAGACCACAAAACTAGAGAAAGAAGCATGGTCTTATATCTTTCCATTTGCTTCCTGTTGCTTCAGTCTGCTTCCTTGAGAACCATCCTAGCAAAAAATCTTAGCCATAACAGTTTCTTCCTACAGCAATGTCTAGATCTGCCCTGTGGTTTTGCCAAAACTCACAAAACTTCCTGGAGTTCCCTGAGAGAGACCTGAGTCCCAGGTAACTGGTGTCTCTTACTCAGATTTCTAGAGCCAGCCCACCACTCCCTGCTCAGAGGCCTTGGCTATCTTTCAGCACTCTAGGACTTTCTCCCTACCTTTTGAGTTTCAATACTTTGAATTTTTTAAACTGTTCACCTTAACCCTAGAGTTGTTAGCTACTCTCTGCAGTTTGTACCTTTGTAAAAGCTTCCTGTTTTCTTTCTGCCTTTTCTGGAACCTATCAAAAAATTACACCTACTTAACACTTTTTCATGTTTAAATTCTCTTTGTTAAGACAACTCTATTATTACAATTTTTTAAAAATTGTTATGAATATTTTTAAGCATTACTGTGAATGTACATATTTCAATTTCTCTAGCAGATACACTTAATATACGCTTTTCCTATTTAACCACAAGGCAACTCCCTACTCTGTCTCCAATGTGGTTGTGTTCATTTACACTTCCAACACAGAAAATGTGAGTTCCCAGAACTCACTGTTGACATCAACACTGACATCTTTTTTCTTTCTAGTAATTGTGAAATTATATCTCATTATCATTTTAATGTGCATTCCTGAGGTTACTAATGAGTGTGAACATCTTTATATATGTATAAAACCATTTCATGTATTCAAGATGGGACTCGAAATTAAGTGAAGCTACATTCAAGGGAATCAGATCTTTCCTCACATTACCCCACCCCCAAGTTCAGCACAGTAGTAGAAGTATCATAAAGGGTGAGTGATCTTCCTAGACTTTCACACAGGGCAGCAAATGTAGCTTCAAGGCTACTGGGAAAAGAGATGATAGGATAAAAGTAAAACAGTTGGAGAATGAAGACTAGATGTGAATGGAGTAAGAATGAAAAAAAGCAACTCCTCCCATTTTCCTCAAATATAAAGTTCAAAGTGACTTTTGAAAGGCAGGGAATAAATTGCCTAATAAGATTTTTAAAGCATTCCTCATTTTAAACCCATAGGCAGTATCTGCAGAGCCAAGGTCTTGGAAAATTGAAGCAATTGTCTTGTCCTTAACTGTTTTAGCTAAACATCTGCCCCTCTACTCAACATTTTTAGAGAAAACATGCATGCCTTAGTGTGTGTATGGCCAGTATTTTAAAATTTAGAAATGGGTTAGCAGTGAAATTAAGTTCCTTCAATACAGAGATTATATAGCCAAAACCTTGGTATTAATACCTGTCCATTTAATTTACTCTACATAATTAGATTTTGTCCTATACAAAGATAAAACACTTTATGTCTATTCAAACCAATAAAGTGTAGAAATTCAATTATGTAAAGTCATCTTCAGTGCTAGAGAAATATAGACACCAGCACAAATAAAATCTCCAAATGTATATCCTCTGTCCATGCAATACTCTTTTAAATCAAATACAAATCTTGAAAATATGATTAACGTGTGCCTAAGACAGGGGTTTAGCTATGCAGATATATCAGTTGTTACCTCTAACATAAGTTTTTAAAGTTTACTAGAAACAAAATGTACAGAGCCTTTGAAGATTTATCACATACTCAGATTCCAACATTTTGTTACAGTATTCACAAATCTTCTTTGAGATGAAAGCCATGTTTTAGGAACTAAGAAATATTTATTTTGATGCAGATGATTAAGCCACCCAGAAGAAATTTTTAACTTTTTTCCTAGTGAAAAGACATGGTATAATGAAAAGGAATATTGCTAACTCTGAAAAAAATTACAGTCAAATCAGACACTTTATTTTGAAAAGGAGGTTTAATTGTGATGTGACTTCTCATTGTCCAAGGTTTACATTCTATCAATGAGGGATTAAGCACAGATTTCAAGAGTGATTTGATTTCAGAAACACTGTGATATCATTTCTTTTATTGGTTTGACATTTTGTCAGCCAGGGATTCTCTATGGAGGGTGTGCTCCCATGGCCTTTTCTTTCTAACTCACACTTTTGGGATGTTCACCTGTTTGGTGTTTATCCTGTGGTTTACCATGGTTATCTTTTTTCTTTACCTGACGAATAGATGTGACAATATTCCTTTATTCTTCAAGGGAAATCTTTGACAGAATTGTGCAATTGGGCAGAAACTGTCAGAACCTCTTTTATCAAGATCATAATTCTTTATTTAACACAAATGACATCCAATTATCTTTCCACTGTAGTTTGAGTGCTGGGTAAGCTCAGGATTTTCCATTGCTTTCTCCCATCTGAGCTCAGGCACCCTCTCAAACAGCAGCTTTGAAATTTTGCCTTCATTAAAAAAAACAACAAATAAAATTCAAGGTGCTGTTGACCAATTATGCTTCATAGATTTAAAACCAATATAATGTTAAACCTGGGCTAAAAAGTATGTTTTGTTTGTTTGTTCATTTGTTTGTTTTCTTTCATGGTGACTTTAACTGTATAATGACCATGTTCACTTTACATTTCCCCTTTTTAAAATGTATTTATTTATTTTTAAATGAAACAAAAAGTAATATTTTTAATGACAAAGAAGATAGACATCATAACTAAAATTTGCCAAAAGCACTGTCTTTCCTTTATGTTTCTATTAGATCAAAGTTGATATGAGAGCTTCAGAACTTTTTTGGGAAAAATTAAAAAAAAATGACATAGACTGTGATTGAAATAGATGACTGTTAAGTTGCTGTGTCTAGCTTACATGTATAATACAGAAAATAGTATGAGTTTAAAAGAAATATGACATAGATTTGTCACATGGCCACGGTTACTCTGTGTGCAAAACAGAGGTGTATGTCTCTATACTTCTAATATTTGAGTAATGTCTGTAAATATATATTAATACAGACACACATGTAGATCCTGTGTATATATATTCTCTTTAGATGTGTATATAGTCACTTTTTCTCTTATCAGTTCAGTTCAATCGCTCAGTCATGTCCGACTCTGCGACCCCATGAATCGCAGCACGCCAGGCCTCCCTGTCCATCACCAACTCCCGGAGTTCACTCAGACTCACATCCAACGAGTCAGTGATGCCATCCAGCCATCTCATCCTCTGTCGTCCCCTTCTCCTCCTGCCCCCAATCCCTCCCAGCATCAGAGTCTTTTCCAATGAGTCAACTCTTCGCATGAGGTGGCCAAAGTACTGGAGTTTCAGCTTTAGCATCATTCCTTCCAAAGAACACCCAGGGCTGATCTCCTTCAGAATGGACGGTTGGATCTCCTTGCAGTCCAAGGGACTCTCAAGAGTCTCTCCAACACCACAGTTCAAAAGTGTCAATCCTTCGGTGCTCAGCCTTCTTCACAGTCCACCTCTCACATCCATACATGACCACAGGAAAAACCATATTTATATTTCATAAAGTATATTTAGTATCTTCCTTTCTGAATAATCTTGAGAAGTAGATATGCCATATCCTAATACTCACTTTCTAGATGAGCAAACAGGACTATAACTAATTTAAGTAACTTTCAAGAAGTGCCCTGAGCCCATTCACCTGTACATCACTCTAAAATATCATAATCTTTCTTAAAGATGATATTTATTTGCATCAATTTCCTCCATAGCCACAGAAGGATAATGTGCAAAATTAACACACTGTGTGCTATTTATAATTCTCTAGGATAGTTAAGAGTTAAAATGATTATATATATAATAGTGAAAGAGAGCGTGTCTCACAAAAGATAGCTGCTTTAATCAGATGCTTAAATTATTTTAATAGAAGAGAATGCATTTTGAAGTAATTTCCCTACTGATTTAGTACTATTCTAAGAGAAAAAGTAGGATGTTGCACATTTTAGTACTGTTTGTGGGTTCACTAATTAGAGTTCAAATAAATATAGCTTTTTAAAGTGATTAGCCAAATTAAAGAATGTTTTTACTATATACTCTTCTTAATATAATTTACTTTATTTGCTTATTAATACCTGAGTTTACGATTCTTGATATTAAATGTGAAATATGAAATTTGCAAATGTTTCCTTTAAATTCAGACTCATGTTTTGACAACAGATAGTAGTAACAATAAATAATTCAATTGCAATTAATCAGTTGCTTTATTTAAAAATATCACTATCTAAATGATCACTGAACTTTTAGGAGAATACACAATTACTATAAGACTAGTGCAGTATTTATCTGCATAGTACTTTACCTGTCAAGAAAATAATATTCTTTGTCTATTTATTTTGTAGTTTCTGCCATATGAACATATGGTTAGCATTGAAATAGTATCATATAAAATATATTATATAAAGAAGCAATTTCTTAAAAATATATAGTTTATTAATTTATTTTTTGCATTAAAATCTTGAGCTTAAAATTCATTTAAATTCACAAAATAGTTTAAATTATTTATTTCAAAAAAAAAGTATGGAAAAGTGGTCATTCTGGTACAAAATGTATAGAAAAGAACACAAATACACAAATTTTTACTCTTTTTGCTCCTCAGATATTTTAGTTTGATGACCTATTTACATCAGAAGAAATGTGAGTTAAAAATAATAATAATAATAATAATGTGAGTTAAAAAAAAAAGATGGTAGTGACTTTTAAATTTTTGTCAGAGTTCACTGAAATAATGTATAATAGAAAATTAGATATTTGCATATTTGAATCCATACTTGAGATTCAAGTCAACTCTAATGTATAATATGAAAGATGTGGCCTACCTTGTGAATAGCTCATTTAATTACTACAGTTTTTATAAAAATAATTATGTACAAAACATATTGAAACATCCTCAAATCCATTATTCAGTTAGTTAAACATCAGAAGAAGACATTACTTCCAAGATGTATTCTTCTTGATTCAAATACCAAAATACCAAAATGGTACTTGAGGCTCAACATGTCTTTTAGTCTTACTCTCATACATAGTGTTGTTTTTTTTTTTTTTTTTTCATATAAAAATGGCCCAGATAAATTTGGACTCTAGACATGGTGTCATGTCCTTGATCACATCAGCACCAGTTAAAGTCACACAACTGCAAAGGCAGAAATATCATGATTTTCAAAGAAAAACTCTGGTGGCACAAAGATTAGGGATCGTTTTAATAGTAATACATTGACTATTAAAACCAATTTAATTATTTTGTTATTAGAGGGGAAAAGAAAGAGGGATAAAAGAAATAACAGAACAGGAATTGCATAGCATGTGTATATGCAGTTTTCCTTATCTTATTTTTCTTTTTAGTAAAATAATGACTCTTTGAATTGAGAAATTAACAAAAATCTTTCTCTCAGCAAAGATAAACTCTTTGCATAGAGCATGTGGTATACAACCTTGATGTAACGTTTCCACATCTACTTTGTTACTCCCAATGGGACATATGTGTAAGGAGCTGTCATGGCTAGGAGCAAGTTCTCTCTCTGACCTTGCCTTACTTCTCAAATTCCTATTGCTCTATATTCTGCATCGTTTACTCTGAAAAAGACTTTACTGAATATAAAGATAAAATTCAATGTTGGCTTACTTTTTAATGTTAGAGAAAAATAAATAAGAAAAAAATTTTAATTACTCCTAATATCACTAACCTAAACCACAGCTAAATCCTAGTATATTTAAATATTTTTCTAACTTAAAATTTTACTTAAGTTTCTGCAAATATCATTTGGGTTTTTGTTGTATTTATTTATTATTGGTAGTAAATAACAGCAACCAAATCTGATTAAGAATGAAAAAAAAATGTAGATTTTTAAAAAATCTACCAGGATGATTATAGAATCAGTTAGAATTAGAGTAAAAGAAAAATAAAGAAAAACCAGGAACAAAAATAATCAATTGTTAGTTTACCAGCATTAGTATTTAAAAATTCTAATGTTTTATTCTACCCCACTTCATTTGTTCAAAATTCAAAATCTTTTAAAGAGCGTTTACATGACTGAATCTAGCCCACACTGGCTTCACTGTGAGTCCTCTGGTGAGCCAGGGCTACAAGAACCCCAAACATGTCCAAAGACTGGGCTGGATACATTTATGGTTTTCAAAAGACTTCAGACTTTATCTGAATTCATTGTAAATATGGATAATATAAACTTGATAGTCTGTGTATACTCAGCTATATTTAAAATTCAACATTTCCTAATATATGATTAAAAGATATTGCTCATATGAAAGTAAGGCATAGAAAATTGTGGGGGAAAAAATTAGGACATTTGTTAAGAAGGGAGGACATATAGTAATGTGTTTTAGTAAATAGTAAATATTAGAAAAATTTAGTAACTATAAGTAAAACCAGTATGTAGTTTTTCAGGTGGTTTTATTTCATAAGTTTATTCAGCATTAAAATTGTAGCCTTGCAGTGTATTATTAAGTGTTCTTTGGAATCACAGTTTTAATGATGGTGTACTTGGGCCATTTGAGTATACCTGATACTCTACATTGCTGCTCTTTTTTTTTTTTTTGCTTGCTTATTGTTAAAGTACCCCATATTGAGCATAAAAAATTGAAAACTTGTAAAGGTAAAAAGGCAAATTACATATTTTCCTTTATGCTAAAAGAATCCCACTCTCCCAATTATAGTGTTACTGGAATCATGGTGTAGCATTTAGTTGATATATACCTCACTTCCATTTTGTTTTAGCTACAATAAAACTATAATCTGGGCTTCCCTGATCACTCAACAGTAAAGAATCACTTGAGAAGGTAACAAATGGCCTGAATCTCCTGCATGAGATTCAGGAGACATGGGTTTGACCCCCGGGCTGGGAAGATTCCCTGGAGGAGAAAATGGCAACCCACTCCAGTATGCTTGCTTGCCTGGGAAATCCCATGGAAAGAGAAGCCTGGCAGGCTACAGTCCATGGAGTCAGAAAAGAGTCCTATACAACTTAATGACTAAACAAGTCTGACAGTGAATGATATAGTAACATTGATAAAATATAGTCTAGAACCATTGGGTTTGAAGTATTCAGATCATCCCTGAACTGCAAATGAGGAGCTGGAAGGATTAATTCAACATAAGTAAGTTAATAATATGAAGGCTCAAAATCAGATCCATTCAAAAAATAAACAGAGCTCTACTTCATCCATCTTGCTGTGCAGCAGGAAGGCCTCCTGAGCCCTCCTCTGAGAGTGTTAGATAGGTCATGGTTGAATAATAAGAATTTACACCATAGCCTGGGGTATCACTGTGAAGCCACATGGAGAACAATAACAAGCCTTTCCTGCCCCTTCCAGTCAGGGAAATACACTGAAGTTCCAGCTGGGAGTCAGAACAGTCACTCCTAATGCAGCAGTAATGAGGATTCTTAGTCACTGAAAGTCCAGGGGGCAAAGTGAGGAATTTGGACTTCTAGTACAAGAGTAGTTTGTACCATACCAGCTAAAACAGAAGGATTAAATATCCGGAGTCTCATAACAATATCCTTAATATCCAAATTTCAATTTAAAAATCACTTAAAAGCAGAGAACAGATTGGTTGTTGCCAGAGGCAGGGATGCGGGTTGAACAGAATGACTGAAGAGAGTCAAAAGATACAAACTTCCAGCTATGAGTCATGAGGATGTAATGTACAGAATGGATAGTTAATTATATAGTATTCCATATTTGAAAGTTGCTAAGAAAGAACATCTTAAATGTTCTTATTACAAGAGAAAACAATCTGTAACTGTGTATGATGACAGATATTAACTACCTTATCGTGGTGAACATTTTGCAATATATACAACAAATCATAACATAGTACACTTGAAACTAATATATGTCAATTGTGTCTCAATAAAAAAGTTACGAATCATACAAGAAATGGGATAATCTCAAACTGAAAGCCAATCAATAGATGTAAGCATTAACAGGATAGACATTACAGAATTATCTAACAAATATTTGAAGTAGTTATTATAAATATGCTGCTGCTACTAAGTCGCTTCACTTCAGTTCTGTTCAGTCACTCAATCATGTCCGACTCTTTGAGACCCCATGAATTGCAGCACACCAGGCCTCCCTGTCCATCACCAACTCCCGGAGTTTACTCAAACTCATGTCCATTGAGTCAGTGATGCCATCCAGCCATCTCATCCTCTGTCGTCCCCTTCTCCTCCTATCCCCAATCCCTCCCAGCATCAGAGTCTTTTCCAATGAGTCAACTCTTCACATGAGGTGGCCAAAGTACTGGAGTTTCAGCTTTAGCATCATTCCTTCCAAAGAACACCCAGGGCTGATCTCCTTTAGAATGGACTGGTTGGATCTCCTTGCAGTCCAAGGGACTCTCAAGAGTCTTCTCCAACACCACAATTCAAAAGCATCAATTATTCAGCGCTCAGCCGTCTTCACAGTCCAACTCTCACATCCATACATGACCACTGGAAAAAACATAGCCTTGACTAGATGGACCTTTTTTGGCAAAGTAATGTCTCTGCTTTTCAATATGCTATCTAGGTTGGTCATAACTTTCCTTCCAAGGAGTAAGCGTCTTTTAATTTCATGGCTGCAGTCACCATTTGCAGTGATTTTGGAGACCCCCAAAAAAGTCTGTCACTGTTTACACTGTTTCCCCATCTATTTCCCATGAAGTAATGGGACCAGATGCCATGATCTTTGTTTTCTGAATGTTGAGCTTTAAGCCAACTTTTTCACTCTCCTCTTCCACTTTCATCAAGAGACTTTTTAATTCCTCTTCACTTTCTGCCATAAGGGTGGTGTCATCTGCGTATCTGAGGTTATAGATATTTCTCCTGGCAATCTTGATTCCAACTTGTGCTTCTTGCAGCCCAGCTTTTCTCATGATGTACTCTGCATATAAGTTAAATAAGCTTGGTGACAGTATACAGCCTTGACGTACTTCTTTTCCTATTTGGAACCAGTATGTTGTTCCATGTCCAGTTTCTACTTGCTTCCTGACCTACATATAAGTTTCTCAAGAGGCAGGTCAGGTGTTCTGGTATTCCCATCTCTTTCAGAATTTTCCACAGTTGATTGTGATCCACACAGTCAAAGGCTTTGGCATAGTCAATAAAGCAGAAATAGATGTTTTTCTGGAACTCTCTTGCTTTTTCGATGATCCACCAGATGTTGGCAATTTGATCTCTGGTTCCTCTGCCTTTTCTAAAACCAGCTTGAACATCAGGAAGTTCACGGTTCACATATTGCTGAAGCTTGGCTTGGAGAATTTTGAGCATTATTTTACTACCATGAGATAAGTGCAATTGTGCAGTAGTTTGAGCATTCTTTGGCATTGCCTTTCTTTGGGATTGGAATGAAAACTGACCTTTTCTAGTCCTGTGGCCACTGCTGAATTTTCCAAATTTGCTGGCATATTGAGTGCAGCACTTTCACAGCATCATCTTTCAGGATTTGAAACAGTTCAACTGGAATGCCATCGCCTCCACTAGCTTTGTTCATAGTGATCCTTTCTAAGGCCCACTTTACTTCACATTCCAGGATGTCTGGCTCTAGGTGAGTGATCACACCATCGTGATTATCTGAGTTGTGAAGCTCTTTTTTGTACAGTTCTTCTGTGTCTTCTTGCCATCTCTTCTGAATATCTTCTGCTTCTGTTAGGTCCATACCATTTCTGTCCTTTATCGAGCCCATCTTTGCATGAAATGTTCCCTTGGTATCTCTAATTTTCTTGAAGAGATCTCTAGTCTTTCCCATTCTGTTATTTTCCTCTATTTCTTTGCACTGATCACTGAGGAAGGCTTTCTTACCTCTTCTTGCTGTTCTTTGGAACTCTGCATTCAGATGCTTATATCTTCCCTTTTCTCCTTTGCTTTTCGCTTCTCTTCTTTTCACAGCTATTTGTAAGGCCTCCCCAGACAGCCATTTTGCTTTTTTACATTTCTTTTCCATGGGCATGGTCTTGATCCCTGTCACCTGTACAATGTCACCATCCTTAGTCCATAGTTCATCAGGAAGTCTATCTATCAGATCTAGTCCCTTAAATCTATTTCTTACTTCCACTGTATAATCATAAGGGATATGATTTAGATCATACCTGAATGGTCTATGGTTTTCCCTACTTTCTTCAGTTTCAGTCTGAATTTGGCAATAAGGAGCTCATGATCTGAGCCACAGTCAGCTCCTGGTCTTGTTTTTGCTGACTGTATAGAGCTTCTCCATCTTTGGCTGCAAAGAATATAATCAGTCTGGTTTTGGTGTTGACTATCTGGTGATGTCCATGTGTAGAGTCTTCTCTTGTGTTGTTGGAAGAGGGTGTTTACTATGACCAGTGCGTTCTCTTGGCAAAACTCTGTTAGCTTTTGCCAAAACTCTGTTAGCTTTTGCCCTGCTTCATTATGTATTCCAAGGCCAAATTTGCCTGTTACTCCAGGTGTTTCTTGACTTCCTACTTTTGCATTCCAGTCCCCTATAATGAAAAGGACATCTTTTTTGGGTGTTAGTTCTAAAAGGTCTTGTAGGTCTTCATAGAACTGTTCAACTGCAGCTTCTTCAGCATTACTGGTTGGGGCATAGACTTGGATTACTGTGATATTGAATGGTTTGCCTTGGAAATGAACAAAGATCATTCTGTCGTTTTTGAGATTGCATCCAAGTACTGCATTTCGGACTCTTTTGTTGACCATGATGGCTACTCCATTTCTTCTGAGGGATTCTTGCCCACAGTAGTAGATATAACGGTCATCTGAGTTAAATTCACCCGTTCCAGTCCATTTTAGTTCACTGATTCCTAGAATGTCGACGTTCACTCTTGCCATCTCCTGTTTGACCACTTCCAATTTGCCTTGATTCATGGACATAACATTCCCGGTTTCTATGCAATATTCCTCTTTACAGCATCGGACCATGCTTCTATCACCAGTCACATCCACAGCTGGGTATTGTTTTTGCTTTGGCTCCATCCCTTCATTCTTTCTGGAGTTATTTCTCCACTGATCTCCTGTAGCATATTGGGGACCTACTGACCTGGAGAGTTCCTCTTTCAGTATTCTACCATTTTGCCTTTTCATACTGTTCATGGGTTCTCAAGGCAAGAATATTGAAGTGGTTTTCATTCCCTTCTCCAGTGGATCACATTCTGTCAGACCTCTCCACCATGACCCACCCGTCTTGGTTGGCCCTACTGGGCATGGCTTAGTTTCATTGAGTTAGACAAGGCTGTGGTCCTAGTGTGATTATATTGACTAGTTTTCTGTGGTTATGGTTTCAGTGTGTCTTCCCTCTGATGCTGTCTTGCAACACCTACCATCTTACTTGGGTTTCTCTTACCTTGGACGTCGTGTCCAATTCTGTGTGACCCCATGGATGGCAGCCCACCAGGCTCCCCCATCCCTGGGATTCTCCAGGCAAGAACACTGGCCTGGGTTGCCTTTTCCTTCTCCAATGCATGAAAATGAAAAGGGAAAGTGAAGTCGCTCAGTCCTGTCCGACTCTAGCAACCCCATGGACTGCAGCCCACTGGGTTCCTCTGTCCATGGGATTTTCCAGGCAAGAGTACTGGAGTGGGGTGCCATTGCTACAGTGAGCAATTACAAATATGTTTGTAATGAATAATAGAAAATCAAAGTGAAGTAAAAGAAGTTTCAGCAATTAAATAAAAGACAAACACAAAATTTATTTTTTAACTTAGTTTTTTATATTGGATGATAATTGTATTAAAATGTGCTGGTTTCTGCTGTATATCAATGCAAATCAGTCATAACTATATAACTATATATATATAACTATATATATATAACTATATATATATATATATATATATATATATATATATATATACATGGGCTTCCCATAGCTCAGCTGGTAAAGAATCTGCCTGCAGTGCTGGAGACCTGGGTTTGATCTCTGGGTTGCGAAGATTCCCTGGAGGAGGGCATGGCAACCCCTTCTGGTATTCTCGCCTGGAGAATCCCCATGGACAGAGGAGACTGGCAGGCTATAGTCCATTGGGTCACAAAGAGTTTGGCAAGATTGAGCGACTAAGCACAACACAGCACACACACACACACACACACACTCAGTGTAGCAGGCTCCTTTTTGAGCCTCCCTCCCATCCATCACCTCCATTCCATCCCTCTAGGTCATCTCATCACAGAGCACCACTCTGGACTCCCTGTGTTATGAACTGGAAAGTACAATAAACAAACAAACAAAAAAAAAACCTAAACAAAGAAAAAACCAAATCTCCATCTACAGGCTCAGAGCAGAATAAGGATAGAGGGGGAAAAAAATCAATAAAATGGTAGGTGGTAAAATAGAAATTACTCAATGTGAACAGCAAGGTGGAAATAGACTGAAAAATAAAAAGAAAGAACATGGACAGCCTAAGAGACTCTGTAGGACAGTAACAAAAGACTTAAACTTTGTGTCATAATACTTCCAGAAGGACAAGAGGAAAAGGGTAAGACTGAAAAAGAGCTCAGAGAAATAATGACTAAAAATTTGGCGAAACACCCAAACCTAAAGATTAAAGAAACTGAGTGAAACTCAAACAGGATAAACCCAAAGAAATCCCCTTCAAGACACATCATGATGACACTTCTGACAACTAAAGTCAAAGGAAAATCTTGAAAGCAGCAGAAGAAAAATGACCATAGCTTTAGGGGAAAACAATTGGATTGACAGTAGATTTCTCATCAGAAACCCTAAAGACCAAAATGAAGTGGTGCAACATTTTAAAGAACTATAGATCAAGAATCCAAATTCAGTGAAAATAACCTTCAGGAATACAAGAGAAATCAAGACACTCTATGATCAAAGAAAATTAAAGAATTTATCACTGTAGACCTATCCTAAAAGAATGGCTAAAGGAAGTTTTCCTAACAAAAAAGAGATGAGAAAATAATGAAGTTTGGAACATAAAGAAAGAACATGATAAGCAAAAACTGCAGGAAATACAGCAGATTTCCTCTTACTGAATGTTTTAAATTATGCTTGTTTGTGGGAGCAAGATTTTAACACTTATGTGGTTCTAAATGTATAGAGGAAATATCTATCTGAAAATATACAAACAGCTCATACTACTCAATATCAAAAGAATAAATAAATAAAGCAACCCTATCAAAAAATGGACAGAAGACTTAAATAGACATTTCTCTAAAGAAGACATACAAATGACCAACAGGCACATGAAAAGATACTCAATGTTACTAGTTATTAGAGAAACACAAATTGAAACTACAATGAGGTTTCACCTCAAGCTGGTCAGAATGACTCATATGAAAGTCTATGAACAATAAATGCTGAAAAAGTGTGGAGAAAAGGGAACCCTCCTGCTCTGTTGGTGAAAATGTAAATTGGTACACTCACTATGGAGAACACTATGGGGGTTCCTTAAAAAACTAAAAATGAAACTACCATATATATTGCATGAACTTATTTTAAAATTTATACAGAAAGACAAAGGAACTAATGGATATACTGATTTTGAAAGAAATGAAAAACATGTCAAATGCTGCTGAGGAGGCAAAGAAACTGAGTCATTTATTCTTGGATTATAAAATGATACAGACACTTTGCAACACAGTTTGCTATTTCCTTAAAAAAACTTACTGTACAACTACCACATAATACAAGAAATTTACTCATGAACATTTGCACACACAGAAATGAAAATTTATGTCCACTCAAAAGACCTTCCATAGATGTTAACAGTAGTTTATTTGAAGTAGCCAAAACTTGGAAAGATGCCCTTTAAAGGATGAATGGTTGATTAAAAAAGAACTGAGTTACATCCCCATCATTGGTTACTATTCAGCAATACAAAGGATACACACACCACCTGACTCAATCTCCAGTGAATTATGCTGAGAGAGAAAGCCAATCATGAAAGAGAACATACCACTTGGCTGTATTTATATATCATTCTTGAAATAACAAAATCCTTGAAATAGGGAACAGAATAGTGGTTGCAAAGGCAATGGCAACCCACCAGTACTCGTGCCTGGAAAATCCCATGAATGGAGGAGCCTGGTAGGCTGCAGTCCATGGGGTCGCACAGAGTCGGACACGACTGAAGCTACTTAGCAGCAGTAGCAGCAAGGAGGTAGTAGTGACAGGAGAGGAAGTGGTTGTGTCTATAAAAGGATACCACAAAGGATTCTGTGGTGATGGAATTATTCTTTACCTTCACTATACTCATATAATTATCTTGGTTGTGATACTGTACTAGAGTTTCCTAAGATGTTACAATTGGAGAAAACCTGGTTAAGAGTGCACAGGACCTCTCTGTGTGATTTCCTACAATTGTGTGTCAATCTACAACTATCTCAAAATAATAACCCAACTAAAAAGGAAAACGTAGCTAGTGATATTTTTTGTTTTTCATTATTGAAGATAAGAATTAGGTTTAACCACTGCCAAAGAGTATTCTTCAGACAAAATAAATACCTCTGAGAAGGTAATACATGTAGTTCCATCAGGGGCCTGTAATGGTGATGAGAAAAATAGTCATATAAACTATGTAACTTTTCTGGAAACTCATGGAGGTACCTTGGGCAGCTATATATTGAAGACCGTAAAAGTAGTTACACAGGATTAGGACACATTTAGAAAATAAAATGGTACCATCAAAATTATATCAGATCTTTCACTTTCTCTTAATGGAAATTTTATTTTTTCTATTATCAAATTTCTTATTGTGTTTTATTCTTTTTCCTAACATTGAAACCAGATAGTTTTTTTTTTCTTTTTAAGTTGTCATTATGGGCTTGATGTTTCATAAACTGATTAGGTGAGCACTATTTGATTAAATATTGATTCAGATAAAGATGAGAATTCTATTTTTTTCTTTAACTTCCCTCCTCCCCAATCATGTGGTTTTGTCTGTTTCTTTTCTCTTTATTTCCTATAACATTCTTATTTTCCATGAAAATTTAATCATGTTAGAGTGTTAGATTAAGGGAAGTAAGACAGAGTTCTACTCTTAAGAGTTTTGTTTAAGATTTGAATTGACATCATACTGTCCCACCACTTGGAAAAGTCAGTAGTGTGAACTACGTGTAGTAAAGGAAAAGCTTATGGAGAATGTAGTATGAGTTGGCCGTGTAGTCAGTCATTTAAAAGGGATATTTCCGTATATCTATAGTAAGTATTATGGCCCTGTTTGGCACAAAACATTTCCAACAAATTTCTTTTTCCTCTTTTTCAATCTCTCTTTTTACTACTGTCTCTATTTCATTCCTTCCTTTCCTCACTTTTCTGCCTCCGTATTTTCAAGTTTCTATCATTCTTTCGGATGAGTTCACTGGACTGAAATAATATTGTCTAGATAATTCTGAGTTTGGTTCTATACTTCAGGAAAACATATAATAGTAACTTTTCGATTTGCATCTCTAGTGGCCATGCATAATGCACACATCGTGCCAGTATTTATCACACTCATCGCCCTGTAGGTTGCAGACAGAGCTTATCACAGCAGACATTCAAAAAGAAATAATCACTTGAAAAATAATACATCAGAAGCAAGGACTTAAACAAGTTCTAAATCCCAGATTCTTTAATGCTCCTGCTATTCCCTCTGTTACACCTGAGTCAAGTGAACTAGATCAGAGACTGCTCTGAATCATTGTCATTTCACTTTTTCTCCCCATTTGTCCACTGATCTATTGAGCTTTTTTTTTTTTCTTCCAATTCCCTATTGCATTTAGATAGCAAAATTCATTATTTCAATGAATTTTGTCAGTACACCCAAGCATTTCTTCTCTTCTTCCCTATTAATATAATATGCATATAAAATATTGACATAAATATAAAATAAGACACTATAAAATAAAGAAGGAAAGAACTACTAAAATACTTCTATTTTTGATGATTTTCTATTTTCCAGTTGGGCAAGTCAAAATATATGCTTTAGGTCTTGTCCAACAGTAATGATCACAGGGATGTATCCATATGTAGAATAATCTTGATAATTTACTTTTAGGCTGACATCATGTTGGAGCAAATTAGATTAGACAATTATTGTTTCCAATCATTTTTACATTGTGCTTTGATCTTATGTCATTAGTAGTATATTCAAAATTTTTGGAAAAAAAGATTTTAGGCCATTATTTATTAATGAGTCTCAACTTAGCTAACCCTAGATAGTGTAATTTAAATGTATTTTACTAGACACATATGAATTTCTAATTCATGCTATTCACCATGAGAAAAAAAACATGACCCTTTTCCCCTCGTACTCTATAGAACGTCTTCTTTCTCAAGCTATTTTACTTCATATACACTCTTGATCGCCATAGGTTAGAGAAGTGAGTAACATAGGATAACTTCCCTTTCCTTATATCCCTAACAATAGTTAGCATTCTCAGACATTTTGAATTATATAAATATGGTGGATGAGGGCTGCTGTCTCAATAGGGTGCTAATTTATACTTAGCCGATTATCAATTAAACCAAGTTACTTTTCATGTTTATTGACAAGATCTTCAGCTTAACCTAGTTCTTCACTCAGTAGATGATCATGGTCACGTATCTTAGAAACATGAATGTGCTAAAATCCAAATCTCCATTCATAATGCTTGTCTTTTGAGCTGTCATGTTGTCAACTCATAATTGCTCTTCTGAAGCCTGTGTTTTTGAATCCCCTCTTAGTTGCCAAGAGCTCCATAGAGAAGCCTTTCCTCATTACTCCTTCTGATTGGGCTAGCGTGCTGGTTTTTCTTCGTTTATTTTTGAAAACCATATTCTGAAAACCACACTGAATACATATTATGTGTCAAGTATCTTTTCTACTTTCTCACAGCATGCTGAGAACAACAGCTTTAAAATGTGATTATATAACAGTACTTACCATTTTGTTAATTTTCTTGTTCCTGTCCTTGTGTCTTCATTAGACTCTATGCTGGTTCAAGTTATAGTCATTGTCCTTGCTGCTGCTAAGTCGCTTCAGTCGTGTCCGACTCTGTGCGACTCCATAGACGGCAGCCCACCAGGCTGCCCCGTCCCTGGGATTCTCCAGGCAAGAACACTGGAGTGGGTTGCCATTTCCTTCTCCAATGCATAAAAGTGAAAAGTGAAAGTGAAGTCGCTCAGTCGTGTCCGACTCTTAGCGACCCCATGGACTGCAGCCTACCAGGCTCCTCCGTCCATGGGATTTTCCAGGCAAGAGTACTAGAGTGGGGTGCCACTGCCTTCTCCAAGTCATTGTCCTTAGATGTTTATAATTTTAGTGACCTAGTGATAAATCTAATGTTAAAGGCATTAGTTGTAAGAAGAGATTCAGTATATTTGGTATAGTGCTTCTGTTTCTGACATGCATATACTATTTCATATGCCACTCAACAAAACATGAAATAATTTTAATTACCTTCCACTCATCCATTGTTAAGGAGGAATTTCCACCCTAGGCGTATGAGCATGGCTAGATGACACACTACATAGGACAGATGAGACTGACTGTAGATGAATAGTCACATATACTCACAGATCAGAGGAAGGGTACATCATATACTAGGCAGGGGTGGTACTCGAGAAGAGAGTAAACCAGGGCCTGTGGGAGGTATCTGACACTATTTGTACTGTCAAGGGGATGGAGTGTCCCTTTTTCCCATGGAAAAATATGATTAGCTTATCTGAATAATTCCAGAAACTTGCAGAGAATTGACACTCATTACTGGTGTATAAGCAGGAATTGTGTCTGATTCCTTAAATGAGGAAGGGTGTTAATCTGGGGAACCTTACCCATGGGAGCAGGGTGGGGACACTTACTTTCACCTGGGTCATTTGAGGCCATCCCAGTTTTACCAACTCAAATCAAGGCAGCATGTATTATTGACTTTAGTTTTATGTCTTAAACATGACACAAATCCAGATATATAAACTGAGTTTATTTGTTTTAGTATTCTTTTCATGCAGAGATTAGCAGGTTTTTGCTTCCTAGCATTGGTTAGAATTTTCAGTGACCACAAGCTAGAAATATTACATAGAATTTTATTTACATTTTGTTCCTATAGAGGGAGTATATTTCCACAAATTAAAATCATTCATAAATAATGTTTTATTGTTCTTAGTTGATCTTTCCAAACCCACAAGAGCATTCCTGAGAGCAGAAAGCTGCTCTCTGACAGCTGTTGAACTGCCTATCAAGGAGAAGAATATACACAAACTGAAAAAATAATCCCAGATGCACATTAGTTATCAAAACAAATGCCGTACAAGCACTGAAGGAGGAGAAGTTCCCAATATCCGCAACTGTTCCCTGAACACCATTCAATGAATAAAAGTACCTGTGAAATTGCTGAGACTCTAGAGAAATTGAATATAAATAAAAGATTTATGCCATTTTCAGTATATTACAGAAACACAGTAGAAAGAAAAGTTTGCATAATTCAAATTTGGATGATACAATGAATGGTCAGGGGAGCATAGTAAGAAGTCTACATACTTGTAAACTGATAAAAACAATGTCATAACAATAAATGGGCATGGGAAATGCATAAGTAAAATCTAATGGGAATAGTAATGAAACATTTGCTCAATTTCATTTTAGTCATACTCAAAAGGTAAGTTCGGTTCAGTCTAAATTGATTGCTATTTTGATGGATTAAATCACACAGAGTTAACCAATGTACCAAATGTACAGCAAAAACATATTCAATGAGGAAGTTAATTTGGGGATATAGAGTACTATAACAAAACTCAAATTATGAGAGAAACATAAAACAGGTATGGAATTATATAGTATCTGTATTGAAGAGATAGAGGACATGATAATCTATACAAAGTCATATGCTCAATCAGATATTTCATAATTTTCTTTCGTAGAAATTCTAGGTATATAATTAGTTTTATGTAATATATCTTGATTTTTTTAGAATTCACCCAGTCATTTCTTCAACCATTAATCATGAATGATTTACCAGGCATAGACTTTCTGATTTAAAAGCAAACAAACCTGCAAACATAACAGAGATGGTTTCTATTTCATAAAATGTACATTATAATATGAAATTTATGATTGTAGTTTGTGAGTCAGAGAGTTGTGGTTAAAGTTTCAGGTTACTTACTGATTCTATCTCATTAAATAGCCAAATAAAATCTTCTGTGATGATGGAATGTTCTAAATCTGTTCTATTTACTAGTATCAAGCACTTGAGAAGTCAGTAGTCAGACTGACACTTTGTTTCACTTTAATTTTAAATTTAAACTTAAATAGCCACATGTTGGTTATTGGCTACCATATTGGACTGAACTGTAGTATCGTAAATATCAAAAATATGCATAGCAGTTAATATAGTCCTTTAGCATATAATAAGTGCTCATTGTCAAGTAATTATTAACATCCATAGTGATAATGATAATGTAGATTTGGGGGAGAATGATATTAAACAATTTCAAAATGAAAAAAACTTCTTGCAAAACTATATTGATATTAAAGTTCAGTAAAAGGCAACGATTTCTGAGAAATCATAAGATAAACAACATTCTGATACTTATCGTCACAGTACTGAAATAGTAATATAATATGCATACAATGACTACTAAAAAGCACAACTAAACCGTAATCCTTGAGTAGCATCAGTTTCTCACAAAGATAATGTCAGATGCAAATAACATTCACCAGTTGGGGCAAACTGACATCAACAGATGAGAGTCCTGAAGATTCTTTTCCCACTCAAGAAAAGGGGTATCTACAGAAACACCTCCCCATAGAGTAACAGAATTATCTACAAGTCTCAGCACTGCAACTTGCATTGGTGTAGAGAAGGCGATGGCACCCCACTCCAGTACTCTTGCCTGGCAAATCCTATGGACGGAGGAGGCTGGTAGGCTGCAGTCCATGGGGTTGCTAGGAGTTGGACACGACTGAGCGACTTCATTTTCACTTTTCACTTTCATGAGAAGGAAATGGCAACCCACTCCAGTGTTCTTGCCTGGAGAATCCCAGGGACAGCAGAGCCTGGTGGGCTGCCGTCTATGGGGTCGCACAGAGTTGGACGCGACTGACGTGACTTAGCAGCAGTAGCAGCAGCAGCAGGAGGCTGAGCACTGAAGAATTGATACTTTTGAACTGTGGTACTAGAGAAGACTCTTGAGAGTCCCTTGGACAGCAAGGAGATCAAACTAGTTAATCCTAAAAGAAATCAACCCTGACTAGGAAGGACTGATGCTGAAGCTGAAGCTTCAATATTTGGCCACCTGATGCAAACAGTTAACTCATTGGAAAAGACCCTGATGCTGGGAAAGATTGAGGGCAGAAGGAGAAGGGGGTGACAGAGGATGAGATGGCTGGATAGCATCACCAACTCAATGGACGTGAGTTTGAGTAAACTCTGGGAGATAATGAAGGACAGGGAAGTCTGCCATGCTGCAGTCCACGGGGTTGCAAAGAGTAGGACTTGACTGAGTGACTGAACGACAAAGTGAAACAATGCCTTAGGATCTCCTACCATGTTATGAAAATGTTCAATAACTATTAGAAATAGGTTACACTATGTATATGCTAGCTTTGTGCTGTTTGGAAATTGTCCATCTCTTTAATCATAATGTTTCTTACAGTAAAAATATTCTATAAGGTAAACAGATATTCAAAACAGCTTATCTACACTGGCTCAAACTTTAACCAGACAGCATTCTTCACAAAAATGTACACACTGAGAAGGACTGTCACTTTATTCATTCACACACTTTTTCAAATTTCAGTCAGTCAGTCAGTTCAGTCACTCAGTCCTGTCTGACTCTTTGTGACCCCATGGACTGCCGCAGGTCAGGCCTCCCTGTCCATCACCAACTCCCAGAGTTTACTCAAACTCAAGTCCATTGAGTTGGTGATGCCATCCAACCTCTCATCCTCTATCGTCCACTTTTCCTCCCACCTTCAATCATTCCCAGAATCAGGGTCTTTTCAAGTCAGTCAGTTCTTTGCATCAGGTGGCCAATGTATTGGAGTTTCAGCTTCAGCATCAGTCCTTCCAATGATTATTCAGGACTAATTTCCTTTATGATGGACTGGTTGGATCACCGTACAGTTCAAGGGACTCTCAAGAATCTTCTCCAACACGACAGTTCAAAAGCATCAATTCTTCAGTGCTCAGCTTTCTTATAGTCCAACTCTCTGTACATGACTACTGGAAAAACAATAGCTTTGACCAGAAGGACTTTTGTTGGCAAAGTAATGTCTCTGCTTTTTAATATGCTGTCTAGGTTGGTCATAGCATTTCTTCCCAGGAACAAGTGTCTTTTAATTTCATGGCTGTAGTCACCATCTGTAGCAATTTTGCAGCCCCCCAAAATAAAGTCTGTCACTGTTTCCATTGTTTCCCCATCTATTGCCATGAAATGATGGGAACAGATGACACGATCTTAGTTTTCTAAATGTTAAGTTTTAAGAAAACAAAGATCATGGCACCTGGTCCCATCACTTCATGGGAAATAGATGGGGAAACAGTGGAAACAGTGTCAGACTATATTTTTGGGGGCTCCAAAATCACTGCAGATGGTGACTGCAGCCATGAAATTAAAAGACACTTACTCCTTGGAAGGAAAGTTATGACCAACCTAGATAACATATTCAAAAGCAGAGACATTACTTTGCCAACAAAGGTCTGTCTAGTCAAGGCTATGGTTTTTCCAGTGGTCATGTATGGATGTGAGAGTTGGACTGTGAAGACGGCTGAGCGCTGAAGAATTGATGCTTTTGAATTGTGGTGTTGGATAAGACTCTTGAGAGTCCCTTGGACTGCAAGGAGATCCAACCAGTCCATTCTAAAGGAGATCAGCCCTGGGATTTCCTTGGAAGGAATGATGCTGAAGCTGAAACTCCAGTACTTTGGCCACCTCATGTGAAGACTTGACTCATTGGAAAAGACTCTGATGCTGGGAGGGATTGGGGGTAGGAGGAGAAGGGGATGACAGAGGATGAGATGGCTGGATGGCATCACTGACTCAATGGACGTGAGTCTCAGCGAACTCTGGGAGTTGGTGATGAACAGGGAGGCCTGGCCTGCTGCGATTCATGGGGTCGCAAAGAGTCGGACACAACTGAGAGACTGAACTGAACTGAACTGAAGCTAACTTTTTCACTCTCCTCTTTCACTTTCATCAAGAGGCTCTTTGTTCTTCACTTTCTGCTATAAGGGTGGTGTCATATCTGAGGTTATTGATATTTCTCCTGACAGTCTTGATTCCAGCTTGTGCTTCATCCAGCCCAGCATTTCTCATGATGTACTCTGCATATTAGTTAAATAAGCAGGGTAACAATAAACAGCCTTGACATACTCCTTTCCTGATTTGGAAAGTCAGAGTCATAATGAAAAATATTAATTTGCCTAGTGATGTATTTTGTGAACTGCTAGAGTATATAAAAATTAGTTTTGATTCCAGATATAGCATAAATATAAATTATGCATTGGTATATGTATATTCACTTAATCCTATGAATTAAAATAACTTCAGTCTATGTCATAATTCTAATCATGACAACTCTTCCCACCCAACCTACTCCATTTCAGGACCCATGTGAAATGAAAAAGAAATGCAGGGTCAATAGTGCAAGTTCCTCCACAAATTATATTCCCACAGGTTATTCTCTCTTATACTGAACAACACAAAATATGAGGCATTCAAATATAACTACGATACATTGCTAGAAGGACTCCAAAGCCAGGTATCTTGGTTTTACTCTCCAGCTTCATAATTGCTGTGATACATTGGCCAAGTTACATAAGCTCTTCATTCCCTTATTTAGAAACAGGATTATAGTAGTCCTGAACTCTAATGTTGTTGTGATTACTGAGTTACTTCATATAAAACCACTATATTGTTTTTATTTTAACGCCATTACAAAGGACTGATTTTGCAGACTCATATGATACACAACGCTTATTCAATCTGAGCTTTATTCATAATTAGTAAAGTACACTAATATTAGGGAACCACAACAATGCCACATCACTAATCACGGAGCTCTGAATTTGTCATGTTCTGAATTTGTCATATTCTCCTCAGGTGTGTTTTGGGCTCGCAAGATCAGATCAGATCAGTCACTCAGTCGTGTCCGACTCTTTGCAACCCCATGAATCGCAGCACGCCAGGCCTCCCTATCCATCACCAACCCCCGGAGTTCACTGAGACTCATGTCCATCGAGTCAGTGATGCCATCCAGCCATCTCACCCTCTGTCGTCCCCTTCTCCTCCTGCCCCCAATCCCTCCCAGCATCAGAGTCTTTTCCAATGAGTCAGGTCTTCGCATGAGGTGGCCAAAGTACTGGAGTTTCAGCTTTAGCATCATTCCTTCCGAAGAAATCCCAGGGCTGATCTAAAGATGAGTACAAATCATGCATGGTACAAATTAGCATGGGAAGTCAGTCAGTGGTGGAATTTCTACTTTCTCAAATACTGCTGGTAGTATCTAGAAATACAGTAGATTCTTGAAATAGAATGCTGTGCAGCATAGAAACTGAAAAAAAAAAAAAACTATAGTAATGTATGTCTTCTATGCACCAATCTAATAAATATGAGTTAAATAATAAACAGGCAAAATCATATTTAATGTATATTTTCACTTTTAATAAGGTTAGAAATAGGCAAAATAAAACTCTAATGTATATTCAGATGTAATCTTGTAAAGAAAGATGTGATTTATTTAAGCTTAGTGATTTCCTTTAAGTGAAAGTGACAGATTTATGTTTGGTGGGAGAAAGTAGAGTGATTCTGGGGCTCTGTTTCTTACCTCATGTGATAATGGTATGGGAGGATGCTTTACTTTTTGGAGAAATAATAAGTTTTTAAGTAATCCACAGAACACTAGGGGCTTTCCTGGTGGCTCAATTGGCAAAGAATTGGTTGGGAAAATCCCCTGTAGAAGAAAATGGCTATCCACTCCAGTATTCTTGCAGGGAAATATCATGGACAGAGGAGCCTGGTGGGCTATGGTCCACGGGGTCAAAAAAGAGTTGGACACAAGTTAGTGATTAAACAACAACAATGCTGCACTGGACTGTTACATTTTCCAATTTTGTCTACATAGATTTTACTTCTCAATAAAACAGTCAAAAATAATAGACTAAATTTAGAAAAAGAAATGAGAGGGTACTTTTTCCTACAAAAATAGATGTGTATTATGTACTCAGCTGAATATAATTTTTAGTCACCTCTCTGATTGGTGTGGAAATCTGCTTTTGAAATATTGTTTGCCTTGATAGGATAAAGGTTTGCATTGGAGGAAATATGGAGATTAGTTGTCTGCATTCATGTGGTTTGTTTTGTTGCAAGGGTCATTTATTGCTTTTAAAGTTAAGAAATAATTGATGATAAAATATTTAGACAGTGGTATTAATTGACCAGATTTCCCCCGTGGCTCAGTGGTAAAGAAACCACCTTCAATGCGGGAGATGCAGGTTTGATCCCTAGGTCAGAAAAATCCCCTGGAGGAGGGCATGGCAACCCACTCCAGTATTCTTGCCTGGAGAATCCCCATGGACAGAGAAGGCTGGTGGGCTACAGTCCATAGAATGCAAAGAGTCAGACACAACTGAAGTACCTTAGCACACACACACATTAAGTGACCATTACTTCAGACTTTTACAATGACTTATCTTTAAATATAATGTCTCTATATCTTAGGAAGACAGTGGACACTGTTGTTTGCTTCATTCATCTACCACTAATTACTGTTTTTCAGCCTTGTAGTATGAGTGAATTTGATTCCATCTCCCATCTCCGAGAAGGGTCATGATGGGTATATCTTCTTGCAAAGCTGTTAATTCAAAATCTGATTCTAAATTATTCTAGATGGAATCAAACCCAGAACATTGGATAATAGTTGGAAAAAATAAAGTTTTGTCTTCTGGGCAGTGTAGAAAAGGAGTGTTAGATCTTAAGTTGCAGCATCAACTTTACTACTGCCATATAAGCCAGCCTGTGGATGAAAGTGGCTCCTAGAAGAGTTCAGAGATGAGATCATTTCAATGACACTGAGTGGTCACTTGGTCTAAATAACCTGAGACTTTAGTGATTTGAGAATTGGAAAATACTCTCCCATCAACCCTGTTCTTTGTGTGAATATGAGGCAAGTGCCTAAATCTCCTCTATCATTTGTCAGTGAGTTGGATTTTCTGGTGCTTGCAGTTGATCATATCTTACCTGATGTAATGAAGACCTGGATAGTAAACAGAGTATTGCCTGTTATGCTTTCATATATTTTAGACTGTATATTTGTGAATCTTTAAATTGTTTGAGAGATAATTAAATTTTCAATAAACAAACATTATCTTTTATTCATGTCTGAATGAAATCACGATGGTGTAGGGTACATAGTAAGTAGGCAAATGTTAATCTAAAAGGTGTCTGCTGCAGGGGAAATTCAATTCCATAATCTTCATATTTTGACTTATTTTTTGTCTTTAAGCTGTATCTCAATTCTGAATAAAATAAAACATATCTGAAAGGTAAATATAAAATCTTTGATAATTCCAAATGAACATAAAAGGCTTTCTATGATGATAAATGATTTTTGGCATATGCACAGTTGTTCATCTCTATTTTATAAAATAGTATTTGTATTATGTGAAGCATAGATGTAGTTATTTATTCATGCCAGTCCTGACATCTCAGAAATTAAAAAATGTAACCATATGTTTCTGCCGCAAATCCTTTTCACACTTTTTCTCAAAGCTCTAGCCCCACCCCTGTGACCTAACAGAAGACTATCTTATTTGAACTCACAGTGGTGTTTGTACAAAAATCTGACTTTACCTGAAATATTAGAGATTGCCTTAAGAGACAGAGCTTCACAAGAATGTTTTGCAGTTGTAGTCATTAGTCTGGGTTCTTAAAATTGGCCATTGATTGAAGCCAGGGTCATCAACAAAGTGAGTAACTATAGGCATAACTTTGTTCCGTAGGTAAATGATGGAAACTGAGCTATTAAAAAAGGCTAATACATTTCAGCAGAAATACATGCCTCAGTCTGAATTGAAAAATTAATTCTAGGATTTGTTAGATATGTTAATTGGTTCAAATCGCAATTAACATATGAAAAGGAAAGGAAAAGACACTGAAAATAGACTGTGAATTAAAGCAGCAAAAGAAGTAATAGAAATAAACCTTACATGTGACAGCTTGTCACCTCCATAGAATAGGGCTGTGTAGCAAAAAGGCAGCCGTTGCAAAGCACCGTGACACTGATATTCAAGAGCTGCACCGAAATTGGTCACATAGGCATTTTCTTTGCAAATATTCATGTCATTAATCTTCTTTCAAAAATCACTGAAGTCTAAACATGAGCCAGACTTGCATTTGTTCACAAAGAATGCACAGAAAAATAAGTGTGTTGCACTCACTGTTACTCTGTTTACACACATTATAACAAGTGTATGTGATATGAGATGAGGCCACATGCTCTGAATACTTGGTTTACTTGCCACATATGTAGAACTCACAGTGTATATTAAGAAATTCAGAAACTCCTGTTTGGATATGTTATGTCTTTTTTTTTACAAAGGCTTTTCTAGAATGGTATCTAAATGAGATTTGCATTATAGTAATCCTGTTTTATGTCTGTGTTGTGGTATAATAAACTATTCATTACTTATGTAAATATATAGCCACACCTATAGATGGAGAGAAAGAGAAATTAGTTACATAAATTTTTAAAATCATAGCAGACAATGGAAAACACAATACACATTCATTAACGTGCACAGTTAGCAAATATGTACATAATATGCTCAAAGCACTGTGCAAGGGGCTAAAGAAGAAAGAATCCCTGCAAAGAGACATTATCTAGAATTCCAAACAAAAACAACAAATCAAATGGAATCCTGTTGGTTCTCTTTTGGGGTATGTAAGCAAAACATCACTGAGGTAGAGAGGAGAGAATCTCTTCACATAAGCAATGGCAAAAGTTTTGGAGAAGTTCATGGAAGAAAAGGCAAGTGCAATTCAGGTAGAGGCAACAGTACCTTGAGTTATTAGACAGTCGTGTGTACAGGCTATTACAAGCAGCTTATTCTGACTCTGACATAGTTAGAATATACAGTAAGATGTATATACAGTAAGATGGCTCTGGACAGCTTTGCTGGATTTAACTATGAAGAGTTTTTATATCTCCTGGGAAGTCTGAAAGATCACAGTAGGTTCATACAAGAGCAAATGGAAATACACATTGAGAAAATACACACTGAGCTCATTTTAACAGCAATTCTAAAGACTAAATGATGTGGTGCAGGCAGATGACAGAGAACCTGTTAAGATAATTAATGATATTTTAGGTGAAATTTGACAGGGGTTGTGAGTAGGCCAGGGGTATTGAGGGAGAAATAAATAGAAATGCTTGAAGAAGATATTTAGAATCAAGTACCCACAGGATTTCAAGTTATGTTTAGGAGTCAAGAGAAAGAAGGCATCCATAACTATCAAGGTTCTAACTAAAGTGCCTGTAGGGTGATGGTAAAGAACACTAGACATGAAATACTTTTTAAGGAAAAGTAAAATGAGTTTAGGCTTTGGACATGTACATACTGAGATTCTTATGGAACATATGTGATTGCGTCTGGTTTTCAGTTAGTAATGATTTGTGGAATCTGAGGCACAGTCAACTCTCATTAAGAGGCATTAGAGTTATTACTATATAAAATATCTTGTCAATCAAAACCAAAGATTCAGAACTATAACTTATGAAAAGTTATAATGATCATGAAGCTAAATTTAGTGACTATGCAAAGATAGTCTGATCTTTACTATCCAGTTCTCTAGTTGTATGCTGTTGTGCAGACATTGTCTGGAGAAAGAGCACTCCACCAAGGAGGGGGAAAGAATGATGTAGGCCACAGGTTAAGTGACTAATATTTTAGATTTTTTCCACCATCAGATAAAATTAGTTTCAGATAATTGGTGAGTTAATCACCTGAATGTTTTATTTCAATTTTAGAAATAATGTCTTTTCCTAAAATGAAAAGTGAAAGTCATTCAGTCACATTGGACTCTTTGTGACCCCATGGACTACTGTATCCTGTCAGTCTCCTCTGTCCATGGGATTCTCCAGGCAAGAATACTGGAGTGCGTAGCCATTTCCTTCTCCAGGGGATCTTCCCAACCCAGGGATCGAACCCAGATCTCCCAGATTTCAGGCAAATTCTTTACCATCTAAGCCACCAGGGAAGCCCTAAAATAGTAATATACAAATCTGGTGTTTTTAATTTTAATAAGAACTTTTCATGCTAATGGCCTCACAAAATCATTTGTCAACATTGAGAAGGATTGTAATATTAAGGCCCTAGAAACCCTAGTGGCTCAGATGGTAAGGAATCTGCAGTGCAGGAGACCTGGGTTCCATCTGTGGGTTGCAAAGATCCCCTGGAGAAGAGAACAGCTACCCACTCCAATATTCTTGCCTGGAGAATTCTATGGACAGAGGAGCCTGGCAGGCTACAGTCCATGGGGTCACAAAGAGTCTGACACGACTGAGCAACTTTCACTTTTACTTCACTTCTTTCAGAAACCATGAATAGGTATACTTAGTGGAACACTCACACCAAAACTTTTAAAAGGATTTAAAGAATGTAAGCCCTCTAAGTCAAAACATCTACTTATACCTTTTGTGATTTTGTTGTTACTGATGTTGTTATCCCAGATTCCATATCTGGGACATAACATACACTCAATAACTGTATAATGGACTGAATGGTGCAAACTACCAATATGACATTAATTTTACTTTGTATAGCATATTAAATAATAGACAGAAATTAAATGTTGTACCATATTATTGTTAGATAAATTCACTGAAATGAATTACACATAGTATTATATTGTTATTTCTAATTTGCTGAGTCTAGCCACTCAAAGTTAAAGAAATTGAAGCAACGGAAGAGTCAAAACTGGATCGTGGTATTTTTATCTCTGAAGTTAAATTTCATTCAACTGTAGTTATCACATTCATGACACTGCAAACCCATAAAGGAGCCTTATTTATATCCGTCAATGAGGAATCTACATACTAGAAAACATATATAAACATTCAGAAAGGGATATAATAATTTATTTTAAATTATTATTGTGAATGATACATATTCATATGTACATATTATGATACTTTTAAATCCTCATGTAAACTAAAATATTACTCCTCCACTTTTAAGAACACATTATTAAACATATATTAAACACATGGTAACATAAAGATGATAATTTAATGAATACAGTGATTTGATAAAATTGTTTAGATTCATTAAAAAAATGAGACATTTTACATACGGTTGGAAATTATTTTCCAAACTTCCCTAACATAGTTGTCCTCTCCCCCAAAGGTAACATAATTTCCTAAAATTAGTATTTAAGATCCTGAACATATTACTTAACATGGTGACAGTCATAGATAGTAGACTCTATTGTTATTTTTCCTTTACAATAGCAAATACTTATTAGAATAAATAATAGAAACAAAGATACTACATATATGTATTGTAAAATGATAAAGTGTCAGACTACTAATAGAGCATATATAAAAGTTACAGGAAAGCATTTTTAATGTTTTATTTAAAAATAGCCATGTATAAATGGATAAATGTACCCACATTTATTAAAAGGACATATCTATATCATGGTTATTTACACTTTATAATTCATTTACTTAAGGAGCTTCTAAAACTTGAGGGTGTGAAACTTGTAAATCTTTTATGTAGGTTTTTGAATTGACAAAAATTAAAAGAGGAATTATATTGAGAAAATTGCTTTAAGAAATATGTAAAAGGATATTTATATAGTATATTAGCACAAGGATAAAGAAAACAAAGGAGCATATTAGAAAACCGAAGGAATTGTTCCACATATATATGGAAATAGGTTGGTCAGGAACAGTAGCATTAAACCGAGAAAATTAATTCTGTATAAAGAAAATAAAAGACAGATATCTCCTCATACCACAGCTAGATGTACATTCTATGTAGATTATAGATATAAATGTGAAAGCTGAAACTCTAAAACGTGACAAAGACAAGTCCTGCTCTTCAATCTGTTCTTACTTTTCATAGTAAACAGTTTAACAACAACAATAAAACAGTAAAAGACAAAAATACGGTTCACATGTGGGCACATAATAAAGAAACACATATTCAAAACTAAATTGTGTTTTGAAATAAGAAATTTAGAAATTAGTTGTGACCACGTAAATACATTTTCTACAGTAGAAAGCAAATAAAGGTTATGTTCAGAAAGTTGGAGACAAGACACTAAAGACATCCTGTGAGCCCGTCTCATCTCCCTTCCCATTGCTTGAATAGAGATGGTGGGTGGACTGAAGGGGCTGATCCCAGAATGACTGCTGTGCAACACGCTCTCTGAATCTGAACAGGCTCCAACATCAGGACCAGCGGTAGTATAGAACTCCTTGCTCACAGTCTTCCAGAGTAGGTGGAAAGTGACTAAAAGTATATCACTTTGATAAGATCCACATATACCATGTTGTTCGCCTGAGACTGACTGCTGAGATAATACAGGCAAATAAACGGTTACCCAGGAATCTACTGCCTCTTTTTTAAAATAGCATCTTGGCAAGAGTTCACTTCAGTTCTTGCAATAGAAAAGAAGTACAAATATGTCCAAATAAGAGGAATTATTCTATGTACTCAAACTTTGATGCATATGTAGCTGACAACTATGAATGTCAGAGGAGAAATTGCTTTATGAATGAGTATGTGATATGAGCTAAATCTGATTTTCCCGTTTTACCTTCTGTACTTCCTAAATTTTGAATATGTGTATCAACCTTCCAATAATAAATATATATATATTTCAATGTTTGCATGCACACATTAAGGAAACAAACAAATTCAAATGATTGAATTCATGCTTTGTCAAGGGAAGGTAATGAGGAATTAGTAAAGTCAAGCATTGATCTTTTAATATGCATCTGTAATTTGATACAATATTATAGGGAGTTATCCATTTAAATCGGAGAAGGCAATGGCACCCCACTCCAGTACTCTTGCCTGGAAAATCCCATGGATGGAGGAGCGTGGTAGGCTGCAGTCCATGGAGTCGTTAAGAGTCGGGCATGACTGAGTGACTTCACTTTCACTTTTCACTTTCATGCATTGGAGGCACAGTCAACTGTGCCAAGGAAATGGCAACCCACTCCAGTATTCTTGCCTGGAGAATCCCAGGGACAGAGGAGCCTAATGGGCTGCTGTCTATTGGGTCTCACAGAGTTGGACACAACTGAAGTGACTTAGCAGCAGCAGCAGCATCCATTAAATATTAATCTGTTTTTAAATTATAAACACTTAGCCAGTACATGAGACATAAGAGATGTGGGTGTGATTACTGGGTCAGAGAGATTCCCTGGGTTCCATGGCAACCCACTCCAGTATTCTTGCCTGGAGAATCCCACGGACAGAACAGCCTGTCGGGCTACAGTCCATAGAGTTACAAAGAGTCGGACGTGGCTGAAGCAACTTAGCACGCACACACACTATTCAACCCAGAAATACATTTGTAAGCATATATTTTATTGGTAAACTTGCATAAATGTAAAATGATTTCAACTTTAAAATTATTCTTTTAAGGATTATTTGAAAGTTCAAAAAATGAGAGTTGATCTAATCCATCCATAAAGGGATAAGTTATGATGCAAAATCCGACAGTGATATACTATGTACCTTTATAGAAGCATAGGTGTTCATATTCTAAAGTAGAAATTTCTTCACTATAAATAACAAAGTTAAAAAATACGAAATAGTGCAATGTGGAACAATGTGTTTAATGTGCTGCTCAGTTCAGTTTAGTTCAGTCACTCAGTCGTTATCTGACTCTTTGCAACCCCATGAACTGCAGCGTGCCAGGCCTCCCTGTCCATCACCAACTCCCAGAGTCCACCCAAACCCGTGTCCATTGAGTCGGTGATGCCATCCAAACATCTCATCCTCTGTTGTCCCCTTCTCCTCCTGCCTTCAATCTTTCCCAGCATCAGGGTCTTTTCCAGTGAGTCGACTCTTCGCATCAGGTGGCCAAATTATTGGAGTTTCAGCTTCAACATCAGTCCTTCCAGTGAACACCCAGGACTGATCACCTTTAGGATGGACTGGTTGGATCTCCTCACAGATCAAGGGACTCTCAAGAGTCTTCAACAACACCACAGTTCAAAAGCATCAATTCTTCAATGCTCAGCTTTCTTTATAGTCCAACTCTCACATCCATACATGACTACTGGAAAAACAATAGCCTTGACTAGATGGACCTTTGTTGACAAAGTAATGTCTCTGCTTTTTAATATGCTGTCTAGGTTGGTCATAACTTTCCTTCCAAGGAGTGAGCGTCTTTTAAGTTCATGGCTGCAATCACCATCTGCTACTATCTGAGTGAAAATAGAATCTATATTTGCTTGTGTAATGAAATATTATTTTTGTATGACACAAAAGAAACTAATTGTATTGCTTTCTTCTGGGGGAAAGAAATGTGAGGCTGAAGGACATAACCACAATGCAGACTTAAACTCTTAAATGTTGCCCTGTATGAATATATTACCGAATCAAACAGTCAGTTATATATGATCAGGATGAGGTAGGAGGCAATGAAGCCAGTCTTCAAAAAGAAAACAGAAAAAAAATATATATATACTCTGTGACCCAACAACCCACTTTAGCGTACAGACCCTTGAGAAAACTAGTCACAGGTCTCTAAGGGGAACTATATACTGGAAAATAAATTATGAAGAATTCATACTATATTTGGAGAAAAATAATACTAATTTTAAGCAAAATTGGTAGGCTTTTTCAAGAGTTTCTTTTTTTATTGAAGTTTTTATTCTTCTATTATTTTAGAATTGTTTTTATAATCTAACTACAAATTTTTGATTCTGCAATGCCTTGCAATAATTATCTCTGTCTGTATATTGTATTTTTTATTTTGAGTTTCTTTTGAGAAATAGAAATATTCATTTCATGGTAGTCAAATTCATACAATTTTCCCTTTATTTCCCTTCTGTTACATTCTGCTTAAGAAATCCTTACCTAAGGTTATAAACCCATTCATGAATCACAGTCTTGTCATGGTGAAGGGGCTTGTGTAACTCCATGAAGCTATGAGCCATGCATGCAGGGCCAGTCAAGACATATTGGTCATAGTAGAGAGTTCAGTCAGTGGATAAAATATGGTCCACTGGAGAAGGAAATGGAAGCCCACTTCAGTATTCTTGCCTTAAAACTCCATGGACAGTATGAAAAAGCAAAAAGATATGATACCAGAGGATGAGCCCCCCAGGTTGGAAGGTGTGCAATATGCTACCTGGGAAGAGTAGAGGACATTTACTAATAACACCAGTAAGAATGAAGTGGTTGGGCCAAAGCAGAAATGATGCTCAGTTGTGGATGTGTCTGGTGGTAAAAGTAAAGTCTTGATGCTATAAGGAACAATATTTTATAGGAACCTGGAATGTTAGGTCCATGAATCAAGGTAAATTATATGTAGTAAATCAGGAGGTGGCAAGAGTGAGCATCTACGTCTTAAGAATTAGTGACCTAAAATGGATGGGAATGGGCAAATTTAATTCAGATGACCATTTTATATACAACTGTGGACAAGAGTCCTGTAGAAGAAATGGAATAGCCCTCATAGTCAACAAAAGAGTCCAGCAATTCTTGGGTGCAATCTCAAAAACAACAGAATGATCTGGGTTTGTTTCCAAGGCAAACCATTCAGCATCACAATAATCCAAGTCTATACCCCTAATACTGAAGAAGCTGAATAGTTCTATGAAGACCTTCAAGACCTTCTAGAACTAACACCAAAAAAATTATGTTCTTTTCATCATAGAGGATTAGAATGCAAAAGTAGGAGATCAAGATACTTGGAGTAACAGGCAAGATTGACTGTGGAGTACAAAATGAAGCAGGGCAAAGTGTAACAGAGTTTTGTCAAGAGAACATGTTATTGTAACAAACACCTATTTCCAACGAGCCAAGAAATGACTCTACACATGGACATCATCACATGGTCAATACCCAAATCAGATTGATTATGTTATTGTAGCCAAAAATGGAGATGCTTTATACAGCCAGTAAAAGCAAGACCTGGAGCTGACTGTGTCTGAAATCATGAACTCCTTACGGCAAAATTCAGGATTAAATTGAAGGAAGTAGAGAAAACCACTATAGGTCATTCAGGTATTACTTAAATCAAATCCCTTATGATTATATAGATAAAGTAATGAATAGATTCAAGGGATTAGATCTAATAGAGTGCCTGAAGAACTATGGACAGAGGTTTGTAACATTGTATAGGAAGTGATGATCAAAATCATCCCCAAGTGAAAGGCAAAATGGTTGTCTGAGGAGGCCTTACAAATAGCTGAGGAAAGAAGAGAAGCAAAAGGCAAGTGAGGAATGGGAAAATATACCCAACTGAATGCAGAGTTCCAGAAAATAGCGAGGGATAAGAAGGCCTTCTTAAATGAATACTGTAAAGAAATAGAGGAAAGCATAGAATGAGTAAGACTAGAGATCTCTTCAAAAAAATTGGAGATATCAAGTGAACATTTCATGCAAGGATGTGCATGATAGAGGACAGTACCAGTAAGGACCTAACAGAAGCAGAAGAGATTAAGAAGACATGGCAAGAATACAGAGAAGAATTATACAAGGAAGTACTTAATGACCCGGATAACCACAATGATGTAGTCACTCATCTAGAATGAGACATACTGGAGTGTGAAGTCAAGTGGACCTTAGGAAGCATTACTGCAAATAAAGCTACTGGAAATGATGGAATTCCAGCTAAGCTTTTTAAAATCCTAAAAGATGATGCTGTGAAAGTGCTGCACTCAATCTGCCAGCAAATTTGGAAAACTCAACAGTGGCTACAGGACTGGTTGAAGATCAGTTTTCACTCCAGTCCCAAAGAAAGACTATGCCAATGAGTGTTCAGACTATCTTGCAATTGTCTTCATTTCACATGCTAGCAAGGTTATGTTCAAAATCCTTCATGGTAAGCTTCAGCAGTATGTGAACCAGGAACTTCCAGATGAACAAACTGGATTTAGAAAAGGAAACATTCATTTGATCATGAAGAAACCAAGAGAATTCCAGGAAAAACACCTACTTCTGCTTCATTGACTATGCTAATGCCTTTGGCTGTGTAAATCAGAACAAACTGTAAAAAATTCTTAAAGAGATGGAAATACCAGACCACCTTACCTGCCTCCTGAGAAACCTGTATGCAGATCAAGAAAGTGAAGAGGAACTTAGAACCTCTTAATGAGGGTGAAAGAAGAAAGTGAGAAAGTTGACTTGAAACTCAGAATTCAAAAAAACTAAGATCATGGAATCTGATCCCATCACTTCATGGCAAATAGAAGGGAAAAAGTAGAAACAGTGACAGATTTTATTTTCTTGGGCTCCAAAATCACTGCAGACGGCGACTTTCGTCATGAAGTTAATGCTTGCTCTTTGGAACGAAAGCTATGACAAATCATATTAAAAAGCAGAGACATCATTTTGCCAACAAAGATCCATATAGTCAAAATTGTGGTTTCTCCAGTAGTCACGTATGGATGTGAGAATTGGCCGAGTGCCGAAGAATTGATGCTTTCGAATTGTGGTGCTGGAGAAGATTCTTGAGAGTCTGTTGAATAGCAAGGAGATCAAACCAGTCAATCCTAAAGGAAATCAACCTTGAATATTCATTGGAAAGACTGATGCTGAAGCTGGAACTCAATACTTGGCCAACTGATGGGAACAGCCGACTTATTAGGAAAAACAAAAACCTTGATGTTGGGAAAGATTGAAGGTAAAAGGAGTAAGGGGTGGCAGGAGATGGTTAGATAGCATCAGTAACTCAATGGATATGAATTTGAGCAAACTCTGGTAGATAGTGGAGGAGAGAGGAGCCAGGCATGCTGCAGTCCACAGAGTCGAAAAGAGTCAGACAGGATTTACTGATTAAATAATAACAACAAAATTCAAAGATTCTTTCTCTATGTTTCTGATGTAAGTTTAAAGAATTTGTTTTCAGTTTAGATTTTTAGTATATCTTAAACTTAAATTTTATGTATGTTGTTACAATATAGTATAGAATTATATTTTACTTTTTATGATATAGCCAGTTGTCTCACCATAATTCTTGCAAGTACTGATTTTTTTAATGTATGCTGTTACATACTGTTTCAATATACACTTCCTCTATTCTGGGTTCTGGGTACATTCTTTCAGTATATTATCTATATAACCCTACCAGTAGCAAAGCATCCAAGTTTCTTGACTTCATAATTCTTTATTATCTGTTTTTATCTCCCAATAAAGAAATTTAAATAAATAAATTTAAATTTTACTTACATTTTATTATTCTTCATTTTTTGACAATTCTTAGCCATTTACTTTTACATCTACTTGTAATTTCCACTTAAAAATTGGAGTTTTAATTGAAATTTGTCCAAATTTGTAGACCTACAACCAGAGAATAAAGTTTCTCAAATACAGAGGATTTTCAAATAGGGAAGGGATATATTTCTCTATTTGTTTAGATCTTTTTTTCCCCTTCAGTAACATTTTGTAATTTTCTCTATAAATATCTTGAATACCTTGTATTAAATTTATTACTAGGTAACTTACAATTTTTGCTGTTATTGCAGAACAAGATTTTATTATTATATTTTAAATTGGTTGTTGCTGTTATATAGAAATGGTATTGATTTCTGGATCTTGATCTTATATCTGACAGCCTTGCTGAAATTTCTGATTAATTCTTATTGCTTCCAGATTTCATTAGATTATATATGTTCACAATCATATTATGTTTAAATGACTAACTTTATGTTTGTTATATTGCATTTCTTTTTATTGCTTTCTTATATTATCTAGGTTCAGTAATATATTCAATAATGGGGGTGATACTAGGCATCCTTTTCTTGTTCCTAACTTTAATGCATTTCTAGAGTTTCACTTTAAGAATGATGTACATTCTACACTCCATGAAGATAAAGGAGTCTCTTTTAAGCTTTTCTTCCCAGTTTACAAAGGTTTTATATCATGAATAAATGTCTTTATATATTAGTCTGAATTCATCTGATTATAGCTTTTAAATAATCTGATATATTGCATGTTTTTGAATAACAAAGTCACTTTATGTCTGTTAAAAATCTCTACATTTGTTTACATATAGTTTGCTTAGGAGACATTAGTGTATGCTTTTGTAGATAAGACTGCTATATGTTTGCTTATTTGTTTTGAATCCATAAATGCATATTTTTGGTACTAATTTTTATGCCAGTACAATCCTTGTCTCATAAAAAAAGAACTATGTATATGCTTCCTAATTTTCTATCTTCTAAAAAACTGAAATAGAATGAGGATTTTATGTTTCATGAAGATTTGGTAAAACATGTTTATAAAACTGTCTTGACTTGGTATCTTTAGATGTAGATTTTTTTACTATCAATTCCCTGGTTTCGGTTTAGACAAGTGTTTCATTTCTTCTTACATTTCAGAATTTATTGGCATACTGCTTTCTTTCCCAAGGTTCTTTAAACCTTTTAGAGCAAGTGTTTATCTTTCTTAATATCTATGTTGAATCATCATAAATTGTTACACATTTCTTCTCTTTATTATTTCATCTTTTCTACTTTCCTTAAGTTTACTCTACTTTATTCTAGTTTCTTGCATGGAATATTTATCTCATTGCTTTTCTTATAATTTTGTTAAAATAATTTTTTATCTTCTTTTCTTTTTAATTGGAGAGAGGAGCATTGAAACATACACACTACCATGTATAAAATAGATAACTAGTGGGAAGTTGCTGTATAATATGCGGAGCTCAACCTGGTGCTCTGTGACAATCTAGAGGGTTGGGATATGGTGGGGAAGGTGGGAGGGAAGTTCAAGAGGGAGGGAACATATGTATACTTAGAACTGATTTATACTGAAGCAATTATCCTCCAATTAAAAGCATTTTTAACATGAAGGATAATTTCAAATATAGCATAGTTTCTGTTCTTTTTGATTTGATATTTGACCTTTTTAATTTTGTCCATTTATAAACCTTTTAAGTTTGCAATAATTATCCCAATAATCTTCGAAATTCTCAACATTGTTTAAGTCTGTTTTTAAAGTATCCTTTGACCATTCATTTCCTGTGGCTGGCCAGATATTTTATTTATTTGTCTTTTCATTAGCTTTAAGAATCACACTTGATGTGATGAGTATCAGTACCATTTTCCTGATCTGTTCTAGCTCAAGACCTTTTTCTCCTGTCCCAGGCCCACTGTGCAAAGGCCAGACTCTTCTTTATCAGACTAAACACAGACCTCCCCATCATTTCTGTGGCTCCTGTCTCCTTTTAACTTCTTGTTTATTTGGGATCCTTTTTTTTTTTTTTTTAAATGAAATCTCAGCTATTTTTTAAACTTATATTTGATCATTTCCATTCAGTACTTTTAAGAATTTTTATACAGAGTGAAGTAAGCCAGAAAGAAAAATACTAATACAGTATACTAATGCATATATATGGAATTTAGAAAGATGGTAACGATAACCTTGTATGTGAGACAGCAAAAGAGACACATGTATAAAACAGTCTTTTGGACTCTGTGGGAGAGAGCAAGGGTGGGATGATAAGGGAGAATGGCATTGAAACATGTAAATTATCATATGTGAAATGAATCGCCAGTCCAGGTTCAATGCATGATACAGGGTGCTTGGGGCTGGTGCAGTGGGATGACCCAGACGGATGGGATGGGGAGCGAGGTGGGTTCAGGATGGGGAACACATGTACACCCATGGCAGACTCAAATCAATGTATGGCAAAACTGATACAATATTGTAAAGTAAAATAAATAAACAGAAAAAAAAAAGAATTTTCAGAAAAAAAAATTTTTTTAGATTCTTTCTTATGCTTTACTCCTAGAAACAAACAAGCATACAAAATTTGCCCAAACTTTTGTACAACAACTTAGCTGGGAAGTTAATTCTGAATTGTAGTATGTATTCCTTAACATATAGAATGAAATGTTCCATTCTAATCTCTTGTTATGAATTAAAAAAAAAAATCCTGCTGTTATATAATCATTGTGATTTTGTAGAAAAAAAGTGTTTTTTGTCTGGTAACTTTTAAGAGTTTTCTTTGTGTTTTTGGTGTTTTATAGTTTCATTATCAAGTACCTAGTTATGAATGTGTTTTTATTTGTCTCCTTTAGAACTAAAAATAAACTTTCAAACTGATATGTATTTTTTAAATTTATTTATTTATTATTGAAGGATAATTGCTTTACAGAATTTTGTTGTTTTCTGTCAAACCTCAACATGAATCAGCCATAGGTATACATATATCCCCTCCCTTTTGAACCTCCCTCCCAACTCCCTCCCCATCCCATCCCTCTAGGTTGATACAGAGCCCCTGTTTGAGTTTCCTTAGCCATACAGCACATTCCCACTGGCTTTCTATTTTACATATGGTAATGTAAGTTTCCATGCTACACTTTGCATACATCTCACCCTTTCCTCCCCTCTCACCATGTCCATAAGTCTATTCTCTATGTCTGTTTCTCCATTGCTGTCCTGCAAGTAAATTCTTCAGCACCATTTTTCTAGATTCCATATATATCTATTAGAATATGATATATATCTTCCTTTCTGACTTATTTCACTCTATATAATAGGTTCTAGGTTCATCCACCTCATTAGAATTGACTCAAAGATGTTCCGTTTTATGGCTGAGTAATATTCCATCAGGTATATGTACCACAACTTCTTTATCCATTCATCTGTTGAGGGACATCTAGGTTGCTTCCATGTCCTAGCTATTGAAAATAGTGCTGCAATGAACAATGGGACATATGTGTCTTTTTCAGTTTTGGTTTCCTCAGGATATACGCCTGAGTGGGATTGCTGGGTCATATGGTGGTTTTATTCCTATCAAACTGAGTATGTATTTCTTTAATTCAGAAAAGTTTTAGCCATATTAAGCCTTTGTTTATTGTGGTTCTTGTTTAATCATTGAGCCTGTTATTAGTCTCTTGTTCTGCATGAAATATATTTATTCTCTTTATTTTCCTTTGATCCACCTGCTTATTCTCAATCAATTTTGTGCTTGCAGGCTTGAACCTTCTGGACCACTTACATAATTAATTATGTTGTTTCACAAAATTGTTTATTTTATACTACTTAGATTGACAATGTTTTCTTAACTTGTTGTCTCTCTTTTATTTTTTTTTATTGCTACTTATTTGAGACAGAGAGGGAGTTCAACAAACAAATTCATCAAATTATTTCAACTGGAAGTCCCCTGATTTACATAGTCAAGTGGGTGGAGAAAATTGCATAAAAGACTTGTTTATTAAGTTTGAAATTGGCATATTTTTATGATGGATATTAAATGCACAGATGACAAAATTCAAAATTATTCACATTTGATTAGTGGACTGAAGAAAATTTAACAGGAATAGCTGGTCTTTAATATTATTTCTATCACTAAAAATTAGGCAAACTATTCAGTATATATATATATATATATATATATAAACTACTCAGTTTTCATATATAAAACATCCTGGTATGTTAGTTGTTTAAAAATACACTATAAATTAGTTAAAGGTGATTGCAGAATTACTCACAAGAAATTGTACCAAGCTCGGAAAATAAAGCAGTGAATAAAACAGCCTAGCAGAAAAGTATAAAACAATTAAACAGATAAAATATATATTTAAAATTATGACAAAAACCATGGCTATAAGAGGGGCTGTGACAGAGAGAAAAACTTAAGTGAGGCTTTGAACTGGTATAGTCCTCTCAAGAACAATGTCTTGAGACTGGATTGGGCAAATAAGATGCTTGCCAGTAATGAATGCTTATATGTATCCTGGCAAAAAGAGTAAATTGTTCAAAATTTTTAAGTTAGAAAATAATTGTTGTCTTCTATAAATTAGCTGAAACAGAGATCAATGGGAGAAATGGCAAGAGATGGATTTGAGAAATGAAAAGGGCCCTGTTCCCAGAAGGATTTTAGGCCATGTTTCCAGTTTGGGTCATAACTGAAACTCAAAGAAAGGCAGATCCAAGCCAATAAGTGAAATGATTTTATTCACAATATATACTTGCCAATATGATAACTGTTCTCATGTAATGGGTAAATAACATCAGCCTAGGTGTATAGTAAAAACAATGACAAATGCACCAGCTTACCAGTCAGACTCATTAAATTTGGACTTTGCTGTCACTGGCTGAGTCACTAGAACTTTAGCTCTTGTGGATCAATCCCTTTTTGGTCTCTCACTTCAGATCATTTACTGTCCTGCTGAAAAAAGAAATGTAAGAAATAGGGTTTAAAGTTTCTTGTAGTAAACTGTTCATTCTGTCTAAGACTGGCTGGTATGATGTTTAATATTATACGTCAACCTGAATGGGGCATGGTGCCCAGATATACGGTCAAATATTATTTTGGGTGTTTCTTATAAGGGTGATTTAGGTGGGATTAACATTTACATCACTTCAGTTCAGTTCAGTTCAGTACCTCAGTCGTGTCCAACTCTTTGGAACCTCATGGACTGCAACAGGCCAGGCCTCACTGTCCATCAACAACAAAGAGTTTACTCAAATTTATGTCCATTGAGTCAGTGATGCCATCCAACCATCTCATCCTCTGTTGTCCCCTTCTCCTCCTGCCTTCAATCTTTCCCAGCATCAGGGTCTTTTCAAATGAGTCAGTTATTCGCATTAGGTGGCCACAGTGTTGAAGTTTCAGATTCAACGTCAGTCCTTTCAATGAACACCCAGAACAGTCTCCTCTAGGATGGACTGGTTAGATCTCTTTGCTGTTCAAGGACTCTCAAGAGTCTTCTCCAAAACCACAATTCAAAAGCATCAATTCTTGGGCGTTCAGCCTTCTTTATAGTCCAACTCTCACATCCATACATGACCACTGGAAAAACCATAGCCTTGACTAGATGGACCTTTGTTGGCAAAGTAATGTCTGCTTTTTAATATGCTGTCTAGGTTGGACATAACTTTCCTTCCCAGAAGTAATTGTCTTTTAATTTCATGGCTGTAGTCACCATCTGCAGTGATTTTGGAGCCCCCCCAAAATAGTCAGCCACTGTTTCCATTGTTTCCCCATCTATTTGCCATGAAGTAATGGGACCAGATGCCATGATCTTTGTTTTCTAAATGTTGAGCTATAAGCCAACTTTTTCACTCTTTCACTTTCATAAAGAGGCTCTTTAGTGCTTCTTCACTTTCTGCCATAAGGGTGGTGTTGTCTGCATACCTGAGGTTATTGATATTTCTCCTGGCAATATTAACTGTAGCTTGTGCTTCATCCAGCCCAGCATTTCTCATGATGTACTCTGTATATAATTTAAATAAGCAGGGTGACAATATACAGTCTTGACATACTCCTTTTCCTATTTGGAACCAGTCTGTTGTTCCATGTCCAGTTCTAACTGTTGCTTCCTGACCTGCGTGCAGGTTTCTCAAGAGACAGGTCAGGTGGTCTGGTATTCCCATATCTTTCAGAATTTTCCACAGTTTATTGTAATCCACACTGTCAAAGGCTTTGGCATAGTCAATAAAGCAGAAATAGATGTTTTTCTATTTTTCTATTATGAATCCTACTCTTAACATATAATGTGTTTCACAAAATATCTTTTCATTAAAAAGATTACCTAAATTTTATATTTTAAATTTTCCACTGCTTAATGTTTAATTTCAAGGTGTTTAATGACTGACACCTTGATTTCTTTCAAAATATATAGAAAACACTTTGAAAGTGCATAAAATACAACAGTGAACACTATTAGACAAGATAAAGAAAAATAAAATTATCAAGTTAGAGGAGCAAACCTGATATAATAATTTACCTTGAGTTGTTTACATTGTAAAGTTTGACCAAACGTCTGTGCCTCAGTTTATTAACAGAACTAAAAACAGAAATTATTCATTTTAGAAAACAATTCAGTTACTAAGAAGAAAAGGCTCAATTCTCACACTTTGAAATTGAGTCATTATGAAAATATACACCCAATTATGAATACTGGCTTCTTTTGTGATTTAATTTACAAAATGTGAATTAAGTTCCAAAAGTCATGTAATGCTGTTGATTTTTTCTATTAGCACCTCTCTCACTTTTTATAGTAATATAGTACTGAGTTCCAATAATTTGTAAGTTCTATAAAGCTAACCTTTGTTTTGCACATTGCTGTTATCATCAGGTAATCTGATGATGATGTGTGTGTGTGTGTATTGTACTTATGAATTATTCAGATATGTCTAAGATTAATTAGAATTCATGAGCTGACTTCCTAATATACTCAACAAAATTCTGTAATGTCTTAACCACATTTATGAAAAATCTAAACTCCAGTAATAATAAATAACTTGAGACAGATATTTACACTTTAATAAATGCAATTATTTATATCAAATATATATCATAGGAAGAAACACTCCTCTTAAATGAGCAAATATATGGACACTCAATAATGCCATTCTCTTTTGAAGGTATACCAGTGTAAATAAATTTGATTCCATTCAAAGAGCACATATTAAGGACCTACATCGAGAACTTTAAGGGTGCAAATATGTTTTTCATCTTCAAAGAGCTTACTATTAAGATCTAATAGTTCAGTTCAATTTCTCAGTCGTGTCCAACTCTTTGCAACCGCATTGATTGTAAGACACCAGACTTCCCTCTCCATCATCAACTCCCGGAGCTTACTTAAACTCACATCCCTCTAGTCAGTGATGCCATACAACCATTTCATCCTCTGTCATCCCCTTCTCCTCCTGCCTTCAAAATTCCCAACATCAGGGTCTTTCCCAATGAGTCAGTTTGTTGCATCAGGTTACCAAAGTACTGGAGTTTCAGCTTCAGTTTCAGTTCTTCCAATGAATATTCAGGACTGATTTCCTTTAGGAGTAACTGGTTTGATCTCCTTGTGGTCCAAGGGACTCTCAAGAGTCTCCTCCAACACCACAGTTCAAAAGCATCAATTCTTCAGTGCTCGGCTTTCTTTATAGTCCAACTCTCACATCCACATGACTACTGGAAAAACCATAGCTCTGGACTAGACTGATCTTTGTTATCTATGCTGTCTAGGTTGGTCATAGCTTTTCTTCCAAGAGCAAGCAGTTTTTAATTTCATGGCTGCAGTCATCATCTGTAGTGATTTTGGACCCCCCAAAATAAAGTCTCTCACTGTTTCCATTGTTTCCCCATCTATTTTCCATGAAGCGATGGGAATAGATGCCATGATCTTTGTTTTTTGAATGTTGAGTTTTAAGCCAGCTTTTTCACTCTCTTCTTTCACTTTCATCAAGAGGCTTTTTAGGTCCTCTCTGCTTTCTGCCAAGAGGGTGGTGTTATCTGCATATCTGAGGTTTTTTATATTTCTCCTGACAATCTTGATTCCAGCTTGTGTTTCATCCATCCTGGTATTTCACATGATGTACTCTGCATATAAATTAAATAAGCAGGGTGACAATATACAGCCTTGACTTACTCCTTTCCCAATTTGGAACCCGTCTGTTATTCCATGTCAAGTTCTAACTGTTGCTTCTTGACCTGCATACAAATTTCTCAGGAGGCAGGTAAGGTGATCTGGTAGCCTCATCTCTTTAAGTATTTTGCACAGTTCATTCTCAGAGAAGGCAATGGCAACCCACTCTAGTACTCTTGCCTGAAAATCCCATGGGCAGAGGAGCCTGGTAGGCTGTAGTCCATGGGGTCGTGAAGAGTCAGACACAACTGAGCGACTTCATTTTCACTTTCATGCATTGGAGAAGGAAATGGCAACCCACTCCAGTGTTCTTGCCTGGAGAATCTCAGGGATGGGGAGCCTGGTGGGCTGTCATCTATGGGGTCACACAGAGTCGGACACGACTGAAGCGGCTTAGCAGCAGCAGCAGCACAGTTCGTTCTGATCCTCAGAGTCAAAGGCTTTGGGATGCTCAATAAAGCAGAAGTAGATGTTTTTCTGGAACTCTCTTGCTTTATGTATGATCCAGCGGATGTTTGGCAATTTGATCTCTGCTTCCTCTCCCTTTTCTAAATCCAGCTTGAATGTCTGGAAGTTCTTGGTTTACATACTGTTGAAGAGTCTCTTGGAGATTTTTGGGCATTACTTTGGTAGCATCTGAGATGAGTGCAATTGTGAGGTAGTTCAAACATTCTCTGGCATTGCCATTCTTTGGGATTGAAATGAAAATTAATCTTTTCCAGTCCTATGGCCACTGCTGAGGTTTCCAAATTTGCTGGCATATTGAGTGCTGCACTTTAACAGCATCATATTTTAGGACTTGAATCTAGGTGAGTGATCACACCATCGTGGTTATCTGGGTCATTAAGATCTTTTGGTATAGTTCTTCTACGCCTTCTTGCCACCTCTTCTTAATATCTTCTGCTTCTGTTAGGTCCATACCATTTCTGTCCCTTATTGTATACATTTTTGCATGAAATATTCCCTTGGTATCTCAAATTTTCTTGAGAAGGTCTCTAGTTTTTCCTTTTCTATTGTTTTCCTCTATTTTTTTGCATTGGTCACTGAGGAAAGCTTTCTTATCTCCCCTCGCTATTTTTTGAACTCTGCATTCAGATGCTTATATCTTTCCTTTTCTTCTTTGCCTTTCACTTCTCTTGTTTTCACAGCTATTTGTAAGGCCTCCTCAGACAATCATTTTTCCTTTTTGCATTTCTTTTTCTTGTGGATAGTCATGATCACTGCCTCCCATACAATGTCACGAACCCTGTCCATAGTTCTTCAGGCACTCCATCAGATCTAATCCCTTGAATCTGTTTGTCACTTTCACTGTATAATTGTAAGGGATTTGATTTAGTTCATACATGAATGGCCTAGCGGTTTTCCCTACTTTCTTCAGTTTAAATCTGAAGTTTGCAGTAAGGATTTCATGATCTGAGCCACAGTCAGCTCCCAGGCTTGTTTTTGTTGACTGTATAGAGCTTCTCCATCTTTGGAGAAGAGTATAATCAGTATACTCTTTTCAAAGAGTATAATCAATCTGATTTTGGTATTGACCATCTGGTCATGTCCATGTGTAGAGTTGTCTCTTGTGTTGTTGGAAGAGGGTGTTTGCTATGACCAGTGTGTTCTCTTGGCAAAACACTTTAGCTTTTCCCCTGCTTCATTTTGCAATCCAAGGCCAAACAGCCTGCTCCTCATGGGATCTTTTGACTTCCTAATTTTTGCATGGCAGTCCCCTGTGATGAATGGGACATCTTTTGGGGGGTTAGATGTAGAAAGACTTGTAGGTCTTCATAGAACCAGAGAACTTCAGCTTCTTCAGCTTTAGTGGTTGGGCAAGTCTTGGATTACTTTAATATTGAATGGATTGCCTTGGAAAACTGAGAGCTAATAGACAGGTCATGAAAAGTCACATGTGACTTTTGAAGTTGAAGAATGCATGAAAATAACAAAGACACACAAAATGGAAAATCAAAGCTCCTTGTAGGCAGTAGTTATGTTTTATATACTCCCATTATAGTGCCTGCAACAGCACAGAAAAAAGTTTATTCTCCATGAATATCTTAATTTTTTTTAATTTCAAGAAAAGGTCTTTGTTTGCATAGCAAACAGCACAATTGGTTTATGTATGATTTTTTGCATTTTTTTAATTTTGAAAAGGATTCACTTCTTCCACATAATAATTTCCTAGAAAAATGTCACCCTGTTAAAAACATCAAGTAAATTCTCTTTTATTCAGTAGCTTTGATATGTCTTTAACATAGTAACTTGGGCTTCCTCATAGCTCAGTCAGTAAAGAATCTGCCTGCAATGCAGGAGACCCAGGTTCGATTCCTGGGTCGGAAAGATGCCCTGGAGAAGGAAATGGCAACCCACTCCAGTATTCTTGCCTGGAGAATCCCATGGACAGAGGAGCCTGACAGGCTACACTCCATGGGGTCGCAAGAGTCACACACGACTTAGCGACTAAACTACTATTACTAACATAATAACTTACTTGGAGAGTGCATTAGAAAGAGATTATAAATGATACACAGGTTAAACAAAGAGAAAGTAATAGAGAGGCAATGGAAACAGCAGATACACGTCCTATTTATTTAGATTAATTCTTCAGTTTTTTCTATGAGGTCCGAGTGTAGCACATCTGTTTTGTTGTACAACAAATTATTTCTTATACAGAATTCACAGATATATTGGAAACTCAAAAACTGTACTTCTATTTCCAGTTTGAAATGTCATCTGGCCAATAGTCCTTGAAAAAGCCTCCTCCACCTTTCACTAAAGTAGTTAGGAAGAGACTTTAAAAGATGAAATTGTGCAATACTGTGAACTGGGACTCACTGTCAACTTATTGTCAGAATATGAGAGGAATTTCCATTAACTACAAGGCCAAGGGGAGTGGATTAAACATACAATCAGTATGATTCTGCTAGTGTGCCTGCCTGCCAGAAAATAGATAGAAAGACCTTTATTTCTTCCCTCTTTCTCTAATCCCTGGATCAGAAACAAAATCTCAACCAAGCAGAAAACTGAATAGCCATCCTTCTGTTGACTGCATGCTAAATTCTAGGCAATGTTTCAATTTCCCATGCCCCCTGCCCTGACCTCTAATACTATGTCTCATTCTTTATCTCTTCAGATATTATAATTTTAAAAAAATTTTTGAACAAGAGAAGGAAAAGAATTGTTGGAAATGACTTGAAAGCTGAGACTGATTTCCTGTGACTTGAGTGCTAACTGAGGAGGGGAAAGGAAAACATGATAAACTCTAATAGGATCTTTTCTGTATTTACTCTTGATCTGTTAAGAGTATTAGACACATTTAATGTAGATGGGAGAAGACCCACATCAAGAGATGAAAATACTCAGTAAATAAATATATATTGGAAATTGGACTGGAATTATGTATTCTATGATCTGTAACTTTATGCAGTTATTTGGCTAAATTGATAGGATTTGGATATCCACTTCTCTTTTCAGTGATAGGTAAACCTGAATAACAGTATTAATAATTGCATCTATCTGAGATGCCACTGTGCTACACACACACACACACACACACACACACACACACACACATTGAGCTACTCAATTTCCTAATATCCTGCAATATTGTCTTTATAATACTAAAACCTCTGAACTATGACTTATTTATTTATTTTTCTAATAGTGCTTTCACTGACTAGATTATGTGCTCAATGAGTATAAAATCCTTCTCTGTTTTGTTCACCTGATTAAAAAGCCAAAAACAAAGTTAAAATGGAGATTGAGGGGGAAAAGATTGAAAGATATCAAAAACACATAGATAAGTAATTACCTTCTGCTGAGCCTTAGACTGGGAGCTTCCTTGGTGGGTCAGATAGTAAAAAAGAAAAAAAAAAAAATCTGCCTACAATGCAGACCTGGATTTAATCCCTGGGTCAACAAGATACCCTGGAGGAGGGCATGGCAACCCACTCCAGTATTCTTGCCTAGAGAATCCTCATGAACAGAGGAGCCTGGCAGGCTACAGTTGTTGAACACAACTGAGTGACTAACAAAGGCTTAGATTATGAAGTAAACTTATGCCTGTCAACATATACTGGAATTTCTAATGTGTTTCCTACCTGTAAGCAATGCCATACAGACTTTAAAATAGGTAGCTATTCCTAAAGACTATCAAAATATTTTAAGAAAACGATACAAGCAACTTCTTCCTCAAACCGTGATTCTAACTAGAAGCTAATTCATACAGATGTATTTCTGAAGGTATCTTATTAATTCCATTTCTCTGAGGCAGAAGTGGTGATTATGATGCTTCACATGATTCTTCAGAATATATATAGGTCAGGGCCTCTTTTTGGACCCTGATTTTTTTTTTTTTGTCCAGAGAAAGAAGATCTTCAGAGTCATTAGAAAACTAGCAAATTATTTAATGCTTTTTTTTTGGCACTAAAACCTATATACTGGATGTTTTTATTATTCTTGTCATAGATGAAATATACTATAGCATTTTTGTGTCATATTTGTACATAATGTTATATACTTTCAGCTAAAAGAGCTTCTTATATGAATTAATATAAAGATTTCAGTAGAAGATAGAACTTATATCTGTCATAGGGTATATAACTATTGAAAATGATACCCTGTTTTGATTACCAGAATAAAATTCTTATGGAGATATTTAAAATAAGATATGATGAAGAAAAAATTAATGTTGTTGATAATCAACTTTCCTTCTTTGCTAGAATGAAGAAAAAAGATATGAGAGGAAGAAAAAAAAATGGAAGGAGCAGTTATAATTGAGGAAAGCAAATAGAGCCCCAATATAAGAATTAAGAGTGTTCATAACAGAGAAACTTGACAAATTTTTGGAAGGTTATTATATAAAACACAACTATGAATTTGCCAGTTTAAAAATAATAGAGTAGTGTTCAAGTTGAAAATCGTCCTGCATTCAACAGGAAAATTAATGAAAGAATCTGGATGTTAAGAGACACTTCCTGGTCACAGTTTTATTGTCTTCAAAATGTGGAGGCAGCAAAAATGCTTGAAAGAATGTAATCAATGCTTACAAAAGTTTGACAGAAGACAATCATGTTCCCCAAATTTTATATCCTGTAAGTTTTCTTTTCATGTATATTATCAGTCCCACATACAACTCAGAACCTATTCTACTCAACTTATAAGAAAGCACAGTGGTTGCATAGTTACTAAGCTGTGTTCAACTGTTTGTGGCCCTATGGACTGTAGTCCACCAGGCTACTCTGTCCATGGGATTTCCCAGGCAAAAATACTAGAACGGGTTGCCATTTCCTTCTCCAGGGGATCTTCCCAATCTAGAGGTGGAACTTGGGTCTCCTGGATTGCAAGCAGAGTCTTTGCCAAAGGAGCCACTAGCAAAGCCCCTAAAAGCAAGTGTACATACATACAAACAAAACTACATAAGGTTCTTAGAAAAAAAATGTTTTGAAAAATCTACAAATTAGGGAGATGGAAGAAGATGGTGGAGAAGTAAGAAGGTGAGAACACTAGCTTCCCCACAAATACATCAAAAACTCATCAAGATATGGAACAACTCCTACAAAGCAACATCTAGGTGACAGCAGAAGACCCCAGGCCTCCAGAGGGGCAGGCTAAACTCCCTGTAATGAGAACACAGGCACAATTCACCCCTAACAGGAAATCAACACAAACCACCCAGCCAACATTTCCCTCTATCAAAAACCAGAAGGAAGAAGTAATACAACCCCAGAGCCTGGGAAAAGTAGACCTCAAGTGGAACAAGATAGAAAAAAAAATGATGAAAATACAAAGAAATACAGCACAAATGAAAAATGCAAGGTAGAAACTCAGACCAAATAAATAAAGAGGAAATAAATATCCCTGAAAGAGAATTCAGAATAATAATAGTAAAGATCTTTGAAATACTTGAAAATAGAATGGAGAAATTTGAAACTTTTAACATAGTTAATACAATCACCAAGGATAGAAGAAATAAAAAAAAGAAACAGCAATGAGTAACACAATTACTGAAATTAAAAATACTCTGGAAAACAACAGAAAATAACTGAGGAAGAGGAACAGATAAGTGAGCAGGAGGATAGAATGATGGAAATGACTTCTGAAGAGCAGACTAAAGGGAAAAGAATGAAAAAAATTGAGGATAGTCTCAGAGACTTTGAGACAATATTAAACACATCAACATTTGAGTTAAAGGGGTCCCAGAGGAAGAAGAAAAAAAGAAAGGCACGGAGAAAATTTTTGAAGAAATTATAGTTGAAAACTTCCCCAACATGGGAAGTTAAGGAAATAGTCAAGTCCAAGAAGTGCAGAGAGTCCCTAACAAGATTAACCCAAGTAGAAACACATCAAGACATATATTAATCAAGCTAATAGACATTGCTGCTGCTGCTGTTGCTTCAGTCGTATCCGACTCTGTGCGACCCCATGGACGGCAGCCCACCACGCTCCCCCATCCCTGGGATTCTACAGGCAAGAACATTGGACTGGGTTGCCATTTCCTTCTCCAAGGCATGAAAGTGAAAAGTGAAAGTGAAGCTGCTCAGTCGTGTCCGACTCTTCGCAACCCCATGGACTGTAGCCTACCAAGCTTCTCCGTCCATGGGATTTTCCAGGCAAGAGTACTAGAGTGGGTTGCCATTGCCTTCTCCCTAACAGAGATTAAGCACAAAGAATATTAAAAGCAGCAAGGGACATGCAACAAGTAACATACAAGGAAAAACCCATATGATTAATAGCAGATCTTACAGCAGAAACTCTGCAGGCCTGAAGGGAATGGCAGGATACATTTAAAGAACTGAAAGAGAAAATTCTATAAACAAGATTATTACCTTGGCAAAGATCTCATTCAAAATTGATGGAGAAATCAAAAGCTTTACAGACAAGAAGAAGTTAAGAGAATCCATCTCCACCACACCAGCCTTGCAACAAATACTAAAGGGACTTATATAGCCAGTAAACACCAGAGAAAAGAAAGACCTAAAAAAGAAACCCAAACAATCAAGAAAATGCCAATAGGATCATATGCATCAATAATTACCTTAAATGTAAATGAATTAAATGCACCAACCAAAAGATACAGACTGATTGAATGGATACAAGAACAAGATCCCTATATATGCTGCTACAGTAGACCCTCTTCAGACCTAAAAACACATACGGACTGAAAGTAAAAGGATAGAAAAAGATTTTCCATGCGAATGAAAACCAAAAGAAATCCAGAGTAGCAATCTTTATTTCAGGCAAAATAGAATTTAAAATAAAGAATATTATAAGAGACCAGGAAGGACATTACATAATGATCAAGGGATCAATTCAAGAAGAAGACCCAACTTTTGTAAATATTATGCACCTAACCTACAAGCACCTCAAAACATAAAGCAAACATTAAGAGGCCTAAGAGGGGAAGTTGACAATAGCACAATAATAGCAGGGGCTTTTAACACACCACTTACGTCACTGGACAGATCACCAAACAGAGATTCAGTAAGAAAACACAAACCTTAAATGAGACATTAGACCAAGTGGACCTAATTGATATCTTCAAGACTTTCCATCAACATGCAGAAGAATACAATATCTTCTAAGTGCTCATGGAACATTCTTTAGGATAGACCACATCTTGGACCATAAGTCAAGCTTCAGTAAATTTAAGAAAATTGAAATATTGTCAAGTATCTTTTCTGACCACAACACTATGAGACTAGATATCAACTATAGGAAAAACGCAAAAAACACAAATGCATGGATATTAAACAATGTGTTACTAAATAACAAAGATATTACTGAAGAAATAAGAAAGGAAATCAAAAGATCCCTAGAAACAAATGACAATGAAAGCATGGTGAGCCAAAACCGTGGGATTCATCAAAAGCAGTTCTAAGAGGGAGTTTATAGTGATACAATCATACCCCAAGAAACAAGAAAAGTATTGAATAGACAAGCTAACTCTACATCTAAAGCAGCTAGGAAAAGAAGAACAAACCCCCCCCAAATCAGCAGAAGGAAAGAAATCATAAAGATCAGAGCAGAAATAAGTGAAAAAGAAATGAAGGAAACAATAGCAAAGATTAATAAAACTAAAAGCTGTTTCTTTGAGAAGATAAACAAGATTGACAAACCTGTAGCCAGACTCACCAAGAAAAAAAGGGAGAAAAATAAAATCAACAAAATTAGAAATGAAAAGGGAGAGGTTACAACAGACAGCACAGAAATACAAAGGATCATAAGAGAATATTATCAGCAACTATATGCTAATAAAACAGACAGCCTAAAGTAAATGGTCAGAATCTTAGAAAATGTCAACCTCCCAAGACTGAACCAGGAAGAAATAGAAATTATGAACAACAGAATTACAAACACTGAAATTAAAACAGTGATAAAAAATCTCCCTAAAAATCAAAAGCCCAGGGCCAGATCGCTTCACAGGGGAGTTCTATGAAACATTTAGAGAAGACTTAATGACCACTTTTCTGAAACTTCCAAAAAATTGCAGAGGAAGGAACACTTCCAAACTCATTCTGTGAGGACACAATCACCCTGAAAGCAAAACCATGCAGAGACAACATGAAAAAAGAAAACTACAGGCCAATATCACTGATGAACATAGATGCAAAAATCCTCAACAAAATTCTAGCAAACAGAATTCAACAACACATTAAATAGCTCATACACCATGATCAGGTTGTGTTTATTCCAGGGATGCAAGGATTCTTCAATATATGCAAATCAATCAACGTGATACACCATATTAACAAATTGAAAGATAAAAACCTTATGATCATGATCATCTCAGATGCAGAAAAAGCCTCTTACAAAATTCAGCATCCATTTATGATAAAAACATTTCAAAAAATTGGCGTAGATGGAACCTACTTCAACATAGTAAAGGCCATACATGAAAAGCCCACAACAAACATTATTTTAAATGGTGAAAAACTAAAAGCATTCCCTCTAAGGTCACAAATAAGATAAGGGTGTCTGCTCTCATCACTATCATTCAGCATAGTATTGGAAGTCCTAGCTATGGCAATGAGAGAAGAAAAAGAAATGAAAGTAATCCAGATAAGAAAAGAAGTAAAATTCTCACTGTTTGCAGATGACGTGATACTATACATAGAAAACCCAAAATTAACTATCAGAATATTACTAGAGTTAATCAGTGAATTCAGCAAAGTTGCAGGATACAAAGTCAATACACAGAAATCACTTGCATTCCAATATACTAACAATGGAAAATCAAAGAAATTAAGGAATTAATCCCATTTGCCTTTGCAACAAAAAATAAAATAAAATATTTAGGAATAAACCTACATAAGGAGACAAAAGACCTGTATGTGGAAAATTATAAGACACTGAGGAAAGAAATCAAAGATGACATAAACAGATGGAGAGATAATCTATGTTCCTGGGTAGGAAGAATCAAAATTGTGAAAATGACTATCTTACCAAATGCAATCTGAAGATTCAGTGCAATCCCTATCAAATCACTAATGGCATTTTTCACAGATCTAGAACAAAAAATTTCACAATTCATATGGAAACACAAAGGATCCCAAATAGCCAAAGCAGTCTTGAGAAAAAACAATGGAGCTGGAGGCATCAACCTTCCTGATTTCAGGCTATACTACAAAGCTACAGTCATCAAGACAGTATGGTACTGGCAGAAAAACAGAAATATAGACCCATGGAACAAGAGAGAGAACCCAGAGATAAACCCATGCACCTCTGGATATCTTATTTTTGACAAAGGAGGCAAAAATATACTGTGGGGCAAAGATAGCCTCTTCAATAAGTGATGAAACTAGACAGCTACATGCAAAAGAATGAAATTAGAACACTACCTAATACAAAAAGATAAAATCAAAGTGATTAAAAACCTAAATGTAAGAACAGAAACTATAAAACTCTTCGAGGAAAACATCAAATCAGATCAGATCAGATCAGTCGCTCAGTCGTGTCCGACTCTTTGTGACCGAATGAATCGGAGAACGCCAGGCCTCCCTGTCCATCACCAACTCCTGGAATTCACTGAGACTCACGACCATTGAGTCAGTGATGCCATCCAACCATCTCATCCTCTTCATCCCCTTTTCCTCTTGCCCCCAATCCCTCCCAGCATCAGAGTCTTTTGCAATGACCCAACTCTTCACTTGAGGTGGCCAAACTACTGGAGTCTTAGCTTTAGCATCATTCCTTCCAAAGAAATCCCAGGGCTGATCTCCTTCAGAATGGACTGGTTGGATCTCCTTGCAGTCCAAGGGACTCTCAAGAGTCTTATCCAACACCAAAGTTCAAAAGCATCATTCTTCGGCACTCAGCCTTCTTCACAGTCCAACTCTCACATCCATACATGAACACAGGAAAAACCATAGCCTTGACTAGATGAAACTTTGTTGGCAAAGTAATGTCTCTGCTTTTGAATATGCTATCTAGGTTGGTCATAACTTTCCCTCCAAGAAGTAAGTGTCTTTTAATTTCATGGCTGCAGTCACCATCTGCACTGATTTTGGAGCCCAGAAAAATAAAGTCTGATACTGTTTCCACTGTTTCCCCATCTATTTCCCATGAAGTGATGGGACCAGATGCCATGATCTTCGTTTTCTGAATGTTGAGCTTTAAGCCAACTTTTTTACTCTCCACTTTCACTTTCATCAAGCGGCTTTTTAGTTCCTCTTCACTTTCTGCCATAAGGGTGTTGTCATCTGCATATCTGAGGCTATTGATATTTCTCCAAGCAATCTTGATTCGAGCTTGTGTTTCTTCCAGTCCAGCGTTTCTCATGATGTACTCTGCATATAAGTTAAATAAACAGGGTGACAATATACAGCCTTGACGAACTCCTTTTCCTATTCCTTTTCCTACTCCTATTTGGAACCAGTCTGTTGTTCCATGTCCAGTTCTAACTGTTGCTTCCTGACCTGCATACAAATTTCTCAAGAGGCAGATCAGGTGGTCTGGTATTCCCATCTCTTTCAGAATTTTCCACAGTTTATTGTGATCCACACAGTCAAAGGCTTTGGTATAGTCAATAGAAATAGAGGTTTTTCTGGAACTCTCTTGCTTTTTCCATGATTCCACAGATGTTGGCAATTTGATCTCTGGTTCCTCTGCCTTTTCTAAAACCAGCTTGAACATCAGGAAGTTCATGGTTCACATATTGCTGAAGCCTGGCTTGGAGAATTTTGAGCATTACTTTACTAGCGTGTGAGATGAGTGCAATTGTGTGGTAGTTTGAGCATTCTTTGGCATTGCCTTTCTTTGGGATTGGAATGAAAACTGACCTTTTCCAGTCCTGTGGCCACTGCTGAGTTTTCCAAATTTGCTGGCATATTGAGTGCAGCACTTTCACAGCATGATCTTTCAGGCTTTGAAATAGCTCAACTGGAATTCCATTACCTCCACTAGCTTTGTTCATAGTGATGCTTTCTAAGGCCCACTTGACTTCACATTCCAGGATGTTTGGCTCTAGGTGAGTGATCACACCATCGTGATTATCTGGGTGGTGAAGATCTTTTTTGTACAGTTCTTCTGTGTATTCTTGCCATCTCTTCTTAATATCTTCTGCTTCTGTTAGGTCCATACAATTTCTGTCCTCTATCAAGCCCATCTTTGCATGAAACGTTCCCTTGGTATCTCTGATATTCTTGAAGAGATCTCTAGTCTTTCCCATTCTGTTGTTTTCCTTTATTTCTTTGCATTGATCGCTGAAGAAGGCTTTCTTATCTCTTTTTGCTATTCTTTGTAACTCTGCATTCAGATGTTTATATCTTTCCTTTTCTCCTTTGCTTTTCACTTCTCTTCTTTTCACAGCTATTTGTAAGGCCTACCCAGACAGCCATTTTGCTTTTTTGCATTTCTTTTCCATGGGGATGGCCTTGATCCCTGTCTCCTGTACAATGTCATGGACCTCATTCCAGAGTTCATCAGGCACTCTATCTATCAGATGTATGCCCTTAAATCTATTTCTCACTTCCACTGTATAATCATAAAGGATTTGATTTAGGTCATACCTGAATGGTCTAGTGGTTTTCCCTACTTTATTCAATTTAAGTCTGAATTTGGCAATAAGGAGTTCATGGTCTGAGCCACAGTTGGCTCCTGGTCTTGTTTTTGCTGACTGTATAAAGCTTCTCCATCTTTGGCTGCAAAGAATATAATCAGTCTGATTTCGGTGTTGACCATCTGGTGATGTCCATGTATAGAGTCTTCTCTTGTGTTGTTGGAAGAGGGTGTTTGTTATGACCAGTGCATTTTCTTGGCAAAACTCTGTTAGTCTTTGCCCTGCTTCATTCCGTATTCCAAGGCCAAATTTGCCTGTTACTCCAGGTGTTTCTTGACTTCCTACTTTTGCATTCTAGTCCCCTATAATTAAAAGGATATCTTTTTTGGGTGTTAGTTCTAAAAGGTCTTGTAGGTCTTCATAGAACCATTCAACTTCAGCTTCTTCAGCATTACTGGTTGGGGCATAGACTTGAATTACTGTGATATTGAATGATTTGCCTTGGAAACGAACAGAGATCATTCTGTCATTTTTGAGATTGCATCCAAGTACTGCATTTCGGACTCTTTTGTTGACCATGATGGCTACTCCATTTCTTCTTAGGGAAAACATAGGTACAACATTTAATGACATAAATCAAAGCAAAATCCTCTATGACCCAGTTCCTAGGGTAATGAAAATAAAAACAAAGATAAACAAGTGGGATCTAATTAAACTTAAAAGCTTTTGCACAGCAAAGGAAACTATAAACAGGGTGAAAAGACAACCCTCAGAATGGCAGAAAATAATAGCAAGGGAAACAACTGACAAAGAATTAATTTCCAAAATATACAAGCAGCTCATACAACTCAATACCAGAAAAGCAAACAATCCAATCAAAAAATGAGAAAGAAACCTGAAGAGACATTTCTCCAAAGAAGACATACAGATGGCTAAAAAACACATGAAAAGATGCTCAACATCACTCATTATTAGAGAAATGCAAAGAAAAACTACAATGAGATACCACCTCACACGAGTCAGAATGGCCATCATCAAAAAGTCTACAAGCAAATGCTGGAGAGGGTGTGGAGAGAAGGGAACACTCTTGCATTGCTGGTGGGAATGTAAATTGATACAGCCACTATGGAAGACAGTTGGAGATCCCTTACAAAACTAGGAATAAAACCACCATATGACCCATCAATCCCACTCCTAGTCATTTACCCTGAGGAAACCAAAATAGAAAAAGGCACATGTACCCCATTGTTCATTGCAGCTCTATTTGCAGTAGCTAGAACATGAAAGCAACTTGGATATCCATGGACAGATGAATGGATGAAGAAACCGTGGTGTATATATACAATGGAATACTACTCAGCCATAAAAAGGAACACATCTGAGTTAGTTCTAATGAGGTGGATGAACCTAGAGCCTATAGAGTGAAGTTAAGTTAGAAAGAGAAATATAAATATCGTATATTGACACATATATATGGAATCTAATAAGATGGCACTGATGAATTTATTTTCAGGGCCCACAGTGGAGAAACAGACATAGAGAACAGACCAATGGACGTGGGGGGAGGGGAGGATGGAGAAGGGGCGATGTATAGGGAGCAGGCAATGGCACCCCACTCCAATACTCTTGCCTGGAAAATCCCATGGATGGAGGAGCCGGGAAGGCTGGAGTCCATGGGGTCGCTAGGAGTCGGACACGACTGAGTGACTTCACTTTCACTTTTCACTTTCATGCATCAGAGAAGGAAATGGCAACCCACTCCAGTGTTCTTGCCTGGAGAATCCCAGGGATGGGGGAGCCTTGTGGACTGCCGTCTATGGGGTCGCACAGAGTCAGACACGACTGAAGCGACTTGCTGCTGCTGCTGCTGCTAAGTCGCTTCAGTCGTGTCTGACTCCTAGCGACCCCATGGACTGCAGCCTACCAGGCTGCTCTGTTCATGGGATTTTCCAGGCAAGAGTACTGGAGTGGGGTGCCATTGCCTTCTCCGGAAATTTACAATACTATATGTTAAATAGATAGCCAATAGGAATTTGCTGTATGACTCAGGGAACTCAAACAGGGGCTCTGTGACAGGCTGAAGGGTGGGATGGGGAGGGAGATGGGAGGGATGTTTGGGAGGGAGGAGGGGACATGAGTGTACCTATGGCTGATTCTTGTTGATGTATGACAGAAAACCACAAAATTCTGTAAAGCAATTATCCTTCAATTAAAAAAAATTTTTTTAATATACAAATTAAATATGGATAGTTTAATCAGTAAACTGATTTATTAAATTATATTAAGCAGTGTTCAGAACTTCTTGGAAGTTTGAAGGCATCAATGTTTTACTGCACTCACTACTGCTGCTACCATTGATGTGGAACTAGGTTTGCTAATACTGAGAATTTGTCCTCTCTACAGATAACTCTGACACCACTAAGTGCTGATAATCTGCTCCTCATCTTGCCAGCAAACTTGTCCTAGAAAAGCCTATTTCTTCACATTGGTCACTTCTGAATTAAATTCTTTATGTGGTGTTCTCACGGGAAATTGTCACATATGCATGATTTCACTGTAAAGGGGAATGGGTACTTAGCTCTGACTTTTCTATGTTAGGAGCATGTCAGATTGAATATATAGGAATTTCTCCAAATATTGAAAAGATTATTCAAAGGATGAATCACACTCATGAATATGGAAAATACCCTAGACAACAACACCAGAAACAACAAAATAACACAGGAAAACAAGCTAATAAACCTACAACTGAGTGCTAATAAATAAGATTTATTCCTATTGGTGAAGGCACTCAGCATTAACATCTCAAGAATGGATGTGCCATGATACAACATGAAGTATCATGTGCTCTCAGTATGAGTGTGCAATCAGAAGTGAAGGCTAGACCTAATTGCCAGAGCCGTTCCTTTACTGGTCAATTTCTTTGAGATTTAGATGATATATGCCTTGCATCACATCTTTCAATCAGTAATTTAGAATACATTTATTTCCAAGTTTAGTAACATCTGAAAATAAAAATCACTCTTCCATAACTTGTTCAAAGTGATTAAACTACTGATTTGTTTGGGAAAACAGTGCTAGAAGAATTACTGAAAAAAAAGACACAGGTGCTGGAAGAATTAATGAACAAATGTTTGTTTCGTTTTTAGAAATACAGTAGTGCATAAAGCAACATAACTGCCTTCTGCGTTTCTAAAGAACTTGAAAATTATTTCCTTGCACTTAAAACTTTTTTTTTAATGTATTGGCATATAGTTACTTTACAATGTTTTGTTAGTTTCTGCTGTACAGCAAAGTGAATCTGCTATATGTATACATATATTTCTCTTTTTCAGATTTCCTTCCCATTTAAGTCACCAAAGAGCATTGAGTAGAGTTCTCTGTGCTATATAGTAGGTTCTCATTAGTTTTATCTATTTTATGCACAGTAATGTGTATATGTCAATCTTTTTTCCTAATTCATCCCATCCTGCATTCCCCACTTTGGTATCTGCAAGTCTGTTCTCTGTATCTGTGTCTCTACTTCTGCTTTGCAAAAATGTTCATATGAACCATTTTTCTAGATTACACATTTAAGTGATATTATATGATATTTGTTTTTCTCTTTCTCACTTACTCCACTCGGTAGACAGTCTCTAGATCTGTCTACATCTCTGCAAATGGCACTATTTCATTCCATTCTATGGCTGAATATTATTCCATCGTATATATGTGCTAACACTCTTATTAAGTATGGAAATATTAGATAAAAACATGTGAAGTCATAGCTGCACAACACAGCCGTGCAATTAGAAGGGAACCCTCAACTCCTAGGTACAACATATAGCATCAGTTTAAATCATGTGTGTGGATTACATTTGACATAGAGGGATATGGGGCAAAAACACCCAAATTTTTAGTAAATATAGTGTAAGATTGGAATGGTGATGCTTAATAAATAACTTGTAATTTTTAGGTAAACTCCAAATCATTATTTTCTCTTACTGATGAAGAATGGAAAATAATAATAATATGACAAAAGAACAGCTAAACATTCTATTTAGCCAGTATCTTTCAAGTTAATTAGCAGATATTGATGACAATGGTCATATGGGTCCCAGCTTTGAATAGGACATTACACATTAAACTGCTTTAAGTCTCGGTTTCCCCATGGGTAAAAATGCTGTAATGGTACTTAACTCACAAGAATTTTGTTAGAATTAATCAACATTCTTAACATATAGCAAATAATAAATAGTACATCATTATTTCATCCTTGTTAATAACCACATGTATTTAATGATGAAGAGTGAACACTCTATGGTGAAGAACTAAGTGTATCAAATTTCAGTATTCAATAAGTGATAAATGAATAAATCAAATAGGGTTTTTCTGACCACTTGATATGGGCACATAAAATGAATAACCTCATTTACGCATTTCTTTTTTAAAAATTAGAAATCTGCAATTAGAACATTTTGATGTCAGATCATTGTAAAATAAAATAGACTTGAATGTGTGTGTTATTTTTTCTTCTAGTTAATTGTTCAAGAAGTATTATGGTCAGAAAAGAGTGGTTCCCATTGATTCATCAGAACTTGATACATGCAGACATTATAGCTAAAAAGTGTGACCCTTGCTTGTGTCATGTACATAATATAAAGAAGGCTTCAGCCCTCAGTAGGGACAAAACTTCTTTAAATGAAAAGGTACAATAATGCAAAGAAGTTTTATCATAAAATAAAACATGAATTCTAATGCTAAAATGCTAAGGTTTGCAGCTCTAGGATTTGTATTTTAGAAAATATGTTCACATAGTTTCAATAAATATTCAACATTAATCTATAATTTTAAATTTTAATAAAAATAGCTACTGTGTTTACAAATAGGTTAGTAATCAGACATTGTCTATAGTTCAATCCTAACAAGATTATGAGGAGCTAAAAACACCCTCAGTGTATTAATAAGGAAACTGATTTCACAGGAGCTAATTTAACCAATATCACATAAAGTACAGAGGCAAAAAAAACACCTTAAAATCTGGCTTCAAGCACTGCCTTGGCTTTGATGCCATTCTGTATGCATGCATTCAACAGTGTCATCAACATTCTCATCAGTCATTTTGAAATGTCAATTTATCAACTAAAATACCATGCCTTAATTGATGAAGCAACATAGAACTGAAGAGCTAAGTATCTAAGCTCCAAATATTTCAAGTTTCCAGACTATGAATTCTGGCCCTGCCCCTGTAAATCTGTAAATCTCTGTAAATTTGGCCAAGTTTACCTCTGTGCCTTTATTTATCTTTATTCATTTATTATATATTTATACAAGTCAAAGTGTTGATTTTCCTTTTTACTTTTTTTAATGAAGTATAATTGATTTACAATATTATATTAGTTTTAATTGTACTCCATAGTGATTCTTATGTTGTACAATATATCCTTGTTTCTTATCTATTTTATGCATAGTAGTTCATGTCAATTAATCACATACTGATAGCTTACCTCTCCCATCAACCCTCTTCCCACTGGGCAGCACTAATTTGTTATTTATATATAAATCCATTTCTGTTTTGTTATATACATTTATTTTTTAGATTCCACATATTAGTGATAACATAGAATAGTTGTCTTCCTTTAACATATTTCACTAAATATAAAACTCTCTGGGTCCATCCATGTTGTTGCAAATGGCAAAATTTCATTCTTTTTAATGGCTAATACTTCATTACACATGCACACACACACATTTCTTCTTTATCCTTTCATTGTTGATGGACACTTAGGTTTCTTCCATATCTTAACTATTGTAAATTATACTTTATGAACATTAGGGTACATGCATTTTTTTCAAATTAGTGGGGGAGTTTTTAGGGGGATATACCCAACAGTGATATTGATGGATCACGGGCTATGTCTACTTTCAGTTTTTTGAGGATGCTCCATACTATTTTCTACAGTGGCTGCAGTGCTGAGCATTTTTTCATGTGCCTGTTGGCCATATGTATATCTTTGAAAAAATGTCTATCCAAGTCTTCTATCCAGTTTCAGTTGGATTGTTTGTTATTTTGATATTGAGTTTTATGTGTCATTTGCCTATTTCCTTTGCTGTGCAAAATTTTTAAGTTTAACTTAAAAACTTTTAACTTAAAAACTTTAACTTTGATTTCTTTTTCCTAGGGTTTTGCTAGTTTGGGAGCAGAGGATATTATTATTAATCTGTGTTCCTGCTAGAAGTCGGCTTCTACTTAGAAAGCTTTCCTTTATTTTCTTCAATTGTGACAGTGCTAAAGGAATATGATAAATTAAATAATCAGATGGCTGAAGTCCCCCAGCTGCTTGTCCTGTCATATAATTTTCATGGCCACAAATCATATCCTATGCATAAACAACAGTTCTGACAATTTTCTCTCTGGTAGTGCCAAAAATTGTGCATTGGGGGAACTAAAGCAAATACAGAAGCCTATATAATCATAAAGATTAGATTCTCTAAGATATTCTTTCAAATAAATAAATAAATCTTAAGCCAAACTAGTTTTTCCTATATTGCAATAAATCAAAAAATATATGCATTGTAAGAATGGAGAATGGAGGGAACTGAAAAATTACAACTGAAGTAAAGGGCAGTGCAAATGAGGAAGAAAATTGATAATCATAAAAGTTAATTCTTAAAGTTTATTAAAGTATAATTTTAGAAAATAGGTTTGTTAATAGAAATATATCACTACCCTAAGAAGACAAGTTTTGATTAAGATGAAAATAATATATCATTTTCTATGTCTTCATACACTATAACTATGAACACTTCAATGATAATTTTAGGACTGAATTTAAATTCTATATTTTGTTGTTCTTAGAAGAAATATTTAATAAATAATTAAATAGTAAAAAACGGAGGACCAATTAACCCCAAGCATATACAATTAAAAATAAGCTTTATACTACTATATGCAGTCAATCTTTATCAAAATCCATAAATTTATGAAGTTCAGTTACATTGTTATACCAGCTTTTATAAAATTTAATAACCTTACTCAGGAATTTAAGCAATGGTTTTATTAACACATTTTATAAACTATAATTTTTTAGTGTTTATTCAGAAATAATCTGGAAAATACATATGTTTTAAACTGTACCAGGGCAAAGTAATACTTCTTTTCTTTTCTTTTTTTCCTTTTCTTTATTTTTTTTTTTTTTTTTTTGATAAATGACTTGGAGAAGGCCTCAGCAAAAAGATACCAAATCTTAAAATTTATTATTGTCAATAGTCTGCATGACCTTTACTTTAACTGCATCTTGGCTGTCAGTAATAATCCAAGGCTGCACTTTCAATGATAAAATGAAAGACTTTGCATATTGAATCTCTGGGTCTCCTTGAAAGTGTTCGAATATCACAGTCATTTATTCCCATTGTCAGAGCAAGGTCCATTATGAAAGCCCATTCGTCTTTACTTGAAGATAAAGAGTGGAGAAACTCCACTTCTGCCTTGAATCAAGTACTAACTACTTCAGAGCCCTCAGATATATCAACATGCTGACTTGCTGTAGGTATGAGATCTCTCTTTCTGTCTCTCCTTTCCTCTCTTGGCTCTGGGCACTGGTTCTTTAAGAGTTTGCTTTATCTTTATAATATACAATTTCAGTGGCACATAAAATAATGCTTCATCACATACCTGAAAGTGTCTTTTGAACAGAGAGCTTTATTGTTTGTCTGATTTTGTCTATTTGGTCATTCATTTTTCCCAGCTTAAACTGACAAGCTATATTACTCACAGAATTTTTAATAAAAGCTAGCTTTGCTGTATAGAGTAATAGTACCAACATGAATCATAATAATACCTTTTTAAAATATACAATTTCAAAATTTTACATTGAGGTAGGGACAGATTTTATTTATAATTAAAATTTTTATTTAATAATTGGGCAGAAGATAAATGAAGTGTTAGTTGCTCAGTCGTGTCCGACTTTTTGCAGTGTCATGGACTATAACCCATCAGGCTCCTCTGTCCATGGGATTTCCCAGGCAAGAATGCTGGAGTGGGTTGCCTTTCCTTTCTTCAAAGGATCTTCCTGACCCAGGGATTAAATCCGGGTCTCCTGCATTGCAGATTCTTTAGCATCTGAGCTACCAGGGAAGCCAAATTAATAATTGGCAGAAGATAGGACATATCTAAATACTGCATAGAACTAATTAATATATACAGAATAAACACTTGATTTAAATAAATAGTAAATAAAATGATAAATGTACTATTAGATGATGCATTTGCCCCAAACTCTAAGTCAGATAAATATGACAACTAAGAATTCTGTCAGGACTTCCCTGATGGCTCAGACAGTAAGGCTCCTGCAATGCAGGAGACCCAGGTTTGATCCCTGGATCAGGAAGATCCCCTGAAAAAAAAGAATGGCAACCCACTCTAGTGTTCTTGTTTGGAAAATTCCATAAAGAAGAGCCTGGTGGGCTATAATGTATGGGGTTGCAAAGAGTCAGACAATGACTGAGAGACTAACAGTTTAAGAATTCTCTCATAGGAAATCACTATTGTCCTAAAATCATCATCTGAATAACTTCAAACCAAGAACTTTATTTTGACTGCTCCACTCCCTATTCCAACAGAAAAACTTACATCTCAGATTTTCATCTTAGACTTCTTCAAGGTAGAGAAAGTAAAGATTGAAATAATTTTAATTTGTCAAATACCTTACCTAACTGGATACTTGACATTCAAAAGAATGTAAAAGAGAAGGAACATTTCCAGGCTTTCACTGGAGGAAAACAGGGGATGAGACTGAATTTTCTGGGGCTACTGTATCAAATGACTAAAACCTTGGTGTCTTTAAACATCTAAATTTATTCTTTCATAGTTCTAGGTGCCAGAATTCCAAAACTAAGATGTTAAAGGCCAGGCTGTCACTAGAGGCTCTACGGGAGAATCCATCCTTGTCTCTTCTAGATTCTTGTGGCTGCAGGCATCCTTTGACTTTTGGCCTCATCACCCCAATCAGTACCTCTATCTTCACATCACCTTCTGGTTGGTATTTGTGTCTAATCTCTTCTGTCTATTCTTATAAGGACCCTTTAGATGGCCTTTATGTCCACCCTGATAATCTAGAGTGATCTCCTCATCTCTATATCTTTAATGTAATCATATTTGCAAAGATTTTATTTTTCCAAATGAGGCCACATTTACAAGTTTCAGGGACTAGGACATAGAATTATCTTTCAGGAATGTGTGGCATTTTTCGATTTATCCCAGGCTGTTTACTATTGTTGTCAGGAAAGTGAAAGGAAAAACAACGTCTAAACGGTGATCTTTTTACACAGCTTCAGTTATGATGAAATATATGTCCTCACATATGCCCAATCTTTGAAGTAGTAAAAAGAGGTTTTGGAGAGCACTGACAACTTTTTTATGCTATAGTGAAATTAACATTAAGTGTTTTCAAAGTACTAAATAACTTAGAATATTATGGAGATTTTTTAACAACTTCCAAAAGCTCCCTTTAGAATGTGAACATATTTACTTGGCAAAGTAAGAAGGCAGAAAACAACTATTTTTACTTTTCTTAATATTTTATGCAGAAATATTGCAAAATAAATAAATGTGAGATTGCATATATTAACATCTAATACAATTGACTGGGTAGTATATGTCAATGGCAAGGGTAAGTAAGAGGTGGTTTTTTCAGTGATGTTTAATAATGTTTGAATTGATTCTTGGGAAAAAGCACTTACATTCATTTTCTGTATGTAATGATAACTCTTTAAAAATGTGAATTAATTTAATTATCTGGCAGTCCTTGATTGTACCTTTCAAAAAAAAAAAAGAAAGCACTTTCTATAATGCTTTTGTATTTCTTTGAAGAGCCAAACTAAATTACTTTGATGCAAAAGTCGACAAGGAGAGCTTATCTGCTAAAATGCAAACTCGGGATGCTTTTCTATAGCTATTCTTGGGCACACTCAAATCAAGCTTTTTGAGTCCTAGATTGGCTGCCTCAAACACCCCCTTATTTACATAAACTCTGCGACTGTCACAGTCATCTCCATTGTGCAGTGGAGTTTTTTTCTGTATGCATTCTGATTAGACTTGTGCAAAAATGCATAAATTTCTCATCCAATCAAAGGCTGACCTGAGGGATACTGGCAGGGAGTGGGCAGAGTAGGAGATTACTTAATTGGCCATTCCTTTTTAACTGCAGTAGTTATTTGGATGAAATAAACCAGATCTTAAAGAGGGCAGCAGTATTAGTCTAAATAGAATAGACTGCCTTTGACTCTGCCATAAGATACTGCCATAAGAAACAAACAAAGAATCACTGGGAATAGAAGATCAAAGATCATTGTGGGTATTTTTCTAGAATATAAAACAAGTAAGATAGCCCAATGAATATGTGAATTTTTTATATTCTGTAGCAACATATTTGTTATAAAGTAACTTCCCAAGGTAATAGATTCATTATAATTTATTATGTCTTTAAACTCTATCAGATTACATTGGAGAAGGAAAGTTTTAACATTAAGGATAAGTATTGAAGATTATTTAAAATTTTAGTTATCATGTCAGATGTCTGGATAACACTTGATAATAGAGCATACTCAAGAAGAAGGTAAAAATCCCCATGGTTTCCTTGCATTCTATTTCAATTATGTGTGAATGTATTTGAGGTCATTTTGAACTGTGGAATGTAAATGAGAAAGATGATAATATATAAAATGTATTAAGAACAATAATACCCCTATAATTATCATGATAATGTAAGTATTCTTAAATGATTATTACTTCATTTATTAATAGAAAACACACATATTATAAAAGAGTTTTCTCTTAATCTGATAAGAAAGGGTGGCCCTTAATGACTATCATTTTATGAAATACCAGCAGGAATTTTTAAAATTTTCAAATCTTACCAAAGCTAGAACTATCTAAGGTCAAATCATGGAATATTATCAATTAAAATGATATGTGCTATTACAAAATTAAAGAGCAAGGGATATATATTTTGGAAGCAAATTTGTAACATACCTGTATGAAAATTATTTGAATAGTACAGTAATTATTAAATGAGAGTTAGAAAATGTTAAATTATATTTAAAATTATTTTATTGGTAATACAAAAGCATAAATAAATATTATATGGCATGTGGATAAGCCTTACTTTAGGTTATGACAAACTGAAAGATATGTTTAAAAAAGTCACCACTGGACAAAAGTTAAAGAAATAAAACGAGATTTTATTCAGAAACTATTGCAATGAGGGAAAAGAGAATTCAGTAGAGAACTGGGCTCCGTTTTGAATATGACAAAGGGAAGTAGGGATTTATAGCCAAGGAACAGGATTGGGGGTGGTCAGAGAATGTAGAATTACTAAAATGAGATACCAAAGTTTGAGGGGATTCTCCTAGACTGACCAAACAAGATTCTTGCTGAAGGCAGGCTAGAGAGATCAAATATCACCTGGGTGGTCATGGAGGATGAGAGATGTGATTAGGCTAGTGATCAGATATCGACTGGGGGAGATTCACCTCTATCTTAGTGAGATTCTTGCTAAAACTGGGCTGTCTCAGACTTGTACAGCCTGGCAAAGATGATACCTAGTGGAGAAGAGCATCAGAAGAGCCTGACTAAAGTTTAATCATGGGAGAGCGTCTTTGTGAGAGGTCATCTGCATCTATAATGACCTTGTGTGAGCTATCCTGTCTGTGAATATGAAGAGAGGGAAAGGAAGAGAGAGCAAGCTTGCCACATATATGTATGTATATGTAATTCAAAAGTTAAAAGTGCCTTAATTTTTAAGTGGAGTCAAAGTACAAAGCAAGTTTTCTAAATTGGGAACCTACATTAAAACTGGAAACACTGCAGAGGAAACAATAGAACAGTAAAACTAGCTTCCCTGAAGGACTAATTGGGCCATTAGATGCTCATACATAACCTGAGGCCCTAATTACCCCTGCTTTATATAGAACTTTCTGCCTGAGAAGACATCAGTGGATTCCTTATCTAAAGGTATTATTACAAAATATTTAGCTTGTATGAAGAAAAGTGCTTGTCTTTTCCAAAAAGAAAAGTAGCTGTGCAGAATACATTTTGCCTTCTGTCTGTGCGCCTGTGCCGTGATTTATTTTTTTAATTTTCTATGTTTTTCACATTTTCCTTAATCTCTTCCTTCCTTTCATTCTTTCTGGAAATATTTCAAGTTGAAGGGAGAAACAAAAAAGGGATAACATGACTTTTGTTGATTACAATCTTTCCTGAGAAAATGTCGATCTAGAGTTCTTCTGAAATTTTCTCTCATCCATCACTTCAACCCTCAGACCTACAACTTCCTTCCTAATTATCTCATTAATGCACTAATGTTACTCTCAAACAGTCACAGGAATAAGAACACAACAGAACCTTGTCTTCCTATCCACTATCCTTCTCTTATTTCTCTAATAGCAAAAAAAGAAAAAAAATTAAACATATATTTATGATTACTGCTTTCAATTCATCACTTTCCACTATTTTAAAATTCAGTAATTATTGGCTTCTATTTCAAGCTTTCACTGAATTAATGGTCATCAAAGACCTCCTACTATTAAGTTCAGTTCCCAGGTGGCATGTTACTCCACCTCAGTAGCTTTTAGCATGGTTGTCTAATCTCTGCTCTGAAACTTGGTTTTTATTTTAAATTTTTGAACACTACTTATTCTCAGTTCTTCTGCTTTGGTAACTATTTCATTTCATTCTGCGTTATAGGCTACCATGTCTTTTACTATGTTCAAATACCATCTATCATTAATATTCTCCAACCTTTCCTCTTTGTAATCTAGATTTACTCTCTGAGTGATCAAAGCTACTACTACAGCTTTAGCAAATACCTGTATGTTAAAGAGTGAAAACCCTCAGTCTTTATTTGAGGCTCCAAAATCATATATGCCCCCATGTAGTCATAATCCTTCACAGAGGTTTCTCACTCATATACTCTCCATAAAAGACACTAGTCATTTTTAAAAATTTTGTTCTTCAGCCAACTAACATCTGAAAGCACTTTTTATTTGAGCAAAACACACTAGATGCTTTCTTGGGTGGCAGGGCAGGATTTTGTCTACTAGGAATGAAGCTGAATATCTCTCCTCGATACTAAACTATGACGTGTTATATAGATTGGATGGTTACTTAGTTTTCATCTGAAATTTGACTCCATAGTGAATAGCAAGAAAATTCATTAAAAAAAAAAAAGTCAGTTTCAGTGATGCAGGAGGCTGTGATAGCACCTAGAGGCCACCAGCAGGCATGCATGGCACAGTGTTGTGTAAATTTTCACTGCCACACATTCAAAGAGCTCTGCCAATTTTGTGAGACTAGTTCCATAGATGTCATTGATTTTGTAACCCAGTCAACAAGATTCCAATAATTTCATTTTTCTGTTTAAAAACAGTAGTTTCTATTGTCTGAAAAAAATTTCTGATGAACACTGTCCCCCAACTTCCCTTTCGGGCTAGCCACACACTGAGCATTTCACATCTTCAGTATTTATTACTGTCATGATTTGTACTTTCAACCAAAAGTTAGAAATTTGAGTGCAATCTTTGCCTTTTTTCTCTATACTATTAATTCTATAGGTCTTACATGTATTTTATGCCCAATACTTCCTTGCCAGCCTAATTAGTCATTTCTTACTGAAAACCCTAGTAATACTAGTAATCAGCTAGGATGCTGTGAAACTTATAACTACTATACATTATTTGTTTCCTTTATCCAAAACATCTATTATATTAATTCTGGGAAAATATTAACATTAGTGACAGAGAAATACTTCTAAAATACCAATCTAATTATTTTACTAGTCATCACCTTTTATAGATTTGTCATCGGCCACCAGTTGCTTGGGTTTCCCTGGTGGCTCAGCACTAAGGAATCTGCCTGCAATGCAGAAGGCACAGGTTCGATCCCTGGATCAGAAAGATACCCTGGAGAAGGAAATAGCAACCCACTCCAGTATTCTTGCTTGGAAATCCCATAAACAGAGGAGCCTGGTGGGCTACAGTCCAAGAGGCCACAAAAGAGTTGAACACAACATACCGACTGAACAATAACAACTCATTGCTTATTGGATCAAAATCAAAACCAGATTAAGAACTAGTAATATCCATAGCCCTATTTTGTTACCTATAGTGTACTACATTGAAGTACATTTATTGTCTCAATAAAATATGATGTATATGACTAATATCCTTATCATAATCATGATTATGTGTTGAACAAAGTCTCCAAGCCAGATCTTCTATACTGAGCACAGATTTAAATTACCTATGTGCTGTTCTGTGCTATGCCCATTCACTAAGTCATGTTCGGCTCCTTGCAACCCATGTACTGTGCTGTGCTTAGTCACTTAATCGTGTCCAACTCTTTGTGACCACATGGACTGTACCCCTCCAGGCTCCTCTGTCCATGGGGATTCTCCCAGAAAGAATACTAGGGTGGGTTGCCATGCCCTCCTCCAGGGGATCTTCCCAACCCAGGGATCAAACCCAGGTCTCTCTCATGGCAAGTGGATTCTATATCGTCTGAGCCACCAGGGAAGCCCAAGAATACTGGAGTGAATAGCCTATCCCTTCTCCAGGAGATCTTCCCAACTCAGGACTTGAACTAGGGTCTCCTGCATTGCAGGTAGATTCCTTATCAGCTGAGTTACCAGAGAAGCCCTCGTAACCCATACCACCACTTTGTTGGAAGTGTGCTGCTGCAACCTCAGATTAAAGCATAGAACTAAGAGGCCAGATGATCAAAAAAAATTTTTTTGAAATTGCTTCAAGGTGGGCATTTTATCCAACCTAAACCAACTAATTTCTCTAAAATTTGAATGAAGAAACAGAAGGTTAGGCCTGTAGTGACAGCCACTGGATTTAAGAAGTTCGTGTTAAGACTGAACTGGGCTAGTAATAACCAAAACCACTTTGCCATTGTGAAAGAATAAGAACCAATAGCCTTTAAAGAACAAAGACTGGTAAAGGGATTGAAGGGAAGCAGGGAAAGGAGAAGGGATAGGTAGATTCAACAGAGAAAATAAACCTAGGAGAGTCATTTAGACCTGCTGTGTGAAGATTTTGCTAAAATTAGGTCCCATGGGGTGTTCTGATGGATTATCATATGTCCTCCTTTATGTAAACCCGCTTCAGGGGATCTTACCCTTTGCAACTTAGTTATCCCTAGGTTAAATGCTATATCAAATCAATGTTTCCTAAATTTAAGGTGCATTCTTTATCTTCTCTTCATTACCCTCTCAAAACATTTCAAATGCAATAACATTTTATTTTCCTTTCCTTCTGAGTTTGCAGCTATTGAAGGATTACATCAATATCAACTTTGACTTCCAATGTACGTTTTCTGGTGTGTGGTGTTTATTTTAATTTAGCACATTATCCAGTGAGTATATTTGTGCTGATTATTTTAAATTAAAATAATTTTTCTACTATTCTCTCAGTATGCAGCTTGAGTTAGTAAGACTTTTCTTAACTTGCTGCTCTCATAATATATATATTTTTGCTTCTATCTTGACCCTTTTGAAATAACATAGTCATGTTTGCTGCTTTCAAATCCTCTAGAATCTCTCCCAAGTCTAGTGAACTTTAAAAAATGTCAGTTAAAGGTTCACTGGTTTTCTTGTTCACTTCCTTTAAAATTCATGGATAGCCGCCATCGAGACGGCTGCTCTGTCTACTTGAAGCACAGTGCCGTTAGCAGTTCTGCTTTTTATCTGTACCTTTCTCACTCTTTTTCTTACAATTTTATGAAATCTATTCTTGGTTGAAAAATATCTTATTTCTTATTTTTTCTGAACACAGATTTAAATAAGCATTTTTGCTTACCATGATGGAAATGATAGTGATATAACTTTGTTATTGGGGAGAATGCTTTTAATATACTGAAATTAAAATATCAGCAAATACAAGTAGTTTAAGGATTATATAATTATTTTCTAAATTTTTAAAATCATTTATTAAGTTATTTAAATAAATTTCCAATGGAAAATTTCAAGGGAACTAAAAACCTATTATTTAGCTCCTTAGAAATTGGGTGCAAAGCCTTACTGCTTACCTTATGATATTTTTTTCCCTTAAGATAAAGGAGTTCAGTAAAGCCATAGGTATATAAATATATATTCTCCCCTAAAAAGGAGACTACATATCACAGTTCTATTATGCAAACATTTAATCATGTTAGCTATGGCTAACAAAAAATTAAACAAGTGAATACATGTTGATATTTTAATAAAGATATATGTATATAAAGAGACAAAATAAGAGTAATTCTTTAAATAAAGATTTAATACATATTGTCATGAATGCAAATTTATAGTTTTAGTGTAGGTACATTTCACTGTAGGTGCATATTCAGAAAGTGACTATCTAGTTCTTAATAAATCATTGACTTGGAATTTGAGAAATTTAATCTTAGTAAGTCCAAACAAATATTTATTTCCAAAGATTATCAGAAATATTTACTTTTTCATAATATTTTATAGTAGTATGTTCATGAAATATATAGTCAAATCATGTTATAAAATATTCCCAAACTTTTAAAACTGTTTAATCAGGTAAGATAGGCCATATAGACAGGTCTGAGGTTTATTGAAATGTTCTTAGTAGTAAATCAAATAAATATTTCCCCTTTTCAGTTTTCCATGACAATTCAGATTAAAACTTCTGTATATTTCAGTGGAAATTGTTTTACTCTCTGTGTGTTTGTAGGTTCTATATAATTAACTAAAATGAAGGCCCATTTTTGTATGTGTATTTCATATTTGTATTTTGTATTTCCAGGACTCACCTGCCTGGAAATAAGTTGCCAGCAGAAATGTTTACTGGGTACTGGCAGATTCAGTTCAGTTCAGTCGCTCAGTCGTGTCTGACTCTTTGCAACCCCATGAATCACAGCACGCCAGGCCTCCCTGTCCATCACCATCTCCTGGAGTTCACTCAATCTCACGTCCATCGAGTCGGTGATGCCATCCAGCCATCTCATCCTCTGTCGTCCCCTCTATGTCCTGCCCCTAACCCCTCCCAGCATCAGAGTCTTTTCCAATGAGTCAACTCTAGATCCTTGAATTTTATACAACACAATGTGACTCGTGTTGTCATGAAAAATGTTTTATTCAATATAATTGCTTCATATTATATACAATGTGAAGTCAAGTGGGCCTTAGAAAGCATCACTATGAACAAAGCTCTTGGAGGTGATGGAATTCCAGTTGAGCTATTTCAAATCCTGAAAGATGATGCTGTGAAAGTGCTGCACTCAATATGCCAGCAAATTTGGAAAACTCAGCAGTGGCCACAGGACTGGAAAAGGTCAGTTTTCATTCCAATCCCAAAGAAAGGCAATGCCAAAGAATGCTCAAACTACTGCACAATTGCACTCATCTCACATGCTACTAAAGTAATGCTCAAAATTCTCCAAGCCAGGCTTCAGCACTACGTGAACCGTGAACTTCCTGATGTTCAAGCTGGCTTTAGAAAAGGCAGAGGAACCAGAGATCAAATTGCCAACATCTGCGGGATCATGGAAAAAGCAAGAGAGTTCCAGAAAAACATCGATTTCTGCTTTATTGACTATACCAAAGCCATTGACCGTGTGGATCACAATCAACTGTGGAAAATTCTTCAAGAGATGGGAATACCAGACCACCTGAACTGCCTCTTGAGAAACCTGTATGCAGGTCAGGAAGCAACAGTTAGAACTGGACATGAAACAACAGACTTGTTCCAAATAGGAAAAGGAGTATGTTAAGGCTGTATATTGTCACCTGCTTATTTAACTTATATGCAGAGTACATCATTAAAAACGCTGGGCTGGAAGAAGCACAAGCTGGAATCAAGATTGCCAGGAGAAATATCAATAACCTCAGATATGCAGATGACACCACCCTTATGGCAGAAAGTGAAGAGGTACTAAGAAGCCTCTTGATGAAAGTGAAAGAGGAGAGTGAACAAGTTGGCCTTTAAGCTTTAGCTCAACATTCAGAAAACTAAGATCATGGTATCTTGTCCCAACATTTCATGGGAAATAGATGGGGAAACAGTGTCAGACTTTATCTTTTTGGGCTCCAAAATCACTGCAGATGGTGACTGCAGCCATGAAATCAAAAGACGCTTACTCCTTGGAAGAAAAGTTATGACCAACCTAGACGCATATTCAAAAGCAGACACATTACTCTGCCAACAAAGATCCATCTAGTCAAGGCTATGGTTTTTCCAGTGGTCATGTATGGATGTGAGAGTTGGACTGTGAAGAAAGCTGAGCGCCTAAGAATTGATGCTTTTGAACTGTGGTGTTGGAGAAGACTTTTGAGAGTCCCTTGGACTGCAAGGAGATCCAATCAGTCCATTCTGAAGGCGATCAGCCCTGGGTATTCTTTGAAAGGAATGATGCTAAAGCTGAAACTCCAGTACTTTGGCCACCTCATGCGAAGAGTTGACTCATTGGAAAAGACTCTGATGCTGGGAGGGATTGGGGGCAAGAGGAGAAGTGGACTACAGAGGATGAGATGGCTGGATGGCATCACTGACTCGATGGACGTGAGTTTGAGTGAACTCCGTGAGCTGGTGATGGACAGGGAGGCCTGGCGTGCTGCAATACATGGGGTTGCAAAGAGTCGGACACGACTGAGAGACTGAACTGAACTGAACTGATATACAATGCAAGAAATTAATGTGAATTAAACCATGTTTGCATGGCATAATAAAGAATTCAACTTTCTAAAAATGTTAAATCTCACCTTTTATATATTTTTAATATGAAAAGAACAACATTCCCATATTTTTTCCTAACCTCCTGGGGATGTTTTCAAATTAATCTTTCCTTGTTTTTGAAGAAAGTGCAACAAAAATTTATCATGACTAATGATTTTAGTTCTGAATTTAATAGATATTAAAGAGAAAGGACAGTAACACTGGATTGAGATTGGTAAAGGGGTAGAAGAAAAGAAGAGTGTTTAAGGGAAATGAAGGAAGAAAAAGATGGCTTTCCCTAGTAATAAAGTAGGTCAACAAGTAAAAACAAAAAAGTTTTGAAAGATTTTCGAGCTGCTGAGGGGCTAAACCCTAGTGATTAGTCTGGAGGGGAAGCCCACGAAGGGAGAAGGCCTGGTGGGAGAGTGATTTAAGGCTCTGTTGGTGACAGTGGTAGTTCATGGAAAAGCACTTTGAGTCATTACCTATACAACCCCATCCACCTAGAGTGAACACCACCAATGGCTGTGCCCCAGGACTGGGGAAGAGTATCAAATATCCTGTTCATCATAGATGGAGGGAACAGAGCCCCTGTCAGTCACAGGGCTGCCCAGAAGAATTTAGCTACAGGTTCTCTGGGCTGGGAGAGAAAGGTGGAGAGCTGGGTGGGGCAGTGAGCTAGAGTAGCTATCTGTTGAGTGGCCTGTCTCCAGGGTGCTATGCAGGGCAGGCCAGAGTTGCTGCTGCAGCTTATGTTGTTTCATGGCAACACCTGCTCTTGGGGTGCTCTGAGGAGGGAGTTTGTAGTAACTGTCCCACACATGGCCACTCTCCCTTCTTAGCTTGGGCAAGATACCTCCAGAGAAGATCTAACTAGATCTCTAAGGCACTAGACAAATCAATCCTATACAGCCCTGTACACTTGTTTCCCCACCACCCCCCTAAATTTTAGGAACTTGCTGCACTGCTTAGCTTATTTTATCAGCATCAGGGACCTGCTTAGAGTTACTTAGCTCCCAGGAAATCCTCAACCATCTCTGGTCCTATTATTTGAAAGCCACAAATAGTGTCTAGGAAAAATTTCCCCTACCTCTTCTGTTAGATCTCTAAGTTCTAAGTGAATTTAGCCAGGAGTCAGAGTCAAAAGAAGGATCAAAAATCCTCAATGGAAACAAAAAAAGAAAAAGAAAAAGTATATCAACAATGCACTAGCATCCCCCAAGGAGGCTGCACTGCTTCTGTTAGCATTCCCCAAGACCACTGGCCACGTCAGGTGAATTGCCCCATGGGCGAGCCTAGCAGTTTCTAAGACCTGTTGGTGAAATCCTTGTGGAACCATCAAACTTGCAAATAATCCACACATACCCATGTGGAATGTAACCCATACACAGAGAGATGCTCTGCAAGATATTCAGGCCTTTTGTTCTTCATAATGGCATTATGCTTAATAAACTACCCTACTGATTGTGCCAATTTGTCAAGAGCTCATTTGAGCCAGAAAGAGATAAGCTGCCAAATGTCAGAATACTGGATTAAAGCAACAAGTCAAAAGAGAAGAATCAAGACTTTAATTATGTTATGGTGTAAGCAGGGCTTCCCCAGTGGCTCAGAGGTAAAGACTCTGCCTGAAATGTAGGAGCCATAGGAGATACAGGTTCCATCCCTGGGTGGGCAAGATCCCCTGGAAGAGAGCATGACAACCCATACCAATATTCTTGCCTGAAGAATCCCATGAACAGAGGAGCCTGGAGGGCTGCAGTCCATAGAGTCACGAAGAGTCAAACAAGACTTAGCACATACGCACATAATGTAAGCAAGAGACTCAACTAGGGAAAGCATCAACTTCCCCAGTTCCATTTTCTTATATAGAATATGTACTGGTCAAGACTATATATAAAATACCTAAACAACAAGGACCTACATATACTGCAGGAAACTGTATTCAATATCCTATAATAACTTGTAATGAAAAAAAAAATCTGAGAACAATATATATATTTAAACCATACTGGAATGGGTTGCCATGTCCTTCTCCAGGGGGTCTTCCCAACCTAAGGATTGAACCTGAATCTCCTTCAATGCAGGCAGATTCTTCACTGACTGTGCCACCAGATACCTTTTGTAAATCAATTTTTACAAAAATTGAAACTGTATATTTCAGTTTTTTAAAAAAAGATTAAAAAAAGGCAGGTGACTCAGCACAGACCTCAAAGCCATCTCTTACCTCCAAAGGAGTCAGAACAAAAGGCTTCTGAAGTTTTATGGATGCAGCATTCAGGGGAAAGAAAAAAAAAGAGACAGCTAAGAATAGAATACTTCTAGGGACTGAGAGTGGGGAAAACATGTCTTCAAAATACCACCCCAACCCCTTGGCCCATAAGGAAGCTTGAGCTGAGATGCCTAAAGAAGATCTTGGCTGACAACCTTAGATAAATAATCTAGGAATGTAGGTCCTTGAGGCAGTAATGCAAACTACATGAATATGGTGGCCAGAGAGCCCTGAATCCCTGCCTGCAGCCCATCCAGAAACTGAATGTTGTGCATCAGGTGGAGTGTGGGTAGGGCAGCTTTCTCCCACGTGTCCTGCCAGGTGAATACATTGTAGTTGTTCATAGTCTGGCCTGAAAAGTCACAAATGCATTTTTGGCCAAGAGCTAGCCTCCTCAAATGGGACAATATTTAAACATGTGTAGTCTGACTTCAACAAGCAACGAGGCGCTTAACTATTACATTGTGATGCCTGTATGGTACCTACTGTTAGGGAGTCAAAAAATGCTTGTAAGATTTTCTCTTGATTTTTGGTTCTTAGGAGTTTAACTAAGTTGTGAATAAGAGTAGTTTTCTTCAAATTTAACCTGTTTGAGTTTTGCTGAGATTCTTGAATTTATAAATTTATATCCTCCAGTGTTTAAAGATAATTTTAAACTATTAACTTTTCAAATGTTTTTCTGCCTCACTTTCTCTCATTTTTCTTTCTGGGATTTGAGTTACCCACATATGAGACCTTCTGCATTCCCCTCCAGATCCATGGAATTCTGTTCATTATTTGTCTATTTTTTCTCTTATTGTATAATTTTCTTTGATCTATTTTAAAATCCACTGGCCGTTTTCTCTTTCAACTCCTTTCTGTCACTTAATCTACTCGGGATTTTTTTTTATTTAATATATTGATTTTACAGTTTTATAATATCTGTTTGGTTCTTTCCAATATTTTCTTCTCTGTCATTTCTTCTTCTTCTCCTGTCATTTTATCTATGTCAAATGTAAATTCCTTTACCTTATTGCCCTTAGTTAAGATAGTTCCCTTCAAGTTCTTATTTTATATTTTCAATAAAATATAAAATATGTGTGTGGGGCCATTACAGGGTGAACTCTATTGGTCATCTTTTCCTCTGAGAACATTTTCATGCCTTTTGTATGCTATATTCCTTTGCAAACTATTGAAATATTTGTTTAACCAGGCAATTCACTTTATTAGACTCAAGTTGCAGACTGTATCTTGCCTACTCTGGATGGTAGCTCAAATGTCAGTTCAGTATAATCTCACTTCACTCTTTAAATTCATGGTTCATATGTTATCCTGAGATCTGGGTAGAGTTTACATATACATTTTGGAGTTACCTTTCCCTGGCTGTCTCCTTTCCAGGAAATCTTACCCTAAGCATGTCTAGAAGCCTTGGTTGCCTTGACTCCTACACCTGATACTATAAACCAGAATCTGGAAAGTCTGTGGATTGGGCAGAGTCACCAAAATCACAAACTCACCCATGCTGTTTGCTTTCTCTCTGTGTCATCTCCCCTCTAAAGTCTGCTTATTTTGTCCACTCTCCTGAGCCCTTTATATATGACTCTAGGTACAGTCTGTGTTTGTGTACCTGTTTTGAAAATTTTTAACTTTTTATAATAGATTTGTGTATATTTTTTCATAGCAAATGATAAAATAGATTTTATTCATATATTTTATTCAGTCATGACATACCTAGCTTTTTCTTAATTTTATCAATATTTATAGGCTACTTAGTTTGCAGGTTTTTTCCAAGTTGTTTCAAATCTCAAAAAAAATTCTAATATATTCAGTTTAAAACTCCACATTTAATAGGCTTGCACAGTTCAAATCTGTTTTTCAAGGGTCAATTGTATTTGTAAGTTAAAGTTGAGAAAATTTGCTGACCAGTTTGATTCTTGATGTGAAAAAAAAAAGAACCTAATCAAGAATTAATTTGAGAAAATAAACATGTAGATTTGTTATTAAATGTTATAGGAGAATCTAAAAAGCCCATTGGGATTCAGGTTTGACTTTGGATATATCAATTTTGCACTGCCTGGATCATGGAAAAAGCAAGAGAGTTCCAGAAAAACATCTATTTCTGTTTATTGACTATGCCAAAGCCTTTGACTGTGTAGATCACAATAAACTGTGGAAAATTCTGAAAGAGATGGAAATACCAGACCACCTGACCTGCCTCTTGAGAAATTTGTATGCAGGTCAGGAAGCAACAGTTAGAACTGGACATGGAACAACAGACTGGTTCCAAATAGGAAAAGGAGTACTTCAAGGCTGTATATTGTCACCCTGTTTATTTAACTTATATGCAGAGTACATCATGAGAAACGCTGGACTGGAAGAAATGCAAGCTGGAATCAAGATTGCCGGGAGAAATATCAATAACCTCAGATATGCAGATGACATCACACTTATGGCAGAAAGTGAGGAGAAACTAAAAAGCCTCTTGATGAAAGTGAAAGTGGAGAGTGAAAAAGTTGGCTTAAAGCTCAACATGCAGAAAACGAAGATCATGACATTCGGTCCCATCACTTCATGGGAAATAGATGGGGAAACAGTGGAAACAGTGTCAGACTTTATTTTTCTGGGCTCCAAAATCACTACAGATGGTGACTGCAGCCATGAAATTAAAAGACGCTTACTCCTTGGAAGGAAAGTTATGACCAACCTAGATAGCACATTGAAAAGCAGAGACATTACTTTGCCAACAAAGGTTCGTCTAGTCAAGGCTATGGTTTTTCCAGTGGTCATGTATGGATGTGAGAGTTGGACTGTGATGAAGGCTGAGCGCTGAAGAATTGATGCTTTTGAACTGTGGTGTTGGAGAAGACTCTTGAGAGTCCCTTGGATGGCAAGGAGATCCAACCACTCCATTCTGAAGGAGATCAGCCCTGGGATTTCTTTGGAAGGAATGATGCTAAAGCTGAAACTCCAGTACTTTGGCCACCTCATGCGAAGAGTTGACTCATTGGAAAAGACTCTGATGCTGGGAGGGATTGGGGGCAAGAGGAGAAGGGAACGACAGAGGATAAGATGGCTGGATGGCATCACTGAGTCGATGGACGTGAGTCTGAGTGAACTCCAGGAGTTGGTGATGGACAGGGAGGCCTGGCGTTCTGCGATTCATGGGGTCGCCAAGAGTCGGACACGACTGAGCGACTGATCTGATCTCATCTGATCTGATGTAGCATTTAGGGGCTTCCCAGGTAGTGCTAGTGGTAAAGACCCTGACTGCCAATGCAGGAGACACAAGAGACATAGGTTGGATCCCTGGATTGGGAAGATCCCCTGAGGGAGAGCATGGCAACACACTCCAGTATTCTTGCCTGGAGGGCTAAAGCCCATGGTGTCACAAAGAAAGAAAGTGAAAGTGAAATCGCTCAGTGGTGTCCGACTCTTTGGAACCCCGCGGATTGTAGCCTACCAGGCTCCTCCCTCCATGGGATTCTCCAGGCAAGAATACTGGAGTGGGTTGCCATTTCCTTCTCCCTGATATCTTCCCAACCCAGCGATCGAACCCGTGTCTCCCGCATTGTGGGCAGACGCTTTAACCTCTGAGCCATCAGGGAAACACAACTGTTCAACTAAGAACCATGTGGTATTTAAGTGATCGTTCAATTGTGTAATTTAGCCAAGATGACCGAATTAAAGATATAAATTTGGAGTCATTGATGTAACAGATAGTATTTAAAACCATGGTGTCAGATGATATCATTTAGCGAGCAAAGTGTATAGTTAGAGAATGCCTGTGGACAAACACCAGCTGTGGTCACATTTAGGGTTGGGTAAGAACAATTCATGCTGGCTTACCTGCAATCACTGCAGGTAAGCCAGCATCACTGCAGATGGTGACTGCAGCCATGAAATTAAAAGATGCTTACTCCTTGGAAGGAAAGTTATGACCAACCTAGATAGCATATTCAAAAGCAGAGACATTACTTTGCCAACAAAGGTCTGTCTAGTCAAGGCTATGGTTTTTCCTGTGGTCATGTATGGATGTGAGAGTTGGACTGTGAAGAAGGCTGAGGGCTGAAGAATTGATGCTTTTGAACTGTGGTATTGGAAGATTCTTGAGAGTCCCTTGGACTGCAAGGAGATCCAACCAGTCCATCCAAAGGAGATGAGCCCTGGCATTTCTTTGGAAGGAATGATGCTAAAGCTGAAACTCCAGTACTTTGGCCACCTCATGCGAAGAGTTGACTCATTGGAAAAGACTCTGATGCTGGGAGGGATTGGGGACAGAAGGAGAAGGGGACGACAGAGGATGAGATGGGTGGATAGCATCACTGAGTCGATGGATGTGAGTCTGAGTGAACTCCGGGAGTTGGTGATGGACAGGGAGGCCTGGCGTGCTGCGATTCATGGGGTCGCAAAGAGTCGGACACCACTGAGCGACTGAACTGAACTTAAGAACAATTTATATACTAGAGGACTGATAACAGAAATGCCAGTGGGATAGGTGGGTGCAGGAGATTATGTTAGCACAGAAGCCAAGTGAAAAAAACACTTAAAAAGAAGAAAGTGATTGAGTCAAAGTTTGTTAATATTTGTCTAACGCGTGGGCTTAGAATTGATCACTGATTAGTACTATATTATCAGGGGACTTTGATGAGAGTCATAGAAACAAATTCGATGTAAGAAACATGATACAAAATGAAGACATCTCCCTTTTGTATACTTTCCTTTAATCAACTTCTTTGTTCTCCGTGTTTTCCCCACTGTCACACACCTGTGACCCTTTGGCCTATTTTCTTAACTTGAAGGCCTCAGCATGCATTTTGAAGCTTTTACAAAGTACAGGTTAAATAAAATGTTATGTTCTCCATGAAACTTACTGAGATCTTTCCCATTCAATGAACTTTTCTCCTTTTTTAAGTGCCGATGGCACATCAAAATCCCATTCTGAGACTATCACTTTGTACTTTGTATTATCTGTCCTTGCAGAGGACCAAGGCTGTATCTTTTTCTAATTCCAGCCCCCACTGGTACCAGTCATGCCACTGTTTGTTAAATTAGATAAAAATGTCACTCAATGAACGTATAATCCACAGAGAATCTGAGCTGGATCAGGATTTATGTTAACTCTAAGCTTTTATTTTATGCAGCAAATTTCCTTATTACCCCAAAATTTGTTCAGAAACACTCAAACTGAAGCATGATTCCTGATGGTGACTAATGAAAAATATCCCAAATTAATAATATTTCAAAAAAAATATTTCTACTTCTTTTAAATTTTTCCTTGGGTTTATTTCTCCATTCATGTTTTCTATACTCATTAGGAAAATAAGACTATAAAAGTAAAAGAAACAGGTAGCTTGATCAAATGTTCCCAGTTTCTTAGACTGTGATAGTATAATACACAAGGTCTGAACAATTTCTATGAATATGGATCAGAATCTGAACTTCTATGTTCTTTGAGCTGGAAGATAGTTGGAGCCTGCCTTCTAAGTCACTCTAATACTGCACAAAGATTAAGAATTATTAAGGTCACAATTTTTAATGCATAGATTTGCTGGAGAAGAAATGAAAATAAACACTCTGGAATAAAAACCTCTATTTTATTTATAGGCAAATACCCTCAACAATTAAAAAAACTGTATATCCATTTAAATTATACATTATCTATTTACAAATTAATCATGTTGGGTCAAGTTGGTCATGAGTAAGAATGAGTAATAATTACATGTTATATTCTTTTTACTTTAAAATGTAATTCCATCATAATTTGTGACAGAATTGGACTAAAGAAATTTAATATCTCAATTTGTCACTGTAAATTCTGTATCACGATAGCTAGGGTAAAAATATTACTTCTATCCATGTTATTTTTGAGATCATATAGGTTGGCTCTGTCAAATGTATCTAATAATCTTGAGTCACATTTAATAAGGATAGTCTGTTAACTAATTGTAGAACAGTTAAACTCAAATAGAAACAGTAGATCCAAATTTGATGTAGAGGACTTTTCTCCATACTTTGTTATCCCTAAACCCCATCAAATTCTTGCTCCACAGTGGTGGGAATGAGTTATCTGACAAGTGTATAACATAAATTTGTCAGGTTCCTTAACTGGGTAGAGCTAATCTAAAGAAAGACCACAAGCATCAAGGACCCAGGAGCCATAATGCCTAGAGTCAAATTCCAGCTCTGCCACTTACTCACAGTATGACTTTGGCAAATAAAGACTTTTCTCATCATTAAAAGTAGGATGTATGTGTGTGCTTAGTCACTCAGTTGTGTCCAGCTCTTTGCAACCCCATGAATTGTACCCAGCCAGGCTACTCTGTTCATAGGATTCTCCAGGCAGGGATATTGGAATGGGTAGCTGTTCTCTTTTCCAGGGGATCATCCTGACCCAGAGATGGAACCTGAGTCTCCTGCTTTGCAGGCAGATTCTTGACCATCTGAGCCACCAGGGAAACTCCTTAAAGGTGGAAGGATAATGCTAATACCTATACTATGCTGTTTTATTGGGCATAAATACTTAATATATTTTAAAGTGCTTAGAAGATTGCATCTAGGTGGCAGATGGCCTAACCCACTGAACATGGAAAAGAAAAAGACTGGAAGATGGTAGACAAGGAGGTCTGAGTGCATGAGAGGGCTTGTGCACGAATGGGGCATAGAGTATGAAGATTTCTGTGTCTCGTGTTAGTTCCCATGATAAAGCATCTGCATGGAAATGGCATAAACCACCAAACAGACAAAATGATTCCACTTACAAGCCAGACTTTGTCAGTGTGCATCCCAGAACTGCCCAGAGGGCCCAGGAATATTGTAGCCTCAGTGACAGAGAAGGAGGCTGAAGATGTGTACAACAGTGCGGTATTCTACCTACAAGGGCTTCCCAGGTGGCACAGTGGGTAAAGAATCTGCCTGCTAATGCAGGAGGCACAAGAGACATGGGATTTTAACTTCCCTGGGTAGGGAAGACCCACTGGAGGAGGAAATGGCAACCCACTCCGGTATTCTTGACTGGGAAGTTGTATGAACAGAGGATCCTGGCTACTCTTCATGGAGTCACAAAGAGCTGGACATGACTGAGTGACTGAGCACACAGACACATCTGCTTCCCAAGTCCATTTATCTGCTATCAACTGCTCGCCCAACTTGCCAGAAACGTGTCAGTATCCCAGAGGAACCAAGCATCACACCACTCTAACAGGAACCTTTGCTCAGTGTTTTACCAGATGCAAACCAGATATAAAGCACTCTCTCCTCATTGCTCTTCTTACAGTATAAATTCCTCCCTATACATTGTGTGGCTAAAACATCCCTTGAATTTTGAATTTCAATTCCTAGTTCAGTCATAGGAAACACTTTTTCCACGTCATGTGGCAACCTGTATGGGAGGGGAGTTGGAGGAGAATGGATAAATGTATATATTTGGTTGAGTCCCTTTGGTGTTCACCTGAAACTATCACAAAATTATTAATTGGCGGAGAAGGCAATAGCACCTCACTCCAGTACTCTTGCCTGGAAAATCCCACGGACAGAGGAGCCTGGTAGGCTGCAGTCCATGGGGTCGCTAGGAGTCGGACACGACTGAGCGACTTCACTTTCACTTTTCACTTTCCTGCATTGGAGAAGGAAATGGCAACCCACTCCAGTGTTCTTGCCTGGAGAATCCCAGGAACGGGGGAGCCTGCTGCGCTGCCGTCTCTGGGGTCGCACAGAGTCGGGCACAACTGAAGCGACTTAGCAGCAGCAGCATACCCCGAAACAAAATAAAAAGTTTAAACAACAAAAAGAGAAACACTCTCTAATCAATACTCATCTCTGTTTTAAGATATTGAAACCCCATCTCCGTGTTATAGCGATTTAATCTGCATCCAAACAGTAATGTCAGTAATATACCCCCACTAAAGGTTTGCTTATATATTTTTTTTTTCCATTTTCTCATTCTTTTTCTTTCACTCCTCAGAACAATATAATCTGGGTTTTGTGCCAACATTTATCTGAAACAACTTGTTAAAATCAGCTAAAATCTCCATTCTAACTAAAATGAGCATCTTTCAGTTACTATCTTATTTTCATACTGAAGAATCCAAACTCTAGATGAACTCCCATGTTGCTAGTCCAAAGGCACCTCCAATTTGAAGATACTGATCTTCAAAGCTAAGCCCTCACCGTCTTTTTTCAGACTCAGCTATCTTCCGTTATTCTACCTCTCATTGAACGACTTCACTTTCTATCCTATTGTATCAGTCAGCTATCTAAGACTAAGCTTCAATGTCTCACACTCCCATCATTTTATGTTGAGCACCAGCCCTGTTGATTTTAACTCTGTCACTTAATTTGCCCTTTACCCTGAATCTTCATTGCACTATCTTTTTCTAATTAACCTTATGCTTTTGACACTGAAACAGACTCCTAACTTAATTTCTTTCATCTCCTCTAGCTTTCTTCCAAGTCATAACCATACTGCAGCAAATATGATTTTATCAAAATATAATACACTAGCACTGCATTCTCTTCTGATAAAATTCACTTCAAAATGATACCATGTCTCTTTACTGAAGAACAATAACATTAAAGTGGCTAGGAAGGTCCTGCAAGTTTGCCCCTATCTGCTTCTCCTTCTGCATCCATGCTCTTCTCCACCCTGATGACTGCATCTAAGTCACTCTGCCGTCCTTCAGTTATTCAGCAGACCAGGCATTGCTTGCCATAGTTTTGCCTGGGTAGTTTTATTCATTAGTTTAGCTCAAAATGTTGCACATTTACCTTTTCCTCATTTAAAAATGTGTGTAGAATGAATGAGTAGGATGAATACCTTAAATTATAGCTTAGTGGGAAGTATACCCAGTTCAAAAGTTGAGCCAAAATTGTGAAACAGCAATCGCAAGGAAGATAAATGGATATTTAAAGAGAAAAGTGGGCACGATTGAACACAGGATTGAGATGCACTGGGAGACAATGGATAATTTAAGGAGTCAGGAATATTACACACACATTACTTTTTATTTAGAGCCATATATATATATACACACACACATATACATATATATATACAGGAAAACTGCTGTATCTCACCATTGCAACCATCTGCAGTGTCCTCTGTCACCGTGGCTACAATATTCCTGGGCTACAACTATTTATTGTTGTTAAAAGAAATCTATTAATTACATACTTTCTTATTTTATTGTTCTGTTTCTGAATTTTCCTCTCCAAATACACATTTCATCATTTCAATATGATTATTCAACTATTTAATTATATTTGATAAGTATTAATCATTTGATGGAAAATAAACACGGTATCACTTCAACTTTCTTGGATTCTTTTCTTTATGTGTTGACCAAATTTGTATTTCTCAAACATTAAGGAGGACATTTACCCTTCAATGTACATAATTACTCATATGGTTCTTTATACCAACACTACAAGCTCACATACAGTATAGTAAAGTATGTAAGATTTTATGGATAATTATACAGATTTTAATATAGATAATTATAATATCATACATTTAGTGCAATTGTAGCTTATCTCAAAAACATATATGAGTTGTTACAAATACTGTTAGCATTTTTTTTTTTTTTGCTGGGAATATTCATGCTTTCTATTCTTGGGGTACTACCTATCAGAAAAATTACTTAATTCTCTTATTTTAAAGAAACATATGTGATTAGAGGAGTATTAGTAAAATACTTTTCTACAATTAATACAATTTTATCTTAGATGCTTATTTTAAACTTAATCTTAAAGCTGCATTTCTTTACATTTTGATGTTATAGTATATATTTGTTCATTCAGATGATTAAGACATTTTAAAATAAAATATGTTAATCAGCATTAAAAATTTCAATATAAACAGAAGTGAATTATATGTTTTTATTATTATCTTTAATTTATTATTATCTTTATTTATCTGTATTTATTATTATCTTTAATACCCAACTATGGAAAAATAGTTGGGTATTAAAGGAAATGAACTAATCTTTAAGTAGATACCATAGGCTCATTTCAGCCAACAATGGCCATAATTTGTACATGTTTCACACAGATCTCTTATTCTTCTAGAGAACACAAACTATGGATATTCATTAATTTTTCTGATTTTTAAGTGTTGGGAAAAACTTAATTTTGTTCCAGTTTTTGTTCCAAAGTATGTATGCAAAAATATTTATCACATATATAAGTACACTATATCTTAAATCAAATATTATATAAATGAATATACAAAGATATATGAAAAATATATATTTTAAAGCACCTTTGTCTGTCCACTTAGTTAAGAATGAGATTATCAAACCATTAAAAACCTCCAATGGGCAATTATTTCATTCATATTACCTTCTTCTCCCAGTTCCTCCTATCAAGTAAATATTATTCTGAATTGTAAGATTATCATTCCCCTGAATTAAATGCAAGTCTAAATAAATTTTAATAAACTTTGAGAGATATTCTTAAGCTATATGAAAAATGTGAATAATAATGATAAAATGAAGATATGAGCACTCACAACAAAGCTTAAAGGAAATAATTCTGCTATCAAAATTTTGAAGTGCACATTGTACCCCTCCCAGATTCTTATAATACAGAATTTTGTGTTTTAATTTATTTATTTTACAGTTTTCCTGTGTGTGTGTATATATATATATTTCTATCCTAAATAGTATACTTTTTAGTTTTGAATTTTTAACTTACTATAAATTTAACTATATGATATATGCTCATCTGAAACTGTTTTTTCATTATTATGTTGATTAGATTTATCCTCTAATATCTATACTTGTATTTTAGTTATATTAATTATTCATAATATACACTGGATAAACAATATAAATATACATGTCTAGAGGAGAATGAAAAAGTTGACTTAAACTCAACATTCAGATAACTAAGATCATGGCATCCAGTCCCATCACTTCATGGCAAATAGATGGGGAAACAGTATTAACAGTGGCTGACTTTATTTTGGGGGGCTCCAAAATCACTGCAGATGGTGACTGTGGCCATGAAATTAAAAGAAGCATACTCCTTGGAAGGAAAGTTATGACCAACCTAGAGTGCGTATTCAAAAGCAGAGACATTACTTTACCAACAAAGGTCCGTCTAGTCAAGGCTATGGTTTTTCCAGTAGTCATGTATGGATGTGAGAGTTGGACTATAAAGAAAGCTGAGTGCCGAAGAATTGATGCTTTTGAACTGTGGTGTTGGAGAAGACTCTTGAGAATCCCTTGGACTGCAAGGAGATCCAACCAGTCCATTCTAAAGGCGATCAGTCCTGGGTGTTCATTGGAAGGACTGATGTTGAAGCTGAAACTCAGTACTTTGGCCACCTGATGCGAAGAGATGACTCATTTGAAAAGACCCAGATTCTGGAAAAGATTGAGGGCAGGAGGAGAAGAGGACAACAGAGGATGAGATGGTTGGATGGCATCACCAACTCGATGGACATGAGTTGGGTGAACTCCAGGAGTTGATGATGGACAGGGAGGCCTGGAGTGGTGTAGTCCATGGGGGTTGCAAAGAGTCAGACATGACTGAGTGACTGAAGTGAAATGATAGGCATTTGGTTTTTTCAAGTTTACCTATTATTTTGTTGTTGTTTAGTCACCAAGTCATGCCTGACTCTTTGCAACCCCACATGTTGTAGCCCACCCAGTTCCTCCATCCATGAAATTCTCCAGGGAAGAATACTGGAGTGGGTAGCCATTCTTTTCTCCAGGGGATCTTCTAGACCCAGGGATCTTCTACATTGCAGGTGAATTCTTTACCACCTCAAGGCCCCAGAGAAGCCTTGTTTATTATCATACTATTACTATTTATATTATTTATATCTCCAGAGACAAACATGCAATTGTTCTCTAGGGTATGTGCTTGAATGTGGACTCACTGGATCTCACTGCATAACCTGTTACTTTGCCATTTACTCATATTTTTCCTAACTTACATGAAAAAAAATGTTTATATTTCCAATGTTATAGTCTCCTTATATTGGTTCTGGTGGGGACTGATCTATTACTTATACCTGGAAATGGTTGTTTTCCATTTTTAAATTAACTTTTATTGGAGGTAACCTATAGAGAGTAACATGCATGATTATTAAGTGTACAATTTAATGTACAAATGTATATACTTGTATAACCATCACATAGATCTAAGTATGAAGCACTAGTAGAGTTTTAGAAGCTTCCTCCTTACTTTGAATATACTGTCAAAGGTTATCACCATTCTGACTTCTGTCAACAAATGTTAGGATTACGTTTTTGACCTTCATTTAAATGGAAAACTATAGAATATATTTTTTGATGTCAAACTTCTTTGTTTAACATTTTGTCTATTATGATCATCATGTTATAATCTACTACACTAATTCATTATTATACTAGAACATGGGATTATGTTTTAGAAATATATCTCAGATTATTTATCCCTTGTATCATTGATGGATAACTGAAATACTTACAGCTTTTTATCTCCCCTGGTAGCTCAGCTGGTAAAGAATCTACCTTCTATTCAGGAGATCCCAATTTGATTCCTGGGTCAGGAAGATTCGCTGGAGAAGGGACAGGCTACCCACTCTAGTATTCTTGGGCTTTGTTAGTGGTTCAGCTGTTAAAGAATCACCAGCAGTGTGGAAGATCCGGGATTGATCCCTGGGTTGAAAAGACACCCTGGAGAAGGGAACAGCTACCCACTCCAGTATTCTGACCTGGAGAATTCCATGGACTGTATGGTCCACAGTTTTGCAGAGTTAGACACTGAGTGACTTTCATGTCATTTCAAATCAAATTAAAAAAAAAGAAAATCAAGTTAGTATAAACATTATCAACCCATATGTTGTGCAGACACTAATTTCTCCTGTTGTTCCTCTTCAGTCACTTAGTCGTGTCTGACTCTTTTTGACCCCATGCATTGCAACACACCAGGCTTCCCTGTGTTTCACTACCTCCCAGAGTTTGTTCAAACTCATGTCTATTGAGTCAGTGATGCCATGCAACCATCTCATCCTGTCACCCCCTTCTCCTTCTGCCCCCAATCATTCCCAGCATCAGGGTCTTTTCCAGTGAGTCAGCTCATCCCATCAGGTGGCCAAAGAATTGGAGTTTCAGCTTCAGCATCTGTCCTTCCAATGAATATTCAGGGTTGATTTTCCTTAGGATTGACTGGTTTGATCTTATAATCCAAGAGACTCTCAAGAGTCTTCTCCAGCACCACAGTTTGAAAGTATCAATTCTTCTGTGCTCAGTCTTCATTATGGTCCACCTCTCTTGGACTTATAGTAAATAATATACTATTTAGTGAGCCACTGGGTATGTGAATTCTAGTTTTAGTAGATTCTGCCAAATTGATTTTTTACCACGTTGATAGAAATTTGTAATCCTCTAGTTATATATGAGACTTCCAGGTGTTCTGATAATTTTCAATGCCTAGATTTAATTATCTCTTTTTGTTGGATCCGTAGTTTTGTCTCAGTGTGGTTTTATGTTTTCATTTTCTTATTTCTTCATTCTCCATATATTAACATTTCTCCATGTTGCTAAATAATTGGGCTACATTCCAGGTAATTATTGACTATTTGGATATCCTCTATTCTGAAGCGATTGTTCAAAGTTCTGCCTAATTTTTAAATGATTGGGTTATCTATTTTTTACTTATTGATTTGTTGGAATTCTTTATATTGTCCTTTCACACTCCTATGTATACACTTTTTCCTCTCCTTTCTACCAAACAGAAGATTTTAAAAGATCAATGATGTCCAAATTGCCTATACTTTTTTTGATGGTTAGACTCTTGTGTCACATTTAAGAAATTACTTCCCCAATCTGATATACAGAAAATATTTTTCTATAGTAAGTTCTAGAAGATTTATTCTTTAACCATTTGCATTTAGGTCTCAATAAATTTGAAATTAATTTTATGCAAAATGAAAGAATGGGTCAAAGTTTATTTTTTCCTTATGGAAATTCAATTGACTATTAAAAAGGCCATTCTTTACCCACTTAAGACATATTTCCAACAGTTTTGTTGTTGCTTTGTGTGGAATTTTGTTATTTTATTTTATCATAGTATGAATTCATGCTTTCTGGTATACCAGGTCTTGGAATTCTTCAGCATCTTTTATGATGGTTTCTTCTTTTAGATATTACTTTATTCTTGCTGCTGCCAGTTTTCTGTGGGCACCAACAACCTTAAAAGACCTTAAATAAAAATTTATTCTTCAAGAATAAATTCTTGAAGTTTATGCTCTCCTCTGTCACCTTCCCAACACTCCTTCAACACAAGATGTACAAATTCCATCTTCAAACCAAGTTGAAGATGAAATTATTTTTCTCTTATACATTCTCAAGTCAGGCTTCTTTCCTTCTGACCAGCAAACAGAACAAAAGACAAGAAAATTAAAATTATTTACGTAATTTCCCTCTAAAGTTTGGTTTTGATTTGTTTTGTTCTTCCTAATCACATATTGAGGATGACATTTTCTGTAGTCAAAGCTTTATGTAGGATTCTTTTTCTGACTTATGAGCAGTAAAACCAGTATCTAGTTTATTGACAGAGGCTGCAGGTCATTGCCATCCTCTGGACACACTTTTCCTTTTGTCTTAGTCACTTTCAGTTTCCTTGTTGTCTTTAGTCTCTAAGATTTTTCTTCCATCCCCCACCCACCATGCCCATACCAGGTCAATGGTGAACTTAAAACAGGTTAAATATTTAAAGTTTTTTTATTATAAACATATTTTAATTGTCATACATGCTTCTTTACTGATATATTAACTAAAATGGTCCTGCAGGTATCATGACCAATTTTGAAGCAGAAGACATCAGCAGAATCTTATTGTCTGCAACAATTTTAGCATGATACAAAAATATCTGTGGTTTAAATTGGCAATAGTGTCAGAGACAATGCCGTCATGCTGTAGTATCTTTATGTCTATTTCATAATGAAAAGAACTGGTAAATTTCAGTTAGAGATACATTAGGAGAGCAAGGATGAATTTTTCCCACCCAGATTCATAGAACCCAGGAGAGGAACTGCTGCCCTAAAATAAAAAGAAATAAGAAATCATATAAAACATGTCATTTTAATACATTAGCTAGTCTCTCTTTCTCTTTCTGTCCCTCCCTCAAAACAAGGAGCACATGTATACCTGTGATGGATTCATTTTGATATTTGGCAAAACTAATACAATTATGTAAAGTTTAAAAATAAAATAAAATTTAAAAAAAAAAAAGAAAAAAAAAAGAAAATTAATGATATCTAAATTATCTATACTTTTGGTTGGATTTTTTGATGTAGTATTTAAGAAATTATTTCTTTCAGTATGGTTATTTCAGATATCTTGTCTGCTATATAAATCAAAACTATGACAAGTTTGGCTGAGACAATACGAGTAAGAGCACAGAAGAAACAAACAAAGCATGTCTTTAGACCATATTTTACTTCTATTTGGTAAATGACATAGTCATATTGGAAAAAGTTTATGTTTCTGGGAATGAATACTTAAAAACAATTCTAAGTACCTTCTTCATTATCAGATCAATCACTAAAACTTTAGCTTTTATATTTAAACAAAATTTTCTGAGCTTTGTTGAAATCATGTTTTACATATATACAATCACAAAATTCAAGTCCTGAATATGAACCGTATAAAATTTACCTAAGTACTAATATTTTAAAATATTGACACATATTTCAGGTTAAATATATTGATGTCTAATCAATAATACAAGCATAAAGAGATAATTTTATATTTGTTGCTGTTTTCAAATTTTAGTAACAGAAACATCAAAGCCAGTTTGTTTTATATTATTTAAAAACTATTTCCTATTTCTTACTGATACCAATAATAAGTGTGGGTATGATCACAGATGGGCTTCCCAGGTGGTGCTAGTGTTAAAAAACTTGCCTGCCAGTGCAGGAGACATAAGAGACTTGGGTTTGATCCTTGGGTTGGGAAGATCCCCTGGAGGAAGGCTCGGCAACTCACTCCAGTATTCTTGCCTGGAGAATTCCTAGGACAGAGGAGCCTGGCAGGTTACAGTCCATAGCGTTGCAAAGAGTCAGACACGACTGAAGTGACTTAGCATGCACGCCATGTACACATGATCACAGACTATTTTATTACTAAAGAAGGAAAAAAACAGAAATTTTATGAGTTTTAGTTTTTCTAATATTTGCATATAATTTAAATGAGCATAAAGTAATTGTTTGACAATATCTTGTTACTCAGTTTGGAACTGAAGCTTATCATACTGAAAAAGTACAAAATGACATCAAATGATTTACCTTTATTTTTAAATCAAAGACTTCGTTCAGTTCAGTTCAGTCGCTCAGTTGTGTCCAACACTTTGCGACCCCATGAATCGCAGCAGGCCAGGCCTCCCTGTCCATCACCATCTCCTGGAGTTCACTCAAACTCACGTTCATTGAGTCGGTGATGCCATCCAGCCATCTCATCCTCTGTCGTCCCCTCCTCCTCCTGCTCCCAATCCCTCCCAGCATCAGAGTCTTTTCCAATGAGTCAACTCTTCACATGAGGTGGCCAAAGTACTAGAGTTTCAGCTTTAGCATCATTCCTTCCAAAGAACACCTAGGGCTGATCTCCTTTAGAATGGACTGGTTGGATCTCCTTGCAGTCCAAGGGACTCTCAAGAGTCTTCTCCAACACCACAGTTCAAAAGCATCAATTCTTCGGTGCTCAGCTTTCTTCACAGTCCAACTCTCGTATCCATACATGACCACTGGAAAAACCATAGCCTTGACTAGATGGACCTTTTTTGGCAAAATAATGTCTCTGCTTTTCAATATAATTCTATTCTAATATTTAATAAAAGATCATTCTGGCACCTTTGGGAAAAAATGATAGAACTATTTAATGATTATAAAAGTACAGTTAAATTATTCTAAATAAAAGTTAATCTAATCATAAATATTTTCTCATTCTTTTAAAACTACTGTTTATAGAAGAATCAAAAACTTTAGATTCTCATAGTATTATTAGATTAATATTATATAAATATTAGAGAATCTAACATTTTTAGGCTAATATAAGGATATATTAAAACACCAGGCAACAGATTTTATAAGTACTAACAAGGTGAGAATTTTTTAGTATAGGATATTTGGAAACAAATGGAATTTATATTTATTTGCACTGACTGTGCATTACAGAATTAATATCATTTGTTGAAATTTATTTTCCATGCATTCAGAAGTCCTGTGCTGTTCAAAGATAGCAACTTAGAGGTATAGTATAGAAAATTAAGTGCAAAGCATATAAGGCCTGAATTTTCCAATGATTTTCAGAAGCTATGTTTAAAAAATAGACAAAAATGGGAAAATTGCTTCATTCATTGATTGAATTGCCATAAAATCATCTAATTCCATTGATTTTTCTATTCTCTTGAACAGACCACCTATTGGGATTTTCTGTTTGCTCTAGGCTAGACCTGATGACCAGGAGCTTTCAGAGAGATTACAGCTGATAAGACCTTGGAGAGTGGCTCTTCAGGGGTCCAGACTGAACTTGTGTCTCAATTTTTAACCTGGCCTAAGAGCCTGAAGAAGTCTTCTGATGTCATTGCGGCAGCAATTGCCGCAACAGCATTAGTGGAATTGCCCCAGTGGGTAGTAATGCATCAGCCAACCATTACTAGAGAAACAGGAATGAAGGAGCCTAAAGATGCAAGTGAAATGGTAGTAGTAGTTATTCAGTTTCATATCAGGGAGCAAAACACTATAGCCACCCTTTGCTTTAGAACTTTCCATTTGTCAGTTTCAACTCTTTATTCATTTATTATTATCCAAAGATTTATTTATAAAATAAATAACATAAAATTCTATTTGTCTAGCAACTTTACTACATGTTTTCCCATTCATGACATGTAATACTCATATTCAGAAATAGGTGATTTAAGTGGAATCAGAAAATGCGAATCTTTTTCAATGTTAAGTTATATTTTGCTTTGTTTTATTTTGCTTTTGGGTTTTCCAAGCAATGCCAATAATGTATATTTATGTATTTGCTTTAAAATTAAATCACATATAGATAACTTGGTTTGTTTTAACTTCTTAAAAAAATCCTTTAAGTGCTAGTCAAGAAAAAATAGCCATATCCTTAAATCTTTACTGACTTTCAATATTCATATAATTCACCTACAATGCACAACTTCTTTGGGTGAAGTTTTTTAAGCTTTACTTATAAAGTCTTGTCTGCACACTTGTAATTTGAGATACAAACAAAGTACAGTTTTTAGAAGAAAAAGAAACACTTAAATATATATGCATTAAGAGAACTTGTGGTTTCAAATAAAATCTAAGTATTCTAATTACTGTAAGCAGAGTCAGTAAACATCCTGAAACCATCTTTATTGCATTATAATGTTTTATGAAGAATTTTATATCCCATGTGTTGTATTGTCATATTCTTCTGATATCAATTTGGATGCAATGCAGGAAATAGTTCATGAATTTAGACTGTGTCACAAGATACTACCTGGATGATATCTCATAAAACTCTTTCAATGCCAGAAGGGTAAATCTGTTACATTTTATTATATGTTTACTAGGGATATCAAAATGTATTGCATAATTCATATTCTTTGCCCAATAGATTTTTAACACTTTGTTGTATACAATTCAGCAATGCACCATATAATATTCATGAATTGTTTCCTGATTGATTTAGTAAGTATACAATTTATAACTAGGCACTTAGAAAATATTTTTTCAGTATATGTAACTGTTTCAAACATTGCACAAACTCTAATAGAAGTTTTAATATTTGTGTCGTACTGAAATTAATTAAGAATAAGTCATAGTTTAAAATGGCAGTCCAGATCATTTATTCAATGATAGTCAAGAACATATGGTCATAGATATTTGTTTTTGTGTTGTCTAAAAAACTTTTTAAAATATCTAATTATATTACAATGGAAAGAGATGATCAAATCAAACTGTATTAACAATAAATATAAAAAGTCAAGAACTATTAATACAGTAAGTCCCCAAACTACTGAATTAAGCATGAAAGTGAAACTGTTACTCTCTCAGTCCTGTCTAACTCTGCAACTCTGTGGAGTGTAACCCGCCAGGCTCCTCTGTCCATGGAATTCTCCAGGCAAGAATACTGGCGTGAGTAGCCATTCCCTTCTCCAGGGAATCTTCCCCACCCAGGAATCAAACCTGTGTCTCATGCATTGCAGGCAGATTTTTCATCATCTGATCCACCAGGGAAGCCCATAAAACAGTAAAAACATCTTCCAAATTCATGTATGTCACAATTTTGCACTTTGCTTGTTATATAATATCTCTACCAGAGTCTGGACAGCTCCATGCTACTATTTCTCTGTAAAATATATGGATGTTATAAATAGGGAGTAATGAAGTTTATAAGTAGCCTATGATAGTTTGGCTTGACAGAGATTTTTGCCATAATTTTGCTGCCAAATGAATTACAATTTTTTTTTATTTAAAGCACTTTTCCACTTCAGATTTACAAATAAAGCTGTCAGAACTGAGTTGGTTTATATGAAAAAGAAATAGTCTCAAAGTAGCTTAAATGAAAAGCAAACTTTACTGGTAAATAGAAAAGGATTTTTGAAACTAAAGATCTATGTAACAAAGGGCAGCAAGATGAGAATCTTTGGTGCACTTTAAGTGTCTTTATGTTGCAACGCCAAAAAACAACATCCCCTATGTCTTTTAATTGAAAATCTAGGAAGAGAATTCAAATTTATCATATGGAAATAGATTGCACTCAAAAAAGATGTTCTGGCTTTTGATAGTCTACCAGATCTAAAAATAATCTATTTCTGTCTCACAACTATTATATTTTGTGGATTTATATATATATATATATATATATATATATATATTTCATTTCTAAAGGAAAGCATCAGGCATTGTTAATTTAGAACCAGAATGCATAATCTGATGAACACATCACTGCTTGTCTTATATAATGATGAGATTTATTTCTTTATGGAATTTTGTAGATAATTTATTAGTAACCAGAAACATTTGAAAAATGTGGCAGACCATAAACAAACAGGATGCTGTGTTTTTTATAATAAGATACATATTTATGTAATAAGATTGCTTCATGTCATAAGATATATATTATCTTATATGATGTGGTAGTTTACAATAACTTTTTATGATTAATCTTGAGGGAATTAAATTTTACATTTATTGTGGACTAAAATATGGCATGAGTATAAATCATTTACTTGTCAAGGCTCAAAAGAATAACTACTAGTCTAAACTACTAGTATAAATAACTACTAATAAAAATATCAGTGTAATATGACTTCCATTATTAGTGTAATAGATTATTTATACCCAGAAATTTCTTTACATTAGCTCAAATTACTAATAGCAAAATAGATTTTAGAAAGAAACACTGTTAATTTGTAGGTAAGGATGTAAAGGTAGATATTTCATAAGAACACTTCATTGTAACAAGAAACATGTTTTAGAATTGAAGGACTGATGATGGAGCTGAAGCTCCAATACTTTGGCCACCTGATGCAAAGAACTGACTCATTGGAAAAGACTCTGATGCTGGGAAAGATTGAAGGCAGGAGGATACGTTGACGACTGAGGATGAGATGGTTGGATGGCATCACGGACTCAATGGACATGAATTTGAGCAAGCTCCGGGAGTTAGTGTTGGACAGGGAAGCCTGGCATGCTGCAGTCCATGGAGTGGCAAAGAGTCAGACACGACTGAGCAACTGAACTGAACTGAAATAAATTGTTATAGAATTAGTAGTATGAAGACCAGAACTAGCCAATACATTTTATATTAGCGTCCATCAAATGATCTTGATAATTTTTAAGACTAAAAAGCCAGATCAAATGCAAAAAGAATTTTCATTCAAAATGTTGTTTAACACTGAGTATTCATTTAAATAAATTTTCTATTACCCCCACAGAATTTCATATGAAGGGTCTGAAAGACAGAGTAATAAGTGATTTGCCCATTTTCACATGACTGAAAGTTGTAGAGATGACGTCTAAACTCAAGCCTTCTAGTTACAAATCATTACTCATTGTGTAAAACAATATAAGTCAATATTTAAAAAAAATGCCTATGTTGTCTTTTAGGAAAGAAACCTGGTTAACAATCCTTGTAATATCATGGAGATTAAACATAAAAAACAGTAATAAAGTAGTCACTGATGTTGACGGACTTCATCCTCACCAAATTCTGGACAGTTCTTCTTCATTCATTGTTGAAAAGAAAGGAGGTATATTTAATAAAGGGGTGGGTCTTCCTAGGTGGCACAGTGGTAAAGAATCTGCCTGCCAATGCAGGGCACACAAGAGACGCTGGTTCAATCCCTGGGTCAGGAAGATCCCCTGGAGTATGAAATGGCAATCCACTCCAGTATTCTTGCCTGGAAAATTCCATGGACAGAGGAGCCTGGCAGGCTACAGTCCGTGGAATCACAGAGTCAGACACAACTGAGCACACATGTTCACATTTGGAAAGATATTTTTAAGTGTCAACAATTTTGGTTGCCTATGAAGTACTTTACATAGAATAGCTGTTAATGTTAAATATAGTTACTAGTTTTTTTCTATTTTCCACATAAGCATATGAGTCACATGGAGTTACTTGCACATAAGAAATGAGAGAATCATGATTCAAAGCCAAGCTTGTTATACACCAAAACCAGGACTTTTGTTAGTATTTACATTATTTATAACTACTCATTTTATTATATTACTTTACTTAATGTAACACCAATCTTTGATGGCTTGAAAGTAATTATTTACATAAAGAAATTTAGATTATGTCTTCACTTTAGAATTCTGGTTGCTCTTGAATTTTTCTTCTAGCGCTTTTATGTAGGCATTAATATATAAATGCAAATTATGGTATTATATACTAACAGTGGTTTGAACATGGGATGAAGCAGGAAATGAGCACAAATCTAGGATTACCCATACTCAGATACAAATGAAAGATAATTTCCAGTCCCAGATTCATTGGCCCCTGTCTGCATACTGCTTACCCTTGCTGTCGCTGTTCAGTCACTAAGTCATGTCTGACTCTTTGATCCCCAAGAACTTCAGCACACCAGGCTTCCCTGTCCTTCATTATCTCCCAGAGTTTGCTCAAACTCATGTCCATTGAGTCAGTAATATCATCCAACCATCTGATCCTCTGTTGGCCCCTTCTCCTCTTGCTCTCAATCTTTCCCAGCATCAGGATCTTTTCCAGTGAGTCAGCTCTTCACAGCAGGTAGCAAAAGTATTGGAGCTTTAGCTTTCAGCATTAGTCCATCCAATGAATATTCAGGATGGATTTCCTTTAGGATTGACTGGTTTGATCTTCTTGCAGTCCAAAGGACTCTCAAGAATCTTCTCCAGCACCACAATTTGAAAGCATCAGTTCTTTGGTGCTCTGCCTTCTTGATGGTCTCACTCACATCCATACATGACTACTGGAAAAACCATAGCTTTGGCTAGACAGATCTTTGTGGGCAAAGTGATGTATCTGCTTTTTAATACACTGTCTAACTGCTTACCCTACTCTATGCAAAATAAGTTACATCTGATTTGTTATTCCCTCCCCTAAATCTGCATCTAGAATCTGAAGTGTACTTTAGAATACTAAATGATTGTCATGCTTTTCTGTATTTTAAACAGCCATTCCTAAGTTACGTCTCTGATTACTTGAAAAAAAAGTATTTCATTGCATTGAGATTTTCAGTTTAAGAAGTATTTCTGTAGAGTCAAGTGGCTATTTACTTAAGTTCAACAAAGAGTCATCTGCTGATTCCTGCTTGTAAACTAGCACACCATAATGAATGTGTTATTGTTCCTCTAACATTTATTACAGGTAACCCTCAAACTTATGATGTTGGATCTGTGTTTTAACTATGTTAAGAAGCACAAAGATATCAATCACTGAGTACACCAATGTGATGCCATTTGTAAATTGAACAACACACAGCTTGACAAAGAAATCCTCCTGTTATTGTAGAAGTCAAGAGGTTCAACAGCTACTCCTATAGGTAGGTGTGACAAGTACATTGTTCTTTAAGGATAGACCTATGCTCTTAATCATTTCAAGTATGTGAAGTGCTGAAGTCTATTGCTGAATAAATATGTGTATATGAATATAAAATTTAATACAAATTCAGCTTGAGTGAGTCCCAGATTGTGTTCTACTGCTTCTATCAACAATGTCTATATTTGAAAACCTCTCTGGTCTAACTCACCTGTTAATAGTTTATCAATAGATATTTAGAATCTTCAAATAATTGATTTCTTTATATGGCTGTGAAAGTATAACTAGAAAGATGTTTTTTGAAGAATTTTTGTCATTAACTCCTCTAACCCTAAAATATAGTTACTGCTAGCTTAGTGGAAGGAATGGGTGAATGAAAAAATAGCCAATCAATGGTTTGATAAGTGAATAAAAGGATGAAATGTCAGTACCACTGATGTATACTGAACATTCTTCATGAAGCCTATTTCTACATAGCTCTTATTAATACAGTGATAAAATTTATGACTGCTGACTTAAAATACTTGCCTTAAAATAATTAAATAGCAAATTGTGTGTTCATACATATACTGTTTACTAAACTAAAGGAATATGATAATTGTTCTATAATTTTTGATTGATAATCAGAAATAGTTTCAAGGATCCCTTCGATATGGTATGTTCTTTTTCCTTACAAAATGGCTAAAAGCATTTAGACTTTGACTATAAAAATCTTAGATAACAGTTAGCTATGTATCTAGTATTTTCAGTAATAAATGTTGTTAAATCATTTTTCCTCCAGAATCAGATTTGCCTTTAATTCCTTTTAAATTAAATTAAAGAGGAAAATGACTATTACCATAAGAATCTTATTTTTTCAAGCAAATTATTTGACTTTAATAATGTTTTAAATAAAATATTTTCAAAGATTAAAAATTAAGTATCAATTTTGTATTGGCAAAACTGATAGTTTAGTTGAAAAATATAAAATTTTTTGCATACTTCATGATCAGCACACAGTGCTAAATTTTGATAAGGTTATTTTCTCTAGACAAAGGGAAGTGTTCTCAGTCTAAGAACAAATATTGGAAAACTGTTGATTCCAATTGCACAGACATAGCCACCCTACTCTTTTACCAGATGCATAAAATTAGACAGCTTGCTTTGCTCTTTTAAACTCAATAACTTCTTCAGGCGAAACCGAGCATAATACTCACCCATAATACTCATCCTTACAAAATAAAGATTAAACGATTTAATAATGTGTGGTAAGTACCTAGCATAAAACCTGGGATATTGTAAGCTCTCATTAAGTTTCAATAACTATGGAAATAAACTAAAATGGTTTTGTGACTAATTGGGGCCATAAGCCTTTTATCATTGAAAATAATTTGAGCTAATTTTCCACAGTATACCAACAGATTCATGTTGACCACTATAAATAAAATGTTCAAAGGGTGATTTATCTAAAAAAGACTCATTAAAACTATCTTTTGGAAAACCATATTGTGTTGATTTTTGTGGATAAAAAGCTATCAGTGCCTCATGGAAAATATAAAATAAAGGAAATAAATGCTCTAATTCAGCCACAAATGCTGAACTAAAATCATCAGGTACCTTTAGTCCTACAATGGAATAACCTCTGATAATGTTTATTATTGCATTGTGTATAGTATCCTCGTTAGCCTCATTGATAATAATTTAATATCCTCTCATACTTAGGCCTATCTGACACATAGGCACATGATTGCTCCTAGAGCTGGATATCTCCTAGTAGTTTTCTATCAATCACCTAAAAAAGAGATTTACCCTATGTGGCAAACTTGATCTAAGAAACCAGATACAGCAATGGGAATTATTCCTATCACAGTTAGCTAATGAAAGCAAAACAAGGAATAGCTAATAGATCAGAAAATATATGTTACTTTCTTTGTTTCCACTTAGGTGCTACTTTTTCTTTTTTTCTGGTAAAGTTTTGTTCAAGAACTCCAATTTTTCTATAGGTCTGCTAAAATGCAAACAGGGAATAAGTATCTAGGTTTAGGGGAATATATTATAAAAGGACAATGCAGGAAGGAGAAGGTGGGACGGTTAGAGTAGCATTGAAACATATACATTATCACATGTAAAATGGATAGCCAGTAGGAATTTGCCATATGACACAGGAAACTCAAACCCAGTGTCAAATCCAGTGACAACCTAAATGGGTGGGATGGGATGGAAGGGAGGTTCAAGAGGGAGGAACTTCACATATGAATACTTATGGCTAATTCATGTTGATGTATGGCAGAAACCAGCACAATATTGTAATTATCCTCCAATTAAAAAAAATTAAAAAGGGAGTATATCTCAGACCAGCAGGAGAGTGATAGCAACGATATACTAACAAAACTTCAAGAGTCAAATATAAAATAGGACTAAACCAAAATTAAAATTCTCAGTTTATTTGTAAATGTTAGAAATTCTATATTTTATTGTTGTTGGTTTAACTACTTCTGAAGTGAGGTGAAGTGAAGTGAATTGAAGTCGCTCAGTCGTGTCCAACTCTTTGCGACCCCATGGACTGTAGCCTGTCAGGCTCCTCCGTCCATGGGATTTTCCAGGCAAGAGTGCTGGAGTGGATTGCCATTTCCTTCTCCAGGGGATCTTCCCAACCCAGGAATCGAACCCGGCTTTCCCACATTGAAGGCAGATGCTTTACCATCTGAGCCACCAGGGAAGCCCAACTACTTCTAGAATTAAAAAAAAAAAAAAATTCTGTTAATATAGATTATGTTGATTAAATACAAAAGTATTATATATTTCAGGGAGGGATATACAATAAAGTATAATTATTAGCACATATTAGAAGTTGAACTAACTCTCTAGGCCTCTCTTGCATTAGATGAGATTTTAAGTTTATCATACAAAAATCATAACTTTTTTCCATTATGCCTATGCCCACTGCAAGTATAATAAAGCAAAGTAGTTCACAAGTGAAACTGAAGGTCTCTTGCTTTCACATTTCTAAAATAATGATCAGAGTTATTCATTAGGAAAAAAAAAATCATTTCACCTAATGTAGTTATTCTTCTTTGGAAAAAATTATTTATTTGAAAATATGGCTTCCGTGGTGGTTCAGATGGTAAAGAATCTGCCTGCAATGCGGGAAACCTGGGTTCCATCCCTGGGTTGGGATGATCCCTTGGAGAAGGGAACAGCTACCCACTCCAATTTTCTTGCCTGGAGAATTCCATGGAGCAAGGAGCCTGGGAGGCTACAGTGCATGGGGTTGTAAATAGTTAGACATGACTGAGTGACTTTCACTTCACTTCACTTCACTTCAAGTCTTTCAATTTCTGACAAAAAAAAAAATAATAATAATTTTAATGTAGTAAATGTGAGAAGGAAATTGTCAAGGAAAAAATGTAGAATTATCAAATACATAAACTTATAAACATTGATTACACTGAATATTAAGACTTCTAAAATAAGGCTTTATTTAATGTGGAGATACACAACAATTTATGGCAAGATAACGTGGAACATTGACTTGTGAATTGATTCTAAAACAAAAATGTTTAAAAATATATGTCATTAATGTGCAAATTGTGAAGAATATCTTAAAATATTGATATGTGCTTTTCAAACTTCTTTTATAAATTATAATAATATAACCCAATTTCCTTCTGTTTAAATTTATCAATTAGGAAAATGTAAAGCATCAATTTTTTCAATGACTTCGCCCAACTCAATGCTGAAATAGTATTGTGCTCAGTTGCTTCAATTGTGTCTGACTATTTGCGACCCTATGGACCATAGCCCACCAAGCTCCTTTGTCCATGGGATTCTCTCGGCATGAGTTCTGGAGTGGGTTGCCATTCCCTCCTCCAGGGGATCTTCCAGACCCAGGGATCAAACCTGCATCTCCTGTGTCTCCTGCATTGCAGGCAGATTCTTTACTGCTGAGTCTAAATTCCCTTAATTTATCATTTATATAAATTTAATAAAAATCAATTTATATAAATATGTAGCTCATGAATGTCTGTCACACATTTAGTTTAATTAATTCTTAGTAAAAGCAAAGGCTTAAAGCTACCTAAAATTATTGGGAATGACTGAAAACTTATTTGTTGAATTATATTTAAAATAACTATCCAATGGTTAGTCCCCTAATCAGTAAAATTTTTTAAAAATAATATGTGAAGAGTTAGAATTTCTAGATATTTTATCTCTTGGCAACTGTAGACTATGAAAATCATTATTTTGCTAATCCACTTTAATTTCTTCTAATTAATATAGGAAAAGTTAAAACTTAGATAACAGGCTTGGGAATACTGAGAATTCAGTGTTCAGCAGTTTATAAACAGAGCAAGTAAAAGTAAGTTACAAGTATATACTATGCCTTCGTTACCAACTGTTGTAAATCAGAATTTCTCCGCTAAGGAACCATAGGTATCATTTAATCCAACTGTCTTTTTATAAATATCATCCTATGACATCCAGAAAGGTTAAATAATGTGCCCAAGGGCCCTTCATTATTAGATGTATTGCTTCATTTCCATTGCTGACTTCTTTTACAATGTTCTTTTTCATTATAGTATATTATCTCTAGATCTTAATCAATTATTTGAAATTACTTTTTATCAGATTCATGAAGACAGCTGTTATTTCATCAGATTTAGGTTAAAATATGGTACATACTCAAATGGTAATTTAAGATTTTTAATATTCCCTACTATTATACAATAAGAATGGAAATGCAAAAAATAAATTTTTAAATAATAAAAATAGTAATTGGAAATGCTTGAAAAAAAAATTTAAATGTCCCAATGTTCACATTTAAGAGCAAAGCCTAGGGACAAGTTGTCATGTAGAGACAGTTTAAAAATATATAATGTAATACATAATTGTTTAGAAAAACTGAAAGTGTATTTTTTTCTACTCAGCATATAGTAAGTTGACATATACTCCTTTTTATAGTTCAATATGGTCATGTGACACTTTTGACCACAGAAAGATGAATTGTTCTCAAGTGTGTCAATTTTGGGCAAAAGTTTTATTTACCTGAAATATCCCAGATGTTTAATTCTGTCACCCTATGAGTCTCAATAAAAGTCAAGTTTATCAGAGCCTTCAGACAATCATCTGTGAATGTGAACAAGAAATAAACCTTAACTAGTGGAAGATATTGGGACTGGGAGATTGTTTAATTATGTAATATAAATCTTGACTGAAGACCTATTTGTATTTTTTTTATTTTATTTTATTTTTAAACTTTACAATATTGTATTAGTTTTGCCAAATATCAAAATGAATCCGCCACAGGTATACCTGTGTTCCCCATCCTGAACCCTCCTCCCTCCTTCCTCCCCATACCCTCCCTCTGGGTCATCCCAGTGCACCAGCCCCAAGCATCCAGTATCGTGCATCGAACCTGGACTGGTGACTCGTTTCATACATAATATTATACATGTTTCAGTGCCATTCTCCCAAATCTCCACACCCTCTCCCTCTCCCACAGAGTCCATAAGACTAATCTATACATCAGTGTCTCTTTTGCTGTCTCGTACACAGGGTTATTGTTACCATCTTTCTAAATTCCATAAATACCTATTTGTATTTAAAACACAAAATAAATTAATAAACATCTAGGCCCTAATTAAGCTTAGTAAACTTATAACAAAATAATCACTTTTAATATAACTATCACTTATGTTTAACTCAGTTCCAAAATAATTTACCACCATCAAATATTGAGTTAATTTCCAGTGTTAGAATAATGAATAAAGCTGTAATAAATATCCTCAAAATACTTATATACTATAGAACAGGAAAATACAATAAACACAGTTTTATTAAAAATTGATATGGACAATTTGTGGATTAATACAGCTTCTAGAATGGCAATCAACTCCAGTATTCTTGCCTGGAGAATCCCACAGATAAAGGAACCTGACAGGCTACAGTTTGTGGGGTCACAAAGAGTCGGACAGGACTAAGCAACTAACCCACCCACAACCCACAGCTTCTAGAAACAAGATAACATAAATGCATATTTATTGAGCTGGGGGGCGGGGTGCAGAAAGCACCAAAAAAGCTCTTACTTCCAGTTTCTGGTGCAGAATGTTAGGAATTTCAAAGACATCTCTCTGTCCTAAAAACAAATAAAAGCCTAAATGGAAAATTAGCATCTCTTATAATATCTATGAAAGGATTGAGGAATTGGAAGACACACAGGACGATGCAGAGAATCACAGTTTACCAGAGCAGAGACACACAAGCACAAAACCTCCATGGAATCAATACTGGGTTCCTTTTACCCTATTGTATGATGTCTGGCTTTTAACAAAAAGTTACAAGGCATACTAAAAGATTGAAAAACAGCTCAGAGAAACTGAGCAAATATCAAAACCAGAGTCAGATATAGCAGACATGTTGGAATTATCAGACTGGCAATTTAAAATAACTATGATAAATACGTTAAGTTTTTTAGTGGAAAAGAGTAGACAACATGCAATAACAGATGGGTAACATAAGCAGAGAGATGAAAATTTTAAGAACCAAAGTGAAATGCTAGAGATCAAAAACACTATAATAGAAGTGAAGGTTGGCTTTAATCGGCTTATTTGCAGACTGACATGACTGAAGAAAGAACCTCTGAACTTGAGGACATGTCAAGACAAACTTACAAAACTGAAAAGCAACAGAAAAAAGATTGAAAAAAAAAAAAAAAAACAGAATATTCAAGAACTGTGGAATGACTGCAAAAGGTGTGACATATGGGTAATGGGAAGACCAGAAGGAGAAGAAAAGGAGAAACATAAGAACTATCTGAAGCAAAGACTGAGAATTTCCCCCAGATAATGTCAGACAGCAAAATACAGACCTGGGAAGCTCAGATGGATAAATGTCAAAAAGATACATGTAAGTGTATTATTTTCACACTATGGAAAATCAAAGAAAAAGAAAAATCTTGAAAGGAAAGATAGGCATTTAGCCATATTTAGTATATCAAACATGATATTCTAGTGGAGAAATGCATGTTGGAGTTTAAAAGAATAACAACATACTGTACAATAAAAGGTAACATGGGAGATAAGCCAGCCAGAGTGAGAGCTGTGAGTGGTAAGCATGTGCACAGAGGTGCCTGTGTTTATTTAGTGGCAAGGATGACGATGGAAGAAAAAGGTTAAGGGAGAAAGGATACTGGTATTTCAAACATTTTAACATTGCTATGTTATAAAATGCAAGGTTGGGATAACAAAGCCGGGGACAGGTTGAAGTATCACTGAGAAGATGAACCGAGCACAGAAACATGCTCAAATTTACATTTTAAAAAATAACACTCATGATAACAAAGAGGATAATCTGAATGAAGATGACCTGGAAAGCAGTAAGATCTCTTAAGAGGCTATCTATTTGTGCTTTTTGTTAAACTGAAATGAGTATGAGTATATAACATAGAAAGCCACAGGATTGCTGAAACAACATAGATAAAATGTGAGAAGAGGAACTATCTTGCAGAAGTTAAAAACATGGGTTTGAAATCAAACAGCTGTTATATATATATATGCATGTATTGTTAAAACAAGACAATAGGCTTCAAATAGAGTCATTTATGCTAAGCCCCATTCACCAAACCAAGACTTTGCCTGATAGATGCCTGTCATTCTATAAAAGAAAAAAATCTTGCAATTAGGAACCCTTCTTTCTTTTTTCTCGTTCTTGCTCCCTTCTGTCTATACAAGTCTTTCATTTCGTACTGCTCCTCGGAGCTTCTTTCTGTAGGGTAGATTGGATGTTAGCCTATTTCAAGCACATTTTGCTTAAATAGACTCAATTTTTTAATGTGCTACAGTTTATCTTTTAACAACATTTTTGTTATCTGGCATCTGGTCCCATCACTTCATGAGAAATATATGGGGAAACAGTGGAAACAGTGTCAGACTTTATTTTTTTGGGCTCCAAAATCATTGCAGATGGTGACTGCAGCCATGAAATTAAAAGACGCTTACTCCTTGGAAGGAAAGTTATGACCAACCTAGATAGCATATTCAAAAGCAGAGACATTACTTTGCCAACAAAGGTCCGTCTAGTCAAGGCTATGGTTTTTCCAGTGGTCATATATGGATGTGAGAGTTGGACTGTGAAGAAGGCTGAGCGCCGAAGAATTGATGCTTTTGAACTGTGGTGTTGGAGAAGACTCTTGAGAGTCCCTTGGATCCCTTCATCCAAGAGATCCCTTGCAAGGAGATCCAACCAGTCATTCTGAAGGAGATCAGCCATGGGATTTCTTTGGAAGGAATGATGCTAAAGCTGAAACTCCAGTACATTGGCCACCTCATGCGAAGAGTTGACTCATTGGAAAAGACCCTGATGCTGGGAGGGATTGGGGACAGGAGAAGAAGGGGACGCCAGAGGATGAGATGGCTGGATGGCATCACTGACTCGATGGACATGAGTCTGAGTGAACTCCGGGAGATGGTGATGGACAGGGAGGCCTGGCATGCTGTGATTCATGGGGTTGCAAAGAGTCGGACACGACTGAGCTACTGAACTGAACTGAACTGAACAACATTATGTATAAAAGACCCTGATGCTGGGAGGGATTGGGGGCAGGAGGAGAAGGGGACGACAGAGGATGAGATGGCTGGATGGCATCACTGACTCATCACTGGACATGAGTTTCGGTGAACTCCGGAGTTGGTGATGGACAGGGAGGCCTGGCGTGCTGTGATTCACGGGGTCACAAAGAGTCGGACACGACTGAGAGACTGAACTGAACTGAACTGATGTACAGAAGGAGAGACAGAAAGGCAATGATACAGACACAGAGAAAGTCAGACAGAGAAAAAGAAACAGAGAAGAGTTTTCAATTGAAATTAAGTACCCCCAAAATTATTGGACATATGAGCCTGAGAGATATTTCATCCAAGGATAGTTTATTGGTTCTTGAAATCTGATAGGAATTCAATAAATTATAGCTATTCATTTAAAAAATTTTAAAACATTTTCAACATATTATTAGGTATATTTAATATTTTAAGATGCTTTATCTTAGCAGAATAAATTTATTTTTATATGTTTTGTTTTGTTTTACTTTCTTTTTAGTTCCTTGTTTCAATCTCCTGAAAATTTTTAGGAAGTCATATGAAATTAACGGGAGGTCACAAATCTCTCATCATTGCTAGTAAAAATTTAACCAATCATTTCTTTTACAGAAAACACTCTGAACAAAAGGAAAGAACATAATTTCCTATTATTGTATAATGCTTATGTTGTATTTCACTGTTTTAAAATTTTTAAATCTATAGTAGCTTGTTTAAGATTACAAAAGAGAAAAAAGTTCACCAATTATTTTAAAATAATAGATTTTGAGCATTATGTCATTTTAGAAAACAATTAGCAATGAAATTAGGTTTTTTAACCACATTTTGATCACATTGTAGATAAATGTATCACATTGGTAGACTAAATTCATCACTTTGTATCATTTCCACAGATTTTTTTGAATTATTGTTAAAAAATTACAAATAGAAGTTGAGTTTTAATTTATGGTCCACATCTCTCTTCATGTATGAAAGGTTGCTGCTATGAGCCATGAACAAGATCGGGATTCATGGCCTCCAGAGGAGAGGAATTTGATCCATGACCAGTGACGAGGCTTGATTGATCAGAGTATTTTGTGTAATAAAGTTTTATTAAAGTACAAAAGAGATAGAGACAGCTTCTGACATAGACATCAGAAGGGAACAGATGGAAAGAGTGCCCCCTTGCTAGTTTTTAGTGAGGAGTTATATACCTATTGGCAAGCTGCTAATTAGAGAAAGGAAATGCGTCAAAACTGAGAGAGTTGCACCAGGCCCCTCCCCGACAACATGCATTTTGAGATAGCATTGGCACAAGTTGAGTCATCCCTGGCCATAAAACAATTGACATGAATCTTGCAGAAAGGCAGATTTCCAAGCAAATACATAGTTCATCAACATAGCTTGAGGAATGTATTTCCATGAGAAAAACACATTGGTTAGCTCAAGCTTTGAGATAAAGTTAAGTTAGGCAGAACCAGGTGTCACCATGACAACACAGGATTAGAAGAGAAAAGAAAAAAAAAAAATCTGCCACTTGAAGTTTTGTTTCCTCCTGCCAACTGGGGACCTCTGGCTTCCCTACTGGGGCTATTAACATTCTCATGTAGGTGTTTTCTCCTGTTTTAGCAAATGTATTGCAAATTTGGAATTTACAGTGGATGATTCCATTTAATACCCATGAACAGTTAACAAAATAGTATATAGTAAAGGAAGGGATATTAAAACATGAAATATTGTCTAATTATATGTTGTACAAATTCAAAATAGTGTCAATTTATGTGATTTTAAACATAAAATAGATTTAAACACATTTCAAAAACTTTTGTATGTATATTATTTTACTTTGGCATAAATAATTAGAATTTGAATTTCAAGCTTCCAAACTGTGTAATACAGATATTTTCATAATTTTATTTTAATGAACATATAGTTTTCATACATTTCTATGTTATGTTTTTAAGTTATTGAGATTTTGACATTGGACAAAAATATTGTATATGATCTGTAACTTCAATGAAAAAGAACACATTTATCATATTCTAAAGGCATTATCCTAACAATTTTAAAGAAAAATCACCTTAAATATATATATGTTCTAATATAAAGTAGTAAGAACAATAATTGTGTACATAATGTGATTGAAGATAGGAAACCTATATCTTTAGAGGTTAATAAAGATTTGTTAAAGTACCACATAATGGATATTTCCTTTTTCCTTAATGTATGTGATACCATCCCTTATTGTTGTATGATACATTAAATTCAAATTTGAAGAAGGATTTATTATAATCCTTGACACAATGTTCTGCACAGTACATTCATTATGCAAAATTCTCATCTAAAATTCAGGACATTTATTTATGAAAAAAAATAATAATATCCAGAGGCCAAACCCTATTTTTAGGATGAGCTAGTACCTTGGCAGTGAAAATATAAGCCAAAGCTGCTACACTTCAATAGGTAAATCTCTACTAGATATACCTGCAAACCCATATATTAATTACAAATTGATGTTCCTTCTTTTGCTTTTTATTAAAAACTTCATTTAGTTCCTCACTATAGCTTATATTTCCTCTTTAAAAATTAAGTTCTAAACATACTTTGAAATACTTCAAACACATCCATATATCACATAAAAAGTTTCAGAACGTCTTGTCTTCTATTATTTAGTTTTTAAGTACTTATATTAAATTTGAAAATGGGATCATAAAAGCTTGTGTATTGATAACAAAACAAACACATCTATCCTTCTAAATGCTCTTACACTGGTTAACAGCACGGAAGTTTTTCTAGAATTATTTCAAGGACTTTTCTAAAGAAAAAAGAAGTAATGACATATTCCTCAACTTGATTACAAGGATTAAATGCTAGTAATTTTTAGAAAAATACTAAGTAATCCAACAATGTGATGAAAATTTAGAAGGTATATAAACAAAACCATCTTATAGACCAAATTTTACTTTTTTTTGCAGGGGGGATACAGAGTATAAGCATGAAAATAATACATGTAACTGTGATTTTGATGTAAATTAGAGGTTTAAATAATCAAAAATTTTAAATAAGGCTGCCATGTTTTTGCTTGACTTTGAAATATGCATGAATATTGCAGAAATATGAAATTGAAGAATATGAAGTTACCATATTCTAACATAATACATTGCATAGACTTTTTTCTATTATCTAAAAGACTTACACAAGACAGAAACAGAAAGTCACTGTTTGATTTCACCTTTTATAGCTTCTCTTCAACTATTTGTGAGTATACTTGAAGGAAGAAACAGACAGAACAGGCTCCATCTTGAAAGCAGGGCTCCATCTTGGGCCGGACTGTAGACTTTGAGCTATATGCCCAGTATCTATGCAAACGACATACCAACTGGAAAACCAGGCCCCCCAGATGGAAGAGCCCCAGGGCTCATACCTAGACTCTCTGCTGCCTAAAAGAATACCCTAATTATCTGTGTAACTGAATAGAATCGTAAATTCTATTATGCTTATTGGGGTATAACCACAGGCCTATTGATAATTGTCCACTGTTAACTACCTAGGCTTAAGGCATATGAATCACGGGTTGACTGATTGTATCTTTCTTTTCCTTTGTTCAGATTAGTTTCAGGGAATTTGGGGAGGTGGGTTTGGGCACATACACTTAGGGTATATAAGGTTTTCAGAAAAACTGGTCAGGGTCCTTAGCTAAGAGGAGACTCTGCCTTGGGCCCACCGGTGTAATAAACTGCACTCCACCATCTGCATTGTCCTTCTGAGTGAGTTTGTTTCCCAGAACATGTGGCTACAACATACTCAGTAAATTCAGGTCATTAGCTCAAAATTAAGTTTTAAAAATATTAGAAGATATTTATATTCTTGAAGTAGTTCTGGAATACCTTGGTGAGTCTAGGAGAAATCTTAAAGTATCTGATGTATTTTTTCTGTTTTCATTTTCTGATTTCAGGTGTAGTAAAATTAGAAGAGGACGAGATATGTAGTAAGCCAGTAGGTATTGTGAGATTGAAACTTAAAAGTAAGATTTAATATAAAAATAAACTTTATTTTATACCTGTAGATAATTTAGAGATCAGGTCGAATTTTAGGGACATATACACATTCAAAATAAAATTATAAAATAATATTGGATATTAGGAAATTATTTAAATGTTAAAATTTTAAAACTTAACTCCTGATTACCCATTTTAAAACTTAACTCCTGATTATACCCATCTGAATGAAGAGTTCCAAAGAATAGCAAGGAGAGATAAGAAAGCCTTCCTCAGTAATCAATGGAAAGAAACAGAGGAAGAAAATAGAGTGGGAAAGACTAGAGATCTCTTCAAGAAAATTAGAGATACCAAGGGAACATTTCATGCAAAAATGAACACAATAAGGGTAAGAAACAGTATGGACCTAAAAGAAGCAGAAGATATTAAGAAGATGTGGCAAGAATACACAGAAGAACTGTACAAAAAAGATCTTCACAACCCAGGTAATGATGATGGTGTGATCATTCACCTAGAGCCAGACATCCTGGAATGTGAAGTCAACTGGGCCTTAGGAAGCATCACTATGAACAAATCTAGTGGAGGTGATGGAATTCCAGTTGAGCTATTTCAAATCCTAAAAGATGATGCTATGAAAGTGCTGCACTCAATATGCCAGCAAATTTGGAAAATTCAGCAGTGGCCACAGAACTACAAAAGGTCAGTTTTCATTCCAATGCCAAAGAAAGGCAATGCCAAAGAATGTTCAAACTACCACACAATTGCACTCATCTCAAACACTAGCAAAAATAATACTCAAAATTCTCCATGGTAGGCTTCAACAGTATGTGAACTGAGAACTTTCATGTTCAAGCTGGATTTATAAAAGTCAGAGGAACAAGAGATCAAATTGCCAACATCTGTTGGATCATTGAAAAAGCAAGAAAGTTCCAGAAAAGCATCTACTTCTTTATTGACTACCCAAAAGCCTTTGATTGTGTGGATCACAGCAAACTGTGGAAATTTCTTAAAGAGATACCAGGCCACCTGATCTGCCTCTTGAGAAATCTGTATGGAGGTCAAGAAGCAACAGTCAGAACCAGACATGAAACAACAGACTGGTTCCATCAAGGCTATACATTGTCACCTGCTTATTTAACTTATAGGCAGAGTACATCATATGAAATGCCAGGCTGGATGAAGCACAAGCTGAAATCAAGATTTCCAGGAGAAATATCAATAACCTCAGATATGCAGATGACACCACCCTTATGACAGAAAGCGAAGATGAACTAAAGAGCGTCTTGATGAAGGTGAAAGAAGAGAGTGAAAATGCTGGCTTAAAACTCAACATTCAGAAAACTAAGATTATGGCATCTGGTCCCATCACTTCATGGCAAATAGATGGGAAAACAATGATGACAGTGAGAGGCTTTATTTTCTTGGGCTCCCAAATCACTGCAGATGAGATTAAATTTCATGACTATAGCCATGAAATTAAAAGACACTTACTCCTTGGAAGAAAAGCTATGACCAATCTAGACATTATATTCAAAAGCAGAGACATTACTTTGCTGACAAAGGTCCGTCTAATCAAAGCTATTGTTTTACCAGTAGTCATGTATAGACATCAGAGTTGGACCATGAAGAGAACTGAGCACTGGAGAATTGATGCTTTTGAACTGTGATGTTGGAGAAGACTCTTGAGAGTCCCTTGGACTGCAAGGAGATCCAACCAGTCCATCCTAAAGGGGTCAGTTCTGGGTGTTCATTGGAAGTACTGATTTTGAAGCTGAAACTCCAATACTTTGGTCACCTGATGTGAAGAGCTGACTCCTTGGAATATATCCTGATGCTGGAAAAGATTGAAGGTGGGAAGAGAAGGGGAAGACAGAGGATGAGACGGTTGGATGGCATCACCGACTCGATAGACATGAATCTGAGTAAGCTCCAGGAGTTGGTGATGGACAGGGAAGCCTGGCATGCTGCAGTCCATGGAGTTGCAAAGAGTCGAACATGACTGAGTGACTTCACTTTCTCTTTCTTTTTCAACTATTTCAAGGGAGGAGGCATAGTCTTTTCAACAAATTGTACTACATCAATTAAACATCCATAGGCAAAATGAATCTTAACCCAAATCTTCAATCTTATGCAAAAGGATAATGGACTTAAAATATATAACTATAAACATTTCTAAGGAAAAAAGAGAAAATCATGGGATAATGGCTAACTAAAAAGTTATAATTCTCAACCAAAAAAAAAAAAAAAAGTCATATACAAGAAAAAAAAAAAAAAAAACTGTTAAACTAGCCCCAATCCCTAATTAAAACTAAAAAATTTTGTTCTTGAAATCTCATGTGAAGAGAATGAAAAAATAAGCTATGGACTGGGTAAAAATATTTCCAGGCTGCATATACAACAATTGACTAATATCTAGAATATAAAGAACTCTCAAAACAACAGAAAAAATTGAAAGATGGATGAATTAAATGAATAGACACTTAATCAAGGAGGATGTACAAGCAGCACATAAATACATGAAAATGTTTAGCATCACTAGCCATTAGAGAAATGAAAATTAAAAACACCATGTGGTATCCTTACACACCTACCAAAATCTCTAAAATTATTTTAAATACCAAATAGTGTAAAGTTTTCAGAGGAACTAAATCTCTCATGCAGGGTAGTGGGAATCTAAAAGTGGTACAACCACATGGGAAAACCGTTTGAGTTTCTTGTAAAAACTATGTGTATAATTACCACGTATGCATGCTCAATTGCTTCAGTTGTGTCTGACTCTTTGCAAGGCCTGCAGCCTGCCAGGCTCCTCTGTCCATGGGTTTCTCCAGGCAAGAATACTGGAGTGAATTGCCATTTCCTCCTCCAGGAGATGTTCCTGACCGAGGTATTGAACCCCAGCCTTCTGTGTCTCCTGCATTGCAGGAGGATTCTTTCCCACTGAGCCACTATGGAAGCCCTGTATAATTACCATACAACTCAACAATTGTAATTTGGGGCAATGTTCAGTAGAAAAATAAAAACCTATGTTCAAAAAATCCAGCAGAAGAAATTTATTCTAGTTTTGTGTCTAACAGACAAAAACTGGAATAAGCCTAGAATTTCTTCAACTGGTGAATGGTTAAGAACACCTTGCTATGTGTACATATATGCTATATCCATGTAGTGAAATGCTAATCAACAACAAAACAAGCTATTGATACATGCAAAAATTTGGATAGATCTCAAGGAATTTATGGGGAGAAAAAAAAACTAATCCCAAAAGTTTACACACTGTATAATATCATTTATATAATATTTTTGGAATAAGAAAATTTTGGAATTAAAAGACAGACTAACGATTGGTAGATGATAGAGGTGAAGAGCCAAAGAAGTGGGAGGTAGGGTGATTTTAAGGACAGCAAAAGTGGTGATTCTTGTTGTGTTGGAGCTGTTCAAGATTTTGACTGTGATGGTAGACACAGAAAACTGTACATATGATAAATTTGTGTAGAACTTAATGAACACACACAAATAAATATAGGTAAAACTAGGCAAGCCTGATCGAGATTGGTGGATGATATTGATGTCAATATCCTGGTTATGATATTATACAAAGGTTTTACAAAATATTCCTGTAGGTTTAAGTGTTAGTTGCTCAGTCGTGTCTCTTTGCAACCCCATGTATCATAGCCTGCCAGGCTCTTCTGTCCATGGCATTCTCCAGGCAAGAATCCTGGAGTGGGTTGCCATTTCCTCCTCCAGGAGATCTTCTCTACCCAGGAATCAAACCTGGGTCTCCTGCATTGCAGGTGGCTCTTTACTGTCTGAGCCACCAGGGAAGCCTTGAAAGACAGACTGAAGTGTACAAGGGAGCTCTCTTTCATGTGAATCTAGAGTTATCTCTTTAAATAATGTTTTTTCAATGTATTGTTTTACCTAGAGTTAGTTATAAACAGCCCTTTTTGGTAACATAATTTTTTATGCATGGTGCCAAATAGGGAAACATCAGGAAAACGTAGGAGTCTCATTGTTTCATTCACAATCTTTGCTAAGGGAGAAGAGTTAAAATCACAGAGGTGTGGTTAAAATTTCCAACAGGAAAAGGCAAGTAAGTGTGCTTTGCTGAAGGCATGCATCTTTGGGCTATATTTCAACAAAATTAAAAATGCCTATGGGGTTTCTTCCACAGAGGGGTGTACTCTCAACCTTGAGCAACTCTTGACCACCCACGGGTGCACACACCCACGGGGTGCTACCCTGAATGGCAGTTCCATTAATACAGGACTCCACTTTTCACTGTCGTCACAAGCACTGGGTAGATTGAACTCTAAGTAAACTGCTGTCAGGACTTCTAGATTGTTACTGTCACGCCTAAATAGGCATTGCAGGGGCAGCCTCTAACCAGAATGAATTGCCTAAGTGGTCCAGATCATCTACCACAAGGATCAGTTGTGTTTATCTTACAGCTTTGATACAGACTTGCGTGTGTTCTGAGGTGTCTTTCCTCCAAGTTGTTTTCCCATAAACAGGGTGATCTGAATTTCGGGGTTGCCCCTGATGGTCCTGGGTTTTGTCTTTGTCTTTGGTGTGATTATGAATAGTGTCTTACTTCATTCTTAGAAGTGCCTTAATTTAGGTGATAAACTATTTTTTTTACCACATTCATTGCTGTATGTTGAGTGTAATTTTACAGAATGTGAAACATTCAAGAATACATATACTAATCATAGCAGACTTAAAACTAATGAAGTGTACTCACCTGCATGTACACCTGTAGAATGATAATTCTCCACCTGCATAATAGAAGTTTTATATATTTATTATTAGATTGATTGATTTGTACCCAAAAGAATAGAATTCTTACCCAAATATCAAGTGATGATAGAGGATGATTCAAAAATAATGACTTTACAATTCATTATTCAAGTAAATGAGTTATATAGAAGCTACCAAAACTTTGATAATGCTAACTAAAAACTCTAACAATTATTTCTATATTTTGTAAATAATATGCAACTCCTTGTGTGGAAGGCACTTAATCTTGTAATCTTATTTAGAAGTTAGAACACTATGGCCTACTAGCCAGCTTTCTGTTTTGTAAGTAAATGTTACTGAAACACAGCTATACCCATTTGTTTAATGCTATCCTTGGCTTCTTTCTCACTATAATAGCAAAATAGCTGCAGCAGAGATCATATGTTGCCTGGAAAGTCTAAAGTGTGTCTGGCCATCAAGAAAAAGATTACTGACTCCCAAGCTAAAACTATGTAAAAGTGAAATGCTCCAGTTCTATAATTTTCTTTTCTCAAGACTATAAAGAAAAGGCGTTAAAAACATGGGATTTTTCCCCGCTTGTATTGTGAAATAGCTGACATGTATCACTGTGTAAGTTTAAGGCATACAGTATGGTAGTTTGAATTACACATAAAATTATTGCCACAATAGGTCCACCTGACATCCATCTTCTCATACAAATACAATTTTTAAAAAGAGAAAAAAAGGGAAAAAAAGGTTTTTCTGTAATAAGAACTCATAGCATTTACTCTTTTAACAACATATGTGTGTGTGTGTGCGTGTGTATTTATACATGCACATATACTTGTATCTTCTTTACACATTTATCTGTCTATGGACAGTTGTTTCCATGTCTTCACTATTATAAATAATGCTACTCTGAACACAAATGTGCAGATATTTTTCAAGTTGGTGTTTTCATTTCATTTGTATATATTTCCAGAAGGGGAATTGCTCAGGCACATAGTAGTCCTATTTTTAATTTTGGGAGAAACCTCCATACTGTTTTCCACAGTGGCCATACCAATTTATACCAGCAGTGCAGAGTGGTCCTCTTTTCTCTACACCCATGCCAGCATTTGTTATCTTTTGTTTTTTGTTTTTTTTTTTTAAATCTTTTGTCTTTTTGATGAAAGCAATCCTGACAGGCATGAGATGATACCTCATTATAGTTTTAATTTGCATTTCTTTAGTGACAAGTGATGTTGAGCATCTTGTCATGTGCCTGTTGTTCCTTTGTATATTTTCTTTGGAAAAATGTCTATTTATGTCCTTTGCCCATTTTCAAGTGGATTTATTTGGTTTGTTTGTTCATTATTGAGTTATATGAATTTTTAGTATGTTTTGAATATTAACCTGTTATCAGATATATATGGCTTATAAATATTTTTGCTGGTTCATAGATTGTATTTTCACTTTCTGATGGTTTCTTTTATTGTACAGAAGTTTTCTGGTTAAATATAATTCTGCTTGCTTATTTTTTATTTTGTTGCTTATGCTTTAGGTGTCATATCCAAAAAATCAAAAAATCATGTCAAAGAGTCTTATTGCTGTTTTCTTACAGAACTTTTATAATTTCAAATCTTATATTTAAATCTTTAATCCATTTGGAGTTAATTTTTGCGTGGTATAAGTTATGAGTCCAGTTCATTTTCTTACATGTGAATTATCCTATTATCCCAGCACCATTTATTGAAAAGACTGTCTTATCTCCATTGACTATTCTTGGGTCTCAAGTCAAATATTAATTTACTGTACATGTTTGGGTACAAACCCAGGTATGTAGGCCCAGGTAATCTGTTATAAGTTAAAAATATAATAAGTCAAAAACACATTATAGCCCTAGCCTTATCTACCTTGAATGTGCTCTTATCACTTACATTAGCCTATGGTTGGGCAAACTCATCTAACACTTTAATTTTATAATTAAGTATTTATATCTCATGTGATTTAATGAATATCATACAGTAAGTGAATAACAGAATGGTTGTAAGGGAGCAGAATGGTTATAAGTGTATTGGTTGTTCCCTCTTGTGATTCCTATGGCTGATTGGGTGCTGCAGCTCACTGCCCCTGCCCAGCGTCATGAAAGAGCATCCATCTCATATGGATCACTAGCCCAAGAAAGAAATGGCAACCCACTCCAGTGTTCTTGCCTGGAGAATCCCAGGGACGGGGGAGCCTGGTGGGCTGCCGTCTATGGGGTCGCACGGAGTCGGACACGACTGAAGCGACTTAGCAGCAGCAGCAGCCCAAGAAAAGATCAAATTCAAAATTTGAAGTTCAGTTTCTACTGAATGTGTTATCACTTTCCACCATCCATAATGAAGTAAAAAAAAATGTTAAATTGAACCATTATAAGCTGGAGACTGTCTGTACATAATATATATCATATATGTTACATAATAATATATATATGATTTTATTTAGTTTAACATGATGTTCATTTCTGTGGCATCTCAGGGAAAATTTCGGGTCATAAGATTGGTTCTGCTGCTGCTGCTGCTACTAAGTCACTTCAGTCGTGTCCGACTCTATGCGACCCCATAGACGGCAGCCCACCAGGCTCCCCCATCCCTGGAATTGTCTAGGCAAGAATACTGGAGTAGGTTGCCATTTCCTTCTCCAGTGCATGAAAGTGAAAAGTCAAAGTGAAGTTGCTCAGTCGTGTCCGACTCTTTGCGACCCCATGAACTGCAGCTTACCAGGCTCCTACATCCAAGGGATTTTCCAGGCAAGAGTACTGGAGTGGGGTGCCATTGCCTTCTCCAAGACTGGTTCTACAGATTATACAATGAGAAATTACCAGGAATTTTGGTGGAAGAATAATGTTGAGCATTAGATATGTTAGATATGTTAGCTACCACCTTTCCCTTTCCACTCTGGGGAAACTCCTGAGTGTAAATCATGACTAGAAAATGGAGTTGAGTTTTGATCACCCCAACTAGTCAGTTATTGGCTAAATCCTTGTTCTTCCCCTTCACTTTCACAATGAAAATTCCTAGGCGCTTTTCTCTGAAAAGCAAGCTAAGTAACCTGGCATAGTCATCCAGAGGGAATCATATACAAGATGCATGTGAAGCAAACACACAGATGCCAGAGTAGTTGTGCACAAAACATAAAAGGGATCAGCGGGAATCTGGGAAGAACACCAATATAATCCCTCACAATTCTACAGTAAGAAAATATTTGTACTTTCATAGAGGCATAACCCAATACTTGTTTTCTAAAAAGCTAGGCTATCTAATGAAAAGAGAGCAGGTTGGGATGGCAACAGAGATAAAAGTTTGTATAAAATTTTCAAAAAGTTTAGAAACAGTCAAAACAGTTGATATGGCATATAGTGTAATCAGTGAAATATAGGGAAAACTCAAAGATCTATTCCTTGATTTAGAAATAAAGCAAAGAGAAAATTGATCAGTGAGAGGTGATAATCACATTGTAATATAGTCTTTGACTCAAATGAGCACTTTTTAGCTCAAAAGACATAAAAAACATTCTGTCAAGAAAAATAAAATCTGTCTATGTAAAAACATTTTAAAAGCTTATAATGCAAAACATAAAGGACAATATTTTATATATATTTTTGTATTTACGTGTATATATATGAAAGTGAAAGTTGCTCAGTTGAGTCCAACTCTTTGGGACCCCATGGATTATACAGTCCATGGAATTCTCTAGGCCAGAATACTGGAGTGGGTGGCCTTTCCCTTCTCAAGGGGATCTTCCCAACCCAGGGATCGAACCCAGGTTTCCCACAATGCAGGCGAATTCTTTACCAACTGTGCTACCAGGGAAGCCTGATTTGAAAAGAGCAAGTGAAGGTCACTCAGTCATGTCCAACTCTTACGACTATACTGTCTATGGAATTATATATAACAAAAACATTTTAGAGTCTAATTTTCTCAACTTTTATTGAGAAATAATTTCACCTACACTAGTTAAAGAATTTGTACCACAAACACCATTATAATCACTGTATAAACTATAAAAAAGTAACACCAACATATTTCATAAGCTAACATTAGATAGGTTTATTTGGTTTTTATATTCTAAAATTATTTCAGAAAAGATGAAATGGGGTATATATAGGTTCAAATATATGTAGATCAATATAGTGCACATATATATATATTTGAAATAGATTTATTGATGTCTATATCTACCAATACATAGATATGAACATAAATAGATATCTGTATCTATATCTATGTGTTCCGTTGGACTAAGTTTTTTTTGTTTGTTTTAACTAATAGCTTCACTTTAAAAATATCAACTAAAAAAATACCTTAATGATATACTTATCTTAAGAGTGAATATAAAATTGGCTTATCAAAGAACTGTTGAATGGAGTTACACATATTATTTATAATTTTTTAAAAGGCACAATATTTCTGTACAATTATCCATGAGATATTTACATTTCATTTTTGCTTTTAAGATGGTTGAATATGGCAGATGGATCATTTGTTAAAATGATATTTTTCATCATATAGACATGGCTTGTGAAGTTGAGAAGGGATTTGATTTCCACCATCTGCATAGAGTTTTTTTTGCATATTTAGCATAGTGTGACATCTAATTTTGTTACTACAGTTGCTCTTCATCTTTCTAAATTCAAAGAATTATGATTTATTTAAAATTTCCTATATTATACAACACTATTTACTTTTTATAAAGTACCCTTGAGGGTGAAAGATTGAAATTGTTTTCTACTTTACAAGGCAATTATCTGTGTTTGACATTTTTTCAAAAATATTGTCAAGATAAAAGTGGAAAAACAAAAAGTTAACACCAACTTATGCGTTTCTATATTTAAAAATATAATCTTGGACAACAAGGGAATATCCTTTGCTACACTTTCCCAATGGTGTATCCCCATACATTAGAAAAATAAATTTGACATTGAAGTCTGGCTTTTTAATTCCAATTAAACACTGAAAGAAAAGCACACATCTATGGTCCTAAGAATTAATATTGTAGCTTTTGTGGTATGATCGACCCTATTACTCTACAAAAATGATATGATACTGAAAGAATTTCCCAACCTTGTAAATTTGTGTTTGTTTATTTGTATAAGTGGAAGAGAATTGTGTGAAACGTGTGTGAAGTTTTATCTTTCAGTTCAGTCACTCAGTCGTGTCTGACTCTGTGTGACCCCATGGACTGCAGCATGCCAGGCTTTCCTGTCCATCACCAACTCCCAGAGCTTACTCAAACTCTCATCCATTGAGTCAGTGATGCCATCCTACCATCTCATCCTCTGTCATCCCCTTCTCCTCCAGCCTTCAATCTTTTCCAGCATCAGGGTCTTTTCCAATGAGTCAGTTCTATGCATCAGGTAGCCAAAGTATTGGAGCTTCAGCTTCAGCATCAGTTCTTCCAATGAATATTCAGGACTAATTTACTTTAGGATGGACTGGTTGGATCTCCTTGCAGTCCAAGGGATTCTCAAGAGTCTTCTCCAACACCACAGTTCAAAAGCATCAATTCTTTGGCACTCAGCTTTCTTTATAGTCCAACTCTCCCATCCATACACAATTACTGCAAAACCCATAGTTTTGACTAGATGGACCTTTGTTGACAAAGTAATGTCTCTGCTTTTTAATATGCTGTCTAGGTTGGTCATAGCTTTTATTCCATAGCTTTCTTTTTATTAGGCTAAATATTTGTGTAACCAAGCAGATTCCAGGAGAGCAAAATATTACAGTGGTTTATCCAGAATACAGCTTTGTGAATTCACCATTGCTATCACGCTGTACAATTACTCGTGTAAACAAACATTTCTGTGATGGAACAAAGTGAAGTACTTAATTTTATTAGTATCCTTATAATATTTTAGTAAACTAGCAGTATAAAGGGGCTTTCCGAATAGTTCAAATGGTAAAGAATCTGCCTGCAATGCCAGAGACTTGGGTTCGGTCCCTGGGTCAGGAAGATCCTCTGAAGAAGGGCATGGCAACCCACTCCAGTACTCTTGCCTGGAGATGGAGGGGCCTGGTGGGCAACAGTCCATGGGGTCACAAAGAGTCAGACACGACTGAGAGACTAACACACAGCAGTATAAAATATATGTTATATTATACTTTTCTTCTTAAAACTCTAATTCAAATACAACCAAGATATGTTATAATAAATTTTCAAAAAGTCACATTCTATATAAATAAATGTTTGGGCTTGAGGTTAGAATGGGCAATATAGCTTTGCTGAATTCCTTAGTATTTACATTTCCCTGTGAAAGTCACTACAAATCTATAGGCTTATTTTCTCTGCCAAAAAATTCTGGTTGATAACAGAATCAATCTTACACAATTTAAACAATGAAATCATTGACACATGGAAAATAGAAAAATGTCTAAAAAATAAAACTGCATAAAGGTTAGCTATTATTTCATTATGTAGAGTCCAATGTGATCATGGTTAAGTGTATATAAAAATTAGCATAAACATTCAACAATCTTTAGTCTCCTTTAAATTTTATATTAATTTATTAAAATTTATATTTTATTCATAGTAAGATGTATCATGGAGAAGGCAATGGCACCCCACTCCAGTACTCTTGCCTTGAAAATCCCATGGACCGAGGAGCCTGGAAGGCTGCAGTCCATGGGGTCGCTGAAGATCGGACACGACTGAGCGACTTCACTTTCACTTTTCACTTTCATGCACTGGAGAAGGAAATGGCAAACCACTCCAGTGTTCTTGTATGGAGAATCCCAGGGACAGGGGGGCCTGGTGGGCTGCCGTCTATGGGGTCATACAGAGTCGGACACGACTGAATTGACAGCAGCAGCAAGATGTATCATTTTTAACTTTCAAAGGTAGTCTGTCTTCTCTTATGTGCTGAATTGCCTTCCTCCAAAATTTGTATGTTGAAATTCTAACCCCCCAGTAACTCAGAATGTGACTGTACTTGGAGATGGGGCCTTTAAGGAGATGACTAAGGTCAGATGAACTCATTCATTATGAGAGGAAATAAATATGTGAAAGGGGAAGGAATTAGAATGCTGGAAGGGGAAATGCATGTTTTCTTTAATTTAAAGTTAGTTACTGACATTAACTTTGTAAATTTGGGAAAATCTATTAACTTTTATAGTTTTCCCAGTTAAGTGTGTATCCCCACTTCCAAGTAGGGATCATGTATTATTTCTTTTACCAGTGCTTAGGAAATGATGACACATGCACATACATATGTACATGTATACAAATATATATATATATATAATTTTACATTTCTTTTTATTCCATTTGGCACTGGAACTTTTAAATTTAGAATGCCTAAGTAAAACATAAAGAAATAATACATTTCCATGAAATTAAAATAATTTCTGGATTTGTATTTTGATTAAAATTTCTTCTATTTGTGTCTATAAACAAGGAAAAAGGGAAAACATATTGAGATAATCCAAAATTTCACATCAATGTGATTTTGATAGAATTCACCATTAGTTTGTAATATTAGTATAATAAGAATTACTTATTTGTTTTGTGTGTTATATTTATACATATATTTAAGAAACTTTTTAATATTTGAAAACCAACTCATAACTAAACAATAGTAACACATGGCTAAGGGAAAGAAACCTTTGGCTTATTGTTTCCCAACTCGATTAAGCCAGATGGTGGAGGGAAGCCATGCCATCTTCATCTTCTAGTGATGTATTCATTGGCAAAAGTCCAAATAACCTGGTGTATGTCTCCAAGTATTGTTTTCACCAACAGCCACCTTTTTTTTTTCACTTGAGCCTTTCTTCTTTGAATCCTGGCCAGTGTAGCTCAAGACTTCATGAGGACGAGGAAGCAGAATTGCTTTTCCTTTTAAACTGATCTTGTATGAGTCTGCCACTCCTTCCCTTGCTATGAATGGAGGGGCGCTGGAGGAAACCAGCTGCAGCCCTTGTGAGGTAGAATTGCTTCTTTGGCTCTGACCTGAGCTGAATTCCAAATACTGAAGATAAAAAGAGAAAAAACACAGTGTAGATAGGCTATCCTTTCAAGGCAGATACACATTCAAGAGTCTCTTGGGAAACAGGGAATTTGCTTGTTAGAGCTAGTGAAGGAGATTCCTATTATAAGACCTGGTACACTTGTCTGCCAAGATAATAATTCCTTATAACAGAACATTCATGGATTCACCAGGCTATAAAGCTACTTTTTGTGTTAAAATTATAAATAGGTATATATATATATAGATAGATAGATATGCATAAACATGCACTGTAGAATAAATACATGAAAGTTTTTCCATCTCTGTGTTTTATATAAAATTTAAATCAATCTTGGTATAAAAATATCCTAGTTCTTTAATTCAGATAAATTAATGCTAATTAAATCTATTAATTTCTGTGTTGGTGCTAGCATTTTATGGAGGCAGTACCATCTGTTAGGTTAGCATGAGAAATATTACAGAATTTTACCATTTATAAATCTACTGGCATATGTAGATCTATAATAATGTCATCTCTATTTCTGTCTCTTGGCTTTATTTACCTTAAGAAAACCTAGAATACAAAGAAACAAAATTCAGAAACAGGTTTAGTGGAGCTTAAATCTTGTTCTCATCTAGTCTTCTTCGGGGAAATTGCTTAGTCTTTATTGGCTCAGTGTTTTCTTACTTTCAAAATAATTACCATGGTGACTACTTTCCCTTATGACATCTCTGAGAGATTCATAAGTAACAGAAACTATTTTCTCTCCTTGAAACATCCATGACCACTTAAAATGTTATGTTACAAAAAGGTATAACAAGATTTATAAATTTTATTCTACAAGGAAATAAAATGTTTTAACTCATTCATGAGCTATCTTTAAATTACCATTCAATTATGTAGAAGGATTAGTGAAAAACTGTGTATTAGATTTTCAATTCTTATGTTTCCTATTGTCATATACACAATTTTAAAATCTTGTGTCTATTATTACACTCACCACAATGTATCTTCCTCTTGAGTTTTCTCAAGTACTAAGTAGGCAATAACTAATTTTTGATATTTTTAAACAAGAGCATTTGGCTCTAATACTTCCTAAAAGTCTCTTCCTGTGAAGAGAGGACACCATTGTTTCTGCCTCTCCTTTGTCTTAACCTTTGCTGCTGCTGCTTCAGTTGTGTCCGACTCTGTGTGACCCTATAGACAGCAGTCCACCAGGCTCTGCCGTCCCTGGGATTCTCCAGGCAAGAACACTGGAGTGGGTTGCCATTTCCTTCTCCAGTGCATGAAAGTGAAAAGTCAAAGTGAAGTTGCTCAGTCGTGTCCGACTCTTAGCGACCCCATGGACTGCAGCCTACCAGGCTCCTTCATCCATGGGATTTTCCAGGCAAGAGTACTGGAATGGGTTGCCATTGCCTTCTCCGTCTTAACCTTTACTATCATAGAAATTTCACCTCTTCTGAGCTTAAAAAGTAGTGTGAATGTAGGGAGGCATGCTGGCATGATATTTGGACATTGATATACCCTAGTCATTTTCTGTTATTTTTATGTTGGATTAGATTTATCATCTAGCCAAGTACCTTGCAGACACAGCCACTGCCCAGAGGCCTGAAATGCCCACTCACTCAAAGCTCCAGCCTAGCCCTGACAAGGAAAACAGGGCCTGGAGTGAGAAATTTTCCAAAGAGAACATTGAGACAGTAATGAAACACTCTAGAAAGGGAACAGCATTTTAATCACAAGTTTGCCTATTCTCTGCTCTAGATATAGAAACAGATGCAGTTTCAGTGTCTAGAGCAAATATACTTTTGCAGTTTTTAAGCATTCAATTCTTATTTAGATCAATGTTGTATAGCATAACCCACCTTGAATCATTTTGGAACATGGACTATATAATAGATTAGAAGATGTCATATGAAAAATATAAATGACAAGTAAATTAAAAGATGAATATAAAAAGTAATAGCTATGTAAATTAGTAAACTACTTACCACCATTAAAACATGATTGAATAGAAAAATGGAATTATGCTGACTCTGAGATTCCCAGGTGACTCAGTGCTAAAGAATCTGCCTGCCAAGGCAGGACACACAAGAAATGCAGATTCAAACCCTGGATTGGGAAGAAACCCTGGAGTAGGAAATGCTAACCCACTCCAGTACTCTTGCCTGGAAAATTCCATGGGTAGAGGAGCCTGGAAGGCTACAAGTCATGGGATGGCAAAGAGTCAGACATGACTGAGCAACTGAGCACATGCTGACTATATTAACTGAAACTTTTTTTATTAAAATATTTGATGCTACTCAAATTATTAACTTTGGTTAACTTCCTTTTCTTTTACAGATATGAGAAAAATCATGTTAGTTCAGTTAGCCACTCAGTCTTGCCTGACTCTTTGCAGCCCGACTCTTTGCAGCCCCATGGACTATGGCACACCAGACCTCCCTGTCCATCAAAACTCCCAGAGTTTACTCAAACTCATGTCCAGTGAGTTGGTGATGCCATCCAACCATCTCATCCTCTGTTTTCCCCTTCTCCTCCTGCCTTCAGTCTTTGCAAGCATTAAGGCCTTTTCAATGAATCAACTCTTCACATCAAGTGACCAAAGTATTGGAGTTTCAGCTTCAGCATCAGTCCTTCCAATGAATATTCACGACTGATTACCTTTAGAGTAGATCAGTTGGATCTCCCTACAGTCCAAGTGAATCTCAAGACTCATCTCTAACACCACAGTTCAAAAGCATTAATTCTTTGGCGCTCAGCTTTCTTTATAGTGCAAATCTCACATCCACCCATGACTACTGGAAAAACCATAGCTTTGATTAAATGGACCTTTGTTGACATAGTAATGTCTCTGTTTTTTAATATGCTGTCTAGGTTGGTCATAACTTTTCTTCCAAGGAATGAGCGTCTTTTAATTTTATCACTGTAGTCACCGTCTGCAGTGACTTTGGAATCCCCCAAAATAAGTCTGTCACTGTTTCCACTGCTTCCTCATCTATTTGCTATGAAATGATGACAACAGATGCCATAATCTTAGTTTTCTGAATATTGAGTTTTAAGCCAACTTTTTTACTCTCCTCTTTCACTTTCATCAAGAGTCTCTCTAGTCCTTCTTTGCTTTCTGCCATAAGGGTGGTATTATCTGCATTTCTGAGGTCACTGCAATTTCTCCTGGTACTCTTGATTCCAGCTTATGCTTCATCCAGCCTAGCGTTTCTCATGATGTACTATGCATGTAAGTTAAATAAGCAGAGTGACAATGTATAGCCTTGCTGTGCTCTTTTCCCTATTTGGAACCAGTCTGTTCCATGTCCAGTTCTAACTGTTGCTTCCTGACCTGCATACAGATTTCTCAAGAGGCAGGTCAGGTGGTCTGGTATTCCCATCTCTTTCAGAATTTTCCACAGTTTATTGTGATCCACACAGTCAAAGGCTTTGACATAGTCAATAAAGCAGAAATAGATGTTTTTCTGGAACTCTCTTGCTTTTTTGATGATCCAACAGATGTTGGCAATTTGATCTCTGGTTCCTCTGCCCTTTCTAAATCCAACTTGAACATCTGGAAGTTCAAAGTACACAGTGTTGAAGCCTGGCTTGGAGAATTTTGAGCATTACTTTACTAGCATGTGAGATAAGTGCAATTGTGCAGGAGTTTGAATATGTCTCTGGCATTGCCTTTCTTTGGAGATTGGAATGAAAACTGACATTTTCCTGTCCTGTGTCCACTGCTGAGTGTTCCAAATTTGCTGACATATTGAGTGTAGCACTTTCACAGCATCATCTTTTAGGATTTGAAGTAGCTCAACTGGAATTCCATCACCTCCACTAGCTTTGTTCGTAGTGATGCTTCCTAAGGCCCACTTGACTTCGCATTCCAGGATATCTGGCTCTAGGTGAGTGATCGTACCATCATGATTATCTGGGTCATGAAGATCTTATAGTTTTTCTGTGTATTCTTGCCACCTCTTCTTAATATCTTCTGCTTCTGTTAGATCACACCATTTCTGTTCTTTATTCTGCCTATCTTTGCATGAAATGTTCCCTTGGTATCTCTAGTTTTATGGAAGAGGTCTCTCATCTTTCCCATTCTATTGTTTTCCTCTATTTCTTTACACACTGATCATTGAGGAAGGCTTTCTTATATCTCCTTGCTATTCTTTGGACTCTGCATTCAAATGGGTACATCTTTCCTTTTCTCCTTTGCTTTTCACTTCTCTTCTTTTCATAGATATCTGTAAGGCCTCCTCAGACAGCCATTTTGCTTTTTTGCATTTCTTTTTCTTGGGAATGGTCTTGATTCCTATCTGTTTTACGGTGTCACAAATCTCCGTCCAAAGTTCTTCAGGCACTCTGTCTATCATCTAGTCCCTTGAGTCTCTTTGTCATTTCCATGATTATGTATAATCGTAAGGGATTTGATTTAGGTCATAACTGAATGGTCCAATTGTTTTCCCTACCTTCTTCAATTTAAGTCTGAGTTTGACCATAAGGAGTTCATTACCTGAGCCACAGTCAGCTCCCGGTCTTGTTTTTGCTGACTATATAAAGCTTCTCCATCTTTGGCTGCAAAAAATATAATCAATCTGATTTGGTGTTGACCATCTGGTGATGTCCATGTACAGAGTCTTCTCTTGTGTTGTTGGAAGAGGCTATTTGCTATGAAGAGTGTGTTCTGTTGGCAAAACTCTATTAGTCTTTGACCAGCTTCATTCTGTACTCCAAGGTCAAATTTACCTGTTACTTCAGGTGTTTTTTGACTTCCTACTTTTGTATTCAAGTCCCCTATAATGAAAAGGACATCTTTTTTGGGTGTTAGTTCTAGAAGGTTGTAGGTCTTCATAGAACCATTCAACTTCAGCTCTTCACCATTACTGATCAGGGCATAGACTCCAATTACTGTGATATTGAATGGTTTGCCTTGGAAACGAAGAGACATCTTTCTGTTGTTTCTGACATTGCATCCAAGTACTGCATTTTAGACTCTTTCATTGACTATGATGGCTACTCCATATCTTCTAAGGGATTCTTGCCCACAGTAGTATACATAATGGTCATCTGAGTTAAATTCACCCATTCCAGTCCATTTTAGTTCACTGATTCCTAAAATGTCGACGTTCACTCTTGCCATCTCCTGTTTGACCACTTCCAATTTGCCTTGATTCATGGACCTAACATTCCAGGTTCCTATGCAATATTGCTCTTTACAGCATTGGACTTTGCTTTCATCACTAGTCACACCCACAACTGGGTATTGTTTTTGCTTTGGCTCCATCTCTTTGGTCTTTCTGGAGTTATTTCTCCACTGATCTCCATAGCATATTGGGCACCTCCCGACCTGGGGAGTTCATCTTTCAGTGTCTTATCTTTTTACCTTTCCATACTGTTCATGGGGTTCTCAATGCAAGAATACTGAAGTGATTTGCCATTCCGTTCTCCAGTGGACCACATTTTGTCAGAACTCTCCACCATTACCCCTCTGTCTTGGGTGGCCCTATACTGCATGGCTCCTAGTTTCTTTGAGTTAAACAAGGCTGTGGTCCATGTAATCAGATTGTTTAGTTTTCTGTGATTGTGGCTTTTCAGTTGGTCCTCCCTCTGATGGATAAGGATAAGAGGCTTATGGGAGCTTCCTAATGGAAGAGACAGACTGAGGGAGAAGCCAGGTCTTGTTCTGATGGGCTGGGCCAATCTCACTTCAGTTCAGTAGCTCAGTCATGTCCAACGCTTTGCGACCCTATGAATTACAGCACGCCAGGCCTCCCTGTCCATCACCAACTCCCAGAGTTCACTCAAACTCATGTGCATCGAGTCTGTGAAGCCATCCAGCCATCTCATCCTCTGTTGACCCCTTCTTCGGCCCCCAATAACTCCCAGCATCAGAGTCTTTTCCAATGAGTCAACTCTTTGCATGAGGGGGCCAAAGTATTGAAGTTTCAGCTTTAGCCTCAGTCCTTCAAATGAACACCCAGGACTGATCTCCTTTAGAATGAATTGGTTGGATCTCCTTGCAGTCCAAGGGACTCTCAAGAGTGTTTTCCAACACCACAGTTCAAAAGCATCAATTCTTTGGCGCTCAGCTTTCTTCACAGTCCAACTCTCACATCCATACATGACTACAGGAAAAACCATAGACTTAACTAGATGAACCTTTGTTGGCAAAGTGATATCTCTGCTTTTCAATATGTGTCTAGGTTGGTCATAACTTTCCTTCCAAGGAGTAAGCGTCTTTTAAATCATGGCTGCAATCACCATCTGCAGTGATTTTGGAGCCCAGAAAAATAAAGTCTGACACCGTTTCCACTGTTTCCCCATCTATTTCCCATGAAGTGTTGGGACCAGATGCCATGATCTTAGTTTTCTGAAAGTTGAGCTTTAAGCCAAATTTTCACTCTCCTCTTTCACTTTCATCAAGAGGTTTTTTAGTTCCTCTTCACTTTTTGCCATAAGGGTAGTGTCATCTGCATATCTGAGGTTATTGATATTTCTCCCGGCAATCTTGATTCCAGCTTATGCTTCTTTCAGCCTAGCGTTTCTCATGATGTACTCTGCATAGAAGTTAAATAAGCTGGGTGACAATATACAGCCTTGACGTACTCCTTTTCCTATTTAGAACCAGTCTGTTGTTCCATGTCCAGTTCTAACTGTTGCTTCCTGACATGCATATAGGTTTCTCAAGAGGCAGGTCATGTGGTCTGGTATTCCCATCTCTTTCAGAATTTTCCACAGTTTATTGTGATCCATACAGTCAAAGGCTTTGGCATAGTCAATAAAGCAGAAAAACATGTTTTTCTGGAACTCTCTTGCTTTTTCGATGATCCAGCAGATGTTGGCAATTTGATCTCTGGTTCCTCTGCCTTTTCTAAAACCAGCTTGAACATCAGGAATTTCATGGTTCACGTATTGCTGAAGCGGGGCTTAGAGAATTTTGAGCATTACTTTACTAGTGTGTGAGATGAGTGCAATTGTGTGGTAGTTTGAGCATTCTTTGGCATTGCCTTTCTTTGGGACTGGAATGAAAACTGACCTTTTCCAGTCCTGTGGCCACTGCTGAGTTTTCCATATTTGCTGGCATATTGAGTGCAGCACTTTCACAGCATTCCAAGATTTGAAATAGCTCACTGGAATTCCATCACCTCCACTAGCTTTGTTCGTAGTGACGCTTTCTAAGACCCACTGACTTCACATTCCAGGATGTCTGGCTCTAGGTGAGTGATCACACCATCGTGATTATCTTGGTTGTGAAGATCTTTTTTGTACAGTTCTTCCGTGTATTCTTGCCACCTATTCTTAATATCTTCTGCTTCTGTTAGGTCCATACCATTTCTGACCTTTATCGAGCTCATCTTTGCATGAAATGTTCCCTTGGTATCTCTGATATTCTTGAAGAGATCTCTAGTCTTTCCCATTCTGTTGTCTTCATCATTTCTTTGCATTGATTGCTAAGGAAGGCTTTCTTATCTCTCCTTGCTATTCTTTGGAACTCTGCATTCAGATGCTTATACATTTCCTTTTCTCCTTTGCTTTCCACTTCTCTTCTTTTCACAGCTATTTGTAAGGCCTCCCCAGACAGCCATTTTGCTTTTTTGCATTTCTTTTCCATGGGGATGGTCTTGATCCCTGTCTCCTGTACAATGTCACGAATCTCATTCCATAGTTTATCAGGTACTCTATCTATCAGATCTACTCCCTTAAATCTATTTCTCACTTCCACTGTATAATCATAAGAAATGTGATTTAGGTCATACCTGAATGGTCTAGTGGTTTTCCCTACTTTCTTCAATTTCAGTCTGAATTTGGCAATAAGGAGTTCCTGATCTGAGCCACAGTCAGCTCCTGGTCTTGTTTCTGCTGACTATATAGAGCTTCTCCATCTTTGGCTGCAAAGAATATAATCAATCTGATTTCAGTGTTGACTCTCTGGTGATGTCCATGTGTAGAGTCTTCTCTTGTGTTGTTGGAGTAAGGTGTTTGCTATGACCAGTGTGTTCTGCTGGCAAAACTCTATTAGCCTTTGCCCTGCTTCATTCTGTATTTCAAGACCAAATTTGCCTGTTACCCCAGGTGTTTCTTGACTTCTTACTTTTGCATTCCAGTCCCCTATAATGAAAAGGACATCTTTTTTGGGTGTTAGTTCTAAAAGGTCTTGTAGGTCTTCATAGAACTGTTCAACTTCAGCTTCTTCAGTGTTACTATTTGGGGCACAGAGTGGGATTACTGTGATATTGAATGGTTTGCCTTGGAAATGAATAGAGATCATTCTGTCTTTTTTGAGATTGCATCCAAGTACTGCATTTTTGACTATTTTGTTGATCATGATGGCTACTCCATTTCTTCTAAGGGATTCCTGCCCACAGTAGTAGATATAATGGTCATCTGCGTTAAATTCACCCATTCCAGTCCATTTTAGTTCTCTGGTTACTAGAATGTCGACGTTGACTCTTGCCATCTCCTGTTTGACCACTTCTAATATGCCTTGATTCATGGACCTAACATTCCAGGTTCCTATACAATATTGCCCTTACAGCATCGGACCTTGCTTCTATCACCAGTCACATCCACAACTGGGTATTGTTTTTGCTTTGGCTCCATCCCTTCATTCATTCTGGAGTTATTTTTCCACTGATATCCAGTAGCATATTGGGCACCTACTGACCCAGGGAGTTCCTCTTTCAGTATCCTATCATTTTGCTTTTTCATACTGTTTATGGGGTTCTCAAGGCAAGAATACTAACGTTTTTTGCCATTCCCTTCTCCAGTGGACCACATTCTGTCAGACCTCTCCACCATGACCCACCCGTCTTGTGTGGCCCCACACAGCATGGCTTAGTTACATTGAGTTTACAAGGCTGTGGTCCGTGTGATTAGATTGGCTAGTTTTCTGTGATTATGGTTTGTGTGTCTGCCCTCTGATGCCTCTCACAACACCTACAATCTTACTTGGGTTTCTCTTACCTTGGATGTGGGGTATCTCTTCATGGCTGCTCCAGCAAAGCGCATCACTGTTCCTTACCTTGGATGAGGGGTATCTACTCACTGCCGCCCCTCCTGACCTTGAACGTGGAATAGCTCCTCTCGGCCCTCCTGTGCCCACACAGCCACCACTCCTTGGATGTGGGCCAGGCTTAGTTCAGTTCAGTTCAGTCGCTCATTCGTGTCCGAGTTTGCAACCCCATGAATCGCAGCACGCCAGGCCTCCCTGTCCATCACCAACTCCCAGAGTTCACTCAGACTCACGTCCATCAAGTCAGTGATGCCATCCAGCCATCTCATCCTCTGTCATCCCCTTCTCCTCCTGCCCCCAATCCCTTCCAGCATCAGAGTCTTTTCCAGTGAGTCAACTCTTCCCATGAGGTAGCCAAAGTACTGGAGTTTCAGCTTTAGCATCATTCCTTCCAAAGAAATCCCAGGCTGATCTCCTTCAGAATGAACTGATTGGATCTCCTTACTGTCCAAGGGACTCTCAAGAATCTTCTCCAACACCACAGTTCAAAGGCATCAATTCTTCAGCACTCAGCTTTCTTCACAGTCCAACTCTCACATCTGTACATGACCAGTGGAAAAACCATAGCCTTGACTCAGTACACCTTAAATCCAATTTTTTGTTGTAGGGCGGGGCTTTTTTCCCTCCCTGTTATTTGACCTAGGAGAAGGCAATGGCAACCCACTCCAGTACTCTTGTCAGAAAAATTCGATGAAAGGAGGAGCCTGGTAGGCTGCAGTCCATGGGGTTGGAAGTCAAACTAAGGTGGAGGTAATGAAAATAGTGGCAACCTCCTTCAAAAGTTTCCATGTAGGAACTGTTACACTCAGTGCCCCCAACCCTGCAGCAAGTCCCTGCTGACCCACGCCTCCATTGGAGACTCCTGGACACTCCTGGGCGATTAATCTGGTTCAGTCTCTTGTGGGGTCACTGCTGCTTCTTCTGGGTCCTGGTGAACATAAGGTTCTGTTTGTGCCCTCCAAGAGTCTACTTCCCACGCCTGTTAAGTCTAGCAGCTCTGTGGTAGGGTTAACGGCTACCTCCTCCAAGAGGGCTTATGCCATACCCACGTCTGCTGCACCCAGAGCCCCTGTTCCTGTGTCAATCCACTGCTGACCTCCACAGGAGACACTCAAACACAGTTCTGTCTCAGTCTCTGTGGGGTCTCTGGGTCCTGGTGTGCACAAGTTTTGTGTGAGCCCTCTGAGCATCTCTGGTGGGAATGGGATTTGATTCTAAACATGAATTTACCCCTCCTACCATCTTTCTGGGGCTTCTCTTTGCCTTTGGATGTGGTATATCTTTTCAAAGATGCTCCAGTGCTTCACAGCCGCTGCTCCAGTGCCTACCATCTTGCTGGGGATTCTCTACCCTTGATCACTGAGAGGCCTCAGTGATATCAGGTCCAGTCCATACAGACTGCAGTCAGGTGGGTCAGTAGTGCTTCATCTGGAATTAGAGGTATGTTCAGTTTGTTTACTACTTAATGTATAAAAGATTTAATTTTGTACATATTGATATATTATTCCCATCCTAGTAGTACATTTTCCTTTAAATTCTGAGAAAATTCACTTGAAAATCTGTATTCTTCCATTTAGCATCCTTTATGTACATGTCTCCCTAACTCAATCTTCACAGGGCAGACAAAAAATCTATTAAAACAGAAATGTGCTTACAAAACTCCTGGTTAAATCATCGAGTAGCATCTACTGTCATTAGAGTAAGATATGAAATCTTTACAAGATATAAGAGAATTTATATGGTGTCTTCCAAGTGCACTTTCTCTTTTGGAATAGATTGCCACATCTACCCTCTTTATTTTAGAACACTTTTTGATATAACTCCCAAACTACAACTCTAATTTAGTGGTTCTTGTGGGACTGATCCTCTCTGGTCACAGTAATGAATGTGTGACCTTATTTAGGACAACCAGGAGTTATAAGGATTTTTAGTTTATATACTGGATATGAGAATATAAAGTCCTTTTCCTCCTGTAACACAAGGAGTGACCCTGGCTCCTAACTTAGGAAGAAAGACTGTCTATTAGAATGAAGAGAGAAACGGAATGAGTCCTGGTGGCTTTTCAGTTCTGAGTTCTGGCCTCTGAAGTGAACTGAACAGTTTTGGTTTCAACTTTCTCATAGCTTTGCTTCATTGATTATTGCTTTGGTTTCATTGATTATTATTTATCTTCTGTTTATTCCCATTAATATTTATATTCATTAATCCAGCTTTACTATATATGAGAAAATGATATAATATTTCAGCATTAATTTTTAAAGTATGATGTAATATTACAATTCAAGGAGGATTCCACTCCTGACTGCATTAGTTTATATACAATTTATTTGGGGGAATTATCTGATTTCTTCTTGCCTTGATATGAAAAAATGTGAAAACAATGTTTTTTTAACAAAATACTTCTCAGTCTTTTGAATGACTTCCCCTTGTGGGTCTTGAGTTACAGATTGCTGGAAAACAACAGCTTATACTACCTCGTTCTAGGTACTTCACATATTTTTCTCTTTATTCCACTTCTGTAACCCTTTCCACTGTCCTTAGAAAGGCCACAGGTTCTTTCCCTTGTCAGAGTGCTTTAAATAACCATTTATGTGAAGGATTGAATTTGAACACATTTTGTTCCAAATCTTGTATATTTATACACTAAGTTAAACAGACAGATATTAATGGTTCTCAATAAATGCATTTGAATACCTGAATTCTGAACACAAAATGCCACAATATGGTTCTGACCTCAGTGTGTCTAAATTGTTAAACTAGGTATTAGTTGTACATGAGGCAGGCTGGATCAAATGTAACTGCAACTGTGTTATTGGAAAACACTATGAAGACTAAAGCAATGACTTTATCAAAATGCACAATGCTAGCCTAAGCTCGGAGAAGGCAATGGCACCCCACTCCAGTACTCTTGCCTGGAAAATCCCATGGATGGAGGAGCCTGGTAGGCTGCGATCCACCGGGTCGCTAAGAGTCGGATACGACTGAGCGACTTCAGTTTTCACTTTTCACTTTCATGCATTGGAGAAGGAAATGGTAACCCACTCCAGTGTTCTTGCCTGGAGAATCCCAGGGAGGGGGAGCCTGGTGGGCTGCCGTCTGTGGGGTCACACAGAGTCGGACACGACTGAAGCGACTTAGCAGCAGGAGCAGCAGCAGCAGTAGCAGCAGTCTAAGCTAGTTCAGAGGACAAGAATTTTGGGGAATGCCTCCTTGGAAGAAAATGAAAGATTGTAATGGTGTAAACCTAGTCTAAAAAACTTCATTTATTTTAACTTTCCTGAATTAAGTTCTAGTTGTTGAGTTATTCAATGCGGGAAACCTGGGTTCGACCCCTGGATCGGGAAGATCATCTGGAGAAGGAAACGGCACCCCACTCCAGTACTCTTGCCTGGAAAATCCCATGGATGGAAGAGCCTGGTAGGCTACAGTCTGTGGGGTCGCAAAGAGTCGGACACAACTGAACGATTTCACCTTACCTTATTGTATGGTTCAATAATTAAATCAGTTGGGATATGTTTGGTGGTAAGTAGCATAAAACCTATTTGCAGAGACTGCTGCTGCTGCTGCTGCTAGGTCGCTTCAGTCGTATCCGACTCTGTGCGACCCCATAGACGGCAACCCACCAGGCTCCCCAGTCCCTGGGATTCTCCAGGCAAGAACACTGGAGTGGGTTGCCATTTCCTTCTCCAATGCATGAAAGTGAAACGTGAAAGGGAAGTCGCTCAGTCGTGTCCGACTCTTCGTGACTCCATGGATGCAGCCTACCAAGCTCCTCCGTCCATGGGATTTTCCAGGCAAGGGTACTGCAGTGGCTTGCCATTGCAGAGACTATTCACTGCTTAATGTCAATAAATCTTTAGGGTTGATTCTGCAATTTAATATCATAAAAATTCCAGCTTCCTCACTCCTTTAATTTTACAGCTTTTAGCGTTGTGGCATTATCACCCTTCAAGATTACGAAGGGGCTGCCACATTCTCCAACATGAGATTGCCAAGCTTTAGCATTCTAAAAATAAGGAAATAAAGAATGTGGGAAGGTTGGGGACAGGCAGCTATAGAAACATAAAGACTTTCTCCTGTTCTCATGTTTATATTTCATCAGAAATTAAAAAAAAAAAAATCCCTTCAAGTCTAGGTATTGACAGTTCAATCTCTAGCCTAAAAGATGTCACTATTATCTTAATATTAAAGAGTTAAAATATGTAGAGGTCTTTACAAGTATTGTTCCTGGTTGGTATCTCTATCCAATTGGTCCAAAATCTCCAGAGCATCAGAATTTCTTAGAAGTTCCACATTCTATGTGCACCTGGGTTTGAGACTCATGGGTTCAAGCAGACTGCAACCCATCCCCTTTATCAGGGAACATTCTACCTGAATAAAATGGGAGTTATATAAGTAAAGAAGAGGGGTGATGAATCCAAGTATGAATACCATCTAGAACCTTAATGTAAAATGCTTCTATGACATCTCACCTGATTCAACTCTGCCCTGAAGGAAAGTAAAACTCAGCCATCTCTTTGGTAACCTTGCATTTATTATAAAAATAACTATGTCCAAATTTGAAATAAATGTCAATAAAAAGCAGGTTAATCTTTTTTTTTTTAATAAAAGCTGTTGTGTCCCCTAAATTTTCTAAAGTTCATTTTACAAAACAAGATAAGAAATAATAATACTGTATTTCAAATGGAAAGTTCTTCTTTTTTCCTTTAAAGTGGTTTGTTGGGGAGAAATTACTTCACCATTTTATATTGCCTCAGAGTTGTCATTGTTTGCTGTTGGATATGAGTTCTGACAATAACTGATCTTTCTTAATGATGTTTTTATAAAATTTTTGCCCTTTTAGTTTTCTCATTTGTGATTAACTAAAAGATTATAAAAGACAAAGTTATATATACCTAGACTGACACCATTTAAACAGAAGGTTCTGTGAAAGGAGAAATAGAGGAGAAATAAAATTAGAATATGGTCTCAACATAATGACTCATTAAAAAATCTCATAATTGATGTTTATAGATTAAAAACTCAAAACACTTAGAAAAAAGGAAAAGAGATAAAAAATAAGGAAAGATAAAACCAACGGAAGTATTTGATATTCCTCATGGTAAATTTCACATTGTAAAAATATAAAGAACTTTATATAGCAAAATTGAAAAAATAAAAACATGTTTTGTTGTTTTATTTTTCACTTCAGCTTTCTTGCCTTGTTCCATTGATCTGTATGTCTTTTGTCACTCAAATGCCACTCTCTCTTGATTAATATAAATTTATACACATTTTGAAATCAGGTATAAATTCTTGACTTTTTCCTCTCATATCTTTCAAGATCTGGACAGTAGGTCTTTTGTATTTCCATGTAAATCTAAGAAATAGTTTATGATTATTACCATTTTGAGGACACTTGATTTCTTAACAATATTGGATTTCCAAACCACAAATATAAAACAACTCATCATTCCTTTAGATTTTCTTTACTTTCTCAAATCTATAATTTGTTTGTTGGGCATACAGTTTTTGTTCACCTTTTGCTAAATATTTGGTTTACTCATATGAATTTCAATGCTATCAAAAATATACTGTTTTAAATTTTATTTTCTTATTGATTGCAAGCAAAGACATTACTTTGCCAACAAAGGTCCGTCTAGTCAAAGCTATGGTTTTTCCAGTGGTCATGTATGGATGTGAGAGTTGGACTGTGAAGAAAGCTGAGCGCCTGAAGAATTGATGCTTTTGAACTGTGGTGTTGGAGAAGACTCTTGAGAGTCCCTTGGACTGCAAGGAGATCCAACCAGTCCATTCTGAAGGAGATCAGCCCTGGGTGTTCTTTGGAAGGAATGATGCTAAAGCTGAAACTCCAGTACTTTGGCCACCTCATGCGAAGAGTTGACTCATTGGAAAAGACTCTGATGCTGGGAGGGATTGGGGGCAGAAGGAGAAGGGGATGACAGAGGATGAGATGGCTGGATGGCATCACCGACTTGATGGACGTGAGTTTGAGTGAACTCCAGAAGTTGGTGATGGACAGGGAGGCCTGGCATGCTGCGATTCATGGGGTCTCAAAGAGTTGGACACAAATGAGCAACTGAACTGAACTGAACTGAGTGTTTGAAAATAAAATTGTAATCTGCAAGGGTACTAAATGCAGTTATTATTTCCCATAGTTTTTTTTTTTTGACTCTCCTTAGAATGTGAATTGTTAAGAATGGATATCCTGTGTTCAGTATTTCACCATTAGTTATGATATTGGCTATAGACTTATCATACTTGTCTTTTATCAAACTGAGGAATTTCTCCTCTAGTCTTAGTTTATTGATAATTTTTAACAGAAATTAAAGTTGATATTTTCAAACATCTGTTGAAATGGTTTGTTTAAAGTACTTTGCATTATATAGATGACATTTCAGATCAGATCAGATCAGATCAGTCGCTCAGTCGTGTATACTCTGTCGTAATGTATTATTCTTTTAATATGTTGTTGGAGTCAATTACCACTGTTTTAAAGCATTTTTGCATCTATATTCAGGAACGATATTGGTCCATAAATTACTTTTATTGTCTTTGTGAAGGTGGGGGGATTATGGTTTTTCTAGCCTCATAAAGCAAGTAGGAAGAGACACCTCTTCTTTTGTTTCTTGGGTGAGTTCATATAAGATTAGCATTTTTTCTTAAGTATTTGATAAAATTCAACAGTGAAATATCTGAGTGTGAAATTTTCTTTGTAGCAAAGCTTTTGAGTATGAATTCTGTTTCTTTAGTAGACACAGGGCTATTACAATTTCCTGTTTCATGGAATGTGAGTTCTGCTTATTTGCATTTTCCAAGGAATGTGTCCATTTCAACACAGTTTTCCAACTAGTTGGTGTTAAGAAGTACAAAAAAAATACGGAGAAGGCAATGGCACCCCACTCCAGTTCTATTGCCTGGAAAGTCCCATGGGCAGAGGAGCCTGGTGGGCTGCAGTCCTTGGGGTCGCTAGGAGTCGGACATGACTGAGCGACTTCACTTTCACTTTTCACTTTCATGCATTGGAGGAGGAAATGGCAACCCAGTCCAGTGTTCTTGCCTGGAGAATCCCAGGGACAGCGGGGCCTGGTGGGCTGCCATCTATGGGGTCGCACAGAGTCGGACACGACTGAATCGACTTAGCAGCAGCAGCAGTACAAAATAATATCTTTTACCCTTTTAGTATCTATAAGCTCTATAGCAATAACTCCTCTCTTATTCTTTCTAATTTGTGGGATCTCTTTTTCCTTTTTCTTGGTCAGTCTGAGTAGGTGCTTATAAGGATTTTTGTTTTATTTCCATTGGTCCATTTTTTTAAAATCTGCTCGAAGAATCAACATGTGATTTTGTAATTTTTCTATTTGTGTTCAGTCTTCTATTTCTGTGGTTGGACTGTAATTTACTTTCCTTTTTTATGTATTTTAAGGTGAAATTTGGGATGATTGATTTTTAATACTGTAGAAATTCTTTTTCTCCTTCAGTGTTAGCAAATAAAAGCTATAAGATATTCTCTAAACCCTACTACAGCTGTATGTTATCAATTTCATATAACTTTTTTCATTATCATAAGATTTGAATTTTTTCTAATTTTCTCATGTGACCCAACAATTATATATACATGTGTGATGCTAAATTTCTAAATAATTGGTATTTCCTGTGATCTCCTCTTGTTATTAATTTCACTTGCATTTAATGTAATCTGAAACATGCTTTCCATATTTTTAATCATTTTAAATTTATTGACCATTCTTTTTTTTTTTCTTTTTTTTAATTTTATTTTATTTTTAAACTTTACAACATTGTATTAGTTTTGCCAAATATTGAAATGAATCCGCCACAGGTATACCCGTGCTCCCCATCCTGAATCCTCCTCCCTCCTCCCTCCCCATACCCTCCCTCTCGGTTGTCCCAGTGCACCAGCCCCAAGCATCCAGCATCATGCATCGAACCTGGACTGGCGATTCGTTTCATACATGATATTATACGTTTCAATTCCATTCTCCCAAATCTCCCCACTCTCTCCCTCTCCCACAGAGTCCACAAGACTGATCTATACATCAGTGTCTCTTTTGCTGTCTCATACACAGGGTTATTGTTGCCATCTTTCTAAATTCCATATATATGCATTAGTATACTGTATTGGTGTTTTTCTTTCTGGCTTACTTCACTCTGTATAATAGGTTCCAGTTTCATCCACCTCATTAGAACTGATTCAAATGTATTCTTTTTAATGGCTGAGTAATACTCCATTGTGTATATGTACCGCAGCTTTCTTATCCATTCATCTGCTGATGGGCATCTAGGTTGCTTCCATGTCCTGGCTATTATAAACAGTGCTGCGATGAACATTGGGGTACACGTGTCTCTTTCCCTTCTGGTTTCCTCAGTGTGTATGCCCAGCAGTGGGATTGCTGGATCATAAGGCAGTTCTATTCTTTTTAAAGGGAAAACACGTAGTTTTCCTATTTCACATACAGCAAATATAAACCTGAAACCTTATTACTGAATTACCACATAACCTTAAACTATATCCTCACTTTCTTAGGGAGATCCTAAATTATGGCAGCAGAAGGCTAGTAAACTTGAAAATCACTGCACATTTAAGCAGTTACTACTTAATATTCTTAATATATAAAAGTACTTAATATGCTGGTACTTTGGCAAAATTTACACTTATACAATTTAAAAATATTTCCAGAATAATAATGAAAGATGACACAAAAGGAGGGAAAAGATTTGAGGGAAAGAAAGAAGGGCCACCAAGACCTATTTAGTCTAATTACTGTGTTTAAAGTAAGATAAATGTCATTTCATGAATCAACAGTTTCGATTTTTATAAGGTCATAGAACACACACATTTTTTATTGTATAATACAATTCTACCCATAAATTGTTTCCATGTAATTGTTTACTTCGTCACTGAGAAAAGATGGGTCTATTTATATTTCATGTAATTCATTTCTGAAAAGACTACTTTATCAACTTCATTCCCAGAAAACAAAATCATACAGACTCTCACCAGTATTCAAAAAAGACCACAGAAAGTCCAAAACATAAGAAGAGTCCTTTGAACAAACTGAAGACTTACTGATCAAGCCATCACCAGAGAATTTCAGAGGAAAGCATAATGTTCATCCTATCAACAAAAGTACATTTTGCCTCTGGCAATGCTAAGGGCAGACATATCCCATATAGACTTAAGAGTCCTGAATACTGTTTAGATGAAATTTTTGTTAGATTAGATGTCAGTAGAATAAACAAAGTTTTTCAATTGTATTTTAAATGGTGTTCAGCACTAATGCAATGTATCTATTAATACTAAGAACATGAACAGCTCTGAATTTAGACATAAAAACATGGTAGGCTCATTCAGCTTAATAACTAATATTTGTGGCCTGAAATAGTCATATTTGAATAAATTTTTAAGGTTTTTCTCTTATAAAGCATGATTTTAAATTGCTTACTTTCCTTTTCTTAATATACATGGCAGATTGCCTTTTGGCTTATGGTTCATAGAAAACACAGAAGCTCCTGGTTCATTGCTCATGTAGAAAGCTACAATTACCTCCCCCTTAGCATCACTGCCTTTCCCAGATGCTTTCTTATCAATCCATCATGGTGAAATAAAGGCTTTCAACATGCAAACATGGTCGTGCATTTCTTCCACCCCCTACTACTTTCCAAGTTTTGACTTGCCATTGGCCTTAGATTATTATACATTTACATATAGACAACCATACATGACCTATGTGGAGTCCACATGAACTAGCCATCTGTTGCCTCTCTGGCTTCATATCTTATCACTCTACTGCCATCTACTTTCTAGCCTTCATGATTTTTATTTGGGGTAGAGAAATTATTTTGTGGCTTATAATTTCATGATATTTCTTGTTCTGAGAGATTGACACAAATCACATCCTCTCCTTGAATACTCTTCCTTACACCTGCTTTTCGTCTGAAGATCTTTTACTTGTATTTTATGTCTTGTTGGTATGCTACTTCATTTAATGAGACTTTTCCATTTAAAAATTTCTATTCTTTTTGTCAAAATAGCTTGTAATACTCTGTATCTCTGTCTATATACTTGTTTGTACTCCTTTCTAAATGTATGTGTTTTTTGAAGAATATTTATTACATTTACAATTTTATCCCCAGGAGGCAGCAAAGTAACTTGCACATAATAAAAACCTTTAATATGTATGAGTTATATTGAGTAGAGCTCATACAGTAAAAAAAGATGTCATGTTGCATTCTAAATGTAGTTTCTATGTAGTCTTAATACATATTGTGTGCACATACATATAGAGTTTTTGCCATCGACTTATTAAAATTATTCTATTTTAGTTAATTGTTTCAATCTTAACTTTACATATTGCTCATTTAAGATCTACTGATATTTCCCTCTGGATTAGTTTTGCACACTCACCCTTGTTTCATCTATGTTCTACTGTAGACATACCCATTTAGACATGTGTATATGCATACACATATGTTAGATACATTTTTTAAGAAATATGACATTTGATTATTTCATTAATTTGTTTTGAATATAATTATTTTAACTTCGAATTTTATTTATATTTAGTACTGGCCATCTGTGCTATTCACATACTTGAACCTGCAGTTCCACTTGCGCTGTGCAGGATTACTGTGTTAAAAACACATCATCAGTTGGATAAAACTGTCTTATCTCACAATGCCCTGATCCCACCTCACATTCTTAATTAGTGAGTGAACAGTCCAACACTGGATGAGGTCTGTTTCACAGTGAAGAACAATATCTAAGGATTAAAAAGCAGAATTGCTTTGAACACTTGGCCCCACATTCCAGTTATCCTTTTCTGACACCTCCCACTTGAGATTACAAGGGTCACAAGGATCTTGGGCTCCTGATTTCAAGGATTTTATCTGTAAAAAAAATTAAGATCAACCCCTTTTTTACCCTCTTCTCATACGTGCTTCTGTCCTCCCTGAACTTACTTTAGGGTATTGCCATTTGACAACTGTACCACTCCAGTCACCTAGGTTGCAGGTGACTAATCCAGATTGCTGAGCCCAATGTGGCCAAAATACTGTCTATGGCCTGACATGAAAAAAAAAAAAAATGGATGAACCAGAATGGCTCTTTTGGGAATTTTATCTAAGAAATTCTAAATGATTGAGTCCACTTTTAGGGTTGACAAATTGGCAAATCTAAATGGATATTATACACAAGAAGTCAGAGAAGCCTTGACAGTCAGCCCTATGAGCAAGGAAAATGATAAGATTGACAAAGAGAAAAGAAGAGAGGAGGTGCAGAGAGAGATGTCGAGATCACATAAGAGTGAAAATGGTCCATGTCCATGAGAGTTGAAGAGAATTCTATGCCTATAGACAGGCTATTGGTTGTGCTCATTATTTTCAAACTATAGAAACAAACAATGATTAATAAATAGAAAAATAAGTAATTGAGATAGAGTCCAGAATTGATAGAGAAACTGAAAATGACTAAAATATAGAAATAAACATTTCGCTTGTTAAATTCTAACATCTAGTTCTTGGGAAAAACCAAATTATATATAAAGGACTTGATAGAAAAATCAGAATAAAACACTCCAAATAGAATTGTGAGTGAAACTTACAAATTATATTTCCACTTTTCTTTTATATTGATTCTGTGCACTAGATTAAAAAATGTGCAGATCTATTTGTTTCTTAAACAAAATAAATGTACAGATAATCTTTTATCTGAATAAATATATCCACCTAAACTATCATTGTGAATTAGCTACCAGCATCAAGAGTCCAGTCTTTTGGGGAACCTAGCACTGGGCTTTCTAGAAAGCTAGAAAATGAGTTTCATATTGTCCAGGACAACAATCTCCATCCTCATAACCATGCCTTTTTTTTTTTTTAAGCTAGCACTTAGATAACCCCCCAAAGTAATTTATCTGGGTGTGGGCTATATCTATCCTGGAAGAATTTATGCTGTACCATTTTAAGCTTTGTATTACTAAAAAAAACCTAAAAAACAAATATAAAAATAGACTCATTGACGTGAAAGTGTAATCTCAACAAATTTTTTGAGCCAGAAAGAAGAGACAAACTACCTACAAATGTATGATTTCAAGATACTGTTTCTCATTAGCAAATATAGATGCGTATATCTATATACGCAAGCAGTAATAGCTTCAGACTACTGAAAAAAAAAAAAAAACCCTCAGTTTTGAATCTTACATCTAAATGAACCATCCTTTAAAGATAAAATAAAATATAGCTGAATTATTAATATGAAAAAGAGTTTATCACTTGCAGAACACCACTATAATAATCATCAAAGGTTATGCTTTACAAAGAAAAATAAACCAAAATTAAAACTTGTGGCTTTCAGCTAGGGCATTTGAATCCATCATCAAGTCTGCCGTGAATGAAGAAACCAGGATGATTTTACTAAAAAAAAAAAAATAAAGCCCACTTGCTTTAAAAGACAACAGGGATTTGAAAATTCATAAACATCTCCTTTGCTTAACAAGTACAGCAGATGTAATTTTATGGTAAACATACGCAGCTTCTAAGAGTTTGAAGATCTTGCAACGAGAAAAAGTTGATATATCCAGAAGTAGAACAAGGGCTGCTAATCACAGATCTTAAAACCCTTGCACCATGCTGCTGTTTGTTAAGAAGAAGTAGATTTTGTTACTCAGTAAACAGAAGTTGTCCTATGATTAGTATAATTATCTAGAAATACTTAAAATATGTTTGATTCTGTTGCACGATTTCAAATACATGTGACAACTAAATGACCGAGTAACGTCAACCAAAAAAAAAAAAAAAGTTAAAATTTAGGCAATATTTTATTGCCTCTGGACAGACAACATCATAGTTTCTTTATTTTTTGTCAAGCTGTTGTGTTTTAAATCAATTTGAAGTTATTTTCCTAAATGGAAATGTAATGCAGAGGAATGTAGAATATATGGTATAGTGCATGGAAAAAATACTTCTTTACTACAAGAAAAAAAATTGTTAATTCTACCTCAAAATGATATCAGTAAAAAATGCACATTCATTAATGCTTCCTTCTGTAGAAATTGAAATTTATTTAAAAGTGCTTTCTCAGTTGATATAATCCTCTGTGGTCTAACTTTTCTGAGCACTTAGCACTAGGCTAGGCTAGAATACACCCCTGTGAAAGTCATAATGGGAAACCAGAAGTGACAATACAAAATCATTCATTTCACTGGGCTTTCTTACTAAGCAATAAAACTCTAAAAAGAATATGTGACTAAAACAAACACGTGTACACTGATGATTATTGTCACACAGACTGAAGTATTCACTTACATAAAAACTTAATTTGGTATAAAAGTTAATCTTTAATTGTATTTATTGTGGTTAATTTGGAGTGGATCAATCACACGTATCAGGATGATTATCATTAATAAAAGAAAAAAACAGAAATATAAAATTCTGTTTCTTTTGCTATAAAATCCAGAAACTATTGCAAATAGGAATAGGAAAACCTAAGGAAACTATAGATATTCTTTAGGTGACATAATTAATATTGTTAAAGTACTAGACACATAATAAGAATAGTAAAATATAATAATTTCAAATCAGTTATATAACTACCTCTCAATTTTGTTGATAAGTCAAAATGTTTGATTTTCTGATATATTTTAAATTATTGTTTTATATAGAACATTTGAAAAAGAAGCATAAAATTGTAACTTCCTGAAGTGCCTTCAAAAACTCTCAGAGAGAATTATAAATCATAGAGTTTAAGATTGGTCCATTTCACCTTGAAGCATTCATAAACTTAATTCATTTTTATTTTCTGGAGATTGTTTTGACCTAGAAAATCTGACTTGCTCTCCTGTTTGAAATGCACTTTAATATTTGAATTAAATGTGCCAGATTTTTTTCTCAATATCCTTACTACCACACTTATTCATATTTATATATGTATTATATATATATTACATATATGATCCTATTATTACTGTCATTTCATTTAAATGAGAATGGTCCATGATACTTTTTTTTCCTTTTATTGAAGTACAGTTGATTTACTCAATATTGACATTTTTAAGCTATGTATCAACTTAAAAATCTTGAGACTGTTTTCTGTCCAGCCTTGCCTGCAGATCTTTCTTCAGTCTTTTCATTAGGGCTTTTCTTTCCTTCTTTCCTTTTATTCCTTTTATTTTTCACTCCATTTTCAAAATGCTTTTCTATGAAACGATTTGGTTTCTGTGCACTATATCTGGTATAACCTATATCGTGCAGTGCCTTCAGCGAATTTCCTCCCCGAGTCTTTAGAAAAAAGCAGTGGAGATGGTAACAAGAACTTTATTGTTTACACTTTCTTTTCTGCTACTGAAAATGTGGGGAAAACATCATGCATAAAACATTTTGTCTGACCACCCTCACTATGCCCCTTGCTATATTTTAGGGACTTATTCTCAAAACCACCATATGGCCTGAAGTTTTGCTAGTGTACCTAAATAAAGACTTGGAAGTTCTTTGCTTTGTGCCCCCTGTCTCCAAGACAAAATTTGTGGATTGCTTTTAAAAGTCAATTTTAAAACTGTAGCCCTTGGTAAAGAAAAACAAAATTAAAAACAACTTAGGAAAAGTTGAACATGACAAAATAATAGTTCAAGGAGATTTAGAGATACTGTCAGAAGTTCTGCTGAAGTTAGAGGAAACAATTTAAAGGTTATTCCAAGGAACTTGCAGTTCTCATTTTAATGCTAATGAACCAAGAAATATTAGGCTAAGAGAGTTAATCTGTATTCAGAGCATTCAAATAAATGAAAAAAAGTGCAGATCTAACGCAACTTGCAAATGCTGGTTTCAATAATTGTCACATCAGCTGAGTATTTATCTAATCAGCCCTGCTAAATTTACCTTTCCCACTTATATTGCTTTTTTTCACTCCATTTTAGTGGCATCATAGTCCAACTGAGTATTTCCCCCTGCATCAGTTGAGAAGGGAGACAATAATGTCCTTATTTGTTGAGGGCTTTATTAAGTGGGAGAAACTATGGTGGTGTCATTTTAAAGTACATGCTTCTCAGGTCAAGTCCTATCCCTCCGAAGCACTAATGAATATTAGTTCTTTTCTTTCTTCTTTATCCAGGAATCTTGTTTAAAATCTATATTTTACACAATATTTTAAAAAACTTTACTAGTTTAAAACAACATTCTATAGTCTATAATCAAAACAATTTCTACAGTATTATTTTGTCTATGTCACTCTGGTCTCCCTAACTAGTTTTCCGTGTATGTTCTCTTCCCTTGCAATGCCATCAATCTCGTGTTTATTTAACTAATCACTAATAAAATGACATATACAAACATTGGAATATGAAATAATGCCTCTCTTCACTCAAATAACTTCTGTCCCACGCACAAGTAAGAGTATGAAATTTTTTGCGATGTGAAGCAATCTGTCCAGAGCTCTTGTGAGCCCAGGCCCCTGAAGCCACTCAGAATGACAAAGCAAGTAATATGTTGGCATAAACATCATCTACTTGGAGCACATGACACCGAGTAAGATGTAAAAACAAGCTTTCATAATGTTTTCTGATATAGCTTAAATGTATACTTCTAAGATTTCTTAAGCCTTCTAGCATATTCTTTTGCTTTCTCTCATAACCGAGAAAAAAATTCATTCAACCTGTCACTGGTTGATTCACTTACAGCATCCACAATGTTTTCATGAAAGAGTTAATGCTAATTTTATAATCTTCTACATGGTATGTTTCAAGGAGGACTTCTTCCAGAGGTTCTTAATGCAAAAGAAATTTCACAGAGAATATTGGGAAGAATAAACGTGTGAATTAGGATTAGGGATAAGTGTGAAAAAAGGACAGAGCCTACTTATATGACGAGAAAATTATTTTCAATTTGGACCTTATAATGAACATTCTTTTTTAATAAAAATGACCTTTTTAAAAAATGAAGAGGCGTGCCTTCTCCTTTAGCAAGTATATTGCATTAATAATTGTCAAGCTGCAATTAGAAAAGGAGCATGCGTTCAATTCTTATAACTTTCCTCTAAAATGTTGGCACATGAAAAGAAGTGCCCCAGACAGATGGGAAATTAGCATGTCATAAAAATCTATAATAGATGGGCGGTTGCTGTCAATCTCATGAAAGTAATTACATCACGATGACTTCTCCTGAAAATTACTATGGACTTACAAGGGAAATATGCATGTAAGGCAAACAACAATATAAGTAAATATTATTTCCTTTCAATACAATTTTCCAATCTCTTTTTAGTTGTTTTCTAAGATAGAGACTTTCAAATTATCTTTTAAGGGTGAAAAGTGAAAGCAGTTCAGTCGTGTCCAACTTTTTGTCCGTGGAATTCTCCAGGCCAGAATATTGGAGTGGGTAGCCTTTCTCTTCTCCAGGGGATCTTCCCTACCCAGGGATCGAACCCAGGTCTCCCTCTTTGTGGGTGGATTCTTTTCCAGCTGAGCCACCAGGGAAGCTGGAGCATACTGGATTGGGTAGCCTATCCCTTCTCCAGAGGATCTTCCCGACCCAGGAATTGAACCAGTATCTCCCGAATTGCAGGCAGATTCTTTACCAGCTGAGCTAAAAGGGAAGCCTCATGCAAAAACTTTACTTTTTAAGAGGAAGATGTGTACATGATAATGTGGAGGGTGTTCAATCACCACACTGCTCAAGGGTCAGTCTTCAGATGATGTTCTCTGATCCTCCCGGGGCCAGATATAGAGCTTTTCCCTTTACAGCATCTCCCTTTAGAGTGCCTGATGACCTCAGTCATGGAAACAAGGGTGGTCTATAGGAAGTCTGCTTGATAAGGTAACAAATCATGGGGTCAAAAGTAGGCATTAGAACTCCTTGATTAGTGGGTAGTATACTTGCTGCTTGTCAATAGGAAAATCCTTGTTAGCTTGCAAAGAGAGGGCAGCTAAATTATTTTGTTAGCATAGAGGATGTTTAGCACTCACAGGAATGGAGGTTCATACTTTCTGCCAACAGACTGAGTTTCTACAGGCCTCCCTAATTCTGGTGAAGGATGCAAAGAACTTGGTGATCTCTTGCTTTTACCTCCCCTCCCATGTTAATGAAGTTCCTCTTTCCTCATGTCCTCTAACCCAGGGTTTGTCAACCTGGCACTATCGACATTTGAATTGGGTTTTTCTGTGTGGTGGAAGCCATCATGTGTGTTTTAGGATTCACAGCAGATATAGCCTGTACCCACTAGAGGCCAAGGGTGCCCCTCCAACCTCAGTTATGGCAGCCAAAAATGATTCCAGAAACTGATACATGTCCCCAGACAAGGGGATCTTTTTTCCAGACAGAGTTTGGTATTCACTGTGTAGTTCACAGTGAATTTTTTCTAACTGCATAAAATATAAAGCATTTCATCTTACATCTTTGCTGGTTCCACAGAAACAACAGTTCCCTTGAGGAAGTCAGTGTCCTAGGTCTAGCTGTCTGCAGTTGGGTGGAAGACACAGCCTTGGGAATTCAAGTAAAAAAAAATGCAATAAAAGAGAACGACTTAATATTTCAAAGGTTTCTTCCTCACTTCCATGTTCACCTGTGTAAAAGAATATGTCCCCTATAATCTCGAATGAATGAATCCACCAACTGAACTATGAAAATAGATTTGTTTTACAAAATTTGTTTTGATACAACCTGGATTTTTAAAACTGTGACCTTTTTAGTAACTAAAACATTTTGTATAGTTAGAACGTGAAACCATAAGAAGTACAGGTGTGTTCAGTCTAGTTCAGACTATCCAATTAGTAATCTCTTCAAAATACATTTGAGATGACAAAAGAATATAAATACAAATCTCTATATATGTATACAATGATGTACATGCATATACCCTGTGTGTATGCACTCAGAACTCTTTGAGACCCCATGGACTGTAGCCCACCAGGCTCCTCTGTCCATAGGATTTTCCAGGCAAGAATACTGGAACAGGCTGCTATTTCCACTTCAGGGTATCTTCCTGACCCAGGGATCAAATTCACATCTCTTGCATCCCCTGCATTAGCTGGCAAATTCTTTACCACTGTGCCACTTGGTTATATACATACAATTTTTAAACTTGCCACTCCTTTTTTTTACATTAATGACATGAGTAAAATCACTAAGATGGTATATTCCATATTTTCCTGTGTAGAACCACTTCAAATACATCTCATATGTCCAAAATTCACCTTTCAAAACAGATGTGGTAGGAATCTGTGTATACACATCACCTTCTTCTCTAGCATCAACTGTTTATATCATCTACTATACTAATATTTCAACTTTTACTGCCACATTCCCTGTAGATATATGTGTCAGCAATGTACTTCCAAGTTTATTTAATATAGTTAAAATTCTGTTCACTTCTCATTAACAGTTAAATATGCAACAGTGTCTTTTATGTAAGATGGCCCTAGATGCTGATAACATCTGCATTTTTTAAATGTAAAATACATGGACTCATAATAGATTTTTTAATGAAGAATTGTGATTTATTTTCTCTTTTGGCATCATTAAATGAGATAGGTGGCATTGTTTACTCTGCACTAATTATGATAGGAAGTATATGTTCATATTCATGTATATATATTATGGAAATGACGTTATGTTTAAAAGAAAACATTTTAAACAGCTTATAATAAATATGACATTTTTTGTTATCTTACAACACGCTGTCTCCTCAGAAGTATAAGAAATGTTATAAAATCATTATGATCACGGCAAGGAAATTCCCACTTCTTAGTTAAGCCTGAGCTCCCATATGTCCCTTTTACAGCATCTCAGAGGGTGTTGATGGAGTGAAGGACTGTGTTCCTCACTCATTTTCACATTTCACATTTTCATATTATCCCCCTGCCATTTGAAACACTCTATCTTGGGCTCTCAGGACCTCCTCTTCTCTTCATGTTTTCAAAGGCATATTTAAGGGTTTTTTTTTTTCCCCCCTTACTACTGAACATATGGGAAAGTTTTAGATTGATTTTTTTCACTCACTCAATATTAACTTTGGAAACTTTGGGTTTTATAGTTTTATTTTATTTTTTATTATTTTTATTTTTTTGTGAATATCATATTTTTCTTGTTTGTATAAGTTAAAAAGAAAATAAATCTAATCCATGATATGTGATTATTATATTTCAGGAAATATTTGGGTTTGGGTTAGACTGTCAAAAATTACAAGTCCTGATATTTCTGCATTCATTCACACATTTGTTCATTTACTGTCAAAAATTTACTGAGTATATTATGATTTTTAGGAGTTCATAATTATGCTAGGAACTTGAAGAATAGTGTATCTGGCCTAAGGAGTGGAAACATAATGAATGTTATGCAAAGGAATACTGTTCTATAATTCTATGCTATATTACATCTATACTGTCTATATAGTATGCATATATTATGTACATATTATATATATCCATATATATGTAATCTTTTCTCTAATATCCATTAAACATATGCAGTATATACAGTATATATACACATTAGGTTTATGAACAAAAGTTTCCCTGAACGTATTGAGAGAAATTTTTAATTCCTGTGTTGGGAAGATCCCCTGGAGAAGGGAAAGGCTACCCATTCCAGTATTCTGATCTGGACTGTATAGTCCATGGAGTCACAGAGTCAGACATGACTGAGCAACTTTTACTTTCAATTTAAAATATCCTGATAGGATGGATAGAAACTTTAAGTGCTTTAAAACTGACCTTGGTAATTTTTTTAGGGCTCTTCATGAACATATATTTTTTCCTGGGGTGCATGACAATAAGCCTGTTGTTCAAAATGTCATTCCTAACATCCTGTTAGAGAAGGTAGAAATATTAGACAAGTATTTTTCTAAATAAATTAGAGTGATCACAATTTACTCCCTCTCCCTAATGTGAGAGGATTAAGTAAACTATTAAAGATAAAACCCATAATTTATGTAAGTTCAAGTAATTAACTATATAAATATTTTGTATATATTTAAATACAGTGTATCATACAGGGATATGCACAGGCAGAAGTTTTTATATCAGATTCATGAAAGCAAACATAAAACTCAGAGTTTCACTGCTTCATTGCATTGCTACCTAAATGTGTTCTTAGTTAAACCCCAGTATTATACAAAAGCCTGATTTAAATATTTTGCTTGATTTCCAGACATTTAAATTAATACAATGGGTCAAACTAAGGGCATATTTGCAGTTTTCTTTTGAAGGAAATGATGTTAAGCTATGAATGTATTTAAGTAATGTAGTAAACCAATGTAACTGCCTTCACTTAGTAAGACTAGGCTAATTAAGGCAATTGTGAAGGTCACCAACACAGATTTCAAGTTCATATGAAAATACTGATATGCAGTGCTAGCAATGATCACAAATTTCTTTAGAAACATGAAAGGAAAACCTACAGAAACTTCCACAGTCAATCGAATGGATAATAGATACTTCTCAAAAGCCACCTTTCTGAAAACATTATCTCATTGTTCCTTTGACTGTGTAAGTCTTGTTATGGTTAATTTTAAGTGTCAGCTGGACTGGGCCATGAGGGGCCCAGATTTTCAGACAAACTGTCTCTACGTGAGTTTGTTTTCAGACATGATTAACATTTACACTGGAACGCAGATTCTGAACCACTGGACCACCAGGGAACTCCCAAGATTAACATTTGAATTGAAGGCTTGAATAAAACACAAGACAGAGGAAGGGACATTTTTCCGCCTGGTCGTGTCTGAGCTGAACATTAGCCTTCTCTGTTTCTGGGTATGGCCTTGGACTGGAACTTGCATCATCAGTTATCCTGGTTCTCAGGCCTTTGGACTCCAGTTTGGATTTATCAGCCTCCATAATTACATAAACCAATTTCTTACAGTAAAACTTTCTTTCTTTTTTCGTCCTTTCTTTTCTCTCTTTCTTTATAGATATATATATAGAGAGAGAGATAAAGATATATACATGCATATATCCTAATAGTTTGTTTCTTGAGAGAACCCAGACTTAATACAATGCTCATTCTATAGATCTTCCAGTGGAGAGAATATGTTCATATTTGCTGAAGTCATACCATGATAAAACCAAATTTCAAAGTATTCAAACTATTAAAGATAAGGACAGCCCCTGGTTTAATTGTTAAAAAGGTGAATTATCTCTGTTACATTGAAGATAAAACAGCAGTTGCAGTTTGAATTACATTAAACAACCTGCGTGCATGCTAAGTCACTTCAGTTGTGTCTGACTCTGTGTGACCCTGTGGACTGTAACCCCCGCATCCCGCCTCCTCCCCGCGAGGCTCCTCTGTCCATAGGGATTTTCCAGGCAAGAATCCTGGAGTATGCTGCCATGTCCTCCTCCAGGGGATCTTCCCAACACAGGGATGGAGCTTGCATCTCTTCTGTCTCCTGCATTGGTAAGCAGGTTCTATACCACTAGTGCCTCTTGGGAAGCTATTAAACAGCCTAGTATTTGTAAAATAGTGTAAACACGGCGTATACATTTGTACTGTTGAATTTCCTATCTTTCAAAGCTACAGATTTAATTTTAAGATTCTTCATTAGGTTCATCAGAGAGAAAATACTTTTCTATACCACACATTGACCCATAAGGTGTACATATACTTGGTTATTAATCCCTCCTGTCAATTTTGCTTGCTGCTGCTGCTAAGTCGCTTCAGTCGTGTCCGACTCTGTGTGACCCCATAGACGGAAGCCCACCAGGCTCCCCTGTCCCTGGGATTCTCCAGGCAAGAACACTGGAGTGGGTTGCCATTTCCTTCTCCAATGCATGAAAGTGAAAAGTGAAAGGGAAGTCACTCAGTCGTGTCCGACTCTTAGCGACCCCATGGACTGCAGCCTACCAGGCTCCTCCGTCCATGGGATTTTCCAGGCAAGAGTACTGGAATGGGGTGCCATTGCCTTCTCCGGTCAATTTTGCTTAGTGAACCACAAATTTCTTCTTGTATCCACTCAATTCATGTTTTCCAGATGACTCAGCGAAACTGAAGGCAACCCAAGCTGTTCTGAATCCTGATTAGAGTCAGTCCTGATGATCAGAACTCCTGGAATCTGTGTTTGGTTCAGGAACGTAAGCGTGATCTTATTAGTGTCTGGCATCGAATCCCTGGATTTGTGGGTTAGGTGTCAGAAGATAATCTGCAATAGTCTGCTAAAATTCAAGGGAAAACTGCACTTCGTTGTTAGGCATATATCGTTCCCTCTCTCCCTATGGATGTGGACAAATACCTTTCTTGCCTCAGTGAGTAGCCATCCCACGGCTGAAGTCACATGCAGGAGGCAGAGTCAAGAGAACCACGTAGAAATGGAGCCATAGATCCAAGTGCTCTGTACCTAGAGGTCATGATACCTCTGTACTTTCTGATACATGAAATAATGTATTTTTAAATTTCCATCTTTTTTTTTTTAATTTTCTGAAATGTGGTTTCTTGCAGCTGAAAAAAATTGTGACAATAGCAGATCTGGCTTTGTTGCTATTACTCCATGAACAGCTGATAGGGAGAATGTGGCTAGCAAGGTGAATCAATTCTTTACCAGAGTGGATGAAGAAGCAATGTCCATTTACTTCCAAGGTCCTTCCCAGTATTGGAAGCTCTCAAGTAACTTTAGACTGGATATGAACATGTATTTGTCATACATGTATAGTTGTCATCAAGAAAATCATATACATTTAATAGAATTTTGCAACTGGAAGATAAAACTAGAGAACATAAAATCTAACTTCTCCACTAAGAAAGTGAACATGTTTTCTTGTCATTAAAAATAAACAAATGAGATGTGTTTTTAAGGTGAATATAGTGTATTTTTTTTTCTGATGACCTGAAACTTAATTTTAGTTTATTTCTTCCTGAAATAGTTTATTTTTTACAGTTCTTGTATCTTAGAATATCGTATTTGAAAACATCAAAGTTTAATTCTGCTAATAGTTCCTAATGTCTCTAATCATGCCTTATTATAGGTTTTCTTTCATATTTTTCTTCTGTTTATTGATTGCAAGCTGATAGTCAATTGATCTAAATGTTTAAACATCATGAGGGTTAGTTCCTCTAGAAAGAATTTGTATTTACATCTTTGGATGCACTTGAGTACTGCCAGTTTGAATTTGCTTTATTTTATTCTCTAATCTTTAGGATTCCTGTATCATACATGTGTATACTTTTGAACCTCAAACTTCCATGACAGCAACACTATGGATTCACATTAAGATAGAAAATTTTCCCTTCCTTCCTTTCTTTTTCAAATTTTAGCCAGTTCTAATAGAAATCAACATAAGAGTAATCCCGTTCTGATCACCCTTTATCTCAATTAAAAAAAATTTTTTTTCTCATTTCATCATTTCGCTTAACCACCTGGCTTTTGAGAAATGTGGCTTTATACAGTCATTTCAGTTCAAACACTGCCGTATGAGTGAGTGTAAGGTCTCATATTCTTTTCCCTGAAGGGCCATTAAAACTAGTGTCTTTAATGCAGTTCCAAGGTTATTTCTTGCTTTCTGTCCTGGATACATCCCTTATCCTACATTAATTCATTTAAAACTTTAATGTTAAATTTAATTGAATTATCATCCACCTCCTCAGTTCACACTTGATCCTTAAAATTCAGCAGCCCAAGTGATGAAGCAGAGCATGTCTTTCTACTCGCTCTTCTTTCCCACTCATTCTATTTCTTCTGCATCTATTTATCTTCTTCAGTGTTAAGTGTGGGAGGAGAGACTGGGGAAAGGATAGAGATATTTGGTGTATTTTTTTTTTGGTAATCTATAGCAAAAATCTTCAAAAAGTCAAAGTGTAAGGTGACAGACTGGAAAATGTATTAACCAACTGTAATAAAACACATACTTCTCAGTTATGACATATATTACAGTATTCAAAACTGTGTGCAATAAAATTCATATAGCATTTTATGTAAAAATCAGTGTATTTACTGCAATAACCTAAAGAAAATAAACAAAACCAAAGTGAGAGTAAAATTTCATACTTTTGAATGCTCCTAGGTAGTTAAAAACCTTGAGCAAGTCAATAAACTTTTCACTCTCAATTTCCTTTCCTATTAAAAAAGAAAATTTAGATCTGATGATCACTAATACCCTATCAATATAAAATTATTATTTTTTCCATAAATTAACTTTATTCCTACTGTGAAAATATTTCCTTCATATTTTATGATATGAAAAAATAAGATCTGAATCTCTTCAATAACCAACATAATTTGAAAGTTAGCTGACATAACTATATAATAAATATAAATATACACTAAATGATGTTTTGAGTCTTTTTTCCATTTTCTCTCTAGTGGAGATAATTGAAAATACTATATGCCTACCAATTAAGAGGACTTCTCTAGTAACTCAGATGGTAAAGAATCTGCCTGCAATGGAGGAGACTGGAGTTTGATCCCTGGGTTAGGAAGGTCCCCTGGAGAAGGGAACGGCAACTCACTCCAGTGTTCTTGCTTGAAAATGTTACCACTATATTAAATTGGTAATATTGCCTGAATTCTAAAATGCAATTATAATGAAAAGAATATTTTGGGTTATCCTAAATGGCATAGTAGAAGCAAATTGCACCGTCCACACATAACCCTTATAAATAATCTTAAAAATCTTGTTATTCTTTTGACATTAGCAGAATTGATTCTTCTTTTAATATTAAAATCCTCACTAAATAAATGCTGAATCAATTTAAGAATTCATTAAAATTAAAAAGAAGGGTACGGGCAAAGTTATACAACTAAAATAATTTTAAAAGTTTAACTATTTAAATAGAGAGCTCTTGGTATGTACATATAAAACATTTTTAATGCTTCTAATATAATTGCCAATTTTAAGGATTTAGCAAATTGAATGCCAAAGACCTTGTTTTATCTATTTTTTTGTTTAAAAAAATTCCAGAACCTGAAATAGAATATATTTAAGAGAAAAATGAATCCAGTTAAGCTGATATATTTTTAAAGTTCAGTCTTATTTCCCATATAGTTATGTACATTAGTCTTAGCTTGCTGCTGCTGCTGCTGCTGCTAAGTCGCTTCAGTTGTGTCCGACTCTGTGCGACCCCAGAGATGGCAGCCCACCAGGCTCCCCCATCCCTGGGATTCTCCAGGCAAGAACACTGGAGTGGGTTGCCATTTCCTTCTTTCCTTCTCCAATACATGAAAGTGAAAAGTGAAAGTGAAGTCGCTCAGTCGTCTCCGACTCCTAGCGACCCCGTGGACTGCAGGCTACCAGGCTCCTCCGTCCATGGGATTTTCCAGGCAAGAGTACTGGAGTGGGTTGCCATTGCCTTCTCCAAGTCTTAGCTTAGTGATTAACTAAAGAATTTTTTAAAAATTGGTAAAATTCTCCTCCAGTAAGTACTCTGATGTTTTAAGTGTTTACTTTCAAACACATTCCATTTACTAAGTGTATTTTGTTTTTAATGAGTTTCTAAGTAGCTCTAACACTATGATATTGTGAATTATCCTAATTCAACATATGGATATGTTGAAAGAAGTAGTCAGTAATTTACTTAGACCCTAATGAGATAGGAAACAAGACAAAAAAAAGGAAAAACAAAATGGAATGAGATAGGAAAAATTAAAAAAAATACTGTATTTGGTTTCCTATCTAAAATAGAGTTGCAATAAAATTAAGTGCAATATAGACACATTTATTTTGGTATTGCTTATTATCAAGGAGTATCAATCAGTGTTTTGAGATTTACCAATAAAAAACTAGGAATTTACAAACAAATAATGTTTATAAATTCTTGCCTATTAATAAAATGAGTTAAAGAATCTGATTAGTTCTCAAATGAGTATAATATCAAAATCACACATATGGTCATGAACTGTGCACAGTCACTGAGTCGTGTCTTACTCTCTGTGACCCCATGTACTATAGTAGGACAGGCTCCTCTGTCCTCAGTTATCTCCTGGAGTTTGCTCAAATTTATGTCCATTGAGTTGGTGATGCTATCTAACCGCCTCATCCTCTACTACCCACTTCTCCTTTTGCCTTCAGTCTTCCCCAGCATCAGAGTCTTTTCCAATGAGTCAGGTCCTTACATCAGTTGGCCAAAGTATTGGAGCTTCAGTTTTATCATCAGTCCTTCTAAGGAATATTCAGAGTTGATTTCTTTTATGACTGACTGGTTTGATCTCCTTGCAGTCCAAGGGACTCTCAAGAGTTTTCTCCAGCATCACAATTCCAAAACATTAATTCTTCGGTGCTCAGTCTTCTCTATGGTCCAACTCCTACATTTGTGTGTGATTACTAGAAAAACCATATCTGCAAAATGCCTTTTGATAGATAACATAGTTGCAGTCACAGATTCTGGAAACTGAGAGGGCAGCTGGGGATGAAGCTTTACTCTGCTACCAAATCTCTGGGCTGGAAACCACCAATAATGTTTTCACCAGCTCTCACAAATTCTTAAAGGAATCCTCACCCCAAACTTAATCATTCTCCCTTATTGGCTTTGTGCATGATCTACGATCTGAAGTCTACCTTTTTACATTTGTTATTTTTTTTTAATTCTTTATTGAATTTCTTACAGTATTGTTGTTTTTCTTATGTTCTGTTTTTTTGCCTGAGAGGCATGTGGGATCTTAACTCCCTAACCAGGGATCAAATCTGCTCCCCCTGCACTGGCAGCTAAAATGTTAACCAGACTGCCAGGGAAGTCCCCACCCTCTTTTCAAACTAACTACTTCAACACTCCTTAGAATTTAGGGTTTAGAAATCAAACATAAAAATTTACAATGTGTGATTTTTTTTTTTATCATATCCTCTACTTGAAAATCGGAGAAGGCAATGGCACCCCACTCCAGTACTTTTGCCTAGAAAACCCCATGGATGGAGGAGCCTGGTAGGCTGCAGTCCATGGGGTCCCTAGAGTCGGACACGACTGAGCGACTTCACTTTCACTTTTCACTTTCACTTTTCACTTTCATGCATTGGAGAAGGAAATGGCAACCCACTCCCATGTTCTTGCCTGGAGAATCCCAGGGACGGGGGAACCTGGTGGGCTGCCGTCTATGGGGTCGCACAGAGTCAGACACGACTGAAGCCACTTAGCAGCAGCAGCAGCAGATACTTGAAAATGAACAGAGAAAGAGAAGATTCAGGGAAAATAATAGAGAAGATAGAAATATTAGTATGAATCTACTCTAAGGTTAATGTCTCAAAATATCATAAAATCATACATTTTCAAATTTAGGAAGTTTAAAAATGCTTGCCTTAGGAAAAAAATTATGTAACAACTCACAAAAAATAATAAAATCTATAAGGATTGTTTCACAGTCAATTATGGTAAAAAGATGTTCTCATTAGTTAAAGCAGAATTGAAAGTAGAGCACTTCACACCGTGCAGATAATGAATATGAGTAATCAAGTCGCTTAAATAAATTTACTTTATTACACAAATTATGCACCTCAATTATTAATTTGGCCTGTTGTCTTTAGATAATCATTTAATTCTCCTGTGTGCAATTTTCCTCAGAACATGTGATGAATATGATAGAGATGGAATTTTCTAAATGTTGGTAGATTGAAGTGTGTACTTCTGTGCTAATTCTTTTTTGGCACATCATGCTGTTTCATGCCTCATTTGAAAAAGAAATTATTTTGATCACCTGAAATCACCAACCCTTGTTGTTGTAAGGACCTGTTCCTAGAACTGAGCCCAATAGTAGCACAAACTAAATCCCCAAAACTATTTTTGTTAAGTAATTTGAAGATCCATTGAAATAGTGTATGTAGATCACCAGAAGTAAGAAATGTCTACACAATTATATCAGAATAATTCTTTTAATAGTATCTACCAAATGCTCTCTTTTTGTGCAAACTAATGAAATATTTTGTGTTCAATACTTGGGATCATGTCATCTGATTAGTGCTTGGGAGTTTTTAAATATTTAAGAATTAAACTTACTGTTTGCAGCTAACCTTAGATTATCATCCTCATAATGCATGTTTTTCCAGTGCAAATAAATTGCACATAGACCAAAGCCTGGAAGGCACACAGTAAGGCAACAATAAATTGGGTCTTCCCATTGGAGAATACATATTAATTGGAGAATTTGCTAAACTATGTAATTGGAGCAAGATTGGAAATTTCCTATTTGTTAGTAATAAACTATATTTTATTTGACCACAGATAACGCTCTCAGTTAAAATACAAAACTTTAAAATGTCAAAATATCTCTAAAGATGGCTTTCCAGGTGGTACTAGTAGTAAAGAATCCACCTGCTGATGCAAGAGACACAGGAGACATGTGTTCAACCCCTAGGTTAGGAAGATCCCCTAGAGTGGGAAATGGCAATCTGCTATAGTATCTTGCCTGGGAAACTCCACGTACAGAGGAGCCCAGTGGGCTACAGTCCATGGGGCTGCAAAGAGTTAGACACAACTAAGTGACTGAGCACATTTGGCCAAAAACATATTTTAAAATATATGTGTTAAGAATTTAAACCTAGGCGCAGTTCATACTAAAACAGAATTTTTGTCATTTAAATTCTATTACAATTCTTAACCTAGGGCACTCATGAATGATATCTGAAACAAAGTTACAGCTATGAAAAGAGTAGTTAAAGGCAAGACTAAACTAATGATGCATGGCTTTTCTAAGGTCATTTTTCTATCTCTTTGCATGTGTCCTTATGTAATATGGAGGTCCTTTCTTCACTTTAGGCCATCTGTCCCTTTTCAAATATACTTGAAATTGTTGGTGGAATTAAAATGATTTAGTATGATAATCCTTCTGAAGTGAACTTTAAATGTTAGTTTCACACACACAAAAATTTTTTTAAAGGACAACAAATTTCTGACTGTCATTTAATGTGAAATCTAAAGTAGAATAATTTAAGAGAGCTTTATTTAGTCAATTACACTGCCTATAATTGATGTTTTAACGATAGGCAATTTGGGCGAGGATTGCCTTGGAAGAGTAATTTTGCCAATATTATTCCAAGTCTATGTTTCATGACATCACAGTTATAGCTTCAAATAAGCTATTTAGGAAGTATTTACAGTACATAAATCAGTAAATGCTACAGATCAGGGTTTCTCCCCATCCCACCCAGTTGATTATTGACCATTTACCAGCATATGACTGTGATGCTGACATTAGTGATCTCTGTTTGGCCTGAGCTGTATGTGCATAGATAACCATCAAGGTGAAATGCTTCAAAATAGAGCAGCCTCTTGTACTTTTTGAATTAATATAGTGTTGTGTGTAGTTAATTTACTTCCCGTCTAAAGATGCTTAAGCTAAAGAAAAATGCTGATTTTACACTTTCTATATTTCACTACAGCATGCCACAACTTGAACATATTTTTCCCAAAAGAGTCTAATTAATGGTTAAAAGGAGAGCCATTAAATTTAAATTGCTCCGCAAGTACGTAGAGAAAGAATCAGCAAGATCCAAGGTGAAATATGAGGTCAAATGTAGAATTTTTGATTGGCTGTTTATTTAACAAATTTTAAGTTGAATGCAAATGAATAAAAATATACAGTATGCTATCCAGGAAGGTAAAGAAAATGTTATTATATTGAAAAGACAAACATCTATGTCAGTACTTGTAGAATGCTGTGATAGCTACTTTCATCAATGTCCAGAGTATTCTCAAAAACCTAGAGACCCATCTGAGGCTTGAAGTCATAGATCTAATCACCTTTTTATTTATTTAATTTCATTGATGTGTAATTGACATACAACATTGTTTCAACCATTTTATTTCAAATATCAAAATCCACATTTCTTAACTGATTTCAGCAGTCTAAAAAATCTTGATAAACGTAGAAAAATGCTCCCACTTTTTCTTTCAAAATTGATTTTGCTATTCTTGGCTATTTTCAATTTTATAGAAATTTAAAGATGTGATTTTCAGAATACAAGCATTTTCCTAGATTTTTATTTGCATTTTAATTGGGATTGCAATGAGCCTACAAAGCAATACGAGGAGAACTGAGATCTTTACAATATTGAGCTTCCTATTTCTATAGGCTTTAGTTTATTTTTCAATATAGTATTTTTCATATCTAACATAACTCTTGTTACATTTATTCTTAAGAATTTGATATTTTCAATTATATAATTAATATATATTTTTCTTTATCTTCATTTCTGAGTTACAAAGTTAAGGATGATTTATCAATTTTTGTAATTTGAACTTAGATTTTTATATATTGATTAACCAACATCTAAACTGAATTTTTGGAGAAGGCAATGGCACCCCACTCCAGTACTCTTGCCTGGAAAACCCCATGGACAGAGGAGCCTGGTAGGCTGCAGTCCATGGGGTCGCTAAGAGTCGGACACGACTGAGCAACTTCACTTTCATTTTTCACTTTCATGCTTTGGAGAAGGAAATGGCAACCCGCTCCAGTGTTCTTGCCTGGAGAATCCCAGGGACGGGGGATCCTGGTGGGCTGCCGTCTATGGGGTTGCACAGAGTCGGACACGACTGAAGTGACTTAGCAGCAGCAGCAAACTGAATTTTACGTTATAAAAATTATAATGGATATTTTCAAATTTTATATATACTATCATATTAATTAGCAAGTACACTTTTATTTTTTATTTTCCATTTTATTTAATTCTTTTTATTTCCTTGTGTTACATTTATTGCATTATAACAATTATTGTATAATGTTGATTAGAATTATTAGTAGCAGGCTTCTTTTTTACAATTTTGTAGTTAGAGGAAATTTGTAAGTATGGAGCCTGCTGTAGGTAAAATTTTTTAAACATAATCTTTATAATATAAAGAGACTTTTTCCATTCCTGGATTGCTATGAGTTTCATCACTAACAACTTTTGAGTTGATTTTATTGTTGTAATACGGGTTCTAAATTTTCCTTCTGAATTTTTCTATGATTTCTAGTATTTTTTTTCAATATTTTAATCTTTTATCATTTAAGTCATATTAGGAATGTTTATTTTAAATTTGTCCTTGAAAACTCCAGTATCTGTCACATCTATGAGTCTTCTATTTCTATTGTTTCTCTTAGTTTTCAATTACATTTTCCTGCCTCCTTATGAACATGTTGTTTTTGCTGCTGCTGCTGCTAAGTAGCTTCAGTCGTGTCCGACTCTGTGCGATCCCATAGATGGTAGCCCACCAGGCTCCCCTGTCCCTGGGTTTCTCTGGGCAAGAACACTGGAGTGGGTTGCCATTTCCTTCTCCAATGCATGAAAGTGAAAAGTGAGAGTGAAGTCACTCAGTAGTGTCCAACTCTTAGGCGACCCCATGGACTGCAGCCCACCAGGCTCCTCTGTCCATGAGATTTTCCAGGCAAGAGTACTGGAGTGGGGTGCCATTGCCTTCTCCGATGTTGTTTTTAGTATGTACCAAAAATTGTATTAAAAAATTGTAGTAACACTGTGAGATCTAAGATGATGTTATTTTCTTTTAGTGTTTCTGGAGGACTATCAGCCCTGATGCTAAAGCTGAAACTCCAGTACTTTGGCCACCTCATGCGAAGAGTTGACTCATTGGAAAAGACTCTGATGCTGGGAGGGATTGGGGGCAGGAGGAGAAGGGGACGACAGAGGATGAGATGGCTGGATGGCATCACTGACTCGATGGACATGAGTCTGAGTGAACTCCGGGAGTTGGTGATGGACAGGGAGGCCTGGCATGCTGCGATTCATGGGGTTGCAAAGAGTCGGACACAACTGAGCGACTGATCTGATCTGATCTGATCTGATCAGCCCTGGTTCGTGGATATTGTGAAAGTTGAATTTCAGTCCTTGGGAAGACCAGCTTTTTTCCACTTCAGTTGTACTTTTTGGGCCCTGATGCAAAACTATGAGACATAATTGGACTCTGATTTACCTAGTAGCCCTTTGTGGCTGCTGAAATATTTTCTTAGCATATCTCTTGCAATTTCATCTCTTCTGGAGTTAGTTGATACCCTATTTGAAAAGAAACTTCAAATGCTTGCAGCCTTGCACTCAGTTTTACTTAGTCTTTAAGATCATGTCTCTATAATTTTAAGCTGTAATTATAGCTGTATGAAACTCACTCATGAACTTTTTTCTTAAAACTTTTATAGCTGGTCTACATTTCACAGAATTGGTTCGCTTACTACAGCAAAACAAAACATAGTGTAACTTAATACAACTGAAATTCTAAACACATCTTTCCCCATCTTTTATCTTTTGTGACAAATTTTATTTATAACAAGATATTTCACCAAATGCAAGCATTTCTTTGTTTTCTATCCAGAGTCCCTCTCTATAAAATATAGGTGTGAGTCTTTGGGGTAGAATGTGAATATCTACATCATACTATATTCTTGTCACAATGTTAACCCATCTCAGGGCCCAGGTGTCTATACCCAACACTGCCACCTAATACAGTTCTCTCTAACATGCAAGATTACACAAAGGCATATAGGTAGGCTACCAAGACTCCTCCTAAAGTGACAGCTGCTAAATTTGAGACTAAATTCTATTTTCACTTAATCTTCATTTTTTAATGAATTTTTGTAAATGACACTTTATGTAACTTTTGGGCCAATAATCTATCAGTCTTTGACTCCTCACTTTTTTTCACAACCTATATCCAACCCATTAGCAAACCTATCAATTTTAATTTCAAAATATACCCTAAATGATGCACATTTTCATTTTGTGCACTATTTAAACTACTTTTGAATTTTTTTTTTTTCTCAGTTGGACTACTAAAAGCTCTTTCATAATGATCTTCAAACCTTGATTCTTACCTCTCTGGATTATATTCTCTGAAGTTTCCACATATGAATCACATTACCATTCCTCTGCTATATGTATATAAAAATGGATTTATATTTTACTTAGGATAAAATAAAAAGTCTTTATTTCAACCTGAAGTATCTTATGGTTGCTTATGCTTCAATTGCTTTTATACTTAAAATATAAAAGCAAATGTGGAAACATTTTTTAAATGTATACTTCTTGTAAATATTCCCACATAAACAAGTAGCAGTTAACTTCCTGTATGTTAGCTTCCTAGTTCTTTAGGAGGCAAACAGGACTATATGTTACTTTTTACAGCTTCAAGTTAAAAATGTAGAGATAGACAAAGTAGGTTAATACTGTAAAAAAAAAAACAACATGTTCATCACTTCTAAAATCTTTAGCAATAATGTGTATGTGTTTAACCACTAGAAGTAATGTTTTAAGTTATGCTTTTCCACTTCTGGTTTTGCTCTAAGATATAAAAATGGAATTAGCTCCCTTCCCAAACTCACAGCGGAAACAATCTGGGCTAACTTCAAATTCACTGCTTTATTCAAACCCATCAGACAGCGGAGGTTAAAAATATGAGGAAATTTGGGCCTTCATGAGAAAGAATAACAGAACATATTCTTACCTAGAAAAGATGCAACAAGATAAAATAAGAAAATTTGTTTTTCAACTGTGGTGCTGGAGAAGACTCTTGAGAGTCCCTTGGACAGCAAGGAGATCAAACTAGCTAGTCCTAAAGGAAATCAACCCTGAATATTCATTGGAAGGACTGATGCTGAAGCTCCAATACCTTGGTCAACTGATGCAAAGAGCTGACTCTTTGGAAAAGACCCTGATGCTTGGAAAGATTGAGGGCAGGAGGAGAAGGGGGAAACAGAGGATGCAATGGTTGGATGGCATCACCAACACAATGGACATGAGTCTGAGAAAACTCTCAAAGATAGTTGATAGCTTACAGTGAAAGGAATCAGCTTCGTGATCTCTGAAGATTTAGCTTTGTGATCGGGGATCAGCTTTGATCACTCAAGAGATTTTGTGTAGCAGAGTTTTATTAAAGTATAAAAATGGACAATGAAACCTTCTGACACAGACATCAGAAGGGGGACAGAGAGTGCCCCCAGTGGCTAGTCTTATCAAGGCCTTATATACCTTTACCAGACCCACTCCCACAACATACATCACAAATTATTAGGATTAGAATTAACAGTCGAAAGGTCTTCCCTGGTGGCTCAGAGGTTAAAGCGTCTGCCTGCATTGTGGGAGACCTGGGTTTGATCCTTGGGTCCGGAAGATCCCCTGGAGAAGGAAATGGCAACCCACTCCAATATTCTTGCCTGGAGAATCCCATGAATGGAGGAGCCTGCTGGGCTACAAGTCCATGGGGTCCCAAAGAGTCGGACACGACTGAGCGACTTCACTTTCACTTCACCAGACCCAAACCCACAATATATGTCTTAAGATAGCAAGATTAGTCAGAAAGTTCTTGTTAAGGAGAAACATGTCCTTGAGCAATCTACATTGTTATTTTGCTAAGACAAAGCAATGCAGAAAAAAAAATCATTTGTCCTTTTCTCCTCCTTGAGAACTCCAGACTCCTATCTCCTCCTCAAGAGCCCCAGAATCCTCTCTCTTCCTCAGGCACCTCAGACTACTTATCAACCTACCTAAGAGTTGACTCTCTCATAGTGAAGGACAGGGAAGCCTACAGTGCTGCAGTCTATGGGGTCATGAAGAGTCAGACACAACTGAGCGACTGAATGAGTCGACACTTTGGAGAAGACCAATTGCAGGCTGGTAGAACATGTGAGACCCACAGGGGCTGCAGAAGCTGTAGTGTCTGCATTTTCTTGCAGATTCTCCCCCACAAACCTCACTAAGTGTTCGAAGAGAAGTTTAGAAAGAACACTAAAAGCTGTGCCTTGTGGCTCAGACACAGAAGGAAATATCAGAAGAGTAGGAGGTAAATCTCAGAAATCTCACACCTGCTCTGATCCTAAAGCGCCACCGTCTCAGTCTGTGAAGAAATGACTGCAAGCTTTGCTGCCATTAGGGTGTTGGTGAAAACTCGCTGTGGCCGGAAGAGGAAGAAAGAGAGGGAATGTGGGGGGCTGCTCCTGTGGGAGGCATCAGGATTAAACTCAGTGCAAAACAATTAAGCATTGATTTTACAGGGCTAATTTCTTAGTGGACAAAAAAGTCATTTTAAAAATGAATATAATTCCCCTAGTAAGTAATAGATCTGTGTGAAACACACTAAATCTCCTAAATTTCAAATTAAGTGAAATGGAATTCACTGGAGCTTAATCTAAGATTGTATTTTTCATTATAAAATACATTTTTGTTTAGGCTCTTGAAAATCTTCACTGCTTGCTGAACTGTGTTAAACAATTATCTTAAAATATAAGCTGTGTAGGTAATCTCTGTCCTTCAGAAATTGAATGAAGTACTAAGAAATATCAGATAAATAATACCAAGGAAATAAAGAACCAGAACAAAGTCACCATCACAGTGAGTAAATTGAAGCGAGGTGAATGTTTCCCGGGTAACATAAGATAAAGGCACAACATAAGGCATTTTCTTCTATTTAAAAAAAAATATTCTATTCATTTTAAATTTTACTAAAACATGCACATAGATAAAACTCTAATAATACAAACAAGTTTAAACATTAGATAATATTAGATAGCATTTTTTGACTGTTTGTTGTCCCTTTTATTTTTAAAACATACTGAATGTGAATGGAGAGAGTGTTGCATTTATGAAAAGTAAGAGTGTTTTTAAAAGATTTGACAAAGCAGAGGCACTAAAAATATTTCCTGCTGAAAAGGTGTGGGTGAGACAACTGTAAAAGATCAGAAATAAAAAAGAATATTAAGACTGCATTTAGATGTCTTTGCAAGTGTCTTTAAATTCTCACCTCACCTTAAAGAAACTGAAAATGGAAATTGTGAAAGGAATGCCACAGTACGGTTTATAAAAGAAAAGTGATAGGTACCTATCCTCAAAATAGTGAATAAAATATTATGAAAAATGTAGTTTTATATATTTGATCTTAAGATAATTTATTTTTCCAATCTATGCTTCTTTTCTTATTTTATTTCAAGTAAGACTTTTGGGGTCACAGTTTTAGATTCACAAGAAAATTGAGGGAACATGAGAGATTCCCCATATGCCCTCTGCTCCTACACATGCATAGACTCCACCATCAACAACGTCCTTATCAGATGCTACATTTGTCACAAGTGATAAACCTACATTGACATATTACAATCATGCTAAGTCCATAGGTTACACTGCTGTTATTCTTGGCATTGTACATTCTATAGGTTGGAACAAATGTTTAATGACATGTATCCATTTTTCAGATTTCATACAGAGAATCTTCATTGTCCTAAAAATCCTCTAGGTCTTTCCTGGTAGCTCAGTGGTGAAGAATCCACATACAAATGCAGGTGACAGAGGAGATGTGGGTTCTATCCCTGGGTTGGAGAGATACCCTCGAGAAGAAAATGGTAACACACTGCAGTATTCTTGCCTGAAAAATCCCGTGGGTAGAGGAGCCTGGAGGGCTACAGTCCATAGAGTCACAAAGAGTCAGACATGACTGAGTGACTGAGCATGCAAAAATCCTCTGTTTTGCCTACTCATCCCTCCCCATTCCACAACTCCTGGAAATTACTATTCTTTTTACTATTTCTGCAGTTTTAATTTTTTTCAGAATGTCATATAGTTGGAACCAGGCAGTATATGTATGATATATTAGCATTCATAATCTAATATATTGTATTATTATTTTGAACAAGTTACTGTTAGATTAATAATAAAAAGAAAATTTTTATTTTACCTTTACTTAATATTTCTTTAATGTTCCTCCTTCTTTCATAGAGATCTGTTTCTGACCTATATTATTTCCATTCTTTAAAGAACTTTTTAAAGGTTTCTTTCAAGTTTACTATCAACAAATTCCTTAACAGCTTTATTTTTCCTTCACTTTTGAAAGATAATTTCATCAATACAGAATTCTAGGTTGGTTGTTATTTTTCTTTCAACAAACTTAAAATATTTCGTTCACTCTCTTCTTTCTTGCTTGGCTTCTGAGGAGAAACTGAATGCTAATCCTATTCATTTGTTCCAGGTAAGGTTTTTTAATTTCCCCTGGTTTGTTTCAGGAGTTTATTTTTGATTTTCTATAGTTTAAAAATGATATGCCTAGGAGTAGTTTTGGGGGCACCCTTATCCTGTTTCATGTTCTTTGAACTTCCTGGATCTGTGGTTCGGTGGCTGAAATTAATCTGAGGAAATCTTAGCCATTATTATTCCTTTGTACTTCTCTCTTTCTTTTTTGCTATTCCCATTACATATATATTTCCTCTCTTATAGCTGTCTCACAGGTCTTGGATACTCTGGGATTTTTGTTGTTGTTGTTTGTCTTTGTTCTTTTTTTCAGTATTCAAGAATTCTATTGACAAATTTTCTAGCTCAGATATCCACTCCTCAACTTATACTTATTTTTTTAATTTGTTTTTTATTGAGGATAATTGCTTTGCAGAATTTTGCTGTTTTCTGTCAAATCTCAACATGAACTTATACTGATTTTTAAAAAGTTCCTTTTATGTCTTATTTTATTGTCTAACCACTTCGTTTGCATTCTGTGTATTCTTTTTATTATGTTATTGGATATCATTTTTTACTTCTATTTTTGTATGTTTTATTTCATTCTGTTATCATCATTGACTATCTCTCCTCCAGGGTTTATTTTTCTATATTTTTTCAGAGTCTCTGTGACTTATGTTTTATGCAGATTGTATAATTCTTATATTGTCATCTATATAGAAGAACAGAAAATAACTTATAAAATATGAGTAGGAGATCTATGTACATGTGCAGATTTGTGAAACAAATGTCTTTATTAGAATACATGAGAAAGAAATGTACTTTTAAGTTAAGAATACACTAAAAACAACCAGGAGAACGTGCCAAAGCTAATATTAGAGTCCTCGGTTCCCCCATTGTTTTACATTATTAAAAAATAACCTGTCTTTTATGATTTTATTTTTATTATTTTATCATAAATACTCATTTATTTGTAAGCTTGTTTGTTTGTTTTTATCCTGGGTTTTGGTAACTAAATTCCAGTATTTTGGCACTGAGTAAAACAGGAGTTGAGATGGGAGATTCTGTTTCTCCTGTTCCTATAATCAGCCCATATCACACCATCCTGTCCAATCCTCCCAGGATCTCTTGAGTATTTAAACTTCCTCTAATGAAGTCACCCTCTTTGCTAGTAATTTAGGCCATGATTTCAGCTACCCTACTTCCCTTCTTTCACCATAAAAGAGTTGCATGAACTAAATTAGTCCTTTTGTACTTTCTGCCATCTTGAATAAAAACTCCTCAAGTTTCTACTGTTAAATTCTCTAGTAATCTATTTACACAGTTTAAGAAAGTAGTAATGCACACCTTTCCAACTCTTCATTACTCTTCTATGTAAATAATTTTAATGTGTTGAACTATGGAGAATAATTATGAGAATGATTTGTATTTAAATTTGAAAATAATGCCTTCTGAAAACAAATAGGAAGACTGCTTAAAGCTGTTCGATTGTCATGGCTTGATTACAAAAAGCACCTAATAGCACTCTAAACTCAATGCACTTTTAAGTTCATCCTGTCAGTGATAAACAAAGCTGGATATCTGTTTTCACAGATTTTACTCAATGCTTAAGACACTACAGAAAAATCTGAGCTCCATTCTGATTTGTATAGAGAGGACAGGGCATTTTAAAAGAAGATCAAGAGAGCACTGAAGAGAATAAAAGAGCAGGGAGGAGAACAAGTTGGGTAGTTGGAGAAGAGAAAAATACAAACTGGTTAGTGTAAATGTCATTACACCAGCTGTGTCTGCTAGTTGACAATTATCAGTTTAGGATTCTATCCTCCCAAAGAGCCTGGGAGACTGAAGATCCTATACTTCCTGATGATTATGTTTCAAAAACTTGTTTTCGGATCACTGAGAAAGATACTCCTGAATTGGAAGAGATACACATGCATCTCTAAAGGACAGAGGAACATTTAATGATTTAAGTTTCTTTTGTTTTTTCTTTTAGTAAATATTTTGAGAAAAGGAGGACAGGGGTCTTTCCTCAGGTATTGGCTAGAACAAACAAATGCTTTTGATGGCTCAGAGCCAGACCGCAGCTCAAAAGGAGCCAGAGTTGCCCCCAGGGATTTGGCCTTAGGCTATCTTCCCAGATGGCTCTAGTGGTAAAGAACCCGACTGCCAAAGCAGGAAATATAAGAGATGCGGGTTCGATCCTGGGGTCAGGAAGATCCCCTGGAGGAGGGCATGCAAACCCATATTAGTATTCTTGCCTGGAGAATCCTATGGACAGAGGGGCCTGATGGGATACAGTTCATACAGTCACAAAGAGTTGTACACAACTGAAGTGATTTAGCATACATGCAAGCATGCTCAGATTATCAGTTGCATTTCCTTAACTTTCT